>NC_085140.1:9042084-10356798 GCF_024139115.2 Armigeres subalbatus | reverse complement strand
CTAGAAACATGGCTTACGTCATCGAAACACTGGAAACACAAATTTGGTATAAAAAAGAGAGACGCAAGTCCTCCCAAAGCATCAACAATAAAGGTTCAAATCGCCTATCAAATTAAATACTTTTAAGAATTTTAACATCTTTACCGAAATGAACATGTTCTCGAACGGTAGCCATGTGAAACTCTTGACCTGGCTGTAGTAATGTATAGAACAATGTGTGTGAATAAGTTAAATAAAAATAAATAAATGATTTAGTGAAGCAAATTCAAATAATTGAAACTACATAGTATAGTAATGTTAACATAAAAACCCAGATTAATCCACACCTAGCGGTGATGATGCCTTTCTCGTTTCTTTCGAGTGAGTAATTTCTACGCACTTTGGACATGAAAAAAAAAAATGACCGTAACATCTGAGCCCGTAGTCCGATCCAACCAATTTTCAATACGAAACAATAGGACAAGATTCCGCGTCGAACGCAGCTTGTTGCAAGCAAATGGGTTAAGGACAAATTACGCCTACAAAAAGTTGGCGGAGGAAGTCCTAGGCGAGACGGTCAAGGTGAGGGCATTCACGACGGAGGTGAATTCCAGGTTAAAGCACTGCCGAAGAGCTCGTCACGGCACTGCGGCGACAGGGAAAAAGAAGTGGAGACTGCCCACCGCAGCCGTCTTGGCTACGGAAAAGTCAAGTTAGGGAGCGTCAAGATGGGATGGTCGGTATGGCCCTGAGGGCATATACGAGCAACTCGAAGTTTGCTTCAAGTGCCTGGAACCGCTGTAAAATCACAGTACAGATAACGCAGCTGGCTTGTTTCGGCCTCGCCCATGTCCGGTGTGCGCAGGTTTAGAGGAAACGGCGGAATACGTGTTGTTCGTGTGCTCACGTTTTCGCGCAATGCGTGACCTCGCGCGTTTGCCACATGTGGTCTGGACACTGGCCCCGGACAAACAACCTAGTTCGGAGGATGTGTAAAGATGAAGTTGGCTGGAACGCCGTTTTATCGGCTATCGTCCAAATCTCTGCTGTTCCCTCTGAGCTAAGCACAGAAGGTGGCGCGGACTCAAGGATGGCTTAGTCTCAGGTGCAAATAAGAGGTGGTCCAAGGGTTCGGAGTCGGCTTCATGGGTCATTATGGTGGTCAAGTGCTAAGTGGTCGAACTTCGATCCTTTTATCGAAACAAGCGGTCGCGTGTCAAGAACAACAACATGGTATCGTCGCTTTCGCGGCGTCGGTCAACCGGGCGGGGTTCCGAGCCCGACAACGGAAAGTTTTTGTTTGTTTTTTTTACAAGGGAGAATGCATTTACACACTCAACTCCAGTACACGTGCATTGTAGTTGCCAACCACCACACGGAAGTGTACTGGAGTGTCGGACCTGACCATACCAGTAATACCGACTAAACTCCCTTGGGCTCCACCCACATCGTTTCCCCAGGAACTACCTCCCCAGTACTACTTCTGGGGGATGGCAGTACTTAAGCGTACTTCTCAGCTCATTATCGCTCACACAGGCACCCGTCCCATGCGAGGAGACTGACTTGGGTGGTGCTCGCACACCATTCAACCCATTTGCGAGTCTTACTTGGATGCTCTCCTGGCGCTCCCGCATGCCATGCCTCGAGGGTGTCAATAGCGGTAACTGCTCTGGGCCTTACTAGGATATTACGCGCTACGACACTCCCTGCCTCAGCATCGAGCAGATCAACTCACTGAACCACTCGCCGAAGCAGACCAACACGGCCGCTACCCTGCTGAAGCAGGGACAATTCCCCTGTATGCACCACATGTGCAACAACTGTAGGTGTGTGGGCACAACCCATCGCATACCCCCCAAGCCGCCGAAGCAGCTTCTCCAAAGACCATTCGCTCCATGTGACCCTTTTTCGCGTGCTCAATTTCTATCGACTCGGCACTGCTGGCATGCCTTTGAGGTGTCGATAGCTACCGGGACTCCTACCTCAGCATGTGCAGTCCATACTCAGACTTCTGTTGCGCTTCGAGGTGACAATAGCGGCGAGCACGCTGCGACACTCCTGCTCTCAGCACAAATCCAGATCACCTCACTCCCCTGCCGAAGCAGCTCACGCGCTACCCTTACCGAAGCGTAGGGACACTCCCCAACCTCAACTCTTAACAACACTCCACTGCTATGCCTCGAGGTGTCGATATAGCGGTATGTAGGGTCCGATCAACGATACTCACGCCACGACACTCCAATCCTCAGCATGGGCAGTCCAAGGTATGTACATCAGACTTCTGCTGCGCTTCGAGGTGACAAATAGCGGTGGGCGACGCGCTATGACACTCCTGCCTCAGTGCACAAACAGATCACTCACTCCCTGCCGAAGCAATGCTCACGCGGCTACCCTTACCGAAGCTAGGGACACTCCCATGCTAATTGGCAGTAACTCCCCTGGGCTTGTGCTTTGAAGCGGCACACAGTCGCTTTGATAGGAGTCTCGAATTACGGGCACTTGTGGTTTTTGGGAGGGGATTTTAGCAGAGCCCACCTGCTAAATCTCCACCACGCCCTAGGCAGTGCTCCCTGACTCACATACAACTGGGGAGGGGTCGTCAAGTCCTTGGACATGGTCCATGCTGTCCCTGCTGTCCCTGCTGCCCCCAAATGGACACGGTTTAGCGGGTCGGGGATGTAATCCTACCTCCCTCGTTTGCTGTTGGAGGTGGTCCCTAACCCCGCACTTCCTGGACAACCCAGGATGTCTGTTGAGCAAATTCCCCTGCATTGCTTTAGAAAGAAGAAAAACACACACACAGACATCACCTCAATTCGTCGAGCTGAGTCGATCGGTATATAACAGTATGGGTCTCCGGGCCTTCTATAAAAAGTTTGTTTTTGGAGCGATCATATAGCCTTTACGTATACTCAGTATGCGAGAAAGGCAAAAAGGCATATTTTTAGCGTAGCGTAGCGTAGTACAATAATCGCAGATACTACACAGGTCGTTAGAAGCCGTGATATTGATAACAAAACATGATATGAACTTGTCTTTTCTATATATAAAAATAAGTTTGCATTTCTTTTGAGACAATATAACTCACGAACGGATCACAGTGGCGGGCCCTCATACAAATCTCGGACAAAACCTGAGATTGCGTTCAAAACTTCACCACAGAATAATTTTGAAACGTTGAATTCATTTTGAGGTTAAAATGGTTATCCGACATACTTTATGTTATCCAACGGCTTCCGCAAGCCTTAGTCCTAGGATCTAGAACAAAGACAGCGTCCTCATTCTAACATTGCACCAGTCGATTTCCCGCTTTGGCGCAGCTATGCGCAATTCACCACACTAACCACCGAAAAGTAGACAAAAAAAAAAGATATACCAGATAATACCAGATCCCAAAAAAGTTTAGCCAAATTTAATTTTCCCATACATATTTGTTCGGGAGACACTTCACGAAATGAACTTCAACAAGACTCCAAAAATTAAATTTACAAGCTACAATTAAACAATCAAACAAACAATGGAACTAGCTCACTCAATATATATGTTAAATTAAACATAACAGAGTAAGGTAAGATTAAGAATAACATAATAAAGTTTTATTGAATTATTTTCTCCTGCTTGAATTATTGGGAGCGATTTGTTTGTTTTGCCTTTCTTGAATACTGAGCATACGTAAAGGCTAAGGGATCACTCCAAAACCGAACTTTCAATAGAATGCTCGGAGACCCATAGTGTTAAATACCAATCGACCTAACTCGACGAATTGAGGTGATGACTGTATGTGTGCATATATGCTTATTTGTTGGATCCACTTTTTTGTACTTAGCCTTGTCCGATTTGCTTGCAACAGTTGCATTTTACGCAGAATCCTGCTATTGAAAGTTGGCCCAACTGATCATTGCATTCCAAAGTTATAAAAAAATGTTTTTTTTTCTACCTTAGGCCGATACAAATATTAAATTTATTTTATGTCCGACGGCTCTTGGAAGGTACGAGGGGGGGAATAAAAAAATAACAAGGAAACGAAAAAAAGTCCAAAATGCAATTATTCCGTGCAAAATTTGAAATATTAATGAAAAATGATAGCAAAGAACGTTTAGAGAAAACAAAGAATATGAATATTTGTAACATATTTTTATCCAGTAGTGAATTTAACACAAAATTTTATATAAATAAAAAAATACTGAAACTTATTTCTGAAAAAAAAATGGTTTTTCTTTTTGGAAAAGTGCAAGTTCTTGCATAGGTTCGGAATTGCAGACTTCCCGGGCTACATATACGGAATACATAGGTGAAGTCTGAAGTAGAATCGGTGGAGCACGTCATATCAGCATGCCCACGTTCCTAAAATGATTGGAATGCCATGCTTGTTAGCGGCATAGTTACGACCTCGGACAAACCCATAGACAGGATACAGGACGCTAAATTCACCCATGCAAGAAACATGCACGGGTGTGCTACGGGGTCATTGTGGCTCATCTGAGGCACGATCTGAGACGTCTTTAAATACCTTACTCCAACCAAAGGTACGATACACTGAAAACAACCTTGCTTTTTGAGGGTTAAAGTTCCACTTGTTTTATGAAAAACTAACAGACCTGACGAACTTCGTTTCGCCTAAAATTGATTTATTCTCTGATTAGTTCTCGAGTTATGCAGAAATTTATGCTTCATTTTTATGGGAGCTCCTCTTTCCAGAAGGGGGAGGAGTTTCGAACCACCACTGAAACATATTTTTCCTTCTAAAACCTCCACATGCCAGTTCGGCTCCATTTTCTTACTTCATTCTCGAGCTATGAAGAAATTGGTGTTCCATTTGTATGGGAGCCCCCCCTTCTATACTGGCGAGGGGTCTCGAATCATCTTAAGAACCTTCTCCGGCCCCAAAAACCTCTGCATAGAAATTTCCACCTTAATCTATTCAGTAGTTTCCCTGTCTATAAGGTGCCGACAAACAGAAATTCATTTTTATGCATATAGATAGATAAAACATTCTTCCAAAGAAGTTCAAAAATAAACTCAATTACTCTGTAAACATAGCGATGGCTATTGTTACATTGTTACATAGGCTATACGGCTCTGGGATTGGGTTCTCTCTCCATCCTTGACTTGGTCCCAAGTCTGATTCTTAACGACTTCGTTTATTTCTCTGTTAGGTTTCTGTCGCCCGGATATCTCAGGTCTGCCTCTGCTGCGATGTCCTGCCAGATTCCTGTCCAGCGCTTGCTTGCAGATTTCGTCTCCGCTCTGTGGAGTTGCTGTTGATATTGGATTTCGATGGGGCTCAGCATTCGGGATCCAGTTGTGAGGCTACCAGGCCCGAGCTGTAAAACTTAGAAATGGACTGATGCATACTTGCAAATCTATATGAACTCTGCTACTACGCACCAAGTCTCGCTGGCGTATAACATCACAGATTTCACCTTAGAGTTGCGTATTCGAGGTTTGGTGCATTGCCTGGGCCGATTGGATCTCCATGTTCTATGTTGATCTTGGTCCCGACGTTGGCCGACGTATACAGCGATTTGGTCTTGCTGACGTTTATGAGTGGGAGTGTACGACCAGGTCATTAGGTTTACTCTACATGGTAGAACGCTCTTACGTTGGTAGAGCAGTGTCATCTTCTGAGTCGAGGTCATTCGATTGCTCTATGGTGGTGGGCTGCTAGAGCGGCCCTTGATTTCGTCGATTACGATGAGCATCAACAACAGAGATACAATTCATCTATCCTGCCTTTACTTTTAGCGACTCCATTGCACAGGACTCTCGATTTTGTCTAGACCTCACTGGGACGCCCACAGTTTTTTTTTTTGTGGTTAAGACGATCGAAGGCTTCTCCGTGGATAATCAGTTCCAAATGGAGGGACATGTCGCGTCTTTCTCTGCCATCCACCAATTTGTCCTTGCTCCAATCAGACGTCGTGAAATATCTAGAGGAGGCAATTATCTGCTTTTCTACCCTTGCATTGTCGACTGTGGAGTCCACCCGCATCCGCTCCTCCCGCCTGCAGCAAGCAGCGTTTGATTCACTTCTCAGCAGCTGCTTTTAGTTGGCAGGACCAAGATTAATACATTACTAGGTTTCCAATCTGCCAAATTCATGGAAAAGAAGGTGGAAAATTCAGTTCTAGTGCAAACAAACTCGCAGGCTCTGCCGTACTTAAATCCAAGATGGCTGAATCATGAATCTGGCAGAATGGAAAACCTAGTAGTGGGCAGGACTAGTATTTGGATTCTCTAGAAATGGATCAGCTGAAAACGGAGACGGTGCCTTCTTGAGTCCGTAATAAACGCAGAGCTAGCATCGCGTTTGACTATCATCTTCTAATTGACGAGATCCGACAACGCATTGCTCGGATTCAGCGGCTGGAGGAGAGGCTCGGGCAACGAAGCAACATAGACCGACTAGAATATCCAACTGAGATCGTTCGTTGAAGAACTTGGAACTCGGGTAGTGTATGTTCTGGAAGGTAGCAGTGTAGAAGAGAAGTGGGCGGCGAAGAATGCTTTTATCGAAACCGGCGAGAACAACTTGGGTTAGCTGCGCATCAAACGAAAAGAATGTATTACGCGGTGGAAGATTTAGGATCGTAGAGTAGCAAAGGCTAAGAAACGGGAAGAACCAGAGGAGTAAATTACGAGTCCCGTCAACGGTATGATTATCTGTAAGTGAGAGTCGGGTGCTGCTGCAAACAGGACAGTGAGGCATAGGTGGAAATCCTGACCGATAAAGAAAGGATGGCTCAGCATCCGGAGGTTATTGTCTCAATTACTCACTGACTTGGACAGCTGAAATGTTGGTTCGAGCACTTTGAACACCTTCTGAGCCATCCGACGCATGGAATCTAAAGAGGCCCTCAAGGTCGATCGGCTTTCGGCGGAGGTGTTCAGGGCTGACCCTATGCTGTCTGTGCGAATTTTGATGCAACTATTATGCAATATCCGCTCCGGATCATTCTGGAGCAGGCCAAACAGGTGGAAGTGTCACTTTATTTGCTAAATATTCATTGACTGCGGAAGGAATTCCTATTGTCTGAATTACGAAAATCTGTGTGGCCTCATTGATGCATGCGATTTATAGATAGGGTCGTAGCTTCACCGACCCCATTCACATAGTCGCTGATGTGAAGTAAGGACGCATTTCATCTCCACTGTTACTTCTAATCGTAATCGATGAGATCTTGGTAGGTACAATTGACCGTGTGCCATACCTTGAGCTGTTTAACAGTTTTTTTTGTGAAACACCTAGACGCTCTTTTTCTGCGGAGTGGGCTCACTGGCGGAGACAGAGGTGGGGTACTACACGATGCAATCACACCATTGTTCTCATAGGCTATTGTTCTTGCGCTTAGTGGTGCCCCACCAAATAATAATAGCTGGCGCCGCCAGTTAGTGGGCTCAAAGAGCTGACCGTATGCTTATTTGGGACGTCTTACCATCAACGTCAGCAGTGACATGGATGCACAATTAAACACACCATAAAGTTAGAGCCATTCTCACAGTGGTAGAGGTGCATTTTGCATTACCCTTTATCGAATAGTTTTGCGATAATTTAATCATAACTAAACCACTTTAACACGAAACGTCAATGTAAAACATGTTATCATTGAGATGTTTTTATTTTCCGCATTGTATGCCTACATTGTAACATACAGTCAAGCGAGATTTGCCGAAAAACGACAATTTTTATCGTGACATTATTTTACATCCCATTCAGTATTCAATATTCAAATTTTCGATACTACAACGTCTGTTGGCGTTAATTCTTTTCATACAAATATTCCCCATATTATTTATATCCAATAATTATATGGAATTGTAATTACTGTATTCATCGGTCACGTTACATTTATTATTTTATTATATATTATTATGTTTATTTTATTGTCTACGAAAATGTCTAATTCCCACACGTGTTTGTTACACTTATATATATTAACTTTTTTGATTTTTGGATCTCGAAGAATTCAGCAGATGAGAATAATTATAAATATATAAAATTTCTTTTCCAGCTAAGCATATAAACTGGTATTTATCATGAATTATTATACCCAACAAGGAGCTAGGAAATATATCTATTTATAACATACCGACCTCGGAGATGACAATGGGTCCAATGTGGTGGATGAAAATCGGTCATTGATTCAATAATTTAGAATGCATGTAGAATGGATTGTACATACCCGCTAAATTATAAGAATATATTACTATAAGAATAAATTATGAACAATTTTGCTAACCGACCTCCACATTTTCACCCTCGATGACCATTTTCACATTTTACAATATATTTTAAATTGCTATGTATTATTTTTAATATTGTCTTCCCTATAGCCATATACAATTTCAGATAAAAAAAAAGTCCTTCGAATAATCAAATAATCATGTTAATAATAAAGAAAACAAAATTATTAAACTCTTTTTGTGGAATGTCATTACCTGTCATAAGGCGAGCTGGGTAATGTTCCGTTTAATTCCATCACTTTTCCATCACGGAACGTGATAGAATAGTGCTTAAATTGTCTTATGACATGTTATGTTCATAAGGTTCATAATGTTTTATTCGAAGGACTCTTCATTAGCTGTAAGTCACTATCACTTTACTGGCTTACCATCAAGAAAACAAATCATGCCGCATAAAATCCCTTGATTACAGCGTTTACAAAATGAAAGGTCCCTATATTTGTATGTGTTATTATATCTTACATATTCATAAAATCTTTTATATAATTGACAATTACTCATATAATTTGTATATCTATTCGTCATTTTATTAATTTTATTAATGCTTGTCTATTCCCAGCTATAGATCTTGATGGCTTTTTATAGATCTTAATAAGCTTTAACAATCAAATAGAAGCGGATTCATTTCCAGGTATTATATTATTGAATCCTGGACACCTGGTACATTTCATTACATGTTTTAAATATGTTATATCCTCATATTCATTTAATATTACAGGTGAACTTCGGCAGTACGTACAGGTGAAATTTAGCTTAATACTAATTATCTAACAAACTGAAGTTCGAATATTCAGCTAGTAATGTTTTTGTATGAATGCTCAGATTCTGATTTCTGAGAGGCCTGAAATTGAAGAAAGCAAGGTCATATACGAACTGTCGAGGTTTACCTATTATCTATCTTTATATTTAAATTCTATACATGCATTGCAATTTGTTACTGATTTCACTGTAAATATATGATATGGGATTGGGAGGGTGCATCAGGGCATCAATAAAGTTACAACTGGACAATGAAGTGGTAGTCAATCGGAGTCAAGGAAGGAAAGTATTAGTCGTTTGCGCCTATTACTTTTATCTCCAACAGTTGTTAACCAGTTGACGCGCCCTTCTTCAAACAAACCATCCCGTGGAAAGCTTGACAAGTATTGCAAATTTCATTATTCTTTTTGTTGGATCATTTTCCTTGAAGGAGATTCTCATTATCCCGTGGGTTTCGTGTAAGTGTCTCTGCTTACAAGTCCAACACCCCCATTTCTGGCCCTTCATACAGCAATATATTGAATTCAAAATGATATTGATATTTGACCTTACTGTTAAGTGGAACTGCATGCAGAGCAAGACTCCAGCCAGGATGGTGGCTTACTACATACATACAGACATACATACAAAGGGAAGAGGGAGGGAGATGCAAGAGAAAAAAAAGTACCTAAAATTAGGTACTTTTTTCTAACCGTGTACAAGGGACAATAAGCGGTGCATATTGAATCATGTTCCCCCAGTATGCCCAGTCGGTAGAATTGAGGAGGCTTTTAGAGCGCCGGCAGTTTCCATTCAATGCATTCAAGCACCCTCGGAATTGTGTCGTTCGGGGTGTAGGTACTTTTGCACGATGATAATGATGAAAATGGTCGCTCGTCGTTAGTATTGACTGACCAAATGAAACAATATTCCCGGACGCTTCCATTCCTATTTGTCATGCGATTTCCAATATGGCAAGTCCTGATGTCCACTTGATACGTTTTTCTCGTTTGTGACGAGTGAGGTCGATCATCACGTTTATACTCATTTTGGGGCGCTGAATGGTTTGTAGTGTTTCTTGTCAGTTTGTTTTATTATTGAAGTGAGATGAAATCAGCACCGTTTTATAAATGAATTTTGCTGAAAAAAAAGTATAACAAATTGTCTTTTTTCTGCATATGCTCTGCAAAGTTCTGCAAAACCACACCAAGTGCATTTTTGACTTGCTTGTGTTATTTTGTTTACGGGTGATTCAACTATGAATTCTTTTTGAAATTTTCAAACCCACCCTCTCCCCTATTTTCTATTTTCTATGCACCGTCACAAAATCTTGGACCCCCTTGGAAGTTAAGGTGACTCGGGGAGGCACTAAACAATATGTTATTTTTAATATCTTTCGTCTCTTTCTAGCATTATCACCTCGCAACTTTGGAGCGGCGTATTTCGGTTTTCGGTTGTTTGATGTAACTGTAAATGTATCAGCATGTAAATGGCGAGTAAGCACGCGCCGGTGAGACTTTTACGAATTCATAGTTGTTGTGGAAAAAAATTGAGCATTCAATGATGAAATGATGACGATTTGATGATTGTTAGTGCTTCCTGTGTCACCTTAAACGGAATTGATTTCACAACAATTCAGTTATAGGGTTGAGCGAGCTCCGGATAGATTTGTGATCAAATGATCTTTCTCGTTAAAAATTGTATCTCGTTCAATCTATCAGTCAATTCTTTCATTAAGACAAAATTTTCAAAAATTTATTCAGCTTTTGTAAACAAAGATTCAATGACGATTAGACGATCTGATATTCCCATCGTAAACCGACACCACCAATAGGTAGGTGAAGGTTTCCTCTACCTGTTGATGGTGTTGGTTTGCGTGGGAGAGCTATCAGATTCGTCAAATCTTCGTTTGAATCTTTGTTTACAAAAGCAGATAAGTTCTTTTGAAAATTTTGTCTTTACTTATTTAATATCAAATTTCTCAAAGTACCCTCATTTTTTGAATCCTCTAACTATTTTAAAAATAAAAACTGAAAAAGTGCTACAAGTATAAACCGAAATATGGGTTCTTTAGAAAACTTGGCTCAAAATAGTTATAGAATCGATTGAGCAAATAAAAATATTTGACGGGAAAGGTCAATTCGATCTGCTTCACAAAAACTTGGGCGAAAAATGAGATTTTTTATTAGCGATGCTTGGTACGATTTTACAGAACTCCAGCTGTATAGTAATTGTATAAACGAATTGCTTTTTTTAACTCCAAAAACACGTACTTTGTTGAGAAACACGTAGCATTTCTTGTATAAAATAATACAGCATTTCCAATAACTTTCACTGCCCATCCATGTTCACAGGACCGAACCTTCAATCAATTTTATCCAGTTTCCCTCATTCAATCCATTATCTGATGGTATATGTAGCGAACGGGCTTGCCTATTTATTCCTCCGTTTTGCCTGGACGAGCTCTCGATGGAGTGTTATTCGATTCTGTTATCAGCTCCGTAATGGTCAAATACTGCCTACCAATCATTACGTGAGAAGGTGGCAGGAGCATCTACAAATTATGACAAAGCCATCGTTTATTTGTTCCTGCTTCCAGCATCTAACAATTTGCTTCGATTTTGTCTGTTCATGGAGCTGTCTCACCAGATGGGAAACGATGGTTAGGTCGGGAAAAAATATGTTCATTCAGCATACAGAAACACCAATCTATCAACTTCGGCCCACACTGGCAATTGAGAGGAGCTTTCTGTTCATTGGTGCAAGTATATACAGTCCCTTACTGTTTCTGGCAAATCTTTGCTTTTATCTTCCCAAATAGATAATTTCTGTTAATAATACCACTGGACCATTGGTTGGGATTCCGTTTTTAGGGTGCTGCAATTAGAAAAAAAAACTTAAGTTCTGTAATTTTTGTGCAAATTTATGATGGTAGGAATTATGTGTAGATAAAAATGGGAAGGCAATGTATATCAGAGACTGATAAACTGCCAACGGTCATTCAGAAAAGCTGCTTCAGTGTTTCAGTTCTTTCTTCCAATGAATGGAAATAGCGTTATTTGTTATCGTCTAATATTCGAAATCACGAATAGGGCGTCCTAGTAAGTATAAGCACGGTTTTGTTTGTTTTTTGGGAAACATTGATTTTTGTTTCACTAATGTCCTTATCTTGTTTTACAGCAGCTCAGGTTTTTCAAATATAAGGCTGCAACTGGATACTCTGCTACCATGATTAAGATGGACTTGTTTTGTGAAATATCACTCAAATGCATGGAGGATTTTTTCTAACAATTTTCTTTTAATAATCAGATAAAGATAAATTGATAACAGTGCACATTTTTAGGTATTAAATGCAATACGAAAGCAAAACACAACTCTCTGCAATCTTGAAATCGATTATTGTAAATAAAAAAAGCAAGTATTTAATGCAAAAATACGCTTTGTCATATGTTCTTCTGAAGTTACCATCACCATAGAATCCATTACCACGTAAAGAATAATTGGCGGGAGGTGGACTGTCCTCTACTCTTTGTGATATAGCCCACCCACTGCAGTATTCTGTACTCACCTCAATCTGGATGTATTTTTTATTCCATTCACTACCTAGCCAGGAGTCGCTGTAATTGTTTTGTGTTGCCTTTGGTTGTTCCAATAACTATCACGGTGGCTGGTGTAGAAAGCACCATATTTTTTATACGATGTTCCAATTGGCAGCATAAGCCCACTCTGGAGCTATTGCGGTGATGTGCCAACTACGTTCGTTCAGTCGAGTCGAACAATTGGTACCGCTTTGTGTATGCTGATTTCCATAAATGTCACTCCATAATAAAGGGATGTTTATTCGAGCATGGAACTCTTGGACATTGTTCCAATAATGTACACACAACAATATAGTTCAGTAAATTACGAGCAAGTTCTACAGCAATCGACCAGCGCGCTATGAATATGCAGATTTCATTGTTTGCGTCGATAGGGTGATTTTGTGCTGCTTACAATGCTCCGATAAGTTTAATTAGCCCTCATACTAATATTTGGAATTGCCATAATGTGAACTGTACGGTGACGTGAAGATAATCATCGACGTCAGATCACTCAAGTGTCCACCGCGCACCTGAGCTACACTCCCTATTACGAAAAGAAGCTCTATCTGCGAGCGTCGGAAAATGGTTCCTTCAGCGCAGAGTAGTCCACCGAAGAATGGCGAGATGCGACCTGATTGTTGTGAATTCGATGATGATGTCATTAGGAAACAGGATCACGTTTATTACATGCATAAGTAATGAGACATACCCTGCCCAGCTGAGGACGCTGGTGTTGCTGCTTTGTAGCTTCTCGCATTATTATGGCAGCATCATTATTCAGCGACGCCGTTCCGTCCACAACATTATGGCGAGCGTAGCGTTCGGGTGGAAGGAAATGTGTCGCCTCAAACAGGTGCAGCCGGCGAGAAAATGAGCACCAGCGCAGCATCATTGCTAGCAATAACAGCACATTCCTATTCACCACCTTCACGGTCAAATAGGGCTGCGAAATTATTTTCGTCTTATTCGCTAGTTCACGTGCAGGGTGATGTTATTTCAATAAATTCGTATATTTTCGCGGCATAAAACCCGGATAACAACAACAATAGAGTTGAAATAAAATATCATAAAAATACAATACATTTTATTGACAAACATTAAATTCTATTGTTGATATATCAAAAAAAGTGCCATATTTATGGTCTAATAGACGTACAATAAATTCTATTGACAGTAAAATATTGGCAATAGAATTACAATAAATTCAATTGCAATGGCAGCAGTCGGGCAGCAGGGACTATGTCCAAGGGCTTGACGATCCCTCCCCAGGCCATCTGCGAGTTGTGGCGCCTGCCTAGGATGTGGTGGGGTTTGACAGTGGGCCCTGTTAAACCTCTATAAAAAGCTGCATGTATTCGCAAGTAGGCTCCGCCAAAGCGACCGTGTGCCGCTCAAAGCGCACAAGCCCAAGTCCTGGTGTTAGGTGGGACGCTAAACAGCCCTGACACGATGGCCCTCCGGCGAGACAGGAGGTTTGCGCAGGCCCAATAAGCCGCCTGGAAAACCAATAATTACGAACAATATAAGAGATAATGTGACTCGATATAATCGACAAAGACCTAGGCGACGAATAAAGGATCATGATTGGAAGATTGGAACATGGAACTGCAAGTCGCTAGGTTTCGCAGGTTGCGACAGGATGATCTACGATGAATTACATCCCCGCAACTTCGACGTCGTGGCGCTGCAGGAGATTTGCTGGACAGGACAGAAAGTGTGGAAAAGCGAGCATCGGGCGGCTACCTTCTACCAAAGCTGTGGCACCACCAACGAGCTGGGAACCGGCTTCATAGTGCTGGGTAAGATGCGCCAACGCGTGATTGGGTGGCAGCCAATCACCGCAAGGATGTGCAAGCTGAAGATTAAAGACCGTTTCTTCAACTATAGCATCATCAACGTGCACTGCCCACACGAAGGGAGACCCGACGACGAAAAAGAAGCATTCTACGCACAGCTGGAGCAGACATACGATGGATGCCCACTGCGGGACGTCAAAATCGTTATCGGTGACATGAACGCGCAGGTAGGAAGGGAGGAAATGTATAGACCGGTCATCGGATCGGATAGTCTGCACACCGTATCGAATGACAACGGCCAACGATGAATAACCTTCGCAGCCTCCCGCGGAATGGTAGTCCGAAGCACCTTCTTTCCCCGCAAAAATATCCGCAAGGCCACATGGAGATCACCTAACCAAGAAACGGAAAACCAAATCGACCACGTTCTAATCGACGGTAAATTCTTCTCCGACATCACGACCACTACCTCGTTGCAGTATGCCTGCGCTCAAAACTCTCGACGGTGTACAACACGCGTCGAAGTCGGACGCCGCGGCTTAACATTGGGCGGCTACAAGACGCTAGACTAGCTCAATAATACGCGCAGCAGCTGGAAGTGACACTCCCAACGGAAGAGCAGCTAGGCGCAGCGTCTCTTGAAGATGGCTGCAGAGCTATTCGATCCGCCATTGGTAGCACCGCAACCTCTGCACTTGGCACGGTGCCCCCGGATCAGAGAAACCACTGGTATGACGGTGAATGTGAGCAGTTAGTAAAAGAGAAGAATGCAACATGGGCGAGATTGCTGCAACACCGCACGAGGGCGAACGAGGCACGATATAAACAGGCGCGAAACAGACAAAACTCGATTTTCCGGAGAAAAAAGCGTCAGCAGGTAGATCGAGACCGTGAAGAGACGGAGCAACTGTACCGCGCTAATAACACACGAAAGTTCTATGAGAAGCTGAACCGTTCACGTAAGGGCCACGTGCCACAGCCTGATATGTGTAAGGACATAAACGGGAACCTTCTTACGAACGAGCGTAAGGTGGCGGTAGCACTACGAAGAGCACCTGTGAAGCGAACATCCTTTTTACGATGTATTGTTCACGCACAAATGAACTATGAAGCGTTCTAAGCCGACGGCGCGGCACTGGTTTTTCGGGTTTTTAGTTCAAACACTCAATTACGGTTAGAATAAAACTTTATTATTTATGTATCACTTGTTTGTACATTTATAAACTTTTTTTTACATTTTAGCACTTATTCATTACACTCATTACAATTAACACTTTTCGTATAATTATAAACTCGAATATTTTCGTTTTCCCGTATGACAATGTCTCTCCCAGAGATACAAACACTTTTTATTTATCGATACTTATTCTGAGACTCTAACACCGATTTTCGATTTTACCGCGACGGACTATTTAACTGTTCACTTTTATCTTTTTCAAGAAGTTAATTAATTTAAACTTAGATCTCGATTCGTGCACTAGTCACGAGTGTCGAGGTGTCTAATGGACAACCCTGATTCAATTGGAGTATTCGGTAGGCCGGCTAGGGAAACCTAGAAAGCGCCGAATTCCAATAAAGGTGCTGCTGAATATTTGGGACTGACCCTGAGCTTGGAAAAGCGCACGGTATTTATAGTCAATCCGAGTTCTGAATTTCATAATGATTTCATGAATTGCATCAGACTGGACTTTGGACCCCACGAAAGGTACAAGAATCCTTAAATAACGTAATTATTTTCCTCATCCCATATTTATCTATTCAGACTATGTGGTTGTAATTTCAACTTCGTAAATATCCTCAAGTTTTAGCTTCCATTCATTACTCAACTTTGCATTCTCTATGGATGCCCCCTAAAGTTCTTTTGCACGAAATGCTTGATCAGCTTATTTGAAAAATCCATAAATTCCGAAACAACTTCCTTTTTATTAAAATTTTTTACAATTGTTATTTAATTTCTTGTTATAGAATAGCTAATTCAGCCCTAATATTGGACTTCCATACTTTACGAAACTTTGCCCCCTTTTTTGGATGTCCCCTTTGAAATTCTCTTGGGAAAATTCTGGTCTCTTTCCACTCTCTAAAACTCTCTTATTTCGAGTACACATTCAAGTGGCTACTTCAATTTACTAATGTATTAATTCATAGATCTTTTTGTATAAAATGAGTATCTCTAAGTCCTCCCCTTTTCTTTACACCTAAACTTGACCATTGCTGTCTGACAGAGAAATGTTCAACAAGTCCCAAATGTTTCATAATGCATGATACTACTAAACCAACGGAGTTGTGAAAACCTTCACTTAAAAATCTGTATTCGAACCAGCATGGGGTTCTTTGTAAAACAGCGCACCATACCGCCGAGCTATTAACAGCTACCGCTTGTATTACTCTTTGATTTTAAGTATACTCTTAAAAATCAATCAATCAATATTTTTCTTTCTTTCAACTGGGCTTTGAATTAAATTCCCTTTCCCAAAAGAATCATTACCCCTTCGGGTCGGCTCTTCCTTTTCCGGAACCACTCAGACCCCAATATCAATATTTCCTTTCAAGTTTATATTGGTAAGAACAAAATCATGTTCTCTCTGTTTTCATACTGGGCAACAAACCCTTTATATCAATACACCTGTATACGTGCATGTAGATTCAATGAAGACTCTTATTGTCTCTATCATTTTGGCTAAGTTATAATTCCGCGCTCCTCACCCAAACAAATTCTTTCCTTAGTGTCCTATACATATGCGCCAATGCATCATCATCAATGACGATCGCGACTATGTACCGCTATATCGTGCACTGTCCAATATGTGAGCACGTTTGAACATGTCAATCCACCGCGCTCCAGTTAAGTAAATCTGACTAAGCTGTTTTCGACGGTTTCGACAAACCGTGATAAGGGTATGCGATATTTCACATAACTTTTAAATTGATGAAAAGTAAATTAACCCAACAATTCCTACATGTAACATTTTTAATTTATGACGATTGCTTAAATTACTTTGCGTTGAGTAATTGAATATATTCGGCCTTGTTTTTACAATATCTCACTGCCATCAATATTTAAAATTGTTTTAGGAAAGTGTCGGCACATAAGGCTGTGCACCTGAATGGTGATGTGGCAGACGAAGATGGCGGTATGGTGATGGACCTGGGGGAACGCGCGCAGGACATAATTCTACCGGCTCCGGATCTCCAAGAAATCCAGGAGGAGATTGGCCGGCTGAAGAACAACAAAGCTCCTGGGGTTGACCAACTACCAGGAGAGCTATTTAAACACGGTGGTGAGGCACTGGCTAGAGCGCTGCATTGGGTCATTACCAAGATTTGGGAGGAGGAAGTTTTGCCGCAGGAGTGGATGGAAGGTGTCATGTGCCATCTACAAACAGGGCGATAAGATGGATTGTAGCAACTACTGCGCAATCACATTGCTGAACGCCGCCTACAAGGTACTCTCCCAAATTTTCCGTCGACTAGCACCAATTGCAATGGAGTTCGTGGGGCAGTACCAGGCGGGTTTTATGGGCGAACGCTCCACCACGGACCAGGTGTTCACCATTCGCAAAGTACTGCAGAAGTGCCGCGAATACAACGTGCCCACACATCATCTATTCATCGACTTCAAAGCCGCATATGATACAATCGATCGGGACCAGCTATGGCAGCTAATGCACGAACACGGATTTCCGGATAAACTGACACGGTTGATCAAAGCGACGATGGATCGAGTGATGTGCGTAGTTCGAGTTTCAGGGTATTCACGAGTCCCTTCGAAACGCGCAGAGGGTTACGGCAAGATGGTGGTCTTCGTGTCTGTTATTCAACATCGCTTTGGAAGGGTAATACGAAGAGCAAGGATCAACACGAGTGGTACAATTTTCAATAAGTCCGTCCAGCTATTTGGCTTCGCCGACGACATACATATTATGGCACGTAACTTTGAGAAGATGGAGGAAGCCTACATCAGACTGAAGAGAAACGCAAAGCGGATCGGACTAGTCATCAACACGTCGAAGACGAAGTACATGATAGGAAGAGGTTCAAGAGAAGACAATGTGAGCCACCCACCGCGATTTGGCATCGGTGGCGACGAAATCAAGGTGGTAGAAGAATTTGTGTACTTGGGCTCACTGGTCACTGCCGAAAACGATACCAGCAGAGAAATTCGGAGACGTATAGTGGCTGGAAATCGTACATACTTTGGACTCCGTAAGACGCTCCGGTCGAATAGAGTTCGCCGCCGTTCCAAACTGACAATCTACAAAACGCTCATTAGATCGGTAGTCCTCTACGGACACGAGACCTGGACGATGCTCGTGGCGGACAAACGTGCACTCGGAGTTTTCAAAAGGAAAGTGCTGCGTACCATCTATGGTGGGGTGCAGATGGCGGACGGTACGTGGAGGAGGCGAATGAACCACGAGTTGCAAGAGCTGCTGGGAGAACCATCCATCGTTCACACCGCGAAAATCGGACGACTGCGGTGGGCCGGGCACGTAGCCAGAATGTCGGACAATAACCCGGTGAAAATGGTTCTCGACAACGATCCGACGGGTACAAGAAGGCGAGGTGCGCAGCGGGCAAGGTGGATCGATCAGGTGGAGGATGATATGCGGACCCTCCGTAGACTGCGTGGTTGGCGACGTGTAGCCATGGACCGAGCCGAATGGCCACTTCGGCCTTAGTCTGAATAAATGAAATGAATCAATTGCAATGGCAAAACATTTCTCGAGAAAAATTCGATTTTTTTTGTATTGTAGAACTGCCATTTCTTTCTCGTACACTACGTGTACCGAAAGGCTATATGTTCGTTCCAAAACCAAACTTTTTATAGAAGGCCCGGAGACCCATAGCACAGGGGAACAAAATTTAACCTTTTGGGGGTCCTCAGAACCAATTGATGTGTCTTCAGTAGATTTTGGCTCGCTGAATCCAAATCTGTCCTCAGATATGCTCTAACACGTCCAAATTTAGAGATATATCTAGATTAGTACCGCTAATTTGAAGAAATTGGCATTTTTTGAAGGACTTTCATGTAATATATAAACATTATTGTAGGTCAATCAATACCCGAAAAGGTAGAAGCACATCTGATCTAATGAGTTTTCATCAGATTTGTACGTTACAATTGTTTTGTATTCGGTTTTCCTTGAATTTAAGTTCAGTGAATTTAATTTAAAAATATTCCATACAAGTCGGTTTTAAAAACTTGCATGCAAACGCCATCACCACCAGTTTGAAGCCACCAAAAATTCAACAACATGCGGCCAGAGGAACTGGGATATGAAAATGTTGAACGATGTATAGAGATACTAGTTAGTTTGTAAATATATGTTTCATTCGACTTTTAATAAAATATCCATTTTTTTCATGTTGTGCTCAACATTTCTCCTCCTCCTAAAATGTTATTCTGCTCGATTTCTAGTTGTTTTTTTTTTCAATCGATCAACTTACAATAACCACACGTAATCTGTTATAATGTTGCAATTGTGTTGTGCTAGAATATAGTGCGAACATGATTAGCATTAGCATTAGCATATAGTGCGAACATGATGATCCAGAAAGTTCCTTTCTTTTTATCAACAAGGAAACATCGGATTGCAATTTGAACAAATTCAAATCCTCTACTAGATCCCCTACCAGAGCATTCAAACCACATTGACTAATCAAATACAGCACTCGGAAAATAAGTTGAAACTCAAATATTTTGTAACTTCATTGTATTTTTTCTTATTTATGTCGTTGTTAAATTAGAGAAATATCAGAGTGCAAAATTGGCGGATCATCCAACCATATGCTCGGGTTACTGTAACATGTTGAACAGCACACAAGTGGAGCGGAGCCCAAGTTTTTTTTTCTGACGCATAACTTTGCGACTTAGCACATAACAAAGCTTGATAAAACTAGTAAAGTTCTTCCCGTTTCACTGCTATAAGCTGGCCATAGATAAAAGAAATTGCATTGGGATTATTGCAACATTCCCGCAGCATTTTCAACGCGAATCAAATGAAAAGTCCCTCACGCACGATTAGGTTGTTGACGTTTTCCGGTTTCTGTTGCGTAACCGTCAATGTCGCTTCAGCTTGTACACCCAACCGGCGGTTGTTAGATTTTCTAACAATTTTGTATAAGAATCTAGCAAAACCTGTATAAGAACTGCGAAATTGCTAGATTCGTATACAAATATTGTATAAGAATCTAACAATTTTGTAAGCTTTTCTTACATTTTTTGTATAAGAATCTAATAATTTCGCATATGCCCAGTTTTTATACAGGTGTTGGTAGATTCTTATACAGAATTGTTAGAAAATCTAACAACCGCCGGTTGGGTGTATGTAATCATATATGATGTATACATATTATGTATACACAAGAACGGTCGAATGCAACTTATCGATTCGTTGATTGATTTTGCTAATTGGTAGTTTTCCGCCCAAATTTATATCATAGGAATATTGAAATGATCATAAATAGCAGGAATAATCAAAATATAGGTATACAGCCGCGTACAGTTTCCGTATTTGCTTTATTCGAATGAACATAATAAAGGAGCTTCAATTGAAAGTAAATACACCATATCACTCGAGCTATTATTGAAAATTTATCGCACCAGAGTAAATACAATATCATATTTACATTCAATAGAACTTATTTCAATGAAAACATATTATTTTTTGCTTAGACAAACTATAATATTGAATTCTTGTTACTTTTCTCTCAAAACCGTTCACAGAAAATAACCAGGCTTGTACACAAGTCTTCGAGGATGGCTTGCATAAAACATATTTTTAAATAACTTTCACTTACTAAAATTGTAGATAAATCACACTTATTATGTTTAACTTGCTCAAAATGCACCACATTTCGAAAGATTAGATGTTTGTGATCCATTTTGGATCTTGATTGACTAGTAATTCTTTTTATAGGGTTAACGATGGCTGTTCCAAAATGCTCAAAACCATTGATATTACGACATTTATTGAGGTATATCTCAAAACCTCGACGTGTTAGAGCAAATCTGAAGTCAGATTCGGATTCAGCGAGCCAAAATCTACTAGGGACACATTATTTGGTGCCAGGGACAAAATCTTGTTGAGCTGTGTGTTATATACCAATCGACTCAGCTCGACGAATTGAGGTGATGTCTGTGTGCGCGTATATGCGCAAAAAGTTGCAAATAGTGTTACTCGTTTTTTTTTGGCACTTATTTTAAACCGATTTGCTCGCAGTTGCATTCGCCGCGGAAAACATTCCCATTGTTTCCTATTTAAAATTGGCCAGGTCGAACTATGGGCTCTGAAGTTATGGCCAAAATACCAAAGTATGTACCCAAAATAAAATTAAGGAAAAAACGCAAAAAAAAGGTAACTAATTTTTCAGTCACTTATCCTCAACAAATTTGCCGGACTTTAGTGTGTCCACCCAATCAACGGAAGGTTACTTGAGTTACCCTGTCTACTAATACCCTGGTTTCCCCAGGAACTGCCTCCCAGCATTACTTCTGGAGGATAGGCAGTACTTAATGTACTCGCTCATTCACGCTCACACAGGCACTCATCCCGTATGAGCATGAGCATGAGCATGATTGACCGCCCACGGTTGCTACTCCGTTATTGCCAGGTCAGCTGTAATTACACAGAGAACCAACAGATGAAGTTTGGGACTAACATCATCTTCAATGTGTAAGAACTGGTGACCCAAAAATAAGCAATACCAGCGCCGGCCGTGTCCGAATGCAGGTCAATTAGGGAAAGGGGAGGAAATTGTTGACGTGATACTCGCTTTGATAGAAGCCGACGAGTCATCTGCACTTCCACGAGAAATCACTGGGATGTTGGATATATGGGGTAGGGAGTGTGGCAGGGTTCGTTTTGGTAAACGGTATGCCGTGTATTACGTGTATTGCGTGTAGTTTGATCGATGAAAACAAAACTTTTTTTATATTAAAGGCCGCACAAAGCAGAACACAATTTCGGTGATCGGCTGATCGTTCTGCTTACCGCACAAAGCAGAACACAACTTTGATGACCGGCCGATCGTTCTGCTTACTGAAGAAAACATATCTGGATTCGATTCAAACTTTACCTTTATAATTAATTCACTCACACGCACGAAGCAGAATAAAATTTCGGTTACCGGCCAATCGTTCTGCTTACCGCACAAAGCACAACAAAATTTTCGTCGACCGGCCGATCGTTCTGCTTACTAAAGAAAACACGTTTGGACGCGATCTCCGATCGTTCAACGTTCAATGCGAAACACGAACAAATCTGCACTCAATATATGTTCCACTGATGATAGATCAACAAAGTCGAATGTTTTTTTAAATCCACTGACATTAAAATAATATTATTGTCACTATTCCAATTTTCTTCCATATATCTTCTCGCAAAAAATATTTGATCATCAGTTGATCTGTTTTGTGTAAAAGCTGCTTGGTGGAATCCTGGATCTCCTGGATATTTTTTCAGTCTTGTTACAAGCCATTTAGCATATATTTTGCACCTAAAATACTTAAAGTTATACGTCTAAAATCTGTTGGTATTTTTGATCCTTTCTTTTTTGGAATTGGAATTTGAACTGATGTCTTCCATTGTTTTGGCATTTTGTTATCTATCCATACTTTCCTTATAATTTGATATAGTTCTTCTATATTTTCCTCATTACTATATTTAATATATTCATTTCTTATTTTATCTAATCCTGTTGCCTTACCGTTTGCTAGTTCATTTATTATATCTCTTATTTCCTCTCTACTTGGTTCTTCCGTTAATTCTTCTTTATCTTCTTGAGTTATGATTGGGTGTCCTTCTGTTAATTCTAATTCTTCTACCCATTTCTTCATGTTTATCAATGGATTTCTTGGTTTTCTTTGTCTTGTAAACTGTCTTAAATATCTGTATGATCTTTTAACCCTATCTCCAATTTCATAATCTTGTAATTCATTGTAAAATTTCAATATTCTTTATTCGTAGTGTTCATTGACTGTGGTTTTGTATTCCTGTTTCCTAATATTAATTTTTTCATTGAACCATTCCATATTTAATTCTTTATCTTTTGCCGCTCTCATTGTTTTCCTAGCTTTTAGTAATGACTAAAATAAATAATCCCTTAAACAATTAGAAAATTCCCATAAAAAATAGAAAATTGCAAATAAAGAAATCAGGGTAGGAGCAATAAATAAATATAAAATTTTCACACATAAAACAAAATTTCCATAAACAATTAAAAATTTTCCACAAAACAAAAATAAATAAGCACTTTTAAAAGCAAAAATTGCAATTATAAAAGAAGAATTCTCCATAAAAAAAATGTTCCACGAAAAAAAATACAAAATTTCTATAAATAAATCAATATTAGCAATAAAAAATTACAAAACTTTCCACAAAATAAATATTTTTTCCAAAAAAAAAATTTTTTTTCTTTTTTCCACAAATGATTAATAAAGAGCAACAAAAAAATAAGAAAATTCCCATAAAGAAATATAAAAAGCAATCAAACTGTGCTTTTTCCATAGATGATACCTTCTTTAACAGCGTTCAAAGTTCATGTAAAATTTCATTAGCTTTATTGCTTTCCTGTACCTCCCTTGGAATCCCTCTCATCCCTTTTACTACTCCCTATTCATCATTTTGTGGAAAATTTAGTTTGTTCCATTCATAATGTTTCGTCTCTACCATCATACCTTTTATATTTGCTTCTTGTAATACCGCTATGTCTATTCCTGTTTGATTAAATTCTTCGTATATCTCTTCTCTCTTACTTTTGTGGCTGCAGCCTCTCACATTCAAGCCTGCTATTTTAAAAATATTGGAATTCATTCTTCTTTGATTCTGATATTCTAATTCTTTATTTCTAAACGTAGTGTCTTCGACCATTGATTCTTTCTTATTGTTTTCCACATTACATTTCCTGATGTTATTTTCCTTTTTGAAGTACATTTTCTCCACACTATCTATTTGTATTTCGTTATCTATGGTACTTTCAAATAATATTATGTCATTTTTTTTAATTGGTTGTCATTAACAAATATCCTTACTTTCGTGTTTTCTTGATATACTTTAATGTTCATTCCGGTAATGTTTGCTATTGCCATCCAAATTTCTGTGCATGGAATAAGTGTTTGTTCCTGTAGGTTCAATATTCTCTTAATATCTGTCTGTAGAGCTATTGTAATTGGTTTGAATTCTGGTAATTCCGGGGAAATTTTGCTTACTTAATGGCACACCGACCAAATCAAGCTTTGTGGTCCCTTGACTATCCTTTTCGCAACTATTCTTCCCTCTTTAACATTATAATAGAAATTTTTATTGATAACATCAATTTTCTCAACAATTTCCATCATACTCATTTCATCCAGCACATTATGATTCCTAGTTTTTCTTTCTTTTATCGATTTCATTTCTACATTTTTAAGTGTTCTTGAGTTTTCCTCTTTCTCTATATTTTTACTATAAACACTTTCATAATGATTAATTTCATTATAGTCAATTTCAATTGTTCCTTTTGACTCATTACCAAACTGGTAATGCAACGGTTCATAAATTGGATTAAATATTTTCATATCAATTTTTAAATCTTTTTGATAGCTATAAATCATTCAGTGCCTCCCCATGTACCATTTGTAGCAAGATTATGTATGAAATTCTCTATTCTTCACTATTTTCTTCTGGTATTTCTTTAATATCGTCCTGTATTGTTGCCATTATTCTGTCCTTTAATTCCACTCTATGATCCCATAAATAATCTTTCACTTGTTTTCTCAATGTATTTGCCATCTCCTTAAATTCAATGGTGAACATACTCCAACCAGTCAATTGTTGCACAATTGAGTAAAACATGCAGTTTTCGTCTGCAGGAACTTTGACAACTTTAATTTTATAATTGAAAAATGCTTTTTCTACTGAATAATTCATTTTCACAAAATAAAAATTCAATTCCTTTTATTTTTATTTGATTTTGTCAGAGATATTACAAACACTCACTCTATTTTTATCTATTATTTTAACGTTTATTTGTTAATATTGAATTACTTTAATAATTATAAATGAATGATTAAATAGTACTACATAAAATGAATACGTTTTTATTTTAATTCAACAATAGATTCAACAATATTACTTATCAATCTTAAAATGTTACAGCTATATTTAACGATTTGTTTTGTTATTATTTTGAATAATGATTTTCTTATTGTGTTATTTAGTTGATAAAATTTGGAATATGTCTTCAATACTATGAACAAAATTGAATGAAAAATTATTAATTTGAAAAGAAAACAGAGAGGAAAAAACAAAATAAATTAAGTGTAAGATAATAAGGAATTAGGTAATTATTATTGGGTATTATATTTTGGTTACTGAACGAGTTTTTTCCTTTATTTTTGATTTCAATACTGTGAATATGCTAACGCGGATTTTGGTATAACGGATATATTGTAAGAGAAAATATTGCTTAGTCAATAATAATATTTCACTTAAATAAAACGTAATTATATTTTAGATAAATTTATCACTCACTGAATTTCAAATCCAAAATCTTTACGGGAGCCTTAGTTGAAAATATTTAATTTTGAAAGTTCTTACCTTTGTAGTCCAAAAGTTCTGTTAAATGATTAATTAATATTTTCACTCACTCTCACTCTCACTGAAACTTGCAAACCTAAAACCAATAATATGCTATCTAATTTAATTAAACACTGCCGAAATTCGCAAAATTATTAACATCTGAAAAATGACGGGAGGAAAATTTTTCGCGTCCGATCTCTTGGATTGCTATGATTCGTTCTCTCACAGGCACTCATCCCGTATGAAGCGAAATACGTATCTGTCAAGATAGAATTAAGTGGTGGAATTCAATGGGACTGTACAAACTCGTCTTATGACAAGTGAAGACATTCCACTAAAAAGCTCAAAATAATTTTCTTAACATTTTTTTGAAACTTGTTGCACAAACTACTTTTTTTTGGGAAAAATATATTAAGCTCGTTTAGTGGAATGTATTAAACCGTCTAAGACGAATTAAGTACTGTCCATTTAATTCCACCAGTTAATTTTCGTTATCTTTGCAGATACGTATTTCGACCACAACTGTGTGGTCGTCTTCAGTGTCTTGTACTTGACTCGACTTACTTTTTTTTATTTATTTCAGCATTTTTAGTGTAAATTTCATACAGCGATTATTGCTCTAGGTTCCTGGCTCTCATCAACAATAATATTTTTTTTCATTTATTTACATGTTTTATTTATTTCGAATTTAAATGCACGTAACTGACGAAAATTTGACTTGGACGAAAATTAACGCCATTCAAATCCTTTCAGAGAGCAACTAAGTGAGTGTACATACAAGAAGAAGCAATTTACTTGCTACAGTGATGCTCGTGATGGCAGAATTTATATCATTATCTCTCGAACTGTCCTGGCGAAAAGGCAGAACAATATATGGAAGGGTCAAAAGAAAACAAGTGTAAGCGAAATTATGGTATACTTCGACGCAACTTTAGTAACAAATCATTTGGCTTTGGACCAACCAAGCAATGTATTAATTTATCTTCTATGGTATATATTCAGAATAAATGTGAATTATCACAAAATTAGTTTTTTTAATTGTCATACCGCTAAGTTATTGGAAAGTAAGTTTTTGTCACTTATACCCCTTTGCTATCAACTGCATTTCATGTGTAACAAGCACCTAACGCTAAGTATGTTGGTTGGGAGTTATGGATGCAAGATGTGTGTTGACGGTTACTGTGGGAGAAAAGTTCCTCATTTGGGTTCCACTTATTACAGCAACGTGATCATGCAACAATGTGGAAATAAATTTCCCTACTGAATCGGAGCAACGCTACTAATTATGGCGTGAAAAGCCCTTGGCGGCAATAACTAACAAAATAATGAGATTAAATGATTCAGCTGCTGATTTGTAAATTGTGTATTATGATATTATAAAATATAATTTCACTGTCATGGCTGTTAAACACGATGGCAGATTTCAATGAAATTCAAAGCTTTGCCATCTGTCGAATTCAACCTGTTGCTTGAAAATCGGTCGACCTTCCTTAAGTGTTCGAGTCACGTGATCCGAAACACGCGCTCAAATTGCGATAGCTTTTTAACACAACAATCTGCAGGTTTGGAAAAAAATAATCGTCATCACATAAATTTTTCTAAACTAATTGTAGATTGTTGATCGGTCACACCAGCATTCGGTAACCATCGAAGCTGGGCACATTTATAAGGAAGAAAATTACACAATTACAACGATTTTATAACTGTTTTCAAAAATTGACTAAAACATTTTTTATTTTAAGTTGACCTGTTACGCTCAGTACATAATGGATAGCAGCCAATCATGTCTCTACTTGCTCACAGAAGCCACGTGTATTGTTTACGATTTAGATTTGTCCAAAATCGCCATATCATTCCGGAGTTCAGTCCAAATGGCCTACCAGGTCAACTAGGCTCGGTACAACAAAAAAACTTATTGTTTTCTTATAGGCGTTTCATAAAAATATACATAATTTACGATTTAGAAATGTTGAAAAATGACTTGCTCTCCAATTCATTCAGGAATTCAGTCTTTTAGGCTCGGTACAATACATACAGCAACCCATTGTGTTCATAAAAGCCCTTCGGAACTACGTACAGGTTTCGAGGCTTAGATATGAATAACCAAATACTACCTACTATGTTCTACAAATTCTCCTGGAGTTCTGTACAAATTATTTGCTAGATTAATTAGGCTCGGTATAAAATCAGAAGCAACCCATTGTGTTCATACAGGCCCAAAAAATCAAGTGAATGAGTTGGTCTGAATTTTCGAATGATTTGAAAAACTTAGAATATTGTAATAGTTTCGAAGAACCTGTGCGACGAGCAAAGCATATGGGTCCGGATCGGACACGGGAATCCTTGCGGATAGACGCTCAAGTCCTGCTAAATGCCCACAATCAATATGCCCAGAAGTGTGCTACTTTGGTCTAAACCAGTAGAAGGTAGGGGCGAATCGTTTGACGTGCACTTCCTGAGGAATTCCGAACTTCCGGAGGAATTCCTGGAGGAACTTCCGGAGGAATTCCTGGAGGAACTTCCGAAGGAATTCCTGGAGAAACTTCCGGAGGAATTCCTGGAGGAACTTCCGGAGGAATTCCTGGAGGAACTTCCGGAGGACTTCCTGGAGGAACTTCGGGAGGGATTTGTGGAGGAACTTCCGGAGGAATTCCTGGAGGAACTTCCGGAGGAATTCCTGGAGAAATTCCTGGAGGAATCTCCGGAGGAATTCATGAAGGAACTTCCGGAGGAATTCAAGAAGGAACTTCCGGAGGAATTCCTGGAGACGCTAGGGTGCTATCGGTTTGGAAGATGGGAAGATTGTGGTAAAGTTGCTCTAAATAAATGATTTTTTTTGCGCATGAAGCATGAACATGTAGTGATCCAACGTGTCCCTAGAAGTCTCTAGAGCCCTTTTGAATGCTTCACCATATAGATGAGTCCAAAGCAGATGTTCTAGGCTCTCCAAATTGTCCGAGAGTTGAGTTCAATTGGTCTACCAGGTCAACTACGCCAGATATCAAACCGATTGCAACTCAGCGTGTCTTTATAAGTTCTCAGAGCCCGTGTGAATGGTTCAGGGACTTAGAGACTGCCCTGAAGAAGGTGTAATAAGCAACGAAACATCGGATAGTAAATGCTAAACTCATTTCAGCAGAGACCAAAAAAATACCGTCGTCTTTTCTGATAGTCTGTACCTTGAGACGGAGAAATTACAGCTCTTTACGCATAGCGCATAGCGTTGGGTCGCTGCACGCGATGTTCTAATTACGCTTCCATACCAACGGCGACAGAATCGTAGTCGTCAAGAGATAGAATCGCGTCGCGTGTGTTTGGGAAACCCTTACGGGGAAAAGGTTTCTCTGGGTGGCTTCGGTAGAAGACCCTTCATTCCTCTTCTCCTGTTGGAGGATTTTTCTGGTCTCCAGGTTGGTGCAACCGTAGTCGACTTTGTTCTTTTGTACGTGGTTTTCTGCTTTTTGTGGTGATTTTTTATCATTCCATCAGCAATAAAAATCATAAGTGAACTTGAGAAAATTTAAATTAGGAATTGTTTGAGAACTTTGCAAGAGCAGTTCACAATGCTTATTCTTGCCTACTATGCAGGGCACAGGCCATAGGGGGCCCTCCTTAGCCTAGCGGTAAGATGCGTGGCTATAAAGCAAGACCATGCTGAGAGTGACTGGGTTTGATTCCCGGTGCCGGTCAAGGCAATTTTCGGTTTGGAAATTGTTTCGACTTCCCTGGGCATAAAAGTATCATCGTGTTAGCCTCATGATATACTTGGCATAGAAACCTCGCGGTTAATAACCGTGGAAATGCTGAAAACACTAAGCAGCGAGGCGGCAATGTCTCAGTGGGGGATGTAATCCTAATAAGAGAAGAAGATGCAGGGCAACGTCCGACAGGTTAGTTAGTTAACTATAAAAGTTTCACCGTTAGTACGAAGGGTCCAGCCCAGCCATCATGAAAACTCATCTGATAGGAAAAAATAACTTCACAACTTGCCTCTACGAGCTACAAATAAACCCAATCAGGAACTTAAACAAAGTGCATCGCAGAACAGGCAATCACTTCTGCCAATCTAAAAGTCATTCGACTCCAGTCAAATGATCGACAACATATTTGATTTGAATTGCCATTCGAACGGTACACAGAAGGCACCGTAACCTCTCCAGAGGAGTAACTAACGGAATTGCTATCGTTCCGTAGTGCTGCGTACCTACCCCTATGATTCGACTCAATTGATATTAATGACTTCGGGTATATCTTTCAGTGGAGTTGCCATTTCCATAGCGTTTTTTATTTTTTATATTGAACTGCAACAAACAGCAACTGAGCTGCACGTGAATCGCGACGGTAGAGAGATAGAAAGTGAACCAAATTACTCGTTGGAGCAATGGTAATAAATTCTGCCTCGTGTCAGATTCTCGTTCCACCGAAGGGCAAGGCAAGCATTACTATACGCTCCTTTAACCGCCACCGTCACGTAGTGGAAAGTTTCGGAATTCCATGCAATTTTTATTAAATGTACTAACCCCCAGATCGAAACAATGTGTAACCAGAACTGCGAACAATGGAGTCACATGTTTACAGTATGGTTGGGTGGCGCAGACCATAACCTTGGCCGTGGTCTTGGTACTTTTTCCGGCTACAAATATGCGGGATCGCGCATTTTGGCTCTGGTAAAGCAGTCCGAAAATAAACAAACAAGCTCATAAACAATCTTGTTAACAGTCGTAAAAAGAATGAACAACATAATACTGGCTGGAGCACAAACACACATAACAAATTGCAACACAAACAATAGTTTTTCGGTTTTGTTCGCTGGCTTTCGTTCGCCATGGTCGGTTGCGGCTGGTTAGGTTTTAGAACTTTGAACTGTGTTCTCTCTTCATGAGGGAGATGTAAGCCATGAACCAGTCGGCTGATGAAACATCCATTGTGTGAACTTTGCGGTGAGCGTGGAGGGGAAAATCGTGAAAACCAATGAACCGACAGGTCGACTGTATTTTTCCCAGTCTCTCGGGCCATTAAAACATAGACGTTTGGATTTTCCCAGACGCCTGCATAATGTGAGGTCTATTCACAGCCTCCACAATCACTAGACTGCTTACTTTCACACTCCGAACAATGTTCAGTGTTATTGCTCGGAACTTGGAGTGGCAAAAAACGAGCAGCGGAAGTGGGAAAACTCTGTATCCCTGTCGGAGTCAAAAGTTATGCTTTTCCATTCTGTGGCGATGTCGGAAGCGGTCACCACTAGAAGCCACCAAAGCGTCAATACAAACAACTTGAAGCGGGAAAATAAGAGCTTTTTTCCCATTGTGTGAACTTTAGTCACTTCCCGTTCTTCTCTCGTCGTTATTGGTGCGCCTAGAGCAGGGTCATCGGGTCGTTTTCAACGGGATTGAAACAATTAAAAGTCAAATATAGCATTACTGACCATGGAATGGTGTCCACAGTGTCTGGTTTGTTTTGTGCGAGTGGGTGGCCCGTTGTCCCGCTGACCAGGACCGGTTGTCTTTTAGGGATTCCGCATTAGAAGATAGGCGGAATCTGTTTACAGATTATTTGTAGACAAACCGTTGCCGTGAAGTGGAATATTTGAAGCAATGAGCAGCGCTCCTTTTCCTGAGTTTGCGTTTTTTCTTCATTCCAGAATTTTGATAAAATTCCTTTTGCTAATAATGGAAAATGAAGTTATCGAGGATGTGCAATATATGCATTAAGTTCCATTTCAAAACAGTTCAAATAGGTCAGATTTCAGCACTTCTCATCGCTCAATTGCCTCAAGATAGCTGCCTTCGCTTATCTCCGAGGATCATGTTTCTAGTCACCGACTCTATGCACTGTACTCGCAGGAACCAACAGCATCGGACACGGATCATAAAACCGGTAACGAGAGCAAACAAAGCATTTCAGGAGCAGGGATGCAGTTTTGCAGTTTGAATGGTTGACTGTGCTACGAATTGCCGGGGGCTAGTTAACGGCTCTGGCAGGTGGTAATGGCATGTGGGACCATTCTGAGGCCAAGCAAATGTTTGCGAGGTATATCAAGGATCAACTTTCGCTTGGGGATTTTATTTAAGCTCTTCTTGAAGTTGGACAATGTGCACGGTTTAGATAAGGTATGAAACAATATTCGTGAAGGCCGATGGAACTGTGAATATTGTTGTAATATTTGCAACATAGTTGACTCGGGGCGCAGTTTCTCGGACATGATTTTTTTTGCATCTTTTATACCTTAAATTACGTTAATGGATCCTTTCTCATATCCTTTGTATACGTAAAGGCTATATGTTCGCTCCAAAAACAAACTTTTTATAGAAGACCCGGAGACCCATAGTGTTATATACCGATCGACTCAGTTCGACGAATTGAGGTGATGTCTGTGTGTATGTGTGTGTGTCTGTGCGCACCCACGTACCAAAATGTAGCAAAAGTGTCACTCATTTTTCGGGCACTTATCCTTTGCTCGCAACAAGTCGCATTCGACGCAGAAAAGTGTCCCATTGTTTCCTATTGAAAATTGGCATGATCGGATTATGGGATCGGAAGTTATAGCCAAAATACTTTTTTACGGAATAATCGCGTATAAAAGTATCGCTCATTTTTCGGGCACTTATCTTCAACCGATTTGCTCGAAACAAGTTGCATTCGACGCAGTCTTCTATCCCATTGTTTCCTATTGAAAATTGACCAGATCGGACTATGGGATCGAAAGTTATGGCCAAAATACTATTTTTTTTATTCGCACGTGAAAGGCTCCATCACTGCTAGGTGGATTAATCTGGGTTTTTTTTCTTTCCTTCACTTGAACTCATATCAATCATGTCCATATATATTTTTGCTATCATATCACGAATCATTCATTGGGTTACAACTGGAGAAAAAGCTACAGTTCACGAACGCTAAACGTCTTTGCAGCAACTGCTTGGAGAAAAACCTTCCAAGTATCGTTGTCGAACCTGCTCTAAAAAGCGCCATTGTATTGTATTGCTTTTCATAATTCTGGTTCCATTTCTTCGACTTCCACAGGAGAATTGCATGCTGTAAACCGTCGTCGAACTCTTTGATATTTCTGATTCTAGTTTAGTTCTAACTGTTGGATTGTGGATCGCAGGAAAACCTCATGACGAATCATTTCAACAACGGAGAAAGGGGAAGGGGCTACCGCAACTCTTGGAAGGAGCTTTCCATGCCATGGAGGCGACCTAATCACTTGAAAGGAGACTTCTGAAGTGCCCAGGAGGCTTCCGAGCCTCTTGTAAGAAGGCCTTCAAGCTGCTTGGAAGAAGGCTTCCGAGATGCGTAGAAGGATGCTTCTAAAATCCTCTTGCAACGAAGCAACCGAGCATTAGTGAAAAAAAAAAATTTTGTTCATTCGACGTTTTGCTCGTTCGATCTTTTGTTCCGCAGCCCTTTATACATTGTGCTGGTTGTGGAAGGCAGAATTCAATTGAGGTTTATTGATCGCATTGCATATATTGTACAATATAAATTTTTGAAACAAAAATACACAATTATCAAAACTCATTGATAGAGCTTTGATTGGAATTGTAATACGTCCGCCATTACGCATTTTTGTCGTAGGTTGAGAACCGCCGCCTTAGGGCCTTCTTAACTCTTAAGCGGTGCTTTACCCAGGTGAATAAATAGGTCCTTAATAAGAAAGAGACGCTCATAAAAGATTTCTCTCATATCTGATTACGTTTACACAAATAGGATATAATAGTTAAAGATACTTCTAATCAAATACTGAAGGCGTTTTTCAGAAGTAAACTAAATACATATTTGTCGACTCTGAATGGGGTTATATAGTAAGCGTCTCAAGTAGCCTTGCGAGCAAAGGTGTAGAATTGTCAATCCGGAGATGGCGAGTTAGATGTAGGCCAAGTTGAGAAGCAGTCCAACTTTCACTTAGAATGTAGATCCATTGAAGAAGAAGAAGTAAGCGTTAAAAGAAAAATTTGTATAACATAAAGTTCTGAAAACAGTTCAGCGGCGCAGCCAACATTTTTTATAATATAAAGTATGGTTTAAGTTTAAATTTGTTTCGAAATTCCGTTAAATTTCGTTTAAAGCTAGTTTTATCTAGCGAAATTTTTGTAATTTGACGAAACGAAACGAAATCAAGAAATCAGATTTCGCCATGCTCAAATTCCTCGAAATTCCGCGGAATTTCGTTTCGGGATACCTAAAACGAAATTTTCCGAAATACCGCATATGCTTACTAGAATCATCACGCAAACAGTAGTAAGGCCTTCTTACAGCCGCAACACGTTTTTCCACCACGCAGCCAACCCCGACGAGAAGAGCATAACAGAAACTGAACAGAATTTTAACATATTGTGATTTATAACTTATTTTGATATAATTTTGTTCTTAGTAGCCATTATTTTTCAAATGTTGTAACAAGATTTTTCATAATATGACTTAAAAAATGCTTAAGTCTTCAGGAAAGTCTCTCAGCCAAAGATATCACAACGCTGATATAATTTGAAAAGCTTACCTTATTTGTAATGTTGTTAGTTTCATGTTCTTGAAAAATATTCTTGTTCAGACAAAAACGAAAATTTCTGATTGATGACCACCTTTCACGACCTGTAAAAATTTCCAACTGCACAGAAACAATATATTTTGTATTTGAGTCTGTTATAATTTTCTAACAAAATATTTTATTTTTATGATAAAATTGTAACAAAATTTGATAGTTTTTTGTGTCCAGTATTGTAATTGTTGATCGGTATTTAGATTTTTTAACAACATCCTGCACCATGTTTCCATCAAATTTTGATATAAATATTTAGTATATCATAATAACATATGTTGATATAATTTTGATACGACCTTCTAGTCGGGACGTCATTATCACATGTAGCGAGTGTTCCAAGATATATGAATTCACCGACAACCTTAAATCGCATCCCATCCATTTCCACCTCGGGACCAACACCGTTAAGACTGCACCGTTCTCTGTCAGCCACCAGGTACTTAGTCTTAACAGAGTTTATGATCAGCCCTATTACTTACTTACTTATGGATCCTGTACACCTCCGGTGGTGCAAAGGGCCGACTTGAAAGATCTCCATCCTGAGCGATGCCCGGCTATCGCTTTAACCTGTTGCCAGGTTAGATTTCGGTCGACTTCTTTTATTTCTTTATTGAGGCTTCGCCGCCATGAGCCTCTGGGTCTGCCTCTGCTGCGATGTCCCGCTGGGTTCCAGTCTAATGCTTGCTTACAGATTTCGTTTCCGCCCCTACGTAGAGTGTGGCCGACCCAGCCCCACTTCCGATCCCGAATTTCTGTTGCTATCGGCCTCTGGTGACAACGACGATGGAGCTCGTTGTTTGAGATCCAGTTGTGAGGCCACCAGGCCCGAATTATATACCGCAGGCATCTGTTAATGAACACCTGCAGCCGTTGAGTGTTCTCCACTGATACACACCATGTTTCGCTAGCGTATAACAGCACAGATTTCACGTTAGAGTTGAAAATTCGTATTTTGGTGCGTTCACTTATCTGTCTGTTTTTCCAGATATTTCTTAAACTCGCAAAGGCAGCCCTTGCTTTCTTGATCCGTGCGCCTATGTCGATCTTGGTACCGCCGTCTGACGCCATTTGGCTACCAAGATATTGGAAGCTTTCAACATTCTCCACTGGTTGCCCGGCTACTGTGAAACTGGAAGGAGTCACCGTGTTTACATCCAACGATTTGGTTTTGTTGACGTTGATGACTAAACCTGCCGAGGAGGAGCGATCGGCAAGGTCGTTGAGCTTACTCTGCATATCAGAGCGCCGTTGCGCGAGTAGTGCAACGTCATCCGCCAATTCGAAGTCGTTTAGGTGCTCCATGGTTATAGGCTGCCATAACAGCCCGCGGTTTGGTTCACGGTCAATCGCATCTACCAGAATCTCATCGATTACGATGAGGAACAGTAACAGTGATAGAATACATCCTTGCCTCACACCAGCTACGACCCGGATAGGGTCGGACAGGACCCCATTGTGCAGCACTCTACACGAAAAGGCCTCGTACTGTGCTTCGATGAGGCCGATGATTTTCTCAGGAACCCCTTGCGTCTCAGGGCGCCCCACATATTCTCGTGATTGAGACGGTCGAAAGCTTTTTCGTAGTCAATGAATACCAAGTAAAGGGACTCTTGGAATTCGTTGACCTGCTCCTGCGGAGCGTGACAATATGGTCCACACAGGATCTTCCGGCACGGAATCCGGCTTGCTGCCGCCGGAGAGTTGCATCGATCTTCTCCTGAATCCGGGCTAGGATAATTTTGCACAGAACTTTGAGAACGGTACACAGCAACATAATGCCTCGCCAGTTATCGCATACAGTCAGGTCACCCTTTTTGGGCACCTTCACTAAGATACCTTGCATCCAGTCGACCGGGAAAGTTGCGGTGTCCCAGATATTACGAAATAAACGATGCAGTAGTTGAGCGGATGTCATGGGGTCAGCTTTGAGCATCTCGGCTGATATGCGGTCGACCCCTGGGGCTTTATTCGATTTCATGCTTTGGATGGCTGTTTGAATCTCTAGCAGTGATGGAGCTTCGGTATTGACACGTGTTATACGTCGGATCCTAGGCAGATCATGCCGAGGTGGTGATAGCCTGGTTGGCACTTGAAAAAGTTGTTCGAAGTGCTCGAACCAGCGTTTCAGCTGGTCAGTTGGGTCGGTCAATAACTGATCATTCGCGTCTTTCACAGGCATCGTTGCATTCAGCCCTATTCTTTCCTGTAAAGCACGAAAGGCGTTACCACTGCTCTGTGATCTTCACCAATAATGTCGATGTCATCCGCAAAACCAAGAAGCATATGTACGACTTGATGATGATTCCGTTGCTTTACGCACCAGATCTTCATATTTCTTCTAGAGCTATGTTGAATAGCAGACTAGAGAGCGCACCGTCCTGCTTTAATCCATCTAACGTCACAAACAAATCGAATGTCTCACTAAATATTCTGACGCTCGATTTGGACCCATCCAGTGTCGCACGAATCAGCCTAGTAAGCTGTCCTCAAATCCACAAACATATGATCACTCCATAAGAAGTATTCCTGGAATTTATCAAGGATTTGTCGCAGAGTAAACATCTGGTCCGTTGTTGATCGTCCTTCTCGAAAACCGCTTTGATATTCGCTGACAAAGGGCTCCGCAAACGGACGCAGTCTGCTAAACAGAATTCAGGAAATGACCTTGCAGACAGTATTGAAGAGTTTTATACATCGATAGTAGGCACAATCGAGTTTGTGCCCTTTCTTGTTGGAAGGTATATCAGGGCATCAAGCCAGCTTGAAGACATTTCTTCTTTCTAAATCATTCCAATCACTTGGTGGATTTTTTCGCTCAGCCGATCCCCCCAACTTTAAGAAACTCGACCGGGATTCCATCCTTCCCAGCGGCCTTACCGTTCTTTAGCTCTCGAACAGTCTTTCTCTCTTCGTCTAGCGTTGGTGCTTCACTGCTTGTCCATCATCCTCAATCCTGATTCTGTTTGAGACCTTTCTGTCCGATTATCCATTCAACAATAACTCATAGTGCTTCCTGCTCGGTTGGTCAACAGATTTCTAAATCATTAATCATTACTGGCGCCGGTGCGCTTTTCTTGTGCATGCTTTTGATGTTTTGTAGAACTTCCGCGTGTCAATTCTGGCTCATTGCACCACCCCGGAATATATCACAAGTTTAGTATCGTTTTCACTCAAATCCCGAACATGACTCATATTCCGAATACTGACGTTTTAGCGGCGAGTACTGTCTCTAAATTTCTACTCGTCGATAGAAATCCTTCCGGACGCGATGGTATGGAGTTCGACAGAAGGAAGGTCGTGAGATTTATACCATCGCAAATATTGCCCTCCGCTCGCTTTCAAATCGACTTCTATAAATACATTCTTCATGCCTGCCATATTCTAACGGAACTATCAACTCTATACTTTCGCCTCTAATTCTATCATGAACACGTACGTCTAAGTTTGGAAGATGATATTAGTATTTCCTATTAATACTGAAGCAACGATCAGCTGTCATTTTTATTCTATACTTGCTGCGACGCAGAAATTCCAAAGCAAAAAGATGACAGTTATCCGTTGCTTCTTTGTTCTTTATTTTTCAAGAATTCTGTTCTTTATTTTTTAAGAATTCTCTATTTTTCATAAGAGTTTCTATTTTAGCCCTAATTTACGCCCCAAATATAAGAAAACAGGGAAAAAGCAAAGTGGAAGAAGGTGTGAATCATGCAACAACCGACTACACTTGAAATTTTTGTAGCACGAAAAATACAGGGTCTAGAGCTTTATCACCTGTATAAAAATGTACATATAATAGACATCAACTCGAATAGCTTTTGAACCACTAGTTATGTTACGTCCCTGATTTCAATGAAAAAAAAAATCGGTATCACCACCAAGTGCATTGCTAACGATTTTCTGTCGCGTGTCTTTCGAATATATGCAACCCATCCTCGTGATGCGAGATAAGATGACCTTTACAAAGTACGTAATAATCATGGCTCACAAGAGCCCCAACGACTACCAGTTGCAGAAGAGCCTTATCTTTGCACACTCGCTTGCTCCCCGGTGTCATCCATGAGCTCCATGAGCTCCATTCAGAAAGAAGGGGACGAGTCAGCAAACTGCGAACGGTTGACATACATTTTTCTCACTGATGAGGACCGCGCCATCCGCTTGGGGTTCGTTTCGTATGCTTCGGAATATGGGTTGGTAGGTGTGGTTGGTAAATATGTACATACTCTTTTCTCGAAAAAGGAGTCTGGAATGTGGACGGCTCCTACGTGGGAAGGCGTTAAAATAAAGTAAATGCACACAAAAAGTTCAGGGCACTGCTCGAGAGGTCTCCGGAGCAAGTGGCGGGATGTGTATACAGCTCGAAAAGGGTCGTAATTCAAGTTTTTCTTGATTGTGCACCTCCATACGATGCACAGTGTCCTTAGACTCCTTGAAAAATGTTCTTTTCAATAAGTTAATAAAATCTTATTGTGGAAGGGGAGCCGATGGCTTTGGCAAGAATTTCTCTATGAAGTATTTATCATATTTAGATTTTTGAAATAAACATACTTTGTTTGTGAAGGCATCGCTTACACCAGGAGCACAGGTCGGATACTCAGCACTTACGTCTAGGTTCCATACAAAGAGAGTGAGGCTGACTGCCGAATTTAGCGAAGCCATCGACATTTGGTAACACATTGTTGCTTGTCATGTTAACGGAAATATTAATGTTAGATAATCAATTTTATTATTGCACCCGTAGAAAACGCTTTCGGTTTTGTCTAAATTTCAGCCGAAGATCTGTCACTGAGCCACCACTCGGTTAAGCCACTGTCAACCGGGATGGCGGGGGATCTGGACGTATATCGTTTGCTCCCGAGATCATCTACTGTTACAAATGAAAGAAAAGCAGCAAACGAGCTCTCCTACTGTCAACTGATGTTTTATGGAGCTCAGCAGAAAAGCGAAAATCAACCCCCGGTTTGTCTAAGTTCAACGTGCGTATGAAAACCTACTGCATACCGGGTGCCATTCATCGAGGATAAAAATGGCTACACAAGTGCGCTAAAAATATAGACGACAATATGCGACGAGGTGCAGATCCGTGCTGAGTTTTATTGGATCTCTCAAAGAAATCATAACGGAATTGTGCACACTTAAGAGTAACACACCTCTGGGGAGTGTCTTTTCTTCCCCCGGTAGACAGACATGTATTCACCCTGACCGGTTGACAGTTTAGAAGATGAAAATTTTCTCGACTGAGGTGACACAGCATAAATATTTTATGAGCCTTGCCGAGTCTCGAGTTCCGTCGGATCGGAATGCTCGGGTGGAGTACTTACATAGCTTTCCCATCCTAACCACACTTCGGGTACAATTTCCTTCCCTCTGCCCCGGCAACTTGGTACGTGTGTGGTGCGAGAATGTTTACTTTAGGGATTCATAATTGAGTATCTCTTGTTTTGTTTATTTCTCATAGGGAAAAAAAGCTACCGTCTGAGTATGTACAAAGCTGAGAAAGGACTTCTCCAACACCTGAGTGAATATTCAGGTTCTCACCGGAATGTAAGTGTTTTGTGGACTTTTAACGAGATGCCAGTAATTGACATGAATCTGTTTGACTTGTGAATGAGAAGGTTCGTCGACTTCCCCAGATTGGATGAGAGAAAGCTTTTCCGTAATTGACGTGGCATGCAGAAAACACAAACCAGCTGGTTTCATTGAAAGGTGGTAAGCAATTTAATTTGAATGGGCACATTACGCAGGATTGCTACCAGCAGCCAAGCACTTGCACGTAAGTAGATAATATGGGAATGTATTTTTAATGATGGAATGGAGGAGGAGGAGGAAAAATAAAGATACAAGGGTAGAGAAATAGAAGAGTAAACTAATTTTATAGTCCTAATTCAGTCACATAAATCTCAATATTCTTTTGTTAGAATCCTTTGAACTCTTTTTGCCTAAAAAGCTCAGCAAAGTGCACCTCATTCACAATAAATTCAATCAACAGCTTCCGGCATATGCATGAATCCAATTTTCAACTCCAACTGAAAAATGACACCAACTCCATATATGCACAATCACGCCTCGGTTGTCCGACTGATCTACCGAATCTGGCCGTTCCGGAGAAAACCTTGAATACGAGCATGACATTTATCTCGGCTGGCTGAATTTATGGTTTTGTATTCGCCAACAGATTTATGCTCTCTACTTCCAGCCCTGCAGCAGATGGAAGCATCTTGTTTCGCACCTCCCGGAAGGTGTATGCAACCAACTTCATGAAAGACGAGAACTTGGACTAACAAGGGCCAAGATTGAAAAAAAAGGGAGTGGATGATTGCAGTGGGTGCCATCTCGGTGTAAACTTGTCCCGTCTTTTAGCCATCGTATGCAGAAAATTTTGAATTTGCATCTCCAGACGAGCAGTTGTGGAAAGTGATGTTCGGGGAAAACTATCCCAGCATCGAAAATTCCAAACACTTAAGATACAACAACAAACGTTTTTGCTCTTTTCGAATGTGAGGACTTCGTTCTACAGTGACGGTTTAGGACACTGTTTTAATGATGCTTATTTCAAGCCTTTAAATTTTTCCCTTCAGTTAGATATTCCATTCCATGTTCTTTAGGAGTTGTTCTGAAAAGGATGGCCATACCACACTGATGCATATCTATTCGTACTTGTTACGCCGCTGGTATTCACATGTGGGTCTTCCATCACATAACAGTTGCATTCAGATTTATACCATCGCATCGACTTAAAACAAGAAAGTTGGTTGCAGTTTAGATACTGGAGACAAGTTCTCTTGAAATATTTTGCACCAAAAGCGGTACTTGGAACGGGAAGCGAAATAAGGACCCTCTACCATGAGACGAAACCGAAGACAACTGGACTTGTTCCGAGCGAGAATGCTGATTGCAATTCTTAGTGACAGATGCCATGCAAGTTTGGGCTAATTTGGCAACAAAGTGAAGCATAGTTTTGCGTTTTGAGGGTGACTTTTAAAACTGTTTTGTTGTGGCTTGTTGTTCTAGAGTGGCCCGCAAACGGCCATGCATTGTACAGTAGGTGGGATGTGTCGAGGATAAATGCCAAAAGTTCTTCTGAAAGGAATCCATGTAATTGGCTCTAAATTAGGTGGATGCAATGCAGTACATGCACAGAAACTGAATTCACAGCAGCAACAGCTCAAGTGCGTTGACAATTAGAATTTGGGGTGAACATGAATTTTTGGCTCGGGTCAGAGCTATATGTGTTTTTGAAAGTTTCCCTCAATTTGCTAGCTCATATGAAGGGTAATCGAGTAAGTGATGAATCGTGGATTTTTTTTATTGATGAGGTTGCAGCCCCAACCTTCTCACGTCAGATTGTCGTATAGCTTGGCATATTTGTATAAGCTGTGTTTTGACGTAGTCCTCTTTTTTATATTGGGGTACACTATCCGAATGCGAAAATATGATAGACTTTTAACGTTAATATCTCAACCGTTTCTCGATGGATTTCCAATATTTTTGGACCATTCTATCAAGGATAAGCCAACCCTTCATTGTATTGTTCTAAAAAGACTTTCAACTATTTATAATTAAAAATTGGCAAACAATTTAGAAATAATAAAACAACTAATCCCGTGCATGCATCGCAAGCACAGACATCAAAATCAAGCAACTTGAGGTCTTATATTTCTTGAAGTAAACGGAAATCTGCAAACAGACACAAGCGGAGGTGAACTCAGGTAGTGTGGGGATGGGAATGTCATATAACTCTTACCCGACCCACTAAAACCAAAACCCTTTCGCCAGTCCATATCCTCCCTCCCGCAATTAAGCAATACATCAGAGGAGGACTATTGAGAACGTTCACGCCTATGCTAACGCACTTGACGTTATAACACAACATCGACTTCAAGGGTGGTAGCCTCACCACCCGTTGATCGCAAGCTATGATAGTAACCTACCTGTATCATAAACTCGCGTAGGAGACGAGCACCCCGACAACAAACACCGCGCGTGAACCGCAATGACCTCTATATCTTCATACGGAGGTCCCTGCAGCCCACCCACGACGTTTTTGTTGTCGAGGTGAGCATGGTGTTCACTGAGGGTTTGGATCTAATCCTCAGTTCGAACAAGATTTTCCACAGAGCGGAGGGAAGCGGAGAGAAAACAGCAGCACAATGGCACTGGTAGCATTGATACGTCGGTGTCGGTGGTCATCATTCAAGCTCAAGGAATATGAAGAAAGGGTTGATTCCATAAATGTCGTCTGTTGCGATTCCGAGTGATGCAGGTGCGATGCTGAAAATTCATTTCAAATGGTCTTACCGAAAAGTCATCAAGTTTGGTTGCAGTTAGTTATTGGAAAAGCGCATTGGGGAAAGAAAATTCGATCTTCTCAGGACCAGAACTTTCTGCACAGATGGCAATAATGGCCTGTTTCAGTCGCATCGCCGTGGTAGCTTAGTAGCTTTAGTGATTTCATCCATTCGAACAAATTTATTACCCCATCTCCCTCCGACGCGCGCCTGTGATTCTGATACCGAAGGGTAAATTTCTGTCGTCGCCAAAAGAATAAGTTTTAAACTTTGAAGAAAATTCATCTCGGATTAATCTTCTGTTATATAAAATGGTGACCCGGAAAAATCGATTTTATTTTCAATGACTAACAGAAACAAAACCAAAGAATCTTCCCAGAAAAGTTCACTTTCTGCAGACGACAGCTAATTCGATAAAGGCGCTACTTTAGAGGAAAATTTCTACAGCATCCACCCACAGGCAGCCGTCGTTTATACCGACAGACGCCAAGCGATTATGTTTTGTACTATGAAGAAATTTCGTCATGGGTCAAATTTATGTTGTTACTCTTTTCGACAAAACGCATTTTCAATCATTAACAGCTCATAACCAAATGCGAGAAAATTGTACAGGACGCTTCGGTACCGCACTCTGTAGAATCCCGATCGAAATGGCTCGCACGCACAGGAAAGCAGTTTTCTCGTATCTTATGAAGTTATCTCATTAGCTCCGCTCTTTCATTAATCGTTATGAGTGCACATTATATTTACACCCATATCAGATCACAAAGGGGCGGGGCTAACAGGCTTACTTTATTGAATAAAGAAAGCTGCTTTTCGACGCACGCGAGCTATTTTGATCGGGAGAGCGGTCAAACAAGATTTCACTCAGAGTGGACGCGGCAGCACGAATGCGATGGTATCAGTTTCAACGGAAAACCATCGCATTGGTGGTGGCGTCTGTAGCGATCCTGCACCTCTAGTGGCGATGCGGAAAATGTATTCCAAATGGTAGCGTCTTAGCTAAAACTCATCGAGTGGCGGTCGGACAATAATAGCAGGACTTGGTTGGTTGCAGCAAAGATGGCAATAAGCAACAAGATACCCGACTTCTATGATTTTACGGAGACACGATAAGCGCCGCAAGTGAACAAAAACCGAACTAGTACACTGTTAATTTTAATCGATCATCTTTTGAAGTAATTTCAATAAAATAAAACAATAAAAGCTGAGCCATTGCACCATGCAAACAACTAATACAAGGCGATGGCCAAAAACAGTTTCTTTAAAAGTGAACTGGCAAACTGGCAAGCAATGAAAAGCGTATATTAAATTATGCTTAAAGATGTGAGACTCTGGACCGAGGCAACACACCTAGCTAACGAAAATACAAGGAAAACTCGCGACAATCATTTGGCCCATGATCATGATTACGCATTGGCTGTGGAACGAGTTATTAATTCTATGGAACGACTTGTTATATCGTAGAGGAGAAGAACAGAGTTTTAAAGAAAAAAAAAAAGTCTATACAGAAGTCACGAATCAATCTCGTTGCAGAAACAAAAAAAAAACACAGATGGTGTTGCCCTGAGACGAGACCTGCAAAGACGGCTTCTTTTTCCTTGTTTTGACACTTGTTCTTCTTTTCATCGCAGTTGATCATCGATTCTCAACTGTTTCCTTGAGTGTTTCACCTAAATCCCGGGTAGAATCTTCTGAGCGCAATAAAAGTGTTTACAATTTACGGATTTATAATCTTATTTTTAAAGAGATTTTCCTATCGGGAATAAAACACGTATTCATAACTGTGCAATATTAAGCTGTCCGGCTATTCTAGAATACTTTTCAAAGTGAAAAAGTACTCGTAAAACAAAGTCATTCGGAATACTTTTTGAGGGATACCAATACTTTCACACAAAAAGGTGCTGGTTGCATCTGACAATTCGTGACAGCGCTTGCTGGTTGCAGTTGAAGTTACATTTTTTCCTCTTTGCAAGTCCCGTCCCAGGTGTTGCCGTGTAACTGACGTTTGTGTTCTTTTTTTTTATTTACATTCTCGATACACCCAATTTTTTTTTACACGATTGGTATTCTTCAATTTCCCGGTAAACCTAATTGTTCACAGCCATTTTAATACCACCTGAATTTTCTTTGATTTTTTGTGAATTTTTTCATGGAGTTAACTCATAGTTTCATCAACGCTAAAAGTCGTAATCAACTAAAACCCACCCGTGTAAAAAAGAACCGGGTGTACACGATAAACAAAAACCTGCAAAAATAGTATTAGTGCTTGAGTTTTGTGCAGCAGATGGAAGCACTTTCTGATTTCACTGTATCCGGTGAGATGTATGAAAAGTTTTGAACTCGGTTACCCCCGAGCAGGAGCGAGTCGCTCCGAACGACGACCTCGATAACAGAAATTGGTATGATTTAGCCTTGCATAAGAGGTAAAATACCAAAAACTTATATGCAGAATATTTGAGGCATACCATGCTTACACGCAGGAAAACCAGCCCCTTCAATTCATGTGCCGACCCACATGGATTTTTGCAATGGGGTTATACTCATGAAAGGTATGAGTGCCATCTATGAATTATCACCAATATGCGTTTCTATTAAATCCATAGAGTTGGCACATACTCTTGAAAAACCTTGTTCATGAAATATATTTGAAAAGCAAATTATTCTCACTGTTCGATTTTCGTGCCGAATTGCTTTGTTTCGTTCTTTTAAATTAAACAACCACAGTATTTGGAAAAACATTATTCTGGTTATGTATTTCATTACAATGTATATAAACACAGGTTATAGGTCGGCTTAGATATCAACCCAATCAGCCACGACCTCGAGGCCTTCAGAGACATGAAAGCACAAAAAAATCATCTTCGGTTTCGTGGGTATATAAATTGAAAATCGCTTATTGTCCGAAGGAAAATTTTATTATCGGAGATGACGGTTGGTAGACTTTGGCTGCTGCAGCTTCGCTGGCCAAATCGCTGCGTCGGCCGGGCTCCGAATTTTCACAATCTGAAAACAAATAATGACTATAGAATCTTCTCCCATTGGAACTTAGTTAAACCCACCTTATATTTCCGCAGGACTGCAGCGATGTTATCAATCCGAAACGTACCGCTTCCAACAACGAACATCAAAAGACTAATCCTCTTTTCCAGTCAAAGAAACGCCTTACAATTTCTATCGTTGATCTAGGAGAATATCCGTCACTATCAGGTATTGATGCTGCAACAAGTTCACCTTCATTATTGTTATATAACACGAAATTTCTTTCGAAAGAGAAGCAAACTCACCTTGAAATCCAGAATATTGCTTATATTTCTGCGGCATCAACCTCCGGAACATCGCTCACCATGTTTGTTTTTCAGCCGGTAACTTGCGGGTGGGGTATAAATGCAGGACACAATTCTAATAGGCAAAACAAATATAAAGTATGTGCGAGACCTATTTTATGTATGAGCATAATTATGATATACATGAGATACATATAAAATTAATGAATTAGATTTTTTGAGTTATGTATGTGTAGATACTCATACATTTAATGGGGCTATTTTCTTGAGTGTAGGTATTTCAATACCAAACGAATAATAATTGGTTATGTATTTGGTATTGAAATTCAATTTAATAACTGAGTTTGTTATGGCTTACGTATTGTGCATATTAGTTTTTGGTATTATTCCTTTGGTATTTTACCTCTTATGCAGGGCTAGTTCGTAACAGAGTATGATATCAATAACAGAATTAAGTATTATTGAGCCAATTTCCCCTGCTCGGGTCTTGTTGCTTCTTGCCATCTTTGGTTGCAGTTAGTTATAAGAAATTGGGGAAGGAAAATTGGTTCTTCTGGAACGAAAGAGTTAATTGCAAAAATGGACTGTTTCGGTGCCATCGGCGTTTGGCTTGTTAGCTTGGTTGATGTGAGTGATTCTACTTTGAAGAAAATTTATTTCGGATTGACCTACTTTTGTATAAGATGGTGGCTCGGAAAAAATGGGTTTTATTTCCAATAACTAACAGAAACAATACCAAATAATCTTACCATGAGATTTCACTTTTCGGCGACGACAGCCAAATCAATGAAGACGTCAACTTAGTGGAAAATTTCGTTTAGCTGCTTTAGTGTTTGAAATGGCGCATGATTAAAAATAAAGGACCTTTTCAGAATCGTCCTGAAAGCCAAACGAGTGGCTTTAGCAACGATGCGGCCGATGAGTCGTGATAATCCCTTCTGCTACGATTGTAGACTCAAAGTCCATCCAACTGGGAGCTACTATTTGTCTTCTTGATTCAGTTGACCTCTGAGCAGTTTGCTCAATGTTATTAAAAAGACACAAATTATGATGGCAATTTTGCCTCTTTTATGTCCAACCCCAGCGTGGACAAAAGGTTGACTAGCAAAAGGTCGAAGTGACAAAAGATCGAAGAGACAAAAGGTCGAATGGCCAAAAGGCCGACGGGACAAAACGTCGAAGGGACAAAAGGCCGAAGGGACAAAACGTCGAAGGGACAAAAGGTCGAATGCAAAAATATTAAAAATCTGTAATTCTGAACACATGAAAGAGACAACATATACGAAAACACGATTGGAAACATGCTTCCATTCAAAATCTAGATTATAACATTTTCCAGAGATTTCACCTTCTTTATTTCATGGGCAGTTCTTTAAATAATTTACGGTTGGCATTCAGCAGTCACCGAGCAAGCATTGTATGATTTTTATCAGTTCTCGGTACGGTGAAGCTGAATAATTAGTACTCGTTAGATCATGCACTTGTAACACGTGCCGCTTATGTCAAAAGAAGCGCGATCCTCCATAATGTGCAGAAACACGGCGAGCATTGTGTTGAGTGTGCGAGTACATGTTTGAGTGAAACACGGTGTTAGTTTTGGTATCTTTATATCAGTGAACAATGAACTATTTCGCCGCTACCCAACACGACTTCCTATACATTACCTTCCCAACTAATCCGAATTACTTTTCCAATGTCGAGCATGGAGATACAGAAGATTATTAATCTCTTGTTGAATTGAGTGTCACATTAATTTTCCATTCCTCACCCTGTAATAGATGTGGATGATATTGGTTCAAATTAAACGAGGCACCGTTATTGATTTTAAATTAAAAAAATATACACCAAAAATATAGACCAAACATAGTTAAAATGGCCTTTTAATTCCAAACTGTGCATAGCACAGTTAATTGCAAATTATGCGGCCGTTCAGCTGTACGAACAATAATGTTAATCAACACTCAAACACACACATTTTGTAGAACATTAACGAAAAATCATCGGCACGGCACATTTCCTAGACCGAACCGGGAATCGAACCCAGCCAGGTAGCGTACCGTACGGCTATGGGAGGCCCCAATCCTAACCCTATTTGGCCTATTTTTACCTCCGATGACGGTACCTAAATAATAGTTTTGCTTTGTATTGTTTTCAAGACTATGACTTTTCATTTTAATCATTTTGTAATTTCGTCTTTTTGTTCCTTCGACCTTTTGTCCTTTCGACCTTTTGTCCCTTCGACCTTTTGCCCTTTGACTCCATTCGACCTTTTGTCCTTAGACCTTCTGTCTTCCGACTTTTTGTGCTTCGACCTATTGTCCTTTCGACCTTTTGTCCTTCGACCTATTGTCATAGATTCAAAGCTTGCCAGCGTTCAAGTTTTTGTAATGAACTCACAACTGTTTTCAAAATAGAGCCTCCAACTAGGGGGAAAGACGGCTTTGGCAGGTTTTGTTCTATTATTGGCAGGGGGTTTTTGTCGACCAAATTTTATGAAATTTGGCCACAATATTCTTTGATATGCAAAGAATGCCAAATTTCAGCATAGTCAGTCATAAAAAACCCCCCTGCCAATAATAGAACGAAACCTGCCAAATCCGTCATTCCCCCTATTTAAAAAAAATCTAAAGTTGGCCTTAAATAAATTAGAGAATTGATTTAGCGAATAAAACTTTTGACGGAAAAGGTTCAAACGATCTCGCGGTTCAAGAAGAGTTTGGTTCTGCTGTGTGCGGGTGAGTAAATTAATCAGAAAGTAAAAGCGTATCATGGTTTGAACCATTTTGAAATCAGTCGAAATTGCCATTTCATTGGCAGGAAATGAACCTAAAACAGTATGAATGGCATATTTAGGTATACTGGAAGTGATAGAGTTTATTTAAACATTCGTACATATTGTTTAAGTAATAAAATGGAGCGATTTAAAAACGTCCTGAATTTGCGCTAAATCCCCGCCACCAGTGGCATAATTTCAAAAAGCTAGTAAACGACGCATTTTATGACACAGGAGTGAGATCAATATGTCAAAAGAACGCTATTTTTATCTTTAATCGATTGACATCATCCTACAATTGAGAAACAGTCTTAAATAGTTAAAATAGTAACATTTATACAAAGTAAAAACTGATCATGGTTTGAACTAAATTCGTACCATGGTATGAACTTGTTAATGCAGTCATGTTCTACTGCTGTCCGCTAGGAGCGCTGCATGCGCCTAGCTAGAGTATTTTGTTTACATTTCCAATACAATCGAAATTTTCATATCGATAATTTAGACGATTTTCACACGTTTCGAGTTACTAATCTAATGCGAGAAGATGAATAGTAAAACAAATTTGTATTTCTATAGATTTCCTCAGCGTTTCATGCATGTGATTAGTATTATATTTAGGAGCTGCTGCAGTAGTTCAAACCATGAATTTAGTTCAAACCATGGTACGGATCAAAGTTATGTAATTATTAAGTTTTTTCAATGAAACTAAGCATAAATATGTGCACCCAGGATGTTTTTAGAAAGATAAAGAACTAAGCTTCCATATAAACTAAAAATCGCAGTTGTAACATGTCCCTTTAATGAAATAAATCAACTTTGTTTTAACGGCTCATCTGAAACCCGCCATTTGGTTCAAACCATGATTGGATACCCTATTACTTTCGCCTGGGTCACGGTGTAAAAAAATGGATTTTTATCGAAGTTTCATGTACCTCTGATTTTTTTTTCACAGAAAGTTAGGCAAGGTCATTAGAAATAAGGTACGGGGTGTTTTAAAATATTTCATCGGCGATTTTTTGAAAAAAGTGATTTTTATTTTTTTTTCTCTAATATACCGTACAAAAAGTCAATTGATAACCCAATAAAGGATCAATCGTTGTAATTGATCCTCAAATCCTCAAATCTATCTTGAAATAAATCTAAATATTTGAAAAATATCAATTTCTGTAATTCAAGCCTTCCTAAACGATGTTTTTATTATTTTTTTTTTATTTTTGCGTTATTTTCATTTTTTTAGCAATTATCATCTTTTTCCAGCCCAAATATGGTTCTCTATTGAATGTTGTTATCACATTTCTTTCATCCGACATTCACACTATGAGACCAGCCTATTGTCAGTCTGCCATATTTTATATTTTCCTCTAGATACAGCGTCTCATCATTTGTGGTGTACACACCATGTACAATAACCTTACCGAATATTGTTCGCAGCGCATTTTGCTTGAAAGCCCCAAAACCTTACTGGCCTGCTTCTTATAATTACCACGCTTCATGTCCGAAATATGCTATTGGATGGAGTTATACAAAGCAAACTCCATTTCCGGTTGCATGTTACGGAAGCTATAATGTTGCTACAAGCACAACTGTCTCACATTTGATTGATTCCATATTTGTGTCGGTCATTCATACTTTTATAAGCAGTAATCTGGTAAGCTGTAAAAACCCTTTTTGCACCCAAGTAATAATTATGATTTTATAATGAAGATAGCGATTTACTCTTTATGTGTGCTATGAAACCGTTATACATAAGTAGCTACAACAATGTTACTAGGGATCATTATCCCATTTCACAAGCATTCCAATGTGAACTATTTCTTCAACGCTTCCAATCATCTCCTGTACATCCTCTTATTTTTATTTCTATCCGTAGCAATGTACTTCATACTGGTAGTGTGAGTGGATATGTCCTTTCTCACCATCTCTATCTTCAGTGAGACAAAAGTCTCCACCACTACTCTGCGATCGTTTCATAAGGAGCTTTATTTCATCTGCAAAACCTAGGAGCATATGCATAAGCTCTACCAAGATCAAGTACATTGTTTGTGCTAAGAAAGTAAAGGGGATATGTTTGAAGATGTATAAACAAAATTAACCTTTGAAATGCTGACAAACACTAACAATGCTGTAAACACTGGCAATGACGTTTCCTATGAAGAATGTCTATTTTAAATAGGGTTACCTCTGGCGTACATAACCAGTTTTAAGACTAAGTTAGGTCTCGTACAATACAGGTGAAGAAAAAGAATTCAGATGGAAACGAAATTCGCTTTTTATAATTTCTCAATTCTTCGGGTGGGCAATTACGGACATGAAACGTTAAAAGCAGCCTAGGATACTTTCAGATTTTTCTAGCGAAAGATGCAGCGTGCAATACTCGGTGAGAGGCCAAAAAAGACATGTGGCTCATACGCATGAATTACAAGCAAAATCCATTATCAAAGGAGAAAACATTCTGAATCTCATAAAATACGGCGCACTCCAGTGGGCAGGTCATCTGATAAAAATGTCAGAAGATAGAATTACAAAACCAATATTCATCAGAGAACAATATAGATGCCAGAGATAGATTATTGTTTCAGCAAAGATTTCAAAACATAAAAAATAACACTTTAGAAACGCTTGAACCTTAAAAATGTTTTTCAATATTTTATACCCGTGTCAAGATAGGTTAACTATATAGATACGAGAAAGGCAAAAAGGCTTCAAATGTGTATATAATCAATTTTGAGGGGTAAATTACAATGCCTGGTCCAATGTTGGGTTATCAATTGACTTTTTGTACGGTATATTAGATAAGAAAAAAAAAATAAAAATCACTTTTTTCAAAAAATCGCCGATGAAATATTTTAAAACACCCCGTACCTCATTTCTAATCACCTTGCCTAACTTTCTGTGAAAAAAAATCAGAGGTACATGAAACTTCGATAATAATCCATTTTTTTACACCGTGGGTGTTCATGACTTTTGTTTTGAAATCGTAGAAGTAGTTTGCACATTTTTTAGTGTATGCGATGTAGTGGTCCAAGATTTTTTATAGTGAATTTTATTACCTAGTTCATCTCTCAACAACACCAAGTCAGTCCTACTGAATAAAAACCCTAACAAAATTTTGCTCGTTGTTCGGTTAGCAGTCAATATCAATCAATATGCAGCATGATGATAAAATTAGGAATTTGAGAATCAGCCACACTCCTCACGGTCACATAGGGTTTCTTACCCCATTCCCGGCCTAACATGCGTACGACTGCATTATTTAATTGATATTTATGACAGGAAGCAACTTTTCCTGAATTTTGTCGGCTGTATAATACTGCAATGGGGTTCACTTCTGCTCAAAAAATAGCTATTCGTGCTGAATATCGTTCAAAAAAGCTTTTATTTGATTTAAAATAACGAGGTGCAGCACTCATTTCAGTCGTACCGATTTGCCATTCCGGCACACGTAAAACCAGTTCCCGGCCTACACGCTTAAAATGACTTACATATTTTTGTGTTCCGTTCACACAAAACGGGCCTCTCCTGGAACAACTCATATTATGAGTAATTACGATGTTACTCATTTTTGTGTAACCGATAGCCGATGATTTTAGGTGAGTTCATTTTACACAGCGAGAGAGCAGTCGAAAATCGAACCTAACCTCAATTGTATGTTTTCAAATTGATGGTAAAGTAAGCCAACTTTTCCATACTTATTCAGAGGCTTCTCCGATCGTTTCGATCAACAAAACAAAGTGCGATGCTTGTATTCGCACATTTTTTTGTTTCGCCATCAAAGCAAAAAGAAAAACCTCCGAGAAAGTACGATTTCTTGCCTCACATTCTGCACCCGTTCGCCATCATAGCGACCCGAAGGGACTTTGACAGTTCGAGGCAAACTCACTTACACATATCATGCACATGTGAGACATTACACAGCGACTGCTCGTGTTTCACACAAAATTTTCACTCATAGTGAGAGTTGGTCAAGGCTTCGCCGTAATGTGTGAAAACTATTCATGCAATGTGTACTTGACTTTAAGCGTGTAAACAAAATTTTACTCGATCTCTCAACATTTTACTCTCATTCTCTCTCGGGACGGTAGAAAATGAGACGTAAACAAAAATATGCAGGTTCCACGACAACAAGATGCCAGATGGTATTATTCATAATCATTTTTATTTGGTTGAGAAGATATATTTACTCATCCAAATTTCTTCCAAACACTTAAAAACAATATTCTTTTCACCTTTTGAAATCGAGAGAATTATAAATAACATGATAGCGTCAACGTATTAGACAGTTTTCCTGTTAACGATGAAGGATCATTTTCATACTCCTGGCCTTTTGGCAGCACGGTGCGGCTAGAAATTTTTGGGCCGAGGTGATTTTTTGTTCGGTTTGAGAATACAATTTCAAATGTATTCTAATATGTTTAAATAAGTTCTAGTGAAACGAACTAATAGGAAGAATTGAAGTGCGTGTGTTTAGAATTATGGTGTGGTGATTAACAACTTAAAGCAATGGTTGTATCGAGCACTGTGACGATTTTCAGGTAGGTGTTTATTTGATGATACCGTTTTGTAAAAGTGGAAAGAATCACTCCGGCTCAGTGGTGTGGCAACGGAGAGCGAAGTTTTGAAATCTACATTTTTATTTTCTACAATTGGTTCAATTAGGAGTAAAACAAGTGGTTGAAATATATTGAGTATTGTGAAAGATAAATGGGAGACTTTTTAAAAATTATCAATCATAAACCTACGGCTTCCAAACAGTATAAATCATTAGTTTTCTGTGCAGTGAGCCGGGAATCGGGTCCATAGGCCCAAGTAGTGTTTTACCCTATATGCGCCATATGAATACGAAACCCAGCGATGGGACTGATATCATAGTCAGTATATCTCATTTGTCCTAAGACATAAGCAATACCCTGGCAACACCCTTATAATAGACGGGTTTCTGTAATTCATATCTTTTATGAGCAAATCATATCCCAATTTCTACATCGGATTTTAAGCGACTAAATGCTTAAAAGAAGGAGAGCTTCTGAATTGAGTGCTTTTACGAGATAATCAAATGATATCGCTTTAATATTTGACAGTGGCAAGCAAAAAATGGGCAAAATAAAGTTTTTGTGGTAATGCATGTGTCGAAAACGCTAGGGGTAGGTGCCTTTGCTGTTCCATATTGTTTAAAACATTGGAAAATCAAGGATATTGCTGATTGTTTAATCAGAGTCTTACTCATTTGCTAATCACAGATGCTCAATTAACAAAACCATTGTTCTATAGACTATTTTGTTTTATTATTTTACTATAACTATGTTTCTTTGACAATGATATGGAAATGCTAATATCATCTTCCAAACTTGGACGTACATGTTCATGATAGAATTAGAGGCGAAAGTATAGAATTGATAGTTCCGTTAGGATACGGCAGGCATGAAGAATGTTTTTATAGAAGTCGATTTGAAAGCGAGCGGAGGGCAATATTTGTGATGGCACATATCACACGACCTTCTTTCTGCCAAGCTCCCGTATGAAGGGGGAGCGAAGAATATCAGTGTGGAAGCTGATATATCTCCACTGGCAAAAGGAAGGTGGTTTGACTTGCTCATATGTGGATAGTGCAATAAAAGTCCTATTCGACTAAATGCTGATGTCAAATTAGAAATTTGGAGACAGTACTCGTCGATAGCAAATCCTTCCGCACGCGTTGGCATATGAGCAAGTCAAACCACCTTCCTTTTGCCAGTGGAGATATATCAGCTTCCACACTGATATTCTTCCCTCCACCTTCATACGGGAGCTTGGCAGAAGGAAGGTCGTGTGATATGTGCCATCACAAATATTGCCCTCCGCTCGCTTTTAAATCGACTTCTATAAAAACATTCTTCATGCCTGCCGTATCCTAACGGAACTATCAATTCTATACTTTCGCCTCTAATGCTATCATGAACATGTACGTCCAAGTTTGGAAGATGATATTAGCATTTCCATATCATTGTAAATCGTTTAACTTCACGTAGAAGTAACACACACGAAATCATTAATTTAATGTTTCTTTGCTTAAATAACAACTGGGTGAAGCTAGTCAAGTTTATGCAGGAAATCTTCCCAAACAGGCTTCCAAATACAGCATAAACTACCCTAATTAAAGATCGGTTTGATGTGGTAAATAAAACAATGAAAAGGATTGTAAATTAGCTTTCGTGTGCTTTTTTTTTCGTTGTTTGGCGTCAATAGCGGAAAAATTGAAAACGGAACTACATCGGACAATAAAGGAAGCAATTACGCTGCGGGAGTAATAAAAGCGATCCCATCTTATCGCGCAATAAACATCCCGGCATTTATGATGCATTTGTTAGGCCTTGAACCGGAGCGTGTTGTTTTTTCGGTTCTTTCTGTTTGTTGGGGTTCCTCTAATTAAGGTTTTGTGGAATATTCCGTTCTATATTTGGCGAAAGTATCAATGGAAAAATCACTCAATTTTGGTTTTATATACAAAAAATAGCTATACAAAATTGAAAACCTAAAAGTCAATATGTTTTGTTTAATTAGGGAAGTGATATAAAGAAGATTTTTCCATCTACTAGGGTAAAATAATTTATGATGAAGAAGGATAATCATCGTGCCAGAGCAAGGGGAGTACCGGAGCTCCTCAAATGTCATCTAAATGTGGTGTGCAGCATCAAATTTGCAAATAATTGCCTGTTAATTAGTCACCAAACGTATGTAGTCATTCGCAAGGTGATCTCCATGGCATCTTCAAAGCTCTCAGTTGCCAGATGGATACTTTTCCAATCGAGTTTTAGAACATTCTTCGAGGCATTGATTTTCACTTTAAGTATGGTATAAAGCTACAATGAATCCGTCGATGTTACTACGGTAGAAACTAACTTTTTTCATTAGTTCTAATTGCGTATGCAAAGGTTGCATCACAATCTCATGGTTAGGCATTATCGCTTCGTTTATAACGTTGTGTATAAAAAGTTGTTTTGACAGATTGACAGAACAGCGGCTCACTGACGACCGTGCTCAGCTTAAACATCTTCGGCTACATATAGGTATTTTATCCAGAGATTTCACTATAAAAACTACTTGGTTGTTAATAATAATTTGATAGTAATTTTCTTGGATTTTTTTAAAACTCTTATGTTTTTTTAAATATTTGTAGATACTTCAAGAGATACTTAATTTTACAGATATTTTATAATGACTTTCGATCAATTTTAGGGTTCAAAGCAAATCTTACGAACTTTCAATATTTCACACATGCTCCAGAATTCCATATATTAAACATGTTCGTAGGAAAACGGGTTTTTTTCCACGGCTTTGTCTATCAGATTTTGTATGTTTACCTCGCTTACCCTAACTCTTTTTTCGATCAACTTAGTTTTTATGAAGCAAACTAGTCTTGCAGTTCATTTGAGTTTGAGAGAAAGATAACCAGCTTCCGAAGATGTTCTTATAACTCACTGCCATCACGCCAAAGCTGATTTACACTATGTAACTATTTGAAAATTGAGTGCCAAGTGTTTTAAGGCAAGTGCAAGGGCACTAGAGATACTGAACGGTACAAGAATTGTGCCTTTTCACATATGGATTCATGATTCCATTAACCACTTTCCTTATCAAGATTACTTTTGTCAACTGCAGTTCCCCAACACCCACATTTGCTGTGACCTAGCGTAAATCCTGGGCAATATTTTTTCCGCTTCCCTGGAACTGTAGTTTGTGCTGTCCCTGCGGAGATGGTAATCATTCATTGGATCATCCACATCACACGTCCATAGTGGTAATTTTTCAATTATTTTGAAATACAAAAAAGGATATTGTAATTGTAAAAGTGTCAGCAGTGGATGTAAAAGCCCAGATGAAACTAGTTTTGTATTAGAAATTTCTCTAATGTATAACGAAAAAATAATCTACAAAAAAAATTAGTGCGATACCTAGGTTCGGGCCAGGGGACTGTGACTACGAGGCATTTTTTAAAATTTCAAATATGAAAATTATAACTATTGATATCTAAAAAATAAGATTTTTTGCCTAATAAACTAAGATTTAGGTGGGTTGTACTAAGAAAAGTATGCTTGGGTTCTTCTTCTTGTATCTACATTATAACTGTTTTTTTAACTCACGGAGTCAAGAATGTTTCCCACACGAAAATATCTCAGATCGAATCGAGACCCATACCTTCTCCAAATTCCTCATTGGAAGTCCTGCGAAGTTTGCTCGTAAGGCTAACTGGAGATCCAGTACAGTGTGATATCCTAAAAAAATCTACCTCTACGTGGTTTATGAATCAGCCCCATGCTTATGATTGTGGTGCTGATTTTGATGTTGACGAGAATGCTGGTTTGCTAGCCACGGACGGACGGCAGCAGGCAGCATGTTCCTCGTTAAACTCATCATTGTTTTGGTGTTATACGCTCTGTGCAGAGTGTCCTTTGGAGAGCACTATTGCGGATGTCGACAATGCCGAGGACGGTCACACGGTCTGCGAGACTAGGTGATGAACTTGAGGAACAGCATGTGCACTCCGGTGCACTTAGTACTCGCAAATCGCTGTATCCTTGCTCATGCGAAACCCGGTCAGTGACAACACTGTGTACACACTCTTTTTGGTTAGAATTCATCCGCTGTTGAGTTGCCATTGTCGGTTGTCTTGTCACATGGAGTGGAAAAAAACAGGGATATCCCACACAACAGTCAGCGCCAGAAGCTCCGTTCCATCATCGTCATATTTTCCCACAGAGACCCAATTCCGTCATCAGCAATAATCAAGCGAATGTGCGGTTTTTTGGTCAATGGTGAAGGATGGTTTGCTGTTGTTATGAAATGCACTTTTCAGTGCTTTTTGGCTTTTGGCTTTAGAGATTTGTCAAGCTCTGGCATTGTTCAATAGTTAAGACCAATAAAGGCTTAAACTGCAGCAATGTACTTGTTGTATTCAGCTTAATGTAGTTTAGCACTCAAGATTAGGGAACAATCCATTCACATTACGAATTTTATCAGTTATTGGTTAGATTCGTTAATGTTGACTCCTTTTATGACTCATGTGTGTCAGATATATTCGATAACATTCAATTTAATTTTTCATCTTATTATCAACCATTCTCCGTTTTTTCGAAGTGGGCATCATATTTTTTCAATTATGTATACTGCTGAGATCCACTGAGCGTTTCAGATGGAAACGATTTTTGTTTTGCCGAATTTCAATTTAAATTTAGTAAACGGTCAGTGATTTAACTAAAATTTTAAAAAGGAAAAGGATATTTGGTGACAAGTCGATTATTTTACTTACTATGAAGAAAGTTTAAACTCAATTCAAGGATCCTAATGATAGTTTCAGTGGTTTTAATGAATATGAAAGCTGTACAAAAGCTTAGACCATAATATATTATTTGGCCGTGAAGTTCATACAGTTGAAACAATCATTCGATAGATGAGCTGAATAATTTGCTTTGCTGGGAAGACGATGACCTGAATCTTCGCCGAGTTGATATAAATATTCTACCTAGTGAGCTACTCTGTCACTAATTCCTCCGCAAGTTCCTTTAGAAACTCCTTAAGAATTCCTCCGGAAGTTCCTCCGTGAGTTATTCCGTGAAAATCTCCGGGGATGCTTCCGGAAGCTCCTCAGGAAATTTATACGGAAGTTCCTCCGGGAATTCCTTCGGGAGTTCCTCCGGGAATTCCTCCGGAAGTTCCTCCAGGCCGGGAATTCCTCCGGAAGTTCCTCCGGGAATTCCTCTGGAAGTTCCTCCGGGAATTCCTCCGGAAGTTCCTCCGGGAATTCCTCCGGAAGTTCCTCCGGGAATTCCTCCGGAAGTTCCTCCAGGAATTCCTCCGGAAGTTCCTCCAGAATTCCTCCGAAGTTCCTCCGGGAATTCCTCCGGAAGTTCCTCCAATTCCTCCGGAAGTTCCTCCGGGAATTCCTCCGGAAGTTCCTCCGGGAATTCCTCCGGAAGGACCTCCAAGAATTCCTCCGGAAATGCCTCCGGGAATTCCTCCGGAAGTTCCTCCGGGAGTTCCTCTGGAAGTTCCTCCGAATATTCCTCCGGAAGTTCCTCCGAGAATTCCTCCGGAAGTTCCTCCGGGAATTCCTCCGGAAGTTCCTCCGGGAATTCCTCCGGAAGTTCCTCCGGGAATTCCTCCGGAAGTTCCTCCGGGAATTCCTCCGGAAGTTCCTCCGGGAATTCCTCCGGAAGTTCCTCCGGGAATTCCTCCGAAGTTCCTCCTCGGAATTCCTCCGGAAGTTCCTCCTCGGAATTCCTCCGGAAGTTCCTCCTCGGAATTCCTCCGGAAGTTCCTCCGGGAATTCCTCCGGAAGTTCCTCCTCGAATTCCTCCGGAAGTTCCTCCGGGAATTCCTCCGGAAGTTCCTCCGGGAATTCCTCCGGAAGTTCCTCCGGGAATTCCTCCGAGAATTCCTCCGGAAGTTCCTCCGGGAATTCCTCCGGAAGTTCCTCCGGGAATTCCTCCGGAAGTTCCTCCGGGAATTCCTCCGGAAGTTTCTCCGGAAATTCCTTCGGAAGTTCCTCCGGAAATTCCTTTGGAAGTTCCTCCGGGAATTCCTCCGGAAGTTCCTCCGAATTCCTCCGGAAGTTCCTCCAAATTCCTCCGGAAGTTCCTCCGAATTCCTCCGGAAGTTCCTCCAGGAATTCCTCCGGAAGTTCCTCCGGAATTCCTCCGGAAGTTCCTCCGGGAATTCCTCCGGAAGTTCCTCCGAATTCCTCCGGAAGTTCCTCCGGGAATTCCTCCGGAAGTTCCTCCGGGAATTCCTCCGGAAGTTCCTCCGAATTCCTCCGGAAGTTCCTCCGAATTCCTCCGGAAGTTCCTCCGGGAATTCCGCCGGAAGTTCCTCCGGGAATTCCTCCGGAAGTTCCTCCGGGAATTCCTCCGGAAGTTCCTCCGGGAATTCCTCCGGAAGTTCCTCCAGGAATTCCTCCGGAAGTTCCTCCGAATTCCTCCGGAAGTTCCTCCGGGAATTCCTCCGGAAGTTCCTCCGAATTCCTCCGGAAGTTCCTCCGAATTCCTCCGGAAGTTCCTCCGGGAATTCCTCCGGAAGTTCCTCCGGGAATTCCTCCGGAAGTTCCTCCGGGAATTCCTCCGGAAGTTCCTCCGGGAATTCCTCCGGAAGTTCCTCCGGGAATTCCTCCGCAAGTCCCTCCGGAATTCCACCGGAAGTTCCTCCGGAAGTTCCTCCAGAAGTTCCTCCGAAAATTCCTCCGGAAGTTCCTCTAGGAATTCCTCCGGGAATTCCTCCAGAAGTTCCTCGGGGAATTCCTCCGGAAGTTCTTCCGTGAATACATCCGGAAGTTCCTCCGGGAATTCCTCCGGAAGTTCCTCCGGGAATTCCTCCGGAAGTTCCTCCGGGAATTCTTCCGGAAGTTCCTCCGGGAATTCTTCCGGAAGTTCCTCCGGGAATTCTTCCGGAAGTTCCTCCGGGAATTCTTCCGGAAGTTCCTCCGGGAATTCTTCCGGAAGTTCCTCCGGGAATTCTTCCGGAAGTTCCTCCGGGAATTCCTCTGGAAGTTCCTCCGGGAATTCCTCTGGAAGTTCCTTCGGGAAATCCTCCGGAAGTTCCTCCGAATTCCTCCGGAAGTTCCTCCGAATTCCTCCGGAAGTTCCTCCGAATTCCTCCGGAAGTTCCTCCGGGAATTCCTCCGGAAGTTCCTCCAATTCCTCCGGAAGTTCCTCCGGGAATTCCTCCGGAAGTTCCTACGGGTATTCCTCCGGAAGTTTCTCCGGGAATTCTCATGGAAGTTCCTCTGGAAGTTCTTCCGGGAATTTCTCCTGAAGTTCCTCCGGGAATTCTACCGGAACTTCCTCCGGGAATTCCTCCGGAAGGTCCTCTGCGAATTCTTCCGGAAGTTCCTCCGGGAATTCTTTCGGAAGTTCCTCCGGGAATTCTTCCGGACGTTCCTCCGGGAATTCTTCCAGTTCCTCCTGGAATTCTTCCGGAAGTTCCTCCGGGAATTCTTCCGGAAGTTCCTCCTGGAATTCTTCCGGAAGTTCCTCCGGGAATTCTTCCGGAAGTTCCTCCGGGAATTCTTCCGGAAGTTCCTCCGGGAATTCTTCCGGAAGTTCCTCCAGGAATTCTTCCGGAAGTTCCTCCAGGAATTCTTCCGAAGTTCCTCCGGGAATTCTTCCGAAGTTCCTCCAGGAATTCCTCTGGAAGTTCCTCCGAATTCCTCCGGAAGTTCCTCCGGGAATTCCTCCGGAAGTTCCTCCGGGAATTCCTCCGGAAGTTCCTCCTGGAATTCCTCCGGAAGTTCCTCCGGGAATTCCTCCTGGAATTTCTCCGGGAATTCCTCCTGGAATTCCTCCGGGAATTCCTCCGGGAACTCCTCCGGGAATTCCTCCAAATTCCTCCGAATTCCTCCGGGAATTCCTCCGGAATTCCTCCGGGAATTCCTCCGAATTCCTCCAGGAATTCCCCCGGAAATTCCTCCAGGAATTCCTCCGGAAGTTCCCCCGGGAATTCCTCCGGGAATTCCTCCGGAAGTTCCTCCGCGAATTCCTCCGGAAGTTCCTCCGGGAATTCCTCCGGAAGTTCCTCCGGGAATTCCTCCTGGAAGGCCCCCGGAAGATCTTCCGGAAGTTCCTCCGGGAATTCTTCCGAAGTTCCTCCGAATTCCTCCGGAAGTTCCTCCGAATTCCTCCGGAAGTTCCTCCGGGAATTCCTCCGGAAGAATCCTCCGGGAATTCCTCCGGAAGTTCCTCCAAGAATTCCTCCGGAAGTTCCTCCGGGAATTCCTCCGGAAGTTCCTCCGGGAATTCCTCCGGAGGTTCCTCCGCTAATCCCCCCGGAAGTTCCTCCGTCAATTCCTCCGTAATTTCCTCCGGGAATTCCTCCGGAAGTTCCTCCGGGAATTCCTCCGGAAGTTCCTCCGGGACGGCCTCCGGCGGGTCCTACGCTATTTCCCCCGGCAGCGCCTTCCCGAATTCCTCCGGAAGTTCCTCCGGGAATTCCTCCGGAAGTTCCTCCGGGAATTCCTCCGGAAGTTCCTCCGGGAATTCCTCCGGAAGTTCCTCCGGGAATTCCTCCGGAAGTTCCTCCGGAATTCCTCCGGAAGTTCCTCCGGGAATTCCTCCGGAAGTTCCTCCGGGAATTCCTCCGAAAGTTCCTCCGGAAGTTCCTCCGGGAACTCCTCCGGAAGTTCCTCCGAGAATCCCTCCGGAAGTTCCTCCGGGAATTCCTCCGAAGTTCCTCCGAATTCCTCCGGAAGTTCCTCCGAAGTTCCTCCGGAATTCCTCCGGAAGTTCCTCCGGGAATTCCTCCGGAAGTTCCTCCGGGAATTCCTCCGGAAGTTCCTCCGGGAATTCCTCCGGAAGTTCCTCCGGGAATTCCTCCGGAAGTTCCTCCGAAATTCCTCCGGAAGTTCCTCCAATTCCTCCGGAAGTTCCTCCGAATTCCTCCGGAAGTTCCTCCGGGAATTCCTCCGGAAGTTCCTCCGAATTCCTCCGGAAGTTCCTCCGGGAATTCCTCCGGAAGTTCCTCCGAATTCCTCCGGAAGTTCCTCCGGGAATTCCTCCGGAAGTTCCTCCGGGAATTCCTCCGGAAGTTCCTCCGGAATTCCTCCGGAAGTTCCTCCGGGAATTCCTCCGGAAGTTCCTCCGGGAATTCCTCCGGAAGTTCCTCCGGGAATTCCTCCGGAAGTTCCTCCGGGAATTCCTCCGGAAGTTCCTCCGAATTCCTCCGGAAGTTCCTCCGAATTCCTCCGGAAGTTCCTCCGGGAATTCCTCCGGAAGTTCCTCCGAATTCCTCCGGAAGTTCCTCCGAATTCCTCCGGAAGTTCCTCCGAATTCCTCCGGAAGTTCCTCCGAATTCCTCCGGAAGTTCCTCCGAATTCCTCCCGAAGTTCCTCCGGGAATTCCTCCGGAAGTTCCTCCGGGAATTCCTCCGGAAGTTCCTCCGGGAATTCCTCCGGAAGTTCCTCCGGGAATTCCTCCGGAAGTTCCTCCGGGAATTCCTCCGGAAGTTCCTCCGGGAATTCCTCCGGAAGTTCCTCGAATTCCTCCGGAAGTTCCTCCGGGAATTCCTCCGGAAGTTCCTCCGGGAATTCCTCCGAGAATTCCTCCGGAAGTTCCTCCGGGAATTCCTCCGGAAGTTCCTCCGGGAATTCCTCCGGAAGTTCCTCCGGGAATTCCTCCGGAAGTTCCTCCGGGAATTCCTCCGGAAGTTCCTCCGGGAATTCCTCCGGGAATTCCTCCGGAAGTTCCTCCGGGAATTCCTCCGGAAGTTCCTCCGGGAATTCCTCCGGAAGTTCCTCCGGGAATTCCTCCGGAAGTTCCTCCGGGAATTCCTCCGAAGTTCCTCCGAATTCCTCCGGAAGTTCCTCCGAATTCCTCCGGGAGTTGATCCGGGAATTCCTCCGGAGTTGATCCGGAATTCCTCCGGAAGTTCCTCCGGGAATTCCTCCGGAAGTTCCTCCAAATTCCTCCGGAAGTTCCTCCGGGAATTCCTCCGGAAGTTCCTCCGGAATTCCTCCGGAAGTTCCTCCGAATTCCTCCGGAAGTTCCTCCGGGAATTCCTCCGGAAGTTCCTCCGGGAATTCCTCCGAAGTTCCTCCGAATTCCTCCGGAAGTTCCTCCGGGAATTCCTCCGGAAGTTCCTCCGGGAATTCCTCCGGAAGTTCCTCCGGGAATTCCTCCGGAAGTTCCTCCGAATTCCTCCGAAGTTCCTCCGGGAATTCCTCCGGAAGTTCCTCCGGGAATTCCTCCGGAAGTTCCTCCGAATTCCTCCGGAAGTTCCTCCGAATTCCTCCGGAAGTCCCTCAAGGAATTCCTCCGGAAGTCCCTCCAGAAATTCCTCCGGAAGTTCTTCCGGGAATTCCTCCGGAAGTTCTTCCGGGAATTCCTCCGGAAGTTCCTCCGGGGATTCCTCCGAAAGTTCCCCCGGGAATTCCTCCGAAAGTTCCCCCGGGAATTCCTCCGGAAGTTCCTCCGGGAATTCCTCCGGAAGTTCCTCCGGGAATTCCTCCGGAAGTTCCTCCGGGAATTCCTCCGGAAGTTCCTCCGGGAATTCCTCCGGAAGTTCCTCCGGGAATTCCTCCGGAAGTTCCTCCGGGAATTGCTCCGGAAGTTCCTCCGGGAATTGCTCCGGAAGTTCCTCCGGGAATTCCTCCGGAAGTTCCTCCGGAAAATCCTCCGGAAGTTCCTCCGGGAATTCCTCCGGAAGTTCCTCCGACAATTCCTCTGGAAGTTCCTCCGAATGTTCGTTCAAGAATGCATCCGAAAGCTTCTCCTGGAATTTTCCTTCTTCTCTACAACCCGCAATTTTATTGCAAACCCGAAAGCGAACTGGATCTAATAAAAAAATTTCCCCGTTACCTGAAATGTTTAATCATTCTAAGTATGGATTACAAGATCCTATGAAAATGGATGTTCAAAAGTGACGATTTGGAATATGAATAATGATCCGAATATGAATTGAAATGGTACGTACAACCAGAGCTTAAAATATTCATCTTCATGAAGCAACTTCGGTCCGAATTTTGACAAACATCGCATGAATATTCAAAACATAGAATGACATAGTCAGATGACTACTCCACGAATTCATTCATTCGACTGTCACTGAATGTGTTTATTATGTGCAGAAAAAACATAATTATCATTGTTTATGTTGATGTTTACCGCTGAAAGTGCCTCGCGGATGAAAATCGGATTAAGTCCTTTGTGATAAATCACTTTACTCATTTGAAACGTGTTCAGATTTCAGATAATTTATCAATTTGTGAAATGTGCATAAATATTCAATGACTAATATTCAACTGAATATTGACTGTTCAGAGCCGACTATGAATGTGTCGGAAGTGAACCGACAAATGAAGAAAAATGGACTTCACTAAAAATGTTCGATTATTTTACACTCTGCGTACAACTCTCTCAAGTGAGGAGTGTGAATGTTTTTTAGAGCATGATTAAAGGAAATGCGTCAGGTTTAAGTTTTCATAAACCTCATATATTCAGTAAAATAATGAAGGTTTGCTGAATTAAGTTCCACAGTTCAAGGATTCAGCCGGTGTTTTGTGAACAATCGGCTTTTTTTCACAAGTAACACAAGACTCTTTCATTTGAAACCTAATACGTCGAATGTGGTTTGGAGTCGATTAAAATGAATTATGTTTCAACTAAATCTACTAGTCCTTTCGTCTCGCTCCGTAACTCTCCGCAACTTTCGGGACCAAATGGTTGAGCTTAACGGGATACACAACCGCCATTAGACAGAAACTGTGCGAAGACAGTAAACTGGAAATCTAATTTCTCATCCATCGCCCAGGCTCCAGCAGCAATCTGAGTGAATCGAGCGTACTTCGCTCGTTTTCCTGGTTGGTTGGCTTTTAGTACCACCAGGAACAGTCTTACACATGTGGGAAGACGGGATTAGGCGCCCCCGGCCGGCAACGGTACTGTCTGCCTCCGGGTGTTTGCGAAATAGGTGGAGAAGATAGTTTGCCAAGATTTAAGCAAAATTCCGTGCCTTTAGGAGGGCTTGACTTGCACAGTCTGGATTTGCTCAGATGAGTAATTTCCCTCCAGAGAGAATGGAAGCAGTTCTTCCATGCTACGCCGTTTACGCTAGATTAGCTGCCGAAATTAGGGACTTGATACGTTCCCGTGTAAATTCATTTAAATGGAAATTTGCTAAATTCGAAATGATCCCCAGAAGCAAGGCTGTTACGGCACCTCATTTGCTGGTTTCTGAAAACAGTTACGGAACCAGTTGTGCTTTGATTTACAAGCCTCATGCCAGCCGGGTGGGTTTGTCGGGATATGAATCTAGTTAGGAGGATAAATAGTTTGCGAGATTGAGTTGAATTAGTTTTTGGGATGGATACGTGTTGGCCATTTTGGGTGAAGGAATAATTAAGGCATGATTTGCTTAGAAAGTTTTTGAATACCAAAACACGGTGTGACATTTTTGGGATGTTTTCTTAATTCACAGTCTATTTACTGTAGTTTGCAATATTCGCAATTTGGTAAAAAAAAATCTGAATATTTTAACTAATGTACAGTCATATTTAAAAATAATGATTATTAATTAGCCTTTACAAGCAGCAAAACGGAAGCTAAGAAGCTTTCAAAATCGTTCATTTTGTAGCTCCAAACTATGAATCTAAAATGTTTCGAAGTCTAAATGTTTTTTGAAAGATATATTTCTGAACATGAGTCATATGAAGTACTTGGCCTCAATCGATTTAATCAAGAAACTCCAGGCATTCGTCAGGTACTTCAGGTCAAAAAAAAGAACAAGATTTTTATAATAAATCTTTGTTATTTGTTAATTACACATTTAGACCCGCTAAATGAATAAACCTATTTTGCTGCGAAAATTGATATTGACTTTATATTGCATAATTGAATTCAACATAATGCGGCCAGAGTGTGGCAATATACGAAACACTCAAGCCATCAGCGAGTTGATCATCATGTGAGCATCAGCCCAGATTATCGTGCAGTGTTCCTCCCGGTCGTGCTGGAAACAGATTTACAGAAACACGTGTGAAACAAAGTTAGGCGAAGGCTCTGACGTTCCGCCGGATTCGGAAAAGGGTTGAACATTTAAATCGAGCAGTGCGCTGATAGTCCGCTTATATGGCAACGAGCAACGACGAGCAGTGGAATGTGTTTGAACATGCTGCTTACACTCCACCCTCACTTAGTTCATGTTAATCACAATGTGGATTTCAGCATAATACAGTTATAACATACGATTGTGAATGGCAACGGTTGTCGGCGGCAAGCGAATCCGTCTTTCGGTTCGACTTGACTATCATTCCACACATTCAGTCTACTTAGTATCTATTTGAATGTGCCGTATTTTACGAGAGCTGGCAACGCGTTTATTGCATACATTGCTAACCCACCTACGAGCATATGCTCTGGGTAAGTCCCGAGCTTCATTACGATTATAATCAAAGCCTCCCGTATATCGCCGAACGAACAGCCTTGGATAGTGCTTCGATGGCGAATTGGTTGGCGTGTGGATGAACTAATGCGTTATTTTAGAGGCATTTTAATTACCGAAATAAATGAGTTTTATAATTTGTGGAATTTCTATTCATTTCAAGTCTGAATTAGTCATCAAGTAAAGAGGACTTCAACCTTCTCTTTTCTTTACTAATACCACATCTCACAAATAAGGCTGCAGTTATTAACTTCAAAGATACTTAATCCAGATATACCACTGCATGCATTCGTATATCAGTGCGAATACTGGTATTCCACGTGGCAGAGAAAATAAAATTTCCTATGCGGAACCTGAATTCATACTCAGATATCTTAAGAAGAAATTAGGGTAAAATACGGCACTGGCAGGGTGCGATTGTTGATGGCAACCTTAGCAATATTATCGTAATCCAGCAAAATTACACATACATGTATTCATGAGCATAATTTAGATCAAGTCACGAATTTTTAAGTCTATAGGCTTCCATGGGAATACGTTGTTTGTGTAAATGTAAACATATTTGAGGAATCATTAACCGAAACAAATCTGCACCTGCACCAATCTTTGTCATTATTGCATTGCCAAAGGAAACAGCACACGAAAAGCAAACTTTTTCTTAATATTATATATTCTCTATTTTCTCCTCTTTATTGTGTATGAGACGACAAAATTAGGAAATAATCCACTTTAACACTTAAAATTATTAACCCTCTAATTTTGAACTCATGCATTGTATATAAACGTTATATATTCAACATATACAATGTATTTTGAGTAGATTTTGTTTCATGGAGCTAAATCAATGCTTGACAATGTTTGAACTCCCATGATTGCCATTTATTGACTTCATCAGCACCGCAGTTGAAGGTCGTCTCGTGTCAGGTGAGCTTATTTTCGCAAAGCAAAACCCCTTTCCGATGATATGCGCTTCCCGCTGTCGCCGAGGAAGAAAGTCAAAAGCCAAAGAAAGAGTTTCTTCTTTTTTTTTTGATGATGATGTATTGTGCGGGAATATATCATGTTTCGCCTTGTGTATCATTTTTCTTATCAAAAAATGAAAGTGAAAGCCATCTGCACGGCACACCAAACATACATCGCCATTTGCGAGGCATTGGGGGCAGTCAGTCAGTTAGCCTGCCAAAGGCGGCTAATAAGGGTGTGTGATATTTCTTACGATCTCTTGAACCATGATTAGGATGATGATTCAGGAGAACTCGGTAATGATATGATACAGAATTAATTTATTTTTATTTTACAATGTTCTTAAAACTCAGATGTGAATATGTACGTTAAGAGGAGTTCAGCATCAGAACTCTGCAACTACACCGATACCAATAAGCGGGTAGCAACAGCGAACTGGCAACAACATTGTACATAGGATGAACGAGCATACGCAGCGATTAAGTGCACTTTGGCCAACGCACAAACTGCTGACACACATCATCGATCGAACCGATCATCCGATCGAGGAGGACGATTACCAGGTGGAGAGCTTATTCCTGACATATCAGAAATAGTTAATAAAATCAATTCAGTTAGCTGAAATCAAGTTAGTCTGAAATCGTTAGTCTTAAGCGTGAAATCAAAAGTTCAATTCATTGTTAATTACTGGAAGTGAAATAAATGTTTTTTTTAAAACACTCTGATTCACCAGAGTATTATTTGTACATTATGTGGAAGATTTTGATTTTAAAAATGTCCTCAATACGCTAGACTGGTGCTTTTAACCAACTAAGATACGAAGGACCTCCATCGGCCTTCGCAACTTAGCGGCTACTGTATGAGCCCGAGATTTTCAAATTGGACGCATAGTAGTTGTAGTGCCGAAGAAAAAAAGGTATAGTTCTGATGAGCCAGAATATCAAAACTATCTCACGATGTTGAATGTTGAATATTTCAAATTTTACGCCGTGTTCGACTCCCGTTCAAAACATATTGCCCCACATTTTTTTTAAATCTCTCGTTTATTTTGAAGGCTCATTTGCCGTGAAGTGGTACGGAGCCGAAATCAAGTTTAACAATACATTTCTTGATTTATTTACATAGTGTCAGCTTTGAGGAACCGAAAGACTCGCAGTTTGGTCGAGGCTAGGGAATTCAACAATACAGAAGGCATTTTGGGGTACCAAAGTAATAAGGGTAAATGTTCCATATTAGACCCCTAGAGGAAATGCTTACCGATATCTGCTTATCTGTATCAATATAGGATATAGGCGGAAATCATACCATTTAATAGGTGGAGTCTCATTGATGAAATAGAAATTTAAAATCGGCATCAAGTGTTAATGAAGCGCCGAGAATTGTAATTTTCGTTTTGGACAGTGCAACATATTTTACCCCCAAATGTACACATTTTGGAAGTCCCCATTTTAGTCTCTTCAAAGTCGAATTTCTTATTTATCCTGGTCAATTAAGCAGAAGCAAAGTTTTATCTTTCGATAGGCATGCATCAATGAGAAGATTCCTGCATTTTAAATTCATAATTTTGACAAATTTTTAGTGATGTATACTTTTAGTGATGTATACTTTTAAGCGTAACGCATTGTAACGCTCGCCTTCTTGAACAAACAAATTTCCTTGAAGTTTCATCTAAATATCAGAACAGATGCTGAACAATATTCAAAGTGGGTGTAGTCCTTGATTTCAATCTAGGATAAAAATCACAAAAGCATGAGAATTACTACTCCTGGCCTCGCCCACCTTCACCGTAACTTGGGAGGGGAAGGAAGTGCGGATGTAGTACTTACTTAACGAGAGACCCCCGACTCAGCGATACCCTCGTAAGTACCACGGAGATGGATATTGGGGAAGATATTCGTTGGGTCAGGATTTACCTGTAGCTGACAATATGACCGTGGTAGATCTTCCCAGATAACCAATAAGCATTAAAGTAAGCACTATAGTAGCATTATACTGGCATTGCATATGCTCCATGCTGTATATAAGCATTTCGAACACCTAGCTGTTCTAAATAAGCATTCTCAAAGTAATCATGAGAGGCATAGTCTTATAATAGCATTTTAAATGCACAATGTTGTTTTTCGTTAAATGCAATAAAATAGCTACATTAGTGCCACTTTAAAGTCTGTAGTGTGCATACGTCGAAAGTTTTCCAATATTTATTTATTTTAATTTATTTATTTATTTCGTCTTCGACTGAGTCAATATGGAACAATATAGCGGGGACTATTTGTCCAATGAACTTACATTTGAGAATAGAAATAGGTACGTGCAAAATGTTTTTACCATACCGACCATTGACAGAAGTACTTGTCGTTAACCTAACCCTATCACTAATTACATAGTTTAGCTACGATTTATTATTCCATTGCTTTTTTTTCGATGGATGCATTAAACCAGCACTACTGAAGCTGTTTCATTGCACCTGGGTATGACGTTTGTGATGGTTGCATTCTGAGATGAGTTAGATTAAGCAAGGACGGAAATCTTCGTTTTAAAATCATTATTTATTTATTATAGTATACATCAACAGACTTGTTACTGCCCCGATTATATTTGATTTAAACACAAAAACAAGTAATTCAAGGACACAAACAAATATCTCATAGTCAAGTGATTGACGTGATTCACGTTACGTGAACAATACAAAACAAAAATAAAAAATAAAAGAAAAGCTATCACAAGTTCTGGGCGTTGAAAACAGAAGCGAATCTTCTTTTTAAAATTTCACGTGAGAGATGGAAGTCAAAAACTGATGCCACACGATTGAAATTTCGTTGCAAGCCAATTATTGCGCTTGCCAGTCCATAATTTGTCCTACGATACGGTGTTCGTAACAAAACATTATTTCGCAGCATCCGTGGCCTGACATTCAGATCGATGAGTTGGAGAATGGTCTCACAATCTGTTCTACCTTGGAGAACATCGGCGATGGTCAAAGCTCTGGAAACATTTCTTCGCACTCTGAGGATGTCAAGTTCAATCCAGCGACATCGGCTCTCGTAGCTGGGTAATCGAAAAGGGTCTCTCCAAGGCAGCCTTCGAAGCGCAAAACGAAGAAACCGACGCTGAATCGCAATGAGAACACCACCGTCGAATCGATTCAGCGTCGGTTTCTTTTTTTTTTTTTTAAACTAATTTTATTTGCTAATTATCTAATACATGCATTCATCTCCTAGACTAGGTGTTCCGTGTTTTCTTAACACTATCATCCTTATTTTTTCTTCTTCTTCTTATTGGCATTACATCCCCACACTGGGACAGAGCTGCCTCGCAGCTTAGTGTTCATTAAGCACTTCCACAGTTATTAACTGCGAGGTTTCTAAGCCAAGTTACCATTTTCGCATTTGTATATCATGAGGCTAACACGATGATACTTTTATGCCCAGGGAAGTCGAGACAATTTCCAATCCGAAAACTGCCTAGACCGGCACCGGGAATCGAACCCAGCCACCCTCAGCATGGTTTTGCTTTGTAGCCGCGCGTCTTACCGCACGGCTAAGGAGGGCCCCACAGTGACATCCTTATTTGCTATGTTATATTTTTAGTTATAATTAATACATTTCAATTGCCTCTGGCAGTTGGAATTTTTTGTTAGGTTGAATTGAACCATGTAGGAATTACGATGTTTTCATCTTAAACTAATCTTAACCTATTTTATACTAAGGGTACAAGGAGTTAATCGTTGCAATAGAAGATTGCAACGATTTTTGTCTAAAATTGGAAATTATTTTGTTGGACATTTGTTGCAATGTCTCAATATTAGAAATTCTATGAAGTTCATTGGTACTATACCAAGGAGGCAACTTCAGAATCATTTTCAAAATTTTATTTTGAATCCTCTGAAGTGCCTTCTTTCTGGTATTGCAGCAACTAGTCCATATTGGCACAGCATACAACATGGCAGGTCTAAAAATTTGTTTGTAAATGAAAAGTTTGTTCTTAAGACAAAGTTTTGATTTTCTGTTTATAAGTGGATATAGACACTTAATATATTTGTTACATTTGGCTTGAAGGCCTTCAATATGATTTTTAAAAGTTAATTTTTGATCTAGCAGAAGTCCTAAATATTTAGCTTCGCTAGACCAATTAATTGGAACCCCATTCATAGTGACAATATGTCTGCTAGAAGGTTTCAAATAAGAAGCTCTCGGCTTATGTGGGAAAATTATAAGCTGAGTTTTGGAAGCATTCGGGGAAATTTTCCATTTTTGCAAGTAAGTGGAGAAAATATCCAAACTTTTTTGCAATCTACTACAAATGACACGAAGGCTACGCCCTTTGGCTGAGAGACCTGTGTCATCTGCAAACAAAGATTTTTGACACCCTGGTGGTAAATCAGGTAAGTCAGAAGTAAAAATGTTATACAAAATGGGTCCCAGTATGCTGCCTTGAGGAACACCAGCTCTTACAGGTAATCTATCAGATTTAGAATTCTGATAGTTTACCTGCAGTGAGCGATCTGATAAATAATTTTGGATCAGTTTAATTATGTACAGAGGAAAATTAAAATTCATCAATTTTACAATTAAACCTTCATGCCAAACACTGTCAAATGCTTTCTCTATATCAAGAAGAGCAACTCCAGTCGAATATCCTTCAGATTTGTTGAGCCGAATTAAGTTCGTAACTCTTAATAACTGATGGGTGGTTGAATGCCCATGGCGAAAACCAAATTGCTCATCAGCAAAAATAGAATTGTCATTAATATGAACCATCATTCTATTTAAAATAATCTTTTCAAACAGTTTGCTTATTGAAGAAAGCAAACTGATTGGGCGATAACTAGAAGCCTCAGCTGGATTTTTGTCCGGCTTCAAAATTGGAACAACTTTGGCGTTTTTCCATTTATCTGGGAAGTATGCCAATTGAAAACATTTGTTAAATAAATTAACCAAAAAGGATAAAGGAAGCTTTTTGATAAGTATGTAGAAAATACCATCATCACCCGGGGCTTTCATATTTTTAAATTTTCTAGTAATAGATCTCACTTCATCCAAATTAGTTCCCAACGAAGGGTCAAAAACATTATCTTGGTTGAGAATGTCTTCGAAGCTTCGTGTAACCTGATCCTCAATTGGACTAGTGAGACCTAGAATAAAATTATGGGCACTCTCGAACTGCTGAGCAAGTTTTTGAGCCTTTTCGCCATTTGTTAATAAAATTTTATTTCGCTCTTTAAGCGCTGGAATTGGCTTTTGAGGTTTTTTAAGAATTTTCGTTAATTTCCAAAAGGGTTTCGAACTGGGATCCAACTTCGAGACATTATTCTCAAAGTTGGTATTTCTCAGAATAGCAAAACGTTTTTTAATTTCATTTTGCAAATCTCGCCAAATAACTTTCAACGCGGGATCGCGAGTTCTTTGGTATTGCCTTCGCCTCACATTTTTAAGACGGATCAGTAGCTGAAGATCGTCGTCAATAATAATGGAGTTGAATTTAATTTCACATTTAGGAATTGCAATGCCTCTGGCTTCGACAATTAAATTTGTCAAAGATACGAGAGCATTATCAATATCACTTTTGGTATCCAAAGGAATATTAACATCAAAATTCCTATCGATATATGTTTTATATAAATCCCAATCAGCTCTGTGATAATTAAAAGTAGAGCTGATTGGATTGTTTATGGCTTCTTGTGAGATTTCAAATGTCACAGGAAGGTGATCAGAGTCAAAGTCAGCATGTGTTACCAATTGGCCACACAGCTGACTTGAATCCGTTAAAACTAAATCAATTGTAGAAGGATTTCGACTGGAAGAAAAACAAGTAGGGCCATTGGGATATTGAATATAGTACAGTTAAACCTCCATGAGTCGATGTTCTATGACTCGATATCGACTCATGGAAGCAAATTATACCATATTAAAAAATATTTTCTGGGCTACTGTGATGGTCCCTTCAAACAGCTTCCCGAGAATTTTCTATTCCACATCTCGATATTTCCATGAGTCGATGGTCCCTTCAATATCGACTCATGGAGGTTTGACTGTATAATATCCCGCAGAACAATCTTCAAATAAAATTTTGCCGTTGGAATTGCTTTGAGCATTATTCCATGAACGGTGTTTGGCATTGAAGTCACCAATTACGAAGAATTTTGATTTGTTGCGAGTCAGAATTTGAAGATCAGCTTTCAGCAAATTCTTTTGCTGCCCATTGCATTGAAAAGGCAAATAGGCTGCAATGAAGGAAAATTGACCATAATTTGTTTCAACAGAAACTCCTAAGGTTTCAAAAACTTTGGTTTCAAACGAAGAAAATAATTTATGGTTGATACGTCTATTAATGACAATGGCGACCCCACCACAGACGCTGTCAAGACGATCATTTCTGTAGATAAAATAATTTGGATCTCTTTTAATGGAGAGTCCGGGCTTTAAATAAGTTTCTGTTATAATGGCAATATGCACATTATGAACTGTTAGGAAGTTGAATAATTCATCTTCCTTACCCTTTAGAGAGCGGGCATTCCAATTTAGAACTTTCACACAATTATTTAGATCCATTAAAACGGAGTCCGATGACAATTTTTTTGTGTACTTTATACCAACCTGAACAGCTTCTGGTATGGTATTTGCTTTGAACATTGCATCAATCATGTGATGCAATTGTTCAGTTAAAAATCAAAATCGGAAGCAGTCATGCTACCTGAATCAACAACATGACCATTATTTTCCGTTGGGACATGGGTATAAACCTCATTTTGAGAAGAGAAATTTTGTCTACCAGCAGCGATGTTTGCATACGTAGGTACATTGGAAAAATTGGAATTTACTGAAGTGCTTGCTACCCGTTGACGAGCGGCAAAAATTGTTTGTGAATTGTTGTGGGTATGAATTGCTCGACCGGTAACCGGTTTCGAAATTTGAGCGTTTGAAAAATTTCTACCCGTCGAATCTGGGATCCGATTGGAATTTCCCGTCATCAATTTTGCACGGGAATTCAAAACTTTTTTGCGTGAAGGGCATTCCCAGAAATTGGATTTATGATTGCCCCCACAATTTGCGCACTTAAATTTATTGGAATCTTCTCTCACAGGACATGCGTCCTTGGCGTGAGAGGTTCCACCACAAATCATGCATTTAGCATCCATGTGACAATGTTTGGTTCCATGACCCCACTTTTGGCACTTACGGCACTGGGTGGGGTTTTGGAAATTTCCCCCAGGCCTGCGGAAATGTTCCCATGTAACACGGACATGGGACATAATACAGGCCTTTTCCAAACTTTTCATATTATTTAGTTCACTTTTGTTAAAATGAACTAAATAAAATTCTTGAGAAATGCCCCTCTGGGAAGTACCAGAGTGGGATTTCTTTTTCATCTTAATTACTTGGACTGGTGAAAATCCAAGTAATTGAGAAATTTCAATTTTAATCTCATCCAGTGATTTATCATCACTGGGGAGACCTTTCAAGACGACTTTGAACAATCGCTCATTTTTGTCGTCGTATGTGAAGAATTTATGGCGCTTCTCAGTTAAATACTGGAGAAGACGTTTGCGATCGTCAAAGGATCCCGGCAAAACGCGGCAGTCACCCTTCCTAGCAATCTGAAATGAAACCTTGATCCCCTGAAGGTTACTCAAAATCTCATTCCGGAAGCCAGAAAACTCGGCAACTGATACCACAATTGGCGGAATCCTTTGCTTTTTCGCATGAATCGAATCACCTGGGCTAGAGGTATATTCGATTTGCTCAATTTCATCATTAATCAAATCGAACTGATTGCTCAGTTCGATTGGAGAAGAATTATTTCCGATATTAGAGTTAGAAGGAATATCTGAATTCTCCAGCTTCCTTCTATTTTTTCCGCGCTTAGGCAGGACGGTCTTGAAACCTTGTTTCTTTGAAGGAAGTGGAGAATTCAGAGACTCTCCCTTCCTCTTGTTTTTATTAATGCTCATGGCTGAGCGTGGAGACGTGACCTTCTAAGAGGTTTTTTCCCAGAACGGTGTCCCTGCAGGATTACCACCGCTTGTCGGAATTTTACTTCCGCAAACGGGTCCAACGTAAAACGAAGGCACGGGTCCTTGCAAAGATCGTAACGGGATCAGTGGGTACAAATAGCGCTAAGAAGCACCGTTGAAATTAAAATAGCTTCGGGTAGTATTAAAAACTTCCTTCCGCAAAGAGAGAAAGAACCGCACAGCACGAAAGCACGATGCGGTCTGAGTAGCCTTACAAGTATTTATTATCTTTCGTCCGGGTCTACCTGGTCTCTCATTTCGGCATTCATTCTCAGCAAAACGCTTCCACCGTCCTATCGAGCTGTAATGGCTTATACTCGCACCAGAGACCATCTGACGACGCGGAGGACGACATTAATCGCATCACTGTGTGGGTCTGAGCAGTTCGCAGAGAACTTCAACGCCGAACCAGATGGGATCAAAGTACAATACGGTTGAAAAACCTGGACTTGTTGTGGCAATCGCTCGAGGATGTGCAGACAGCTTTGGAGGACCTGGAGGAAACCAATGAAGGTAAAGCTTCAAATTTGCAATTCCGTGCTTTCTTCGAACCAAGGCTGTTCCGATTAAAAGCCAAACTTCAATCGAATCTACCGCCTCATGTTATTTCGCAAGTTTATGCAAGTTATGTTTGGCTGGTTTGAAGTTGCTGACTATCTCCATACCGGAATTTGATGGTGACTACATGCAGTGGTTAATCTTCTTCGACACTTTACAAGCATTGATCCACGACAACAAGGACCTTCCTACGATTCAGAAATTCCACTATTTACGTGCTGCAGTTAAGGGAGAATCCGCACAGATTATCAGACCCTCGCCATTATTGCTGCCAATTATCCACTTGCGTGGCAGGCACTGATCAATCGCTATGCCTATGAGTACCTATTAGAGTGATTCAAATTTTGACTTTTTCACTCCTCTATGCTTAAACGATGACATTTACTCCTAAATTTTAAGCTGATTTGGATGTAACTAGACTGAGCACACGCAGATTAAAGTTTATATGAAAATTACTATGAAAACAGTCACTTTTGTGGAAAACCGTTAAGCAACGTTGCTCATTAAGCTCTTTTTGCAAATTTTTGCAACGAAACTGATCGTCTTTGTTGCGAAACGATTATATGATTGTAAAATAAGTTATTAGGGAAAAACTGAATCATGGTAAATTAAATTTACCACGTAAAAGACTAACATCAATATCAATAATGAGCATTTTTGGTTTCCTTATAACTTTGTATATTTACGAGGTTGACCGGCCCAGGGATAGTCAATGGGTCGCAACACGGAACATTCTTTTACTCAAGTGGCCATTTATATAGTAATTTCCATACAAACTTCAAACTGCGCTTGCTTCGTCTAGTTACATCCAAATTAGCTAAAAATTTAGGAGGTTTAATAAAACAGCAAATGTCATCGTTGAAGCATAAAGGAGCGAAAAGGTCAAAATTTTGAATCACTCTGCCCGGGGAGAAACCATGAACAGAATAACAAAACATGATATGGACTTGATTGATATAAGAAATAAAAGAACAGGCAACAATATCAAAAATTTGCACCGAAATATCATTTAAATATCAAGATATGCTATGGATAAGAACAAACTAATGGCACATGATATTGATCACTTATTACAAATAGCATAACTTGATCTTCTGATGATATCTTAATGCAAAATTTTTATATTATCTTCTGATCTTTTATCTCTTATATCAATCATGTCCATATCTCATTTTGCTATCCTATCAACATTTGATATTATTGAGCTATTTTCGTCTACTCGGGTCTAGTACCTGCTCAAGAAGCGACACTTGCAGGGCCTATTGGACATCCCTCTATTGGACATTCTCTTCATTCAACTGTAGACGACTTCCAAAGGCACATCAAGATCCTTCAGCAGTTAGGAGAGCCAACTGAGTCTTGGAGCACTTTGCTGGAGCACCTTCGATGTATGCGACTTCACGACGATATGATTCGAGCGTGAGAGGACCACGCAGAGACGGTTAACAGCCAGTCATACTCATGCCTTGTGGAGTTCCTGGAGAAGCGCGTCCGAGTGCTGGTATCTATAATTCTGCCCATCCTACACCACCAGTGTATCCTAATGCAAGCTATCGTAGGCAGATGCCCACCAAAATGTCATCGTATTCCACTAATGAAAACTCTGCTCCCAAACAGCTATGGGAAAACTCATTCACTCACACGAACCACACCGATTTAAAATCCCAATCCATCAGCGAACACACGATTGCAAAATGAATGTTACCCAACCCAACAGCGAACCAACAAACGATTCATACCTACTGAGTGCCCCCCATCAAGAATAAGCGAAACCACAGATAGTGCGGAAAGAAATCGAGAGATGAGAATGAACCGATGTGTATTGAGTGCAACAGAAAACACTGAGTTGGACTCAGATGATTGATTCAATTTAGACTCAATGATTCGTTTTGCGGTCCGAATCTTTCTGCCGAATCCTCACTCACCACTCAATTGCGATTTCATTCGTCTCTGCATGGCACGATGGTCGACGTCCGGTGCAAAGGTGCTGATGTGCTTATTCCTGATGTGGGTCGGTGTGGTTGTTGCTAAGGGAATTCTGCTGATCGTTCGGTTATTCTTGGGTGTGCAACATAATTAGGGTATCCAATCATGGTTTGAACTAGTGAAAAGCGTATCATGGTTTGAACCATTTTGAAATTAGTAGAAATTACCATCTCATTGGCAGGAAATGAACCTAAAACAGTATGGATGGCATATTTAGGTATACAGGAAGTGATAAAGTTTATTTAAACATTCGTACATATTGTTTAAGTAGTAAAATCTACCAATTTTAAAACGTCCTGAATTTGTACTAAATTTCCCCCACCAGTGGCATAATTTCAAAAAGCTTGTAGAGGACGCATTTTATGACACAGGAGTGAGATCAATATATCAAAAGAATGCTATTTTTATCTGTAATCGAATGACATCATCATACAATTGAGAAACAGTTTTAAATAGTTAAAATAGTAACATTTATACAAGGTAAAAACTGATCATGGTTTGAACTAAATTCGTACCATGGTTTGAACTTGTAAATGCAGTCATGTTCTGCTGCTGTCCGCTAGGAGCGCTGCATGCGCCTAGCTGGAGCATTTTGTTTACATTTCCAATATGAAAAATCGCAAATTTCATATCGATAATTTAGACGATTTTCAAACGTTTCGAGTTACTAATCTGATGCGAGAAGATGAATAGTAAAACAAATTTGCTTTTCTATAGATTTCCTCAGCGTTTCATGCATGTGATTAGTATTATATTTAGGAGCTGCTGGCTGCTGCAGTAGTTCAAACCATGGTACGATTTTAGTTCAAACCATGAACAGTGTAGTTCAAACCATGGTACGAATCAAAGTTATGTAATTATTAAGTTTTTTCAATGAAACTAAGCATAAATATGTGCACCCAGGATGTCTTTAGAAAGATAATGAACTAAGCTTCCATATAAACTAGAAATCGCAGTTCTAACATGTCCCTTTAATGAAATAAATCAACTTTGTTTTGACGGCTCATCTGAAACCCGCCATTTGGTTCAAACCATGATTGGATACCCTATATATCTAAAAAGATCTATTGAGTACACTGACCCCACATATATGGGTCACTTTGTAACAATTATTAGTCACTCTATTTTGCACGTTGATCAAATGGAAATGACCCCCATTAGTGTGTGTGACCCATGATTGTGGGGTTAGTGTACATTGAAAATGGTGGAAAGGTGCGAAAAAAGATCAATTTTGTTTGATAGTGTAAGATGTTAACATTCAAATATGGAACTACAGCACTTTATGAACTTGTCAGAGATGCTTTCAGTTAAGATTGTGCTCCATGGAGTGCTTGGATGACGTTAGCTACTTAAGGACACTTCTCACGGAATCCAAGTTTCAAAGTTCTCGCGTTTTTGGAGGCACACCACTCGATACGGAGGCGGCGCACAAGTGTCATTTTTGTTGATTTAGCTTTGCTGTGTCGCAGTATGCGTGAAATAATAAAAATGACAGTTGCACGTTGCTTCCGTATGGAATGGTGTGCCCCTGAAAACACGAGCACTTTGAAACTTGGATTCCGTGACGAGTTACCTTAAACAAAATTGAACACCCTCTTCGACGCCCATTTTTTTAAATAACGCTCCCTCGTTTCACTTGTACACTATCTACAGAATTATTCTATTCTGTTAAGCCTTTTTATAATTTCAACCTGTTATTTCTGATACCGAAACAACAATTTTCCTACTCGCATACCATCATCAACTGGCGAGTGCGAGTTGCAAAACTGCCTTATTTTTTCAATCGTAAATATTCCAGGCACATTCTCGTAATAAAATCATTTATTATCCGTCAGCCGTCGTCGGCCGTAGGAATTCGACGACGAAGATGACGGACGGTGCGGTCATGACTGATGGGTGCCGCAGTTGGATGCGAAAATAATCCCGCTGGGGGCGACGGCGGAAAACCTATGGAAGCTGGGGGGAAGCGGCACTGTCTGCCGTGTCGTGTGGCAGAGTCGGTCGGCCAGGAACCAAAATCAAATATTATGCCACAGAAGTAATCCGATTCCTGGGAGCATACACCGAGGCTTCCATTTTGCACCAGATCGTGCGTGGCGTTCTAACACGTAAGAGCGTTTTCCGTCGATTTAATTCCGGAGACACGGTATCGGGAAGTGGGAAAGGAAGTAAGCAGTTCATTTTTTCACGAATCCCGGACGAAGAGTGTGAAAGGCGGCGAATGCATATCAATGGACTCATAAAAAATGAGAGACCCAACTTGTGATAACATCAGCAATTTATTTTCGAAGGTTTTCGCAAATCCGGTCTTGCTTGGTCGCGCGATCGGATGTAAGCGGATCAAAATTGGGCTGTGCAGCTCCAGAAGGGTTCTTTTTTATGAGTCAATGAAATTCGCTGGGGATTTACCTGTTGAAGTGCCTCGTACAGCAAAATCGAGTGTTTTTCGCAGTACCCAGTGAGATAGAATACCAGCGTGACAAAAGAAGTGCTCGTAAAATAAGATTGAAGGAATTGGTACCCTTAGACATATCCATCGTATACAACATGTGTACTTTGACAATAACTGAAAAAGTGTGCGAACTTGCATACGGTATCGGAAATTTATTGTCAAGCTGACTTCTATCAGGTGTGAGAACCTATTGATTACGTTTTCTTTCTTTTCAATTTAATTTACTTTGCTGTTTTGAAGGGATTGTTGTGTAAATTACCAGACAAAAAAAATTCGAACCAAGATTTTAAATTTGATCAGTTTTTACGATTAGACCATTTTGCACTTTCCACATTCATGATTTATAGGATTATGTTCAGATACTTCAAATAATTGTGATAGTGGGATGAAGCCCGGCAAATATCAACAGCAAAAATCTTTAGTATAAGCGCAATTGACTTACAAAACGCTTGCTGATTAACCTGCATATGACATTATTTCCCTTGTATAAAATGTAGAAAGGTTGCTCAATTATATTCTACTGTCACTAGCAGAAATAGATTTTATTATAAACCTTTTATATCTGAGTATGATAGCATTAACTCTAAACATACATTCTAGACATTCTATCGAAGGTCGAGCTTTATAGTTTTCCCTGGAATCCAGTGCAATCACGCTTCGAAAACCAAGAGACACTGCAGTAGACACGTTCCATTGAAAAGTGAACAGATCCAAACTATCCTACAGTTTACTGCACATCAGACACTCACTGGCGGTCTGGGGCTCCGGAGCACGCCTTCAGCACATATTCCCATGACCGCATGAGCAAGAGAAAATACTGAAAGAATTCCTCGTACCTCGTATCGTGATAGCGTTTGGGTTTTCCGTGAAAACAATCCAAACCCCCGTTCCATCTAGCCAGTTGATTCCACTCCATATGGAATACAATCGGATTTAAAAAATGTATGATCTGGTGAACTGTAATCCTTCTTAAAAATTCAATCTCTTATACACATGTCTGCTCGTTTAGTTATGGTCATACTTTTCCGCTTGCCAGTTGCCGACTATTTCCAATGTTATTCTCAGCATTATCCTTCCGCTTCGTTCGTGGGCAGCTGCAATCGCAATCAGAGCGAAAAATCAAGGTTTATGCTGGCGAAGCACATGCAACATGGTTTTACTCGGTACTCATCATTTTCCGAAAGCTCCTGGTCGTTGGAAAAAAAATCCCGCTACCACGGCTCCATTCATTCAAATTGCGCTGTATCGTGGGAGGTCAAATGCCCTTTAATAAATGGAAAACGGAAAATTTAATCTTTGCTAATACGGAAAATAGCGTTGGGCAAATTGAAAGTAAATAAATGGGAAAACTCCTAGCTCAATCTTTGTCTGCCACATTGAATCAAAAATCACTTTTACTTTTATATTAATTTTCACGTTGTTCTCCGAGATGAGATTTTCTGGTTTTTGTCAACATTGAGCTGCTTTTTCTACGGCATAAACGTGGCAAACAGTTTTACCAATTATATTCCGTTTAATTGCTTTGGACAAAGTTGTGATCAAAGGAGGAGGAAAAAACGGGAAAACACTTATTGAGCAGGGCATTCCCAAATGAGAAATTAATGATAAAATAGCGAAGTTTAAGCGGTGTTTCCGGGCGGGAGGGCTCGAGATTATCGAAACAACCAACAGCTACCGCCGGAGTGAAGGGCCGATGCAGCCACTAGAGAGGGACATAAATCTGCCGAACGTGACTATCTTAACGGACAATAAATCTCAGCCAGTCCGACGTAAATCCCTGTATGTCTGTGCTTCAGGCGATCGAAATGGCGAGCGATTTTATTTGAAAATTAATTAAAATTTGTTGCGCCATTATCGAAATGATGGTTTCTGATCTGGATCCTGGTATGCAAACGCTATGGAAAGCAGCTTTCGACTCATTCTTCAGTATGATAAATTGGCAGATTGATTTACCGAACGTAATGTAAGATGCGAAAAATGAGAGTAATCCATAAATACAAAAATTGGCCATAATTCAAACCAATCTAATTTGCAAGATTGAATACTGCTTCTCTGGTGTTTGTACACTTCAACCGATAGGTGGTTGATAGATTTACAATTCAAGGAGGATAATTTATGATAAAATTTGCTTTCAGCTTGGAGGTGGAATGCTTCCACAAGTCTATGGAATGATTTTGTTCTAATGGGTTTGTTGCAATTGTTTGGTTTGTATTTTCCCTATGTTCGTCTGTTCTCTTTTGACGTAGGATTACGTCTTTCCGGAACATTGGGGGGTCATTCTGCAGTTTCAAATTTGAGACCGTCACGAAAAGTGGTCAGGAAGTATGGGCTAATAACTTAGCCGTCTTTCAACCGATTTTTTAATGTTCGTGTACCATATTCACACGACACATTGAAGGCAACGTAACAGTTAAAGTTGAAGCATATCTGAAATCTAGCTCAACTTTTCAAAAGGACGTAAGTAACATTTTTTTCATGAATTAATTTGAACAGCGCAATCAACAGAACAACATTAAAGCTATTGACTGCAGTATTCGAAATAATTCATGAAAAAAATGTTACTTAGGTCCTTTTGAAAAGTTAAGCGAGAAATCAAGTAGTAGAATCATAAAATTGTTTACTTTTAACTCTAAAATGCCGAAATTTCCAGATTTCCATTTAACAGTTCTGGCTTGTCTTTAAACTTTCATTGCTTTTCGATTTGTACTTGTATTGCAATCCCATTTACTAATTAACGTCGAGAATGTTCCCCTCCAAAAATTACTGTAGGTCGGATCAGAAATTGAACTTATTGTCTGTCCATTACACGCAGTGCGTTGACACATAGACCAATTTAGATTATTTTGATTCTAACATTGGGGGCAGCAGGGACTATGTCCAAGGGCTTGACGATCCCTCCCCAGGCCATCTGCGAGTTGTGGCGCCTGCCTAGGATGTGGTGGGGTTTGACAGTGGGCCCTGTTAAACCTCTATAAAAAGCTGCATGTATCCGCAAGTAGGCTCCACCAAAGCGACCGTGTGCCGCTCAAAGCGCACAAGCCCAAGTCCTGGTGTTAGGTGGGACGCTAAACAGCCCTGACACGATGGCCCTCCGGCGAGACAGGAGGTTTGCGCAGGCCCAATAAAACCTGGAAAACCAATCATTACGAACAATATAAGAGATAATGCGACTCGATATAATCGGCAAAGACCTAGGCGACGAATATCACGATTGGAAGCTTGGAACATGGAACTGCAAGTTGCTAGGTTTCGCAGGTTGCGACAGGATGATCTACGATGAATTACATCCCCGCAACTTCGACGTCGTGGCGCTGCAGAAGATATGCTGGACAGGACAGAAAGTGTGGAAAAGCGGGCATCGGGCGGCTACCTTCTACTAAAGCTGTGGCACCACCAACGAGCTGGGAACCGGCTTCATAGTGCTGGGTAAGATGCGCCAACGCGTGATTGGGTGGCAGCCAATCAACGCAAGGATGTGCAAGCTGAGGATTAAAGGCCGTTTCTTCAACTATAGCATCATCAACGTGTACTGCCCACACGAAGGGAGATCAGACGACGAGAAAGAAGCGTTCTATGCGCAGCTGGAGCAGACATACGATGCCCACTGCGGGACGTCAAAATCGTCATCGGTGACATGAACGCTCAGGTAGGAAGGGAGAAAATGTATAGACCGGTCATCGGACCGAATAGTCTGCATACCGTATCGAACGACAACGGCCAACGATGCGTAAACGTTGCAGCCTCCCGCGGAATGGTAGTCCGAAGCACTTTCTTCCCCCGCAAGAATATCCACAAGGCCACATGGAAATCACCTAATCAAGTAACGGAAAACCAAATCGACCACGTTCTAATCGACGGTAAATTCTTCTCCGACGAACGTACGCACTTACCGCAGTGCGAATATTGGATCCGACCACTACCTCGTTGCAGTATGCCTGCGCTCAAAACTCTCGACGGTGTACAACACGCGTCGAAGTCGGACGCCGCGGCTTAATATTGGGCGGCTACAAGACGGTAGACTAGCCCAAGAATACGCGCAGCAGCTGGAAGTGGCACTCCCAACGGAAGAGCAGCTAGGCGCAGCGTCTCTTGAAGATGGCTGGAGAGATATTCGATCCGCCATTGGTAGCACCGCAACCGCTGCACTTGGCACGGTGCCCTCGGATCAGAGAAACGACTGGTATGACGGCGAATGTGAGCAGTTAGTAGAAGAGAAGAATGCAGCATGGGCGAGATTGCTGCAACACCGCACGAGGGCGAACGAGGCACGATATAAACAGGCGCGGAACAGACAAAACTCGATTTTCCGGAGGAAAAAGCGTCAGCAGGAAGATCGAGACCGTGAAGAGACGGAGCAACTGTACCGCGCTAATAACACACGAAAGTTTTATGAGAAGTTGAACCGTTCACGTAAGGGCCACGTGCCACAGCCTGATATGTGTAAGAACATAAACGGGAACCTTCTTACGAACGAGAGTGAGGTGATCCAAAGGTGGCGGCAGCACTACGAAGAGCACCTGAATAACGATGTGGGAGTCGAAGATGGCGGTATGGTGATGGACCTGGGGGAACGCGCGCAGGACATAATTCTACTGGCTCCGGACCTCCAAGAAATCCAGCAGGAAATTGGCCGGCTGAAGAACAACAAAGCCCCTGGGGTTGACCAACTACCAGGAGAGCTATTTAAACACGGTGGTGAGGCACTGGCTAGAGCGCTGCACTGGGTCATTACCAAGATTTGGGAGGAGGAAGTTTTGCCGCAGGAGTGGATGGAAGGTGTCGTGTGTCCCATCTACAAAAAGGGCGATAAGCTGGATTGTAGCAACTACCGCACAATCACATTGCTGAACGCCGCCTACAAGGTACTCTCCCAAATTTTATGCCGTCGACTAGCACCAATTGCAAGGGAGTTCGTGGGGCAGTACCAGGCGGGATTTATGGGCGACCACGGACCAGGTGTTCGCCATTCGCCAAGTACTGCAGAAGTGCCGCGAATACAACGTGCCCACGCATCATCTATTCATCGACTTTAAAGCCGCATATGATACAATCGATCGGGACCAGCTATGGCAGCTAATGCACGAAAACGGATTTCCGGATAAACTGACGCGGTTGATCAAAGCGACGATGGATCGGGTGGTGTGCGTAGTTCGAGTTTCAGGGGCATTCTCGAGTCCCTTCGAAACCCGCAGAGGGTTACGGCAAGGTGATGGTCTTTCGTGTCTGCTATTCAACATCGCTTTGGAAGGGATAATACGAAGAGCAAAGATTAACACGAGTGGTACAATTTTCAATAAGTCCGTCCAGCTATTTGGCTTCGCCGACGACATAGATATTATGGCACGTAACTTTGAGAAGATGGAGGAAGCCTACATCAGACTGAAGAGGGAAGCCAAGCGGATCGGACTAGTCATCAACACGTCGAAGACGAAGTACATGATAGGAAGAGGTTCAAGAGAAGACAATGTGAGCCACCCACCGCGAGTTGGCATCGGTGGTGACGAAATCGAGGTGGTAGAAGAATTTGTGTACTTGGGATCACTGGTGACTGCCGAAAATGATACCAGCAGAGAAATTCGGAGACGTATAGTGGCTGGAAATCGTACATACTTTGGACTCCGTAAGACGCTCCGATCGAATAGAGTTCGCCGCCGTACCAAACTGACAATCTACAAAACGCTCATTAGACCGGTAGTCCTCTACGGACACGAGACCTGGACGATGCTCTTGGAGGACCAACGCGCACTCGGAGTTTTCGAAAGGAAAGTGCTGCGTACCATCTATGGTGGGGTGCAGATGGCGGACGGTACGTGGAGGAGGCGAATGAACCACGAGTTGCATCAGCTGTTGGGAGAACCATCCATCGTTCACACCGCGAAAATCGGACGACTGCGGTGGGCCGGGCACGTAGCCAGAATGTCGGACAGTAACCCGGTGAAAATGGTTCTGGACAACGATCCGACGGGTACAAGAAGGCGAGGTGCGCAGCGGGCAAGGTGGATCGATCAGGTGGAAGATGACTTGCGGACCCTCCGTAGACTGCGTGGTTGGCGACGTGTAGCTATGGACCGAGCCGAATGGAGAAGACTCTTATATACCGCACAGTCCACTTCGGCCTTAGTCTGAATAAATAAATAATAATGATTTTAGCATATTCTGCACATAAAAGTATTTCTATATGGTCCCTGTAATGTAAACGAGGGAATTTGCTGACAGATAAAACCGAAGTGGCTGCCAGGTGGAAGCAACACTTCGAAACTTTGTTGAACAGTGGAAGTGACGGTACATTGGTGAACAGAATAAATATTAGCGACGATGGACAAGCTGTGGAGTCACCTACACTAGTTGAGGTTAGAAAAACTATTATAGATCTGAACAATAAGGCTTTGGGGAAGGGCCAGCTACCGGCTGAACTTCTCAAACATGGCAGTGAGCAGCTTTATGAAGTTCTGCACCATGCATATGTCGAAAATGTGGGAAGATGTGGAATTGCCTGCTAGCTGGTTTGACGGCCTCATTAGCCCTCTCTTCAAGGGGCACAGACTGGAGTGCGACAATTGCGGAGGAATAACCCTCCTTAATTCGGCATACAAAAATCCCGTATTCTGTTCAACAGATTGAGACCACTTGAAGAATCTTTCGTCGACGAATCCCAAGCAGGTTTTCGTGTGGGCCCTATAATTTACTCATCAAGAGCGTTATAAAACCACCATAAAACCAAAATATTACCAGGGGGCGATCTACGTCGCATCAAATGTTTACTCTGAGACAAATCCTTGATAAATTCCGGGAGTACAACTTGCAGACACATTATCTGTTTATTGATTTCAAGGCGGCGTACGATTCAGTGGTTTCACATGGTTTTCCGGCGAAACTGATTGGTATAACGTTGGACGGATCGAAATCAAGAGTAAGGTTGCGGGTGAAATATGGACATCATTTGTTACCTTTTATATGGAGTAAAGCAGGGTGGGGATAATGCACTCTCGAATCTTATGTTCAATGTTCGTATGCCGGAAGAACATCAAGCGAAGATAATATTTAGTAGAGAACCCAGAAGAGGCCGTAGGCCTCGTGGAAGGCCGCGTACATGATAGTTTTTTGCAGTTGAAGAGGACCTGAGGGCGCTCAACGTTCAAGGCGACTGGAAGCGATTGACCCAGGATCGAGTCCAGTGGAGAAGGATACTTCATTCGGCATAGGTTCATCGAAAAGCTGTAGCCCATCAAGTATTAAGTAAGTAGAGCTTTGGTTACACGTGAAAATCACAATAAACTGATTTTTAATTAAAAGTCGTTTGTTACCTTGTTTTTGATATTAACGCGGTTTATTTTTATGCGATTTTTAGGATTCACGCGGATTTCTTCGAAAGTTTTTATGATGCGGTTTTTCGAAAAAGATCAATTTTCGATATGCGATATGCGATCGACCCCAGGGGCTTTGTTCGATTCCATGCTCTGGATGGCCATTTGAATCTCTAGCAGTGATGGAGATTCAGTATTGATACGTTGTATACGCCGGCTCCTCGACAGATCATGCCGAGGGTTAGCGACTTAGCTGGCGCTTGAAAAAGCTGTTCAAAGTGCTCGCTGGTCAGTTGGGTCGGTCAGTAGCTGACCATTCGAGTCTTTCACTGGCATCGGTGCATTCGTCATCGCCCCGTTTAAGCGTCGTGAGATATCGTAGAGGGGGCGAATGTCCCTGGTTGCTGCGGCTCTCTCTCCCTTAGCGGCGAAAGAGTTCGCCTACGCTCGCTTGTCCCGTGACTTAAGCCAAACTACTTAGTGCTAAGTAGGAACAACCAAATTTTAAGTAAATTTTCATTTGCGTATATTTCTTTTATTCGAGTCATTATTAGAGATGTCGTAAAATCTCGGTTAATCGATTAGTAACTAATCGATTACTCTCGATTCTTGACGATTATTGTACCGATCATCGTTGAGTAGTAATCGATTCAAAATTAATTAATTATCACAACGATTAATCGATTAATCGAAGTAATTGACATCTAAGCGTTGTCGTAAAATCCCGATTAATCGATTAGTAACTAATCGATTGCTCTCAATTCTTGTCGATTATTGAATCGATTAATCGTTGGGACGTAATCGATTCAAAATTAATCGATTATCACAACGATTAATCGATTAATCGAAATAATCGATTAATTTGCGACATCTCTAGTCATTATCCACTGAATTGATTTTCAACGAGGTGTCTTCCTTCTGTTGACTGTCCTCGCATCCATCGTCACTAGTCTCAGAAACTAGGTACAGTAAAACACAACATATTTTTCAGGGGTTTGCATTTTGTTTAAGATTATTTTTTATTTTTACCGATTCTTACGTACACTTCTCGCGCTCAAAATATTTCAGCTATTTAATACTCACTGAGCACTTTTGTGAGCAACACTCGTGCTCAAAATATTTCAGCATTTTGAATACGCAATGAGCACTTTTGTGAGCTCCAGTTGCGTTCAAAATGCTTTTCGATTTCATTACGAACTGAGCACTTTTGCGAGCACACGCGTGTTCAAACTGTTTTAGCGATTTAAATACACATTAAGCACTCATGTGAGCACCACTCACACTGAAAATATTTAAGCGTGTTGGATACGCGCTGAGCCCTTTTGCGAGCACCACTCGCGCTCAAAATGTTTTAGCGATTTGAATGCGCACTGAACACTTATGCGAGCACCACTTGCGCTCAAAACATTTTTGCAGTTTTTCAAACGCACTGAACACTTTTACAAGCACCACTCGCGCTCAATTTTTTTCTAGCGATTTGCATACGCACTGAGCACTTTTGCGAACATTACTCGCGCTCAAAAACATTTTTTTTACGATTTTTCACACGCGCTGAGCACTTTTGCACTTAGCGATTTGGATACGCACTGAGCACTTTTGCGAGCACCACTCGCGCTCAAAACATTTTAGCAATTTGAATACGAACTGAACACCACTTGCGCTCACATTTTGTTTTTAGCGATTTGGATATGCACTGACCACTTCTCGCGCTCAAAATATTTTAGCGATTTGGATACGCGCTGAGTACTTTTGCCAGCACCACTCGAGCTCAATTTTTTTTTTTGCGATTTGAATAGGCACTAATCACTTTTATGAGCACCATTCGCGCTTCAAATTTTTGTTTTAGCCGAAGTTTTAGCGATTTTTCACACACTTTTGCGAACATCACTCGTGCTCAAAATATTTTAGCGATTTGGATACGCACTGAGCACTTATGCGCTCAGATTTTTATTTAGCGATTTGGATATGCACTGAGCACTTCTGCGAGCACCACTCGCGCTCAAAATATGTTTTGTAGTTTCATTGAACATTTTTATTTATTAACTTTGATTTTCTAATGCGGAGTTTATTAATTTAAAAAAGGGTGTGAGTGATTCAGTGTTATCTGTTTAGATGTAAACTAAATAAATTTTTTTTTGCTTAGACAAACTATTACATAGAATTCTTGTTACTTTCCTCTCAAAACCGTTCATAGAAAATAACCAGGCTTGTATACAAGTCTTCGAAGTTGGCTTGCATAGAACATATTTTTAAATAACTTTCACTTACTGAAATTGTATATAAATCACATTTATTATGTTTAACTTGTTAAAAATGCACCACATTTCGAAAGATTAGATGATTGTGATCCATTCTGGACCTTGACTGACTAGTAATTCTTTTTATAGGGTTAACGATGGCTGCTCCAAAATGCTAAAAATCATTGATTTTACGACATTTATTGAGGTATATCTCAAAATCTCTCGGATTCAGCGAGCAAAAATCTACTAAGGACTGTATCGAAAATAAGTTATCCATATTATTTTATTCGAATAAAATCGGATGAATTTTAAAATTTTAATAAAATTTTTCTAGCAATGTATGGTTAATCTGTTTGTTAAGTTTTATGGAAAAATATAATACTGAATAAATATTACACTATTCCAACATTTATTCAAGCATTTTTCTTTCTGGTCACAAATTGGCATAAAATTGCCTCGTTTTAAAACATGATAAGTTTCTGGTCCAAATTCCGGACACTTGATTTTGATTTTCTACCTTTTCCGACAGGTTGGTAAACGTGTAGTATTCCCCAAGCTTGTTGACTATGAATTTTTATCTTTGGGGGTAATTAGCGAAACGCTTGGTCAAATTATTTATCTCGATGCCCTTCTCACGGAGCCAGGTGTCCAAACCTTAAATTTCAATATCACTTTCAATTTGCGATACATCGGTAACAACAAATTTTCAACAAACAAACAAATTCTGATTGGAAACTTAACATATGAATACATCGAATGCAGGGTGAAACAAACCAATACCTTCATGAGCTTCTGAGTAGTCTCACTTTGAAAGAGGATAACATATTTTCGATACAGTCCTTAGAGACACATTATTTGGTGTTAGGGACAACATCTTGTTGAGCTGTGCAATCATCAACAACATTCTCAATTCTCAACTCAAGACAAACACTGATCAAGGAATGCAGACAGTGCAGTCATGAATAGAACTTAACAGGCTCTAGAACATCAATCTTGCATCAAAATCAGAAAACAATCATCAACAACATTCTGCGCAACTCTTTGCTTACCTTTTCCTACTCTTTGTTTACATTTTCTAACACTGAACTCAAATCAAACACTGATCTCGGAATGCAGTCATGAATAGAACTTACCAGGCTCTAGAAGATCATTATTGCATCAAAATCAGAAAAAATATTAACCATATTATACGATTTTTTACTTACTTTTTACTACTCTTTGTTTACATTTTCTAACACTGAACTCAAGACAACCACTGATCTTGGAATGCAGTCATGGATAGAACTTACTACGCTCTAGAACATCAATCTTGCATCAAAATCAGAAAACAATCATTAACAACATTCTACGCAACTCTTTGCTTACGTTTTCCTACTCAACCATGGTGAGCTTGCCAATCTCAGGAATACCCTCTCGAGGGAATGATTGTTTACCCTCTCGGGGGAATTATTGCGTACCCTCTCAGGGGAATGATTGTTTAACCTATCAGGATACCCACTCGGGAGAATTATTGTTTAGGAGGATTAGCCTATCAGGTATACCCTCTCGGGGGAATGGTTGTTTACAATATCAGACACCTCCTCTAAAAATAATTTGATTGAAAAATTTATTACCTTAATTCGCATCATTCTGTTTCACAAACATCGTAAAATAACTTCCACATTTCTTCGAATGTAACAGAATTTTTCCTACCGACTGCGCCAATGTCGTGTTCGGAGGAGACGGCTTCATCCGAATCAGCCGTTTCCAGCTGCTGCCCGTTCCGCAGCAGCTCGGAAGCATTACTTCTTCCCGCGAAATACATCACAAAACTGAAGGCCAACTCCGCTCATCTGTCACTCATATCCAATGTATATGCCCTCTTATTCAGTTTACATTTATTTTATCATACCCGTCCAATCCCTACATATTGGTCCTTCCAGGGCTCATGTTGAAGCCCCCTTTGTTAAAATTGTAACGTGCGAGTAAAAAAAACAATCAACACCTGTTGAGGAAGTGTTGACGGGCCTTGAACTCGAATGCATGTCCCTTGTCCACCAATTTCTGAAAGTTGCTGATGTAAGACTGTAATCAAAGTCCGCCCATTCTCTTATCTGTCGTTCCACATCACGAATGTTTTCCTTTTGTCAATTTCAAAGTCTGTCGTTAACATTATGGTATGTCATCCTCTCGTTGCTGTATCCTAAGAAAATGTTTGTTTGTTCCGTTACAGATGTGAAACATCACCAAGAATGTCAACGTAATTACTAAAGCACCTTAAATCCACCTACTTTCCTACTTTATTATTATATCGTCTAACTTTGACCAAACCGCGTATAAGAATCATGGAAAATTGCATTGAAACATAATTTCGGCTCCGTAACGCTTTACGGCAGGGCTGCCCAACGTACGGCCCGCGGGCCGGATGCGGCCCTCGGCTCCATTTTTTGTGGCCCGTGGCGTATAAGAAAAATAACCTCATAATCGGCCCGCCAGCTTTTCTATCTGGCTCGAGAAGATTTTTTTAATATTCATTATTATTTATGTAATTTTTAAAGCAAAATTTGCGCTGCAAAATAAATAATTTGAATTTGAAACGAAAATAATATTTTACATAATTTGAAATGATTGCATTGAGCGACCCCAAGACATAAAAGGTTGATGTGGAACATCGCGTTATGAATAAAGATTTGTTAGAGTAGTTTATGTTCACGTTGGAAAAAGGAAGGCGGGTCTACTTAATTTGTTCGGAAAGTTTTTGTGTATTAAAGGAATAAAATCTGAATCCAAGCATTCTATGAAATATGATATTTGAAAGGAGCCAAGCAGGACACAAAAGCTAATAGAACTTCAAAGGTTTCAATTTAAATTTCCATTTGTTGATTCAAATTATTGGTACAATGGATTATTGAAGCAACAAACTCTCTTTACTCAAGCTAAAACGATGTCAGAAAATGCAGTATGGGCTGTTAGTAAGATTTTGCAAAACGGATGAAACCTTTCCAGAACAGAGAACTTTTAAAAAAATGCATTTCGGTTATTGTTGACATTGTGTCCTAAGTAGCATTAGTTTGCGCGGAACACGGTGAAGAATAAAAGTGAAAAAGCCGCCTGCTTCATATTCTACTCTCGCAAACGATGAAAATACTGACGTGAAAAACATGGCAAAGGTGGCTGTCTTCATAAGAGGAATTTGATGGTCATTTTCGAATGACAGAAAAATTAGCAGCTTTGATGATGATTTCCCAATGCAGGGAACAACTAACGGGAAAAACCTTGTTAAGACGTGTTAAAACCTGTGTAAAGGATCTTTTTTTTTCGAAAACTTAAGTGACCCCAAGCAGTACAGTACAAGTCAATCGAATATGGTTGCAGTAACTCAATGGTGGCTGAATCTGGCCATACATAAGTTACTGTAATCTGTGTGTAACATGTGTGCTGCTCGGGACCTTACGGTTGATGGAGCACCAGCAATGACAGGAAAGAACAATGGCAAGTAAAAGCAATCACATAGGTTTGGCGAATAGATGAGTGACTTGACTTTTCTAGCAAATATCGTCAAACATCCTAATGACGTGAACATAAAGCACCTTGGCAGAGTGGGTTGCTGAAATCTGGTACATTTATCTCATCCTGCTGAAAACAGTTCATGCCAATTTGTTCAATATTCTGTTTAATACTCGGTAAATGATGTAAATAATTTAATTTGATGTTTCAAATGGATCTCTAATGCAACGATGAAAACAAAATACACTAAAAAAAATGGTTCGAACGTAATTAAATCGTGTTTAGTTTTTCTGAAAAAAAACAAGGATTATTTTGAAAATAATCAAAAAGTTATGTACAAAATATTTTCTGGCCCGCCAGCAACTGTGGATTTCAAAAATTGGCCCGTGGCTTGAAAAGGTTGGGCAGGCCTGCTTTACGGCAAATCAGCCTCTCAAATAAACGATCTAATCAAAAATAATAATACTCTTCTTTCGGATTTCATTTGTTACAAGTTTTCCAAATCTGAAAGAAGAATTCTTTTCGAACATTTTGCTGTGAAAACAATAAGGAATAAGCCACTTGGAACGCTGTAAGAAAATAAAATGTGCGTCTAATTAAGTGGCTCGAGCTTTAGTATAATGTAAACTCATCGAATTTCCTAACCGTTCGAGGCTTAGTTCCGTTTTGAGTCTTCCTTAGCAGTAAGATGCTCGGTTTCATAGCAAGACCATGATCAGGGTGACTGTAGCCGATTCCTGACCGTGCAAGGAAATTTTTGGATTGTGAACATTTTCGATTTCCCTGGGCATAGAAGTATCATCGTGTTAGCCTTATGCTATACGAATGCAAAAAATGGTAACTTGGCTTAGAAACCTCGCAGTCAATAACTGTGGAAAAGCATAATGAACACTAAGCTGTGAAGCGGCAATGTCCCAGTGCGGAATGTAATGCCAGAGAAGAGGAAGAGAATGTGTAGAACGACAGGGTAGAGGCTTCACGAGAAGCTACGCCCAACTGAAATTAAATTTTCGAAGACCTACGCAAATGTATACTTTTTTCCAGTCCTCAATAACGCATGAGAAAGGTGCCACCCTTGCTGGGGTGATTAATCAGTGATTTTTTTTTCCTAAAAAGAACGAAGTACATCGAACGTAAATCGATTTGCATACTCGATACATAAAACGCCGATTCAAGGAAAATACCTGAACCGTCATCATGAACATCAGTAGAACGTTGTCGTTTGCGGAATCAATTAAGATCTGAATGAGCTGAAATTCGCCTTGGAAACATTCCCAGACCGAGTGGTTGGCATCCCTTGTATGGAACGATTTTTGTCGCTGAAGCACAAGACGGTTCACTGGTTCCCTTCCCCGATTGGTTTGATTGAAGAGCACATCCAGTGTTGACGCTTTGTGTACACAGGGCATTGCCACCGACGTCATTCGAATCGGATTGTGAACGTGCTCAATTTTTTTTCACGATTTCTCCCCATGGCAGACGTTTTTTTTTTGGGAAGATTATGTACCCGGGTAGTGCAAGATGCGCAAATCTATTCAAATTCAGCGAGTGTTACCCATTCGGTAGAATGGTGCGAGGTAAAATGCGCCATATCGTCAATAATCATTTCCCGCGAAATACTCCAGTCAAGATTACGATTGGAATAAAAAAAAGTGCTTCCTTTCGATTCTTTTTCGCCATACCCACAGGGCGTCCTGGCATGAATAGTACTTATAAGAAAGCTGATTACAAGAGCTGGCGCTTTTCCGTCATTCAACCTATGCGTTAACGCGTTGCCAATTTTACACGTGCCTCAAGCGGTTAGATCAATTTTTTGTCTTGGCTATTTCAAATAGAATGTTCGGTTCGGACTGCGAATACTGGATATTGTGCTTTTACGTGCTCTAAAATTAACGTTTTGTTAGAAATTTATTTTTTCGATCAATTATAATTCGTGAACATTATTTAGACGTTCTTAAGATTTTCTGCAGATTGTCTATTGCTGGAAAAGCTGATAATTATCAGATTTGGGTATGTCTCATCTTGGAAAACATGTCTCAATGGCGGTAGCGTCGATCAACAGCATCATTATCATTGAAAGTGAAGTTTATAACCAAACCTATAAGTTTTACGAATGTTATGCATAAGCTTGTAATGCACAAATGGTTGACTCACAGATTTAACCAGGGCTTGGAGAAATTCTAGTTTTCACTGCTTTAATGCTGTAAATCAATTGTTTTAAATTGCTGCATGAAATCTTACATAGTTCAATGACCGATTGATAATAATATCTGCATAATCAACTGAAAGATGGTTATTCGCTTATACTTGCTGAACACTTTTAGTTTCAGTTTTAATTTGAAACTGTGGAATGAACACCCATTTGTTATCGAAGGACGTAATTCAATACGCAAAACAGATTGATTACAACCTGCAAGAGAAGTGTTCAAGGTTTAACTAAAATAAAACTAGTAGAGAGCAATTTAGCATACTTTGTGCATTTTACATCTCCATTTTTGTTCATGATTTCCACTATCTATGAATTGAACCAAAATTCTGGCAAACATTGAAAGCAGTCTGTTAAAATTGAAACTCTTTAATTTAAAATGTATCCTTCAAACAGTATGATATATGAACTAATAAAGGGTCATTTTGTTTACAACCCTCCAGTTAATAGCTAGTAAACTGTGAGGCAGCAATCACCTAAATGAAGAATGTTATTCCTGTAGAAGAAGCAGCAGAGAAGAAGAAGTAAATAAATCCCAATATTGAGGACGGCAGCCTTGTACGCATAAAAAATCGAAAGTATATCAGAAGGCGAAACAACCTTCATCGAGTGTCGGTCCAACTCGGGCCAAGTGCAATTTGTGAACGTTTTATGCTGAGTGTACGTGCAGCCTACAGCACGGTTCATTTCCCATTCCATATCACCGGAAACTAATCTCGGCTTAGGACGAGAAAGCTCCATGCCCCTGAGGCTGCTCAAGATGTTGTACTCCGTTTGCACAGCTCAAATGTGATCCCCATTATAAACTTGAAAGGAAATGTTGTGCGGGCCCTGAACGTTCCGTCGCTCCGTCAGCCAATAACTAACTTTGCAAGTCAGAAGCATAACAACAATAACGTGGCAAGATGTTCATAATGGGATGGGTTGGGACCGGCTCTGATTTTCCACCGTGATGATGGCCAGCCATCTACACTGACTCGTTCATTCACACGTTAGGATGCCAATTTTCGATCCAAACTGAGGAAAGTCTGGTGGGAATGGTTCTCATTGTTCGTTTTCTTGCAATCATCGGCGCATGTATTGAACAATAGGCAGAGCAGTAAACCACTCTTGTTTGTGTAATTATTTTCAATGCAAGGCACACATGCTCTTCAGTACGTTCCATTTGCACTTCTTCGGGTTCAGAAATAGGCCAATTCTTGGCTGTTATGATGTTTGTTAACGTGAAGGAAATGTCCTTTTATTGAATTGCAGTCCTTAAAGGCTGAACGAGTCTAACAGAAGAGAAGTGAAAATCGATGCCTCTCCAATGGGAAATGGTCCTCTGCGGCTCGTGTGTCGTACCCTGATGTTGCTCGTATCGAGTTTCCTTGAAATCAGTGATCACCAACAAGCTCTGATTGCGGTTCTCACCGTGAGCCGCATGCTTTCCATGGGCTGCAATTTGGAAATATCTGCAAACGGGAAATGCTATTATTGTGACTTCTGGTGTGGGAAATAGAAGATGAAAATTGATTGTTAAACAGTTTATTTACCATTGATTACATCTCGTTAAATAATTGCATACTTCGACCTATGCAAATTGGTTTGAGGAATGAAACTAAGAAAACCGATTGATCTACAATCTGGGTGGATAATCTATTCACAATGGCATCTCAAAACTAGTTGTTCCTCAACTTCAACACGCTAGAAAATCCATCTCGATGGAATCATTTGAATGCACTGCAGACAACTATCATTTCACACACTTCCATGTCGCCACAGATGGGTTTGCAGAAAGCTTTGCGGTGCAGCACAGCAACATCGAGAAAAAAAAACTTTTCCGTTACCACCTGTGAAAATGGATGGAGTGAAAACTGCTGAACTTTTGTTCCGTGCGCTGCGCAACGGGAATCTGGTTTTCTGTTTCAGCCCTGCATTTGGGCATGAAGCTTTTCGGTTGTATGTACGTGAAAAATTGATATTCGCCGTATGTAGCGCGGTAGAACCGTTCGTCTCCGTATGAGCCGATGTGGAGGAGTGCTTTTATTTTTCTGCGAATTGTTGCAACTTGTAACCGCAGTAATCAGCATCGAGATGATTCGTGAAAAAATGTCACAAGGGAATGGTTTGCATTTCATATTGTAACGGATGTTTCCGGATGTTGGTTTTAATCGTATACCTAGTACAGGGGATTGGTTTTCAAGAGGTTTCTCCTTCTATGCTGATTTTGAGCTAAACTTTTCTCTAGAATAGAACTGAATTTGAATTCTTTGTTAAGCGTTACAGAGCAGGAATCATTTTTAATACTTATTTGTAAATTTGTATTTTGTGTACGAACAATAAAACTCCTTTAAATGAACCGAAAATTCGTTGTTTAGTCGAGTTTAAGTAATATACAGTTTAATATTACAGCATTAGCGGTGGGAATGGTAGGGAATTTGAGGTTATTAAATTACGACGATACTAGTGCTTACAATAATAAAGTAATTGGATGTTATCGCCAAGTTAGTTCGCTTTCTTCAACAAGTAAGCTGTCGCTAAAGATTATTTGGAAAAGAATGATGCTTCATAATATTGAGAATTCAAATTTCGCTAATGAGCAGTTCGGTTTTCTCCACATGCATTAAGCCACTTATCAACCATGACTTATCAACCGACGTGACGGAGATTGTAGGTATTTTCCGCTCATACGGATTCGATAAACTTTAGTTTAAAGCTCGGCAGGAATTTATGATTTGTGTAACGATTCCAAGCCGGCGCCTAGCATCTAGAGAAGGATTCGCAGGCAAGCCATAATTTGATTAAAAATCGGAGCCAGTCGCTCCCTGGGTGTATAGGGGAGCGTGATTCTCCAGGTGTAGAGGAGGCACGTCTTGTTGCCAATGGAACTAGGGCCACCAAGCGGTGGCAATTCGCAGATGTATTGAAAAGATGTTGCTTAACTGGTGGCGAGGTGACGCCGCGACTCCTTACATTCTTATATTACCTACAGTGGTTGCAGTCGAAATGATCGGAAATTTTCGGTTGTCCAAGCAGGCGTTTGTGAAGGGCCGATCCATTTCTTCAATGTGCTAGCACTCGTCGACGCCGGGGTGCATTGAGCGTTCATGAAGCAGTTAGCAGTGTCTAGCCAGACCGGAGGCACTTCATGCGTTGAACCACTGATCTGTACCAGGCACACTTGACGAAGGTACTATTAATTATTTTAATTAGTTGGAGACCCTTGAAGGTAGTTGAAACCGTACTCCAAGAGATTTTCTAAATGTTGCGAGGCTTTAGAGCGATGCTCAATGATGCCATTCCATAAAAAAAAGTCTTTTCAATCACTTTTTGTCAACCGATTTTATTGCAAAAAACCCGACTTACAGTGAACCGACCCCACCTACAGTGAACGCAACCCTTCTTACACTTTTGAATGGTTGTGTGTGCCCAGTGCATATTACAATTTCTATACATATGACCTTCAATTGAATATAAAATAACTGATATTATCATGCTTTTAACGATTTCAAAATAAAAAAGGGATATTTCTGGAAATTTAACAATTTTTAAAAAATACAAAAGGACTGCAGATTTGATTTGCCGCCTTATATGGCAATATTACAGCTTCTGTTTAAGCCCAAAAGAGTTCAAATCGGGTCATAGACGGCTGAGATATTGGTGTGACAATTCTTCATTAGTAGTCTGAAAATATGTCTTATATTCGTATTTCACAGATATCTCTGAAACCGAATTTCCGATTGCATAAAAAATTAAATGGGTCCAATGACAAAAACATAGCTTTCGTTTAAAGATAAAATCGCACAAATCGGTCCAAGGACGACTGAGATCGTTTATTCAAACATCTATCAAGTTTTACCAACAGCGGCACGAACAATCAATTTCTTCGACCAACAATATCACACACGAACGACCGAAGCGCCAACTTGAGCACCAACCATCAAAAAATATATGGGGGTTTGTGCAACTTCACTACACATGCTGAAACATGTTCGGCGATCCTTGACTCCGTCCCCGACAACTCAAATCAAAATCAAACAGTTTTTTTTATTCTTTCCAACCGAGCCGCCAACTGTCAAGTGGTTGTTCGAGCAACTTCACACACGTTCAAACAAAGCAGCAACCAAAGCGTTTTCTTGGGGGCGGAGTCAATGTTCGTCAAACTGCTTGACTGGTGTGTACGCTGCATAATTGTTGGCTCAATGTTTGCCAGACATATTTGAAGGTGGAAAGTCTTTATAGAGGCCGCAACTCCGGGACACTAGCACACTATTCATCTAGATACTTTCGCACCTGTGGTGCTCGTATGTACAGCTCTAAAGATTTCTCCGCTTGTAGTGTGAAGTGGGTAGTGAGACGTCTCACTACACATTGCGCTTCGCACTTTTTACAGTGAGAAGCGAGAAGTGAAGAATGAGAATTGAGACTTCTCTCTTCTCACTCCTATTTCTTCTTTTTTCAAATGACCTTTTCGGTTAAGTGTTTTATTTGATCAAATGACCTATTCAGCCAAATGCATTATTCGGCCAAATGTCCTATTCGGTCAAATGACCCTTTCGGCCAAATTTCCCTTTCGTCCAAATGACTCTGTTGGCCAAACGACCCTTTCAGCCAAATTACTCTTTCTTTTCAATGGCCCTTTCGGCCAAATGACTCTTTCGGCCGTCGGCTGGATGTAAGCTATCTTAGCAAAGGTGCCCAAAAAGGGTGACCTGACTGTATGCGATAACTGGCGAGGCATTATGTGCTGTGTACCGTTCTCAAAGTTCTATACAAAGTTATCCTAGCCCGAATTCAGGAGAAGATCGATGCGACTCTCCGGCGGCAGCATGCCGGATTCCGTGCCGGAAGATCCTATGTGGACCATATTGTCCCGCTCCATATCATTTTGGAGCAAGTCAATGAATTCATTGACTACGAAAAAGCTTTCGACCGTCTTAATCACGATAGTATGTGGGGCGCCCTAAAGCGCATGGGGGTTCATGAAAAAGTCATCGGCACAGTACGATGCCTTCTCGTGTAGAGTGCTGCACAATGGGGTCTTGTCCGATCTTATCCGGGTCGTAGCTGGTGAATTCTATCACCGATACTGACAATCTACAAAACGCTCATTAGACCGGTAGTCCTCTACGGACACGAGACCTGGACGATGCTCGTGGAGGACCAACGCGCACTTGGAGTTATCGAAAGGAAAGTGCTGCGTACCATCTATGGTGGAGTACAGATGGCGGATGGTACGTGGAGGAGGCGAATGAACCACGAGTTGCATGAGCTGCTGGGAGAATCATCCATCGTTCACACCGCGAATGAATAAATAAATACCTAAACCTCTGAATAAATAAATACCTAAACGACTTCGAATTGGCTGATGACGTTGCACTCCTCGCTCAACGGCGCTCTGAAATGCAGAGTAAGCCCAACGACCTTGCCGAGCGCTCCTCTTCGGCAGGTTTAGTCATCAACGTCAACAAAACCAAATCGGATGTAAACACGGTAACCCCTTCCAGTTTCACAGTAGCCGGGCAATCAGTGGAGAATGTTGAAAGCTTCCAATATCTTGGTAGCCAAATCAAGAAAGCAAGGGTTGCCTTTGCGAGTTTAAGAAATATCTGGAAAAACAGGCAGATAAGTGAACGCACCAACATACGAATTTTCAACTCTAACGTGAAATCTGTGCTGTTATACGCTAGCAAAACATGGTGTGTATCAGTGGAGAACACTCAACGGCTGCAGATGTTCATTAACAGATGCCTGCGGTATATAATTCGGGCCTGGTGGCCTCACAACTGGATCTCAAACAACGAGCTCCATCGTCGTTGTCACCAGAGGCCGATAGCAACAGAAATTCGGGATCGAAGTGGGGCTGGGTCGGCCACACTCTACGTAGGGGCGGAAACAAAATCTGTAAATAAACATTAGACTGGAACCCAGCGGGACATTTAGCAAAATACCCCTATGTGCGACGCCCTACCGCCCGCAAACGAACGAACAAATCGAGAGAATGCATCGATATTTAAAAGCCGCGATCATGTGCCATCCCAATAATTACCAATCGTTTTCCTTGGATTGAGATCATCTCTACGAGAAAAACTGCAAGCATCAGTAGCCGGAACGGAACGTACGGAACAACGCTTCGTTTACCGGGAGAATTCTTCCCCGGAAAAGAGTAGAGTGGGTACTATGCAAAAGAATATTGTTTATCGTCGAGATCGAGGATAAGAATCGAGCTATCTCCGTCGAAAGCAGCACACATCCTCTCAACCGAATCACAAAGCCAACCAGCTGAACCTGTTTACAACCAAGCGTCTCCACCAAGTAGGTAGCTAAAAATGACGTGGAACTAAATCCATGCCATACAAAATCAGGATGTCATGTCACTATTCCTCAAAGGTGTTGGCGATAGAGGAGCAGTGTAGCGAAACACAACTAAAATGTTCATCACTTCATTGATACCGCAGATCATTTGTACCATCAAATAACATCCAGTGATGTAACACGCAGTAGCATTTTTTTGAAGGAATGCCTGAATGAATTTCTGGATGACTTAACGAATCAATTGCTGGAGATATTTTCTAAAGATTGGTTTGAGCTATTGAGGAATAAAAATCTTGTGAATTTTACCAAAAAAGAACTTCTAGATAAATGTATGATAAAACATCCTAAATTTATGATGAAAATCAATATTTCTAAAAAATTCTGTAGGAATTTTGAAGTCGTTATTCCAGAGTTAAAATAAGATTTTGATTAAAACCCTGCTTTGACTTTGCAATTTAGGATGTTTTCCTTTGCTAGAAGCAATCCATTATCAAATTGGGAATTTTCAGAGAAACATATAGGAATTCCTTAACACTTTACATTTACTATTACGAATCAACAATCGAACTTTGTCCGACATTTGGACTTTGGATTTTCTATACGAAAATGGGTAAACATGTATCTGTTGATGCAGTAAAAACAATGGTATTTGATTCGCTTAATCTTGATGAGATCGTTTTTTATCTTTTCATTTATAATAAGTTTACCAAAGATATGCAACAATTTATTTATTTCTTTTTTATAAAAATGCCAACAATGATTCCATGGATAGGTTGGTACTCTATAGTGATGTGTGATTATAAGCGGCCCTCATTGTTCGTCCTTTCTGCTAATATCCTTTCACCCTCCCCAATTACTTTCTGTCCCTGATTACATATCATTACCAGGCTAAATTCTATTGAACGACGAGGCTTAACGAGCGATCTTGTAATCCCGCTCACGTCCTACCCACAGTCCGCATTCAAAGTACTGAAACAAAACTTGGCTCCACTAGCGGATGCTGCTGGGCTTCTGCTGGTCCACCATATTCTGCTGACAACGGACTGATAAATGAGCTCGTTGAATCCGTGCGACACCTCGCCCGTTCACTCGTGTGCACCATTTCAAGCCATCTATCCATCCATCCATCCATCTTTCTATCCGCCCTATTCAAACTAAACGAGCCTACGCGAGGATACGACCAAAAATATGCTTCCTTTCAAATTATGTCGGTGGAAAAACGAACCTCATACTTCACTCAAACAAAAAAGACGGATTACAGATAATTCATCAGCTAACGGAGCTTTTTTTTTCTGGAATTTATTTTTGCCATCATTTCGGTTGAAACTCGCTCAGAAGCAGTAGCCGCTCAGCTTGAAAGGCAAATGAAAGTAAAATGATTTCTTCTAAACGCAAGCTGGCAAAAGGAAAGGATTCTCCATAATATGTGTCTGATTAATCTTTCTCGTTCATTCTTGCCTACACGTCACCGGCAGATGGCGTGCTCGGTGCGTTCATTCGTTAGACTGGTCCACTGTGGGCGTGGGAGTACTGTTCAAAAGAAATACCGACCTTGTCATATAACTTTATTATTTAATTGAAGTTTAATTCAAGGTTTCAGAAATGCTATTATGTCGTTTTTCGGAAACATTGTTTTGAATAAAATTAGTTGGAAAATGTTAACCATCTCCGATGTTAAGCAAATATTAAAAAGAGAACAACATTGTCGCAGTAATCGCAGTAACCTGTCTGTAGAAAAGCAGAGCATCATTTGTGACTCGTGAACCCGTCTATTGCTGCATGGGATGCTTTCATTTTTGTTACTTCCGGCTGCTTTCAAACGTGAAGCATTCTTAGAAGGAAGATAAGATGGATTGCTGTTGGAGAGCGTTGATTGAATATCGCTGCGTTTTTTTCCTTGTCGTCGGCTGCAGATGATAGTGTTCTGTTCAACGATGCATCCTAATGATCCCCCGTCGATCGAATATGAGCTTTCCTGTATGGATAGTTTGCAATCGTTATATCACTCAACTTGCACAGCATGGCACATATTACATTTATTGTAGTTACATTGGAAAGTGTTTCAACATATAGCGTTTCCAGGCGAAATTACCCTAAAACGTTGACATAACTTTACGTACATGGTTGCACAACTCCAAACGAACCCAAATCTAAACGAATGTCCTTAAAACAATGAACCTTTGCATCACCATGTAATGCTGTTAGTCCATCATGATAATTCCTTGGCGAATATAAGACACGTGCATGAGCTGAATCAAAAACATGCTTTCGAGTAAATGAAACTCTTCGCGATATAAACCTAATGCAATAGAAGGTCGTTTTTCTTGGAGTTTTGTTTTAACATGGAGCTTTTTTAATAGAGTTTCGCACCCCGCCTTTGATAACAAAATTTCCTAGAAATCCGTCTGACTTCTATGTTTATCCGTTCAGAAACCAGAGGATAGGGATGAGGTTCTCCTTCTCGAAAGTGTGGCGCAATTTTTTCTTAATTTGTGCGAGCAAACCACAATATGGTACATCCATTAAATGAAATGCTACACGTGTGATTAGGGTACACGTGTCAAGCAAATCTTCTTGTATATCTTTTCATTTCTCAATCAGTTTTTTTTTCAAACCACATCTTTTAGTAGCTCTAGCAATAGCACCGTAACGCAAACTTTTTTTTTTATTGAATTTTGTTCCTTCCCTCCATCATAAATGCTCACACTCGGCCCCATCCAGGGCCTTCGGACCTCTCATGGGGTTGCAATGTGTCAGCACGCAAAATACATAGCCCACGCTCACGCTCGACTGCCTGAGCCTATGTTGGCCAACGGTGGCTTAATTAGTTTGCCGCTGCTTGGGTCGGCGGAGGCTATTTACGCTTTCAAGGTGGGTGAAGGTAGAGCTGCTGTCGTAGTATTTCCTGATTGCGCAAACAAACCGTTGCTCAAACATTGTTCTTTTTTCGACGGGGGACACCGTCCGCGGCAAATGCAATAACAAGAACGACGCACGGCAAGGACGTCTCCCAGCGGATGTCAGGAAGCGTTCAAATTCCAGGCAGCGTGCTCCTTCCTGGCGCGGGTTTACTTCTCTAGGAGAACGCGAAAACGGCATACCTAGCTAATGAATAAAGCACGTATCGCTTTCTTCATGATTATGCGGTGTTTGATATTAATTACTGAAATAAATATTAGAATTTTTTTTGTTTGCGCAGCAAGTGCGGCCAAGGGTGTCAGTGAACAATCATAGTTGGATTACAAACAGAGGTAAGAGAAAAAATGTGTATAAAAATTTATCAGAATTGTCCACTTCATCTGAGCCACAGACTACTTTAGAAATTAATTTCGGCTCCTATAATAAGTCCTTACTATCGCATCATAACTGTGAATATAGTTGTGGTTGAAATTGAGAATCCATTTAAAAATTGTGAGAATTGCCGAAAAATTAATTGATTCAAAGCTTTGGTTGCATACGTTTCTGCAAAGCGAAGAAGAATCAGAAGAACATAAGTTTTTTTAATGTTTCTATTTTCGACGAATGACATTTAATTTGTCAGGTTACTCTTTACTCAACAAGAGCATTTCCGGGACTTTGTTTGGCCAAACGTTCCACAACGTCTTTTTTGGGAGTTCTAAATATTCCCATGGCTCTAAACCGCAAATTCGAACTATGCATCAGTAAATCATTCAAAAAAAGACTTCATGAAAGTGAATCCTCAAGCCATTGTCGTTCTGTCCCATTTTCCCCTAACTATTAACAACATTGTGAAATAGCCCTGATATGGAGTGGTGCTAGTTTTTAGGTGTTTGGTTGAATGGGAAAAAGTTTTTTCATTCAACCAAATTCCCTCGGAGCGATTACGAAAATTTACGTGTAAATTACAACACCACTAATAAAGTGCTTTCTCGCCAGTTCTGGTTTTCCCATCCAGAAGCGCAATTTTCGAGGGTGCAGCCATCAGACACGGTGCCGGATGAGTCACGCTCGCTGGAGCTTGGCGTTGGTTACTAATTGGCACATCGTCTACCTGAGGAACGAGATAAAAAAAAACACAAGTTCTCACCGAGCAACAAAATTCCTTCCACACCTTCAATAGGACAAACTTTTTCACACCTACATTGCCGACCCGCCCCGCCAGGGAGACTGATCATTGCTGGAAAGCTGTTTTCCGATGAAGCGGGAATGAGTTTCATTTCACCACATTGGGAGTAGTGGTTGGTTCGCTGGAGGGCTTATGCAATGGCTGTGTAAACTCGGAAAATTATGAGTTTGGTAAACCAAAATTGAGGTTGAGTGAGTGGTGAAATTTAGTTTCAGTATTCAAAATAGTTGTAAATCTGAGGTAGTAAAAAGTTACTCAAAATGGTGCAATTTTTGAAACTTCGAAACGTTTGTTATATTTGTTGCAGCAATACATAGTTGGTACAACACTGATTAAAAGTGGGTGTTTTCTGTTGATCACACGACGAACTTTCTACTGGGAAAATAAATCAGATTTGTCTCATTAACACATAATGTTTTATATGCAGGGGCCTTTTAGAATAGCAAGTTTTCTATCCATATTCAACTATTGGTGAATAAACAGAATTGGGAAATTTTAAATTATATTACAAATCACGAAATCAAAATAATTTTTATTTATTTATTTATTCAGACTTAGATTCACGCAGTCTACGGAGAGGCCGAAAACCGTCCTCCACCTGATCGATCCACCTTGTTCGCTGCGCACCTCACCTTCTGGTGTCCGTCGGATGGTTATCGAGAGCCATTTTCACCGGGCTACTATTCGTTATTCTGGCCACGTACCCGGCCCACTGTAGTCGTCCGATTTTTGCGGTGTGATCAATGGATGGTTCTCCATGGTCCATTCGCCTCCTCCACGTGTCGTCCGTTATCTGCATCACACCGTAGATGGTACGTAGCACTTCCTTCACAAAAAAAAACATCGTTCAGATCTCATGTCAGAGAACTATCATTCTAATGAACGTTTTGTAGATAATCAGTTTAACGGCGAATTTTATAATATCAGGAAGCGTCTTGTTGAGTCCAATGTATATAAGACTTCTTGTCACGATGCGTTTCTGAATTTCTCTGCTGGTATCGTTTTCGATTGTCACCGTGAGCAAGACACATACATTATTCAACCACCTTGATTTTATCACCACCGATACAAATGCAAAGTGATGTTGAACTGCAGGTACAAAAAATCATCACCTTGTGCGTTTCAAAGGGACTCGGGAATGCCCCTGAATCCCTAACTCCGCACATCAAACGTCGACTTCACCAACCGTTTCAGTTTATTCAAATATCCGTGTTCGTGCTGTCATAGCTAGTCTTAATCAAATGTATCATTTGCAACTTTGTAGGCAATGAATAAATCTTGTTTGTGCACGATGTTTTTGCGACCTTTCTGCAATGTTTGGTGTTTGGTGGTCCACAAACTCTTTTGCAATTGGTGCTAGACGACGGCACAAAATTTGGGAGCGTACTTTGTAAGCGGCGTTCAGCATAGTGATTGCGTGGTAGTTGCTGCAATCCAGCGTTTCGCCCTTTTTATAGATGGGGCACACGTCCATATACTCATGTGGAAGAACCTCTTCCTTCCAAATCTTGTTAGTTTTTTTGCTTGCAGTTAGGCAACCCCATGTTTCTAAGGTTCCAGGTTCGGCAATATACCGCCATTGTTATCTTCTACATTGACTACTGGATCACCTCATGCTTACTCATATGTATGTAGGTTCCCGCCTATGTCCTTGCACATGTCAAGCTGTGGCACTTATTCCTTACGTGAACGGTTCAACTTCTCAACTTTTGTGCGTTATTATTGCAGTACAGTACGGGGGCAGCAGGGACTTTGTCCAAGGGCTTGACGATCCCTCCCCAGGCCATCTGCGAGTTGTGGCGCCTGCCTAGGATGTGGTGGGGTTTGACAGTGGGCCCTGTTAAACCTCTATAAAAAGCTGCATGTATCCGCAAGTAGGCTCCGCCAAAGCGACCGTGTGCCGCTCAAAACGCACAAGCCCAAGTCCTGGTGTTAGGTGGGACGCTAAACAGCCCTGACACGACGGCCCTCCGGTGAGACAGGAGGTTTGCGCAGGCCCAATAAGCCGCCTGGAAAACCAATAATTACGAACAATATAAGAGATAATGCGACTCGATATAATCGGCAAAGACCTAGGCGACGAATAAAGAATCACGATTGGAAGCTTGGAACATGGAACTGCAAGTCGCTAGGTTTCGCAGGTTGCGACAGGATGATCTACGATGAATTACATCCCCGCAACTTCGACGTCGTGGCGCTGCAGGAGATTTGCTGGACAGGACAGAAAGTGTGGAAAAGCGGGCATCGGGCGGCTACCTTCTACCAAAGCTGTGGCACCACCAACGAGCTGGGAACCGGCTTCATAGTGCTGGGAAAGATGCGCCAACGCGTGATTGGGTGGCAGCCAATCAACGCAAGGATGTGCAAGCTGAGGATTAAAGGCCGTTTCTTCAACTATAGCATCATCAACGTGCACTGCCCACACGAAGGGAGACCCGACGACGAGAAAGAAGCGTTCTACGCACAGCTGGAGCAGACATACGATGGATGCCCACTGCGGGACGTCAAAATCGTCATCGGTGACATGAACGCGCAGGTAGGAAGGAGGAAATGTATAGACCGGTCATCGGACCGGATAGTCTGCACACCGTATCGAATGACAACGGCCAACGATGCATAAACTTCGCAGCCTCCCGCGGAATGGTAGTCCGAAGCACCTTCTTTCCCCGCAAAAATATCCACAAGGCCACATGGAGATCACCTAACCAAGAAACGGAAAACCAAATCGACCACGTTCTAATCGACGGTAAATTCTTCTCCGACATCACGAACGTCCGCACTTACCGCAGTGCGAATATTGAATCCGACCACTACCTCGTTGCAGTTTGCCTGCGCTCAAAACTCTCGACGGTGTACAACACGCGTCGAAGTCGGACGCCGCGGCTTAATATTGGGCGGCTACAAGACGGTAGGCTAGCCCAAGAATACGCGCAGCAGCTGGAAGTGGCACTCCCAACGGAAGAGCAGCTAGGCGCAGCGTCTCTTGAAGATGGCTGGAGAGATATTCGATCCGCCATTGGTAGCACCACAACCGCTGCACTTGGCACGGTGCCCCCGGATCGGAGAAACGACTGGTATGACGGCGAATGTGAGCAGTTAGTAGAAGAGAAGAATGCAGCATGAGCGAGATTGCTGCAACACCGCACGAGGGCGAATGAGGCACGATATAAACAGGCGCGGAACAGACAAAACTCGATTTTCCGGAGGAAAAAGCGTCAGCAGAAAGATCGAGACCGTGAAGAGACGGAGCAACTGTACCGCACTAATAACACACGAAAGTTCTATGAGAAGTTGAACCGTTCACGTAAGGGCCACGTGCCACAGCCTGATATGTGCAAGGACATAAACGGGAACCTTCTTACGAACGAGCGTGAGGTGATCCAGCACTACGAAAAGCACCTGAATGGCGATGTGGCAGACGAAGATGGCGGTATGGTGATGGACCTAGGGGAACGCGCGCAGGACATAATTCTACCGGCCCCGGATCTCCAGAAAATCCAGGAGGAGATTGGCCGGCTGAAGAACAACAAAGCCCCTGGGGTTGACCAACTACCAGGAGAGCTATTTAAACACGGTGGTGAGGCACTGGCTAGAGCGCTGCACTGGGTCATTACCAAGATTTGGGAGGAGGAAGTTTTGCCGCAGGAGTGGATGGAAGGTGTCGTGTGTCCCATCTACAAAAAGGGCGATAAGCTGGATTGTAGCAACTACCGCGCAATCACATTGCTGAACGCCGCCTACAAGGTACTCTCCCAAATTTTATGCCGTCGACTAGCACCAATTGCAAGGGAGTTCGTGGGGCAGTACCAGGCGGGTTTTATGGGCGAACGCTCCACCACGGACCAGGTGTTCGCCATTCGCCAAGTACTGCAGAAGTGCCGCGAATACAACGTGCCCACACATCATCTATTCATCAACTTCAAAGCCGCATATGATACAATCGATCGGGACCAGCTATGGCAGCTAATGCACGAAAACGGATTTCCGGATAAACTGACACGGTTGATCAAAGCGACGATGGATCGGGTGATGTGCGTAGTCCGAGTTTCAGGGGCATTCTCGAGACCCTTCTAAACCCGCTGAGGGTTACGGCAAGGTGATGGTCTTTAGTGTCTGCTATTAAACATCGCTTTGGAAGGAGTAATACGAAGAGCAGGGATTGACACGAGTGGTACAATTTTCAATAAATCCGTCCAGCTATTTGGCTTCGCCGATGACATAGATATTATGGCACGTAACTTTGAGAAGATGGAGGAAGCCTACATCTGACTGAAGAGGGAAGCCAAGCGGATCAGACTAGTCATCAACACGTCGAAGACGAAGTACATGATTGGAAGAGGTTCAAGAGAGGACAATGTGAGCCACCCACCGCGAGTTGGCATCGGTGGTGATGAAATCGAGGTGGTAGAAGAATTTGTGTACTTGGGCTCACTGGTGACTGCCGAAAATGATACCAGCAGAGAAATTCGGAGACGCATAGAGGCTGGAAATCGTACATACTTTGGACTCCACAAGACGCTCGATCGGATAGAGTTCGCCGCCGTACCAAATTGACCATCTACAAAACGCTCATTAGACCGGTAGTCCTCTACGGACACGAGACCTGGACGATGCTCGTGGAGGACCAACGCGCACTCGGAGTTTTCGAAAGGAAAGTGCTGCGTACCATCTATGGTGGGGTGCAGATGGCGGACGGTACATGGAGGAGGCGAATGAACCACGAGTTGCATCAGCTGTTGGGAGAACCATCCATCGTTCACACCGCGAAAATCGGACGACTGCGGTGGGCCGGGCACGTAGCCAGAATGTCGGACAATAACCCGGTGAAAATGGTTCTCGACAACGATCCGACGGGCACAAGAAGGCGAGGTGCGCAGCGGGCAAGGTGGATCGATCAGGTGGAAGATGACTTGCGGACCCTCCGTAGACTGCGTGGCTGGCGACGTGTTGCCATGGACCGAGCCGAATGGAGAAGACTCTTACATACCGCACAGGCCACTTCGGCTTTAGTCTGAAAAAATAATAATAATGATATTAATTAATTCCGATGCATAAACGTTTAGTTTTACTGAATCCATTGAAGCCATTTAAGCGAGTGACGACTCAGAAAATCGGAACAATTTTTTTAAATCTTTCTTTTATTTGGAAGTCTCATTTGCCGTGAAGCATTTTTTTTAAATCTTTATTTAAGTGATTTTTCTTAATATCTAAAGAGTTTATCACTGTGAAACATTACGTTACGGAGCCGCAATCAAGTTTAACAATACATTTCTTGCTTCTTTTACATAGTGTTAGTTTTGGGGAACCGAAAGACTCGCGGTTTGGTCGAGGTTAGGGAATACAATAATACAGTAGGAAAGGAAAGGATTTTAGGGTGCTTAAGTAATTACGATGCTGATGTTCACAAAGTTGACTTTTCCTGTATTTTTACATCTGTAACGGGACAACGTAATTTTTTTTTTGGAGACAACGACGAGAGGAAGATATACGTAAGGGATTAACGACATATATTGAAATGTACAACAAGAGGAAGACATTCGTAATGGGGTACGACAGACAAGGGAATGGGCAGACAATGATTACAGTCTTACATCAGCAACTTTAAAAAAATGGTGGACCAGGGACATGTACTCGAGATCAAGGCCCGACAACACTTCCCTAATAGGCTTTGGTTGTTTTCCTCGGACCCGGAGATGTTCAGTTAGCGCAAATCTGGGGCCACGATGATCCTCGCACGCCCACACGACATGTTTGATGTCCTGAAAATCCTCGCCGCAAACACAGAGATTTCCTTCCGAGAGCCCCAATTTGAAAAGATGTGCATTTAAAGTGTAGTGATTGGACATTAGACGACACATGGTTCAAATGAATTCCCGTTCTATATTCAATGTTTTGAACCATGAACGCTTCGACTCCTGCGGGCGAATTGAATACAGCCATCTACCCAGCTCCCCATTTGTTCATTTCTGTTGCCAGCTGTTCAAGATTTCCTGATGAACTAATGTGAAAAATTCATCGAATGTGATTTTCCGATCGTAAATATCACCTTCCAAAGAGTCCGTTTTCTCATTTCCCGAGATAAAGCAATGAGAAGGGACCCAAGCCATGGTGATTATGTAAGACCGTTGTGATAAGGCACTCAAAGCTCTCCGTATCCCATTCAGAAGATACGCTGAGTGTTTAACCGGTGTCATTGACCGAACAGCCACCATAGAACATAGACTGTCAGTGAAGATGAAAAAGTGGTCAGGGATGCGATTTGCTCGAGTCAATAGTGTATAGCTGCTAGCTCAGCAGTATACACGGAACAAGGCTCTTTGAGCTTAAAGTAAGCGATATGAAAAACGTTGAAAACACCGAAACCAGTGGAGTCATCTATTTTTGACCCATCTGGGAAAAAGCTCCTCTCCTCACTGGCGTGCCCGTATTTGCAAGTATTTCCAAGCTCATCGTATGTGTCGAATTCATACATCCTAACACGATACGGAGACAGCGGTACTGAATCCGTTGAAGCTTCAGCATGTGTGTTTTAGCCGCGGACTGGAAGCAGAAACTACCGTATTCGAGGACCGACAGAATGGTTGTTCGGTACAACGTGATAAGATCTTTGGGATGCGCTCCCCACCAAGTTCCCGTTATCGTTTGCATGAAGTTTTTGTCTTTTCTGGTATTTTGTTTCAGATACACAAAGTGCTTCCCGAAGGAGCATTTCGAGTCGAACCAGATCCCGAGGTATTTAGAAGACATGCTACTTAGCCGGCTTATGTTTTTTTGAAAAGACAACCATCTCAGTTTTCTCCGGAGAAAATTCGATACTTAGCTTCGTATCCCAAGTGGACAAATTGTTCAGTGTATCTTGCAATGGTCCTTGCAGATCAACTGCGGTTGGCCCCGAAACGGATACAACACAATCATCAAGCTTCAAGAGCATGTGGAGGGCTTTCGTTACAATAGACACATTTTGGTGGCGTCTTGCACGTGCCATCCACATGCTTCTCTCCGCACGATGCACAGCGAGGCTTATTGCAGCAGTACCCGAGTAGACGAAAATAGCTCAATAATATCAAATGTTGATAAGATAGCAAAATGAGATATGGACATGATTGATATAAGAGATAAAAGATCAGACGACAATATCAATATTTTGCACTAAAATATCATAAGGATATCAAGATATGTTATTTGTAATAAGTGATCGATATCAAGTGTCATTAGTTTGTTCTTATCCATAGCATATCTTGATATTTAAATGATATTTCGGTGCAAATTTTTGATATTGTTGCCTGTTCTTTTATCTCTTATATCAATCAAGTCCATATCATGTTTTGTTATTCTGTTCATGGCTTCTGCCCGGGTACTGAGCGGTGTGGCCCAGCTGCTTGCAATTAACACAGTTCATCGCCTTCCGTATATACAGCCGAAGAGGTAGACGAAGCTTGCCAATCACTACGTAGTCAGGCAGTGTGGACCAGGAAAAGGTGACGCAGAAAGAGTCAGACGGGGAATAAATCCGCTTCTCTCCCTCCTGTGACACCGAATACATTTGTTTGCAATCCAGTATCGCCACAGGAGGCAAAGAAGCGTTCTTGAAACGACCGAAACCTTGTTTCCAATCGTCGCATGTCATACTTCCCTCCGCCACCACCCCCGCGATCTCACAAACTGCTGACGGTAAATAAACCTTATATTCGAGAGTGAAAAGCTCACAGATGGCAATCTCGTTGGCCTGTTTGCGATCACTGACCGTGATGGGAAGCTTACTGAACCCAACCAGGTCAATGGTCGTGACAGACGAGAATCGCTTTTCCAGATCTTTGCTGATCTGACTTATATTCAACCGCTTGCCTTTGGGTCGGAAGAAAACAACATACGGCCCACTAGAGTCGGGAGGGTAGGCCTTGAGGCGGGGGGTCGTGGGGGAAACATTGGAGTTGCTAGTGTCCATTTTATTTTGACGCATAGCATCAGAAGCTAACAAGGCATTGTTTGACGAGGAATACGATGTACCCCCGCCATCATCGCCTTCGCGCATTTCAGACTTTAAATGTCTCTTAGCAGCGAGACACACACAATTAAACACTTATCACAGAGGAAATAACACAAAACTAATTAACAAATACACAGGGAAAACGGATTATCAGGTTCAAATTATTAAAAGTGGGGAAGAAAGAGGTTACAACGAGAGAGAGGGAGAGATCAAAAATATACTTAGCTTAGCCTACACACTGCTATGTCACCGGCTGGGACTTGTAGGGGAAGAAGCCCCAAAACGCCCCCCGAGGCAAAACGCCTTTTGTGGTTTCCCTCATATTCACCGTCATTAAGATGACCGTAACAAAACTAGATCTAAAATTATGTAGGTTAGGCGAAAAAAGTTCCAAAATAGTGTATGGGAAGGTCGGAAAAACCGAAAATTTCCACATTTTGAAGAAACATCTAACATTTTGGCGAGGCAAAACGCCCTAGTGACACTAACCTACAATGTACTTGCGTCTCCACGCACTATCCATACCAAAAAGCTGATTCGCCGACGCATGGTGCTTTGTTCCCTAGAAGCTGCCAGCTAAACGGCGTTTTGCCTCATGAGTTTTCCGGCAACAGAATATCACCACTTTTTTGAAATGTGAATATTATCAATATGATTGAGATTTTTGACAATTTTTGAATGGCATCAACTAGCTATCTTATTCAACTGTTGCATAATGTAAAAATACCCATGAATAGCGTTACAAATAAGACAATAAAGCAGTGTTTGCTTAGCTAGGGCATATTGCCCCCCCTTCCCCTAGCAGCACACACCGAACGGACGGCCTCTCGCCCGTGCCGCGATCGAGGCTACAGCTGCGAGTGTCGGGACAACAGCGCCTGTGTTGGTGGAGGCGCACGATCAGTGGTGATGGTGGTGGGACTGTCGGCTTTGGGCGATGATGACTTCGCCTGCGTGACGATGGACGCCGATGAATTTTGCAAAAAAGTCTGTTTTTGCGAAAAACGACGAAAACTTTTGCAAAACGACGAAAATGATTGCTTCAAATAAGCACACTTTCACTATAGCACTTCAGTTTCGGTAAAAAAATTGGCTTTAAGGAAAAAAACCGGAAGAAAAATCGACTATGCTCTGTCTCGCACGGATGCTCGATGTGGAATGACTCTCCATTCTTGTACTTGTTCGTTCGAACTTTTGTGTGAAAATATTAGAGATGCATGAAGAGTTTATGTGTCGAGCAGGATTTTATGGAAACTCTTGAGAAATTGTCAGGAAAGCATAATTTCCTTATTCTTGATTACGGTCCGAAATTTTCGAGTGAATCTGATTTGTAAGAGTTATTTCCTCATTTATTTTTACTAATTTTTATCAGCCTGGCAGCGTAGATTAAAGAAGTTATTTAATCGTAAAAATAAAAACATGATTAGATAAATATGCGAATAAATTGACGGGAAATACCTTGGGCATTCCTCCAGCGTCTTTCAAGGACCGGCTGTTTTCAAACGAATCATTTGGAGTTACGAGACATGGAAATTACGAGAAATTCTTTCATGAGTCCTTCGAAAACATTCCACCTGATTCAAGCACTTTTCTTCTAAAATTTAGGAATTCCTTCACAATCGAGAGTTTGAAAAAGTTCCGTACGAATAATGGAAAAGTGTAAAGATTTTTTTGTTTGTATTATCGAGACTTTCAGCCCAAGGCTGGCTCATCTCGTAGTATTAAGAGTTATTCAGAGGCTATTCTGGAGAATACTCAGCAAAACAATGCAGTTCGTGCAGTTCAATGCAGTTCTCTTGAATAGTCTCCAAATGTCCTTGAAAAAATTATGAATAAATTCATGGGAAAATTTGATATCAATGAGACTCAGATTTATTATGTAAATAGATAAACATAATTCGATAAAATGAACATTAATGAGAGATTCTGCATGTTGGCAAACAAATCGCAATTTTTTCAATGCATTTTTGGTGATGCCGAAGAATGGACTATTGATTTATGGCGGAAAACATTTCTGTTGCGCTAGCAAACGGATATGATGAACAAAGAACGATTTTCCGATTTAATAACGTTTATTGTAAATGCGGTTGGCATTCGAGGGTTAAAAAATCCCTTTGGAAGAAAAGATAACACATTTGTGAACGATTAGCTTATATGTACATACGAATGTGTGTGTGTGTGTGTGTGTATGGGATGCATATAATTATTGTATTTTAGCCTACTCACGTTTAGTGTTCTTTGCCGATAACTTTCAACCGTACTAGCAACAACTGACAACGCACTATCCGTGGCCGTACTGTAGCTGTAATGTTATCGTTGTATTAGGGTCGAGTTGAGCAATGATAATATGTTCAATTTACCTCTCACTTCAGTATAACAATAGGTTGACCATTACCAATCAGCCTGTAATGTGGAGATCAGGGCCGGCGCTGATTTTTGCTTGAAAATAATTTTAAAAACTTGTAAGGTGCGTCGCAACACCAAGGTGTTGCAACAATTTCAATTGCCCTAAAGTTTCATAGGAAGCCAGATAACGCAAAAACGGATCAGCTCCGTTTTATACATTTTTGTTTAACCGAAAACTAAAGGGCTGCGCATGAGATGAAATAAAAAGATTAACTGATAGATTGAGTTTGTTAAACGCATGATAAATTAATTCCCAGATTCTGGGGAACTGCTAATTTACGACGAATGTAACCGGTCCAAGCACATCTACATGACCGCCCGGCTATATTAATAAACTATGGGCTACGATTGTCAAACAATGCCATCCATTGATTTATTATTTAATAACGTCAAACGAAATTTATTACCGATACCCGTTTAACAATTAAGTACCACTAACAAATTGAAACAGCATAAGTAATGCTCTATAAAGATAAAATAACCCTTTTTAATTCGAACGAAATTAAACGAGAAATATGCAAGAGTATTCATATCCTTTCGCTTAAACATTCTTTTTTGCATAGATCCGATCGTATGGTTGTAATGACTCCAATTGAGAGAAAGATCAAAGTGTGCCGCGCTCGCATAATTTTTCCTCTATTTTGCTCCCGTCACTTTTTTTCGGATATTGAATGTTTTTTGTTTTTGTTTTTGTAATACGAATGATTGAAAAAAGAATTAATAGAGGTGAAGTGCGCGTTAGTGGATCTAGTGTTTTTCATGCGAAAGTGTGATATTATGTAAGAGTCGAAAGACCGAAGTGATCCTGATACTTGCTGTTTCAGTTGAAGAAAACCATAAAGATAAGTTTTAAATTTTCTTTCGTCTTACTTTCAACAGCAAACATTAAACAAATTGTTTGGTTGCATTATTGTTCTGCTTAATTTTTGATACAGCCTGTGCTCAGGCCTCAAAGTTCCTCAAAACACGGGTGGCGCGACTTTTGCTGTCGCTGAGCGATTGTCGATGTGACACACACTTCCATACCAACGACAGAGTCGTAGTCGCCGGGCGGTGGATGGCGATCGCTTCGCGTGTGTTTGGGGGAGCCCTCAAAGCGGTGGGCCCATCTTTGGCACGGGGTAGCCAAGTTTGATATGCTGTTGCTTTGCTCCCCAATGATCGATTGAGTTGAGGTTTTGGGTCGAAACCTATAGGAAAGCCGCTCGAAGAGGGTCGCTGAGTCTGGTTGTTTAGGGCAACGGCAGTTTTTGATTATGACATACTGGCCAATCCAAATGTCATGTCCTACAATTCGTATTTTTTATATAATACGCAACTATACATTACGTACAACTGATCGTTTACTCATGTAGGGTAACCACAGCTTATATCGGCACCATGAACATTAAATTTTCATAACTTCACAAAATAAGTTTTGTTCATTTGATTATAATAGGTTGTTTTATTCTAGAATTTTCGGAACTGATTTAGAACGACCTTCGTATGTGCAGATACGTGCACTGTAGTTACAGTTTGAATGGATGTGTCGGAGCTTATAGGCCTGTTGGCAATATCTGTCGTTAAAAACAAAAGTTCAACCATATAAAATCGGTCGCTCTTTTCATATATTGTCAATATTTTGTTTTCTGGTTTTCTATCAACAAAGAGGAATATTTTGTAATTTAGAAATACAAGCTTGGTGTATTTCTATATATTCATGTTCTTCTTTCCAATGGCTGTAGATATAGAACTCATGTTTGATAAATTTAACACGATTCATACAGGGGTTAGACAAAAAGGTTGAGATAGCCAAAATATTGTCGAAGTTCAAATCATCATAACTTTGCGTAGAATGATCCGATTTCGATGAAACCGGGACCTTCGGACGCGGAAACTCTTCTAGTATACTGTCTTTATGCAAAACCTCAGATTGGCCTTTGGCCACCGGAGATGTTCCGGGTTTTCCAAGGATGTGTTAAAAATGCATTTTTTCTTCTGCTTGTCGTTTTATCTGACGTTTACTGCCTTCATGTTTTATACTTCTCCTGGAAACTAGAACTAATATGCTGACCAATGCTGGCTGCAGATCGAAAATCCGTTTGGTATACGCAAAGACATGACCTTTTTCGTAAAATCGGTACGGGATTGGCCATATACTCTGAACAAATGTCACTTTCACAGAACAGCCGGAACCTGTTACAAATGGGCCAGAGAGTCTTACACTCATCATAATATATCTTTAATAGAGATCCAATATTCATTGTCTTGGGAAAACATGAATTTTGACATCCATATATGCATGGTTCCAGACGAAGCCAAAACCAGCCCCTCCTGGAAGGCCCTTGGAACCTGCTATAAGGGTGGCAATGGACACTATCATTCTGGAAATGTTTCTGTAATCATTGTCTCGCAAAGCCATAAAGTAAGATACTCATACAGTCAAACCTCCATGAGTCGATGTTCTATGACTCGATATCGACTCATGGAAGCAAATTATTTCGTACTAAAAATATTTTCTGGGTTACTGTGATGGTCCCTCCAAAGAGCTTTCCAAGGTTTTGCTACTCCACATCTCGATTTTTCCATGAGTCGATGGTCCCTTCAATATCGACTCATGGCGGTTTGACTGTATTTGCATTATTCCGATCTGTTATCATTTCACCATGTTGCCGGAACCGTTTTTACGGAAATGGCCATATCTCTGCGTAGTTTAGGTGGATTCTCGATCTACAGCCACCATTGGTCTGCATATTAGTTCTAGTTTTTGGAGAGAGCATAAAACATGATGAAAGTAAACGTCACATAAAATGACAAGCAGTGGAAAAAATGCATCTTGAACATACCTTAGGAAAATCCGGAACATCTCCGGTGGCCAAGGACCAATCTCAGGTTTTGCAGGGGGACAGTATACTAGAAGAGCGTCCGCTTCTGATGGTCCTGATTTTATCAAAATCGGATTATTGTACGCAAAGTTATGATGATTTGAATTTCGACATAATTTTACCTATCTCAACCTTTTTGTCTAACCCCTGTATATGTCAAATATATTATATACGGAATAATACATAATAAAACACGTACAAATTTAATCTGGATTTCTAGAGAGTATGAATTGAAAAAAACTTTTTCATCGAGATTTCCCAAACAACCAGAAGTTCAGATTGTACTCAAATTTGTTCCTATTGAGTTCCAAGCACCTTAACAGAACTTAACATAATTAAAGCCTCTCCATCTTTTTTACAAATTATGTAGTTATGGTCCATGTCACTATAATGGATGTTAGTGGCTCCTTATTTAGGATATTTGAAAATCAAACATTTATCTTTGATGTGAACATTTTAAAGTAAATACAAAACAGGGTCATTTTTTTTTACTTTTTATCTATTTCCAGGCTATTTGTTTGAAAGTTTCCTGACAACTTTCTAGTTTGGAGTCAATAGTAGGACCATTTAGAGTCTGAAAAGGCCTAACACTGGGAAATAAGACGCTTTGTTTGTTAAAGTCAAGCTTCTTCTTTTTTACGGCTTTCCACAACATCTGTAAACTTTCTATATTCGTATAATACACATTGCATTTTTTAAGTGATTAGAGTAAAACTAAAAAGATTGTCTGGTTTCAAGCATTTTTCTCTTTTTCGAATTTAAAAAAAATCTTTGAATGGTTCGTTATTATAACTGACGACTTTCGTTAGCATTAAAATCTTGATCAAAATAATACAAAGCATGTTTTTTTTTATCTTTTTGAGGTTGCATGGGTCGCATCACTTACACTGGTGAATCCTGATCTGTGCAACTACTTACCCCATCCAACTAGCATAAATCCCTCCTGTTACTTACTGAACTCTCGACCTGTGTACATTGAGGTTGGAGAGCTAATCCCAAGCCCCAACTATTGGTTCCCTGTGCAATTTCGATTGTTCTGATCAATCACGGAGTAGCAACTACGAATTGTGCGGTCATCAAGCTCAAAGCTCAAAGCTCAAAAGATCCGATCGTATGGTTGTAATCCGACCGAGTCAATATGTTTCATCGAGCAATGAGAATGTGGATTTCTCAGTGTTATTCGATTGGTTCCATAAATATTTCGTATATATTACCGCGATGAAAAGAATAACCTGCTACAGTTTGAAAATATGAAAAAGATTAACAAAATCAGAATCATAGAATATTTTATTTTTCTGCTAGGTAATTTGTTTTCTGATTCTTCATAGAAGTGTGGTTGGGATTTGAAAACTAGAGTAAATAAACATACGGTTTTTTTGATTAATGGTAGTCTCGTAACTTAATTACGGAAAAATCAAGGGGCGAAGCAACAGGAGAAAATGGAAAATGTTTTCAGAATACAAGGGGTAGCTCGATTTTGCAAATCTTCTGGGTACCGGAAGTTTAGCACATTGAAACCATAAAATGAGTACTAATTTGTTCGAACCCTAACATCATGATAATTATATCTATGGTGCTCTTCGGAGACGAGCCAGCCTCGGGCTGCAAGTCTCTTAAATAAAGACACAAAAAAAAATCTATGGTGCTACGGCCATCAGTCATATACTTCCAAGAATTTGGCCGTGGTAAGCTTTAATTGAGGTGTGATGTTGAAGCAAGCGTTGAAGTCACAACACAAAGCCCTGACTGTTAGGCTCCTCCTAAGTGTTCAGGGCAGCAGGGACTATGTCCAAGGGCTTGACGATCCCTCCCCAGGCCATCTGCGAGTTGTGGGGCTTGCCTAGGATGTGGTGGGGTTTGACAGTGGGCCCTGTTAAACCTCTATAAAAAGCTGCATGTATCCGCAAGTAGGCCCCACCAAAGCGACCGTGTGCCGCTCAAAGCGCACAAGCCCAAGTCCTGGTGTTAGGTGGGACGCTAAACAGCCCTGACACGACGGCCCTCCGACGAGACAGGAGGTTTGCGCAGGCCCAATAAGCCGCCTAGAAAACCAATCATTACGAACAATATAAGAGATAATGCGACTCGATATAATCGGCAAAGACCTAGGCGACGAATACAGGATCACGATTGGAAGCTTGGAACATGGAATTGCAAGTCGCTAGGTTTCGCAGGTTGCGACAGGATAATCTACGATGAATTACATCCCGCAACTTCGACGTCGTGGCGCTGCAGGAGATTTGCTGGACAGGACAGAAAGTGTGGAAAAGCGGGCATCGACCGGCTACCTTCTACCAAAGCTGTGGCACCACCAACGAGCTGGGAACCGGCTTCATAGTGCTGGGTAAGATGCGCCAACGCGTGATTGGGTGGCAGCCAATCAACGCAAGGATGTGCAAGCTGAGGATTAAAGGCCGTTTCTTCAACTATAGCATCATCAACGTGCACTGCCCACACGAAGGGAGACCCGACGACGAGAAAGAAGCGTTCTACGCACAGCTGGAGCAGACATACGATGGATGCCCACTGCGGGACGTTAAAATCGTCATCGGTGACGTGAACGCACAGGTAGGAAGGGAGGAATGTATAGACCGGTCATCGGACCGGATAGTCTGCACACCGTATCGAATAACAACGGCCAACGATGCATAAACTTCGCAGCCTCCCGCGGAATGGTAGTCCGAAGCACCTTCTTTCCCCGCAAAAATATCCACAAGGCCACATGGAGATCACCTAACCAAGAAACGGAAAACCAAATCGATCACGTTCTAATCGACGGTAAATTCTTCTCCGACATCACGAATGTCCGCACTTACCGCAGTGCGAATATTGAATCCGACCACTACCTCGTTGCAGTATGCCTGCGCTCAAAACTCTCGACGGTGTACAACACGCGTCGAAGTCGGACGCCGCGACTTAACATTGGGCGGCTACAAGACGGTAGACTAGCCCAAGAATACGCGCAGCAGCTGGAAGTGGCACTTCCAACGGAAGAGCAGCTAGGCGCAGCGTCTCTTGAAGATGGCTGGAGAGATATTCGATCCGCCATTGGAACCGCCGCAACCGCTGCACTAGGCACGGTGCCCCGGATTAATGTAACGCTTGGTATGACGGCGAATGTGTTAGTGGTGGAGTTAGTGGAAGAGAAGAATGCAGCATGGGCGAGATTGTTGCAACACCGCACAAGGGCGTATGAGGTATGATACAAACGGGTACGGAACAGACAAAACTCTATTTTTCGGAGAAAAAAGTGCCAGCAGGAAGATCGAGACCGTGAAGAGACGGAGCAACTGTACCGCGCTAATAACACAAAGTTCTATGAGAAGTTAAACCGTTCACGTAAGGGCCACGTGCCACAGCCTGATATGTGTAAGGACATAAACGGGAACCTTCTTACGAACGAGCGTGAGGTGATCCAAAGGTGGCGGCAGCACTACGAAGAGCACCTGAATGGCGATGTGGCAGACGAAGATGGCGGTATGGTGATGGACCTGGGAGAACGCGCGCAGGACATAATTCTACCGGCTCCGGATCTCCAGGAAATCCAGGAGGAGATTGGCCGGCTGAAGAACAACAAAGCCCCTGGGGTTGACCAACTACCAGGAGAGCTATTTAAACACGGTGGTGAGGCACTGGCTAGAGCGCTGCACTGGGTCATTACCAAGATTTGGGAGGAGGAAGTTTTGCCGCAGGAGTGGATGGAAGGTGTCGTGTGTCCCATCTACAAAAAGGCGATAAGCTGGATTGTAGCAACTACCGCGCAATCACATTGCTGAACGCCGCCTACAAGGTACTCTCCCAAATTTTATGCCGTCGACTAGCACCAACTGCAAGGGAGTTCGTGGGGCAGTACCAGGCGGGTTTTATGGGCGAACGCTCCACCACGGACCAGGTGTTCGCCATTCGCCAAGTACTGCAAAAATGCCGCGAATACAACGTGCCCACACATCATCTATTCATCGACTTCAAAGCCGCATATGATACAATCGATCGGGACCAGCTATGGCAGCTAATGCACGAACACGGTTTTCCGGATAAACTGACACGATTGATCAAAGCGACGATGGATCGGGTGATGTGCGTAGTTCGAGTTTCATGGGCATTCTCGAGTCCCTTCGAAACCCGCAGAGGGTTACGGCAAGGTGATGGTCTTTCGTGTTTGCTATTCAACATCGCTTTGGAAGGGGTAATACGAAGAGCAGGGATTAACACGAGTGGTACAATTTTCAATAAGTCCGTCCAGCTATTTGGTTTCGCCGACGACATAGATATTATGGCACGTAACTTTGAGAAGATGGAGGAGGCCTACATCAGACTGAAGAGGGAAGCTAAGCGGATCGGACTAGTCATCAACACGTCGAAGACGAAGTACATGATAGGCAGAGGTTCAAGAGAAGACAATGTGAGCCACCCACCGCGAGTTTGCATCGGTGGTGACGAAATCGAGGTGGTAGAAGAATTTGTGTACTTGGGCTCACTGGTGACTGCCGAAAATGACACCAGCAGAGAAATTCGGAGACGCATAGTGGCTGGAAATCGTACGTACTTTGGACTCCGCAAGACGCTCCGATCGAATAGAGTTCGCCGCCGTACCAAACTGACAATCTACAAAACGCTAATTAGACCGGTAGTCCTCTACGGACACGAGACCTGGACGATGCTCGTGGAGGACCAACGCGCACTTGGAGTTTTCGAAAGGAAAGTGCTGCGTACCATCTATGGTGGGGTGCAGATGGCGGACGGTACGTGGAGGAGGCGAATGAACCACGAATTGCATCAGCTGTTGGGAGAACCATCCATCGTTCACACCGCGAAAATCGGACGACTGCGATGGGCCGGGCACGTAGCCAGAATGTCGGACAGTAACCCGGTGAAAATGGTTCTCGACAACGATCCGACGGGCACAAGAAGGCGAGGTGCGCAGCGGGCAAGGTGGATCGATCAGGTGGAAGATGACTTGCGGACCCTCCGTAGACTGCGTGGTTGGCGACGTGTAGCCATGGACCGAGCCGAATGGAGAAGACTCTTACATACCGCACAGGCCACTTCGGCCTTAGTCTGAATAAATAAATAAAGTGTTCAATCTGCGTCGATGGCGATTCCGCTTTTCTGTCTTGGAGCTAAAGGAAGGATGCGAGATGCTATGACTGAGGAAGCTTGATCTATGAGGTCAAACATAGCCAACTTGGAACTATGAAGATGATGACCAGAAACACGCCCCAGAGAAAGATGAACTTTTTCAGTTAGATGGAAAGCTTATGCATAATATTTATTTATCCAACATGCCTTGTGAGCCGGACTTGACGTGTCAAATTTCCTCCATTTATAAAAATGTCAAGCTTAGTTTCGTTACATCTTCCTCCGCCACGATATGGTTGTGGGGATGTTGAAAAGGCGTTATGGAGTCTATACTGCTATAGTGGTGATATCACTGCTGAATTGAGTCTTCACGCGCCTTTTCCTCTTTCTCAAGCCAAGATTGGATACCCCATCTATAGTAAATACGTTTATTGTCGAAATAATCCTAAATTAAATAAATGCTGCTCGGTTTGCCACATAACTAGATCAGTTCTGCGATGAAGCGGAGTGCAGCATTGCTACGTCAAATCACTTCCAAACGGAGCATCCAACAGAATAGAGAAGCAATTGGCTCTGTGCACCCTCGCCATAGGGATTGTTGGTTCTCACTGTAACCGGATGGAATTCTCCTCGCCAAACGTGGCGCCCGTTCCATCCAACTTTGGAAAATTTTGCTTTTAGAGAAGGGGCGAGATGCTTCTCGGTTAAACTAATTGACCAGACCTTCTGCTGTAGGGTGATTCGAAAAACGTTGTTTCACAAATGAAATAACGCCTCAGTAATGTTTGCAGAAAAAATGAGTCAACTGTTTCAAACGCGAACTTTTTGAAGTAATAAAATCGACTATTCAACTATGGAAATTCAAGTACATAAAAAATTCAAAAGTTACTGTACTGTAAGAAAATGATTCATTCATATGATAAATTTTTATATTTTAACGGTTGATATATAAAAATAGCAAAATTATCTTCAAAAATGTGTTATTATAAAATATTCTTGAAAATATGTCAGCAACTCTGATAATCAATTGAATTTAAGAGTATTATAAGCATTACGAACATCTGAACTGTTCAAATTAAAAACACTTATAAGTGAACCCTAATGATCAACTTTTTTCTCACCCTTTCAACACCTACACCACACACTTTGGACCCCATGTGAAAGTAAAAACGTGTTGCATCGTCTTGCGCTGAGTGGTTATTTAGCATGCGTTGCAAGGCTTGAAGTGGATTGCTTTAAAAACAGCACTGAAATTGGATAGTGTGAGAGCGGTGCTCGAAAGTTTTTTTTAATTGGATTGATTCTATCGGGTGCTACTTATGCAGTAGCGAGGGTTATTTCAACAAACTTTCGCCATGATAAATTGAAATGGTTTACAATTCTGATAGTGTGCAACATAACTTCACAGAAACTCCATCTGCATCAAAGAATGCGTTAGTACGACGGAGACGCTTTCATGTCATGCTTGTGTATATGACCATCATTACCATCGACATGATATGGCAATCATTATCTCGAATGTTTTGCTCATCGATAATATACACGAAGCGCACATTTTTTTTATTCTATTTTCTTGTGTACATCCTCCCCATTTGCTCGATTCAATATCGTTTGGCACATGTTTAACATTTTTTGCATGCATTCCATAGCCATGGGAACATCTGGAAGATATATAAATCTTTCAATTGATTTATGACAAGAATGTAGACGTATCGCTATAAATTATGTCTGCTAGAAAATGGGATCATCTCTGGTAGGGAGAACGACCCCAACGTTCATTACTTGGTTGCATTTCATCAAATTATCTGGTTTTAGTATGAGTAATTTGATTGGTCACTATTCATATAGCCAAAGCACCATATTTGGTGAATGTGGGTTTCAATTGTGAGAAATTCGTTGGTGCGTAAGTTCAACCCTAGCTGCACCACTCAGGCTGATTTTGTTGTAACTTATATATGACTGAATTTGGTTGTATATGATCAATAGAAAATTATTTACAACATATGTGCTACCTGTGAATGTACTGCTTAAATTGAAATCGACTAAAACAAGTAATTTTATTATAGAGTTACTTCTCCTTGAACATGTCTACTTCTTCATTGGCTCTTTGTTGCATATGGAATTTGGCCAACTTTTCAACTTTAGGGTTATTGGAAGTCTCAGTGGATTTATTATTTAGCAGTTAATATAGTGATAAGTTGAACTTTTCCATCAAGATTTCTATTAGCTGAAATGATTTCCACGCAAATGGCCAAATCTCTGCGTATTTCTGACGCTTTTTTGCATCGGTAGAGATAAGCTGGGGCACTTTGACTAAATCGAATATTTCACTGTAATTTAGAGGAAATGATGGCAGAAAAAAATCTTAGATGAAATTTTCGAAGGAGCTCTTGAAGTAATTTCCGTAAGATTCCAAATTTCTGAATGTATTTCAGAAGAAATTCCTAAGTGAAATTTTAAAGGAATTCCAAGAATTTCGGAAGGGATTTTTTGAGGAATTTTTGGAGCAATTGTTTGAGAATATTCTGAAATAATGGCTGATACAATTCCTTGAAAAAAAATTGAAGGAGTTCCTAATTAAATTTCTGCAGGAAATCCTATGGTATTTTCCAAAAAAGAATTCTGCTTAAAGAATTCCAAAAGGTTTTCCTTATACAATTTCCGTAGGTATTCTTAAAGGAATTTCTGAAGGGTTTTCCGTAGGAATTTTAAGAGTATCTAATGGATCTCATAAAAGAATATTTAAAGGAATTTCTGAAGAAATTCCTAGAAGAATTTGTAAAGGAATTCTTCATGGAATCCGTATAAGAAATTCCGAAGGATTTTCCGAAAAGTATTTAAATACATTGAAAAATAAATTGCAATTAGAAAAATAAATTGGAAGATTCCTTAGGAAATTCCTCGAAAATTTAAAAAAGGAAAAATATCGAAAATCTTTCGGAATATCCTTTACGAATTCTTTTAGGAAGTTCTTTAAAAAATCTTTTGGAAAATCCTTCTGAAGTTCTTTCAGGAATACATACGGAAATTGTTTTAGGAATACCTTCGGAAATTCCTTTAGTCCTTCCAGAGGCGCGGTCACCTTCCGAGACGTGGGTAGGACAAATAAAAAGATTTATCAAACAGGAGAAAAACGAATTTGACAGGAATAACTTGGGTATAAATTTCGATTCTATTAAAAAAGCTATACTCTCCTTCATAGTCGAATCATGATTGGCCGAGAATCAACTATTCTCACTGTACATGCTTTAGAGTTTCATAAATTCAAAACCACCAACGATGCCGGTTACGTTCTTACAGTCCGTCTAGGATGAGAATAAGAAAATAAGTTCAACACTCATTGTTTCAAGAGACCAATGAATCCTCTGCATCTCCGTATGCGCCACGGGAAAGGAATAATTGGTTAGTTTGGAAGATAATCTTGGTAAGCGTTCAAAAAATCATTATTTCGAACTTAATTGTTGTGTTTCGGTTCATGAGCGATAGCACGATCCGAAATCTACTCAGCGCAATGCACGGCCGACGGCCTATGCGTCCTGAGAAGAATCGTTCTTCTTTCGATCAAATCATGCGCACTACAGAATCATGATCTATCAAACACTAAATTATTTATCTTCTTTGTTTCTCGACGAGAAAATAACCACGCACATTGCCTTCAGTATTCTGAGGAGGATCGGCCTCTTTTTCAATCGAAACGACGGGTACCACAGAAGCACGGTCCATCCAGCTTCTGCATTCTCATAATGGTAGGCGATAGCATAGCTGAGAAAACTTCAAAAATGTTTTCACTGTAACACTCTGTAATTCAAGCAACTTTCAAAAAATATCTTAAGGTTAAAAGAAATCCTTTTGTACTTTAAGAGATATCTCCGGGTATAATACTCAAATTATTCAAGACATTCTATGCAGATTTTTAATGGTGTCAAGCGGATATCACTATCTTTCTAACTATTCAGGAATCCATTGGAATTTCGGAAGGCTAGAGACCACACAAGTAACTTCAAATCGACCAAAAACCTTAAAGGATTATCAAATCTCGTAAAGGATTTTCAGAAATCTTCATGAATCTCAAAGAGTATTTATGCCATTATTTATGGCACTCCGGTTTTTGGACTTTTGCGTAGTGAATGCAGAGAGAACAAATGTACATTTTATATTGTGTGGTTTCCCAAGAAACTTTAAGGAATTAAAAAAATGTACTTTCAAGAATATTTCTGACTCATCAAGGACCATTACAGTTTTCAACCAAATTTACGAAATACCAGAAAACGTTAATAAAAATTAGACTTCTTGTGGTGAAAACCTTCAGGCGTCCTTGAATCAACTTAGGATGTCCTGGAATCATAATAAAATCGACTGTTTAGGAAAAAATCTTTTCAAAGCCCAGAAATATTTTGGATATTAGGTAAATCCTCTAAATAGCTGTGAAATCTTTCCTTAACTAATTTACAGATTCTTGTTATCTAATAACTGTATCAATATTTAACTTGATATTTAGTATTAAAGTTCTTGTCATAATCATGGGTAGGACAATGCTTCGAGTGTCCCACCCAAGTATTTTCATGCGTAGGACATGTCCTACGTGTCCCACCCACTCCCGGCGCCACTGAGTCCTTCCGTTGTTTCTTAAAGAATGCCTTTGGACATTCCTTTAGCAATTTCTCCGGAAATTGAAAAGTTTCTCAAGAAATCCCTTTGGAAACCCTAGGAAGAAATTCTTGGAATACCTTCGAAATTTCCCTCAGGAATTTCCTCAGATCTCCCGGATTCTTTCAAAAATTCTTATAGGAGTTCCTTCGGTCATTTATCCATTTTTTTAGCAAGTCTTCTAGATTCCTCTCTGAAGGTCGAATTCATTTTGTAATTCCTTCGGATTTCCCTTTAAGCATTCTTTCGGGAATCTCTTAGTAAATCTTTCAGAAATTCTTTTAGGAATCTTTCGGAACTTTCTTTTGAAAATTCCTTCAAGAATCCTTTTGAATTTCCGCTAGAAACTCCTGCGAAAACTTCTTCAGGATTTCCTATTTCTTCACAAATTTTCCGGAAGAATTCTTCCAACAAACTCTCCGGAATAATTGCTGTAAGAATTTTAAAAGGAATATTACATTGTTTTACTGAAGGAATTTCTGGATAAATTTATGAAGGCTTTCGGGAGGATTCGGAAGAATCTCTGGAGGAATATTCAAATGTACTATTGGGGAATTATTCCTGGAGGAGCTCCAAAAAGAATATGTGAAGGATTTTTTGCAGAAATTTTTTAAGACAATTTCTGCATGATTTCCAAATCTATATAAGGAGGAGTTTCAGAATGTATTCTTGAATGAATTTACTATCGGAATAGATTTTTAAAAATACTTTCTTAACGAATTTCTGAAGGAATTTGCTAAGGAATTATTGAAGGCATCCACGAAAAAATCCAATGGATGTTTTAAAAATTTCATATAAACTTTAGGTCTCTACAGGAACTCATTCGGCAAATACTTCAGAAACTTTCGCAAGAATTCCGTCAGGGACATCTGAAGGAATTCCTTTCAAAATTCTTCCGAAAATCCGTTCAGTAGTGAAACAAAACCCTGTTTTGAATCTGGAATAAAGACTCCATGCATAAAATATGAACCCAAAAATTTCGAGCTTGCAGTCGATCCAACATTCATCATAATTCGTCGAATATTCTCAAGAATTCCTTAAGAATTTACTTCAGGAGTGGCTTCGGAATTGTTTACAGAAATTTTTTAGAGTATTTATTCCGGTGATATTTCATAAACTTTTATGAACCTTTGAAATATAATTTAGAATTTTTTTTTCGTAAAGAGATATCCCCAGGATTTAATTCGATTAGTCATCCAGTAAATCTGTCATATATACCTTCAAAAATTCCTCCAGGACTTCGATCGCCATACATTACTAAACTCCTCAAGGAATTTCTTCAAAAATCCTCAGCAAATGAATCTAGAAACACCATCAGAAACTCATTTAGGAATTCTATCTAAAATTTCTTCCAAATTTTGTGTAAGAATTCTTTTACAAAATCCTCCGGAGTTTCCTTAATGAATTCCTGTAGAAATACGCTCAGAAATTCTTTCATGTATTCCATTCTCTCGGCTCCCGTAGTTCCGCCGGAATCACTTTCAGGAATTACCAAACAAACTCCTAAAGGAATTTCCACAGAATTTTGAATTTCTTTGTAGATTCCTCCAAGAAACTCTTCGAAGTTTCCTCCAGGGATTCTTTCGGCAAATTTTAAGGAAGTTACTTCGGAGATAGATTCAGAAATTCTTTTGGAAAGCATCAGGATATTCCTTCAAAAATTCCTATAAAATGATCTATAAAAAACCCTTAAAGAACATTTGCATCTTGAGTATTCCTTCGGAAATTCTTCAAGAGATTCGAAATTTTCTTAACGATTAAAAAAAAACAGAATTCCTTTGGAAGCTCCTTTGTAAATTTGGTCGGAATTCATATGGAAAACCTCCCAAAATTGCCGATGGAGAATCCCCTTGGATTTTTTTTAAATGCTTTCGAAATTCCTGCGGAAATCCTTCGAACTTTTTTGATGAAAATGCTTTAGGATTTATTTCAGGAATTTCTCCCAGTAGATCCTTAAAAGATCCCTCTAGGGATAAATTCTTAGAAATCCTTCAAAATTTCTTCAAAAACTCACCCAGGAGCCCTTTCGGATATTCCTCCGTATATTCAATTAGATATTCTTTGAAACCTTCGGACCTTTTTCAAGATTTTTTTTTCGGAAATTACTTCAGAAATTCTTTTAGGAATCATTCGAAAATTACTTTAAGAGTAATTTCAACTGGAAATTCTTTTGAAATTTACGTTACATTTTTCTTGGAAAATTCTTTTAATATTTTCTATTTCATTCTTTAATAAATTTCCGGAAAGTTGCTGGAATAATGCCTGCGGGAATTTTGTAAGAAATTTCGTATGGTTTATTAAAACTATTTCCGGAAGTTTCCAAGGAATTCCTGGAGAAATTTACAAAGGCCTTTCCAGAGAATTTTCTTAAGGAATGTCAAAAGGAATTCCTGGCGTAATTTGTTGGAAGCGTTCTTAAAAAAATTTCTGAAGTATTTCCTAAAACAAATCCTGTAGAAATTTCCAAATTATTTCCAAATGAAATTTCGGAACGATTTTTCTATAGTAATTTTCGAGAGTACTCCTAAAACAATTTCAACAATTCCTGATTTTCCCGAATTCCAACAGGAGTTCTCAAAGGAATTTCTGAAAAAATTTCTGAAGAAATTCCTTTTGAGAATGCTGGAAATCCCGAAGGAATTACTGGAGAAATTTCCGATTGAATTTCCGATAGTGTTGAAAGGAATACTTGAAATTATTTTCGAAATAGTAGCTGTAGGTATTTCTGAAAGTATTCTTGAATTTTTGCGACAAATTCTGGAGGTATTTCTTAATGAATTATTTAAGCTATTTGAGCGATTCCAAGCAACAGCATCAAAATTTAAGAAAATTTTTAATTCATGATTTTCTATTGAGTTGAAACTTTGCACAGTTTTTCAATTTCATCTAAATCGTCATTTTCGATATCAAATCTTCATATTGAGTCACGACTAACTTTTCAAAAGGGTGTATGTGAAAATGGTTCAAAAATATTTAAAAAGCTGCACAGCAAAAACGGAATGTTCGATTGTTATGATTTTTTCAGCAAAGTTAGACAACTAAATGGTGATTCTTAAGAAAATGTGCACAGTAAAAAATTTTTTTTGCCTTTAAAAATATCATTTTGTCACAAAACTCAAATATCTCAAAACCCTATCTTTTTTCGAACGTAATTTTTTTAGGGAAAACGGTCCATTATATTAGCTATCTACCATAAAAATTTGGTGATGGTAAACTAATAAACAAAAAAGTTATGACATTTCAAACATTTCACAATTTCCACATTTAGTAAAAAAAATTTTTTTTCTGTGTAAGTTATTTCGAGAATTGCAGTTTGATGCAGATTTTATTGTTAAGGGACGTGATTTAAACAAGTTGTTTTCATGATATTTTGATTTAATTATTCATAGCATCTATAACAAACTTAGACACGATCCAATTAGACACAATTAGCAAAAGAAAATAAAAATGGTTTTTCGCAATCGATTTTAAATCACAGCTGTCATACACGGTTAGAAAAAAGTACCTAATATTATGTACTTTTCACTCAAATCGGCGGTTCAGTTTGGAAACCCAAAATTAAGTATTTATTTTCTTGAGATTAAGTAAAATTCACTTAATATTAAGTAAAATATACTTACTTTTAAATTGAAAATAACCAAAAGTTAGGTAAATTTCACTCAACTTTTGTAAACATGAGATTACTCAACGTTGGGTTCCCACACTTTAATCCCCTTGTTGAGTGGTTTTGCTCTTCATTTGATGACAACAAAAGGAAGAGGGAGGGAGATGCAAGAGAAAAAAAGTACCTAAAATTAGATACTTTTTTCTAACCGTGTACAGAATATGCATTTTTAGAGGAAAATGGAGCAAAACAGCCCCTTCCAATCACGATCCAGGGCCGGAATATGTACCATACGTATTATCTACAAAATTAACATTAGAAAACATAGGAGTAGTTAGCCGCAATCGGTTTTTAAGTATAGCTCCCATATAAAAAATATGTTTTTTAGGGGTAAATGGGGCAAAACAGCCACTTGCAGTCATAATTTAGGGTCGGAATACATACCATACTTATTCTCCACTAAAATAGCATCAGTAAACATAGGAGTAGTTCGCCGCAATCGGCTTTTAAGTATGGCTCCCATAGAAAAAATATGTTTTTTTAGGGGTAAATGGGGCAAAACGGCCAGTTTCCATAATTTCCGGTGAACGAAAATAGCACCAATCGATGTGTCGTGAATTTTCCCTTAAGGAAGGGTATTTCTCTACCGCAGCAAGTTGACGCAATAAAAAGGTACCTTTTTGGGTCACTTTTTCCCCACTGTGCAGTGGTATGACATAAACTTCAAAGCGGCCAGGCCCACTGCGTTGTGTTTACCGCAGAGATGATTCTTCGAGATGTATCGTGTTCAGGTAGTCACTTCAACATGATACATATCACGAATCTACAGGGGTTGAAGGATGCGTGGACATACCGTACCATACGCACCGCGTTCTTTTTAAGTTCTTATTTTGGTAATTGTATATAAATAAATATGTAGTGAAATGAATAACATTATGATAAGAAATTATATCAAATTTTATATATATTTGTAGAGTACAACGTCAACTAGGAGCCGAAATTGATTCGGGATGTACATATCTTGTAGAAGAAGCTGGAAATTGTAAAGAATTTATTTAGAATGTTATATACATATCAGATAGCAGTTTATATGCCAGGAAGTCGTCTACGTAAAGGTTACATGGCAGGTTGTGAAGTTTTCCTTCCTGGGATGTTTTGTAGTGGGCTATGAAAATGTTAAATCAGTATGAAGGTACATAATACAATAATATAAATATATAAAAGCATAAAAATATGATTTTTTTAATATGAAAATAAGAAACATAAAAATATAGTGTAATCTATATAATAAAAATGAAATGGTCTGTGTTTGTATCCGCATAACTCGAAAACGGTTGGATGGATTTTCTTCATTCCTTCAGTCGAAATGTTTGTTATCGCTTCCGACGGGTTTATATGTAATTTTCTCATGTAAAAATCACGAGGGGGGGGGGGAATTATAATGAACTAAAATTAGGATGTTTCGCATGGGCAGTTTACAAAGCGCATTTTCGCCTACTATGCAGGACAACGTCTGCCGGGTCAACTAGTAATAGAATAAAAATTGCTATATGAAAATTTAAAAAATATGAAAACATGAAAATAAAAAAATGAAGATACAAAAATATGAGTACATAAAAACATGAGAATATGACATATGATAAAACATGATAATATTGCAAATGTTAAAATATAAAATGTGATATTAAAGTATTAAATTTTGAGAATATGACAATATAAAGATCTGAAAATAAGATAATATAAAAATATTGAAACACAAAAATATAGAAGATGAAAATATGAAAGTATAAAAAATAATATAATAAAAATATAGAAATATGTAAATATGCTAATTGAAATATAACAACATGAAAGTATAAAAATATAAGAAAGGCAAAAAAATTAAAATATGAAAATTAAATATTTCAAACTACAATATGAAAATATGATATGAAAAAAATACAAATATATGAAAATACAAAAGTATAAAAATATGAACATATACAAGTATAAAAAATGTGAAAGCATAAAAAAGACATCATAATGTGTATATAAGTATAAAAATAGAAAAAATATAAGAGTAAGGAAAATATGATAATATAAAAATAACATGAAATAATATAATAATAATAATAATGTAATAACATGAAATTATATAAATATGAAAATACAAAAATATAAAACATAAAATATCAAATTTGAAAGTGGAATGTTAAATTTAAAGAAATATGAAACTATGATAATATTATAACATAATAATATGAAAATTTTAAGACACAAAAATAATAGAATGTAAAATATGAAATTATAAAAATATAGAAATTAAAAAAAATAAAATGTAAAAATATGAAAAATAAATATAATGAAATATGAAAAATAAGTATAATAAAATATGGAAAATAAATATATTACGAATATATAAAAACACGAAAGCATGGCATTGCTCCGGTATATTTCGTGGACTGATACTCATGTTTCCTTTGAAATCTCTGTTCAGATTGCTATCAGAAATCAAGGTGGGTGTAATCCTTAATTTCAATCTGTGACAAAAATGACAAAAGCATTAGAATTACTATTCCTGGCCACGCTTGTCTGTACCGTTACTAGGGAGAGAAGGAATAAGCACAGACAGTCTGTGGAATAAGTATCACGGAGATGGATATTGGGAAGGTATTCGTAGGGTCAGGATGTGCCTGTAGCTGGCAATGTGACCATGGTAGAACTTACCCCGTAACACACCACGAACAGGTATCTACCCAGCATTACGGGTAAAAATTATAAATAAACCAATTACCCCAAAAACTTGGATGCCCCGCACTGTGGGTCAATTTGAGAGCGATATGTTTGGAAAGGAGAGCACCTCATTGATCATTCGCACCCAACGACAGAGCAAGAGTTGTATATTATGAAGTCGTCATTGAATATAAACCATATTATTATATTTTCTAATAACTACGATAACTAGTGAACTTAAAACTATTAGAGTAGCTTGAACTAGGTAACATGCTTGAGACGGTTAAAATTGAACTTAAACCTAAAGTGTCCTATTATCTACAGCAGTTCGCAGATCGCTTAACCATTGTTTAGCAGAGAGAGCCTTCGGCAAAAGGCAATTTGTTGTTAGCAGATAAGTAACGTTTTTGATATTTCAAGTGAGGCTAGTACTATTCAATGTTAACTACTACACAGATAGCGCATCAATATTCCATGCCAAAATACTGGCCTTCAGGCCAAACGCAGTGGTGAATCACCGAAAGTAAGCTATGACTAGCTCCGTCAAAACTATTCGCCAATTCTCTGAATCATTTTGCATCTTTTATAGGAATTTATTATTTAATTCACCAAACTGATCCTTGGAAATAAACTAATAAATTCTTCGATTCACCCTTCGGAGTATTAAGCAACATCTCATAAATTCTTTCGACTGCAACGGGATGTCGAGCACGGGATCGAAGAAAGGCCAAACCACCATCCAGACGGACGCAGATGGAGCTACAGGTTTCACTGGTTTCAGGGAATACGGATCGCGATCGTATGTCTGTGGAGCAGAGCGTGGTAAACCCCAGCCATACAATCCCCCTCTCGTACAGCAGGTAATTGATAAGGTGCTCAATAACTCGTCCAGTAAGGCTCCCGGTTAACCAAGCTACTGTGTACAACGAGATTGTCAGACGTAATACTTTTCAACGCGTGCGGGAGAATCAGTTCGATCGCTGTCTAGTGTGTGGCAATCAAATTAGTGAAAATCTTCTTCAGTGCAATGGCTGCAACGCAAATTATCACTTAGAATGTGTTAAAATTTCGTCAGACCTAGAAGGCCTAGCATGGTGGTGTTCAAATTGCCGAACCGCTGTAAGTTCTGGAGTAGAGCCCCGGCAAACGCAGCTGTTCCCCACGAAGGCATCGTCAGATACGGCATTGAACTCCTTCGGAGATCATTCCCATTCTTATCCACCCCAAGCAGCGGCACACAAGGACCCGGTCCAGATCAACAAATCACTCTCTCAACGAGGAGGAAGCAGAGGATCCGTTAACAGTCGTGTTGCAAGTCGGCGAATTGAACTGCAGCTTAAAAAACTGGAAGAGGAAAGGAAGTTTCACCAGCAGTACCTGGATCAAAAGTATAGTCTAATGCTAGATCTAGAAAGTGAATCTTGCAGTGAGGCTCTAGATGAGGAGGAATTAGAGAAGATCGAAGATTGGGTCGCCGCTACAGAAGGTTGCGGAGAAGAGGGGCCAATCTTCGGAATTGACGATTCCGGAGTTGATGCAGCGTCAATTAATGAGCATAGCACGAAACGGTCTGTACATATACTGAATCGAAGTCAGTTGACTGCCCGCCAGGCCATCTCCAGGGATCTTCCCGAATTTAATGGCAATTCCGAAGATTGGCCCCTGTTTCTTTCCACAAGCAGTTTAGTCTTTCAGACGTACGCATGGTGGAAAGCTTGAAAATACGACCACAATTGTAGTTTCCAACTTGAAGGAACGCTATCCACATCTTGCAGGCCTGCCATTGAATCCATGTATCACAACGTTAGTGCTGGACTCCTTATAGGACATGACAACGCAACTTCAGGACATGTGATAAGTCGAGAAGGAAGTTTAAATAAACCCATCGCCGTCAAGACACGCCTGGGATGGACTGTATACGGCTGCTGTTTAGATGATAGGAAGTCTACACATCATGTCAACCATCACAGCGTCAAGGCGTGTAATTGCAGCACAAGCAACGAAGATCTGCACTCTGCAACGAAAGAATTTATAAGATGTTGCTTAATACTCCGAAGGGTGAATCGATGAATTTATTAATTTAAATCACCAAACTGATCCTTGGAAATAAATTAATAAATTCATCGATTCACCCTTCGGAGTATTAAGCAACAGTATTCGTTTTCTTATCTACCCGCTATGCGAGTTCTTGGTAACCTACGGGCGTACGCAACCTAAACCACCAACAGAGTGTTTAGACTACCAAATGCCAAAGAAAGTCAGGTCAGCTTGATTATAAGATTCGTCCCTTTCGCCCAACTTTTCATTTTGATCTAAAGTCGTTTTGCTTCGTTCCACCATGTATCGTCCTTGTTTGTCCCAACCTTCCCACAACTGAATCCCATAAGTTGCTCAGCTACCCACCACTTAACTGGTGAATCAGTTCGTCAGAATCGTATCAATCTCAACGTAGTGGTACGCTTCAACTTCAACCGTCAAAGGGTTACAACTTCACGCTCGCAGCCCTCAAGTTATTCTGCGTATTGCCTACCTTCCGATCTTCCCATGAAATGTCAATCAAGAGTAGGCCGAATCGTTGAATTGGAAGCTAATTCATTGATCACCTGTTCCACTCCTTTTCAATTTTATGAATGGAGAACCACCAAATCATTGAAATTTACCTTAATGAAGCTGAAACACACAGTTAATTTTGAAATTTCCGAAAATTACTTAAGTTCTGGTATTTTTTCTTTGGATGATTTGATTAGAATATTGTTTTCCGAAGCAGTCCGTTTTCCGTTGCAGTTGCCGTTAGAATTTGTTTTCCTGTTATTTTTAATTCCATCTGTTTTAAATGATAATGGAATCATCACCCAACGAATTTACGAATAGGCACAATGTTTCGTCGAATGGCACTAATTTAACGTGATTTCCATATTAAAGAATAGTGTGGGATGGCTGACAGAGGATTTTGGAATAAACTGGTTTGAGGTGAACTTTGGAAAAAGTGTAAGATTCTCATTACCACATTCAGATCAAATTAATCCAGGACATTAATACACGAACAAAGGGAAGGGCTATTTGATCTTTTTTTTAACATTTAATCCTATGTTCATCCTATGAGAAATGAAGGATGGTCATAAGAAGAGTTTGTGCTATCCCATTTAATTCAACCACTAGATTGAGCCCTTGACATACACGTATTTTGACCTCAACATTAAGGCCGTCTTCAGTGTCTCGTACTTGACTCGACTTAGGAATTTCATTCGTTTCTTAATTTTGTGATTTTTTCAGCTATTAGATAAATCCTCTTATTAGTCAGATGAAAAACGGAACAGTTCTCTTAGATATGGTCCTCGCTATAGTGTGGTAATAGCGGTTTATTGAAGGGGACTGCGAAATCAAAAATTACTGGAAGAAGAATATAATATTTTCAATATTTAGCTAGGGTAAAAGTTCCGATCGTCATGGGTGTTCTTATAGTTGCGGTAGGAAAGAATTTAGAAAATTAACAAATAAATCGCAGCAAGCCACCTTATCGCTCAGTTAGATAACCTGTCAAAATACAATAGAGACCAAAATAACATTGAAATTCCTTCTAAATTGGTAAAGTATCTTCAAAAGTACCTGTGAAATTTCCAGACCCTATCTCGCCGCTGCGAAAGTCAAATGCGGTCAACAAAATTGAACAAACTGTTCTTTTCAAACCCAAGCGCGAACAATCCGCAGAGGTAACTAAGGCGGATATCTGTGCTAGTCTCGACCCCGCGGAATTTTCCGTGAACGATGTTCGCTTAAGGGAAAATGGTGATGTTACTGTGGGGTGTGAGACCAGCGACCACGCTGTGAAGTTAGCTTCAGCCGCTTCTAATATACTTAAAGAGAACTATTGCGTTGAAAGCCAGAAGCCCTTGAAACCAACACAGAAAAAAATAATGAAAACTAATCAGCGCGTAAAAAATACAGACGCAGAAAATTACTCTATTCTGAGCATACATGAATCTTTTCCATCAATTTCACCCTGAGTGTATGCAATTTGTATAGCATTATGCCACTTAATCGAATAAATAGTGACATAATGCAATACAAATTGCATACATTCAAGGGAAAATATCGTTTAAAATTACGCTCTTTTTGGCATTCCCTTTATGTGCATTATTATTATTTATTATTGTGCATTACTTTCGTGTAAATTTCAACAACTTTTTCTATCTGTGAAGAGTAAAAATAATTGGATTTTCTAAAGATATTGGCGAAGAGGAATTGATCTCTAAGTTGAGAAAGCAGAACCCAGGAACGGATAATCTCGATCTGAAATTAATCCGAATGCAAAAAAGGAGTCACAAAAAGTAATTTTAGAAACGGACGCTCGTGGGTTCGACGATTTGATCAAACGGCAGCGAGTAAACATCGGATGGGAAAGGTGCAGAGTCGTAGAGGCAACTGATATATTGCGTTGTTTCAATTGCTCGGAATATGGTCATAAAGCTGCCTCCTGCAAAAACCCTTCATGCTGCCCAAGATGTGCTGGTGACCATCAGGTCAATGAGTGTGTTGCTGATTATTTAAAATGCAATAACTGTCATGTAATGAATACAAAACGGAGCTCGCCCTACGACCAACTGCTCGAGGTTAATCACGCTTCTTGGAGTACGGGCTGTCCCATTTTCGCCAAGCGCCTTAAGTCGGCCCGACAACGAGTAGATTTTTCTAACTAGCAATTAAGAGAATATGCTGACAGTGGGAAACTTCCTTAGTCCGACCATCAAGCAGCAGCGCATAACTCATCTGCGTTCTTCAGCCGTCCCGGCCCTGTGTTTGAGGCAGGTGAAGATACCTTCCAACAGCCATGCTTAGGCAACTGCGATCTCAATGCGAAAAGGCCTCCTCCTGATAAGTTACCTGTTTTCAGTTGTCCAGCTGCTTCACAACCCAGTACCATGGCCTTTTTGGCACTTGCATTGACCTCAGGTTCAACTCGAGCTGGTGCTTTTATGCGTTCAAGCAGCTCCCAACAACCTATTCGCAACATTATGTCCACTATCCACATGTCCATTATGTCCGCTATCCGAGATGCGCGTTTATTACCAAAATGTGAGGGGTCTCCGTACTAAGATCAACTCATTCTTTTTGGCAGCTTCAGATTCGAAATATGATGTCATCGTATTAACCGAGACTTGGCTCGATGATTGCATTCTATCTATACAACTTTTTGTCGACTCTTTCACGGTGTATAGAACTGATCGGAATGCGCTTAACAGCAGGAAAACTAGAGGAGGAGGTGTACTAATTGCTGTTTCGTCTGCTCTACGTTCCTGTGCGGATCCGAATTCAGTTACCGGATGCCTGGAACAACTGTGGGTGAAAATAAAGCTGACAGACTGTTACGTTAGTGATGGAGTTCTCTATCTACAACCTGACCGGAGAGATGATCTCAATATGATCTATCTGGACTAAACCAAAACGATTTTGCTCTTCTTCTGGGGGACTACAACCACTCTAAAATGTATTGGACACGTTCTGAGTATGGTGGATTTAAGATTGATGTTAGTAAATCAAGCATGACACGATCTGTGGGAACGCACTTTACGATAAAATTGGTTTCAATGGTTTGACACAAGTGAACCCCATACAGAACACTAACAATAGGACTCTCGATTTGGCCCTGGTGAATGACAGGACGTTACCCGTCTGCTGCGTTTCTGAAGCAGTGGATCTTCTGGTTGTTGCCGATATCGCTCATCCACCCATTGAGGTCGGTATAGTAATGAATTAACCGCTGCAATTTGAACATTCTCTTGACAGGGTTCAGTTTGATTTTCTACGTGCCGATTATGATCTTCTAGCATCCGTCGTATTATCAATTGATTAGCGCTTCCTAGATTCCGATCGGGATCTGGATTATATTATCGGCAAATTCAACCGCGAAATTCTGCGTGTGATTGTGCTCCATGTACCACTCAAGCGACCGCCGCTGAATACTCCATGGACAAACAGATATCTCCGTAAGCTGAAAAGATTTAAGCAGTCTGCCCTTCGGAAGTACAGACATAATTGTACTCCGCACTCCAAGCGTTGTTTTGTGTTGGCTAGCAACTAATATACTAGCTTTAACCGTTCATTATATGCAAGGTACATTGATCGTGAGCAGAGGAGTCTGCGATTCCATCCTAAAAAATTTGGTCCTTTGTCCAAACGAAACGCAAAGAAAACGGGCTACCCACAAGCATGCATTATGGTGACTTATATGCAGACAGAGTATCTGAAAAGTGCATACTATTTGCCCAGCATTTCAAGAAGGCTTTTACGAATGCAGTACTCGGCCCATCTCAAGTAGACGAAGCCCTCCGAGATACTCCGTTGGATCGTTTCGATTTTGAAATTTTTGAAATTTCCGAAAGCTCAAGTACTCCACAACACCCGGACCGGATGGCATTCCATCGTCTCTGCTTAAAAAGTGCTCTGCTGCTTTACTGGTACCATTGGCGAAGTTATTCAACCGTTCCATTCAGAGGGCGACCTTTCCCATCGCGTGGAAAACGTCATTCCTATCTCCAATCTACGAAGGGAAACAGATGTGACATTGCGAACTATAGGGGTATAACATCGTTAAGCGCCTGTTCGAAAGTTTTCGAAATAATCATGAACAAAGCTCTCTTCGGTACCTGCAAGGCTTACATCTCTACTGCTCAACATGGGTTCTTTCCAAAACGGTCAGTGACTACTAACCTTATCGAGTTCTCGTCTTTGTGCATCCGCTCAATGGATGCAGGTAAGCAAGTTGACGTGGTATATACAGACTTTAAGTCAGCGTTTGATTGCGTGAATCACTGCATTCTCCTTCACAAACTTGGAAAACTCGGAGTGTCACCTGGACTTGTGAGCTGGTTTAAATCATACCTATCAGACCGATGTATGAAAGTGTGAATTGGTTCGGAGTATTTAGATTCCTTCCATATTGCTTCAGGAGTGCCACAGGGGAGTAGTTTAGGATCATTGCTTTTTTCGTTATTCATCAACGATGCAGCGTTTGTATTGCCTCGCGGTATGCGAGTGTTTTATGCGGATGATGTAAAAATGTACATGGTCGTTACAAGCAGAGATGATTGTCTGGAATTTGTAGCCGGCACGGAGCGATCCGTTCATAAAAGCGCGTGGCTTAAGCGCCACTCCATTAAGGAGACCACGGCCCAATTTAATTTGCCTGGATGAGACTCTCTCAAGGCGAGTCCATTTAAATTTTCCCGATAAGGATTCATAAATCCTATCCGCTATGGATCGGTCCAGCCAGCAACAACGAAACGTGCTTTACAGTCACATCACACACTCAAAGAATCGGTGAGAGCCCACTAGAACCTAATACACTTTAAGCTTGAGTGCCGCTCTCATCATCGGCGGACTCTCACCAACAATAATCAATGAGTTGGAAGCAAAACAACACACCACAGTCAAACTCGCAAAGAGGACGGGACTCGAAACTAACAAACAATATCGCGTTGTAACGTTAAACACAATCAATTAACTAATTGGCTAGGGAGACACATTGAAACATTCTATTTGGAAACATGGTATTTTTATTGAACTATTGAGAAATCGACTGTATATTTTTATTTCGATTTTAAGGACGGCTACGCAGTCTTGAATTATTGAAAAAAGATGTTTATTTATCTGACGTTTCGACACGGGTATTTTTATTATAGATCTTAAAACTAACACTAACAGGATTGCATGTTCGTTTGCTTTTGCTTTCGCTTATCTGTTTTAGTGTTTGTGTTCGTTCATAATTTCTGTCTCCTATCTTGTGTACGGTTTCTCTTCCCTAGCTCTCTCTTTCGTTTGTGCTCTGTGCTGTGTCTTAATGTGACTTCACGCTTCCACGCAGCGCAGCTGCTGACTAGTCTGCGCTCCTGCTACTTGACGGTATTTTTGGTGGTGGCGAAAACGGCTCACGCACGCATGTTTCACGGGTCCGTGATGGCGGACCCAAGCGGTCGTCGGTGGATTGCGACTCGCGAAAATTGTTTCGGCTTCTATTAGCACATTAGATGGCTCTTCAGTCTAAGACTGGCACAAAAAAACGTTTCCTCCGCGGCGCCCTCCTCGGACGCCGCACTCCGATAAAAAAACCCAGATTAATCCACCTAGCGGTGATGGTGCCTTTCTCGACCTTCGTAAAATGTGTGTGCTTGAAAAAGGATGAGCTAGTGGCTAGGAGTAAAAAAGACAAATTTCTTTGTCCGTTCTATGAAAATCAGATTATTTATGGCAAAGATATTGTGGAACCAGTTGAAAACCGAAAATCATATTTTGTCCCATTTCCGGATGTCGCAACTGCATCGCGAGTGGTGCCCGACTATGGCACAGTTGCGCACTACTCGCGATGCAGTTGCAACATCCGGAAATGCGAGAAAATGCGATTTCGCTGGACCTCGGTTCGGTTTTCAGCTTGATCTACAATATGCTAATAAGAATTTCGACATTTTTGTTTCCTTTTCCAATCTTTTTGACGTACATAACCCTGTTTTATTTCATCCAGTCATATATTTTAAGGATATCACTTTTGGATGTTAGTTGAACTGAAGCTCCGACTACACAAAAAGAAAACGAAAATGTCATTCCCATCACGCGAGCGGAGGGCAATATTTGTTATGATATAAATCTCATGACCGTCTTTCTGCCAAACTCCCGTATGAAGTGGGAGAGACAGAGACATCATCTCAGTTCGTCGAGCTGAATCGATTGGTATATAACACTATGGGTCTCAGGCCTTCTGTAAAAGTTTGGTTTTTGAGCGAACATACAGCCTTTTCGTATAAAAGGCTAAAATGGTGTTTCAGCCATAACTTCCGATCCCATAGTCCGATCTAGCCAATTTTCAATAGGAAACAATGGGACAGGATTCTGCGTCGAATGCAACTTGTTACGTGTGAATCGATTAAGGTTAGGTGTCCGAAAATAGGTGACATTTTTGTGATTTTTATGAAAAAAGGTATTTTGGTCATAACTTCCGATCCCATAGTCCGACCTGTCCAATTTTCAATAGGAAACAATGGGAAAGGATTTTGCGCCGAATGCAATTTGTTGCGAGCAAATAGGTTGAGAATAAGTGCCTGAAAAATGAGTGACATTTCTTACGCAATATTTTCGTATGAATTTGTATTTTGTCCATAACTCTCGATCCCATGTCCCGATCTAGCCAATTTTCAATAGGAAACAATGGGAAAGGATTTTGCGCCGAATGCAATTTGTTGCGAGCAAATAGGTTGAGAATAAGTGCCTGAAAAATGAGTGACATTTCTTACGCAATATTTTCGTATGAATTTGTATTTTGTCCATAACTCTCGATCCCATGGTCCGATCTAGCCAATTTCAAATAGGAAATAATGGAACAGGATTCTGCGTCGAATGCAACTTGTTGCGAGCAAATCGGTTGAGGATAAGTGTCCGAAAATGAGTGACATTTTTTACGCGATTTTTTTGTATGAATTTGTATTTTGGCCATAACTTTCGATCCCATAGTCCGATCTGGCCAATTTTAAATAGGAAACAATGGGACAGGATTCTGCGTCGAATGCAACTTGTTGCGAGCAAATCGGTTGAGGATAAGTGCCCGAAAAATTAGTGACATTTTTTACACGATTTTTTCGTATGATTTTGTGTTTTGGCCATAACTTTTGATCCCATAGTCCGATCTGGCCAATTTCAAATAGGAAATAATGGAACAGGATTCTGCGTCGAATGCAACTTGTTGTGAGCAAATCGGTTGAGGATAAGTGCCCGAAAATGAGTGACATTTTTTACGCGATTTTTTCGTAGGATTTTGTATTTTGGCCATAACTTTCGACCCCATAGTCCGATCTGGCCAATTTCAAATAGGAAACAATGGGACAGGATTCTGCGTCGAATGCAACTTGTTGCGAGCAAATCGGTTGAGGATAAGTGCCCGAAAAATGAGTGACATTTTTTACGCGATTTTTTCGTATGATTTTGTATTTTGGCCATAACTTTCGATCCCATAGTTCGATCAGGCCAATTTCAAATAGGAATCAATGGGACAGGATTCTGCGTCGAATGCAACTTGTTGCGAGCAAATCGGTTGAGGATAAGTGTCCGAAAAATGAGTGACATTTTTTACGCGAATTTTTCAAATGAATTTGTATTTTGGCCATAACTCTCGATGCCATAGTTCGATCTGGCCAATTTCAAATAGGAAACAATGGGACAGGATTCTGCGTCGAATGCAACTTGTTGCGAGCAAATCGGTTGAGGATAAGTGCCCGAAAAATGAGTGACATTTTGTTGAGTAGTTTTGCGCACACACACACACACACACACACACACATACACACACACACACACACACACACACACAGTTCGTGCGAAGGCTTCGTGATTGCCAGAATTAACGGCGTCTTCATATGCAGCTGCTATGCACCTCCAAGGTGGACTGTGGATCAGTTTAGCCAGATATTGGATCTGTTAACCGATAAGCTGATCGGACGAAGGCCGGTAGTCATAGGAGGTGACTTCAATGCCTGGGCCGTGGAATGGGGCAGTCGAGTGACCAACACAAGAGGATATATCCTGCAGGAAGCTCTAGCGAAGCTAGATGTACGATTGTGTAATGAAGGCTCGGTGAGCACGTTTCGGAGAGATGGGAGGAGTTTATCGTCGACATCACGTTCTGCAATCCTTCGTTGACGGCAAGTATGGACTGGCGAGTTAACGAGGAGTACACCCACAGCGATCCGCAGACGATTCGCAACCGTATTGGCCAACGAAACGCTGGTGCAACACGAAGAAGTATAACCAATGAACGGAGGTGGAAAATGAAAGCCTTCAACAAAGACCTATACGTTAAGGCACTTTGACCGGAAAGCAGTACCGAGGTCATTGATGCAGCCAAGCTAACAAGAAGGATGGTATGGCTTGCGACGGCCACGAAAACTAGAACAGAGAAGCAATCGGCGTCCAGATTACTGGTGGAACGATAGGCTCAGTACGCTACGCGCTGCTTGCCTCAAAGCTCGGAGGCGGGCACAGAGAGCAAGGACGGAACCAGAGAAAGAGGAACGCAAAGCGGTGTTCCGGGAAGCTAGGACCGCATTTAAACGGGCTATCCAGCTCAGCAAGTCAGACTGCTACAAGGAGCTGTGCCGAGAAGCAGACGCCAACACCTGGGGGACGCGTATCGGGTCGTGATGGCGAAGATCAAAGGCCCATCGACGCCAGCTGAAATGTGCCCGGACAAGTTGAAGGCAATTGTGGAGGGTCTTTTCCCGAAACATGAGCCGACCATGTGGCCGCCAACACCGTACGACGAAGAAGGAGAAGCAAACCCTTAGATCGACAAGTGTCCAATAGTGAGCTTGCGGAAGCGACTAAACGCCTGAAAGCGAAGAAAGCCCCGGGTCCGGATGGAATACCGAACGTTGCGTTAAAAGCTGCGATCCTGGCATATCCGGACATGTTCAGGAAGGCGCTGCAAAAGTGCCTGGACGAAGGCAATTTTCCAGAAATGTGGAAGATCCAGAAGCTGGTGTTGCTGCCTAAGCCAGGAAAGTCACCCGGCAATCCGGCCGCGTACAGGCCTATATGCCTATTAGACACGCTCGGGAAGCTCCTTGAGAGAATCATCCTCAATAGGCTGACGAAATGTACAGAGGAAGAACGCGGATTGTCGAATATGCGGTTTGGATTCCGTAAAGCAGTTTCGACGGTGGATGCCATTCGAACAGTGCTCGAGAGTGCTGAGAAGGCGTCCAAGCAGAAGAGACGAGGAGGTCGGTACTGCGCAGTGGTCACGATAGACGTGAAGAACGCGTTCAACAGCGCCAGCTTTGAAGCCATCGCGACGGCGCTACACAGAATGCGGGTCCCCAACTATCTGTGCAATATCCTGAAAAGTTATTTTCAGGGTAGAGTTCTGACGTACGATACGAACGAAGGACATAAATCGATGCGCGTTACAGCGGGTGTTCCCCAGGGCTCCATACTTGGTCCAACTCTTTGGAACGGGATGTACGACGGAGTGTTGACTTTGCAGCTACCCAGGAAAGTGAAAATCGTGGGTTTTGCGGACGACGTGTCACTAGCGGTGATGGGCGAGACTCTTGAAGAAGTGGAGGTGTTGGTGATGGAGACGATAGCCATGATCGAGCGCTGGATGAGCGGTGTTAAGCTGCAGATAGCTCACCACAAAACGGAGGTGCTATTAGTCAGCAACTGCAAAGCGATCCAGCGGATGGAGATCGTCGTCGGAGGCCATGCGATTACTTCGAAGCGATCACTGAAGCACTTGGGAGTGATGATCGACGATCGGCTAAATTTCAACAGCCACGTTGACTACGCCTGTGAAAAGTCGGCGAAGGCAATGAACGCAATAGCGAGGATCATGCCAAACGTAGGCGGTCCAAGAAGCAGCACGAGGCGTCTGCTAGCTAGTGTCTCGTCATCGATACTGCGATATGGGGTTCCTGCTTAGGGTAATGCACTGCAAACCAAGCGGAACCGGGAAAAGCTGAAAAGTGTGTTCCGGCTGATGGCCATTCGAGTCGCGAGCGCATATAGAACGATATCGTCAGAGGCTGTATGCGTTATTGCTGGGATGCAACCCATCTGCATCACCCTGGAGGAAGACATCGAGTGTTATCGGCGAAGAGACACCAGAAACGTAAGGAAGGAGGTGAGAATCCGATCGATGGCGAGATGGCAACAAGAGTGGGACAGTACGGAGAAAGGGAGGTGGACCCACCGGCTCATCCCAAACCTGTCAGTGTGGATGAACAGAAAGCATGGTGAAGTGAACTTTCACCTGACGCAGTTTCTGTCAGGTCACGGATGCTTCCGGAAGTATTTACATCGGTTTGGACATACTAATTCACCGTTATGTTCAGAGTGTGAGAATGTCGAAGAGACTCCAGAACACGTGGTATTCGATTGCCCAAGGTTTGCGGAAGTACGTAGAGTAGTGCCTGCCCTACGGGCGGACAACATTGCAGAACGAATGTGTCACGAAGAAGGCACGTGGAATGTGGTCAGCAGAGTCGTGACGCAAATACTGTCAGAGCTGCAGCGTAGATGGAGAAGTGACCAGCGAATAAGCGTAGTCTCGGGGAAAATCCAGTGTGAGTCCAGTGAGCAGTGTTTGGCCTCGGGTCGTCAGGGCGCCAGCGAACCGGAAGTCTTCTGCCAACCGGAATCGTTGGACCGACCTCGGCACTCGAATTGCCAACCTGCTGAAGAAAGAAGAAGGAAGTGCTTCGGGTATGTAGGGCACCGCCAGTGCGGACGTCACCCACCACCGGAACTGTCGGACCACCTCTGCAACCCGAAGACGAAGACGGCGCAATGCGCGAAAGCGTCCCCTGCGATAGCCGCCGGTAGTCGGGGCACCATCAGTGCGGAAGTTTCCTTCACCGGAACTGGTGGACCACCCTCGACGCCGGGGGAAGTCAGGAGGATTCGAGTCAGGAAGTTCGGTGCATGACCGTCGAGGGATCGAGACTACGTTGCAGTGGAGCAGTGGATTAGCCAGCCAGTCGGCGAACTAGCCTAAGCTAGGGGCCGGAATTTTAGAAGAAGTGCATGAGCACAGCCCCCCCCGAAGTAGTCGCAGCATCCCGTGGTCCCGGGGGGATCGAGGCAAGGAAGATAAGGGACCCGGTTTATCCGGGAGGCACATTTTTAGCAGGTCGGGAGGAGCCCATCCCTGTTCGCCTTCGAGCATAGTGTGGATGCTCGAGGTGTCTGTCGCGCAGATTTTTGATGGCCTTTAACCCTTGTAAAAAAAAAAAAAAAAAAACACACACACACACACACACACACACAGACATCACCTCGATTCGTCGAACTGAGTCGATTGGTATATAACACTATGGGTCTCCGGGCCTTCTATAAAAAGTTTGTTTTTGGAGCGATCATATAGCCTTTACCGTATACTTAGTATATGAGAAAGGCAAAAAAGCGATTGGTGACTCACCGGTTGGTTTGGGCTTACTGACCGTGTCGATGACCTGCCGGTGGGGTCGACGCTCCCGGCTTGTTGACGGCCGGTGGTTGCTTCTTAATGAAGCACTGCACGATGGCGGTTGCTTGCCGGCGGTTTGACGGACCGGCTGCTGGATCTCGTCCACGTGGAGGTCCCCTGGCCTTCCCTCGGACTAATATGTTGACGGATCGGTCCGCTTCTGACCAGTTGACGTTTGTCGGGGATTTTTCATCCGTTGGGGAGAAGCGTCGCACTTGGGTGCGAAAAGAATCTGCGGGCGGGAAAATCAAGCCAATCTGGCTACACAAAACACATGAGCACAAACACATTTAGCACACTTTAGAGCAACAAACTTTACCTTCGCAAGGTTTTCTTCGTCTATTATCGCACACAAAATCTGTACGCACACTTTCTGCCTAATTGCTAAAGAACGAACAATCATTAATTAACTAATTACATTTAAAGTCACAGTAACACATACTTCCGAACAATTGAAATAATTACTAGCAAACGCGGACACTTCCAACTCATTAGCTGATCACGGACGAAATGATCGAGTCCGTGAATCCTCAGCTCAAGGATGGTGGGCTCGGACACAACCGGAAACACGTCATTTCCCGACCCCCTTCGTGTACGATCGTGACCTTATTGACACGATGGATAATTGACACGAAAGTTGTGCTGCTTTCCCTCTCCCACCTTATCCGAAAAACAAATGGCCTCGACCTCGGAGAGCTTGGCTAATTGATAGTGCCCGTTTGCCTACGTCAAGGGACAATTATGTGCATTAATTGGCGATTGAAAGATGTAACTGCTTACAATCTACCTTATTTACAAAAACTATATACAAATTTATTCACAATATTCCTGACTGCTACAAATTGCAGGCTACCTTTGATTAGGGTGACCATATGGTATCCTAAAGGAGGACATGTCCTCCTTTTTCATTAAAAACATGTCCTCCTTTTGCGCTAAAAAGTTCGCCTTTTTGGAAATATTGGAAAAACAATTGAATTGCTGAAAAAATCAAGTTTAACAAACAATAATACAACATAAGTCCATTCTGTAACAAAACATTGCACACGTTTGCGTTTCTGGTTTTAATTCTGAAATATTTTACTTTAGGTTTTGGAAAAAAATACTGTGAATTGCGTGAGTTACAGTAATGCAGAGGTCAAACATATCAGAAGCATGGGAATTGTGAGAAATGGATTGGGAGAAAAGAATGTAAATGCTTCTCAAATGTTTTTACAAGTAAACACCCATCAAATTGCCTTTTAAACGCATTGCACGATATGCTTCTTGACTATATATGGCAAAGAGCAGACGCCTTCCCATGGCTATAATGTAATAGAAATACCTAGAACTAATCTGAACAGTTTTGAGTTTCTTTAGTCTAAATCTAAACAGTTTAGAATTTGTTCAATTAAGCACTTTGTGGTCATAAAGATAACGGTATCATTCTAATTCACATGCCTTAAATTGTGATTCTCAATGGCATTCAAAAAAAAATCGCTGGACCACTAAGTATCTTGTATTTGGTCCTTATGTTCGGTCAGTTGTGTATTTTTGCAATAAAATATTCAGAATTGTAAACAATGATTCTTGTTATAGTTCTGTAGAATATCACTGAAAATATTAAACACTAGCAGACCCGACGAACTTCGTTTCGCCTGCATTCATTTGTATGGGAGCCCCCTTTCCAAAGACGGGAGGGGTCTTGAGGCATCTTAAGAACTTTCCCCGACCCCAAAAACCTCTACATACAAAATTTCACGCCGATCGGTTCAGTAGTCTCCGAGTCTATAAGGTTCAGACAGACAGAAATTCATTTTTATGTATATAGAAGATTTGTTCGCTACTGATTTTAAAAATAGTTTAGTCTAAAATCTTCCCATTAATAAGATGTTGCTAGTAGCTTATAATTAGAAAGTTCTTTATGTAGACTTTAATGAAAGTCGGAAACTTTCCATCTGGAGTTGATAAAGTTATCTGTTGTGTTAATAAAATATAAGAAAGTACTTCTTCCAATAGGCATTAGTTTTCAAAAATCTAACAAATATAATAATCATATTAAAAACTTAAAATCGATCGATATTTTTTAATGTCCTCCTTTTTCAACCAAATGTCCTCCTTTTTCACCCCATTCGGGTGAATTGTCCTCCTTTGGGAAAATCTCATATGGTCACCCTACCTTTGATTCTTTTGAGAGCTGGAGCAAACGGAATGGTTTGGAACTCTGCGTGGGAAAGTGCAAAACCATTACTTTCTGTAGATTGCGGCGCCCGATTATATTCGACCACTCTCTGTCTGGTGAAGTACTTCAGCGTACAACTGAAGATAAAGATCTCGGTGTAATAATGGATAAGGAGCTGACATTTCGGTCTCACTATGAAGATGTGATTTCGAGGGCGCACAAGCAGCTTGGTTTTATCTTCAAGATATCCAATGATTTTTGTGATCCTCTCTGCCTCAAATCACTCTACTGTGCTTTAGTTTATGCCATTTAGGAATCTTCCGTACTGGTGTGGTGCCCATACAACAAGAATTGAATTGACCGTATTGAGGCTGTTCAGAGAAAATTGGTTCGACTGGCACTCCGGAACCTTCCCTGGCGTGATCCTGTGCGTCTTCCTCCTTATGAACATCAATGCAACTTAATTGGCCTGGAAAGCAGGAGATCTGTAATGCAAGCCGCTTTTATCGGTGAAGTGCTGAGAGGTGAGCTCGATGCTCCAGCTATTCTCTCTGAGATGAATATTTATGTCCCGGAGAGATCCTTGAGACGGCGAAACTTCCTGCTGACGGACGCTCGCAACACCCGATATGGACAACATGACCCCATTAGGTTTATGGTATCCAGGTTCAACGAAAGGTTCCAGCAATTCGACTTTGTTACCTAGGCTAGGTTACCGTATACTGATCATGAATGTTTTGTGTTATTTGTATAATGATCCTTCTGACAACATTATTGGCTTAACTATTTGTTTGTTTTAATGACGATGTATTTTGACTGATTCCATGATTTATGATTGTACCGAATATTTTTGTAATTTAATTTAGTTAAGTTTTCACTTCATTAAGACATAGGTCACATGGAGGTGATGAAGCAAATAAATAAATCAATAAAATAAACAAATAAAATATGTAGCTAATCTTTTTTTCCTTCCTTGCGCCAATACTTGTAGTGTTCAATGATTGCGAATCTCATATAAAACCTTTGGGATTTGTTACTATAGGGTAAATGTTCCATTTGGACCCCTAGAGGAAGTGCTTATTGATATCTACTTATATGTGTCAAATGACTTAGAATTGTAATTTTCTGAAATGAAAATATTCTTCGTTTTGGACAGTGCAACATATTTTGGACCTCCAACTGTACACATTTTTTTCTCTTCAAAGTCAAATTTCTTGTTTATGCTGATCAATGAATCACCCACATTGAGCGTGCTTACAGCGGCACACTAGGAGTTAACTATCTGAAATCAGTATGGCGGAAGGCATCTAAGGTTCGAATTTTCAAAATCAAGCATCTTCATCGAAAAAATATTTGGTAGGTGTAATAGCAGACACTTTCCCATACAACTGGTACCAAATAGTTTTTCGTGAAAAGTCCCTACTTTTGAGAAATCCCGCCTTAGATGCCTTTCGCCATACACATTTCTGGTGGTTAACTCATGCTGTCTATTTGCCCATATACGATAGCGCCTGGATGATGGCAGCGGCGGGTAGAAAACCAGCCACTGCCAATAATTCATTGAGCCGAAGCAGTCCTCTTTCGATTGGCATGCATCAATGAGAAGATTCCTGCGTTTTAAATTCACATTCTTGAACAAATTAATTTCATCTAAATATCGCTATTTTCGCACGGGAAACTAGTGAAGCTGATTCAGAACAATATTGTTTTCCTGAAGCCAATGGGGGAATTATCAGTGGCATTGATTTTGGTTCAGAAATCAAGAACTATATAGCAACTACATATTAGAACACCAGTTCAATGTGTTTCCTAAACCTAAGGAGACTTGTGATCGATTCAAGCTGCATTCATGATTTGAATCTAGCTTCAAATGAAAAATAATGTTCATTACATTACATGTACATTTCTTTCAGAATGGAATGGGCACCTAATGAACATTTCGCCAAGGGCTCTGCATATGGTGCAGGTTTCTCAGTAACGGTTTCATCAATCTTCGACTGAATATAGATATTTCAACAGAAAAACAATTACTTGTGTGTAGCTAAAGCTGCTTTCAGTTTCGATTATTAATATTCGTTTTGTATAGACTTTTGCTGAACGTAGTGCAAATCCTAAAGAACAACATATGTTGCATGCTTCTGGCATTTTACCATAAGTTAAGGTGATTCAATTAGTTCAATATCGATAATTAAAATAATGTTATGAAAACGAAACTGAACAGCGAAATTCAATTCCATCAGAAACATCCGTCTGAAAATACTTCTCCTGAAACGCTTCGACGTCCCAGCCCTCCATTGTTGGCCCCTTTCCAAAGGCGTTCCCACGGTCAACAACATCATTGTGTGGTACGGAAGAGTAAGCGCGAGGTTTTGCATAGAAGTAAAAATAATCCACCCTTTTCCGGGAAACCAATCACGATATTTGCGCTCTCGGTGAGATGTGTTTTTCCGTCCGTGTACTAAAGGGAGTACCCAGATTGTAATTTATTCCCATAAGGAGGCCGTAATTGGTTTACTTTCACCGGCTCCGTGGAAGGGGTGGGGTTATTTGAAAATGCTCCGATGTTGGATTTGGCGAGGTGGTTACGTAAACGAAGCACTTGCTGCAGGTTCCTTGGCCAAATGTGTGTTGAAGGGGTTCCTTGGCAAAGGGTTGCTACCTTGTCGGTGGTCAGGTCGCTTCTGTCTGCAAGGTAATCTCGAACGTCAGAGAAAAATCCTTTCGCCTGTGTCGGTTGCTCATGTTTCGAGCACTGCGAAGGGCGACATGCGCATTGGGGCCGTTCGAGCAGTTTGGGCCCAACTCACGTGTGTTTCTTGGTACTCCGATGATGGGATGCAAAATCAGCAGCAGAATCCCGACGGACAGGATGGTTTTAGTCACTGTTACGAGTTCACTACGTTCGGTCCGGTTTCTTCCTCTGCTGGGAGTATTGGGGATGCGATTCGAAGGAAGGCTGTAGTCGAGTCCCATATTAAGATCGTAGACGAGACGTTTGTTGCCGGTGACGAGGACTGGGAGAACTTTGCTCTCCAGTGGGGGATAGGATTGTTGTTTTTGTCGAGATGTGTGTTGTTTTTCGGCAGGCAAGGTGGAAGTGATGTTATTGCCAGATCATGGCTACTGGTTACCCTCCGGGAAGAATATGCAGATTGTGACCATTCGGTGAAGTGTGAAAATTGTTGGCGTTAGTTAACCGAAAGTGGCACGTGTCGAACTATGCTTCAGATATCTTGGATTATCGCAAAGGATTGTTCGGAGGCAGGTGGTGTAATTTATATGTATTCGGAGAAGTTTCTATTGCCCGGAAGGATTATGTAGGAAAAAGCCGTTTTCAGTACCAGTGGAATTCTTTGAATTGTGGTTTCCCAGAAACCATTTCACTCCAGTGAACAGAGTAAGGAAATCAAGAATGGCTTTTAACACACAAGTTGAAAACTAGCCAGGACATCTACCCAAATCCAGCAGTAATTGGCAACACAACCGCGCCATAATTTGCCATGCGAAGTTTAATCTGGATCAGCTGGAAATAACAACGTATTACCCGGATTACAATTTACACACCAAAAAGCGTCACTCGAAGAAATTTAAATAGTTCTAAAATGTAACCATTGTTTCGTCCTTATATCGTGTTGACGTTGCTGTTTTTAAAAACCTAGGCTAATCCCGGCTCTTTAGCCCTCTAACTTCTGTGTACCTTGTCGCCACAATCGTCGTTGGGTCCTCGTGTATGCCCAATGGGCCAAAGTCATAACCGTAAATTAAGCGCTCATTTATATGCTAAACTCTGCTTCGTTTAGCCGTTTCCTCACCTCGACTCTGTGCGACTGTGTATGTGTGTGTATGTGATTTTTTTCCCGATGGCTTATGCGGTGGAGAGTGCCCTTTCTCAATCCGAACGGAAAACGAAGAAAATGTGAAAACCGTCTGCTGCTGGTTGGGGTCGCAATAATCGTAAAAGTTGAATTGTTTTCAGCTTTCGCCACTCGCAGTCTCTGTCCTCAATCTCTTAACTCGACCATCGCGCGCTGGTCTGAGAGCTTTGGTTTGGTGGAAATCGAGCGGTATTGAAAGTCTTACTTCACTGTTTGCCGTAGAGAACAGGAAGTGAACAAAAGAACACTTTGTCGGAAGTACGGGAGCCGAAGAAAATTGAACAAAAAGAAGAATCTTAGAGTGGTGTTGTCGATAATACCTTTTTTGCTCCGGAGGAAAGTCAACAGCAAAAACAACAACAGAAGCGGTCTATCCGCAGTTTGAATAACGGCAGGAAGATCAAGAGCTCGGCCCGAGTATGGGCAAATAAATGTAGGAAAAAGGTAGCAAACAACAAATACCATCAGCCGTAGCGGCAAATAGAAGAAACGCGAAACAGGTGAAAATCTGAGAAAATGTGGCTGGAAAAACTGGTGCTTGTGTATCTGTTGACGCTGTTTAACTCGCTGGATGGATACTTTTTGGATAACGACAGTCCGATCACTGGACGTCACAGAAGAAAAGGTATGTGTACATTCTCACCAAAGTTTTATTTCTAACAGAAAGAAGAAAAACCAATACATTGGTTGTGCATCCTGCATTTTGGACGAAGAATTCTTTATTTCTAAGGGTGTATTTAAGCATATCAGGAGTCAATTTACAGCGTCACGAAATCGCGTCAGATTTAAAATACTAGAAATGTCAAATTTTTGTCGAAAATGTCATTTTTAGAATCATGTTAGAATGTTTCATATACTATTACATTTATTTGACAGACACATGCGTATATAACACTTTTCGAAGCCTAGATTTATTTGATATTTGTAATCGACACTATTATTAGTAAAACTTAGTAGGAGAAGAAGGACGTGGACCAACGTACTCGTATTGACTATAGGTTAGATTTTAATGTTGGAATGTTTATCAGGGATTTTTAGAACTTGGGTATCATACGGAAGGATAGATTTTCTGGTCAATATTTAAATAAACATAATAAATGTAGTTCCAACATTGAAGCAACCAGGCCTATATTATGCAGCTTTGTCGAAATACCTGTGAGAATCAATTCTTAACTTAATTTCACAATTTGATCCTAGAATGGGACATCTCTCCATTCATATTATTAGGTGATGGTTATCCGAGCAAAATTGAATAACTTATTGAAAGCAAATTCTAATATCCGTTTTTGATAACTAAAATTGTTATCATTTTGGTTGAATTAGACAGCCAATATAACAATAATTATACCAGAATCAACTAAATGAAAACATATTAAGTTATCACTGATACCAAGTTGATAACATATTTTGCTATCCAAGTTGTTAGCCAATTAACAAATTTATCAATCATTAAGTTATCAGCCATCACTGTTTTATCGACCAAAATAGTTAAATCTTTTTTGTCTAAAAATCTTGACACTCACCGGAATTCGAACTCGAATCGAGCAATTGTACGGCGTCATCGTTAGCCACCCATCCAACTAAGCTTTCTTGAGAAGCAGAAATGAAGAGCGCAACAATTTTACACTTCCGAAATAACTGAAAACTTAAGAAAATTATTTTGAGCTTTTTAGTGGAATGTCTTCACTTGTCATAAGACGAGTTTGTACAATCCCATTGAATTCCACCACTAAATTGTATCTTGACAGATACGTATTTCGACCTCAACAGTAAGGCCGTCTTCAGTGTCTCGTACTTGACTCGACTTCGAGTTGTGGGTTCACAATTGACGGTGTGTCACTAGAAGCAGCGATTGACTGCATTATTGCCTCCAACAGCACGCATGCTTCAGTGTGCTTTGCTTCGAACGCTTCTGCTCCTCCAAGCGTTATTCCGGCGGCGTAAGCGCAATGATGTCATCGTGATGGTTGCAGTATTCGCTGTAGAAATGATCCAGTTTCTTTGAATACACCGCAAGCATTGCCATGCTGGGTGTTTCGGGTCCAGCTCCGGCTACTTCATCACCTGCCTTCCTGATCCTGGTGGTCTGGGCCTTCGCTTGGCCCCGCAAGGACACCAGAGTTTTAATGTCCTTAGCCCTATGCTTCTCGCCCTTCGCCGGTGTATGCTCTAGCGGCATGTTCACTCGTGCGCGATGGAAAATTCGAGTAAAAAATGTCGGAATCACAGAAACTTGTTTCACTGTCACTCGCGCGCGTTTCACTTCGGTTTGCAGTTATCGGTTCACTCACTGTGCCACTTGCTCTCAATGATGGACATCCAAGAAAATTACTTTAATTAACTCGTCGCTATCGTATCGGAACAGGAACAACGATCGGGTGATCGTCAGCAGCAAACTAAACATCGCCTTCGTGTGGGAATGGTGTTGCAATCGTCAGATTGGCGACAAGAAACGGTGCGGATATGGATCGCTTGTGGATCCGGTTCGAAGGATCAAAATGTCCGGTCACGGACGGTTTGCAGGGAACTGTTGGAATATTGACCTCGACAGTGTCAATCTTCCCACTGAAGTGTTGCGTAAACGAGCCACCAGTTGACTTGGTAGGGAATGTGGCCTGTATTTATGCCCTTTGGCTGAAGGGCCTCCAAGTCCGTAAGATAGCGACTATAGAAGAAATAACTCCTCAACTCTATTTAGCTTTGACAAAGGCTGGCTATATTGGCTAGAAAAGAGCTGTTAATTTCGTTCAAAAGTATATTTCACGTCAATGGTTTACAAACACGCTGAAGATGTCCACAAGTGGCGGATGAAATACGTATCTGTGTAGATACCAAAAAACTGATTAGTGGAAGTAAAATGAAGACATTTTTTTTAAATATACGTAGTTTCTCAAACAAATGATTCAATTATAAACAGCATCAAATGTGATGCTCATCTGGCATAACAGCCAATTACCCTCTCTGGATAGAAAAAGACGGTCGCGAAGCTCACTGCAGTGAAATGGGTAATCCATGGTTTGTTACCTATAATTTATTTGTCATATCATAGCGTTATAGAGCAAAGCATCCACGGACCTAAATTGGTACAAATGTGAGCTTTTCGCCAATACTTTATACAATATTTGTAATTATGTTTATTTCTAATTGATCATCATATTGATTAGTTTTCTGACAAGCAAAACTATTGTGTGCTCTGGCGTACAATTTGTGATTGAAAGATGTAGCAAAAGTTTATGTAAACACTGCCATAAATAGATTGGTAAAAGTTGGAGAACATTTTGGTCGCGACCATCAAACTAACAACGGTCAGAGCCACTGAAGGTCAAGGAATGAAAACACTTGTTATGGTTACCTGTGGTTTCTTGGTCGCGATGTTATGGCTTATGGGTACGATCTATGGTTGCTAACGTGTCGTTTGATGACGACGATCAACAGGAGAAAAAACTAAGCATACCATTGACCATCATGACCAATGCCAAGATTGATATCAAGATACAGTCGGACTCTCGATATCTCGCCCTATGTCGATGGTTTTCTCGGTCCCTTCAATCTAAATACACTTTTGCTTTCTACATCTCGATATCCTCCCTATCTTAATTTTTCTCTATCTCAATGTGTTGTGGTCATATTTTGTCCAGGATTCTTCCTTCCTGTAAATCCGAGTGAGATGCCACACCTTTTTTTAAATCGACATTTCGTCAAAACAAACCGTTAAATTGAAACTCTAATTATTGTTTTTGGTAGTTTAGGGATCCAACTACATAGTGTAAAAGTCATTTGCAAAACAAAACAAAATGGACTGTGCTATTTACGTATCAAAAAAGGTCAAATCCGGGTGAGATACCAGGTGTAACAGCTGTGAAACAATACACAGTGGCGGATATTAGTCATTAAACGGCTCTTAGTTTATTGTTTTTTTTTTCCATAATCAATTACACAAATCGTCCAAAAATTTAACATATTGCCTCTTTCTATATTCATGAAGTTTCATCAACTTGTCTAACATTCTAATGCGACAGAGATAGAGTCGAAATCGTTTCATGTGAAAATATCATTAAGTTTGGAGCATGTTATCATGTTACAAGAATCGAACATATTATACCGATTGTAAGGGATAGACGCCACATCACTATAATTTTTACTCAAAACGTAAACTGCTCACAAATATAACCTACAATGATTAATTATTTTAGAGCGTCTTAGGGGAAATGCTACAAGGTTAAAAGACTATTATTCTTCCATTTACTTCCACTATTAACTGTTTATGTATCAACAAGCAGATACGCATTTCGTTTTTTACTTGAAAACTTCTTCAGTCCATAACAAAATCTGAAGTATTTTCAAAGAAGTAAAAGAGATGCGTATCTGTTTGTTGATACATAAAAAAGTTAATAGTGGAAGTAAATGGAAGAATAATAGTCTTTTAACCTACAAGCTTTTTAAGGGATTCACATTATGAAATAAACATGTTGATTTGTAAAATTTTCTCAAAACCGTGCGAAATTTTTTATTAAAATTAGCGTTAGAAATTGTACGTCCTCTGCCGTCTGTCGCATTAAATTAAAGTGTATACAAACATCATATTGGTTTTTTGACTTATAAGAATTACAAAACTTTGATATGAGGAGAGTAGACTGTAGTATGAATAGTATTATAAGAAATAGTGTTATCCAAATTCTCAATATTGTTAATTCGGCGCCAGCTCGATAAGTTCCGATAACGCTTCTTGGTAGAGTACCTACCCGTTATTAGAAGGCAACTGAAGTGGTTCACCGAAAGCAAATCGTTGCAAGTAGGCGATCTGGTCTTGGTCGTTGACGGAGGCAGGCGCAGTAAATGGGTACGAGGTAAGGTGGTCCAAGTCATAGAAGGAGCCGCCGGTCGAGTCCGCCAAGCAAGTGTGCAGACTAAACAAAGAATATTCAAGCGTCCAACGACAAGACTAGCTGTGCTTGACATAGATGTTCAAGGTGTTGTCTCACAATAATCTGTTATCAGGAAAAAATCATAACAAAAGAAGAAGGACCGTCTAAGACAAGTTTAGACATTGAAGACGACCACACAGTTGCGGTCGAAATACGTATCTGCAAAGATAACAAAACGTAGTGGAAAGAACTAAACTCGTCTTAGACGGTTGAATACATTCCACTAGAAATAGCTTAAAATATATTTTATGAAAAGAAGAACGATTATCTGCAACTTACATGAAGTGTGTTATCCCTCAATTCACTAAGCTAATATAAAGTGAGTTTTTCCTGACCGTCTAAGACGAATTAAGTACTGTCCATTTAATTCCACTAGTTAATTTTCGTAATCTTTGCAGATACGTATTTCGACCACAACTGTGTGGTCGTCTTCAGTGTCTTGTACTTGACTCGACTCAAGTCGAGTCAAGTACAAGACACTGAAGACGACCACACAGTTGTGGTCGAAATACGTATCTGCAAAGATTACGAAAATTAACTAGTGGAATTAAATGGACAGTACTTAATTCGTCTTAGACGGTTTAATACATTCCACTAAAAGAGCTTAATATATTTTTCTGAGTTTTTCCTATCAATATTAATCTAGATGCTCAGCCTGATTACAAATTAGAGCCAGTTATTTGATTGAATCGAAGCTTAAACTAGATTCTAATTTCTAATTATACCTACAACTACCTAGGAACTAATTATAACCCTAGGAAAGTTGACAGTAAACAAAGGCAAGCAATTAAAAGGCCACTGAATTGTTGTAATACCTTTGTAAATCCCAACGAAAATAAGCAATTCTTTATAAGAAAATTATTTTTAACTTTTAGTGGAATCTTTTCACTTGTCATAAGACGAGTTTGACAAACCCATTTAATTCTACCACTTAATTTGTACCTTGACAGATACGTATTTCGACCTCAACAGTAAGTTCGTCTTCAGTGTCTCGTACTTGACTTGACTTAGTCGACTTTATAGTTTGGAGCAAATACAAATTCGACTGTATCGCCTCTGATACTGTTATACAAATTCTCTATGGTCCAGGATACAGAATTACGAGGAAAGATGCATTTTACGCACTTCTTAAACTTTTTCGATGTTTTCACCAATATAAAAAGTACCAAATTATTTTATCGTGCAGATGCAAAATTTACAAAACTAGCTACATTTCACAATGGTCTTCTATTCAAAAAAATAAGGTTTTTTTTGACTTCCTGACGCATTTAAAATGTGTTTTGAGAATAAGCCTGAGGCAAAACGACCGAATTATAGTGTAGAATGACAAAATAGGGTACTGCACGGACTAATGTCAAATTTCATGAAGAATGAAAGATAAAAGGATTCGTCCGTGTAGTGCCCTACTGCATGAGAAATTATGGAGAACGCATGTTTGTTTGTTTTGTCTTAACGGATTGAACGAAAATCTTACGGGTGAGATGAAAGGATCGCAAATTATAAAATTTATTTGAAAATGATTAGAATTTGATCAGTTTTTCCATTGCAGCTTGATCGTGAATAACTATTATTGAATAGTAATGGTAATATTCGATCAGCGATGTCCTAAAAAGACTATATGAGTGAATTTATGAGTAAAGCCATTTTGCCTAACTGGTTGCATTTTGCATTGTTTCCCCCTACGTAAACCTCCTTTGGAAGTAAGGGATTTTTCTGCGATATTTGTTTAATCTGGATCGTATGACTCCAAGCTTGAGGTGCGATGATGGAAGGATGTGTCGGCAAACCGACTAGTGTGGCGTTTGTTGATTGAATATTTACATATGGATTAAAATTGTACCCGTTTTTTTTAATTTATTAATGTTGTCTTATTAATGTTGGCGGTTTAAAAATTGCGAACTGGGCGAGAACCAGAAATGTATTATGTTAAGAAAATTATTTTGAGCTTTTTAGTGGAATGTCTTCACTTGTCATAAGACGAGTTTATGAGTCTTATGACAAGTGAATGTATTATGTATTAATTATAACAGTGATAAAAACCCTGAAAATAAAACACTACGTAAATATTTGAAAACGTATTTTGCAGTTCAACAGTTTTCAATCAACTCATTACAGATCTAGATTTCATTAACACAACTAGGTCTAGTTGTGTTTCTAAATTACCGTCAAACCCACTCCAGAATTGGATATATATTTTCAGAATGGGTGTGATGGCGATTCCGGTCGTCAACCAATCAACTTCAAAATAGGATTTTCCTTGATTCAATATGGCTCGATAGTGACTGACTAAAGAGTTTTTGTCAGGTTCAGGATTTTTCAGTTATTAGTATTGATAATAAATCTGATATTTTATTCTAGTGAGGAAACAGAGTATTGGAAGAGATCGTGGCTTTTTTGGGAAAACGGCAAATAGGTGTGCACTAGTATGAAGGCGCATGGTAAGCAAATTATAGGAAAGTATCGTTTGGGCTAAGCATTAGATTTTTTATTCAAATATGTATTGAGGGCCCTCCTTAGCCGTGCGGTAAGACGCACGGCTACAAAGCCAGACCATGCTGAGGGTGGCTGGGTTCGATTCCCGGTGCCGGTCTAGGCAATTTTCGGATTGGAAATTGTTTCGGCTTCCCTGGGCATAAAAGTATCATCGTGTTAGCCTCATGATGTACGAATGCAGAAATGGTAACATGGTCTAGAAACCTCGCAGTTAATAACTGTGGAAGTGCTTAATGAATACTAAGCTGCGAGGCGGCTCTGTCCCAATGTGGGGATGTAATGGCATTAGAAGATAGAAAAGAAGAAGAAGAAGATGTATTGAAAACTGCGTTGTTCCATAGCTTACATAGTTTTAAGCTTAGTTTTGTTATTGGTATCTATCCTAAACATGATAAATATAAACGCCTGAAGCCATAGACGCTCAAGCTCTACTGTGCATCTTGCACCCAAAGATCTATAAAATGTTCTGTAAGGATTGTTTAATATTTTGATTATATACTATTGATTATATTTTATATTGTGAATTTTATCTCTCTACTGCTGTTGATTTAACCGAGAAAACTATTTTCGATGTTTGCGAATATCTCAATTCAGCTCATTACAATTTCCATTCCCAATGGTTTCCTGCAACTGCATTTGAACTTAAAACCAAGCAGAACTTTGTTCTATAAGGGTCATTCCATAGGAAGTGCTCACGCGACTTATTACTGACTATGATAAGAAATTTCTCTATTTTTTTTTATACAAAAAAGCATTGAACCATTTTATGAGAACCAAATGTCTTTTCCGTTAAAACTATTTAAGAAAAAACAAATAGAATTACTGTATTTGACCGGAAACTTCATATCTGGAATTAGACTGTGACAGAACATTTACACAACAACCAATAAAGCCATCCGGATTTTTTTTTTCAGTTAAAGAATATTCTTCTACTAGAGAAGAATTTGAGCCCATACCCCACAACACGCAAATGTACCTTAGACGACTGATGCCGCTAACCGCACGGTAACGAATTACAACTGAAATCTCCAGATATTGGCACTGAATGGACATTCCTCGCAGATATTGTTCAAATAGGTAAGGTTTATTTTTTTACGGTCACTCCGCGTGGAATGACCCATGTACGATCCCATGCACCCGCATCGCACTCCCATTGGATGCAAAGCGTTGAAATATTCATACCGTTGTAAAACTTCTTCATCTCGCAACTCTCCGAAATGTCAACGGGACGAATCCCCGTTTTCGCTCTGTCACAGCAATATATGTGGACCATAAATTAGTACACCATTCTCCGGAGAAATATGAAACACAAAAGTCATAAAGCATTCCAATTCACATTTCAATTCCTCTGGTGCCACTTGAGATAAATTGTGTCAGACAGGCCGATTTTCACCCCATCATCGGTCCTTTCCGACCGGTCGGTGCAGTACGGATTGATATTCCTCAGACGGGAAAGTTTTAGGACGGGATGACAGTTTACCTACAGTAGCCGTAGTCCGCTTAACTTTCCCAGAGTTTTCGGCAACTTATTAATTAGGTCCACAGCACGAAGCTCCACCAGGAAGAGCTTGTATTGCCGTCAGACATCAAAAGAAACGGTCGCCCACTTCCAGAAATTGGCTGTGGGAAAACGTTGCAAAGTCACTCGTCTCGATTCCGAGATTGGTTGATCTGCTGGAAAATCTATTAAATCTCCGGATTCGTTGCCATGCTGGTCCCTTGGGGGGGCCAGATTTAATTACTATGGGGAAAAGTGTTTCCGAAGAAAGCGGCGAATGACAGGGGCTCCACTCCAGTGTTGGTTTGATTGAATTGCCTCCTGCCTGGATCGAAAAGTCAATCAACAACAGTTGAATGTGCGTACCGGGCGGATGGAATTGGTTTAAAGGATACGGTTCCGAAAATCGCGTAGGATATTTTCTAGCTTCTGCTTTAATCCGACACTTCACAATGTTTGGGAAAAATCACTTCAGCTTCCTCAACGAAATTGATTGGTTCGATTTCAATTGTAACAGAGCGCAATTCAAAGATAGATTAATGCAATTTTTTAACTAGCACGGCCGATCGTTATCAAATTCAATAGTGATAGTTTGGGATTAACCCGCTGTTGAATGCAACTAATATCAGGAAAAATGGATAAGGGTTACCATATGAAAGTTGAATAATGTTTTCTTAGCTTTTGTGCACACGCATTGGATAAGACCCAAAAACCACCGTCCGCCCTGTTTTTGCCCTCTTATTTTATAATCTTCATTTCTGGACAACTAGTTGTTGGAAACAGTTATAGAACATTATAAAATCCGAGGGTGAAAATACGAGTGAGGGTGATTTCTGTGTCTTATCCTACACATAGACAGGCACATATTTGTCGAGCTGAGTTGATTGGTCTCCGATACTTCTATAAACATTTTAAGTTTATTTTATAGATTTTCGAGTGAAATGACAGCCTTTCGGTACAACTCTGTTGTACGAGAAAGGCAAAAAATCTATAATAAATAAACAAACGGTTTGGTACAAAATCTGTGAACAAATCTGTGCAACTTCCAAATCCCAGGTCCGATTACAACCAAATTGGGTATATACATGGGCTTTTACGTCATTTAATTTGATTGCGTCACCTGTAATATTCATATTGGTTTGGGGTATGCAAACTAAAAACCGGTAAGAATATTTGTTGGCTTTTCAAATGTTGGTCAAGAGTTCATCACCGATGCACTATTTATTGTTTGCAACCATACACGAGGCAGGGCCTCAGGACACTACCAAACCAGAGTGGACTAAGTAGAAAAAGGTATCTGGAATGTAACATAATCACTTTTGAATACAGCGAACTCTTGCCGCAATACAGAGGAAAACCATAAACATGGCCTCAGAATTCAACAATGTTCGACCAGACGTATCTCTTCGTTTCATTTTCCACCTGGGAATACTCCTTCAATTGAAGCCGGTACGGTACGTGTTTCGGAGCGTTTCCGCATAGGGCCATTAGCAGTTCGATCAGCAACGCTCAGCTTGCTGTGTTTTTCCTCTTCAACTGTTTACTGACTGGATGCAGTTCGGTGCGGTGTGGAGGTAGGCAAGGCAAGATGACGGTTGTTTGCTGCAGTAAACTGCCATTCGCTGTGGCAGCTATAGAAGCGAAAAACCCATTGCCGAAGCGACTCAGATGTTTCCGGGCGGTCACGTGCCTCCATTATGACATGTTGGGTTGTGTATTTCTCTCTTCGATATTTACAATCAAACGTCGCATCGCACCGGCCTCACCTTCGCTCCGAGAATTATTTTTTTTATCTTCAATCTGAAAACATTGGATTTCACTTTACTATTTTAGTGCTAACCTTTGTTGACCTAACGTGTCATATTTGATCAATCATGATGATTAGAAGATTGATGCTCGAGACCTCAAATATCCTTGTCGAAAAGTGAAAGTGAAAGTGGCACTATGCTTGTCATGCAATTGGTGTTGATGTTGCCAAGTTGATTGTTACTTCAAGGAATATATCCAACCATGGTGGAATGAGGATGCTTCATTCAACTGACAATCCTTATCAGCAACGGAAATCCATTACGTTTAGGTAGGTTGAGTGCAGACGTCAGCCATTGAATCAGACTCCATTTAAATCAGGTGTTCAGTTTTTTTCCATTGGTAACAGCCATAATGGATCCTCTGTCAATCATGATAATGAAAATTCTTCCCGAGCCTTGAATGTAAATCCTGAAATGCTGCAGGAAAATGTCTCGCATGGGAATGATTTTTTCTCTCTCGGTTATATTTAGCTCTTGAAAAGGCACGTACATGGGGAAGATACTTGAAAAGATACCGTTGAGGATATTTTTCAGTTTGAATTGAAAACAGGATTATTTCCAATAGAAAATAAATACCGTCGTGCGGGACTACTTTAGATTTTTGATTTTCTAAAAAAAAAAATCAAACGACAAAAAATGATAAATTTCAAACAGAAAGTTTTCAACCAATTATCAACAACACACCCGAATGGTGATAATGGCAATTTGATAGTAATTTACGTTATAATTCTTGTTTCAAAAAGTCAAATTTGTCAAAAGAAGCCCCCTACGACAGTAGTTTATTCATGCTGGGCGGATTTTACAAATGTAGCGTGAACGAGTTGCGAAATCTATTTTTGTTTTTCAAATCATTCGTTTGTTTGGATGGTTTATAATGCCATTAAGCATCACGGAAAAGAAATCTTTTTATACGATTGTTCTTACACAATAATGTTGAAATTGAGGAGCTGACAGACTCATGGTTTAGTCGAAGTAAGGTAATACAATGCAAAAGGAAGAAGTGGATTTTTGGATACTTGAGTTATGTCGGTTCTCCTTAGCCGTGCGGTAAGATGCGCGACTACAAAGCAAGGGTGGCTGGGTTCGAATCCCGGTCTGGCCTAGGAAAATTTTGGGTTGGAAATTTTCTCGACTTTCCTGGGCATAAAAGTACATGTTAGCCTCATGATATACAAATGCAAAAATGGTAAATTGGCTTAGATACCTCGCAGTAAATTACTGTGGAAGAGCTTGAGAATACTAAGCTGCGAGGCTGTAATATCCCAGTGGGGGTTGTAATGCCAATGAAGAAGAAGTTATGTTATTTGATGTTTACCAAACGATGTACAAAAAAATTGCTCATTGTTAGCTTTTTGTTGGTCTATTGTGATTGTGATTGTGCAAATTTTGTTCGAAATGCCTTCTTTGACTAAACATTTTTAATGATCATGCGATGAATGTTTCGTTGTGCGTCTACCACGCTCAAATTCTTTGAAACCCGTTTTTATGTTTATGAAATAGTGTTTGATTTTATTTGGTTGAGTCTGTGCAATGTGCAATAAAAATGCTCATAAAAATCGATACGAGAGGCCCAGCATTTGCTCAGCTGGGCCTCTCCCTAGTCATGATTCATGTTGACTCGCAAAGGTCACATATGGCCAATCAATAGGCTAAGCGATTAAACTTTTCGCACACCAGTTGTTATTTGCAGTAGAGGCATAAGTACTAGAACGCTAGTAGCGCTGTAGTCGTTTACATTATTTTGCCAAATTATGCTTCAACAACCTTCTATTGGCCATAGTTTATGCATCATGTTGTAGTGCATGTTTGATTTCATCACCAGCATCGGCTTGACACTTGTAGTACCGGTACTTTGGCTGCCAGGGCGAAGTAACGTACCTAGATGTTAGTCACGCGAACAGGAACCACATTAGCAATCTTATACTTTCGAATCAACTTTATTTGCTTCATTGAAACTAAATTCTCATTGGATGAACTGGTTGTCGACTTCGCTGCTTCCGTTCCGTTCTTTAGTTTTGCTCTCCAGCAAGTCAGTGTATATCCATCGCCAAAGAATCACCGCACGCATCGCTAAACACTGATATTGAGAGCCACTAGACGTTTGTTTCGCTTGCCGATGATGGATTCGGATTTTCCGATATTTCTGCAGTTCCGTTGCTATGCTTTCTGGTACGGTGCATTTTGGTTGAGGATGCGTTTACCTAGACAACCATCGAAGGGTTTGAAGTACCTACGGGTGAGTCGTCAAGCAGATGCCCTTCCATCGTGATGAATTGTGTGTTTGGATCTAAATCACATAACTTGACTCTTGCATTTGTCGATAAACGGATGGTTGGGTGGAAAGAGGAAGTCGCTGTCCTGCTATCCACATACATTATACAGTTTCGTATCTAAGCGATTTTTGGGTTTTAGCTCGGCGGAACCAAATCAAACACCATTAACCACAAGTTAAAGTTTCAGAGGCCTGCATAAATATTTTTCAGTTTGACAGTCTGAGGGGGAAAATATTTAATAAATTTACTTAACCGTTTGAACAAATCTAGCTTGTTTTTGTGTTGAACTTAGTTTATAAAAAAAACACACTAATAAAGATAAAAAATCTAACTTGTTTTTCGTTTTACTTAAATACTATCAGACCCGACAAACTTCGTTTCGCCTAAAATTGATTTAATCTCTGATTAGCTTCCTCGTTATACAGAAATGTAGGATTCATTTGTATGGGAGCCCCGCCACCCCCCCCCCTTCCAGAAGGAGGAGGAGTATCGATGGCTCTACATTCCTACTGGAACTTGGACTGCTCTTCAACCTGTCATAAGATGAGTTTAGTACTATTCCATTTAAGTCCACCACGTTTGCGACCTAAACTGCAAGGCCGTCTACAGTGTCTCGTACTTGATCAAGTATTGAGTCGAATCGACTTGAAGAAAACAATCGCAGCTAACACTATTTATACTGCTCTAGCTACCTAATCTAATCTTATTTAACTATTTTATTTACCTATTCAACTAATCACCTTATTGCTTATGTAGAAACATAAAGAGCTGAGAGAGCATTTTCTAAGTTATTAATTCAAAGCTTTTCTATGCTCGCCATTGCATGAGTCTTGCCACCCGGAAACATTCCAGAGTGAACCGAGAATCGAACTCGCCATCTCCGGAACTCAGTTTGACAATTCTACGCCTTTGCTCCTAAGGCTAAGTGGAAACGGCAATTTATTGGAATCAATCGGTTTTACTTAGAATACGGACACTTTATTTATTTTTAAGCAGACCCCAGAATCCTTACTAAATGCCAAAATCGAGGAACAAAATGTGCTCGTGATGATGAATGGGACATACTTCACGACGTAAGAAATTATCTGGTGACTGGCAATAGTTGATTGATTCGGAAATACCGAGATTATTAATAATCTAACTAATAACCAAATGTGGTTACAAAATAGAGGGTTCGTCGTTTGTGTAATGCTGAAGTTACTTTTAAGTTTAATGTTTATAGAAGGTCAAATACTAAGCTATTTCGACAATATGATATGTTTATGTTCCCAAGACTGCTCTTCAATAGAACATTGGCCTCCAAGGCGGCAAAATAGGTAGGGTATAAAAAATGTGCATAAAACACACGAGCATATGGAGACGCATGATACATTTCAGCATTGGTGGATCAACTTCTCTGTGGGCAGCGAAATAAAATTTCCATAAAGAATTAGAAATTTTCCAAAGAAAATTAGGAAATTGACAATAAAGAAATCAGGGTATTGTGCCTTGCAACAAAATGACAACTTTTGTAATCATTTTCCAAGGCTCTAATAGATGTAAAAAAATCTCCGCAGTACAAAAAGCACGTGCTAAAGCATTCATCGCTTCAATCCACGACTTAATTTTCAAAAATATCAAGGTAGCTTTTTATTTGCAGGTTTGTTTTTCTTAGGCGACTGGCGCTTATTTTTCGTTGCAACTAAGAATAAGCGGATGAGTAGATTTTTTTATGCGCGGTACAATATAAGCAATAGACAAATATAAAATTTCAGGAGTCCCATAGCATAATTGGCTACATATTCGCCTAACAAGCTAATGGTTATAGGTTTGTTCCCAGCCCCTTCACCAAACCCTCGTCAGACGCCGGATGCACAACCTATGTGGTGGCGTATTGGCGACCGCCCTTAACGTCACGACTGACAAATTGTTCTTCTCGAAGGCATTCCTCCAACGTACCTGGATAAATGGCAACCGAACAATGTAACGATCATTGGATTCACGACACAGACAAATAGACGCAATGGACTCATGGTGCGATGGACCAGTAACGACAACTACAATGAATAATGAAAAAATCTAAAAATAGATTCTGTATGGATTATGTCTGCAGAATACCACAGTAGATCTCGGCAAAGTAGCGGTTAAGTAACACAGATTGCCTACCAAATAAAGAAAAGAATAAAAAAAATCCTTGAAAACAGTCGCCACTCCACATCTCGAAATTGAAGGGATCATTGAGATAGGGAGAGAACGAGAAATGGAAGGAAAATTGAAGTAGGTACTAGATCCAAAAGAGCTCGTTGCCATATAAAACTAAACTAAAACTAAACTAAAACTAAACTAAAACTAAACTAAAACTAAACTAAAACTAAACTAAAACTAAACTAAAACTAAACCAAAACCAAACTAAAACCAAACCAAACCAAAACCAAAACCAAACTAAACTAAACCAAACCAAAACTAAACCAAAACCAAACCAAAACCAAACCAAAACTAAACCAAAACCAAACTAAAAACCAAACCAAAACCAACCCAAAAAAAAACCAAAACCAAACCCAAACCAAACCAAACAAAACCAAAACCAACCCAAAACCAAACCAAACCAAACTAAAACCAAACCAAAACCAAACCAAAACCAAAACCAAACCAAACCAAAACCAAACCAAACCAAACCAAACCAAAACCAAACCAAACCAAACCAAAACCAAACCAAACCAAACCAAAACCAAACCAAAACCAAACCAAAACCAAACCAAACCAAAACCAAACCAAATCAAAACCAAACCAAAACCAAACCAAAACCAAACCAAAACCAAACCAAAACCAAACCAAAACCAAACCAAAACCAAACCAAAACCAAACCAAAACCAAACCAAAACCAAACCAAAACCAAACCAAAACCAAACCAAAACCAAACCAAAACCAAACCAAACCAAAACCAAACCAAAACCAAACCAAAACCAAACCAAAACCAAACCAAAACCAAACCAAAACCAAACCAAAACCAAAATCAAACCAAAACCAAACCAAACCAATCCAAAACCAAACCAAAACCAAACCAAAACCAAACCAAAACCAAACCAAAACCAATCCAAATCCAAACCAAATCCAATCCAATCCAAATCCAAACCAAATCCAAACCAAATCCAATCCAAAACCAAACCAAAACCAATCCAAAACCAAACCAAAACCAAACCAAAACCAAACCAAAACCAAACCAAAACCAAACCAAAACCAAACCAAAACCAAACCAAAACCAATCCAAAACCAAACCAAAACCAAACCAAAACCAAACTAAAACCAAACCAAAACCAAACCAAAACCAAACCAAAACCAAAACCAAACAAAAACCAAACCAAAACCAAATCAAAACCAAAACCAAACCAAAACCAAATCAAAACCAAAATCAAACCAAAACCAAACCAAAACCAAATCAAAACCAAAATCAAACCAAAACCAAACCAAAACCAAACCAAAACCAAACCAAAACCAAACCAAAACCAAACCAAAACCAAACCAAAACCAAACCAAAACCAAACCAAAACCAAACCAAAACCAAACCAAAACCAAACCAAAACCAAACCAAAACCAAAACCAAACCAAAACCAAACCAAAACCAAAACCAAACTAAAACCAAACCAAAACCAATCCAAAACCAAACCAAAACCTAAACCAAAACAAAACCAAACTAAAACCAAACCAAAACCAAACCAAAACCAAACCAAAACCAAACCAAAACCAAACTAAACCAAACCAAAACTAAACCAAACCAAACTAAAACTAAACTAAAACCAAAACCAAACTAAACCAAACCAAACCTAAACCTAAAACTAAACTAAAACTAAACTAAAACTAAACTAAAACTAAACTAAAACTAAACTAAGGGAAAGAAGTGTCCCTGAAGAAGACACCAATCCCGTGTCGAAACGTCGGACGATAAATGAAACTCGTTTCAATTAGATGAGACTGCGTAGCCGTGTTACTCATAATTTATGATTGAACGTTACAGTCGACTCTATCACAGTAAAAAAATCCAAATATGATCAAAACACATGGAGATAGAGAGATATCGAGATTATCGCGATGCAGAAAGCCAGAACGTATGCAGATTGAAGTGACCGAGGAAACCACTGACGTAGGGAGAGACATCAAGATGTAGAGCATCGAGTCGACTGTAATGCAAAATTTTCATAAACAATTAAGAATTTCCCACAAAAATAAGCACTTTGAAGTCGTAAGCCCTTTAAGTCGTTGTTTTACAAATATTCTGAATTTATTACAAATCATCGCTTATTTATCATATTATTATTTCTCTTTTTTACCTGGGAACTTGAATAATATAATTGCCAATCGCTTCACCGTTAAATTCTTAAAAATGAGAAGCTGAACATTTGTCAAAATTTTGCACGTTAGGATTTCTAGAAACAAGTTGTTCGAACAGAGAAGCGTTTATTTCATTTGTTACTACGATGCACTCGATGGTAAAAGCATACAGACATATGGTGCAATGAACTAAAGTTGGAAATCGTTTGTTGTAAGCATCAAATATCATCGAAAACCAATGCTTCTTTATTCGAATAACTTGTTTTAAGAAATCCTAACGTGTACATTTATGACAAATGTTCAACTTCTGATTTTTAAGAATTTAACGGTAAATTGGCAATTATATTATTCAAATGTCCAGGTAAAAAAGAGGAATAATAATATGTTAAACAAGCAATGATTTCTATTCCATTCAAAGTTTTTGTAGAACAACGACTTTTAGGGGAAACAGTGTTTTTATGCACTTTAATGGATGAAAATCACTTCATGGTCAAAACGTGAACGGAACGAATCGCAATATTTCCAAAACTTGTAGAGCGCACCAATAGCTTGGTGGTTGTGGCGGTGGCACCCGTTTGGTGGTTGTTTCGATGATTTTGGCGTTTATATCTCTTTTTCTTATATCTCTATCTTGGAAAATGGCCCAAAAAGACTAAATTGACTTAAGTCACCTCGAAATTTTATCCGAATTAGCTGAATATTTGACAGGAAGCTTATTTTAGCATAAAAATTGTGATTCTGAGCTGACCAGTTGGGTTTTTGCCACTTTTTGAAAACATGGAAAGGTCTAATAAATTTGCCGATCAAAAGTTATAATCGTTTTTCTGTCAAAATTATTTTTTTTCCAACAGTTTGGGGCAGGCTTAAAAGATATGTTTATTAGGTATTTGAAAGAGCAACTCATATTCTTTATTACATGAAAAAAAAATGGGAGATATGTTATTGTTTTTATCTCAAGTTTTTATCAAATTTACTAATGTGATATTTTTTTAATAATAAATTGATATAATGTTCGATGTTCTTATAGCGACATTCGTGAAAAATAAAAATCTATAGCTTCAACACTTTTTATTTGTTTTATCATGATCACCTTATTACAAGATTAACGAGAACGGGCCAAAACTATACTTTCAAGTAAAAACAAATTGTTCTACAAAGTTGTTATGGATATTTGAGCCCTTGTTATAGAGTTATCGAAAAATAGGGTGACTCATTTAAAAAAAAGCATTAAAAAGAAATATTTATTTATTTTGCGGAATGTTGACATAAAATGTTCTACAAAATTGTAGCACAGCTTATTTCAATCAAATTTGTAATAATAACTTTTTCTGTATCTCTTAAGTTTACTGATTTAGAGCCATTTTACTCACTAGGATTAGGGTGTCCCTCAAAAAACAATGTATTTTTTTGTCTGCCTATTTTATTTTTTATTTTTCAAGAATGACATCTTCTGAAGACATTTAGAGCTTTTCAAGACGCGTGTTTTTCTATAAGAAAATCGTCTGTATTTTTTCCCTTGTCGAATTATATCATGACATTAGTAAAATTGGTAAAACTTGAGATAAAAAAAAAACATTTCTCTAATTTTCAACACAACAAATAATTTGAGTTGCTCTTTTAAATTCCGTGTTAGCGAATTTTTTTTTTCGTTTGTTCCACTTGGAGATATTATTTTTTGATAAAAAAAACTTGATTTTGACAGGAAAACGATTACAACTTTTGATCGGTAGATAGATATTGAGCATATTTATACATCAAAGAGCTCCGAAGATGACTTTTCTGAAAAATCGAAAACAAAAAAGTAGATCAAAAATACTGAAAAATTGATCTAAATCAGCCAACTTAGCAGCAGCCCAGAAAAAAAAATTCGGCGAAAAAAATATTGGAAAAAGCTGCGTTGCAACTTTGAAGAGCATTACATGTCAGTATTCCGTAAAACAAAAAAAAAATAAGATGGGCCACCCTATTCTTTGATAGCACCATGATGATGATTTTACTTTTCCAAACAACTTTGAAGGACAATTTTTTTTCTAAAAAATAAATTTTTGGTGTAAAACGCATCTTTCTGCATAAAACTGTATTTTGGAGCATAATGCAATCACACATAATTATTTTAAAATGCATGTCCCTGACACCTGTGCGAAAGCTTTCAATTTATTTGTTTTTGGATGTTATGTATCGGAGATGGAAAAAGGGGATCAGGTTTCCTAATTATCATCTACTAATAATGGTGATGAACGTGGCGTTATTTTTTTGAGGACGAGCCTTCCAAAGTCCACGACTTTTTCACTCGCGTTTTCAAGGGCATCCCAAGGGTGCCCCAGTCGAAACGGAATCAACGCACAGTTCTAGGAACTTTTTTCAAATAGGCCTAACTGTATTTGACCTTGAAATTTGAATCGACTCATACTCTGTCTATTCACCAAATTTCGTTCAACTGACGTTACTACCGGATAGTCCGCAATCTATTCTTTCTGTTGAGTACATTAGTTGACCAAAATAGTTTGAATTAAGAGCACAATCGCCGTTCCAAAAATCAAGGTCAGAATCAATTACGCCCATTTGAAAAAAGTTCCTAGAGTTGTCATTTTTATTTTTTCACGCGTGCTGCGACGCAGCAAAACTGAAATAGTGGGAATGGCGGTTGTGCGTTGCTTCCGTATTGAGCCTTAGTTTAATAAAATAAATAATTCCGTAAAAATCCATCCGTATATTCTTCGAAATTTTCTGCAGAAATAACTTCACAAATTCCAGTAGCGTTATTGCAAACATTTCTTCGGGAATTTCTCTGCAAAATTATTTCTGAAACTCAAAAAATGTCACTATCGGAAATCACTCCAGAGAAGGAGAAATACTTCCAGGCATTCAATGTACTTATTTTCGGTAAAATTTCTGCTTGAATTCTCGGAAGATAATACGCCTGTGATTACATAAAAAATCCCAAGAAGCCGCTAAAGGAATTTTCAAAGGAGTTTCCGCAGTAGCTCCCGGAGGGATTCTTAGCTATACAAGGTTTTGTATTCTTAGCTTATAGACCACCTTACTTATCTTCTTCTTCTATCTTCTTCTTCTTCTTCCTCTTCTATATATATATAAAAACCAATATATGTATGTATATTCGCTAACTACTTCTGAACCACTTGGCCGATATCAACCAAATTTGGTGGGAGGGGTTTTGTTTAGAAGACGAACAATTCTGTGTAACTTTCAACTCCCAGGACCGATTTCAACCAAATTTTGCACACATATTCACTATGAGGAGACGACATATGGAAGGGTATTTTGGGAAAGGGGGAGGGGTCTGAAGGGAGGGGTATTGTTCAGAAAACGGGCAATTCAGAGTAAATTATGAACCCTTGGACCGATTTAAACCAAATTTGGTACAAACATTCTCTATCCTAAGGAAAAGCTAACAAAAGAGGTGGGATGGTCATTGGGAAAAAGGGGATGGTATAGAGGGAGGGGTTGTCTTTGGAAAACGAGCAATTCAGTGTAACTCTCAACTTCCAGGACCGATTTCAACCAAATTTTGTACACATATTCACTATGAAGAGCCGATATGGGATGGTAATTTGGGAAAAGGAGAGGAGTCTGGAGGGAGGGGTATTGTTCAGAAAACAGGCAATTCAGTGTAACTTCTGAACCCCTGTACCGATTTTAACCAACTTTGATACACACATTCTCGAAGGGGGTGGAATGGTAATTGGGAAAAGAGGGAGGGTAAGGGGGAAGGGGTTGTCTTTAGGAAACGAGCAATTCAGTGTAACTCGCAACCCCCAGGACCAATTCCAACCAGATTTGGTACACATATACTCTATTTTTGAAAGATGTTTATTGAATGGGTAGAAGGGCCATATAAGTCTATATATCAAACCGTTAATGAATAAAGCTTCCAACGAATGATTAAATTTGTTATGATTAAATCATTCAACTCTATGATTAAAGGTTATGATTTATGATTTGACAATGATGTTTAACTATTAAATTAATTTTTGACAATGATTAACGATTATTAATAATAAAAAAACCGTTGGAGTATGATTAATGATCGTGATTTAATGTTGACACACTATGTGTATGATTGATAATTTACGATCGATATGAATAATGGTAAATGATTATGAATGATCAATTTGAATGATTTGCATAGTGATCAATAATCAAGTAACCTTTATTCCAAACTGGATTATTCAAAGGAATAAAAATTATATGAATATGATTAGAGATTAATGAATAAAAGCGAAGTAAGCAATGATTAAATTTGAAGAATAATGAATAAAATCAAAACAATTATGAATATGATTAGTGATTAATGATTAAATGTAAAATTCTGTGATTATGATTAATGAATAATTATTAAATAAACCGTACTCATGGTGTTTCGTCCAGGGTGGGACGACCCTAAGTTGTGTGATTTTTTACAGTGGACTCCAGACGGCGAATGAAGAAACGACTGCTTCAGATTTGAATTTTACTACTGATTTATTTGCCTCCGAGAGGCAGCGTGCCAGCTCGGAGGTTACATGATGAACACTGTACAAGACATTCAATTCAGAGTCTCCTTTTATAGGTGACTTAAAAATAGACGTTTGCCCGGAATAAGGCTTTGGTGGATGTTTTTCCTTCTTCAGAAATAGACGATTGCCCGGAATAAGGCGATTTTTGGTTTGATCCTTTGTCAAAATCAGTCAATGTTTTCAAATGAAATATGCCTTCTTTTAATCAAATAATGAAGTATCGATAAGAAAACACAAAATTCCTGTTGGTCAATTGATTTATTCATTTTCCGATTGTGAAAAAACTGCGAATCAAACTGGCAACTGCGAGCAAGGCCGGGTACATACAGCTAGTATTAAAATAAACACGGAACTTACTTCATTAACCGTGCGGCAGTACATACTCCATGGCTCAATGTATCCATAGTTTGTACGATGAGTAGGTTACGATTTGAAGGATTTCATAGAGCATTATCACAGGAATTAAAAAAAAATTGGTTGGAAATCCCTTCACAGGAGTTCAAAGATATTTTTTTAGGATTCAATATGGAAAATAATACAACAACTAGACGAATTCTCGAAGAAATTTTCAAAGAATCTGCTCTACAACACTAGCAATGATTTGTCAAGGAATTTGCCATATCACTAATCTGCCCTTGATCGAATATTTGTAACATTTGCATTTTTGTTAATTTTGGAAATCGTTTGTCAATCCTCCCCACAAACTCAATCATTTCCGGCTTACCACAGATAGGCAAGATAATAAAGCCTTTTTTATTGTTGTTGGACAAGATGCAGTAAACTGAGCTTTCTGAATGATACACAGGCTTTTTACAAAATGAACAAAAATGCGAGTGTTACAAATATGCGATCATTGGCAGAATGGGAACCGAACGGATATGCAAGATGTCTGGAGAAACTATGAAATATTTTTCATTAGGATTAAAAAATGGAGCAAGTATGCCTAATCGAAAACTATTGGGCAATTATTAGGTTAAAGAAAACTGAAGAGACAAATAAGGATGCTGTGCTTGTTAAAAAAATGGCCGCTGAGATTATTCCTTCTTCCATCATCCTTCTTCTTTCCGTCTCACTTCTCGAGTCTCGCGTCTGAAGTTCCCAAGTATCATGTCACCTCTCACTTCACACCTATCACATCTCCCTTCTTAATACCAAATACCACCACTCAATTCTCATTTCTCACTACTTCGTACTTCTAATTTCTCACTTCACACACTCAATAAGAGAACAAATTTATACGGCTAAACGTCATTCGGTCAAATAACCCCAATACAGAATAACATAATTTATGTGTAATCTAGTCCAGATCCTTATTAAGCTTGATGTAAATAGAAAAGTGCAGCTCACTTCTGTACAATTCATTCGTTTCTGCATGAAATATATTCTTCATGGTTTCGTTATGGCATCCGGTTGGATTTTTTTCCTCGTTTGTCGGGTGAAGATCACTGCGTCCAGATTTTAGGACTATTGTGATATACCCTTTTGCTGTGAAATACGCAAGTTATCTCAGTAACATGAAAAATATATTAAGCACTTTAGTGGAATGTATTGAACCGTCTAAGACGAATTAAGTACTGTCCATTTAATTCCACCAGTTAATTTTCGTTATCTTTGCAGATACGTATTTCGACCACAACTGTGTGGTCGTCTTCAGTGTCTTGTACTTGACTCGACTTGACTCGGTCGAAATACGTATCTGCAAAGATAACGAAAATTAACTGGTGGAATTAAATGGACAGTACTTAATTCGTCTTAGACGGTTCAGTAACATGTTTGTCACTGAGATACCTTGGTATCGACTGAACTCAAGACCATCTATTATTGATGAATAGAGATCCTGAGTTACAGTATGTGACTCCCCCATTCTGGCGAGACTAGCTTTATGAAGCCAACCACGTCCTTAGGGGATAAGATCCATATGTCAGCAGGCCCTAAAGAGGGCTTGCTGAGAACTTTGAACCTACGTTGGGTGAGTGCACTGCAATAGCAGAGGATGTGTTCTGATGTTTCTCTCTCCTCGTCACAGAAGCGGCAATTTGAGGTTTGGATTGCTCCGATCTTTTGTAGATGGTATCTGCAGGGGCAGTGTCCAGTTATTAGACCGGTGTAGATGTTGAGATCCCTTTGTTGAGACCTAATAGTTGTTGGGTTTTCTTGGGGTTAATCGTTACGAGCCTTTTGGATTGGCTCGTATGGGGAAGTACATTCCAGTTTGATGTGATTTCACTGACCATATATTTGTTCAGTTCCATTTTTACAGAGCAGTCTGAGATCCCGCAGAAGGGCTCAGGGCCAATGAACCTTTCATTAGATCCATTCCTGGTTAGCTCATCAGCAATCTCGTTTCCCTCTAGACCCGTATGTCCTGGGATCCAATATAGGTAGACTCGATTGCGTATGGATAAGTTTTTCAAAGCCAGAATGCATTCCCACACTAGCTTTGAGTTACAAGTGTAGTTATTAAGCGACTTAAGTGCCGCTTGGCTGTCAGAGAAAATACATATTTTTGCAAATCTATACTTTCTCCTCAGGCATAATAACACGCATTCTAATATTGCATATATTTCCGCCTGAAATACTGTGGGCCACTGTCCTAAGTGGACAGAAATTTTTATTGTAGGGCCATAGATTCCGGATCCTGTCAGATTATTCATTTTCGAACCATCTGTGAAGAAATTTATAGAGCCTGTTGGAACGCTGGGTCCACCTCCTTCCCACTCCTGGCGGGAAGGAATGAACACATCGTAAGGTAAGTCATAATTGACTACCGTTTCCATCCAGTCACTACAAATTCCTATTGCGGGATTTATGGCAAATTCATTTAATATGCTGAGGTGACCCGTAAGGTCTCCCGACAGCAGTGTTTTTGTTCTCTTTAACCTTAGAGCACTTTTTTCCGCTTCCAGCTTTATGAATTGATCTAACCAGGGCAGGTGAAGCATTGCGTCTAGGGCCAAAGTTGGTGTACTACGAACTGCACCAGTGATGGCTATGCAAGCGGTGCGTTGGATTTTGTTGAGCTTAGCCCTTGCAGCAGCCGCAGTAGTTTTAGCCCACCAGACAAGGGAAGCGTAAGTTGTCCTGGGACGGACAATGGTTTTATATATCCACATGATCATACTTGGTTTTAGGCCCCATCTTTTACCAAGGGTTTTTGAACAAACCCAAAGTGTATTGAGACCTTTCTGCACAACTGATTGGAGATGAGAGTTCCAATTAAGCTTTGCGTCGAGTATGACACCTAGATATTTTACTTCACTTGAATAAACTAATTGTGTTTGATTCAAGAAAAGGGGTTTCAGTTGTACCTTTCTCCGTTTGGTGAAAGGGATAATGGAAGATTTGTAGGATTTATGCCTAGTTGATTCTTTTGACACCAGGAAAAAGTGTGATTTAGGGCAGATTGCATTCTTTCCACGATAACACTTTCGAATTTGCCTCGTACAATAATGACAACGTCATCAGCATATCCAACCACTTCGAAGCCTCTTCTCTCTAAGCTGTCTAGAAGCTCATCCACCACCAGTGACCACAACAAAGAAGAAAGCACTCCGCCTTGCGGACACCCCCTTGTTGCTTTAACAGTGATGTATGAACCGCTAAGCTCAGAGGAGATTTTCCGATTAGCTAGCATAGCATGTACCCAGGTAACAATGCATGGGTCGAATTTTCTCCTCAACATTGCTGACCCTATAGACGAATAAGAAGCGTTATCGAATGCGCCCTCAATATCAAGAAATGCTACAAGAGCAATTTCTTTTGCATTAAGTGTTTTTTTTCGATTTTTTGAACTACCGTATGTAGTGCCGAGATCGTAGATTTTCCACTTTGATAAGCGAATTGGTTTTTTGACAAAGGCATTGCTTTCATAAATTTGTGATTTATGTACTCGCATAGTACCTTTTCCATAATTTTGAGCATTACAGAGGATAAACTTATCGGCCTGAATGCTTTGGGGTTGGTTTTATCTCTCTTGCCTGCCTTCGGAATGAAGACAGCCCGGATTTGACGCCAATCGTTAGGTATGTGCCCCAAAATCAGACTCGCCTTAAAAATCTCAACCAAGGGTGGAACCAGTGTTTTCTCCTCTTTTGGATCAACGCTGGGAATATTCCATCCATGCCAGGAGACTTAAATGGCTCGAAAGATCTCACAGCCCTCTCAACCCTGGCCCGAGTGAAAGCTTCCTCTGCAACCTTTATTGCGTCTTTTTAGATCCAGAAACCCATGATTGGATCTCTTGTGGATATGAGACAGCAATTCCAGTGCCTTGGTCGCCGATGCTCGACTCAGGGATTGAATCAGGGAAGTGGATCTTTAACAATTCGCTCAGTGTATCGCTAGGCTCTACAGTGAGCAAACCATCCGTCTTTCGGAGGCTACCCACACCATTGGAGTGGTCTTTTGAAAGAGTTTTTTGGAGTCTGGCCACTACGGGTGTGTTCTCTATGCTTTCACACATTAGAATCCACGATTTTCGTTTGGCTGACCTTATTTCTTTGTTGTAGTTCGTCAGGGCCTTTCTGTATAGGCTCCAATCGCCGGTTCGCTTAGCACGGTTGAACTCCCTACGCGCAGTTTTCTTAAGCTTCTCAAGAGTATTATTCCACCATGGAACGTCTCTACTCGAACTAGTTGATTTAGTTGGACAGCTCTCTTGGTAGGCGTTAAGGATTTTGTTTTTAATGGATTTGGACGCATCTTCCAATTGTGTTATGGACTTGATGTGACTTTCTATGATGTACTCTTCGGATCGTAGGATAGCTGAGTAGGATTCCCAATCAGTTTTCTTAGGATCTTTAAACGTTTTTCCATCGTTAGACCCCTTCCCATTCGAAGATGAGGTGTGTAGGGTCTGACATTGATATTTCTTCAGAAACATGCCAGTTTTTTATTTTATCAGAGATAGACCGACTACATAGAGTCAAGTCCAAAACTTCCTGACGAATGGAGTTTTCAAACGTGGGCTTGTCACCAACATTACAAATGTCAATGTTCTTGGAAGAGAGAAACTGTAACAGGTACTCACCTCTGGTGTTTATATTGGTACTTCCCCATACGGTGTGATGTGCATTTGCGTCGCACCCTATGACGAAGGGATGTTGTGTCGGTGGCTGTAGGCTACAGGCGCAGCTATTTCTGGAGGAGGGATTTCGTCCACGTCACCTGGGAAGTATGCCGAGACCACCAAGATCTCTCTACTCCCTCTGGCGGAAGGTACCTCCATCCTGACCGCTACGATGTCCCTTTTTATGAATTCTGAAATAGGAAAGTATTTACAGTTGTTATGTAATAAAATAGCCGCTCTAGGAGAAAGCTGGCTGTCATCATATACCAACTTACATGAGTGTTGTGGAATACCTTGTATTCTGGATTTATTGACCCATGGCTCTTGAATGAGGGCCACGGTTAAATTCTCTTTGGTGAACCTCCGACAGAGCACACCCGTGGCGCTCTCAGCATGGTGGAGGTTCACTTGCAGAACTTTAGTCGCCATTTCCGGGGTTCCTGCTTTTTCCGGACGACGACTGTCGGCTTTGGATGTTGCGGATCATCAGGATGTCGTTTGATGTTACAGTTTGGGTTTCTCTCTTCCCTGTAGCAACCTGGCCCGCCAGTTTCGCCTCTGTGGTCAAACTGTCGCTTTTGCACCCCTTTGCCCTGTTTAGATACCTTTGGTTTGGTACCACTAGAGCAGGGGTCGCCTGTAAGCTTCGAGCTTTTCCTTTAGAGGCGGACAGACTAGCCTTTATGGTGCTTTTGGGGTGAGATTTACTAACCTCGCCCGAACCGGAGGCTTCCTCAGATTTCTCTTGGGTCGGCCTTCCAGTTAGCCGAACCTCGCCTTGAACAGGAGGCCTCCTCAGATTGCTCTTGGGTCGGCCTTCCAGTCGGATTGGCGGTAGCGGCAGTCGGTTGATCTGTAATCTTCCTTAGTTGGATTTCACCAAATCGGTAGTTGAGGGTGTATTTGGACTTCTTCAACTTTTCCATCGACGCACCCTCTACTGTGAAGATCCATTCAACATGAATATCTTTTCAGAATGGATCGTTTCACAATACGCCAATTAGTTGTTGTGATGTCATTTTGGCTTTCTATGAGAGCCTTTATTCGGTCGTCATCATAGCTGGAGCTTTGTGGGAAGAATGCTCGGATCATCTCTGGACGTGGAATCGCCACTTCGTCCATTGCCATCAGCTCTGCACCTTCCCAGGGTTTCATGGATGGGGATATTCTCTTTAACCACTCAGCAGTCTCTTGATCCTTACAGATTAGAACCATGTAACCGGACTTGTAGATGAGGTTGTTGAATTTGGGTTTTATTGGCTCGTTTCGCTGTTGAACTACTCTGAGCAGGAGTGTTTCTTGTAGAAGGTCTAGCTGGGCTGTAGTGAGTTGGACGGTGGGAAAGTCTTTGGGTATTATCCCGACCTTCACGCTTTTGGCCATATCACTGTAGCTGATACCAGCTGTTTTCCTCATGGGTGGGTTTTGTTGTCCGGTTGGATAGGAATCCGGTTTATCCACCCGTAATGGATACTCATCAACGCTTCCTTCATCTCTCGTGTGCGTGCGATAGCACTTCACATGTTTCACGCCGAGTGATTATTAAGAGTTTAGGAACGGAAAACTCCACTTTCCACTTCCAACATTTTCCTTGCAGTGATCAGAAACACTCGCATTATATTTCTTCTTTTTGTTTTCACATCCTTCAAGCCGAGATATCATTTCTGCGCTTATCTCATCCAGATGCTTGCATGATGCAATGGAAAACAGAGACTATACACCCGTAGGATGCAATATGATTGTGATGCAGTAAAAAATACTCTGAAGAGTGAACTCAATTCACCGTGAATGAAAAAGCAATTCTGCAATCACTTGACACTCCTAACCTTGCGAGACCTCGTGGAGAACGCTTTCTAATGCTTGATCCCAGTATGTTGGACTACCATAAAGGATTAAAGAATCATTTTAGAGCGGATAAAACTTCAAAGCATGACATATGGACCTTCTGATAATCAGCCTCATTATTGTTCAATTGCACTTTTGAGCAAATGTTAGTTGGCGTTTCCGTTTATGTTCGCAAAATCAATCGGGAAAACGTTTCCCAAGAGTATGGTTCATTTGAAAATTTTGATTGTTTGATAACAAGAATAGGGGCGAATATGTCGTTCTCGTAAGGAAGACAACACCCTCCACAAGTGTGTCGAGCCCAGAAGTGAAGTATTCCCTTTCATCAGACCCATAACTCTCAATTCAAAGGAATCTGATTTTACGACACACATTGTCGGTCGGCCGGACCCTCGATTCCGTTTCAGGGCGTGCGAATTTCATCTTCATAAAGGGGATTTTCCAGTGTTAGTTTCTGACCATGTGGTTGACCATGACGAAGGCAGCGCCACCACCATCCTCGAGGAAAGTTTACTTTTCGAACGAGTGTTGGGATGAAAAGTTTCCCATCCGTCCCTTTGCCGCACCGTGTCGTGGCCCTTATGGCTGTGGGTGCTGCTGAGTTCGTTTTTGTCCGTCGCATATCACGCGGTCAATGAGCGAATTAATGTCATTTTCAGAGTGGGAACCATTACGGCGCACTGGGGAGATTGGGACGCCAAATGAACCCCATCCTACACAACATTATTGGGGTTCAGCGAGTAGGATTTTCGGATGAATTATGATTGCGCTTTCGGGGGTTGATGTCTGCCTGGTTTGCGATGAAAAGACAGTTAATGGTCGGGCAAATTTATGGCGTTCTCGGAACATGGGAAAATGCGACAACTCGGACAGACAGATCGAAAACTATGCTGCACAGTAATACCCACCGCCCACACATATTTGTTCCAGGAAAATGTGTTTGCTCTGGAGCTCCACAATGCTGTCCAACCAGCCGACAAACTGCTCTTTTCTATCATAATGGATGACGTGCGGTGGCCGGAGGAACTGCCCAGCAGACATACCGTGTCGGATATGTGCGATAAAAGTGCTGTCTAGAAAGGGGAGAAAAAGAGAATTATAATGGTGTCGTCGTCGGTCGGTTGGAGTGCCCGTTCTGTGATTTCGGGGATTTGAATATCACACTCGATGACATAATATGGTGTGAAAGGCTTTTATGCGCCAACTTGTGATTCGGTGGTGTTATGGAAATTCCATTTGGGATAATTTAACTTTCCTGGTGCAGTAATTTATCAATTTGTATGTGTTTCGGAGGTAATAAATTTGGAGAGAATCGGAATATGAATGTATGATGTAATGGGCGTTGATCCCGGTATTTGGTAAATGGTTTGTTATTCAGATTCAGTTTTGGTGTTCAGATCGTTCTTTGATGAATTGAAGATCTTTACATTCGTCTTCGGAAGTTTAAAGATTATTCGTAAATTTATTGCTTTCGTGTGTTCAACAGATCTGAACATAAAATATAAAAGTTCTTTATTACAAAGCGATTCCGATGGAATTGAATATTATGAAGATAAATCATTATAAAACGTACTGTTTGGTATCAGAGTTATCGCTTGAAATATTTCAAACCACCTATTTAAAGCCGAATGTGCGGTACACAACGTCACAAACGGGAATGGACTCTTCCTTTCGGGGTGCAGTCAAAGTTTGCTAACACTCAACACGCCAGATAACAACATACATGTACTGCCGCTAACCGCAAGTCAGACTTATCTGTATATGGCGCCCATATCCAGATAAGTCTGACTTGCGGTTAGCGGCAGTGTAACCCATGTGCAAGGCGAACCGATGTGCACAAAAGATTACCGGGAGGGTCTTATAGTGGATCGGCTCGCTGGGAATCAATGCTGTCTCTTTTTGGTGCTCCAGTAGCGGGGATGTTCTGGACTCTTTGGAACTTGTTCTGGACTCTTTGGAGTTTGAGTCAAACTCAAACTTTGAGATGATGTGTTCTGGCGCAACCCTCCCAGGCTGGGATACCATACTCGATTAGAGGGAGGATTATTTGTTTATAGACAGCAAGTTTGTTTCTTCGAGGCAGGGTCGACTTGCGGTTGATTTGAGGCCATTAGGAAATGGGAAAAGAGGGTAATCTGGGTCTTTGCCGCGTTGGTACAGATGTTCCCACTGGTGAAATATATTTTTTGACAGATATTTTTTGACAATTTTCACTAGGTAGCTGGGAAGATTGTATCTGTGAAGCTTGTACACCAGATCATCATGCAAGACATTGGCAAAGATTTTTTCGGTGTCCAGCAGGGCCATGGCTGATGTATTTGACAGAGACTTGGTCCGATTGAGGATGTTTTTGACTTGAGTCAGTTGATGTACGGTTGATCGACCACGGCGGAAACCAAACTGTTCCTCGAGCGAGATGTTATGATGGTCAGAAGATTCAACTAGCCGACGGTAAATCGCTTTTCAAATAGCTGAGAGAAGGCTGATTAGTTTATAGATTTTAGGGAAGGTTGGGTTCTTCCCAGGTTTCATGATTGGGATCACTTTGGCTGACTTCCAGAGGGGAAGTAGCTAACGCGGAGGCACTGATTTAATAGCATGGCAAGATGTTTTAAAACGGCTCAATCATGTGCTTGAGTTCTAAGTTGAAGATGTTGTCGAAACCTGGGGCTTTCATATTTTCAGAGGTCTTGACACAGGTCGTCAGTTCGGCAGCTGTTATCGACAATTCCACCGGAAAGTCGTTGGGAAGTTGTTCGAGATTGTTAGCGTGTTGGTTGACGGTAGCTTCATGCTGTTTGTTAATATTTTGCTCAAGACCGTGGGAGCTAATAAAATGCCGGCCTATTTTCGCTGCTTACTCTGTAGATGTTATTAAGCGATCCATAGAGCCATTGTTGTCTAATGGGATCAACGGTGGAAAGGGACGTGGTTTTGTTCTCAAAATTTTCGTCAATTTCCAGAACGGCTTAGCACGGACTGGGAAAGCACTGATCTTATTAGAAAAATCATTATTTCTGAGGTCCACCATTCTGGCCTAGATAATTTTGTTCAAGCTATTACATTTCGCCTTCAAAGAAGGCAGACTGATGCGTTGGAATTGTCTTTGCTTGATATTCCGCAAACATGGCTTGATATTCCACAGACGGATCAAATCTTTGATGAGTGTATCGATGTTCAGAGCATAGCTTACCTGCCGGACCACCGGCACGTGTTGATTTCGCTCCTCGATAGAATGTAGTTGCCGATCTCAGGCGTCTCGGGATGCGCCTCGTAATTGATGTTTTAATCTGGTACGATGGTAGTTGGACCTAACCTCCAGAACAACAGGATAGTGCTCAGAGCTGAGTTCTTGGTACACCACCGGCTGGGTAGTGTTGTTGTCCATGTTTGTGAGACTGCTTGAGCGCCAGATCGACTCAACCGGGTGGAGCATCCGGGTCAATATGGTGAAGTGTCCTTCGCCCAGGTCTTGTTGAAGGATGGTGCCATTTTGGTTCAACCTATTGTTCCTCCAGGCTCGATGCTTCGCATTGAGGTCGTTAGCGATATATGCCACCCACAACACCATGTTAGCTTGATGATGTATTGCCTCAGGGCCACAGCGGAACTATCGTGTAAGCTTCCAATAATGGTAATCGGGCCGACGGTAGTAAAGATTGGACTCGGAAAAAATGAGACACACAGAAATGGTCACCATTTTTCTGGGATTAAATAACTATATATTAGCTATGTTTTGGCATAATTCATTTATTGAAGTTCCTCCCCCAAGCTGAATGCTCGTACATTTCTCTTAACACTTTGGGCGAAACTTTGTTTATTTTCCTTACACAATTTCTCCCAGTTTTTCTTCAAATATTCATCGGTTTTGAATATTTTTCGCTTTCCTTCAACTTTTCTTTTTCATTATCACCCAAAACTTTTCGATCGGACGAAGTTCTGGTGTATTTGGCGGGTTCGCCTCCTTCGGGACCACATTAACGCCCTTCGCTTCGTACCAATCCATTACAGGCTTGGCGTAATAGCACAAAGCGAGATCCGGCCAGAACAGCGCGGGAACACGGTGGGGTGGAGGAAGGGCAGCAAGCACTTCTGCAAGCATTCCTTTCGATAAATCTGCTTGTTTATGGTGCCGGTTGTAACGGGCGGCTTGCTGTACAGTCCGCACTCGCAGATCGTATGTTACAACAGGTACTTCTTCGCGAATTTGTCCATCTTTTACTTCCGGAACTTTTCCGGAACCTCCATGCGGGACGTACCGACAAAAAACTCGTGTCCGCCTTGATGTATGTTTCGTCGTCCATTACGAGAACGCAATTTGGCCACCGTTGTTTGCTTGTCAGTCCGGTTTGGCGCCTTCCTGACCTGAAAAATACGTAGCCCAGCCCGCCTCATGGTATGCTGGACGAACCACTTCGACGAATTGACCTTTTTGGCCAGGTTTAGGGTTCAGGTTATTTTTAGAATACCGTCTTATCTTCCGGTCCTTCTCTGGGTATTCCGTTTTCGATTTTCGGCCGCTTCCAGCTTGCCGCTCGATGGTCTTCGTCTCCTGGAACATCTTCATAACGCGGGACACGGTGGAATGGTGGATTCCAAGCCTTTTTCCGATCCATCTGTGCGGATCAGGATTATCGATCACCGCGCTCAAGATTTGCTGGCGTAGCTCTTCTTGTTTCGAATGCATCTTGAAAACTACTTGACAGATCGCGATAAAACACGTAAACACATAAACATAATACTCTAAACTAGTATTACCCAAAATATCATTAATTTTTAAAATTAAAGTTACAAAACAAAGTGTCGCATTTTTTCCGAGTCCAATCTTTAGTTACCTCAAGTCCTACGGCTTGAACAATTTGCAGCTATAACCTTGGCAGAAGACGGCAGTCCATGTTTCGACGCAGAACCAGACCAATCGAGTCTCACAAGTAGAAAGTCGGAAATATAGACAGTCACATCGGGCTTGATGTGTGTCTCGGTGATGGCTGCGATGTCGATGTCCTTTTTGTTAAGGAAGTCGGTCAGTCCAATGCTTTTGAATCTACTGTTCCTTTGTTCGGTAGCTTTGCAGCCGGCGGAACAAGCTCAGGGTGAGCTCCTTGTTTTCCTCCGGGAGTAGAGGTCTTTGGGCTGCTGGTCAGTTGGAGCATCGTTCCCCCAGGCGGATGGGAGAGGGTTCCGCAATGGCGGAGTAGCGGCGATTGTATAGAGGAGACTGGTTGTCTTATGACGGTTTTGCTGGAGTGGCGGGAGGTTCGGAACAGTGTGCCACAGAGGTGGAAATTGCAGCTCATTCAACGGCGGAGATGCTTCTCATCGTCGCCCTGGCTGATTCTTAGAAAAGGCCTTATTGCGGATGACGATGAACTCTGCACGCTTCGACCAGGCACGACTGCTGCCCTTGTGATTAGCACCGCATTTGACACACTTGATTTCGGCTGCTTCTTCCATCGCGATGCATTGGTTGGCATGTTGATGCGCTCCGGTGCACTTGCCAAGGGGCCATCCAGAAACCACGTGGTCATGTTTTTGAAGATTTTCAACCCCCCCTCCCCCCATGTGGCTTATCGTGGTCATTTGGCAGACACAAACCTCCCCCCCCCCTAAGACCACGTGTTTTTTTTTTCAAGTACAAAAATTGAAAAAAAACCTTATGTAACAAAAACATATGGTTAATCCGATCAATTTTGAAGATGGACAATTTCAATTGATTCAAAATCAAACTAAACCAAGCATGGAAATTATAAAATTTCATGAATTCGAAAATTTTGATGATGTTATCATGTTGTAATGTGTATCAGGTATTACGATATCTAGAACTCCCACACCTTCGATGCATCAGGAGGATACAAAAAAATATGGACTCGCGAATATGTTATAAAAATTTCGAGAAAAATTTGTAATGGTTTAGAAATTTTCCAAAATATCCCTATATTTTTTAATTTTCAAGAAACAAAATGTCCTAAGCTGATAATATATCTACAAATATCTATGTAATCATAAGACATGATATTACGGAGTTTTGGAACGACCCGATCAACCAAGTCCTGAGCGACGTATCCGTGTATCGCTAAGCATCCAAGCAGGTCCATTGAGCCGATGCGATTTCATTTATTACTTTCACAAGCTACAATAGACCTTCCATGAGTCGATGTTCTAAGGTACGATATCGACTGAAATAAAAACTGAGCCTAAAAATTTAAAAATTTTCCATAACAATTAGGAAATTTCCAATAAAAAAATTATGGTATGAGCTATAAAAAATATTAAATTTTCTACAAATAATGCAAAATTTCCATAAACAATTAAGAACTTTCCACAAAACAAAAATAAATTAACACTTACACTAACAAACCAAAAATTGCAAATATAAAAGAAGAATTTTTCATAAAGATATCAAAATTTTCCACGGAAAAAATACAAACATTCCATAAATAAATCAATATTAGAAATAAATAATTACAAAATTTTCCACGAAATAAAAATTTTGTAATTGTTTATTGCTAATATTGATTTATTCATGAAAATTTTGTATTTTTCTCGTGGAACATTTTGATTTCTTTATGGAAAATTCTTATTTCATAATTGCAATTTTTGCTTTTACAAGTACTAATTTATTATTGTTTTGTGGAAAATTTTCAATTGTTTGTGGAAAATTTGCATTATTTGTAATAATTCTATATTAATTTAATAGGGTGGGTGTACCAATTGTCGCCATACATAAGAACAACTATTTTTTTTTTAAATAAGTAAAAGGCATGTGGGTGGATTTTATATATCAAGCGAAAGGTTTTACTTCCTGCTCCTTAGAACAGCTGTGAAAACTACAATAAAATTTGTTATAATCATCAAAATTGATTAATCCATAATAAGAACGCATGCACCAGTTGTGGCACTATTCTTAATTTTGGTTCCTTATTTGGCAAATCCCATTCTTTTCTTATGGGACTGGCCAAATAGGGACCACTAGTGCGACATCTGGTGCAAAGGACGTCAAAAATTAAGCAAAATCAACTTTTACAATTATGCTTTGCTTGTTTTGGAGGAGATCGAAGGTGTTATCGTATCACATGAATATGCTTTATCGATATGAACTTGGATTGCGGTGATTTGATTGGCCATTTGGCATATAAAGCACTAGTGCGACAACTGGTGCTATAGCCACAACTGGTACATCTAGCCTACTCATACCCTGATTTCTTTATTGGCAATTTCCTATTTTATTATGGAAAATTTCTATTTTTTCTCTATTAAAGAGATTTTCAATCCAGAGCTGGCTCATCTTTCAAAATTTCTAATTCTTCATTGAAATTTTATTTTGATATCGACTCGTGGAAGCCAATGATGCCATACTAAAATTATTTTCTCGGTCACTTAGATGGTTCTTTCGAATAATTTCCCGAGGAACTTCTATTCCACATCTCGAATATGCTTCAGTCAATGGTCCTTTCATAAACGACTCATAGAGGAATGCATGTATTATAGATTAATTATTATTTTAGAGTTCATTTGATTTATCCAATTAACCAACTTATGAATGATGTATGATATAATATCCCAGTAGGTCCATTGGGTTGATATGACTTCATTTATTAATAAATATTATTTATACAAGCTACTACAGACCTTTTGGGTTATCCAAAACGTCCTGGAATTCGTAGTGATTGAACTACTAGAGATCATTCAAGTCAGTACACCCAGTGCTTCTAAGGCCCACCAAAAAAAGTTTGCGAGCAAACCTCATTGCCAATGTGCATCTTGATGATGACTCAAGATCATTTTGAGAACCGTGGACTTTAGATCTCATGTTAATGGAAATTAGGATATGCTTATTTCATTGGATTTGGTAGATATCTGGTAGATATCATGGGCTGAACTTGAGATCATTTTGGAGTACCTTGAGCATCTCGTATTCCTGAATATTAATCACTGGCTCGGAGACGAGCCAGCCTCGGGCCGAAAGTCTCCCTAATAAAAACAATAAAAAAAATCACTGGCTTAACGTTCAGGATGACCCATCTTATCTGAGTGTTCAGAATGATTCAAAGTTATAGTTATATCATGAGTTTTCAGGGTCAGTCAAATTTGAGCTCCCATATTTTTTCTGTAAAGCCAATATCTAGATGAACAATTTTACTGGTGGTGGCCTAGCTCTCTTTTGTGATTTTATAGACAATCTAAAACGCTGGGCATATATGACCCATCCGTCCTGAAAGGGTTGAGATTTGTTTTGGAATTCAGTTTCAATCGTTATTATAACACTATTTTTTAACCTAGATTGTTTTAGGAATTGGAGTGTTTTTTTCTGGAACACTGCCACTTTTTTCATATCGCAGGAATCTCCTTAGTTCTAAGACCCTTTTATGAATTTAAAAAGCATTTTATTTAGAATTTCATGTTGATTTTTTAAATGCAAGCCTCTCTATGTCTTAACCTTTTTCATACGCACTACTAAAATTTTGTGCATTTAGAACATTTAGGTTGTGTTGTTTTTACAAGTGGAAATAACGTTAAAAAAATGTACTTTTGTAGTATATTTGTAAAGGTTGTACTTTTGAAGCATTTCCAGTAGGAATTCCTTAAAAAATTAAATCTTTTAAAGATTTTCTGATGTGAAAAATCTATAAAATTTCTAAATCATTTCCTGTGCATCATTTCCATTTCCAAGCAATGTTTAGCTGAACCTACAAAATAATCAAAATGACTTCCCGAAGAAGAATGAATTCCCGATTAAATTTTGGAAGAATTTATGGTGCAAATTGAAAAACCATAAACCTTGAGAATTCTAAAGATTTATTCTTTGGAAATCCAAAGACTCTTCCGTGGAAATTCTAAATAATGCCTCAAATAAAAAAATACTTGGAAAATTAAAAAAAATGTGATAGAATTCACAAAGAGCGTAAAAAATTATTCCAAAAAATTTTCATTTCAAAATTCCAAATTTGAAAAAAAAAATCCAAAAACAAAAAATCAACGGAAATATCAAAGTGTTTCATGTGGCATTGATTATTTAATATCTTTCAGAAATTCAGAAGATTTTTTCTTGAAAAATTTAGAAGTCTTCTTCTTCTTCTATGGCTCCATATTCCAACTGGAAGTTGGTCTGCTTTTCAACTTAGTATATTCTGTTAGCATTTCCTCAGTTATAAATAAAATAAGCTTTTATTTGCCAGCCATTGCACGATCATATATCTTGTGTAGCAAGTACGATGGATACACTATACCTAGGGTGTCGAGAATGTTTCCCACCCGAAAACATCCTAGACAGGAACGAGAATCGAACTCGTCATCTGCGGATTGGCAATCCTACGCCTTTGCTCGCAAAGCTAACTGGAGACTGAACAGTTTGAAGTGCACTCCATAAAATGTTCAAAAAACTTCTTTTGGAAATGAAGAAGAATTTCTGGTGAAAATTCGAAAGAACTTGTCGAAGAAATTCATTAGAATGTAAAAAAGATATGACAATATGAACATTTTTTCCACCGAAAATTATATGTATTTCCCACGGGACTGTTTTGAATTTTCAGACAGAATTCATATGGAATTTTTTTCGGAGTTTTAAGGAAATTTTTTCGGAATTTACACTGGAAATGTTTTTTTTCATTAACAATTTGTAGAAAATTTTTCAAGCGAAATTTTTCAGAGAGAATTGTTCAAAAATCATTCTGAATGCCAGCATTTTATCAGGATTGTATGAAGTAATGTCAAAGTTTTTACAGGAAATTTCTTTATTGGATTTTTCCTGAATATCCACAAGAAATTCTTTTGAAGTTTTTTTCTTGGATTATTGTAAAAACATGAACATTTTTCAAAATTGTAGCTGCAGTACGCTGATGCAAAAGTGTCGGCGGCGTGATGCCAAAAACCATCCTCAGCGGATTTTTTTTTTAAATATTTTTTTTTGTGGAAATTGAGACTGAATCGCAACCTGTTTTTTCGTTAATTTTTTTATGGAAAAAGGATCTAAGGCTAAGATGGTCAAATAACGCAGATATGCATCGGCGTTACAACTGACGCTGCGTTACCGTTTTTCTCGATGCACACGTACGTCTTTTCAACGCTGAGTTGAAAAGACGTTACGTGGGCATCGGCCCTGAGATGCGCTTTGCGTTTAATGATTAAATAATTAAATTTTAATGATTTGTATTTTTCACACCGCTATTGTTATTCACCAAAAGTTTTTCATGTAAAAAAAACCACGTGGTTCGAGAGCAACACCCCCCCGTCCCCCCATGTGGCTTATCGTGGTCATTTTCCAAACCCCCCTCCCCCCATATATGACCACGTGGTTTCTGGACGGCCCCCAAAGCGAGGCTTCATGTGGTAGTTTCTGGTTCCGTGGCTGAACGCAAGGCAGTTGCCACACTGCGTCACGTCACGTTTCTTAGGGCGGTATCTCTCCCACTCCACAATTATGTGGAAAGTAGAAGGTCCGCCACTGAGTTGGAGCCCTTCTCCAAATGCGCCATTGGCCTCAACTTATTAGCTTGCAGTTCATCGACAATTGCCTCCGGGGTGTACTCTGGGAGGCCACGAATAATGACCTTCAGAGGCTTGGTTCCAGGAACATCATGTGAATAAAACTCACATTTCTGGGCCAAGTTCCTGGTTGTCGGCTCCGGTGTTACAGTTGATCTTCGTCGATCTCATCGCACAGCTTGAACAGAGGGCCAATCCTACCAAGCTCCGTGCAAAGCATGACGACATTCTTGGTCGAGGTGAAGAGGGGTAGACATGGGGACATGCTTGACCGGCAAGGCTGCAAGTTCCTGAAATAGGGGGAATGACTATTAGACTTAATAATTTTTATAAAGGGGGATAAGCGGTTAAATCTTTTAAAGGAAATTAAACAGAGGAAATTTACAAACAAAAAAACATAAACAAAAAAGTATTTTACAAGGTGAACCGGCCTAGGGCCGAGTCAATGTTGGTCCAACGTGTTTGAGCGTGTGTACGCTACATTATGCAGCGTACACACAATCAAGCAGATTGACTAACATTGACTCCACCCCTCGTTTAGTCAAGCATCAACTATGTTCTACAAACAGCAACACGGACGTTCAATTTATTCGACCAACGAACGACCGACGCGCCAACTCGAACCACAATCATCAACAAATATATGCGGGTTTGTGTAACTTCACTACACTGAACCCAAACCTCATCATGATATCGACTGAATATTGATTTGCACACGCCCTTTAACGATCTTCATTCGAAATGCAGATGATAGTCATTCGGTGCAGTCCGACACCGGATGAAGGAAAGTCGAATGCGAATCATCCGAAAAAGGAAATAAGTTCTTTCTAATTAGAAATGTTTATAAGATTGCAACCGTATGAGAATCGTTTGTAAATAAACTGATTTTCGAATTGAATTCAGTATGTACCGTTTTTGAAAAAATGCTGTGAATATTCAAATACCTTTCGTATTAATTTTGTTTGAAATAAATATCAATATATAATACAATATAATATGCCACATTTTATTTTTATTACGCGCTCATTGGCAATTAATTACACTTGATAATTAATAACTTGATCAACAACAACATTAATAACTTGATCAACATTTTTTTTGTTAGAAGCATCCAAACATCGGTGTTTTGTCGTAAAGCAGTATTCAATACAATCACGCGTCATTATGCAGCTTTAATGGACTTCTACCTGAACTGTGCGGGAGGAATAACTCGTAAGCTTTGTGTTGGTGGTCAGACCTGAAAATATAAATGTGTCTTAATATTCTATCTTTATGTTCAAATTTTATTTATTTGGAGGAATTCGTAATGACTCGAAATACTTACAGTAGTGAGAATTTACTGCATCAGTTTCTGCTGTTGCGGAATGATGGTTTGCAACGTACTTTCGCCATTAAGTAGCTTTTTGATATTAAAGTTTCTTGTTGGGTAACCGTTGAAGCTAATCTTCGAAGAACGATAAATACGATGCATTGCTGCGGTTACTGCTCTGAAAAGTAGATTTTAAACTCTATTTCTATATTGTTTCACAATATTAAAATATTAAAATACTTACGATTATTTTAACAAAACCACTGAACCATGAGCGTCGACTGTAGAGTGTAGAATGGCGATATTCTAATAATGACCTCACACATCCACTCGATCCCGGCATCTGAAATTTATTTTGAAATCAAATGATTCGCGTTAAGGGGCTGATTCAAAACAAGAATCATCCGATTAATGAATGATGTTCAGTTGTTGTCATCATATTCTAAAAGAAGATGACATATCATTTATTTATTGAACCAAAACGTCAGTCGATAAGCGGATGATTTTCTTTTGATCAGAGATGGATTCTGCTGATGCAGCGTTCCATCATTCGTAAATAGAAGGACAGAAATGGAGAGTCAAGCGGATTACATTTCAGTTAATACAAGGATGATATTTTGGCTCAGTGTACAAACGCTCAAACATGTTCGGCGAACTTTGACTGCGCCCCGACAGGTCAAACCAAAATCAAACCCCTTTGATTTTTTTCAACGGAGCCGTCAACTGTCAAAAGGTTGTTCGAACAACTTCACAGACTGTCAAACAAAGCAGCAACCAAACCTTTTGCTTGGGGGCGGAGTCAATGTTGGTTCAACGTGTTTGAGCGTGTGTACGCCACATTATATATATTTATTTATTTTTATTATTATATATTTATTATTTAGTATTTATTCAGATCAATATATATTCATTTATCACACTATCATCTCGGAGCTAAAATTATAGGTAAAATAGTAATAATTAATATTTTGAACGAATTTAGTTTTGTTATATAAATATTGAATTATTTTAAATATGCGTTTATAGGCAGTTCAGTTACCATCGCCATTTGTGTACATACCTATATTGCAAAATACATAACATTTAGGGAAAATTATGAACCCATATTACATACAAGACTCTTCTCAATTATCAAATTTTCTCCTGTAGATGGATAGCGATGATGCAATTTGTGACATAAAATGTTACACTTGAAAAAGACCATTTATTCCAAAAGCGGTTGTTTAGCCACATTCATAGAACAGTTCGACAGCAAATTACGGTTAGACGCTTTCCCTCTTACAAATTACAAGGTCCATTGGATTTTAATTAACATTTTTAATTATCATCAAATGCCGAGCTCTTTCGCACTCCCGAAACAACAACCAAACCAGCTTAATGAGGCTAAACAATTTCGCCCTCCCACCACGCTCTGTGTCAACTTGTGAACAAAAGTCAGAAAGCTTGCACGCTGCAAAAGTTTCTTCGCTAATTTGCGCTGTTTCACGAGAAATAAAACAGCCGATTCATAGTCAAAAAGCCGGAACCGACTTCGTCGTCGTCGTCGCACATTTCGCCGTCATCCGCCCGGGTTAGCAGCGGAAAAGCAGTCGCGACTTTTCCATCATCAGATCCCATCCAGACTTCGGTTTTCGGTTATGAACGCAGAAAAGTCCTACGCACCGGAACTGGAGTTTCCGGCTCGTACCTACCGCCTGCCTGACGCTGAACGAGCGGAGTAAATGGCAAAACTTTGCCGGCCCGCATCCACATTCCGGGGCAGGGCCTGCGTCGAGTTCCGAGTACTTACGCAGTGTGCAAATTAATTAAATCCAGACAGGGCAGCAGCGCCAGGAATCAACCGACGGAATCACTCAATTTACACCTCACCGCATGTGGGTGCTGATGGAGGGCACGCACAGGCACTTGAACTATGGAACTCCAATTTTACAGACATGGGCATCCAACTCAGTTTTGCAACAAGCCCCATAACGTTTCGTATCAACGGTGAATGTTTTCGAATTGTTGGCACTTGGCAGAAACTTCGAACGAAGGATTGTTCCGCTTGTGGGTGTTGAAAGTTTACGTTTGTTTGGTGTGCGTGGTTTGTACACATAGAATAAATCTACATTGATGAACACTGTAAAGTAATATATGGTGATTATAGAGATATTGTGAGGATTTTGTTTCGAATTTTCAACCACTTCTTGCTGCATAGAAAGTTTGTTTTTACAAAGGTTGTAAAACTTCATTATAAGTTGTTGCATGTAAGAGGCCATATACTTGTTACGTAAGGTTTTATAGGGGGAGGAAGTTTTATAGATGGGACACATACCTTCTTTGTGTTGAAGAAAGCAACCTACGCGTTAGTCCAGCTCATGTTCCTACAAGACAACTGATTTTGAAGATAGTAAAATTCAAACGAAGGCGACCTTCATTCACTCACATCATTTTCCCACTTTGGTGGAGCATTTGGCACCGGTCAATTGTCTGAGCAATGAAACGAATCTGGGAATCAATCTTATTTGAGAGCAAGACTTTATGTGACCGAATAAATTACTTGACTCCCATTTCATGTGTTTCTTTTTATATGCTCTGCTATTCGATACGCGATACCGCCACGCCTTGAAATGAGCTTTTGTCACCGTCACCGCACAAACATCGTTACTGCAAACGGTCCTTCGGTGTCAAAGATTTGAACTTTTATTTTTCATACTTTTTTCGCGATGTGGTGTTTCAAGTGGCTTTATGTTCATTGCAAAAACGAACTTTTGATCAGGGAACATCAGGAAATGTCATCAATCGAGTCAGTTCAACGAATCGAAGTGATGTCGTATGTATGCAAGAGAGTAGAAGGGTAAGCCTCACATGTTTCGATTTACATAACATCGTTAAATTGGGAAAAAAATGTTTATTCAGATAAATGGTAGGAACCATCCTTATCGTGAAATAAACGCAAAAAAAACTCTTGTGAAAGGTATGTCTTCTACAATATGGAGGTGGTAAGAAAACGGACCGACCAAAGCTTAGAGTTAGACGAAGTGACGTTTGTGGTGGCCTCCTTGAAGGGATTGTATTTTTTGTTCAATGGTATTCGTGCATGAAAAATGAACCACAGAATTGTGTAAAATAATTCAAATTGTGAAGACCGCAAAAGTCACATTGACATAAGATCCCGATCCCAGTCCCAGAAAAGCGGGTGCGTCCAGTGCGGATCCTTCAGAAAATTACGTCTCACACTTGACGCTTCAGTTTAAAATTTGTGCAGCTTTTACCAGTCGAGAAGTGAATTGATTCGCACTGGAGAGCGTTTACGTTTGCGTGTGATACGAGACAGGAAAAAGTGATAGATAAAATGTTAGACGGCGTTCTGGAACCATTTCCTCAAATATAAGAATTTCCTGAAAAGCACGTATTTAAATCATGTCTGTCGCAGTCAAGTAATGTTGCCCCTTCTTTCATGACTGATGTCCATTTTAAACAATGTTATTTCGGATAAACGTTATTTTCGAGGTTATTTTCTGAGAAATGTCATTTTTGGAGAAATGTCATATTCGGGAAAATGAAAACATTTTGCGGTCATGAATTCAATCCCAAGACCGTTTCTATTCTCATAATTTGTATCTTTCTCTGCTAGAACATGAAATTTTTTATTTTTTTATTCTTTATTAAGGTGTTTTTTTTAATTCTAGATTAAGTTCAACACTGAGAACATGAAAAATGTTTCTAACAATCGATATGGATATGGAGTCCATTTTATTTCCATCTTCTGTTATACACCTTCATCGTAACTATTATAGCAATAGAATTGGAAATGAACGGAAAAGCTAGCTATTGCATCCATTCAGAATATTGTCGTAGCCAAACAAATCCATTCTCCAACTTGCTTTTTTTTTGTTGTGTTGGACATTTGCAAACAAATGGCGTGTTCACGCCCCAAGAAACGAACACTAAATGATCTCCATTTATTTTTTTTGTCCCCTTCTAACAATCTAAAATTCTCTGTCAGCCTACTGAGATTCAATTTCAAATTTCTTCTCATTAGCTTCTTAGTATGCTGGCATTTCAAATTTCAAATTCGTTATCATTTTGATTTATTTAAATTCTATTTTATTTATCAATGTAACCAAAAACAAAAATGTTTTTTTCAGGCTCACTTTATTCCCCACAAATATAGGGAAATATACCTATTCTTGGCAGTCTAAGGCATTCGCCAAATTGAATGATAAAAATAATGAATAATTACTCTAAAACACAGGTACAGTTTAACTGATATACATTTGTATGCTCTTTCTTTTATGATTGGTATTCACTAAATATAGCAGCTTTTACCACAATCTCAGTAAATTTAATATAAAGTAACAGGTCAACGTTTCTTCTATTGGCATAGCAATTTCTATTATCAGCAATGAGTTTGCTCCATTTGGCAACTAGACATGGAAGTAGAAAACTGGTAATGTATTGGTGCCAAATGCTGGTTGTTTATATCCTCCAGTAGTAAAATTCATTCATATTAATCGGCCGCACGCTCATCTCGCTTCACTCAATTTTGGAACAAACTTTATTATTTATCAAAACTGGCTTAAAACAAAACATGAATTTTTAGCCTTGGCATTAATTTTATGTCATGTAGACAGATGGGCAAAAGCATTTAATTGTACATTGTAAAACAAATTTAACCCTTATGCGGCCAACAAAAAACAGACGTGAATTGCAGATAGGGTACTAGTGTATTCAGATATTGACATTTTCATAACTTTTACCATTTTCAACCTATTTGAATAATGTTGGCCATTTTGGAGAAGGGAACTTATATGCTTTTTGTCCGCTGCCAAGATTTACATCTTTTGTCTTTTGTAATGCCTTAGAGTCGTAAGCAAAAGTCTATCAACCAGTTTCAAATATACAACTTGCTCTTTGCGGTCCTTACGTGATATGTTTGTTTCATAAAAAAAAATCATGGTGGTTGTGTACAAGACACGACCGCTCGACGTAAACTACGTAAAACCAAATCTATACACATAAGAATTAATTTTTGTCTGTCTGCCCTTATAGATTAGGAAACGGCATGAACATTTGTATGTAGAGGTTTTTGGGAACGATAAAGATTCTTATGATGGTATTAGACCCCTCCTCTTCTGGAGGGGGGACTCCCATACAAATAAAGTACAAATTTTTGCTTTAATCGAAAATAATTCTAAAAAATAGAATCTAAATTTGCAAATTTCGAACACTTCTTTTAAATAATGTAAAAAATATATAATTAATCAATTTTAGGTGAAACGAAGCTCGTCGGTTCTGGTAGTATAGTATATTAACAATATATTCCACCTCGTAAGTCTTCATATGTTGAATAATGGGCAGGACTGTCCTATCCAGTCGCTGGAGCCACCCCATTCTTACACTACGTTTCACAGTTGAATAATAGATAATACCCTAAAAGTAGGCAATTATTTATGGTTGAAATGCGCTATGTAGGAACGGGAATGGTTATGATTTTTTGATGAGCTTGGAAAGTATTGAAGTTGCAAAAGGAAAACGGTCCTGTCAGCCACATAAGGGTTAAAATACTACGGTGTTACTATCACTTTTGATATAACGCATGGTCTGCGTAAAAATATGAAGCATTTTTTTTAAAATAAATGCCATCGCCGGATATTTTGTTCGTATTTTTGCTAAAATCAACTCACATAGAATTGTGCTTGGTATCTCCTTAGCGTGTGTTTGATGTGCTCACAAACACATTCTCTCGCTCTATTCCGAAGTGTGCTGCTGTCAAAGAAAACGAACAGTGCCGATTTTATTTAGTGAAATATAGAGCAAATATTGCTTAAATTTGCTCTTTGTGGTGATAATCAAGTGGTGATAAAGTGTAAAAAGTAGTTTACGTACTTAATTTGTCGTGTCATACGCAATTAAGAGGAGAAACAGGCGATCCAAAAAAGTAAGTAACAGTTTGCTTTTCGTGCGCTGCTTTCTTTGGCAATGCAATAATGGCAAGGATTTCGTAGGTGCAAATTTGTTTCGGTGATTAACACATCAAATCTTGCTACTTTTACACCATCAACTTATTCAAATGAAAGCTTAAACTTGAAATTGTGTGATTGAATCAAAATTATGTTCATAAATAGTGTATGTTTGCTGGAAAACGCAAATATTTTTGAGGGTGCCAACAACTGTCGCACCCTGCCAATGCCGTATTCTACCCTATGTTATTTTTTTCTATCACGCAACCTGTTAACAAAGACTATTCTCTGCAATAAAACCAAACCATTTTGTTACGAAGAACTCGGCTATTGAAATCTCGACAAACAATACGCTAATATTTCCGGGGAATTGTCATTTTCGGAGCAATGTCTTTTCGGGAAATTTTCCTTTTCGGAGAAATGTCATTTTAGTAGAAATAGGCGAATTCGAGAAGGATCTATAGTGGTAGAGTACGTTGCGAGAGTTTGGGAGAAAAGTCGTCAGAAGCGATTATTTACATTCAAAATAAAATTTTCTCAATAAAATTTACTTCACTTTTTGGTATATGATCACATGTTTTGCACTGGCAATAGCTTCTTACAGTCTTTAAGCAGCTATTGAAGACGAATCCAACCCAAATAAGTCGCGAATTAAAAATCTGGGAATTCATAACCAAGAGGTGGAGGCACTGCAAGAGATTAGTCGGAAAAATCATATTTATGCAAGCACCCACCGGATGGAAGCTCATCTCAAAGAAAACATAATTTTCATCCAATTTGCGACTATTTCAGCTTTCATAAATGGTTGGGTTAACCAGAAAACCCAAAAATCGTACTCCCTCCGTATGCTGCCAATGCACTTTTTTGGCCAACGACAATTTTTTCGTGGCTCTTGTGACGACCACCAGATTTCGAAATGATCGATGAGCTTTACTCAAATTCGCCTATAGCATTTCCGGGAAATATATATTTTTGGCGATATTTTATATTTTTACCCGATTTTTTACATGGAAGCTACGTTCCGTGTGAAAAAGTTTTCAGTTCAAAATTAGGAAAACTTTGCAGAGTAACTTTGCAAAAAAAAGATTTTTTACAACGTCGTGTACAATATCTGTGTAAAAACATAATCGGATGTATTCGTAGAATGAACCCCAGGTGGTAACCTTTACGTGATGTGTGGAGTTTATAAGGGTTTAGCTGAGCCAGTGACCTCTCTAAAAACCTGAGTATCACTAGTGTTCAATTAACGAATTACACCGCAGCAATGCTATAATGCTTCAACATTTTCAGAAATTTTCAGAAAAATTATGCTCAAGAGTAATGTGATTTTTGGAAAAATGCCAATTTCGGGCTAAAAGTAATTTTAATAGAGTGGTTTTTTTTCGAAGAAATTTAATTTCCAGATTTTTTTTTATTTTTCGGAATATGGTAATTTACGAGGTAACGTAAAAAAAGAGAAATATCTATATCTTTAAAATGTTTTTTTCAGAAATAATGTTTTTGGAATTACTATTTTTGGGGGAATTGAGAACTTAATTCAGGTCAGTAGCAAGAGAATCTTTCGGCGTACGATGAAGTAAATTTAATATTTCATCTCTGAAACTCATTATCCTTGACACGAATGCACCTTCTGGTGTAAAGTATCATTAATAAACAAACAAACTGAAACTCATTATGAATTTTGTTTCTATCCGACTTGGCGTTGAACGACAGTGATCCAGAATATTTGCGCTTTCTCAGCTTCTTGCTAGCTAATTTTCACGAACATGTACTTGTCTCAACCGAAGCTGTTCTATCAGAATGCTTCAAGGACGTCTTTTCTGGAACTCAATACATTGTTCAACCTCGCGTTTTCAAAGACACCACTATCAATACTGAAGCAATGAGCAGCTGTCATTCTTTAAGTCTACGCTTGCTGCGACGCCACAAAGCCAAAATAAAAACTCAGAGGCAGCCCAATTTGACGAAAGGTCATTTGGTAGAACAAATCATTCGGCCGAATAGGTCGTTCGGTCGAATATGTCATTTGACGTCTTACTTCTCACTTCTCAATCATCATTTCACACTTCTCAGTGTGAAGAGAGATGTTTCACATCTCACTTCACACTACTCATTTTTCACAGTGGGAAGTGAGAAATGATTAGTGAGAAGTGAGACGTCTCACTTTTCACTAATCATTTCTCATTTCTCACTTTCCACTGTGGTAAGTGGTATCCGTCAACGGGGGTGTCATTGTCGCAAAATTTGGTATATTCTAAGTAAATGTTACAAAGCTCTAGAAGTTAACATTGGAATCAAGTTTTAATGAGTTTGGTACAAGGTTAAGGGGTGAGCCAGCCAAGGGCTGAAAACCTCTATAATAAAGACAAAAAAAAACAGCTTGGTACAAGTTTAAATAACAAATTTACCACTGTGTAGGGCCCTCCTTAGCCGTGCGGTAAGACGCGCGCCTACAAAGCAAGACCATGCTGAGGGTGGCTGGGTTCGATTCCCGGTGGCAGTCTAGGCAATTTTCGGATTGGAAATTGTCTCGACTTCCCTGGGCATAAAAGTAGCATCGTGTTAGCCTCATGATATACATATGCAAAAATGGATTAGAAACCTCGCAGCTAATAACTGTGGAAGTGCCTAATGAACACTAAGCTGCGAGGCGGCTCTGTCCCAGTGTGGGGATGTAATGCCAATAAGAAGAAGAAGAAGGGAAAAAATAATAAATGAGGGAAATTCTGCAAAGTTATAAGTTGTTCAAATTTAGCCCAATCTCACCCAGGGAGTGACATTGGGCCAAATAAAATAAAGTTCAGCGGTGGCGATGCCTCGACATTCGTTTGGTTTCGGCTTAGTGCGGTACACATTAAAATAATTGCCTTCATTACGGCGCTTACCAACTATGTAAGGCATATTATTGGGCTTGGCTCAATCTCACCCCTTTTTATCGTTTATTGCTCGTTGTTACGAAAATCCAGAACCACTATATAAAAATTAAATAGTAATACTTAATAATTAAATAATAATTAAATAGTAATACCCCACAAATCTATTACATAACTAGTTTTAGATCGGGATACCTGCTTATCATAAAATTCGATAAAACAACAACAAATTATCGTAACATGATAAGTATCGATCTAAAAACAAGTTATTTAATAGATTTGTGGCTTGTGGGGCATTACTAACACTATTTTAATACAGGTTCATTCAATGAATAGTTTAACATTCAAAATCCAAGCATTATGGTAAGAGCACAATTAGTTCTTGGAATTTGATTTGTAATTTCGTAAGTTTCTGCGATATTAGGAAACATTTTTCGTCTACTCACTTCTCACTAAGGGTATGCGATAACACACTATTTCCGAACGAAACGAGACGAAACGAAATTTAAAATCTCAATGTTGATTCGAATCGAAACGGAATATAGATTTACTTTCGAGACTTCGAAACGATACGAAATTAAGGGCCATTCAATTCGAAATTTTACGAAACGAAACGAAATTTTAATTTTTTTTCCGCGTAATTTTTATTAAATTTGTTTTACATAATCTACGCAATTCTGATTTCATTTTTTCGAAGTAAAATAACTTCTTGGCAACCAATGGAGTTATTATAGTAACATAAGAAGCAGTCTGTGATAAATTACAATGTGATAATATTAAATTAACCATGAAGAATGTGACCTCGAATCTGATCTTTCTTTATCAGTTCCGTTATATCAGTAAGTATAAAAAAATATAGAAACTGTGAATTTTTTTTTGTGTTTGTTAAAAACAGAATTATGTAAATATGCTAAAGCGGGGTTTAATGGTATTGAGCCAACTCAATACCAGAAAATGAATGCAAAGATTTTATTTTTTATCTTGTGGGATATTTATTTATATATCCACAACTGCCAGGCATATATGCAAATAAAAAAACATACATTTGCTCACTAGAATAGCCCACTACATCTTTCTAGAGTGCACAAAGATATGTATTTCAGATTGTATTTCAGAAATGTGATCGAAAATTGTTACGACAGCAGTTTGCTAAAGCCTGTCCACGTTAAATTTCGGACACTTAGGTAATGTCCAATTGATTTGTTGTCATTTTATCAATTTGAGCGTGTTTAAAACATGCCGAAAGCAGCACATAAAGCAGAAGGAACTCCGTGACCGCCACTGGAAAGGAATAGTTGGTAAGTTGAAAAGGTAATTCAAGTCAAGCCACCTTGGTGGTAAGCGACTAAATATTTATTGTAAACAAAGTTATTTTGAAAACTTGAAAACGAAAACCGTGTTTCGAATCAATCCAATGCAAAATCAATGTGAAAAAGAAGAAAATTAATTGCGTATTTGTCGACTCAGAATAAGATTATGTACTTAGCGTTCATAGAAAAAAAAAATGTAAAACATAAAGTTATGAAAAGAACTTTATGTTTTGTTCAGTCGGTTTTTTTCTAGCGAAATTTTTCTAATTTTATGAAACGAAACGAGTTCAAGAAATCAGATTTCGCTATGCCTAAGCAATTTCGTTTCGAACTACCAAAAACGATTTTTTTCGAAATACCGTATATAATTACTTTTCACAGTGATAAGTGAGATGTGACAAAAGGTAAGACAGAAATGAGACGTTTCATTTCTAACTCCTCATTTCTCACTTATGACTTCTTACTGTGAAAAGTGGGAAGAGCGAAATAAGAAGGGAAACGCTTCTCTTCTCACTCATCATTTCTAATTTCTTATTTCTCATTTTTCCAGTGAGAAGTGAGAAATGATGATTGAGAAGTGAGAAATGAGACGTCAAATTACTTATTTGACCTAACCGGCCAATTGACCTATTGGACCAAATGACCTATTCGGCCATATGGCCCATTTGGTCAAATGTAGGGTATCCAGCAGCCTTGCGAGCAAAGGCGTAGGATTACCAATCTGGAGATGGCGAGTTCGATTCTCGGTCCGGTCTAGGATGTTTCCGTGTTGGAAATATTCTCGACATCCTGAGCATAGTGTATCCATCGTGCTTGCCACACATAGAAAAGCTTTCGATTAATAATTGTGGAAATGCTAAAAGAATTATAAGTTGAAACGCAGGCTAAGTACCAATTGGAATGTAGAGTTATAGAAGAAGATGAACCCAATATACACAGAAATTCAAGAATTTCAGAAATTCCTTCAGGAGTTCCTTCAGAAATTCCTTAAGAAATTCGTTCGAAAATTCCTGAAACGAATTCTCTTCGGAAATACGGGATCCGAGGAAATGGAACACCTGGAAGAATTTCAGAATTTTTGAAAATTTGCTATGGAAATTCCTGAAGGAAATTCCGAAGGAGTTTCCAAAAGAAGTTTTAGAATTTTTTCAAAAATGTTCGAAGAAAATCTTTCAAGAGTTTAGTAATGAGTCACTGGAGGAACTTCCGATATATTATTTAGAGAAATTGATGATGAAACCCCTGGAGGAATTTTTGGAGGTATGCCTGAAAGGGCTTCTGGATGACTAACCGAATCAGCAGGATAAATTTATGGAATATCACCTGGATGAGTACTGGAGAAATTTCCGAAGCAACTCTTCCTAAAGAAAGATGATCGATCGACTGCAATCCCGATATTTTTGGGTTTTTCTTTTTGGCTTGAAGTCTTAATTCTAGATTCAAAACAGTGTTTTGTTTTACTACTGTCCGGATTTTGAAAGGAAATCAAGGATAAATACCTGGAAGAATTCCTGAAGGAATTCCTTCAGATATTTTTGAAGGAATTCTTGCAGGAGTTTTTGAAGTAGTTTCCAAATAAATTCCGGTAGAAATCTAAAAATACATACGAAAATTCCAATAGATATTTGCTTGTAATATTCCATTTGGATTTTTTTTCTTGGATTCTTTTAATAATTATTCAGGAAATTTATTCAACCTATTCAGGTTGTTCTTTGGAATTTTATTCGAAAATTCATTCGAAAATTACTCTTGAAATACATTTTGAAATGACTCCAACAGTTTCTTTAAGAATTTCTCCATAACATCCTCCATATCAACCGTCTAAAACGAATTAAGTACTCTTCATTTAATTCCACCAATTATTTTCGATATCTTTGCAGATACGTATTTCGACCACAACTGTGTGGTCTTCAGTGTCTCGTACTTGACTTGACTTGACTAGTCGAGTCAAGTACGAGACACTGAAGACGACCACACAGTTGTGGTCGAAATACGTATCTACAAAGATATCGAAAATAATTGGTGGAATTAAGGTCACTCCTTAAGGAATCCAAGTTTCAAATTGCTCACGTTTTCGGGGGCACACCACTCGATACTGAAGCAACGCACAACTGTCATTTTTATTATTTCACGCAGGCTGCGACGCAGCAAAACTAAATCAACAAAAATGACAGTTGTGCGCCGCCTCCGTATCGATTGGTATGCCCCCGAAAACGCGAGCACTTTGAAACTTGGATTCCGTGAGGAGTGTCCTTAAATGGAGAGTACTTAATTCGGCTTAGACGGTTGAATACATTCCACTAAAAGAGCTTAATATATTTTTTTGATCCTCCATTTATTGTTTCGAGAATTCCTCCAGGAATAATTTATAAAGTTTTCTCAATAGCTCGTTTCAACAATCCTTCAGTGTTTTTTTTTTCGTAAAACCTCCCAAAAATCCTTCCAAACAATGTAGTATTCCTTTCAAAATTCCTGTAGGAATTATTCCGGAAATTTTGTTGAAAGAATTCTTCCGAAAAAATATTGAACAATGAAATACGAAATCCTAAAAGAATTTCCGGAGGATTTTTTAACGGAAATTTAAAAAGACTTTCTGGAGGAATTCCGTAACTTTCTAGAATTCCGGAAAGAATTTCTGAAGGGTTTTCGAAAGAATGTTCAAAGGCAATTCCGGAGAAATTTTAAAAGGGTTTTCGAAAGTCTAAAGGTGTTCCTGGATGAATTTAAAAAAAAATCCGGATGAATAAGCGAAGGAATTTCCTTCAAATTTTTTGACCAGCAGATCTGAAGAAATTCTTGAGGGAAATTTCGAAGGAACTACAAGAGATTCTTAGTAGAGCTTTCGAAACGATTTCTTGGTAGATTTCTTAAAACGTATTCCGAAGAGATTCCTAAAGGAACTCGTAAAGGAATTTGGGAATGACTTTCAAAATTTCGGTTAAATTCCAATCTCTGAATTTTCGAAGGAATATTATCAGCAATATCCAATGGAATCCTCAATTTTTTTAGAATTTCAGTTTTTTTTTCTATTTGTCTTCCGTAATACCTTTCGAAATATCCTCGAAGATTCCTTCAGAAATTCCTCTAGGGAATGCTTCGATAATTCATTTACAAATTCTTTCAGGAATTTCTTCGTTAATTCTTTTGTAGATAAGATTGGTAATTTTCTTGGAATTCCAACGGAAAACCTTTCGGGAGAATTACTTTTATGAATTTCTTTATGAATCCCTTTGAAAATTGCCTTAAGAATTCCTGCGGAAATTAAATTACGAACTCTTTCAATTTTTTAAGGAATTACATCACCAATTATTTCAGGATTCTGTCTAACAAGTTTTTCTAGTTATTTATAAAAAAAATCCCCTTCTGAAACTACAGGAAGAAATACCTGGAATTCCTTTGAAATTTCGCTTCTGAAATTATTCAGAACTTCATCCTTGAATTCTTTCAAAAATTCGTTTAGGATTACCTTCGAACATTCCTCCAAAACCCTCAACCTATCGGATATTTATTTAGAAATTCTCTCAGGAATCTCTTCAGAAATGCATAATTAAATTCTATTACGAATCATTTAGAAATTATTTCTAGAGTGTCTCGAAACCTTCATCTGGAAATACATTAATATTCCCATTAAAAATCCTTACAAAATTCCTTAAGGATTACATGAATTTTGTATGGTTTTACTAAAAAAGAAGTTCCGAAGGAATTGCTACATGAATTCACATTGTTTTAAAAGAATAAAATCAATTTAAATTAAGTTCATGCTATATCTCATTCTACCACTTTTTGTCTGTGCTTCAAGCACAGGAGGATGAATTAATTCGTCTCGGTTTCTGCCACAGGAACATTCGAAATATTTCACTGCCAGCTTCAAGGCTCACCGCTTCACAATGGTTCGAGAGCAGCCAAAACCTCAAAAATTGAAATTCGTGTTTCCGTCGGAATTATATTTTTCTCATTTTATAGAATACTTACGTGATTCAAATTCAAAATTTGAAGTAGTTTGGTTGAGTTTTGACTTTGTTACATCATTTTGAATTCAACATGAATGCTGATTTTCGAATGAAAACGCTGTTTGACAACGCGTTTAGATCAGCATCGTACGGCTTCAATTACATCGCTAACCCCAATATTATTTCAAAACTGCATTGTCAGGGTCTTAAATAATATGTCTATGTCAAATATAGGTGACAGAACTCAACTTAAGTTAACTTTAAATACAAAATTTATTAAAATACTCAATTTTTTCATATTGAAGTTCTCCAAAAGTATAGGCGCCGATAAGTGCCCGCAATGATTCTATGCTCATTACAAAGCTTAAAGCAATAGCTTTCTATTAATCACTATTTTGTTTTGCGAAAAGTTGCGATAAGCTGTTTTTTAAACGGTTTAGTTTAATGTACATAGTATTTTTGGTCTATTTCTAACTTAAACCTTACAAATGCGCATTTTTTGTTCACAAGAACCTTAAAAATGCCTTTTTTTAATTATTTGATTGAAGTTGTAACGTTTGATATAATTAAATAACATTTAAAACATGTGTAGTGAAGGCGATAATTCAATGACGGAATCATTTGCATACTTTTATTTGAATATTTTTATTGCTGAAAATAAAATTATTGAGTAGCTTTCTTCCCAAACGGCTAGAAGATACAACAGACAACATTTTTTACTTCCAAAACTTTCTTCTGACATCCGCGAATCTACGAATTTTAGATTTCTTTCAAATGAATTTTATTGTCTGGATTTTGTTTATGTCTAATAATCCGAATTACATAATCGTGTTGAAAACTTTTGCTGAAAATTAAATGAAAATGCTTAGTATTTTTTAGCAAATTGGCATTGTTTAATACTTTGCCATTAAAGTGATTCTACATATCAAGAGTTTCAAGTTTAAATGTTTGAGCTGTAACACACTCTTCTTGGCAGCAATAGAGAATGTTTGCGCTGAGCAATAGAGAATGTTGGTACTGAGATTTGAACTGAAATGCTGAACTGTCTCATATTTGTGGAAATAGTTATTCTGCTAGTGCTCATAATTATGGAAAAGACAGATACCTTGAAATGAGCAAAAAAGAAAGCCTGTTTCGAATCAAGATTATAAAGAACACAAATGGAAGTATACAGTTGCAATAAAACTTGTTCGTTTGTCATTCAAATTAATTGATTCAATTCAAATACAACATTTTGTCAAAAATATTCCATAATTGAGGATGTTCCGAATAAAATTATTTGTTTTGTCTTAGCACAGCATAAAATTATTTGTTTTGTCATGTCTTAGCACAGTATTCAGCAAATAAGCCTTTTGATAAGAAAATTATGAATAGCTTTTTTGTGGAATATCTTCACTTGTCATAAAACGAGTTAGTACCGCTTAGTACTATCCCATTTAATTCCACCACTTGAGTCAAGTGAGAGACACTGAAGAAGCCTTACTGTTAAAGTCAAAATACGGTTCTGTAAAGTAACAATCAAGTGGTGGAATTTAATGGAATAGTACTAACTAGTTTTATAGCAAGTAAGATAGTCTTTGTTGCGAAACGCTCTGTTTTCAAAAGGCGAATTTAGCAGTAAAATGAAAGTATTTACTACCCCAGGGATGCCAAAAACACGGCTATATATTGCCAAAGTAGAGCTCCAACACCCATCTTTAAGTCTGTATGTGATAAAGACCATCAAAAACCACAATACAAACATAAAACCTATTTTTAGGGACATTTTGAGGTTTTGGCCAACCTTTGTTCTGGAGCGAACCACTGTGCGCTTGTGAGCGTGAAGTTTTCCGTACTTTTGCTTGTTGTATAACAGTGTTTAATCTTTTCAGGCTACGAAAAAGTTTAATTTGATTGTCACTCGTGCAGCCCGGAGAAAAAATATCCATTCCACATTGCGTGTCGCTCGCTCTGTTGGAAACTCACCGCGTCGTGTTCTTAATTTGAATTCGAGTTCTTTTTTTACGCTTTGTACCGAAATAGCGAATGATGTTGCCTCACGGTTGGGCATACCTAAAAGGAAACCAGTTAAAGCCTATAGCAAAAATGGTGGGTACTCATGCTGCGTCATCAAGTCTCTGTTTCGGCGGACAGGACGTCACCCAAGTGCAAGGAAAGCGACCACTAATGCTCGTAAATCCGCTCAACAAATTTTTCGCCGAATGAAAGAAGATTCATTTTTGCTCCGGGTCTGGACAACGACCCACTCCTTCGACACTACTGTCACAGTGAGAACGAACGCCACAGTGAGAACGGTGGCTTGGGATGCTTAGAAAGTGAAGAAGAAAAATCAATTGTCGTACCTACCCGTTTCCATTTGGACGGAATATTAGTGGCGGTGGATGTTGCATGAGAGTGTCAGATGAAGTGTGTTCGAAAAGTTTTTGCAAACTACATAATAACCAATATATTGAAAAATAGTTGAAATTGATTTTTATTTCATTTTATTTTTTTCAAATTTATTTTACTTCAAATTAAAATCGTAACTTGGGATGCTGGAGAACGCGATAAAAACTCTACCCAAAGGAATTTATTTATTCAATTCGTAATATTTCTCTTAAAAGTATTTAAAGTATTTTCAGAAGTTATTCGATACACCCTAGTGGACATGCGGTGCGACTGGAATTAGAAAATACACAAGCATCGGATGAGAAGCCTTGGGAGTTCTAACGCGAGAATCGACTAAATTTCGGAACTGGAAAATAGGCGTTGCAAAAAAAAAATGGCAGGATTAAGCTTTCAGCAGCTTTATCTTTCGTGTTCGTACCAGTCAGTGCCAGTGTGTGGCTCTATAACCCTTCTTCCACCAAGGGAATTGCACCGAGATGCTGGTGGATTGTTATCGTCATCGATGGGAAAGCCTCTCGGAGGATGCCAAGTGGGAGCCGGTCGTTTTTCATGCCAGTAGCTGATAGGGTGGTGGGGATAAAGAATGATTTATGCAGCAACTGTGTACAGTTGCCGAATGGAGCGGGGAAAATATTTGGGGATTTTGGATAGGATGTTTGTACCAAGGGTAATCTCCGTGTGCTAGGAAGAAGAATAGTTGAATATTTTAGTAAGTGAGAATAAATTGATCATTTGTCGTTGGCTTGCGGAATTATTTATGGGAGAGTATTTGTATGCCTCAAATACGTATCGATTTTGGGTGCCCCAAAAAAAATCGATGTTCGAAAAGTCATGGTGCTCAACCCTAAAATGAAAGGTATACCTGTCGGGATAATTTTTGTAGAACAAACCGAATTTCTAAAAAATCGTTTAGAGGTCGCGCCAGATCGATTTTTGAAAAATGAGCTTTTTTAGGTCAAAAATCAAATATTGGGCCCTTTCACATTTTTTTTTCATGGTCACCCATTCGTTTTATATTTTTTTATTTTTCTGTGGATCTTTGCCCATATTCTCCATGAATTAGTTTTTAGTATTATACGTGTTTACAGTCAGAAGAACTTTTTAAACATCGAAAAAAGCACATTTTTTTGACTAATTTTTGAAGTTATTTCATCCTCACACAAAAAATATTTTTTTCTCGTTCAGAAAAACCTACATACTACGAAGAGCTATTTATAAGGAGTATTTTCATAAAAAAATATCCAAGAAATGTTGTTCTGGGGCTGAGATATTGCAGTTTTAGTAAATAGTCAAAAAGTGTACAAATTCGGTAGTTTTTCTTTACATGTTATAATTTCATCAAGATTGCACCAATATTTTATTTTAAATTAAAAACAATTCAAAAGCGAATAAATGGGAATATTTTCTAGGTAACATAGCTTTTATTTCCGATGGAGTTGGTTACCTGAATTACAGGATTTGGTCGGAGTATATGGATGGAGACAGTTATAAAATGATATCACATTCAACTATTAATATGTAGCAATATACAAGTAATCAGGTTTACTATGATCTCTTTATAAGTTTTGGTTCAATCATAGGCTGCTTTTCACGGTATACAAAAAACAAGGCAGGCTCAGCACGTATGTAAACATTCAGTTTGAACGTAAACATCTGTGGTCACTACTATCTTCGCACAAGCTGAACTGAAACGATGCTCTACGGTCTCAGCATGCTTACTTTTGTACTCTAACATGTGGCGATAAAATATGCGTCTCACTTGAAGTGTCATTTTTCCATTTTTACTTTACGTTTATTCCGTTTTTACTTTTCCAATATCTCAAGTAAACTCATGGAAAAGCTGTCGAACTGGTACGACGAAAAAAAAATGTTTGACTGTCATATGACATATCAAAAGCATCACGGTATACAGACAACAAGGTAGGCTTGTAAGAAAAGTGACACGTCAAGAGTGACGCATATTTTAATGCCACATGATAGAGTACAAAAGTAAGCATGCTGAGACCGTAGAGTTCAGTTCAGCATGAGCGAAAATAGTAGTGACAACACATGTTTACATTCAAACTGAATGTTTACATACGTGCTGAGCATGCCTTGTTTCTTGTATACCGTGAAAAGCATCCTATGATTGAATCAAAACTAATAAAGAGATCATAGTAAACCTGATTATTTGTATATTGGTACATATTAACTGTTGGATGTGATATCATTTTAAAACTGGCTCCATCCATATACTTCAGCCAAATTCTGTAATTCAGGTAACCAACTCCATCGGAAATAAAAGCTATGTTACCTAGAAAATATTCCCATTTATTTGCTTTTGAATTGTTTTTAATTCAAATTAAAATATTGGTGTAACTTGATGAAATTATAATATGTAAAGAAAAAGTGTCGAATTTGTACACTTTTTGACTATTTACTAAAACTGCAATATCTCAGCCCCAGAACAACATTTCTTGGATATTTTTTATGAAAATACTCCTTATAAATAGCTCTTCGTAGTATGTAAGTTTTCTGAACAAGAAAAATTTATTTTTGTGTGAGGATGAAATAACTTCAAAATTAGTCAAAAAATATGCTTTTTTCGATGTTTAAAAAGTTCTTTTGAATGTAAACACGTATAATACTAAAACTAATTCATGGAGAATATGGACAAAGATCCACAGAAAAATAAAAAATATATAAAACGAATGGGTGACCCTGAAAAAATTGTGAAAGGACCCAATATTTGATTTTTACCTAAAAAAGCTCATTTTCAAAAATCGATCTGGCGCGACCTCTAAACGATTTTTAGAAATTCAGTTTGTTCTACAAAATTATCCAGACAGGTATATCTTTCATTTTAGAGTTGAGCACCATGACTTTTCGAACATCGATTTTTTTTGGGACACCCTATTGCACACCCAGTTACGTCACTTCTCAACATAAGTTTTTATTATTTTCTATAGGAAATTTGTAAAGCAAATTTTGAATAAACTAGAATCAAGAGCTACATTCCAACTTCCTAATGTAAACGATTCATTCTATTCAGATTGAGCGATTTATGATTTTGGAAAGTGAGTAGATTTTGAATTATTACGAGGTGTTCAGACTTCAGCAAGTTAAAATCCTTCGACGTTTCCAAATTTTCCCAATTATGCGCTAATACAAGGTTGAATGAATGGAGAGCATATGAACAAAGCTCTCGAATTTAATCATTTGTGCGGTGATCATCGAATATTTAATTAGCCTCTCTCATGTTGAAAACTGTTCATGTAAGCATAAAAGCATATGGAGACGCATGGTACATGGCCCGTGGCCCCGGGCCCTCACAAATATTTTTTGTACATTTTGGGGCCCCCACATACCGTCGGCCCCGGGGCCCCCTTCCGGCTAAATCCAGACCTGACAACGAGTCAAGTACGAGACACTGAAGACGACCTTACTGTTGAGGTCGAAATACGTATCTGTCAAAGTACAATCAGGTGGTGGAATTAAATGAGAAGGTACAAACTCGCCTTATGACAAGTGAAGACATTGCACTAAAAATAATTTTCTTAACAAATCATAACAATTTTTTCAATTTAATTTTTTTTTTATTTTTATGGTTTGGATTTCGTTAAGATTAAATTTTGATTGGAATTGGATTGGATTTGGATTGGATTGGATTTGGATTGGATTTGGATTGGATTTGGATTGGATTTGGATTGGATTTGGATTGGATTTGGATTGGATTTGGATTGGATTTGGATTGGATTTGGATTGGATTTGGATTGGATTTGGATTGGTTGGATTGGTTGGTTGGATTGGTTGGATTGGTTTGGTTGGTTTGGATTGGTTGGATTGGTTTGGTTGGTTTGGATTGGTTTGGTTGGTTTGGTTGGTTTGGATTGGATTGGTTGGATTGGTTTGGTTGGTTTGGATTGGTTTGGTTGGTTTGGATTGGTTTGGATTGGTTTGGATTGGTTGGATTGGTTTGGTTGGTTTGGATTGGTTTGGATTGGTTTGGTTGGTTTGGTTGGTTTGGATTGGTTTGGTTGGTTTGGATTGGTTGGATTGGTTTGGATTGGTTTGGATTGGTTTGGATTGGTTTGGTTGGTTTGGATTGGTTTGGATTGGTTTGGATTGGTTTGGTTGGTTTGGATTGGTTTGGATTGGATTTGGTTGGTTTGGGATTGGTTTGGATTGGTTTGGATTGGTTTGGATTGGTTTGGATTGGTTTGGATTGGTTGGATTGGATTTGGATTGGTTTGGATTGGTTTGGATTGGTTTGGATTGGTTTGGATTGGTTTGGATTGGTTTGGATTGGTTTGGATTGGTTTGGATTGGTTTGGATTGGTTTGGATTGGTTGGATTGGTTTGGATTGGTTTGGATTGGTTTGGATTGGTTTGGATTGGTTTGGATTGGTTTGGATTGGTTTGGTTGGTTTGGATTGGTTTGGATTGGTTTGGATTGGTTTGGATTGGTTTGGTTGGTTTGGTTGGTTTGGATTGGTTTGGATTGGTTTGGTTGGTTTGGATTGGTTTGGATTGGTTTGGATTGGTTTGGATTGGTTTGGATTGGTTTGGATTGGTTTGGATTGGTTTGGTTGGTTTGGATTGGTTTGGATTGGTTTGGATTGGTTTGGATTGGTTTGGTTGGTTTGGATTGGTTTGGATTGGTTTGGATTGGTTTGGATTGGTTTGGATTGGTTTGGATTGGTTTGGATTGGTTTGGATTGGTTTGGATTGGTTTGGATTGGTTTGGGATTGGTTTGGATTGGTTTGGTTGGTTTGGATTGGTTGGATTGGTTGGTTTGGATTGGTTTGGATTGGTTTGGATTGGTTTGGATTGGTTTGGATTGGTTTGGATTGGTTTGGATTGGTTTGGTTGGTTTGGATTGGTTTGGATTGGTTTGGTTGGTTGGATTGGTTTGGATTGGTTTGGATTGGTTTGGATTGGTTTGGATTGGTTTGGGATTGGTTTGGATTGGTTTGGATTGGTTTGGATTGGTTTGGTTGGTTTGGATTGGTTTGGTTGGTTTGGATTGGTTTGGATTGGTTTGGATTGGTTTGGATTGGTTTGGATTGGTTTGGATTGGATTTGGATTGGTTTGGATTGGTTTGGATTGGTTTGGATTGGTTTGGGATTGGTTTGGATTGGTTTGATTGGATTTGGATTGGTTTGGATTGGTTTGGGATTGGTTTGATTGGTTTGGATTGGTTTGGATTGGTTTGGATTGGTTTGGATTGGATTTGGTTTGGATTGGTTTGGTTTGGTTGGTTTGGATTGGTTTTGATTGGTTTGGATTGGTTTGGATTTGATTTGGATGTTTGGATTGATTTTGGATTGGTTTGGATGTGGACTGGATTTGGATTGGATTTGGTTTTTAATTGGATTTAGATTGGATTTGATTTGGATTAGGTTTGGGTTAGTTTTAGATCTGATTGAATAGGGAAAGAAGGTCCCTGGAGCCCTTGCGTATTATGTGCAGTTCAAGTTCTAGGTTATCCAACCTGTTCTGGAATTCGGATCAATTGGTCTATAAGCTCAACTATGCCTGAAATCCAATCGAAATCAACCCAGCGTGTCCATACAACTCCTTAGAATCCTTTCGTATAATATGCAGTCAAAATAATTTTGTTTTAGATGTTCTAGGTTTTCCAAATAGTTGTGGAATTCAAATTATTTGATATACAAGGTCAACTAGGTATCCAGTCAAAATCAACCCAGCAGCAATTAAAATCAACTTTCGAGCTGCTGCCTTCGCTCCGCTGCGACCGCTCTGCATGAAATCTTGTACGAACAAAGTATTAGATCAAAACCCGCAAGTTGCTTGCTTTTGATGTCTGTAATTGAACATAATTGCCTGGCTTGCCAGCTTTTACTGAATCATTTTATTTTTTTTACAAATGTCTAAATCGCTTTACTTGAACTTTACCACTAGAACCTTAATTTTTTTACATTTGTGTTAATAAAAAACTTGCTAAAAATTTAAATGAAAATAGAACAAAATTTCCATATCGCACACATTGTTTAAACCAATTGTCGTCATTCATATTCATTTCCTATGCTCCCTTAACACACTAACGCCCTAGTTTAAATGCAAACCTGTTATGCTAATGAGAGCATCAAGTGTTGGAATAATCCTAATCCTACTTATTGAATTCGAACAGTGTGCAGTAGTGGAAGTTAGGAGAAGTCCCCCTCCGCCACTGCTGGTTTACTCGTCGTTAGCGCTTTTGTTCCTTGGCATCCGTCCGACGTTGATGCCCTGACACCCACTTCCCAGTGCCGTTCCGGTTGTCAGGACGTGCATATATGACAATGGTTTAATTAAGAAAATTGGAATGTTCTTTTTGATACCACCAGGAGACCAAGGTGTGAGCCGATGTGTGCCCTCAAGTGAAACTAGAACTGGGAGTGTTAGTTCTACACTTCCCTAGTTTGGAGCTGCGATGGAAATCTCCATACGAATGGTTATTGTGTAAGCCAGAACGTGATAGGAATGCACTCGGGAAAGTTCATCGGAGCTAACTTACTGTAACGAGGTACGAACAACGATCGGTTTTCACAGCTCAGATATGGGGGAGAGATGTGCAGAGATGGAAAATTGATTCAAAGTCGTTGAGTTTCCTCTTTGGATGTTACCGATTATCAGACTGGTTCGAAATGTGAAATGCATTTTGCTCGTGTTTACCCATCTGGACTTGTGAGGAGCTGTCCTAATGATAGGACGCCGAGACAATATGGGTTGATTACGAAAAGTGGATTTATATTACAATCATTAGGAAGATATGCAAGATTTTAAGTTTCCATATCCCTAGCAACTTTTAGGCTTTCATTCCATCATTCTGAAGTTTAATTTTATTCAACCCATCATTGTACGGTAAATTTTTAATATTCTGGCATCAAAAGGTTTGTTGTAAAGATTCCCTTAAAACATAATATTTTCAAGCAACTCGCTCGATGGCTTAATAGATCTAGTCTATGTTTCATTCAATTAACATACTTGGCTAACGGATTGCTTATATAAACGATGGCTTTCTAAGTAGCTCTGCCATCCGACCTTTATCTAACAGAGCAATGACCCAACCTCACCCCTGATGACGGTATGAAGCGAGCCGTACAAAAAACAGCTCATTAACATCCTCAGCACGCCTCACCCATTTTGACCTTCGCGAAAGAAAATTAATTTCTCAATTTTGATGCGGGGGAGTCGAATTGAAAACCCATAACCAGATTGCAAGCTGCTCAGTTTCCCCTCGTGCTGCGTTCGCTTGTCCTTTTTATCTCAGCCATCTCATGGAACAGCGACATAATCAACGGACGATGACAAGACTTGTTACAGGCCCCCACCATGAGAAGTCAACCATCTGCCTAACATGAATACATGAAACAATGTTTCACCATGGGAGCCGCTCCGGAAGTCGTTGAAACGGGGAACCAACACGCGAGAAGGGCCTCCCCCCGTCGTCAGTCGGGCACCGAAAAGGCGGAAGTTGCCAGTTACCAGACGGAGGAAGTCACTCCGGCGAACATAGCCGAGATCTTGTTCGCTGAGGCGTGGGAAAGACGGGAAATGATGTCGATGATTACGATGATTACGAGGAACAGGAAGTGAGGATCTGAAGTTGGCGAGGGGGCCGCGATAGAATCTGCAAAATGAAGTACACGCAAAGTAATTTATGAAAACATGGAAATAATTTTCAAGAAAAATGTTCAACTCCAAACGAACAAGCTGGTGAAACGGAGCAAGAAGTTTTTATCACTTTTTTCTGCGACGTCGCTGCACGGAGTTTGGAAGACGACAAGCGAAACAATTAACGGGTCTTACACCATGTGTGGGCGTCGAACTGCGTACCAGCCCAGAAATAACGGCGGAGTATGTGGAATGTGGCGCCGGCGCGAGTGTAATTTCCACTAATGAAAGCGGAAGTCGATAGAAGTTATGCGCCACGGTGATGAAAGATGGTTGCTGGTGGTTGCAACGGACATTGTTGTTGGCTTGAAGCCGAATGAACCCCTCATCAAACGACAAAGTTCCAGAACGAAAGCTCAGCGCGACCTTATTTACGGCCAAGCAGATGACTGTTGTTCTTCTCGGGAACGACACGCCGTGGACGGGTTCCAATTAGTGGCGTATGTATAATTAAGTATTTAGAAGGGAATGCGTTTGCACTAAAGGCATTTGAATGTGCTTGAGCCGGGCAGTAAATGATTGGCATTTTTCATTTCATTCTCGATTACTTTTAACACTTTCAGGAAAAATGATGTGAAGTTATGTCGTTCGTACGTATGCAAATTATGAACCACATTTACAAACAAATAATACGAGCTGCCAATAATAATTCTCAAGTATCTATGCAGTGTTTATACTGATCTAGAAAAAGTATTACAGACAGATTTGTTTGTTTATTCCGCGTAATTATTTGGGTTTGATGTTAATAAATGGTCCATTATTTAACATCAGCAGTAATATTTTTATTTTATTCTCCCTTGTGCTGTTCTTGGAGAATGTTCGAGATTATGTTCATTCCCAGTTAACTTTTTAATTCTGATTATGGCGAATGTCAAGTTATCTTGCAAAACATTGTTCATTTTTATGCTAATATTCATGTAACTTAATAGTAAGGAAGATCCTGTGTGGACCATATTGTCACGCTCCGCATCATTTTGGAGCAGGTCAACGAATTCCAAGAGTCCCTTTACTTGGTATTCATTGACTACGAAAAAGCTTTCGACCGTCTCAATCACGAGAATATGTGGGGCGCCCTGAGACGCAAGGGGGTTCCTGAGAAAATCATCGGCCTCATCGAAGCACAGTACGAGGCCTTCTCGTGTAGAGTGCTGCACAATGGGGTCCTGTCCGACCCTATCCGGGTCGTAGCTGGTGTGAGGCAAGGATGTATTCTATCACCGTTACTGTTCCTCATCGTAATCGATGAGATTCTGGTAGATGCGATTGACCGTGAACCAAACCGCGGGCTGTTATGGCAGCCTATAACCATGGAGCACCTAAACGACTTCGAATTGGCGGATGATGTTGCACTACTCGCGCAACGGCGCTCTGATATGCAGAGTAAGCTCAACGACCTTGCCGATCGCTCCTCCTCGGCAGGTTTAGTCATCAACGTCAACAAAACCAAATCGTTGGATGTAAACACGGTGACTCCTTCCAGTTTTACAGTAGCCGGGAAACCAGTGGAGAATGTTGAAAGTTTCCAATATCTTGGTAGCCAAATGGCGTCAGACGGCGGTACCAAGATCGACATAGGCGCACGGATCAAGAAAGCAAGGGCTGCCTTTGCGAGTTTAAGAAATATCTGGAAAAACAGGCAGATAAGTGAACGCACCAAAATACGAATCTTCAACTCTAACGTGAAATCTGTGCTGTTATACGCTAGCGAAACATGGTGTGTATCAGTGGAGAACACTCAACGGCTGCAGGTGTTCATTAACAGATGCCTGCGGTATATAATTCGGGCCTGGTGGCCTCGCAACTTGATCTAAAACAATGAGCTTCATCGTCGTTGTCACCAGATTCCGATAGCAACAGAAATTCAGTATCGGAAGCGGGGCTGAGTCGGCCACACTCCACGTAGGGGCGGAAACTAAATCGGAAAACAAGCATTAGACTGGAACCCAGCGGGACATCGCAGCAGAGAGGCAGAGTCAGGCGGCAAAACCTCAATAAAGAAATAATAGAAGTCGACCGAAATCTAACCTGGCAACAGGTTAAAGCGATAGCTGGACATCGCTCAGGATGGAGATCTCTCAAGTCGACCCTTTGCACCACCGGAGGTGTACAGGACCCATAAGTAAGTAAGTAAGTTAATAGTAATAGTCCTTATATTACTAGTATAACTATTTCAATGAATTATGAGGAAATATCTCATCTTCATGATTTGATTGGTGTCTTTATCATGATAAGACTAAAATCACGTCAGTCTTATTATATCAATGGTAGAAAGCAAACCTTTCCTATTTTCTAAAGTTCATCTTTCAAAGCATGCGATTGCTCTCCAGTAAAATAAGACAAATAATCCTATCTCCGCAAGCAAAAGAAAAGTCCCAGGAAAAAGGCAAAAATGTGAGCATTGCTATTGTAACCATTTCGACGCTCACCAATGGAATTCGAAAACTTTCCAAGAAAATAGATTGACATGGTAGCACACAGTTGCTGGGAAAGAAAATGAGCCACTTGGAAACGGAACGAGCACTGCCAAGATTAGCCGCTTCTTGAAAGCCAGAACAGAACAAATTCCGGAAATTTTTCACTCTGTCTTCGAAAGTCCCAAAAGATGTATCGTCTCTATCGAACCCCATCCGTCCTCGTCGTATCGTCCGGATAATCCGCTCTATCTGTTTTGACAACAAACGACAGGGAAAATTCCGGGCTATTTATTTTGTGGGGCTTTTTTTTATATTTCCGTCCATGGCAAAGGCAATGGCACATCCAGCAATGCTGGGTGGAGGGCGATGGTTCATCCAAAATTTACCTACCGTCTATTGTCGTGCGGTCCCTCGATCCCTTGGGATGCGGCGACAAATGAGAATAAAAATTACTCTCATGTCGTTTTTGCTTGAGTGAATATAAAGACCCGCTGTAGTTTGATTGGAGCAGACAGTGAACCACTGAGTGGGCTTAGCCGAGCTGTATCGTGAGATGGGTCTCTTTTCTCAGCGTTTGCCTTCGTCGTTGGTTAACTGGGCATAAGCAATCCTTCGAGGGTTGTTAGTTTATGAACGATTCTTGTTTTGATTACGTAGGGCGGTGATTCAGATTCAAGATTTTTGTTGGTAGTTTGAGTTTTCATCATATTTTATTAATGAAAATGGCTAAAGGGGTAAAAACTAAAAAAATACCCTTGAAAACATCCCTTAATTTTTCTAAAATATTTCTCATATCAAAATAACATTTTTAGTTTAAGAAAAACAAATCAATTATTGTTTCAAAACAAAGTAGTCAAAAAAATCTAAAATTCAATTCTTATATCCTTTCAGGTAACATCAAATTGAATATCACAGCAATATCATCTACTTTAACATGTTTAAAAAAGTTAGGTGAGTAAAAAGTAATAACTAAAAATTTTGGAATATTAAAGTAGAGTTCAAATAAACATTGAATTAAATAGATATCAACTTCATGACAGCGCTTGCCGAGTTTTATTTATTTCACGACTATGGAAGGCTGCTAAAACCGAAGAGGGAATACTTAATAAAACGAATCGTAAAACTTGTGCAAACTTGAATGCAAATTATAGACCTTTGCACGCAGAGGTTTGTTGCTACGCCTGATACACATAAGCAGTTCTGCATAAGAAGCTTACAGAAACTGTATAAAGATTTAGCATGAACTATTTTGGAAGATTTCAAAACAACAATTGTATTGAAGTTTTACAGGGTCCGGCAATTAATGTGCTGCATTGGAATAAACGGGAAAGGGTCGTTTGGCCAAAATCCCATTCGGCCGAAAATCATTGGGACGAATGCCACTAGGCCGAATAAACCATTAGGCTGAAACTCATCTGGTCGAAACGCATCTGGCCGAAAGTCATTTGGCCGAATACGACATTTGACTAAATAGAACATTTGACCGAATAGGACATCTGGCCGAAATGGACATCTGGCTGAAAAGGACATCTGGTCAAATAGGATATTTGGCCGAATAAGACTTTTTACGGAATAGGACATATGGCTGAATAGGACAGTTCTAACTTCTCTCTGTGAAAAAAGAGTAGTGCCAAGTGAGAAGTGGTACATCTCACTTCTCATTTTATACAGTGCAACGAGAAATGATAAGTGAGCAGTGGGACGTCTCACTTCTCACTCCTCATTTCTCACTTCTCTGTGTAAAAAGTGAGAAGTAAGTAGTGAGACGTCTCACTTCCCACTTCAAACTACTCACTTTCTAGACGTTCTCACTTCGCACTTCTCACTTTTTACAGTGAAGTGAGACGTCTCATTTTTCACACCTCATTCCTCATTTTTCAAATGACCTGCTCGGCCAAATGTCCTATTCGGCCAAATGTCATATTCGGCCAAATGTCCTATTCGGACAAATGTCCTATTCGGCCTAATGGCATTCGTCCGAACGGTATTCGCTCCATTACCTTTGAGATGCAACTAGTTAGGGATATCGATCGGTAACTGATTATTTCATAACAGGATTCTGTTGCTTTTTGAATTGGAATTATCGTACTCTCTTTCCTTGCTAGAGGATTATCCCCGGTTTCTCAGATGCGGTTGTAAGCATCAAAAAGGGATTGTTTACAGTGGAAAGGAAGGTGTTTAATCATGTTGTCTATATCCGTCGTTGTCCCGTTGATTTTTCTTGAAACTTGTTTGAAACAATTCTTGAATAGAGCACCTTTTTTTTATTCGTGATTCCTCATCAGATTTTTCTCCGTCAAAGCTGTGTGATGTCTTCAATACTTATTGCATTGTTTGCTGGCATTTTTGTAGCTATTGCTTTTTCAAATTTATTCCGGTCATCATTCTTGTAGATCCATCTTTTCATCGTGATGATGATTGGGAGCGGACTATCAACTTTCATAAGGATCGAAAAATGATCACTGCCATGCAAATCGTTTTCGCAGATCCAAGAGAATGTGAAAGCGGGACAAACTGATGCGAAGGACACATCAATAGCTGTAAAAGATCCAGACGTGCTTGAAAATGCGTTGCGGAACTGTTCCATGGCGGTACGATGGTCTGGCTATTGCACTCAAGATGGGTTGATGAATCTGGTTCGGATCATGAATTTGTTAGCTTGTCCTGGTGATTAATGCCTACGTCGTTGGATTCAAAAGCTGGTGTTGCCCACCAGGCGATTGCTGTGAAAGATTCTGCGCCATAATTTAAGCTTGGAGATGAAAGTTGTTGATTACTTGCCTGAGATACAGACAAAGTTCCCCGCACCGGCTGCCGCCAAAGGATCAATCCAGAAACTGGGAACATCTGAGGTCATGACCGGTGCCGAGGCTTGCCACTCACTCCATAGTTGGATTTTTCAATTCTAGTTTCTACTGGATTTAGGACGATTTTCGTTCTTAGTATCTGTGTCGGGTGCTTCGAAGTCCGGCGTTTTTCGCCGGATGATTGCTGTAGAAGAGTCGGTGGTATGATGAAAGAGGATTAATGAAGTACTTCCCTGAGGTTCAGACATGTTCCCCACGCCGGCTGCTGCCAAAGGCTCGGTCCAGAAACTGGGAACATTTAAGGTCAAAGCCAGTGCTGGGGCTTGCCAGGGGTCTGCGGACCCCACTCCGGAATGGTTTGTGCTGGATTTTGTTGTCTCATAGTAGGGGTTTCTGTCTGGCATCTTGTACATATTTATACATATTGTATTACACGTTCCTACTCCGTCAACCGGTTGTGTTGTTTGCGTGTTATATTGTGGCTTGGTTTTGATGTATTTTAGTTATATATAGTTGTGTGGAAGCGGCAGTGTCATTGGTGAACTGGGGTGTTGAATTATTATTAATTTTTTGATCCACCATCAGTTTGGTGTCTAATTTGTCTGCAAGTGAGGTTTGTCTGCAAGTGAGTCTCTTTCGGCGGAAATTGCCATTTCGCTCCTTGATAGACTCACTGTTTACGTCTGGTTACAATCGGACTTCTAGTAGTGTTTTGTTGCTTTTGTTCGGTGGGGGTGACATGTTAGATCGGGAGTTTTCGTGTCCGTTTTATGGTGCTGGGTGTTTTGATTCTATTGTTTTGTTGTAACTAGGTACTTGATTGGGCTGATTCACTACTTTGTGATTCGGTTCTGGTTCTCACTTTCCTATCTTTAAACCTTTATAAGGCAGACGAATCTAAAAAATAAAATAAAAAAAAAAACAATAGGACATAATGTTGACATGGTATTTAACTCAAATGTATGTTTGTTATTCATTAAACAGTTCAGAAACATTGAAAAATTGGTGGCAATAGAGTTGCCACTGCCCATCAAGCGGGAAAACATTGGTGGCAATATAGTTGCCACTGCCCGACAAGCGGGAAAACAGGCAACAACAACAAGAAATAAAATATTTTTAAAAAATACGTTTCACGTAAAAACCAGTCAAATCGAGACACGTTACATTTTTAAGTGAAGAGCCCTAGTCGGAAAACGCATTACAAGTGAAAAAAAAAATGTTTGCGCTTCTGTTCCCAAGGGGGGACCCTTAAAAAAAAACACAATTTCGTCAAAAATCCAAAAACCAAATAAACAGAAAGGCGAAGGTTTTTTCACGCAAATAACGCCATAATCTAACACAGGAAATTCAAAATAATTAATACCAACGAGAAAAAATTTATCTTTGTCGTTTTTTTTTATAAATGGAAATCCTTCTTCCACTCGAAACTTACGTACTGTTCGTAAAAAAAAACTGTTCTTAAATTGACATTTCAATTTTTTATGGCTCAAATTCATCTGGGGTGTTGCTAGGTATGAAATAAAGACACTACATGGAGAATAATAAGTAGAACTCTTGTTAATAAATAGAGAAACATAGAATTTGTTGGTGGCAATATAGTTGCCACTACCTAATAAAGGGCTCTTTATAAGGCAGAGGAAACTAAACAAGGAATGTACAAAAACTACAATAAAACACGACGTTTAGTTGGTACATAACTCAAATTTATTTTTGCTTGAATGAAAAACAGTTCTAGACAAAAAAAGTTCAGAACCATTGAAAAATTGGTGGCAATATAGTTGCCACTGCACGTGAGACGCAAAAACGTTAGTGGCAATATGTTTGCCACTGCCTTACAAGCGTACAAAAAATGCGGATAAGTTATAATTGTACATATAGTAGTAGCAATTCAAGTTTAAGAAATTCGTTGACGTTCCGTGTGGAACAAATCGAAGCATGGTGTTGCACATAGTGGTATTTTACACTCCGAACATTGTATTTTGGACCTCTTGTTGTTGGTTTTCGAACTGCATAGGCGGCAACGACGATAAGTAGACAGCTGTTCTAACTTGTGACTTCCAACATTCAAAAAGCGAATATTATCCGGTACTCCTTCTTTTTGGTAGTTTAAGGACATCGTTGGCTTTTTCGAGGAATATATCGGTTGACATTGTAAGCTACGTTTCCTGGACGTATAACCACCCACAAGGTCTCGTGCTAACGACAACCTAAACTGCAGCTGAGACATAGGATTCCGTAGATGTCGATTGGAAAGGTACAGCAAATACGCATTCGTAATGGCTAAATCAATGCAAAAATATAAAATGCGTAGCCACCACTTCTTGCTTCTTCTGCCGACTCCATAAGTGCTTCTTTTTTGATCAAACCGATCGACACCACCCATTCGCTTTGTGTACTCCAGAACTGCTCTTGGACAGGCGATGGTTTTTCTGGTACCATCGAGCCGCTTTCTTTCGCATGTTGCTTTCTTGTTTTTTGGATGGAATGCTGTAGTCAACATTGTTACCATTTTCGAATCTTGCCACATAATAAAAGCGACGTTGTTTTTCAAACGCCACTTGTACTCACCTCTCTGAAAACGCCTACTCTTTTCGGGAGCGATTTAGTTTTGTATTTTTGATTATTACTGGTAAATCTGATCTGCTACTATTAACTGTAGCTGTGGCATAAATACTGTGATCATATAGATATTGTAGTATACCATAGGAGGCAAAAAAACTGTCAAAAGTTACATGGCCGTGAAACTCTTCATCAACTGGTTTCTGAGTTAGATTTTTCACTACGTTAGCCCCTAATCCTATATTTGGAGACTTGTCATCACGTTTGCAAGTATAAATATCGAATTGGAAGTGGCAGTGGATTGAGCCCCATTAGAATGATAATCCCTAGAAAAGCTTTTATTTCTGCTCCAGATACTTGCTCCCAGTATCGACTTTGTTGTGTAGTTGCGTATATATTCGTTTGTGCAACAATAGATTCAATAATGTCGTTGTCAAAGAACTTTTCAAAGTAGCACACAGGCTTGGCCTTTTCTGGAATGTAATCGGAGGACTGCAATCGTACCTTATCAAAATCGGCTGCATTGGGTTTTTGGCTCCAATCGCCTTTCTTCCATTCAACTTCATCATCGTCTGATTGGCCTACTTCGGAATAATCGGTTTCTTCGGCGTCAGTTGTATCCGTATCTGATACAGATATTTCAGACACAATAAATTCTTGAATCGTTAGATTACCTAATGAATGGAAACCATACTTTTAGAAAAACCGCAAAAAAACGTATTAATAACTATATTGATAACTTGATTCTTCTCAAGTTGATTTTTCTCAGTTTTTTATTTAAAAAAAACTTACTATTATTGGAAGAACTGATACCCGAAGAACAAGGTTGCGGTTCACTATCGGATACGTGTTGTTCAGACTCATCATCGTTAGTAGCACTGTAAGAATCATCACCTCCAGCGAGGATATTGATCAGAAATGAATCTGTTTTGCTTCCAATTGTTAACTCTGGATCTGCTTCCAGGTCATCCTCAGACACATCCACATCATCAGGCAGTCCACAGATTTGCTCAAGCTCCCATTCAATTTCATCGTCCGATTCGGTAATTGGAATGTTCGGCATAGTTTTAGCTAAAACGTATATCAGTGTTTAGCATAAATACATGTCTTTTTCTTTGTACAGAATTGTAATATTTTCAAATATAAACAAAGCTTTACTTGAAACTAATTACCTACATAATCTAGCACAGGAGATCCGAAATAATAAATTCCAATTAAGAAACTTACCACTTAGTCGGTTTTTTAATAAACTATTGCTCAATTTCCCCTTGCCACTCTAAAATCACGGATAACTTACACCGGAAATGGTCTCAGATCGACATTTCGAACTTTTTTCTGGATTAGAAATGTCGGGTGTGTTGCCAGGTACTTTATCTTGCCATCCAATTAAAAAAAAAGTGTAACGCTATTGTTGGAGAAGAGAAAAGCAAAAAAATCGTTGGTGGCAATATAGTTGCCACTGCCTTATAAAGGGTTAAAGTACTTTTTATATTACCGTTGACGGCTTCTATATTGGCGATTCTCTCCTCTCGTTGGATCAACTGCTCGTACAAACCAAAAAACAAAACAAAAACTTGGGCATAGCCTACATTTCCAGCCTCAACTCGCTTTATTGTATCGGCATAAGAGAGGTTGTGACCGATTTTGGTTCCAATCACGTCCATTTCTGCCTTGTAGATTGAGGATGCCGGCTATATGGACGGTGATCCTTCCTACAATTTCTGCTAAAGGGTGCATCTCCGCATGTTTCCCTGTCTTCATGCTCCTATGAGCAATTGAAACAACACTTCGGAGTGGTACAATCAAAGCGAGGGTGTCCATACTCAAAGCACCTAAAGAAAAGCATCGGGTTTGGGTAATATGGCCTTGGATTGAAATTCAAAACTCCGATTTTCATCATTTAATTTCACTAAGTTTTGTTATCTGTACAGACACGTATTTTGACCACAACTGTGAGGCCGTCTTCAGTATCTCGTACTTGACTCGACTTGTTGTTCGTGGGGAAAACGATTCGATTGAACGTTAGAATAATGGCTGATATTCTTTTTGGATTGGTTACGGTTTAATAGCTCAATTTTATTACGATTTCATCTTCATCTTTCGCCGAAAGATCATGGGCTGAAATAACACAGCAACTAGTGTTTAGACTTGAATGTAGCACTACTAAGATCTCGGTGCCATCTAAGGGGACTGTCTTCAAAAGTGTTTCTACTTGGGCGGGCTTCCTGGTACGGAGTACGTATTTCGTGCATTTGCTTTGTCTTGCATTATAGAAGCGCCTCTTACCGCTAGGCTAAGGAGAATTAATTCCACATTTTGATTTTATTTTTACTGGGCGAGGTAAATTTGGTAGACTATTTGATCTCCACTCCAGAACAAATTTGAGAACCCATCTACATGGTTAGAATATGTACAAAGGCTCGGAGGAAGATCTGAACTCAAGAGTTTGGAAAACCTAGAACATCTGATTCAAGCTAAGCTGAGTGGAATCATTTTAATGAGCTCTTTGGACTCTAAGAAGTTGTATGAAGATGACTGGTTACTGTCAGATTTGCATCGAATACAGTTGATCTGGTAGACCAATTGATCCAAACTCCAGAAAAGAGAACATCAGGTCTGGGCAAAACTGACTGGTATACCGTATGGTATACCTTTGTCTGTAGAGACTTGTATGGACATGATTGGTAGCTATTGGTTTTATGATATGGAAATGCTAATATCATCTTCCAAACTTGGACGTACATGTTCATGATAGAATTAGAGGCGAAAGTATAGAATTGATAATTCCGTTAGGATACGGCAGGCATGAAGAATGTTTTTATAGAAGTCGATTTGAAAGCGAGCGGAGGGCAATATTTGTGATGGCACATATCACACGACCTTCCTTCTGCCAAGCTCCCGTATGAAGGGGGAGGGAAGAATATCAGTGTGCTATAACTCGAAGTCGAGTCAAGTACGAGACACTGAAGACGGCCTTACTGTTGAGGTCGAAATACGTATCTGTCAAGATACAATTAAGTGGTGGAATTCAATGGGGTTGTATTAACTCGTCTTATGACAAGTGATTGTATTCAGGCTTATTCGACCCGGTAGACCAATTGATCCAAACTCTAGAATAGTTTGGTGAGCCTAAAGCATCTGATTTGATTATAACTTAGTTGCACAATATACAAGAAGGCCCAAGGGAGCTGTTTGGGTAGGACTAGTTGCTTTCAGATTTGTTTCGAGCTTAGTTAACGTGATAGACCAATTGATTCAAACTCCAAATCAATTCGAGAACAATTTGGATAGTCTAGAATATCTAGTTTGGGTATAACTGAGCTGTACAATATACGCGAAGGTTGAAGGGAGCTGTATGGACAGGCCTAGTTGCTGTCACATTTGTATCGAGCTCAGTTGACCTGGTTGACCAATTTATCCAAACTCCAGTATAGTTTGGAGAACCTAGAACGTTTGCTTGGGGTATAGCTGAGTTGTTAAATTTACGCAGAGGCCTAATAGAACTGTATGCACAGAACAAGTTGTTATCAGGGTAATTTTGAACTCAGTTAAACTAGTATACTAATTGGTCCAAACTTAAGAACAATTTGGAGAAGCTAGAACATCTGGTTCGTGTTGATCGTTGATTGGACGGACCCCAAGAAAAACTAACAGGCAATTTAACGATATCCGGTGACGTTTATTCAACGCATCTCGTTATCGTTAACGGTACAATCCAAGCAAGTTAATGCAACGACGTTGACATTTGCCCAAGTGAAAATCAACGTCAACGGCTTTAATCGTTGATTAACGTTAACAACCCTGGTTGTTAATTTTATCACGGCATTCGTAGTATTAAAATGGAGTCTAAAACTTGGTCCAAAATAAAAAAAATATTAGGTAAAGAGTAATTGAAATAAAGGTCAACTATATGACAGCGCTTTTATTTATATTTATTTATATTTTATATTTATTTCAATGATTTTCTCTCCATGTTAGTTCTACTTTAATCAGGTTAATCAAATGGATGGAGATCTCAGCAAGAATGGGTCGCGCATAATCGCAAGTTCCTGGTTGCTACTTTTGTTCATGGGAAAATGTCTAAACGTACGTACGCAAACGTATCCATTCTGCGTGGATCTGAAGCAAAACGTGATAATCAAAAACTTGGTCTTTTCGGGCAGCCTGTATGTTTGGGCTTATTGAGTACAAGTGTATTGTAGTATGCTTTCAAGGCAACGTACGACGTTAAAGTACAAATGCAGTTAAGCGCAAGAATCGGAACAATCGGTTTTTGTAAGGATGTGAATGCGGATGAGGTCATCCCGAAACTTAAAAAACAGAATCAAGAAATGGCCTACGTTGGTCTTAAACTAATCCAAATGAGCTTCATTGGCTACATTGGAGAGCATGGCCCGTAAATTTGAAGATCTCATAAACAGACAACGAGTGAACATTGGTTGGAAACGTTGTAGACTAAGGTGGCTCAAATTAGTATGGAAAAAAACTTATTTAAATTTTTTGCTGGGCCGCCCTCTTATTCCGTTCCACTTGATGCCCTGATGTTATGGACAAATCAGGGTCCTTTGGCCGAAAAAGTCAATTTAGCCAAAGGGTCATTTGACCGAAAGATCATAAAGTCCCTCCTTAGCCGTGCGGTAAGACGCGCGCTGAGGGTGACTGGGTTCGATTCCCGGTGCCGGTCTAAGCAATTTTCGGATTGGAAATTGTCTCGACTTCCCTGGGCATAAAAGCATCATCGTGTTAGTTTCATGATGTACGAATGCAAAAATGGTGACCTGGCTTAGAAACCTCGCAGTTAATAAGTGTGGAAGTGCTTAATGAACACTAAGCTGCGAGGCGGCTCTGTCCCAGTATGGGGATGTAATGCCAATAAGAAGAAGAAGAAGATCATAAAGTCGAAAGGTTCATTTGGCCGAAAGGGTCGTTTGACCGAAAAATATTTGGCCAAACGGGTCATTTGTCCGAAAGGGTCGTTTGGCCGAAAGGGTCATTTGACCGAAAGGGTCGTTTGCCGAAAGGGTCATTAGACCGAAAGGGTAAATTTGCCGAAAAGGTCATTAGGCAGTAAGGGTCATTAGGCCGAATAGGACATTTGAAAAGTTAGAAATTAGGAATGAGAAGAGAGACGTCTTACTTCTCACTCCTCATTTCGCACTGAGTGAGACGTCTGACTACTCACTAAGCACTACTTACTTTTTACAGCGAAAAGTGAGAAATGAGGAGTGAGAAGTAAGACGTCTCACTTCTCATTCCTCATATCTCACTTCTCACTGTGAAAAGTGAGTACAGGTATACCTCGATTATATGGACCCTCGATTATATGGACTTCGATTATATGGACTTTTTACCTCGATTATATGGACATTTTTTTTTCAGCTAAATTTTTTTCGTGTTTTGGGAGTTTGAAAAGCTGTTGAATATTCCACGTCATATTTTACATTGATTCTATATTTATTAAGGTACACTGGGGCAAATTAGGGCCAGTATGGCATGTTTTCGAAGCTATATATGAAAGCGCATACTAAATCATATGGTCCGCTGCTAAGATTGATTCACCATTTTTACAGTATGCAGTATGTTCAGGAAACTGAAACAGTTTTTTTAACGACTGCTACCAGTGATCGTAATGCTCACTTATATTTACGAGCAGAAGATGCTCACTCACATGCATATTTTCGCCGAGAAATTATTTTGCGGGAAAGAAAAAAGGCGTGGTGAGAGATTACTATTTTCCCCCACTGTCTACAAGAAGACTTTCAAAAAAAGTTATCCAATATCCCGGTATTTATGTTTGTTCAGCACAAAGCTTTCGGATTATACTGATGCTTGAAGGCAGGCAGAGAAATTGAATATCGGGAACGAAGTTAGCAGTTCTTAAATGAATTGCTGTTTAAGAAAATATACCAATGGTGTAGGCAGCAAGAATTATTTGAATTTAATGATGAATTTACATTGATAGGAAGGATTCAATTGCGACAATATAATCAAGAATATGCTCAGCTATATTTTCCAATCATTATAACCGTGACTTCTGGTTACGATGTCCAGCTCTTCATTCCGTTGTTCAGTTAGAAATTGACTGCCAATAACAAAAGCACCCAGGTACAGTCCAAAATATAAACCTTGATATCCACTTTGAAGGTGTGAATGCAATTGCCACTGGTAAAAAATGTCACTGATAGGGGACTAATGATCCATATTTACATGTATTTAAAATAATTGTAAGAATCCCCATTAACCGCAACTTGTTGCAAGCGGATCGGTTTAAAAGTGTTGGACAAGCGTGATTGTTTATAGGCGTTTTTGCATATAAAGTATTTAGGCCATAACATCAGAGCCCATAGTCCGATCCGGCCAATTTCCAATAGGAGACAATGGGAAAAAATCTCCGTCGAATTCAATTTGCTGCGATTAAAACGAATATGGATAAATGCCAGTGCTTACATATAAAGTTTATTTTGAAGCGAACATATAGCTCTCCGTAAACTGTATTTAGAATTTTTGAACAAGTGTAATTTCGCGTCCACATTAAGCTTGATAAAGTCTTTATTACTTCTGTTTCTCTGTACCGTGTACCACGCAACTCTGGCCATCCGAAAGATGCTCCCTAACAAACCAAAATCGAGCGTAACGCCACGCAAAACCGTTTTCAACGTCAAACGCCCGGATGAGCATACTTGAGAATTGTGGCTCCGCAAATTGTCACACACGACTGAGCCTACCAAATCAATGAACTGGTTAAAAAAAAGTCTTATTACTAACTTAATCTTAGAACGGTTTGCAAACTAGCGACTTAAAAACAGTTACGATCTTATAAAAAAATCAATTTTGATAAGAAAATTATTTTGAGCTTTTTAGTGGAATGTCTTCACTTGTCATAAGACGAGTTAATACAATCCCATTGAATTCCACCACTTAATTGTATCTTGACAGAAACGTATTTCGACCTCAACAGTAAGGCCGTCTTCAGTGTCTCGTACTTGACTAAGACTCTCGTACTAAGTCGAGTCAAGTACGAGACACTGAAGACGGCCTTACTGTTGAGGTCGAAATACGTATCTGTCAAGATACAATTAAGTGGTGGAATTCAATGGGATTATATTAACTCGTCTTATGACAAGAGAAAAAAATCAAAATTTTCTGAATCATCATAAAATGGGCTCAAGCATGCGGATTACACTGTATGGCAATAAATAGATATTTTCTTTTATTGTATTAAAACTATTTTCATAGTTTAAAAAACATTTTTGGATTTTTTTTTTTGCTTCGATTATATGGAAAATTCGATTATATGGACTTTTTTGCATCGAAAAAGTCCATATAATCGAGGTATGCCTGTAGTGCGAAGTGGCTAGTGAGACGTCTTACTACTTGAAAACTTCTTTAGTGTTTTGTTATAGACTCTGACCACATCATTTCGATGAAAAAAACCTGATCAATTCGTGCTCGTGTCAAAAAACATACTAAAAACTATGAGTGATTCTTTTTTGGCATGATTTGCGCAAAAAAATATTATTTTGGCGATAACTTCTGAGCCCATAGTCCGATCTGGCCAATTCTCAATAGTCAACAATTAGTGGCAATGTGTTGAATTTAAGAGAAAATAACTTCAGGAAAAAAAAATAGTCAAAAGACAAATACCAAAAGCGTATTATTGATTTGAGGTACCGAATCCCCTTCGATCTCAACTATGAGGCCGTCTTCAGTGTCTCGTACTTGACTCGACTACGACTTCTATTATTAGTCTTCTTTATCAAAATTAGTCAAAATAAGTAACCTCACAGCTTGGAAATCTTGTCTACTGATTCTGGTCCCCATATATTTTAAATGAAGCCAGGATTTCAATTATCCATGACGAAAACACATTGGAGTGAAATTCGCAGACAATCTTCCCGATCTGTAAACTAACCTTAAAAATATGAGGACCAAAATCCGATGGAAAATTTTCCAGCCTATACAGAACAAAAAAATTCTCAACTCTAGAAACAAATAATCGTATGAAAGCATTAGCATAAATTTACATTCAAATAAATTACTACTATTAGTACGATGTATGATGGTCAGGATATTTTATTAGAAACAATTCCTTTTCGAGACACCGCCTGCACGAATCGAGGAATTTTCCGGGACGTATATCTGAAGCAAAACGGGACCACACGTGGACCCTCTTTTAGGCAAACACACGAACGTGAATGGTCAGTTGGAATAGACGATTTTGTACTGTGCTTTTCACTCAGCAAAATCCATCTTCTGTAGGCCATAGCAAGGACGACAGGCGAACCGACCGGCAAGTAAAAGGAAAACAAATAAAATCGAGTGTGGCCGCATGTAATCATTTGGTTGCTTGCTGAGCTAAGCTCGATGGTAGAGCTTAACAGTGCTTATTGTTTATCGGCGCAACAGCAAAACCAAGCCTGCCTTCACCCATGACGATGACCGACGACGACGACGATGACACAGTACTGGAATGTCCCACACCATGGCAGATTCAGGCTGTGCCAGCTTAGCAGTAGTGCTGACTGTCGTCTTTCTCGACACAACGACCGAGATGGGGAAATGTGATCAATGGATGCGAGAGACGTATCTTCGGTTGAGCATCCAAACGCATCCTCTGCTTCTCCCTACCCCGGGTCGAGGTTGGTAACTGGTTAAGGGTTTGCGATGCGTATTGTTTAGACAAGTTTGGCATATAACAAATAGCTTTACACAAATATTTCATATATCAAGTAGAAATTATAAGAGATTAACAATTTTGTATATGCCAAGATTTTATACAGCCCGTTTTCACCAGTACTATCGTACTACGACGAGTTACAGAAGAGCCTTTATTTTCGAGCGGAAACGCATGTGAGTGGTAAGAAATTCTAATAATCAAGAAGGTGAGTCGTTCACTTATTCAAATCAGTAAAAACTACATAGCTATGTAAAAGTGCCACACACTCTTACTCAACTGATGAGTTAAAAGTGGATAAGAAAAAAGATGAGTAAATGATGTGATGTCGATTGTTTTTGTATGTGTTCGCTTTGCGGAAAAGGGATCTGATTTCGAAACAACTTTTTTGCTCTCTATGATGCGATTCTATTGGATTGGAAATGTCCGATACAGTTTTCTTCTGAAAAGTGTGGCACATTGTTCGCTCTTTCATTGGTCAAGTTGATTGATAGCTTCGAAATACGAAACCATCGTTGCGACTTCATAAACAGTTTATTCAATAAGTAACTCGACAAGCTTACATTAATCTACAAATCGCTAATTTTGATGAAAGTTGTTGCACATTGGCACGACCGAACAAACAAGCGGCGATTGTCACACAATTGAAAGGAAATTTCCTTCGCACCAGAAGTGAAGTCCTTCTAGACTTTTCCTCATTTCCACAGTTTGTTTCTTTATCTTTCTTTGCTTATTGTGTCGGCGGCGGCTGATGGAAGTGAAAATGGCAGTTTACAACCAAAGTCTGTCTCAAGTGGCTTTCCGGTGCGTCTGTGTGTTTAGATTGGCCCTTTGCTCTGGCAACAGTATTTTCTCATCAAATATAATCAACCATTGTGCTGTGAATGGGGAGCAAATGACCACAGAAGGCCGAAGAAAGTTTCCGTTCGGACCGATTCCGTTTAGTTAAACAGCAACATGTGCCAACCGGAGCCAATTTATATTCGCTGGAGTGCCATCAATGGAGATTCTTGAGCTAAAGTATCGCATCAGAACGGCAACGGTGATGAATGTTTATTTGAAAACTTGGTCAGGGATTAAAATTCACAGTAGCGATTTGGTAGCTCATTGATCTCTTTGTAATCCGCAGTTTAGGTTTTCTCATTATATCAAACACGATCCGCTATAGTAAGAAAATAAGAAATTTGGACACATCGATTTTATCTTTATGTTCAGCCCACCGAGTGTGACAAAAAAGCACTCAATAAAACTTTTCAACTCCAACGCCGCGCAACAATCCTCAGCCTCAGCCAGCCTCAGAAGTATGTTTTTATATTCTAATTCAATGGATGACTCCCCTCGAGAAATTCACATAGTTTAATAACATTTATTCTCAGATTGACCCTGCTTTGCTTGAATTATCAAGTCATGAGAAGATAGCCTTTGTAAGTTCCAAGAACAGAAAAAAGATGACCATTTCACCTAAGAATTTCTTTTCTGCCTCTGTTATCTAGAAAATAATTACCAATTTTACCCTTCCTTGATTTTATGTGCAACCTTTTCAGGTGCGCTCCATTTTTTCTTTTGTGTCCATTTTTTTTGCACGGGACGAGACAACAATAAGCAATACCCTTATCTCAGCTTATTATCAAATGTTGTTATTGCTTTGATCAGTTTTAAAGTCAACAGATGGTACCTTGTCGAGCCAAAATCAGCACAGTTGTGAACTTGCACATTTAACATTAGTTACTTGATTATTCATTTCTAAAGAAAACACCAAATTCATTGTGAGCGAGAAGAGGTCAATTGTTTTCGTATTTTTTTCAATTTTAACGATTTTCATGAGTATGTTTACAACAGATGACAAACATGTTAACCTTAGATGCCAGTTGCATGCAACAACTGTCAATCTATTTGCCATGTTTTTTCGTCATACGGCCAAATGTAAATTACTGAACGGGTAATATTGTCAAAAATGGCCACTCGTTTAGCTAAATGTCTTTTTTTTTGTCAATTGACCATTGAACAAAATTCCGTAGTCTCTCTACTTTCAAGTCGATACTGGCTTTTAGACCAAAAGACATCCAGCCAAGTACCATTTAGCAAAACTAAACGTTTAACGGAAGCTGTTATCAGGTCAAAACTGGTTTAACCGAAAATGTAGTTTAACCGAAAACGACGTACATCGAAAAAAAAAACATTTGGCCGCTCTAACAGGTAATTTGGCTAAAAATGCCGTTCGGCCGAAAAAGTCATTTGACCGAATATATCATTTAACCAAAAACGCCTTTCGGTAAGAATTCCCAGATAACCAGAATGCTTGCATAATAGAATTGTTTTTCTGTTATGCGATGCCTTTACGCACAAATTCAATCGTCTACCAGTCGCGAAAACGCTTTTTACGTACAAAAGTGGAGGCAATATATGTATATTTTTTATCCGACGTTGCACGGTAGTGTATGCTCTGTGCACGATTTTTAAGCGAGTTTGTTTGTTATACATTGCGATATAGTTTGTGATAATAAGCTCTGTTTGACAGACAACTCGATTTCATTTGAGTTTGTTTGCAGGAATGAAAATGGAATAAACTCGTAAAACAGCCTGCTGTGCAGGAAAATTTATTAATAAACTGTTGATCTTTGCACCACAATGCGATTTTGATGAAATTTGGATCGGTGAACGATTTTAAACGTGCATTCTTATGCGATGTGGGGTCGGCTGGGTTGACAATTGGCAGAAAGAGCCATTTGGCCCAAAATGTCCTTTTTGCAACCTCCTTTGAACAGTGTTGTATCATTTTGTTATCATTTTGCCAAAATGGCGTTTAACCGATCAGGTCATTTGACAGAAAATGCCGTTTGGGCGTGAGGGTTGTTTTGCAGAAAGGACATTTCCGGGGCAAATGATCATTCCTATCAAACGGCCTTTTCGGTCAAATAGTAGATCATTTTAAATGATTTTTTTTTTCAGCTGAATGTCGCTTTCGGTCAAACCATTTTCGACCTGATTACAGTTTCCTTAAATTCAGCTTAATGGGATTTGCTTTAAAGGCCAGTATCGACTTAAAAAGTAGAGAAGTTACGAAATTTCGGTCATTACGGTCATTACGGATGGGCTATGCAGCTATCATCGACTTTGAAATCGTTTTGAAGTTCATCTGTCCGATAACTGCACAACTGATGTAACTATCAAATTGCAGTTAAAAGCATTGTAGTCAAATGACTTCCAGTTATCGAACGTCCACTGTACAAAGAAGTTCCTGTAGAAATAAAAAAAAAATGCGGACTATTTTCCGTTAATTTCCAAAGATTTTTTTTATTGAAATCAACATTTTGAACAATCCTCCGCACACAATTCTACAGAAGTTTCTCTTAAACGTTCCGGAGAACTTCTCGTGAATATTTCAAAGAATCTTCCTTAAAAACTTCTTAGAGTCTCCCGTGGAAATTCTTAAGAATTTACAGTTTTATCGTTGGCCTTGCCGTCCTAATTATTCTAGACTGAGAAAGAAACGTTAAAACACACATTCTACCAGCCGTACTCTCCTACAATTATGAAGAATTGCCTGAGTAAATTTCGAAGAATGGTCAACAGAAACTCTACAGGAACTTTCCTTGAATATTTTAGTAAAAAACGGCTACTCAGTCTAAATTTAGTAAAACCGATTATGTTATTTACCCAACGTTTCGACACGGGGATTGTGTCCTCCTCAGAGGGAACTGTAAATTTTTTCTATTACTATTTGTTTTACATAATTGTCAAGTGGAACTTACAATATTGTCGTTTTTTGTCTATTGTTTGGTCTAACTTTAACTGTCACGGTTGAAAATTTGGTTTGTTGGTACATTCTGTGGATGGTATATCTCTAATCATGCTCATTTTTCATTAAAGAATTAGGTTTTCAAAAATTCTTACTCTTCGGAACCACTGCACTTAAAAAAGTTTGTACTCGCCGGCAATGGCGCTATTTCTACTCAACCCCCCTATCCTGAATATTCTATTGGTAACCTGGAGCCCTATCGTCATAATTGTTCATTGTGTTCATTCCTTACGTTTTTGGTGTTCATTTATGTTCTTTATACTGTGTAGTATTGCTGCGTATGTTGTACTAAGGTTGTCTACGTCGGCTCGCTTATTAACCGTGTTGTTGGTGTTGGTGATGTGACACATTTCAAGAAATGGGAGTATTGATGCTTTGTAGCTGTGATCTACGATCTTGGTGTTGTCTAAATCGAACCTGTGATCTTGTTCCACACAGTGTTGGATTAGAGCTGTTGTCGTTTCTATTAGATTTCTAGCTGTTGTATCGGTATTAGTATCTTTTTCCTTCATGATTTTTTCTAGTTTGTTTACATTCGATTTGTGCCCTAACAGTCGTTTGTGTAGATTAACTCTAGTCATACCTATATAGCAATTGTTACAATTTTTGCATGGAATTTTGTAAATTACGTTACTAAATTTAGACTGAGTAGCCGTTTTTTACTAAAATACAAAAGAAACAGTCGTCACACAAACAGTACTTTCCTTGAATTTCCGAAGATTTTCCTGTAGAACTTAAGAACACTTTCTCGTTGAAATTCTGAAGTTTCTCATGTATATTGCGACGAACTTTATGCTGAAATTCCAAACAGTTTTATTTGGGAATTCCAAAGATTTCTCGAAATTTCAAAATAGTTCCCGTGGAAAATTCGAAAATAATTTCCAAATTTAGGAAAAACTTATAAAATTTTTTTTTTCAAAAAAAGTCTTGAAAGTTTCCTGAAAAAATGCAAAAAAAAAATCTTTAAGAAACGTAGCAAAAAAATCGCCACACCGATTCACGCCGCCGCCGCCGCCGGTTAAAAAGGCTTTCGTCGTGACGCTGAAAACGCCTCCGCCGACGAATATCGGACCGGCGCACACCTCTACCGAGAACAATAATAAATGGCGTTGGGATGCGCCCACTTTAACTACACCACCACATCAACTGCTTATAAGGGTTAATAATGATGAAGGAGTTTGATTGATATTGGTATATGGGAGCTCTGCTCACTATAAACGATTTTGTAGAATGTAAGTCCAAACATAATGATATACAGCCCAAAAAAATACACGTTTACAGTCTCCCCTTGAAGAAGACTTGAAATAGAGTCGAAACGTTGGGAAAAATATAAAACTTTTGTTTTGATTATCCAACACTGATGTGTGCTATTTGAAAGTAGTTCCGTGATGAGGGTTAGCTTGTTTGTTCCATTAAGGCTACTATGGTTGGCAATGGAGAAAGCATGAAAAGGATGAAAGAAGCGAAAAAAGGAGTAAATCAACTTCAAGCGGCATTGGAATTTAGGGAAAAATGTTTATCACTAACCGCACCTTTTTTTCTGCGCAAAATAATTGGAATGATAAATAAACCATTATAAATATATAACCGGATTCGGAAAGAAACTAGAGGTGTGCGCCACCGTTGACAGTTTACGGAACAAGACCACAAGGCTGAATGTCATTTCACCAAGCAATTCATTAGGCTAAAACCAATCCGAATGAAAATTATTTGGCCGAAATGGACGTAAACAACGTTCAGCCGAATAAATCATTTTCCAGAGAAAGTCGGCTGGCATTAAAGGCAATTTGAACGAATTCATCAACATTTTTGGCCATATGACCAATTCATATGAACCGATCATTTCGGCCGAACAAGCTTTTCGACCGAATGGCCTGTTAGGGCACAACTTTTCGACCAAATTACCAGTTCGGTCGTTTGTTACTTTTGATCCTATATTGCTTTCTGCCAAATTACATTTATGGCCAAACATTGTTCGAACTCATAACTGTTAATAAACGGGATAACATTGAATTCGGACAAACAGAATTCAGATAGATGTCTTTCGGCTCAACGTGTTATTCGACCAAGTGGCATTCGAACAAATGGCTTCCCGTTGAATAACTTTCGGCCAAACGACGGGAAGAACTGTGTGACAGAAGGCCACTAGGCAGAAAGTTGTTTGGCTGAATATGCAATTTGACCGAACAAACCATTAGGCTGACACCCATCTGGCCGAAAATGTCATTTGATTGAAATGGACATTTTGCCTGAAAAAGGCGTTTGGCGGAATGGCTCATTTGGTCGAAATACCGTTGGGCCGAAATAGTATTTTGGTAGAATAGGCCATTTGGCTGACAATGATATTCGGACGAACTGATCCTGTTCGTGATAGCGAATGTGACGCCACCATATTCAAATTGCTTTGCATTTCATCTCTGTTTCGTGGCACGAATAAGCAAGCTCTCTTCTAAATCTAAGTCCTTTCCCATTCCACCCTAATGAAATATCTTCGCACATAATAACCTCGAGTGGGCTGCGAGCATGCAGTCACTAATACCAACTGAGCCAGGGAATCAATATTCGAGCAACGCCTAACAATATACCCTTTGTCGTCAAAAGAGTTTGTTACTGACAAACGCACTTCGCAACAAGCCTTTATCAGAACCCGAACACAATATGACAAGAATCATTTGCCTTGCATGCTCTGATATTTCCGAAATGGCATCGTATTTCCGTAAACAAAGTTAGATTCTCTAATATTTCCATAAAAGCAGAAACTTCAATAGCATAAAACCGGAATTCGCTGTACAGATAATGAAAAATAACGGGATGAAAAGTTAGCAACAAAATTGTCTTCTTTTTTGTTTCTGACAAAAAATTTCGAATCTTTGTCATTATTATCTCCGACAAAAACAAAACTGGGGGGGTCCCGTAGCGTAGTTGACTACACGTTCGCCTTACAAGCGAATGGTCATGGGTTCGATTCCCAGCCCCTCCACCAAACCCTCGTCAGTCGTCGGATGCGCAGCCCATACATACGGTGGCGTTTTTTTGTGATACAGTGCCGATTAGCCCTTATTCGGTATACGTCTCCGGTATACGGTAGGGGTAAAAATTAACTTAAAAATAGAATATCTCTGGCGTTTCTGAACCGATTTGCATTTTTGTTCTCAGAAGTTCCTAGATTATGACATGTGACTCAAAATAAGGATTGGCCTCTTGGTCCCGGAGTTATTCCGGGTTGTACTGGTGTAGGTTTATTTCAAAGTGTGTATTGTCGTCTGAATCTGTTAATGCCAATGCTGTTAAAATTACATAATACTGTGATTGGTCAACTCGGGGATGTATATTCGACATGTACTGCCCGTAATGGAACTTTTTCTAACCAGTCTGGGGATTTTTCCCCCTCCCGGAACCGGCCAAGAGAGAGTATATCCCGAGATGGCCATATTGAAAAGGAAATTCCAAAAATGACTTGCGACACATTATATATCATAATTTTGCGATAAGGAGTTGATGAAGTTTTGATAATTGTCTAATTTTTTATATTTCAAAACTTTGTCTTGTACATAATATACATGGCGATCAGTCTCCACAACGATGATGAAGAGGATGAAGGGCTGTGGGTCAAAAGATCAATAGGACGAAACGTCGAATGAACAAATTTAAAAATTCTTCTGTGCAAACTAGCTGATCGAAACAAAATTAGGAATAATACGTTAAGAATATGCTTCAGAACTAAAATCTTGAGTCTACAGGTCCGGAAGCCTCCATTCGAGAGACATTAGCGCTTCGCATTTTGAAAAACTCAGTTGTTTCGTTGCAAGAGGATTGGGAGCATCCTTCTACGCTTCACGGAAGCCTTTTCAAGCAGCTCGGAGGACTCTTTTTAGGAGGCTCTGGGGACTCCTTGCAAGAAGTTCGGAAGCCTTCTTTCACAAGGTTAGGAAGCCTGCTTTCAAGAGGCCCGGAAGCCTTCCTTACGCTTTTTTGTTTAAACTTTCTCGTTTTCTTCTTTTCTCCTTCTTTTAAAAGGCTCGAAAGGCTTTTTTCAAGAGGGTCGGAAGCCTGCTTTTAAGAAGCCTACTTTTAACACCCAAAACAAAAAGTAGTGACATTATTTGCAATAAGCGTTTTGTATCAAATTTCGCATGCAAACCGCTCAGAGAATGTTATATTTGTTATGCCTACTCATTGCATTAAGTCGGTTTATTTTGTTTCGATCAATACATCTAAACGACTCGCGTTGCTTCCCCCAGCATCAAATATATGCATCGTGTTCAGAAGTAAAACTTCGACCCACACAATCTTCCCGACTCCGTTCAACTTGATGGCGAACAAGGATGCAGATGAGCATTGCGCCAATTCCACCAGCATCATCCTCTGCTATCTCTATTGCCCTTCTACTCGAAATTATGATGGTCTTATATCACTGCTACTATCATCCGGTGTATGGTCCAGATGGCTAGCGTGTCAGTAGAATAGCGCTAGGCTTGATGAAGGGCTTAGGTTCGATTCTTGAAGAGGCTCAGAAGCTGCCCTTAAAGATACTCAGAAGCCTCTTTTTAGGTGTCTCAAAAGCCGCCATCCAAGAGAATCATAAGGCTCGGAAGCGTATTCTCAAGAGGATCAGAAGCGTCCTTACAAGATACTCCGAAGCCTTTTTTTAAGTAGATCAAAAGCCTCCTTTCAAGGAGCTCGCGAGCCTTTTTTTCAAGAGACTTTGGAGCCTCCTTTCAAAAGGCTAGGGAGCCTCCTTTCAAGAGGCTAGGAAACCTCCTTTCAAGAGGCTAGGAAGCCTCTCTTCAAGTAGTTTGGATTTTTTCGAAAGGCTTGGAAGCCTACTTTCAAGGTGCTCAGAAGATTCCGTTTTGCCTATTTTCAAGAGGCTAGGAAGCTTTCAATAGTCATAAAAGTCATGTAGAAAACCAATTCCAAACATTATCATTTGTTAATTCCAAACAATTTCTTTTTAAATTCCATAGAACTTTCTTTGAAAATTCTGACCCATCATCCTAGAGAATTTCAAATTCCCTTGAAAATTTCAAAGAATTTCCCATGGGAACTTTTGAACTAATGCTAAAAATGAAATGCGAAAAAAAATTAAATATTATTTTGGTAAAATTTTCCTGAGCAAATTCATTTGATTTTTCTGCCGAAATTTAAAAGATTCTCCCGTTGATGTCTTGAAAATATTCCGGAAAAATCCAGAATAAAAATTAATAAGAAACGAACGCAATGAAAAAATAGCCACGCCAATTCACGCGGTTACCATCACCGGCCAATTGATTTGATTGCAGCAACACATATTATGACTGGATTTGTGTCACAGTAATTCGATTATGACATGTGTGCTGCTTGGATACCATACGGGTCGCTTTTGACCCAAATCGGCTTCAACACCAGATGTCAATGTTGTTTTCGTAACTGTGAATTTTCTCGATAAGCACATACTGTGTTATGTTTGATTGTCTCTGGTACGGCTATTGACCTAGAAAAAAGAAAACGACTTTTGTGTACTGAAAAAGACCACTCTGGTTAAAATGTCGGACACCCGCTCAACAGCCCTAACGTCTTCGTCTAAAAAATCTTTCCATACATTAAGTTCCTACATTTTCCTCCACACAAACTTTCCTAGTAACAACAACATCAACTGTTCGGCATGAATAAACAGCGGGGTTGGTTGTCGAAAATTTCAAACAGCAGCGTTTATCCGGACTCCGCTCGAATCAGGTGCGTCTATCGACCAGCTACGAGGGTAACTACCCGGGTCTAAAGTCTTGAGAGGGTTGCTTTTCGGGCTCCTAAAAAAACAAAGAAGCGCCCCGAACGAAACTCGTGGAAGCGCTTTTTCTCGAACGAGTATCTCCAGCTTTATCGAATCTGCTCCGGTGGAATAGTGGAGATACGACGCTTTTTATTGCACGTTGTCATTCGAAAGGCTGCTGGGAAAGGTTTGATGAAGGTAGGGGGATAGCAGCGGAGAAAACCGCTTTTTACCACCTTTTTTAAAGCATCATCTTCCTATTTTCGCAGCTTGTTGGGTAGTGAGTGAAAAGTGGGTTTCAGATGGATTTTAGCATTAAGTTGGTATCAAGCGCAAAAAAAAGGAGACGGGTGGTGGCTTTAACTTTGTGAATTTATTTTATTTCTGCCAAGAAATGACACTTGCGTGAAAAGAATGTGTTGATTGGGAAAGTTTATGGACTTTTTAAGTGGTTTTTAGAGGCAACGTTGGTACTTTCCGATGGATTTGATTACAATCCGGAAATTGATTGCCGTAAAACGTTGGCAAATAGAACTTTTCCGAACAAGTACCTCCATCCACGTGAAAGTTGTACAATCTATTGATGGAAGACAGTCACCACAAAAGCTCCACCCATAGTCGCGTGTCCATTGTTCACCATTGTTGTGTTGAAAGTCTATTATTATAATAGGAGGAGTTGGAAATTACCAATAACAATGATAATCCTCTGTACGCCTACAAAGTTATGATGGGTAATCCCTTCCTGTGGTTATCGAACCACAAAAGCATAGAACCGTTCACCGACCTGCCTACGATTACCATCCACGATTACAATCAATAAATGCGTGTTAATGTTTGCTCAAACGAGCGTAATTTGAAATCCATTAGCAGCGGGAGCCAGCTATCGAGGCCATGCCTTAGAATTCAAAAGCCATTGAAAATCTCAAAAAACATCAATAATGTAGAGAGCGGGAGCGAGTGGTCTGAAGCGGATGGAGTTTAATCACCGCAACGCATGAAATGTGACTAACAAAAATTAGGGCATGTTTGTCAACTCATTGAAACGTTTTCGTATGGGTGAAAAAGTGGCGTTTTAGACCATCTCCTTATACAAATACCCACAGGCCATTAGGGAAGATCCATTAATTACGTAACGAAAAACCTGGGCTTTTTCGACCCCCCCTCCCCCCTATGTCAAACTTTTTGTATGAAACGTCTGAAAATTTTGTATGGATCGTCACACTTTGATCAACCCCCCTCCCCCCTCAAAGCGTTACGTAATTTGTGGACGCTCCCTTATCGGGCGACAACAATGGATAATTGCTGCAGTTGCCTCGACTGTGAATTTGTTTAGTAATAGGCTAAGGGGTTTCAACATACAATAAATGTCATCCGCTGATCCGATAAAGTTTTTTTACGTGAATCAAGAACTTTGAATTTTTTTAAATAATGTAGCAATCTTGTTTTTCAGATATACTTGGTTAAGTTTCCCATGGCAAAGAACTTAACAAAATTATAACACCAGTTAACAGCATGCACGACTATAAAAACATAAACCATTTACTTACCATTACATATTCTAATCAGAAAGTAGTATAGAAGCATACATTTATATTTTTACTGGATTCGGTTTGAATGTCATACTGTTACTACTGACGAAATATTAAAATTATCGCCTCGACTATGAATTCCTCGGACATTTTGAAATCAAATCTCATGGCAGGTGCCAGATGATCACAGAGCATCCAAGCCATGAAAATATTGCTGTCTGTGATTAAACTATCAATAGGCCTCGGAAACATTCAGTTCGCTGCAACAACAGTTCCTCTCCATTGTGGTAGTTATAGGTTCCATATGAATCCTTTTGTAATACCTACATCGAGTGTACAATTTTTTGCTTTCAATGGATTTGATGCCATTGTCCGACGCACTTTCCTAATAGGCACGATTATTTCTGCGTATCACTGAAAGCTGCATTTTTATACAGACTCTATGGTGAAACGGAAAGCATAATGGACAACCATTTGCTAATGTGTGAGCTTTCAAATAGTTTTCATATGATGCTTTTCTATCTTAAATAAAAGTGGTTCAAGTATTGAATGGAGGTTTTCTGTCTATTTATGCATTCCAGAAATAGTACTACACAGATAGAAAAATCCATCGAAATTTACGCTAAAAATCATGCACATGAATAGACGCCATTAACCCTTCCGTTACTAATCTTTTTGGCTGCAACGTTTTCGCAACTTTCACCAAAAGAACGTTCCAATCGGTACAAACATGGTACAAGAAGTAAAAAACTACCATAGATTGCCATAACTAAAATCATACTGTACTTGCTCAACGACTGTAGGATCCTTAGCTTAGGAATTTCTTTTAGTCTTGGCAGTCTGTAAAGGCAGCAAAAACAAGTTAAAATATTTTAAGCTTTTTTTTGTGGAATATATTCAACCGTCTAAGACGAGTTTAGTACTCTCCATTTAATTCCACTACGTTTTGTTATCTTTGCAGATACGTATTTCGGCCTCAGCTGTGAGGTCGTCTTCAGTGTCTTGTACTTGTAAGTCGAGTCAAGTACAATACACAGGAGACGACCTCACAGTTGAGGACGAAATACGTATCTGCAAAGATAACAAAACGTAGTGGAATTAAATGGAAAGTACTAAACTCGTCTTAGCCGGTTGAGCAAAAACGAGTTTGCCTTTACATCCGACAGTTTCGGTTTTATATTAAACCTTTTTCAAGGAATAGAGGCTCGCTTTTTTTGTGAAAACATGTACATGTTCCATATACGTTCGTCTGATTAAACAGAATGGCGCCCACCCTGCTGCTGTGTCGATAATTTTGGGTTCACTGTGATCGCCAATAAACTGTAATTTTATCTCGAGTATCGCCTACACTTTCTTCTCAACACTCACGTGTTTCTGTAAGTTTGAATGTGTCGTATGATGGTATTCGCCTATTTCCGTAAAGTGAACTCGTAACAGGTTTTACCGATGAAATTCCTGACCAAATTTGGCATAGTTTATGTGTTGTTTCCAATCGAAATATCTAAAATAATCATTTTCGAAGTATGCGAAGTATGGTCAAAAGCTAACACCAATTTAAAATCCGAAATAACTCCGTAACCAACGTCAAAACTTATGAAGAACGAAAGAGAAAGAAATTTTTTTTGCATGAAAAAGTTTTCATTTTTAGTAAACAGCGCACCGCTCAATCGTCATTGTGTTCATTTGTTGGTCGTCCTCATAGTGTCAATGAATGGGCTAGGAGAACCGGATGAATGCTGTCATCAGAGAAAAAGTAGAATCACTAAAATTTACCGCGGCAAGGTATAGCCAACGGAATTCAAAATAATTTTTAAAATTACAAGCTGATTTATTTTTGAAAATGTTTTATTGCACGAGATTAGAAATTCAATAAACATCAAAAATAGTACCTTTTCTGGGATCAATTCGAGAAAAAAAATATTATCATGAACAATCAAATAAATCGATAAGACGGACAATTTACTTGCCAAAACTTGAACATCGAAATTAATTTATTGGCTTTTTTCGGTGATAATTTTACTACTCAAAGCGAAAGGGAGTAGATGAAAGTAATGAAGATACAGACTCGATTGACACCGCAAGCGAGTGGCAAGTGTAAAATGAATAGAAACTGAAGATTAGCAGAGGGCCATATGAGAGAGCAAGCATTGTTGAAATCGCTGCCTAACGTCCACCCAGGAACGGTTTGGATAGTGACGTGGTGATCACTGTACCAAAAGAGGTCAAATAATGCCGAAAAGCACATTAGTGGTTTGATATCGCTGTTATTGTGTACTAATCTGATGTTGATACCTTTACGTGGTGTGTTACGGGGTAAGATCTACCACGGTTACATTGCCAGCTACAGGCAAATCCTGACCCAACGAATACCTTCCTCATTATCCAACTCCGTGGTACTTATGAGGGTGTCGCTAAGTCGGTGGCCTCTCGTTGAGTAAGTACTACATCAACACTTCCTTCCTCTCTCTAGTTACGGTGAAGATGGGCGTGGCCAGGAGTAGTAATCCTCATGCTTTTGTTATTTTTGTTTAAGACTGGAATCAAGGACCACTTCCCTTCTTGATTTCTGATAGCATTCTAGATAAGGATTTCAAAAGTAAAACATGAGTATCACTAGCGTCCAATCTACGAATTACACCGTAACAATGCTAATGCTATCCTCATGCTACTAATCTGATGTTGATGATAGAGGATCGCGAGTAAGTATTAAAAGGGTTATGAGATCTCACGGCCGTTTGGCCGAATGCCGTTTGGCCGAAGGCCTCTAATAATTTGACCGAAAGGGTTATATAGCCGAATGAGTCATTCGGCCGAATAGGTCATTTGGCCGAAAACGACATTTGGCCAAATAGCACGTTTAGCCGATTTGGACATTTGGCCGAATTGGTAGTTTGGCTGATTAGGACATTTGGCCGTAAAGGACTTTTGGGTGAATAGGAAAATTGCCCAAACAGGACATTTGACTGAACAGATCATTTGGCTGAATAGGTAATTTGACCGAACATGTCTTTTGGCCGAGCAGGTGAGAAGGTGTGAAAAGTGAGGCGTCTCATTTCTCACTATTTATTTCCCACTTCTCACTGTGAAAAGTAGTGCGAAGTGAGAAGCGATGCGTCTCACTATTCATTTCTCATTTTCACAGTGAGAAGTGAGACGTCTCAATTCTCACTCCTCAGTTTTCACTTCTCACTGTCAAAAGTGAGAAGTGCGAAGTGAGTAGTAAGACGTCTCACTACGCACTTCACACTACTCACTTTTCACAGTGAGAAGTTAGCATTCATTTCATTTATTTAGTTAACATCTAAACAGATAACACTGAATCAACAATTTGACGCCACAATGCACGGTTCGAGGCCGCATCTCTCCATCCTCGGATACGCCCCACGCTCGCCAAGTCGTTCTGCACCTGGTCTGCCCATCTCGCTCGCTGCGCTCCACGCCGTCTCGTACCTGCCGGATCGGAAGCGAACACCATCTTTGCAGGGTTGCTGTCCGGCATTCTTGCAACATGTCCTGCCCATCGTACCCTTCCGGCTTTAGCTACCTTCTGGATACTGGGTTCGCCGTAGAGTTGGGCGAGCTCATGGTTCATTCTTCGCCGCCACACACCGTCTTCTTGCACACCGCCAAAGATGGTCCTAAGCACCCGTCTCTCGAATACTCCGAGTGCTTGCAAGTCCTCCTCGAGCATTGTCCATGTTTCATGTCCGTAGAGGACTACCGGTCTTATTAACGTCTTGTACATGACACATTTGGTGCGGTGGCGAATCTTATTCGACCGCAGTTTCTTCTGGAGCCCGTAGTAGGCCCGACTTCCACAGATGATGCGCCTTCGTATTTCACGACTAACGTTGTTGTCAGCCGTTAGCAAGGATCCGAGGTAGACGAATTCCTCGACCACCTCGAAAGTATCCCCGTCTATCGTAACATTGCTTCCCAGGCGGGCCCTTTCGCGCTCGGTTCCGCCCACAAGCATGTACTTTGTCTTTGACGCATTCACCACCAGTCCAACTTTTGTTGCTTCACGTTTCAGGCGGGTGTACAGTTCTGCCACCTTTGCAAATGTTCGGCCGACAATGTCCATGTCATCCGCGAAGCAAATAAATTGGCTGGATCTGTTGAAAACCGTACCCCGGCTGTTACACCCGGCTCTCCGCATGACACCTTCTAGCGCAATGTTGAACAACAGGCACGAAAGTCCATCACCTTGTCTTAGTCCCCGGCGCGATTCGAACGAACTGGAGTGTTCGCCCGAAATCTTCACACAGTTTTGCACACCATCCACCGTTGCTTTGATCAGTCTGGTAAGCTTCCCAGGGAAGCTGTTCTCGTCCATAATTTTCCATAGCTCTACGCGGTCTATACTGTCGTATGCCGCCTTGAAATCAACGAACAGATGGTGCGTTGGGACCTGGTATTCACGGCATTTTTGAAGGATTTGCCGTACAGTAAAGATCTGGTCCGTTGTCGAGCGGCCGTCAACGAAGCCGGCTTGATAACTTCCCACGAACTCGTTCACTAATGGTGACAGACGACGGAAGATGATCTGGGATATCACTTTGTAGGCGGCATTAAGGATGGTGATCGCTCGAAAGTTCTCACACTCCAGTTTGTCGCCTTTCTTGTAGATGGGGCATATAACCCCTTCCTTCCACTCCTCCGGTAGCTGTTCGGTTCTGACTATCAGTTTGTGCAGGCAAGTGGCCAGCTTTTCCGGGCCCATCTTGATGAGCTCAGCTCTGATACCTTCCTTACCAGCTGCTTTATTGGTCTTTAGCTGTTGAATGGCATCCTTAACTTCCCTCAAGGTGGGGGCTGGTTGGCTTCCATCGTCCGCTGAACTGACGTAGTCATCTCCTCCGCTGCCTTGACTTTCACTGCCTGTACTCTCAGCGCCATTCAGATGTTCCTCGTAGTGCTGCTTCCACCTTTCGATCACCACACGTTCGTCCGTCAAGATGCTCCCATCCTTATCCCGGCACATTTCGGCTCGCGGCACGAAGCCTTTGCGGGATGCGTTGAGCTTCTGATAGAACTTGCGTGTATCTTGAGAACGGCACAGCTGTTCCATCTCCTCGCACTCCGCTTCTTCCAGGCGGCGTTTCTTCTCCTGAAAAAGGAGGGTCTGCTATCTCCGCTTCCGTCTATAACGTTCCACGTTCTGCCGGGTACCTTGCTGCAGCGCGACCGCCCGCGCTGCGTCCTTCTCCTCCAGAATCTGTCTGCACTCTTCGTCGAACCAATCGTTCCGTCGACTTCGACCCATATACCCGACGTTGTTCTCCGCTGCGTCGTTAATGGCTGCTTTAACTGTACTTCAGCAGTCCTCAAGAGGGGCCCCATCGAGCTCACCCTCTTCCGGCAACGCTGCTTCGAGATGCTGCGCGTATGCAGTGGCGACATCAGGTTGCTTCAGTCGCTCTAGGTCGTACCGCGGCGGTCGTCGGTACCGAACATTGTTGATGACGGATAGTTTTGGGCGCAGTTTAACCATCACCAGATAGTGGTCAGAGTCGATGTTAGCGCCACGATATGTCCTGACGTCGATAATGTCGGAGAAGTGCCGTCCATCAATCAGAACGTGGTCGATTTGTGATTCTGTCTGCAGTGGTGATCTCCAGGTGTACCGATACGGGAGGCTGTGTTGGAAGTAGGTGCTACGAATGGCCATATTCTTGGAGGCGGCGAAATCAATTAGTCGTAGGCCGTTTTCGTTCGTCAGCCGGTGAGCGCTGAACTTTCCAATAGTCGGTCTAAACTCCTCCTCTTGGCCAACCTGAGCGTTCAAATCTCCTATGATGATTTTGACGTCGTGGCTTGGGCAGCTGTCGTATTCACGTTCCAGCTGCGCGTAGAATGCGTCCTTATCATCATCAGTGCTTCCGGAGTGTGGGCTATGGACGTTGATTATGCTGAAGTTGAAGAACCGGCCTTTGATCCTCAACCTGCACATTCTTTCATTGATCGGCCACCACCCGATCACGCGCCTTTGCATATCGCCCATCACTATGAAAGCTGTTCCCAGCTCGTGTGTGTTGCCGCAGCTCTGGTAGATGGTATGATTACCTCTAAACGTTCGCACCATTGATTCCTTTCAACAAACCTCCTGCAGCGCTACGATGCCGAATCCACGGTCCTTGAGCAAATCGGCGAGTATGCGTGTGCTCCCGATGAAGTTGAGAGATTTGCAGTTCCACGAACCGAGTTTCCAATCGCTAGTCCCTTTTCGTCGCAGTGGGCTTCGCCGATGGTTCCGGTCCGTACTCTCTTGTTGATTGTTCGTTGCTTATGATTTTTTAAAGGCTGGCTTGCAGGGCTTGACACCAAACCCCCTAAATTTCCGGAGGACCATTCCTCCTTATTTCCGGTGGACCATGGTGCACAGTTTCACTTAGAGTCCCTAGCTGGCATTCGGACGATGATCAGCCGCCCCTAACATGGAGAACAGTCGCTGTTGTGAGCCGATCCTGACATGGAGAACAGACGCTCAATAAGATTTGCTCCTCCGGAGAGGAGCAAACCCCCCCTTCCCTGTCAGCATACGACCATAGTTCCCACCGGGGTTGGTTACCCGATCTTCCCTAAGGTTGCTCGTATCCCGGCCAGCACCGCGGGGAGGTAGGGATAGGAGTTTCTGGGTAAGAGGCTAAGGACCGCGAGATGGGGTCTATTTTATTCCTTCAGGTACGCGAAGTACCAATGGTACGCTTTACCCAGCATTTGCCGTGCCGGAGAAGTTAGCAATGAGGAGTAAGAAGTGAGACATCTCACTTATTACTCCTTACTTTTCAGTTCTCACTGTTAAAAGTGAGTAGCGCGAAGTGAGAAGTAAAACGTCTCACTACTCACTTCTCACTTCTTACTTTTTTCAGTGAGCAGTAAGAAATAAGAAGTGAGTTAAGAGACGTCTCAGTTCTCACTTTGCATTACTCACTTTTCACAGTGAGTAATGGCAATGAGAAATGAGACGTCTTCCTACTCACTTCTCCCTTTCCACAGTGAGCAGTGAGAAGTGAGTAGTGAGACGTCTCACTTCTAACTCCCTTTTTCTCACTGCTCACTGTAAAAAGTGTGAAAAGCGAAGTGAGTAAAAGGACGTCTCATTTCTCAATTCGCACTTCTCATTTCTTACAGTGAGAAGTGAGAAACGAGGAATGAGAAGTGAGACATCCCACTTCTCACTCGTCATTTCTCACTTCTCACTGTGAGAAATGAGAAGTGAGAGGTGAGTAGTGACACGCCTCTCTTATCACTTAACACTATTCACTTTCACAGTGTAAAGAGGGAAATAAGTAGTGAGAAGTGAGACGTCTCAATTTTAACACCTCATTTCTCACTTTTCAAACGACCTATTCGGCCGAATGTCCTGCTCGATCAAATGTCCTATTCAGCTAAATGACCTATTCAGCCTATTGGTTTAGAAACCTTGCAGTTTGAAACTGTGGAAGTGCTTAATGAACAATGAGCTGCAAGGTAGCAATGTCCCAGGAAGGATAAAATGCCAACGAAGAAAAAAGAGACCTATTCTGCTAAATGACCTATTCGGCCAAATGACCTATTCAGCCTATTGACTATTCGGCCGAATGACTCATTCTGGCTTTTTCTAAAACCATCATAATTTTTACATTAATTATCGATTTTTTCCAGTGAAATTTTTTTTTGCAGTGAACGATCTCATCCGGCTATGAGCAGTCGCCTTTGTTCACTCGCGCGTTTGTTTCGGTACGTTGTTTGTTCGTTAGTGGTAATAGATACCATACCAAAATGTGCAGCGAAGCAACGGTTAAAAGTACGTTGGCTTGCGTCTTTCCGGAGAATGCTGCCCAACCGGCTTTAGCTGATATGGTTGGTTTTGTTAAAGCACTAAATGGTGATGTGTCGATGATGGAAACCGCTTATACAAATCGTATGGGCATTTGAAAAAAGTGTGTTCTGCCTTGCAACAGCGACGATGTACAACAGTGTCATACGACCTTTTTATAAATTACTCGAGGGTCGATTTTTTTTTTGAATCAGTGGAAACTGGTCAGTTTTCTGTGCCGAAAATATGTGCAAGCTTTCATCACAATTAAGAACGATCATGTTAAAAATTCGTTAATTACGTGTCATTCAGCGTAGAATTCAAACAAACATCAGATTTGATCCTGAGTGATACGTTTATTTATTATCAGACTAAGGCCGGAGTGGCCTGTGCTGCACATAAAGGTTTTCTCCATTCAGCTCGGTCCATGGCTGCACTTCGCCAACCACGCAGTCTGCGGAGGGTCCGCAAATCGTCCTCCACCTGATCGATCCACCTTGCCGCTGTGCATCTCGCCTTCTTGTTCCCGTCGGATCGTTGTCGAGAACCATTTTCACCGGATTACTGTCCGACATTCTGACTACGTGCCCGGCCCACCGCAGTGTTCCGATTTTCGCGGTGTGAACGATGAATGGTTCTCCTAACAGCTGATGCAACTCATGGTTCATTCGCCTCCTCCACGTACCGTCCGCCATCTGCACTCCACCATAGATGGTACGCAACACTTTCCTTTCAAAAACTCCCAGTGCGCGTTGGTCCTCCACGAGCATCGTCCAGGTCTCATGTCCGTAGAGAACTACCGGTCTTATAAGCGTTTTGTAGATAGTCAGTTTGGTACGGCGGCGAACTCTATTCGATCAGAGCGTCTTACGGAGTCCAAAGTACGTACGATTTCCAGCAACTATGTTCCTCCGAATTTCTCTGCTGGTATCGTTATCGGCGGTCACAAGTGAGCCTAAGTACACGAATTCTTCAACCACCTCGATTTCATTGACATTGACCTCTCTTGAGCCTCTTCCTATCATGTACTTCGTCTTCGACGTGTTGATGACTAGTCCAAACCGTTTAGCTTCGCTTTTCAGTCTGATGTAGGCTTCCTCCATCCTCTCAAAGTTACGTGCCATGATATCAATGTCTTCGGCGAAACCAAATAACTGGACGGACTTTGTGAAAATCGTACCACTCGTGTCAATCCCTGCCCTTCGTATTACTCCCTCCAAAGCGATGTTGAATAGCAGACACGAAAGACCATCACCTTGCCGTAACCCTCTACGCGTTTCGAAGGTACTCGAGAATGCCCCTGAAACTCGAACTACGCACATCACCTGATCCATCGTCGCCTTGATCAACCTTATCAGTTTATCCGGAAATCCGTTTTCGTGCATTAGCTGCCATAGCTGGTCCCGACCGATTGTACCATATGCGGCTTTGAAGTCGATGAATAGATGATGTGTGGGCACGTTGTATTCGCGGCATTTCTGCAATACCTGACGTATGGCGAACACCTGGTCTGTGGTAGAGCGTTCACCCATAAATCCCGCCTGGTACTGCCCCACGAACTCTCATGCAATTGGTGTTAGTCGACGGCATAAAATTTGGGAGAGTACCTTGTAGGCGGCGTTCAGCAATGTGATTTCGCGATAGTTGCTACAATCCAGCTTATCGCCCTTTTTGTAGATGGGACACACGACACCTTCCATCCACTCCTGCGGCAGAACATCATCCTCCCAAACCTTGGTAATCACCCAGTGCAGCGCTCTAGCCAGTGCCTCACCACCGTGTTTAAACAGCTCTCCTGGTAGTTGGTCAGCTCCAGGGGCTTTGTTGTTTTTCAGCCGGCCGATCTCCTCCTGGATTTCCTGGAGATTCTGAGCCGGAAGTCGCATGTCCTGCGCGCGTGCTTCTAGGTTCATTACCATACCGCCACCGTTGTCTGGCATATCGCCATTCAGGTGCTGTTCGTAGTGCTGCCGCCACCTTTGGACCACCTCACGCTCGTTTGTAAGAAGGTTCCCGTTTATGTCCCTACACATATTGGGCTGTGGCACGTGGCCCTTACGTGAACGGTTCAACTTCTCGTAGAACTTTCGTGCGTTATTAGCTCGGTACAGTTTCTCCGTCTCTTCACGGTCTCGGTCTTCCTGCTGGCGCTTTTTCCTCCGGAAAATCGAGTTTTGTCTGTTCCGCGCCCGTTTGTATCGTGCCTCGTTCGCCCTCGTACGGTGTTGCAGCAATCTCGCCCATGCTGCATTATTCTCCTCAACTAACTGCTCACATTCGCCGTCATACCAGTCGTTTCTCTGATTCGGAGCCACCGTGCCTAGTGCAGCGGTTGCGGTGCTTCCAATGGCGGATCGAATATCGCTCCAGCCATCTTCAAGAGATGCTGCGCCTAGCTGCTCTCCCGCTGGGAGTGCCACTTCCAGCTGCTGCGCGTAATCTTGGGCTAGTCTACCGTCTTGTAGCCGCCCAATGTTTAGCCGCGACGGAAGACTCCGACGCGTGTTGATCACCGTCGAGAGTTTTGAGCGCAGACATACTGCAACGAGGTAGTGGTCGGATTCAATATTCGCACGTGCGTACGTTCGTGACGTCGGAAAATAATTTACCGTCGATTAGAACGTGATCGATTTGGTTTTCCGTTACTTGATTAGGTAATTTCCATGTGGCCTTGTGGATATTCTTGCGGGGGGAAGAAAGTGCTTCGGTCTACCATTCCGCGGGAGGCTGCAAAGCTTATGCATCGTTGGCCGTTGTCGTTCGATACGGTGTGCAGACTATCCGGTCCCATGACCGATCTATACATTTCCTCCCTTTCTACCTGAGCGTTCATGTCACCGATGACGATTTTGACGTCCCGCAGTGGGCATCCATCGTATGTCTGCTCCAGCTTCGTGTGGGCAGTGCACGTTGATGATGCTATAGTTGAAGAAACGGCCTTTAATCCTCATCTTGCACATCCTTGCGTTGATTGGCTGCCACTCAATCACGCATTGGCGCATCTTACCCAGCACTATGAAGCCGGTTCCCAGCTCGTTGGTGGTGCCACAGCTTTGGTAGAAGGTAGCCGCTCGATGCCCGCTTTTCCACACTTTCTGTCCTGTCCAGCAGATTTCCTGCAGCGCTACGACATCGAAGTTGCGGGGATGTAATTCATCGTAGATTATCCTGTCGCAAGCTGTGAAGCCTAGCGACTTGCAGTTCCATGTTCCAAGCTTCCAATCGTGATCCTTTATTCGTCGCCTAGGTCGTTGCCGATTGTATCGAGTCGTATTATCTTCTATGTCGTTCGTACACCCAATCGGCGATTTTTAGATTTTCTAACAATTCTGTATAAAAAGCTACCAAAACATGTATAAAAACTGGGCATATGCGAAATTGTTAGATTCTTATACAAAAAATGTAAGAAAAGCTTACAACATTGTTAGATTCTTATACAATATTTGTATAAGAATCTAGCAATTTCGCAATTCTTATACAGATTTTGGTAGATTCTTATACATTATTGTTGGAAAATCTAACATCCGCCGGTTGGGTGTAATAGTTGTTTTTAAAGGCGGCTTATTGGGCCTGCGCAAACCTCCTGTCTCGCCGGAGGGCCGGCGTGTCAGGGCTGTTTAGCGTCCCACCTAACACCAGGACTTGGGCTTGTGCGCTTTGAGCGGCACACGGTCGCTTTGGCGGAGCCTACTAGCGGATTCATGCAGCTTTTTATAGAGGTTTAACAGGGCCCACTGTCAAACCCCACCACATCCTAGGCAGGCGCCACAACTCGCAGATGGCCTGGGGAGGGATCGTCAAGCCCTTGGACATAGTCCCTGCTGCCTGAGTGATACGTTCGCGCAATGAATAGTTGGATGCAAAACAAATCTATTGTGCATTTAGATCGTAACTGAATTAGCAGCAAGGCCCGCAATAAACGAAATTCACACGGAACAATAAAATTAATATGCAGCACTAAACGGTGTTATCTATCACAAAATTGAGATTGGTCTTGTCGCTGGCTCTAAATTGAAGTTCGGAAGTGGATTTCCACACTTCCAAACGCTCTTCCGACAATGTGTTGATTTACAATTTTCTGAAAAACTTCGATATGTATATGCACTTTAAATGTGGAATAATTTGATTTGAAAAATGTTTTTGAGGTAACCACTTTCCTTCGATGGGACTCGAACCCATGACCCTCAGTATGCTAGACTGGTGCTTTTTAAGGAAACAGTAGGAAGAGTAACACGATGGCACTCAGTATGGCACCCGTTCGCTAACGCGGCTGCCCGGCTCCTTCCTCATCCCTCGCCATCCCAACTACAAGCAGCATCCAACAAAACTTCAATATTCAAATGATTAAAATGTTCATAGCTAATGATTTTACTTCCCATTACATATTTCTTCATTGTGTCCTATTAGCCTGGGGCATATATCACAATAAATCTAACAAATGGTCGCAGTGATTAAAATACCCAATAAGGAGAAAAATGAGCCTGGGTGTAAAATTTAGGATTAATCCAATTTATTATCCCTCTGTGATTATCACATGCACTTCACTTCTTCTCAGCGTAATTAAAAACAAAATTTTCAATAGTTTTCCGCGCAGTAGACACCCGAAGTGGGATGAATGGGATGTTTTACATCCTTTTTTTTCAATTAGTCAATTATTTGAAATAAAAACTTATTTTTTTCGAACCTTCGGAAGTAGCGCCATCATCGGAGGTCTCGGTACAGCATTCTAAACCTTGCACTGCTGACTGTTTTTGGCGACATGTTGTATCAGAGAGCATCTTCAGAATACGAAACTGCTGACAAATTTCGTTGAACACTGTGTTACGGTTCTGATGCTTAAAGCAATAGTGATAACTATCGACGAAAAGGGTGAATAGCTTGTGGTCTTTCGGCAATATCACATAATATTTTGTTCCAACGGACATGCGGGATACAGCCTCAATCCTGCTATTCATTCATACAAAGCCCACATCGTCAATATATGGGGACTGCTTATACAGCGTACTACACTTTGGGTAATTTTTGTTGAACCCCAACACACGGTACTCTTCGGGTAATGTTTCAAACTACACTTGCCACCACAGTACGTTTTCCGTCTGCGACAGCTCCTCTTGGTTAAGCGACCCAGGGTGCCCGGTTTCGAATCGGCCGACAACCCCACGAGTTGTTGTCTGCAGGATTTTAAAAGCTCGATTGTCATTCTCTGACTCTAGAGGTATAACTATTGCAGCTTCTTCGGTGGTAAAATACTGGTTTATCAACTCGTGCAGCTCATTTCTTTAGAGATCGCAGGCTGTCCAAGACCGCCGCATACTCTGTATAAAATTTTATTACACGGGGAACAGGAGACTTTATAATTACTTTACTTCTACACATTATTGTTGTGAGCAGCTGTTTGTTCTATCAAAAATCAATCTTGAAAATATTCCATCGTATTCAAAGAAACTTTCTAAGTAATTGACAAAAATACAGTGCTTTTAGTGTGTTACAAGTTTATCGTGGACACTATAGCTCTATACATCCAAAACACATATCTGACAATTATTGTTTAAAATCTTGGCGTACACAATTCTGTAAGATTTTTATACAGATGTTGTATTAAAATAATAAAAATCTGTAAGATTTTAATTCAACAATGGTATTAAAATCTTCCGAAATTGTATATGCCAAATTATTATACAGTTTCTGTAAGGTTCTTAAATATGCAGGAATGTATTAAAATCTGCCATCCGCTAGTTGGGTGTATTGATCCCATTCCGTATACTTTCTCAAAATCATTTTTGTTCCGGAATCAGCTGTAATCAGACATTGTATCCAAAAGATTGTTATCAAGTAGTTGAAGACAAGATTTAATTATTCGTTTAATCACTAGTCCAGCTTGCTTGATTGAATCAAAAACAGAAAATGACTCGCTTTCAAGGATGTAAAACAGTGCCGTGAATAATTTGTTAAATTTGAATCAGAAGTTCCGAAACTGTCAAAAACCTTGATTGGTGGTCCTATCTCGAGTTGCACGTTCAGAAAAATAATATCAATCGATGAAGAATGCTTTCTAAGAAAATCTAATTCACTTAACCTAACCCGGCTGACAAATTCCAACGAAAAACACAATAGCGGACAGTTTCCTATGAAAAACACAAAACCTTCTCAAAGCTATCCATACAATCGTTTGTATCCCCCCTGTTGTGGCAGTAACAAACAGTTCGTTTCGTTTGGTGATCGCTCCAAGGAGGGTGGAGTTTGAGAGTTATCGTTCTGATGGAAAGCAAAGCGATTCGTTTTCTTTTTTTTTATTTCGGCGCTCCTCTTGCAATAAGCGAAGCTGCATCGACGATGATCAAAAATGTGTGCATCATCTCCCGTGGGGGGGTCCGATGGCTTCAACGACATACAACTAGCTGCGGTGGCGATGTCTCGATGGCAACGAGCTGCGAGATTGGGAAATTTTTCGCAATCGGTTTGTAAGCCAGCTTGGCAAAATCGCACATCCAAGCGACTGTTCCCGTTTCAGTAGATACGTACATTTGGGAATCCATATGAGCTCTCGATATTGAACAGGAGTTCCCAATGTTTAAGAACCAATCAACCTATAGGACTTGGTAGGAATAAAGTTAAATTAAAAATCTAATTTTGCATTCAACAATCAAGAAACTACGAATATATCATTTGAGCCGAAATTTGTGGAAACCTTTAACCAGTGGTTTGAAAAACACTGCCGCCACCGCACCGATCGAACAAAGTGGGAATCAATGACGAATTGTGCTACCGTGGAATCCTGCAAAGTCCAATTTTTCATGTCGCCGTTCTAGCAAAGGGAACCCGCTGCTGCGCTGTTCCACGATTCCCTATAGAGAAGAGTGATTATTTTTTTTATTTATCGTAGCAAATCGGTATAGTGCTATGGATTTTGAAACCGGCGCGCAGCAACGACTGCTCCATGTCAGCTATAAGCTTTGGATGCAACCCAAAAACCAGATTGATGGCACCCGTTGCTAGTGGATTCATTTTTCACGGTATTTTGAGGGATTGCATCGAATTTGCCACTGTGTTTCCACCCACCAACGTTTTGTGGCACGCAAAGTGGTGCACGAAATGGAAGCCGTTTAGTATCGCGTTCAGTCGCACCCAAATTATCATACTGAGAAATCCAATTCAAGTCAAATATCGAATAACATGGTCCCGAAATAAATTTTCGTTACATACTATCCGTGACTGCAAAACTGATTGTAACAGTGGCAAATGCAATTCCCGGATTTGATTATCCACATTATTAATGACCCTTTTCTGTTCGTATGTGGAAGCGTGCCTCCACCTGGAAAACCGATGAAATGTAGCCTGCAAAGTAATCAACGAACGAGTGAGCATGCAACTTCAACCACCATCTCGGAGCCGCAGAGCCGTGGTTTCGTTTGATGGTGCAGGTCGGGAGATGAGGGAGCAGAAAAAGCCACTGATGCAAAGTGGAACAAATTCCTTTTACACCGGGAAGTGTTGTGTGTTCCTTTTTTGCACACCTCCGGGAAGGGCGGAGGACGGAAAGTCACTGCCGCAGCTATAATTTATAATGCATTTTTCTTTATGCGGTGGCAAATTTGGGCTTTTTAATGTGGAAAAAGTTGCTCCGTTAGAACCACTTCTAAACTTCCATTGATTCTGGAAAAGTCGGTTTTGGGTGACAGTTTAATTAGAATAACACTCAGGATTCAGGAACAGAAATTTAAAAATCGCGGCATATGATATTAAAATAACTGCTGAGAAAATCTTACGACAAATTTTGGTGTACTGGTGTCTTGTAAATGGCCCATCCTGATTTTTACAGAAGTCGGAAATCTTGCAAGACATGCAGTTGTAGAAGCCGATAATAACAAAACTATTGTTGTATTCAGTGTTGTGAAATATCATCTGCATATCTAATTTGTCCAAGATTTTTTAGAAGCCTGATTCACTTCTTAGTTTTTGATGAACTCATAACGCTTGACTAGTTATATAATTTTGTCCAAAGGTACTGTATAGCACTTAACCACTCTTCTTTCTTTGGGATATTGTTTTAAGGAAATTCCAAAAATTCTTCGTTTGAGACTTCAATGATCACAATATCCTACAGATAGTTATTATACGCATCAGAGTATCTTGCCTAACGGAAGTCCAAATAAGCAAAATAAACTGAAACACACGACGGATAACGCTATTCTACTCTATTCTACTAAGGTTTTATTGTTAGGTAACTGTTAAGGCACCTGGTTGCCTCTGGTTGGGTGTTGGTCTTTCCACTCATAAAAGAAGACAAATTCATTTTACTTAACTGGCAGAACTTAATTATTAGACTGGTAATGACAAGTTTTTTTTCTAGGGATGGTGTGTGTCTGTATAAATATTTAGGCAAGTTCATTTGATACATATTATGGAATTGTAATGTAGGCGACGAGAATGCCTATGAAATTTCTGAGGAATCCTGACTTAGATGTTATCTATAGCTGAGTTACAGACACCGATTAGGACTTAGGACGACATAGCCTTTCGATACTGCAGATGATGGCCTGTGGCCTGTGAAGGATGAATATCTGCACGAATCTGTTTCGTTGTTATGGATGAAGAGAGAGCTATACTTAACTGACATCAAGTTAAGTCCATGGGGAAAACCCACATGGAAGGCTTAACTCCGTACAGATGAATCAGAAGCCGCTCGATTCCCCCGAGCATGGGCCAGGATCTCGTCCGGCGGCTCTGATCCCGGAGCAAAGGCTAACTTCTAGCGAAACAGAAGGTAAATCGTTAGCGATGATTGCGGGGTCGACCTCGGTCGGAAGAAGACAGATCTTTGAAATGACGCGTTGGGTCGTACCGGCACAAGTTTCCACTGTTGCAACCCGTGCTCGTCCATCTGGACTGGGATGAACGTTGATGACACGCCCGAGTGGCCACTTTAGTGGCGGAATCTTCTCCTTCTTGAGGACGACGATGGAACGGCCATGTTGGCAAGTGCACTAGTCCAACGGTAGCGAGTTTGTGGAGTGGCTAGGTACTCGTTATGCCATCTTGACCAGAAATGTCCAGCAAGTTGCTGCACTCTTCGGTATCGAGTAAGTCGATTTTCTGGAACAAGCTAGCAATCGGAATCCGGAATCTCGTTCAGCGGTCTGCTAATTAGGAAGTGCCCTGATTTTAGAGCAAGTTCCTCGTCAAGATCGTCAGGAACCGGCGTTAGAGGACGTGAATTGAGCAACGCCTCAATCTGCACGAGTGCTGTGGTGAGTTCAGGGAAGGGTCGTTTGACCGAAACCCATTCGGCCTAATGCCACTAGGCCGAACAAACTATTAGGCCGAAATCCATCTGGCCGAAAGGGTAATTTGGCCGAATGTGTTATTCGACCGTAAGGGTCATTAGGTCGAAAGGGTAATTTGGCCGAAAGAGTCATTAGGCCGACAGAGTCATTTGGCCGAAAGGGTCATTTCCCTAGTAACATTTTAAGATTTATTATGCTTTATAAGTTGTCAATAAAACAAAGATCTCCACCAAAACCTCTTCATAACTTTTTTAAAATAGCCTTCCGGCAAAATGGACAACTCTAAAAGAAGTTAATAAAACCATATTAAGAGTAGTAATGAAACTGTAATTAAAAATTGTATATTATTTGTTAGTAATCTATAGGAGGTTATCGTGACCATTCCCAAGTAACAATTTCCATGTTTCTTGGAATTATTTAATTATTATAGTCGATTTATAATAGCAATTACCAAAGCTAATTACTCAGTTTTATTGTCGATCTTATTGCTATCAAGAAATCTCTCAGAAATATGCTGAACAAGCTTCAAACGTCAACCGCCTATTGACCTTATGAACGGCTCTACAGTTGTGATGGAGAGTGTGAAAAATCCTATTTCCACAGCTAAATCAAAACCAAAATTTTTGATCGTAATGTTGTGAAATGAGTAACCCCAATAAGAATATTTGCATTGCAAAGAGTTTATAAAAGTGTTTAATAAGAGCAACATTTTTGTAATCGAAATTTATGATGGATTGAAAATGGAGAAGCATTTTCAAGTCAATAAAATTTATCACTGACATGCATGATTAGGTAATGTTTTCACCGCGTAAAACCCTTTTTTGATCATTGATTTTCATTAGAAATATATTGGGGAGAAATATCAATATATTCAAGGGAAATTAGGGATATTGCTGCTACAATTATTACAAATATATTTAATGGCCAAAACTATATTGTTTTGAAAGCGCGTGGTGTTCAGTCTTACTTTTTTCCTAGTTTTCACCATGAAATTGAACGCGCACATCATTCCGATGGAAGCACATTGTAAAACAATCCGAAAAATAATATTTTTTAGTAGTCATCCTCATCATGATTTTCATCAACATTTTATGTTGTTATTATTTTTCTGCAAAGTTTTGATTCCTTTTTTTTTTAAAGCAAGATTTCTGACAGCTGCCGCAGCCAAATTCTCTTTTCTTGCAGGCGATTTAATAAGGATTTCTAAATACTTACTAAATACTAAATACAGGTTTGTAGTGGTTATCTAGAGAGGGCCACTTCGTCATATCTTACACTTATAGTGGTCATCAAAAGGTTGTCGCCCGAGCAGCACAAGTCAGGCAAATTTGGTTGCAGCAACTTGATTGCGACTAAATCTGGTCATATATGAGTTGCAGTAACCTATATGGAATATGTGTGCTGCTAGGGCGTGTAATATTGGGTTTTATTGTTATATCCTATAAATTGATCTTGAAAACCATCCCTAGAGCGGAATAAAACTTGAAATGTTACTTGGGTTATGAGAGTAATAATAATTTCATTTCATTTTTTCTATCATTGTTATTGTAGTTCCATTCTCTTTGATTTTAATTTCGACAGAAGTTCTCCATGACTGATGTGGGGAAGAAATGCTTCTTATTTTACCAGTGAAGTAATAAAAATTGAGAACTATTTAAGGACACCCTTCACGAAATCTAAATTCCAAAGAACTCGCGTTTTCAGGGGCACACCACTCGATACGGAAGTAACGCACAACTGTCATTCTTATTATTTCACGCATGCTGAAATTATAAAAATGACAGTTGTGCGTTGCTTTCATATCGAGTGGTGTGCCCCTGAAAACGCGAGTACTTTGGAATTTGGATTCCGTGAAGAGTGTCCTTAAGTAGTTTATGTAATAAAAAGCACGCATAACCAGAGAGACGTCTCACCACTCATTTCTCATTTCTCATTGCTCAGTGTAAAAAGTCAGTAAAAGGTGAGGTTAGAGGTGAGAAATTAGGAGTGAGAAGTCTCATTTTTCACTCCTCATTTCTCACTTCTCGTTGTAATAAATGAGAAGCGCGAAGTGAGTAGTGCGACATCACATCGACACAGTGAGAACTGAGAAATGAGAAGTGCAAAGTGAGTAGTGTAATGTCTCAATACTCACTTCGTGCTTCTCACTGTTTACAGTGAGAAGTGAGAATGAGGAGTGAGAAGTGAGACGTCTCCCTACTCACTGTTCACTCCTCATTTCCTACTTCTTCCTATTAGAAGTGAGAAGCGCGAAGTGAGTAGTGAGACGTCAAACCATTCACTTCGTGCTTCTCATTTTTTACAGCAAGAAATGAGAAATTAGCAGTGAGAATACTGAGTAACTCACTCCTCATTTTCCACTTCTCACTGTGAAAAGTGAGTAGTGCATAATGAGAAGTGAGACGTCTCATTACTCACTTGTCACTTCCCACTTTTTACAGTGAGCAGTGATAAATGAGAAGTGAGTGATGAGATGTCTCACTTCTCACTCCTCATTTCTCACTTTTAAAATGACTTGTTCAGTCAAAATGATCTATTTTGCCAAATGTTCTATTCAACCAAATGTCCTTTTCGGCCAAATGACCCTTTCAGCCAAATATCCCTTTCAGCCAAATATCCCTTTCGGCCAAAAAATGCTTTCGGCAAAATTACCCTGTTGCCACCACATTCAAGGACTACCCTACGTGGGAAAGCTTGTGCTAACTGTCTAGAGCATGGGTTGCCAAACTGTGGGTCGCGACCTCAAGGGGGGTCGTGGATTTATCATTGGTGGGTCGCGAAAGACTAATTTTGATTCATACTTTTAACCATATTTTGTACCACAAATCTATTCAAGAAATTAGATATGGATCTAAGGAATAAATTGGATAATGGATAGATAATGATGTTACTGTCGAGGAAGATAAGTATGAAGGAACAGTGCTGCACCAAGCAATGCTCGAAGAAAAATACATTTCAGTGAAAAATCGTTGGTGAAGGTAGTAAAGGTAGTAAAAAATCGTGAAATTTCTACTAACGGTCAACAAACAACTTCGGAAGATGTTATAAAGCAGCTCGCAGAACAACAAGCACAACTCATACGTCTGATGTCTACGAACATGGCTAACGGCGGTGCTTCTACTTCATCGTCCATTGCAAATCGCTCAGCAGCGACGATACCACATTCAGAGCTCCGGATTCCTGAAATGAATCTACCCATTTTTAGTGGCAATGAATGGCAATCGTTCAGTGATCTTTTCGATAGTATGGTACATCAGAACGTATCGCTCAAAGACAGTAAAAAGTTGTACTTCCTTAAAACAAACTTGGATGGTGAGGTTAATTTCGCACCTCAAAATTGAAGACGCTAAATATCAAACGGCATTTGAAAAATTGAAATCGATTTATAACAAGCAACGCGAAATTACTAATAAGCACATATATCGGTTTATTGCACAACACAGCCTAACGTTATCTTTAGCACAAGGTTTACGTACACTGCATGACGTTTCGGATCAAGTGATTCGGACTCTCAAAGCCATGTGAAGGGAAGATAGAGATACTTGGCTTTTGTTCATCCTCTGCGAAAAAGTAGATCCAAAAACAAATCAACTGTGGTGCCAGAAAATGCCGAAATGCCAGATGTTGATATAACACTTCAATGCTTCATAAGCTTCATTGAATCGCGTAGTTTTGCTCTGCATTCAAAAGCAAAAAACAAGCATACCGCCTACCTGGTTCTTGAAAAAATTACCAATGCACTTCCATGCAAACCAGCTCCTATCCACGAGTGGCCAATTCCAGATTCATTACACCTTGCCGATCCACTATTCCATACTCACGGCAAAATCGACGTACTGCTACTTACATATGTACTTCCAATCCAACTGCTTGATCCTGATAAAATGAATATCAGTGTTGATGAGAGCCTACCAATACTGCAGAACAGTAAACTCGGTTGGATAGTTGCGGGCCGTTATAAAGATCAAAAATCGATCTCAACTCACATGTCTACATTCCTAATCGTTTCATGTGAGGACGAGTTATCACGACGGCTTCGAAAATTTTGGGAACTCGAACAGTATGGTCCTCCATCCAGCTATCTCGCCAAAATAAGAACAGCTTTGTGAGCAACATTTTGTTGAGCACACCAACCGAGACAAATCGGGAAAATTTGTTGTCAGGCTCCCTTTTTTTGCTGGATCCACAAAAGCTAGGTGAGTCTCGACAAGTAGCAGTAGCTCCACTATATCGAGCGAAAGCTTGACCGCAACCCTAAGCTCAAGGCTGAGAACCATGCGTTCATGAGAGAGTACGTTGCGCTCGGACATATGTTTCTGGTACAAATGCAGAAAACAAATCTGTGTATTTGCCGCATCATTGTGTTATTAAAAGCACCAGCTCTACCACTAAATGTCGGGTGGTTTTTGATGCGTCTGCTAAAACTACCAGTGGTCAGTCTTTAAATTCTAATGTGCGGACCTGTTGTTCAAGATTCGCTAATCAATATCCTGCTGCGGTTCCGACTCTGCACCATCGTTCTCATGGGTGACACGAAGCAAATGTACCGAATGGTGTGGTTAAATGAGCTGGATCGGGATTTTCTTAAGATTTTATAGAGGGATGAACCAATTAAGGAATACCGTCTAAATACAGTAACATTCGGTGCGCATCCTATTTGGCATCGAAATGCCAATGTTCAGCAATTACTGGAGTCACACAGGCAACAGTTTCCGGTGGCAGTAGAAAAGGCTATGAAAGGAATATACATCGACGATGTTCTTACTGGGGCATCAGCTGAAGAAGAAGCTGAGGAACTGGAACAATTGACAGAAATTTTTGCTGCGGGTGGATTTTATCTTAGGAAATGGGCCTCGAACAGTGCCGGAGTGCCAGATACTGACCTCGAGGTGAAGCTTCCGATTGAAGAAGACGATAGCAGCATTATCAAGACCCTCGGAATGCAATGGCAGCCGTGCAGTGACGAGATTCACTACGCTTATCATCGCAATGAGCATATTATCACAAATCGCTAGTTTGTATGATTCACTAGGCCTAATTGCTCCTGTTGTCGTTAAAGCAAAAATTGTGATGCAGCGGATGTGGGAGCTGAAGGTGGACTGGACTCTAGATCCCCCGGTGAGTTATCTAAGGAATGGTTTGATTTGGTGCAAAGTTTCCCACTTCTCAATACATTTCAGATCCCACGAAGAGTAATCAGCATGCGAAATTGGTCTCGTCTCTACCTGCACGGCTACTGCGACGCATTCGATGTAGCAATGGGCGCTTGCATCTACATACGCGCTTTGGACGTCTATGGAAACTGATCTTCTCATCTTCTGTGTGCCAAATAAGGTAGGGTTGGCGCTGCCAAGGATTTTCCGCATTTCACACAAGCTTTTCGGATTCCATTGAACGATGGTGATCGTGGCGGAATAAAATGGAACTGGATTCCATAATCTCTACACTCGCGTGCTACTGATTCCTTGTGCTGCTGAGACAGGAACGATCCAGGCTTTCAGTACGATCGGATGCTTCTTATCGATAGGAATATGAGCGTTATGCAACCGGCCGCCGAGACGGATTATACCATCCACCAATTCTGGACACAGGAACCGATGCTTCGATTTACGATCCACCTTTTCAGTGGTGGACAACTGGTCAGCTTTCTTACCGAAGTTCTCGTGTTGTGCCAGTCGGACCAAAGCCAACAAAATTCGGTAAATTTTGGCAACCGTCAGAGGACCAACCAGACGATCTTGACGATTCTTGTGGATGTGGCAAATGCTGTTCTCACAGAACCTGCGAGTGTAGAGACCATCTTCGACGGTGGGTAAAACGACAATCTAACGAGCCTTGGTTTCTTTTGCTGCGATCGACTTCATAGGAGCATACTTTAATGGCCATGTAAGATCCAACATATCTAGCCAAGGTGATACGTGCCACCACTGGGAGTTCTTTGTCAGTTCATCGAAATTCATACCACGAGAAATGTGATCTGCTGAATTATCCTTGGAGGACAGACAGCGTGTGTGGTAAGCTGATTGATTTCCGCAACCCTATTGATCACAAACGTCTTCCATGTTGACAGTGTTGACCAGTCCAAGACAATGGTGGAGTCGGTCCACAAATACGTCGTGGCAGAAATCTCGAAGCAATCCATGGCATGAACCAGAAGTTAAGAGAGTAGATGAGCCGCGCAAAGCTCAAGACGTGGGATGGACTTCGTGTCCAATGGAGCGACCTTTGACTTTGACATGAGAAGTCGAACTGTGCAAGATCCGGCACAGGATATGGAACGAAGAAATAAGCCGACACCGTAGGCTGCTTCCGAAACATCACTGAAGCCGTGAACTTCCATACATGCGTAGCCTGGTCGAGTAGCATTTCAGTCTCACGATGCTCCAGCGGAATAGCATCCAGTTTGGTGAGCTAGTTACAGGAGGCTGCAAGAGAAGAAGCGTCGTTGGAGCCAGTCAGCAGATTGTCGACGTAGAAGTCACGACGAAGCACTGATGCTGCCACGGGAAACTGTTGTTCTGCATAATCAGCTGGTAAATCTTCAAAGGAAGATCTGGATGATCGCGCCATGTGGCTGATCTTGCTCTGACACTAGCACTTGGCGGTACATTTTCTCGATATCGGCCAGACGACGACCTTGAAGATTCGAAAACCAGTGACGATCGTAGCTAAAGATTCTTGAATGCTGGTGCCAGGAAGCAGAACATCGTTAAGCGATAGACCAGATTTTAACGGACAAGACGCATCAAAGACGATCCGGAGCTGTGTCCCAGTCCCAAATACTCGTGGATGAATTTCTGGTACATGGCGTGCTTTTCAGGATTCTAGGCGAGCGACCATTCCAGAGAGTAGGAACGCTGCGTAGCATTGTACCAGTTGTCCTCAATGCTTGACAGCAGTTCTTCACGTTTCGGCAGCTTAACAACATAGCAACCCTCAGGATTTCGCACGGTATGTTCGACGAAATGTTCCTCGCAGTATCGCTCGGATTGAGACCACTCTTTTAAATGCTTTACTGTAATTGATGGAAGAACTAGCATCGAACCTTTTACATAAAATGATAAAACACGAAAGCAAATGTTCACGCAAGCTTCGTGCTCTACTACCGTTATCGTTATTGCTTTATTGATTGATTGATTGATATATTTATACTACAGAAAATGTCGTTCAACCGAACTGATTATTTGGCAAGAATGTCGTTTGACCGAAGGTCATTTGGCTGAAAAGTCACTTGATCGCAAATGCCGTTTGGCCAACACGGTCGTTTGGCTGAAAAGATTACTCGGCCGAAAAATATAATCTGTCCAGCAAATGCTATTTTAGGCCGTATGACCAATTCGGCTAAATGACACTTTCAGTTAAAAGACCGTTTTAGCAAAACGACATTTTCGGCCAAACAGCCTATTCGTTCAAACGGAAAAATTCCCACCCAAATGGCCTTTTCCTTCAAATGACATTTTCGACTAAATGACCTGTTCGGCTTAACGACTTTTTCGGTCGAATGAACTTTTCGGCCAAACCGTTCTTGGCTTAATAACAGTTTTGGCAAAACGTTCAATTCACTCAAACGACATGTCCTAATGTTTAGTTCGTCAAGGAAATCGGTCAGTTCAATAGTTTCAGTTCCAAATGAAGAAGGGTGAAGGAAGAAGGCAGAAAGAAGAAGGAAGAAGCAAGAAAGAAAAAGGAAGAAGAAGGGAGAAGGAAGAAAGACGAAGGCAGAAGGAAGAAGGAAGAGGGAAGAGGGAAGAATGAAGAAGGAAGAACCCGAGCAGCACAAGTTAGACAAAAATGGTTGCAGCAACTTCATTGTGATAAAATCTGGTTACATACGAGTTGCTGTAACCTGTGTGGAATATGTGTTCTGCAGGGGAAGGAAGAAAGAAGAAGGAAGAAGAAAGATGGAAGAAGGAAGAAGGAAGAAGGAATGAGGGTAAAAAAGAAAGAAGGAAGAAGAAAGAAAGAAGAAGGAAGAAGGGAGAAGGAAGAAGGAATGAGGGAAAAAAGAAAGAAGGAAGAAGAAAGAAAGAGAAAGACGAAGGAAGAAAAAAGGAAGAAGGAAGAACAAAGAAGAAAGAAGGAAGAAGAAAGAAGAAAAAAGGAAGAAGGAAGACGATAGAAGGAAGAAGGAAAGAAGAAGGAAAAAGGAAGAATGAAGAAGGAAGAAGAAAAAAAGAAAAGGGAAGAAGGATGAAGGAAGAAGGAAGAAGGAAAGAGGAAGAAGGAAGAAGGAAGATGGAAGATGGAAAAAGGAAGAAGGAAGAAGAAAGCAGGAAGAAGGAAAAAAGAAGAAGGAAGAAGGACGAAGGAAATAAGAAGTAAAAAGGAAGAATGAAGAAGGAAGAAGAAAGAAGGAAGAAGGAAAAAGGAAGAAGGAAGAAAGAAGAAAAAAGAAGGCAGAAGGAAGAAAGAAGAAAAAAGAAGGAAGAAGGAAGAAAGAAGAAGGCAGAAGGAAGAAGGGAGAGGGAAGAAAGAAAAAGGCAGAAGGAAGAAGGAAGAGGGAAGAAAGAAGAAGGAAGAAGAAATGAGGGAAAAAAGAAGGAAAAAGAAAGAAGAAAGAAGAAGGGAGAAGGAAGAAGGAAGAAGGGAGAAGGAAGAAGGAATGGGGGAAAAAAAGAAAGAAGGAAGAAGAAAGAAAGAAGTAGGAAGAAAAACTAAGAAGGAAGAAAGAAGGAAAAATAAAGAAGAAAGAAGAACGAAGAAAGAAGGAAGAAAGAAAGAAGGAAAAAAGAAGAAAGAAGAAAGAAGGAATATGGAAGATGGAATAAGGAGGAAGGAAGAAGATAGAAAGAAAAAGATAGAAGATGGAGGTAGGAAGAAAGACCACTCGTAAACTGAGGTCAATCTTTTTCAACTATTCGGCCAAACGGCATTCGGCCAAATTGCGTTCGGCCAAACGGCATTCGGCCAAATGGCCTGACACCGTCATGACCACAGAGGTAGTGGCGTTGATCTGATGTCCTTTTTCCGCATCCGGCGAAACAGCATCAGGGTGAGCTCCATGATTTCCTCCAGGGAGAAAACTGAAAAGGTTTTCAGACTGCTGGTCAAGGGGAGCGTTAAGTCCCACATTCCCTCAGGCGATGAAGAAGTGATTGTTTCCTTCGGCTTGCTTAATAGAGAGCTCCTTGATCGGCTTCAGCTTGTTGGTTTGCAATTCTTCGACTATTGCTTCCCAGATGTATGCCGGAAGGTCACGAGTGATGGCTTTCAGAGGCTACGTACCAGGAACATCGTGCGAGTAAATCTCACATACTTAGGCTAGCAGGTACTCACGGACATCGTCATAGTCGACCGCAGGGGTGCAAATAACCGCATTACATCTTAATATTTCTTTTCCAACGCGACAAACGCATTAATTAGGAATGACGTTATCAGCATTCTAATACGCTGCCTAATCACTCTGCGAAATTGCAACCTGTTCAGGAAGGCAGGGCGGTACACAGAAAACAATTAAGAATAATTCGATTGACCACAAAACGGAGTACAGTACAACTCATTCATCCAAGAATTAAAAAAGTTCGCATTCGAGTGCACCGCTATTTTGCATATTTAAAATTTAAAGGTTCTCAACTGATTTTACAGCCCTTTTTTCTCTTCTTCAGCCACTGACTGCCGAGTGGAGCTGGAGCTACATACCGTCGTTATTTCACCCAATTCTTCAAGTGAAATAAATCTAAAAAGTGACAGAATTTACAATTGCCAACCTGGTTTTCAACACCTTTCAACCCGAGCATGCATTTCTTGCACCATATCCGTCCAACTAGTTATGACGAATGGTTCCGGTAACCACCTTGCGCCAACGAGCAATTCTGCAATGGTTCGAGCGAGGCAAGACTTCGGTTGTTGAGGTTGTTCTCCAACTCCTGTTGGCTAACCCACCGAGCGAGCAGCGGTCGGTCGGTCGGTGTGGTGGCGAGGATATCGTGCATTAAAATGTCGCGCCCGTTGTAATGGAAATTGTGGTTGAAAACGACGACCATTATTATGCAATTACTGTCCTTGTGGCAGTGGTTGAATCAGTCCACGGTAGACTCTCTGCTTATTACATTACATGGCAAACGAGGATTTTTACTGCAGGGATGATTTTTAATACTTACAGACTGCTTAATTCATGACTAAAAATATACTAACTTCTGTTTTTTTTCTGAATTACTTTCAGGTACCCAAAAATTCATGGACGATTACATTTACGTGGAACGTAAGTTTTTTTTTTGCAAGCAAAGACTTCAATTTAGGAATTTAATCAACCGCTACAATGCAAAACAAAACACAACGATGGAAGGGTTGGTTCATTAAAAAAAATAATGGAAAGGATAGAATTTAGAATTTTACCCGCTCGAGGGGAAGATAACGGAAAACCCAATGCAAATACAGCCCGAAAGGGTGCTTCCATTGTTCAGTCGAACTCATTAGTTTTTTTCTTGGCCTCCCAGTTTGATGAACCATTTTTTCTACAATATAGGAGGAAAGTGAGTTAAAAGCTGATTGACAATTTGTGTAAGATTTGAAAATTTTATACAATCTGAACCTCACGGAATTATTATTGGAGCTTCCATGTTTTCGGCAGTTGAAGCTTTGTAAAACATTTCACTTATTGAACAACTTTTAACGTCAATCACATGTTTCTTTTTGAACACTGTTTAGATTTATCGAAAAAAAAAAATTTTATAAGTTGCTTTTCCCATCTTCAAGATGGTTTTAACGAGGCTCGTCAAAATGTACCAAGACGTTCGTTCTGCCGCATGAATACCTTGGAAAACGAACTCCATTGAATTCGGAAAAGGACGTTCAGCGAACCCGAACCAATAAAACAAAAGAAAAGGTATCCGACCTGCTCATCGATTTTGTTTACACATTCCGGTACATACAGAATATGTAATGATTTATTACGGACTGTGTTGCCATTCAAGTCCGCTCTCGGTCCCAAGGCAAAAAGTCGACGAACGGACGAATCCCAAGCCATCGATTGATTGTTTTTCTGCAAGGGACAAATGTTCGATGACAAGGCCCGAGCGCCTTGTAGATGAGTCAAGATTGATGTTTCGACGGATACGATTATGACCCAAGGCCGAATATAAGGGATCAAAATAGCATGAAAGAGGTTTATGTAGTGCAGGTTTGAGTGGAAGCGGAAGGGGCGAAAAAAGATGAACGGATTTGTGCGACCCGTCCCCGTGACCCAAGGGGATTAGAGTTCCGGGTGGGTTCTTTCCCGGAGACTGGGCGATAACCTAATGTTTGCATGACATCGATGATGAAATCTTGAGTAGGGTTAATTAGAAGTGTCATACTGATCGTGGAAATATTTATTGGATCCCGGTATGGGTAGGAACGACATAAAAATCTCATCTGATGTTTTGAACTAATGCATACATTGGTGAGCTCATATGATCTTATGTCGCTGATTGATTCGTTCGGCGTATAGAACAATGATTATTAGTTCCAATTCGGAATACTAATGAACAATTGAAAAATTAAGTCTGCTACGATTGGTATATATTACTACTAACCTATATTATCGGGAGAGTTCTTTTTTTAATAGCAGTCGCATAAATAAAATGTCAATGCTTTCAACAATTGAACTGCTCCTTAAAAATTACTTGTAACAAGCAGTTTACACCCATTTTATTTTTGTTACTGTTGAGATGTAAAAAATTAGTAGTGTTATATCCTAGCAGCAGTTCTGGCAGAACTTACGCTGTCAACGGCATGAGCCTACCCACTCCTGCCAACATAAACGAACTTTGATTTCCGTTGCATACACCGGAGTAAGAGCATCACAGAGAAAACAAAAAGTTAATTAGGTATATTCGCATCCGCGTGTTCTCGGTGTTTATTTCATCATTCCCATACAAAAATTTGGCGACGAGAAGTTTGAAACTGCGCGTAATTCGGTGAAGTTGCGTTTAATTCGTAAGTGGTTTTCGGATTATTTTGGTGTCTGTACGGTTTTCGGCCGACTTTTTTCTGCATCATGGCGAATCCATCTGCTGCTGCGGTCGGCGGTGCTACGGGCCTTCCAACCGGTGGTACAACTGGTCTTCCTGTCGGTAGTTCAACGAGTCATCCCGTAGGTGGCGTTGCTACCATGCCGGCTACGTTTTCGCTTGAGCCATTCAACCCTGCTACATCGAAATTCGACCGATGGTTGGAGAGGCTGGAAATTTCTTTTCGGATTTACCATGTTCAAGCAACCGATTACCTACTCCACTACATGGGCAGTGCCACATACGACGTACTTTGTAATAAGCTGAATAGGGCCGCACCACACACCAAAACCTACGGCGAAATCGTAACACTTCTGAAGGATCATTTCAGCCCGGATCCTCTAGAAATTCTGAAAAATTTCAAGTTCGCCAGTCGCAAGCAACTAGATCACGAGTCTTTGAGTGACTATTTGATGGATTTGGAGAAGCTCGCTCAAACGTACAACTTCGAGGATCATCTGGACAAAGCCCTGAGGAACCAATTCGTCTTTGGCATCCGGAATCTTGTGATACAGTCGCGGTTACTGGAAGTTCGCAACTTAACCCTGGCGAAGGCGAAAGAAATTGCGTTTGGCATGGAAATGTCTCATCGTGGAACCGACGAGATGCATGGATCCCGATCAAAGAACGAGGTGCAGCACATAGAACATCGATCCAAGAAAGCGAGAAAGAAGAATGCGTTCCAGCCGGCTAGTCAAATTAGTTCGAATAGAAGTTCCATCCAGACCGGCAAACGAGACGGACAGAAGAAGCACTGTTACCGCTGCGGAGATGCTGAACATTTCGCGGACAAATGCAAGCACAAGGTCACTGTCTGCAACCACTGCAAGAAGAAGGGGCATCTGGAGAAGGTGTGCCAGTCAAAGTTCAAGGAAAAGAGGGGCACCGATGGCGCACACCACTTGGAAGAACCTTGCGTTATTAAGGACGTATTCCATCTACATGCAGTTCGAGGTCTTGCTGGTATGTTTCTTTTGTATTTGACGATCAATCACAAAGAGTTAACATTCGAAGTTGATACCGGCTCTCCTGTATCCCTTATTAATGTACGAGACAAACGACAATACTTTTACGACTTGAAAATCCTTCCTACAACTACACGGCTAGTAAGCTACTGCGATAATGATATCGGTGTACTCGGTAAGATTATGGTTAAAGTTGTTGCAAATGGTGAGGAGCTTACGTTGCCCCTGCACATTGCGGAATCCAGCAGGCACCCCTTGCAAGGCCGCGATTGGTTGCTAGCATTGAAGTTGGATTTCAATCGCGTTTTTAGACCCGGTACACAATCGGTTTCCTATTGTGGCGGCAATGATTAATCCACCGCCACTGCGTTAAATGATTTGCTCAATAAATTTTCATATGTTTTCGAAGGACGTGTAGGTAAAATTGAGGGGATTCAAGCTTCGCTGACGGTTCGAAAAGATTCAAGGCCAGTTTACGTGAAGGCCAGAGCAGTACCATTTGCAGTGCGCGACGCAGTCGATAAGGAGATCCACGCGTTTGTCGGTGAGGGCATCTGGGAAAGGGTGGATCATGCGGAGTGGGCCACTCCTGTCGTTTCAGTAAAAAAAGTCTGGAGGTAGAGTACGGTTGTGCGGAGACTAAGATTTGTCTCAGGCTTATTTGCAACTGGAGGTTCGCCCATAGGACAGGGATTTGCTGACGTTGAGCACTCATAGAGGCCTGTTCCGCCCTACGAGGCTCATGTACGGTGTCGCTTCCACCCCAGCTATTTTTCAGCGGTTAATGGAGGAAATACTTCAGGGTATCCCTGGGATTACCGTCTTCATCGACGACATTCCCGTTACCGGTCCTGATAATCAAACGCACTTGCGTAGACTAGAAGAAGTATTTAGAAGGCTAAGTAAATACAATCTACGCGTTAATAGGGAGAAGTGCGAATTTTTCTCAAATCGTATCGATTATTGCGGTTACATGGTAGATAAAGCTGGGATACACAAGCTTCGCGATAAGATCGACGCCATTTAGAACATGCCGGTTCCTAAAAACAAGGATCAAGTTCGATCCTTCGTAGGACTTATCACTTACTACGGTCGTTTTTTTCCCCAACCTAAGTACGATTCTTTACCCACTTAATAACTTACTAAAGAACGAGGTTCCTTTTGTCTGGAACCAGGAGTGCGAGAAATCATTTGCATTGGTTAAAAAAGAAATGCAGTCAGACAGGTTCCTAGTCCACTACGATCCGTCGCTTCCGGTGATTTTAGCTACTGATGCCTCACCTTACGGTGTAGGCGCGGTACTCAGTCATCAGTACCCTGATGGAACTGAGCGGCCATTACAGTACGCTTCACAGACTTTATCTAGAACGCAGCAGAAGTATTCCCAGATAGACAAAGAGGCATATTCGGTCATTTTTGGTATTCGCAAGCTCCACCATTACTTATATGGTCGTAAGTTTACTCTTATTACTGATAACAAACCTATCAGTCAGATATTCTCGGAATCCAAAGGTCTTCCTACAATGTCTACGATGCGGATGCAGCATTATGCCGCATTTTTGCAAGCTTTCGACTATAAAATCCGTCATTGTCGATCTTCAGATCATTTCAATGCGGATGCCATGTCTCGTTTACCAATATCGTTCACTGACTCCGAGTCAGAAATCGAGGAACCAGATGCTGTTGAGATTAATGCTATACACACGCTACCACTTACAGTAGATGAGTTGAGCACAGCCACTCTGTCAGACGACAGTGTTCGCGAATTACTACAAGCTCTTAGAACAGGTAAAGCAGTTGACGGTAAATTTAGATTCGGTGTAGATCAAAAGCAGTTCAGTTTACAGAAAGATTGCATAATGCGTGGTTGTCGTGTATATATAACCACCTTCGTTGAGAATGAAGGTTCTTCACGAACTTCATTCAACGCATTTCGGTATGTCCAGGATCAAATCACTCGCTCGTAGTTACTGCTGGTGGGAAGGAATAGATAAGGATATAGAAGGTCTAATTAGGGACTGTGCTTCTTGTCGGGCTGTTAAGGCTAATCCACCGAAGGTTTCTTTCCACTGTTGGGAAACGCCCAGTGAACCATTTCAGCGTATTCATGCGGACTACGCTGGCCCTTTCATGGGTTTTTACTATCTGATACTCATTGGTGCGTTTTCAAAGTGGCCTGTGGTATATGTAGTCAAAAACATGACAACCGAAACTACAATCCACAAATGCAGAGAATTATTCAGTACTTATGGTCTACCGTCAGTTTTTGTGAGTGACAATGGGCCTCAGTTCACCTCAGCTGACTTCACCACATTTTTGGAACTAAACGGTATTGTCCACAAATTCAGCGCTCCGTATCATCCTGCCACAAACGGCCAGGCCGAGAGGTTCATACAGGTAATGAAATTGAAATTCAAATCTTTAAATTGCAATCGTTCCGAAGTACAAAGCGAAATTTGCAATATTCTCTTAGCGTATCGCAAAATGATTCACCCGTCTACTGGATATTCTCCGTCTATGTTAGTTTTTGGTCGCCAGATCCGCTCACGGCTAGATCTAATGATTCGTTCAATCGATCCGAACAGAAGCGAAGTTCAGTCTAAAGTTAGAGAACTAACGGTGGGTGCCAAAGTGGCGATTCGAGACTACGTCCACGAAAACAAATGGGAATTCGGGTTTGTTAAAGAACGTCTTGGTAAGTTACATTACATGGTACAACTTAAGGATGGACGGGTCTGGAAGCGCCATATAGCCCATCTGCGTAGCGTTGGTGCAGGGTTAACGGGTTCCCCAACAAACGTGACTTCTTCACGCGGCGAAGAGATCGGTTGTCAATTTTTCTACGACAACGCTATCGCAGTAACTTCAAATATGCCCCGACTTCGACAACGGAAGAAAACATCAATACTTTCGCGGACTTATCCCTTCCTTCTAATCCGACTGTTTCCGTTCCTTCATCGGGAATGCCAACGAAAAATTTCGAATGAAACAGCCAAAGCTGATGGATCTGCGAATCCAATGAGCTTGCCAGCAGATCAAGGATTGCGACGATCGCAGCGAACGATCAAACCACCGCGGAGACTTGACTTGTAACAGACTAGAAAAGAGCTTATTTCGCGGGGAAGAGCTGTTATATCCTACACGGAAACAAATGCATACCTACAATCATGAATAAAAAATCATGAAATCATGCGAGTTCATGAAATCATGATTATAATTCATGATTTCAGGAACATTATTATGGTACTACGCAATCTTCAACAGTCGACAAAATGCATAACCGGTTATGCTTCGAACACTCCCTTCCCAAGAAGCGAGAACGGCTGAAAGGTAGCACGCCGGACTCTCACTCGGTGTACTCGAGCTCAACGCCCCTGTTGAACTTTTTTTTTTATTTTTCGATCTCAACAACCAAATCGTAACGCATTGGTTGCGTTACGCAAAAATAAATCATGAAATCATGATTTATATTCATGGTGTATTTTCATAACATGAAAACACGTTGGATTCATGAAATCATGAATTATTTTCTCATTTCCGGGAACGGATTTTTACCCGTGTAGCAGCAGTTCTGGCAGCACTTACGCTGTCAACGGCACGAGCCTACCCACTCCTGCCAACATAAACGAACTTTGATTTCCGTTGCATACACCGGAGTGAGAGCATCACAGAAAAAACAATAAAAAGTTAATTATATTCGCATCCGCGTGTTCTCGATGTTTATTTCGTCATTCCCATCCGCCCAATATACAACAAGTAGTATATAACTAAAAAATCTGTCAATAAATATTGAATTCTCGCCGAATCTTGTAACATGTAGAAAAAAATCCAACAAAACCTAATTAGTTATTCGTACTCAGGCGCCTAAAAACAGACTCTGGCAGCCACTGGTCACCGCCATACGCACTAGAGGTCTTCAATCTATGACTAACTCAATTATAATCCAAATATACCCGTCAATTTTTGACGACGCCTGCGAAATTATAAGAAATCCTGGTGTGACTAGTTCGATGTCTGTAGAAGACCACCTGCTCCGACAGCGTTCGATTATTATGTCATTCTAATGCATAGACGTCTTCTTATTCTTTTTTGTTGGCATTACATCGCCCACTGGGACAATGCCACCTCGCAGCATAGTGCTCATTCACCACTTCCACAGTTATTAACTGCAAGGTTTCTAAGCCAAGTTACTATTTTCGCATATGTATACCATGAGGCTAATACGATGATTTTATGCCCAGAGAAGTCGAGAAAATTTTCAACCCGAAAATGTTCTAGACCGGACCGGGAATCGAACTCAGCCACCTTCAGCATGGTTTTGCTTTGTAGACGCGCATCTTACCGCACGGCTAAGGAGGGCCCCCAAATGCATAGACGTTAGCAATAATTCTTTTGAGCCAAGATTTGAGATCCGTGTCCGGTACGTTTAGAGCGTGTCAGCGGCCTCATTAGTCCGATGCCCACATAGAGGAGAAAAAAATCCATTTGAATGCCTCCCATGGCATGGGAAGCTTAAACCCATTGATAAGGTTTTGCCAATGAGTTCAATGGACAGATAAAACCGAATGGCTACCAGGTGGAAGCAACACTTCGAGACTTTGTTGAATAGTAGAAGTGACGGTGCATCGGTGAACAGAATAAATATTAGCGACGATGGACAAGCTGTGGATGTGTTTACCCTGAAGTTTACCCTGAGTGTTTACCCTTCAGTGAAACGGAATGAATGATGGCAAATTATGCTTGAACATGGTTATCCAGCGAAACTGATACGGCTGATTCGTATAACGTTGGCGGATCGAAATCAAGTGTAAGGGTTGCGGATGAAATATCGACGTCATTTGTTACCTTAGATGGATTAAAGCAGGGTGATGCACTCTCGAATCTACTGTTCAAAATAGCGCTCGAAGGAGCGATTAGAAGAGCTGATGTGCAAAGAAGCAGTACCATTATCACAAGATTGCATATGCTCCTGGGATTTGAGGACGATATCGATTCCATCGGGATTGATCGCCGTGCCGTGGAAAAGGCTTTTGTGCCTTTTAAGAGGGAGACAACGAGGATTGGACTCACGATCAATACCAGCTAAACGAAGTATATGGTCGCTGGCAATCAACGTGGGTTCATTAGTGGTGCTATTGTACCTCGGAGTGGTTCTCCCTCTACGGGTGGATATTCTGGTGGACTGTATGTATCCTTTCTTGGATCTACTGATGAGTAACGGTTTGGTGGGTTTACTTCCGCTCAGTTGGGGTTTGAAAACTCGTATTTTTATTCCACAACACGACACATTACAGTTTATTTTACAACACTTTTATTGTATTAGTCTAGACATTACTAACACTTTATTTACATTATTTACACTACATTTATTATCTTAATATTATTACAAAATATCGGCCCCTGACCGGCTGACGCAATGGTTAAATTCGTTTTTAATGGTGTATTTATTCATATGCACTCAAAAGTGTATTTCACGAGCGCCTTTCACGCTATTCGTAAGCCGTATGTAGTGGTACTCGGTTGAGGGGGTAGTCAATGATGATTTTAGGAGCTGTACAACCAAATAGGTGGTGATAGCGAAATGGTGCTGGATGGTGAAAAATTTGAAGTGGTAGAAGAATTTGTGTATCTTGGAACATTAGCGACGTGTGTAAATTATGCTACCCGCGAGGTGAAAATATTGCAGCTGCAAATAGGGCTTATTACGGACTTCGTAACCAGCTTAAGTCCCGTAGTCTGCAAACGAAAACAAAACTCGCGCTGTATACTACTCTGATTCTTCCGTGAAACATGGACGCTAAAAGAGGCTAATCGGAGAGCTTTCGGAGAGTGTTTTAGCGTAAGGTGCTGCGGACAGTACTCGGCGGTAAACAGGAGAACGGTATCTGGCAGCGCCGCATGAATCACGAATTGTACCAGGTGTATAAAGAGCTGGATATTATTAAGCTTATTCAACACGGCAGACTACGGTGGGCTGGTCACGTTCTTCGTATGCCGGAAGAACGTCAAGCAAAGATAATATTTATTAGCCGCAGGCTTCGCGGAAGGCCGTGTACACGATGGCTTTTTGCAGTTGAAGAGGACCTGAGGGCGCTCAATGTTCAGGGCGACTGGAAGCGATTGGCCCAGGATCGAGTCCAGTGGAGAAGGATACTCCATTCGGCGTAGGTTCATCGAAGAGCTGTAGCCCATTAAGTATCAAGTAAGTAAGCAATCATCGGCTGGTAAACAAACACACTTCGATACTGTGGACTACAACAGAAAGCACGTGCTTGTGAAAAGAGAATATGGAGGAGTGTAATTGATCTGCAATTGCCTTAGGTGGTTGGACCGTATTTATCACATTACCACTAAGATAGCTTTATGAGGTGATAAAATGTTCGAGAATTTTTGAAGGGAAGCTCAAAATAGAGAAAATAGATGAAGGAGCTATAGCCTCCTCTCCCCCCACCCCCTTACCTAGGCATCGGGGCTTGTTACGCCAATGGTTTTATGGACTGAAGCATTCCACTGAATACTTGCCAAGAGACTAGTTTGCGAATACATACGTGCTGTAGCACTTCAGGCATCCAGGCTCGATTTTATATCTTTGCCAGGTCGTTGGTGATCTTGTCATTTAGAGCTTGGTCGAGGATTGCCAAGTAGAAGCCAGTGATATGGAAATGCTAATATCAGCTGCCAAACTTAGACATACATGTTCATGACAGAATTAGAGGCAAAAGTGCAGATCGGATAGTTCCGTTAGGAACTGGGGAATCTAGTTTTAACTAGAAATACTACAATAAGAGATCGGCGAAGACGCCATCTTGTTACCAATCGAACCGTCAAAAGCGGTTCCATTTCGACTTGTTTACTTTTTGCATCCATAAGAAGCAAGCAAAAAGTTCAAGTGATGCCAGTATTATTTTCACGATTTCATGCATTTTCATACGTTGCCATTTCGACAGTTTTTCACTCCGCCGGTCTCTGGTTATGGGGTGGCTAGTTTTAACTAATTATCGTGGAATTCCTCAAATCAAGACAAAATTTTCAAAACGACTTATCTGCTTTTGTAAACAAATATTGAAACGACGATTTGGCGAATCTGATAGCACTCCCACGCAAACCAACATAACCAATAGGTAGGTGAAGGTGTCCGCTACCTGTTGATGGCGTTGGTTTACGTGGGAGAGCTATCAGATTCGTCAAATCGTCGATTGAATCATTGTTTACAAAAGCAGATAAGTCATTTTGAAAATTTTGTCTTGAAATGAAATTGATTAGCTTTTTCGGTGACGATGGAATTAAAAAAGGTATTTTTCACGTTACGCGTTTCGGCTTACTTCTCTCAAACTAAACAGTTTAGTTTCAACGAGGAAGTGGTCTGTTTGATTTTCTGGGTGACCTACGTGGAGGAGAGCGATCTCCCGATCACCATGTCGATGTTACCACAGACTTCTGCGAACAGCTTTCACTGTGATTTTTTTTTTCTTGGGGCGTAGAACCACTGCGTCTATTGAGTTGAACTTTTGTGGTATACCCATAATAACTATTAACTATGTGTTCGCATCTTTTAGTTTGATCACCATTTGTCAAGTAAACAACCTAAGACGCGTATTTTCCCAGTCCGGTATAATTGAGTTAATAAAACCCAATACCTTTCCAGGATTTGCAGGCCAAATAGGATCTCCTGGTTGCATAAAGCCACTATTTGGAAATTTAGATCTACCCTTGTACAATGCATCACAACTGCAAAGCAGATGTTCCGAGGTTTCACATTCCATGTTACAGAAACGACAGATATCAGTCTGAATCTGGCCAATATTTTTCAAGTAATATCTGCTCGGGCAGTGTCCGGTTATTAAGCCAGTAAAGTTGCAAAGAACAGAACTCTCTTGCTGAGCTCCAAGAGCTTTTCGGTTACTTTAACATTGGGAATTATAAATATCTTTGATTGAGCAAACTTTTCGGCAACCAACCAATTGGTCATCAAGCTTTGTGCTTCCCAGGATTTTAATTCCATTTTTATGGTACAGTCTGGCCAATAAACCGAGGGCCAATAAACTGTGTGTTTGAACCTCGTTTCGCAAGCTCACCTGCCTTTACATTACCTCCAATGCCACAGTGTCCTGGAACCCAGTACAGATTTACGGAATTCTCTTGGTACATCTTTCGCAATGAAAGAATGCATTCCCAGACAAGTTTTGACGTACATTTAAAGCTACTCAACGCTTTGAGTGCCACTTGACTATCTGTGATAATACAATTATTTGCATATCTATATTTCCTTTCCTTTCGTATAGGTAAATAAAGTAGGCAAATAAGATTAGATTAGGTACCTAGCGTAGTATAAATAGTGTAAGTTGCGATTGTTTTCTTCAAGTCGAGTCAAGTACAAGACACTGAAGACGGCCACACAGTTGTGGTCGAAATACGTATCTGCAAAGATAACGAAAATTAACTGGTGGAATTAAATGGACAGTACTTAATTCGTCTTAGACGGTTTAATATATTCCACTAAAAGAGCTTAATATATTTTTCTGTTGGATAGTTTCCCATTCCCACTGAGATCGCTATCCCAGGGCCGAAGATTCCTGCACACGTTTTTGTTCCTATTTTTGAGCCATCTGGGTAGAATTTTATGGAATCGTCTCTAACAGTGGGACCTCTGACATTCCAAACCATACGTGATGGTTCATATATGTAGTAAGGAATGTCATAGTTCTCCACAGGTTTCATCCAGTCTCCACTCATAATTATCACTGGCCAATATTGAAAATTTTGTGAGATACTCAAGTGGCCCACTAAATCGCCTGACTTGAATAACTTCAATTGTTTAAGTTTTTGCATACACCCGATTCTGTTTTTAAACGATTTTTGAAAAGTTGCTCCATTCTGCATAATTCGTCGAGAAATCATAAAACTTTTTTACACGGATTTTCGAATTTTGAACTGAAAACTTTTTTACACGGATCGCATCCCCGTGTAAAAAGAATCGGGTGTATTCTTGTCCGCTTCGAACTGCACGAATTCATACAATGGTAGCAGATTAAGAATTGCATCTAGCGATTTTGATGGGGTGCTACGCATCGCTCCCGTTATAGTAATGGACAATAACTTTTGCAGTTTTGTCAGCTTCTTCTGTGCAGTAGCCTCTTTTGTTTTTGGCCACCATACAAGAGCAGCATATGTCAGTTTTGGACGAATAATGGAAGTATAGATCTACTTTATCATTTTTGGTCTAACGCCCCATTTTCTTCCAAATGTTTTAGAGCGTATCCAGAAGGCACTAATTGCCTTTCCGATCGCACACTCAATTTGAGCATTCCAGTTTAGTTTAGAATCCAGATTGACTCCCAGGTATTTGACCTGTTCACTAAGCTGAATTTCTAGTCCTCCAAGCTTTAGAGCTTTTAGATCAAGTTTCCTTTTCCTCTTTAATAAAGACAAAAAAAAAAAAGTTTCCTTTTCCTAGTGAATGGTACAATTTCAATTTTTGACGGATTAATGCTAAGGCCTTCCTGAATGCAACACGATTGGGTAAAATTTAGAGCCCTTTGCATTCTTTCAGAAATGATATTGTCGATTTTCCCCCTTACTATGATGACAATATCATCAGCAAAGCCTACAGCCTCGAAACCTTTTTCTTCCTAGAAGATCGTCTACAAGTAAGGACCACATTAGTTGCCCATACTGTTAGGGACGAACTTCCTAGCTCTGAAAAGATTTTCTCTTTTTGCAAGCATGGTGTGAATCCATTTGATGATCCATTGACGAATAAGAAGCGTATTCGAAAGCTCCTTATATCCAAGAAAGAACAAAATGCTTTTTCTTTTGCCGATAGCGCTTTTTCCACTTCAGATACCACTATATTTTTTTTTTTCTTGAGCAAGGGTAAACGGAAATCTGCAACCAGACACCTGAGGAGGTACTCAGGTAGTGTGGGGATGGGTATGTCATGTAACTCTTACCCGACCCACTAAAACCAAAACCCAAGTAGCACACGCAACATCTTCCAAAAAGCACTTTGTTTCTATTCAGTTTTATTAAAGGCATTGGAAAAACATCAAAGCACGAAAAAGTTGCATCAAGATGTCAAAAACGTTCGAGTTGTGATCAATGTTTCATTAACATTGCAATGCAGTACGTGTTTGACATTTGGAAACAAACAACCAAAGAATACTGCACTTTATGTTGCAAACACGAAACAAAATCATTAAGTTGCATATTTTTTACCATGTAACTTCAATGCGTCTTTCAAAATTTATTTGTTTGTTTAAATTAAGTTGCAGATAAGTTGAGTGTGTCTTCATGTTTGATTTAGCATCGTTCAACGTTTTGATAACTTACAATTTTTTTCCGGTGATGGTGCAATCAAGTAACAGAAAACAGAGTACAATCGTATGGTTTTATGGTGAGTCAACATGCAGTCCCTTCGAAGTGTTGAATGGTGCTGTGGTAGAGTGAAGGACTATCAATCACAAGATCCATAAATCGAATCCAGTTTTATAATTTTATTTTATTTTTTTCCGCTGAAGTATTTTGCAACATTATTGAAATTTTACTGCAATCGAAGGATGTTTCCGTAGGCTCCACCTCTTGCGCTTTTTAGATTGCAAGAGAGTTATATTTGATGGTACATACGCAAAGACTGTTTCTTTTCGAATAGTTGCAACAAAGTGAAATGTTCAGTAGTGAAACAAGTTGTGCTGCTTGGGAAACCCTTTCGCCAGTCCGTACCCCCGGCCCGCAATTAAGCAATACATCAGGGGGGGACTATTGAGAACGCTCACGCCTATGCTAACGCACTTGACGTCAATACACACAACATCGACTTCAAGGGTGGCTACCTCACCACCCGTCGATCGCAAGCTATGATAGTAACCTAACGGTCCGTATCATAATCTCACGTTGGAGACGAGCACCCCGACAACAACCACCGCGCGCGAACCGCAATGACCTCTATATCTACATACTGAGGTCCCCGCAGCCCACCCACGACATGTTGGTTGTCGGGATGAGCAAAGTTTTCACTGCATCACAGGTGCCCTTACTGCACACGTTGGTTTTACCACTATATGAAGTGCCGTAATTGTTGACTTACTGGTAAGCAAACTGGAACTTAGACAGTGGATGTTTAATCATGTAGTTAGAGTTGATATAATCACTCAACACCTTTTCCATAGTTTCCAACAGAACTCATGAAAGACTAATGGGCCTAAACGATTTAGGATGCGTTTTATCCCGCTTTCCAACTTTTGGTATAAAGATACCTTTTACTTGCCTCCATGAAGATGGAATATGATTGAGTCTTACACTTGCCTTGAAAATCTAAATTAACGGCAAAATCAGCACTGATTCGTCGTTTTGAAGCATTGCTGGAATTATTCCGTCCGGTCCTGCAGATTTATAAGCCGCAAAAGATCTCACTGTATTCTCTACCCTGGCTTTCGTAAAGATATCGTCAGCCAAGGCAATTTCCTTCCTTTTTATTTTTGCTTCCATCTTCCTTCTTTTTATTCTTCACTCACCAATTTCCTTCTTCCCTCTTCATTTTGCTTTCTTTCTTTTTGCTTTTCCTTTGCCTTTTCTCATATTTCCGTCCTCATATTTCATATTTTTCTCTTTCTTCCTCCTTCCTTTTACTTTCTTCCGCTTTCTCCCTTCTTTCTCTCCCTCTCTTCTCTCTTTGAAAGTGAAAAGTGGAAAGTAAGAAGTGAGAAGTAGGAATTGAGAATTGTGAAGTAAAAAGTGCTAAGTGAGCAGTGTAGTGAAGTGAGTAGTGAGCAGTGAGAAGAAAAGTGAAGAATGATAATTTGGATGTGAGAAGCGAGATGTTGAGAAGTGAGTAGTGAGTGGTGAGATGTAAGACAGAAATAATAAGCGAGAAAAAAAGAGTTAGAAGTTAGAAGAATGAAGAAAGAAAGACGAAGAAAGAAGGAAAAAGTAAAAAAAAGGATGAAGAAGGTAGGAAGAGAAAGAAAAAAAGAAGAAAGAAAAAGGACGATGGTAGAAGGAAAGAGATAGAATGACTAAGGAAGATAGAAAGAGAAATGAGGAAGAAATAGAACGAAGAAAGAAAACGAAATAATGGAAGGGTAAAGGAAAAGGAGCAGATAAAGGAAATAAGGAAGAAGAAAGAAGGAAATAGGTGAAGGAAGATGAAAGAAGAAAATTGGAAAGAAGAAAGCGAGAAGTGTGAAAAGAAGTAAGAAGAAAACTGTAAGACGTGATAAGTGAGAATTGAAAAATGAGAAGGAAAGTAAGAAGTGGAAAGTAAGAAGTGAAAAGTAAGAAGGGCGGAGTCGGGAAATTTTTGTTTCTGTCTTGTATCTCAACACTCACTAGTCACTTTTAAGCATCTCGCTTCTCACATCCCAATTATTATTCTTCACTTCTCACCTCTTGCTTCTGTTTTCCTCGCTACTCACTTCCTACTTCTCATTTCGCATCTATCGCACCTCACTACTCACTTTTCTCACTTCTCACAACGCACTTCTCACTTCTCATTCCTTACTTCAAAATTCTCACTTCTCCATTTGTTACTGCTACTTGTCTCCTACTTTCATTTCTGAGTACTCACTTCCCACTACTCTGCACGCACTTTTAACATCTCACTTCTCAGTTATCACTTTTCACCGGTCACTTCGAACATCTCACTGCTCTCTTCATTTAATAAACATAACAATTTTACTTATTGGCCAAACGGCATTCGGACAAATGACCCTTTCGGTCAAGAAACCACTGTTCCGGTGAAATGGCATTCGGTCTAATGACCTTCAACCATATTTGTACTATGACAAGTATTTGATGTGTTAGGATATGTTTCTTCGTTAGAAAGCCAAATGAAATGGGGGAGAACGTGTGAGTCAAAGTTATATAGATGTACACGATTGATATACTTGTTCCTGGATGAATCAACGAGAGCATTTAAGATGTATTGAGCAAAACCAAATAAACTGTCTTATGTGCGAGATATGATACATGCGTGATATAATACAAAACACTAATGCAAAGAATATCATAAAATATTGTTTTGATGATAGAGCTTTTTAAAGGCCTATGAAAAAAAGTATTTTCTTCCATTATGCAGCTGTCTCTAGCAGGAACGATCCGGCATTTTCCTGACTCCTCTCAAGAGAACTGACTTTTCATTGAAGACGTCTCTAAATGGAGAGGACGCTGTCGTAACGAAATTTCAATGAAACTTATTCTGCTGGCGAAGTTAACAGCCATAAATTATGCGAAGGTTTTGCAACCCATAAACAACAGAACCATCCGATCAGCCAGACAGTCTGAGAAATGGATACATTGGACAAAGCATTTTCGTCGCTATGAAATCTCAACAGAATCATAAATTTTCTTTTGGCTACGATGGTTGGACCTTGTTGCGACAAAACCAAGACCGAAATAAAACTAAGTATCCCTGCTTACGCAGGCCTTTTGGTTGAGTGTTGAGTTTCAACCCAAAATTGACAATGAAAATTTATTTCCTTTCAATTGGTGGGTTTGAAAGTCGAGCTTGGAGTACGGCCAAAACACAGAAAGAAGAATGTTAAGATAATGCAGATGATAAAATTATGTTCATTCTAAAACCCCAATTTTGCATTTAAGCATATATTATGTCAATAAAAACTCTGTTGAGAAATGTTAATTGAAGAAAATGCCGAGGCATGAATTTCCCGTTTCGTAGCAAAAGATCTAACTAGGAAACATCAAGCATCACAAGAGAACCTCGGTTACTATTTGATACGTAAATTTACTGAAGCACGATTGATTGTATTTTCAGTCAAAACAGTTTTGATTGCACTTTTGATCTAATCCCTTTTGCCGATGTATACATCATGAGTGCTAAATATTGAATAATGCATTATGTTCGATGTACCATGCGAACATTATCAGAGCAGTGATTGAGTTACAGTCGGTTCTCCTACTATACGGAACAAGGCACCGTGTAGATGAACTCCTGTTGCATGAAATACTGCATTGCACAAAGAATCCCAGAGCTCATGAGGTTTCAATTGATTTGGGATGCGTTTGACTCATAATTAACTGATAAAGCTTATGCCAAGCGTATTCCAGATTTGCGTATGAATTGCATATTTAAGGACAGTCTGGCAGTGACAGTGAATTCCGACTGTATAAAGCTTGAAAGCCATGCAAAATATCTGCCAGTCATCATTTTATCATCGGCCTCAAAGCGCCCCAAAGTGATAACAAGGGTGCCAAAGTGAGTGAGTGGGTGCTTTCGCGTGCAGATGATGATGGTGATGGAAGAACGCCACCATTTATCATTAATTCAGTCAGCCGGGGGCTTTCCTATAGAGACCGCATCGTGTAACACGCCGGCCAACAAAAGCATCCTCGCCACTTAACTAAGTGCAAAGCGACAACAATGACAGCCAAGTGGCAAAAACAGGCATAATTAGCGAAGTAAACATAAACCGACTAGCGCTCGCATTAGCCTGGCGCCACCAAGTTACTCTGGCCGTCACTGGAAGCGACCATAAGGAAAAGTGCTCTAATTGAACAGCAGTGCACGAACTGGATAGACGGCGGGCTGATGGTTTTGTTATTATCGTTGTGATCCTGGTTTGACGCCGAATATGCTCACACCACTGCTAAGTGATCCAAATACAGAAGGAACTTGCATTGTCATCGACGTGTAATAAACATTACTGTCATGATTGTATTAACGTCGGCTGTAAGTTGGCCTGGAGTAAAATTTCCTTGAGTACACTAAGCATTAAGCCGCTGTCATAATCCGAAGGAAACGACTGGAGTTATACAAAGAAGGGGGTTACTCGAAGAGAAAATTTTCTGGAATTATGGAGATCAAGAGATTAGAACTTTATTATTTAATTATTTAATACAGCAATGGAAGAAAATATGAAAGCCGCGAATTTTATTAAATTGTTAATGGTGCGAAACAATGTGGAACAATTAAAGGCTGTAACTTTATTGAGAGGGTAAATGTGTCTTGAATCATGATAGGTATGGAAATATTTGCATACATTACCACAGGAACTCACGATAATTTGCTGCTGGCTAGGTATTCCCAGTTTAATCAAATATTAACAATTCCTGTTAAAACACTCTCCGTGTTCTCACATATCATCACTAAGGACTCCTTTCAGCCGAAGTCATAAAAACAATCAAGACTGAATTATCCTCGACAGCGACCAGGCAGGAATGCCATAATTCTTCCGGACCTCCCGAATAGCTTGACTTTCCCCCGTGTAAGGCACCACCTATTGGGGGCCGTGAAACCTGCGCCGGTTGGCATCCTACTGATTCGTGACCACCGTTCAACACACCAACGACACGGTATGGAGTGCAGGGCAATAAAAATGAAATAAGTCGCCATAAAAGTAACATTCACGAGTATCAATCATACGGCGTAGGCGGAGGTGGAAAGGTCCCTCATCATAAGTGGGGCCACTTCCAGGTGTGGAAGGCAGACAGCAAAGCAATCGGTCTTGATAGACACACGTCGTGACTTTTCTATCCCGGAGCGTGACCGTGACAGGTTGAATGAATCGGCGCTACCGGGGCGGGCCCGGTGAGCTTGATCTGGGTCCATTAGGAGGACAACACTGCAGCAGGAAGGTGACGGCGACACGCCTACGACACCCTACCGGATTGCTTGTTGTGGAAGGTTGGATGGATTTACATTTTCCAAACACGCAGATCGATAAAGGAAGATAACAGCTTACGGCTACGTGACGAGGCAAACGTCTCAACTTCTCACCTGACGGTTTCAGGTGCGATGACTTTCATAATTTGAAGAAAAACAAGGTGGCGTGAGCGTTTTATGGACTCGCCCGAAAAGAAAATTACATATTATCATCGCTTGAGCCGGCTTATTTGGCAGCAAATCAATATTTACTACCGGCGGAGGCAAGAGCTGTTATGATTGGGAAGAAATTTTCATTTGTAATGATTGAGGTGAAAGACATTGGAATTCATTTTTGAAATTCAACGCATGATGATTATGAGCCCGAAGAAGAAATAAAGCTTCGTTTCAACAGGGCAAGTGAGTTGATCAGCTGTTCAGTTCAATTTACTAGCCAAAAGTTGAACACTTTCAAGTTTATTTATTTCAAGCTTTTAGACAATTCACTTTGGCCAAACTAAACTTCATTATAGACTAACTAAAGTATAATCCACAGCGGAAACCAGGTTTTCTATCAGAAACTAATAATTGACCACATTCTCATATGTAGGTATATGGAAGATGTTATTGGGTCGTTCCGGAAATGTAAATTTTCCCAAATCGGAAGTCGACCATCTTCAGTTAAAAAAAAAGGCGTCTAACAACGACTTCTCATTTCTAATCATTGAGCTCATTTAATAATGTTCATATTGTATGGGTTTTGGCAATTTTCACAAAGCGAAAGTCGAATTCTAGAATTTGAAAATGGCGTCAACTATGAATTGCTGTTTTCCCGTCGAGCTCGTCATGGTTATAGAAGAGCAGGCCTTATAACGCCCCCGAGGCAAAACGACTTATAAGTATTCTTCCATTTTTATTGTGGACCATGATTGAGATGGACGTAACTAAACTAGGCCTAAACATATAAAGGTTAAGTGAAACCCGGAGTTTGCACATTTGAATGAAATATCTAACGTTTTGGCGAGGCAAAACGCCCTATTGGCCCTATTGACAATAATCTACAATGTCTTGTCCACGTCTTGTCGGTTCCAGTTTTTAGCCACAAAATATCACTACTATCTTAATTGTAAATAGGGAACAAATATTCGGAATTTCATTTGGGAAAATCTTTGGAATTTCCTTTGGGAAATTCATTGGAATTTACTTTGGGAATTCCTCCGGATTTTCTTTTGGGAAATTCTTTGGAAAATCTTTTAGGAAATTTTTTGGAATTTTCTTTGGGAAAATCTTCGAGGAAATCCTTCAAATTTACTTTTGGGAAAGTCTTCGAATTTATTTTGGGAAATCACTTGTCATAAGACGAGTTTGTACCATCCCATTTAATTCCATCACTTGATTGTACCTTGACAGATACGTAATTCGACCTCAACAGTAAGGTCGTCTTCAGTGTCGTGTACTTGATAAAATCTTCAGAATTTTCTTTATGAAATTCTTTGAAATTTCCTTTGGGAAATTCTTTTTCCTTTTCCAAAGGAAATTCCGAAGAATTTCCCAAAGGAAATTCCGAGAATTTCCCAAAGGAAATTCCGAAGAATTTTCCAAAGGAAATTTCGAAGAATTTTCCAAAGGAAGTTTCAAAGAATTTCCCATAGGAAATTCCGAAGAATTTCCCAAAGGAAATTCCGAAGAATTTCCCAAAGGAAATTCCGAAGAATTTCCCATAGGAAATTCCGAAGAATTTCCCAAACGAAATTCCAAAGAACTTCCCAAAGAAAATTCCGAAGAATTTCCCAAAGGATTATTCAAAGAATTTCCCAAAGGAAATTCCGATCATTTTCCCCAAGAAATTCCGAAGAATTTCCCGACGAAAATTCCGGAGAGTTTCCCGACGGAAATTTCGGAGAATTTCACGACGGAAATTCCGACGAATTTCCCAAAGGAAATTCCGAAGAATTTCCCAAAGGAAATTCCGAAGAATTTCCCAAAGGAAATTTCGAAGAATTTCCCAAGGAAATTTTGAAGAATTTCCCAAGGAAATTCCGAAGAATTTCCCAAGGAAATTCCGAAGAATTCCCCAAGGAAATTCCGAAAAATTTCCCAAAGGAAATTCCGTAGAATTTTCCAAAGGAAATTCTGAAGAATTTCTCAAGGGAAATTCCGAAGAATTTCCCAAAGGAAATTCCAAAGAATTTACCAAAAAAAATTCCGAATAATTTCCCAAAGGAAATTCCGAATAATTTCCCAAAGCAAATTCCGAAGAATTTCCCAAAGGAAATTCCGAAGAATTTCCCAAAGGAAATTCCGAAGAATTTCCCAAAGGAAATTCCGAAGAATTTCCCAAAGGAAATTCCGAAGAATTTCCCAAAGGAAATTCCGAAGAATTTCCCAAAGGAAATTCCGAAGAATTTCCCAAAGAAAATTCCGAAGAATTTCCCAAAGGAAATTCCGAAGAATTTCCCAAAGGAAATTCCGAAGAATTTCCCAAAGGAAATTCCGAAGAATTTCCCAAAGGAAATTCCGAAGAATTTTCCAAAGGAAATTCCGAAGAATTTCCCAAAGGAAATTCCGAAGAATTTCCCAAAGGAAATTCCGAAGAATTTCCCAAAGGAAATCCCGAAGAATTTCCCAAAGGAAATCCCGAAGAATTTCCCAAAGGAAATCCCGAAGAATTTCCCAAGGGAAATCCCGGTGAATTTCCCAAAGGAAATCCCGAAGAATTTCTAAAAGAAAATTCCGAAGAATTTCCCAAAGGAAATTCCAAATATTTTCCCAAAGGAAATTCCGAAGAATTTCCCAAAGCAAATTCCGAAAAATTTCTCAAAGGAAACTCGGAAGAATTTCCCAAAACAAATTCCGAAGAATTTCCCAAATGAAATTCCGAAGTATTTCCAAGAGGAAATTTCGAAGAATTTCCCGAAAAAATTCCGAAGAAATTTCAAAAGGAAATTCCGAAGAACTTTTCAAAAGAAATTCTGAAGAATTTCCCAAAGGAAATTCCGAAGAGTTTCCCAAAGCAAATTCCGAAGAATTTGCCAAAGGAATTTCCGAAGAAATTCCCAAAGGAAATTCCGAAGGAATTCCCAAAGGAAATTCCGAAGAATTTCACAAAGGAAATTCCGAAGAATTTTCCAAAGGAAATTCCGAAGAATTTCACAAAGGAAATTTCGAAGAATTCCTCAAAGGAAAGGCCGAAGAATTTCCCAAAGGGAATTCCGAAGAATTTCCCAATGGAAATTGCGAAAAATTTCCCAAAGGACATTCCGAAGTATTTCCCAAAGGAAATTCCGAAGAATTTCCCAAAGGAAATTCCGAAGAATTTCCCAAAGGAAATTCCGAAGAATTTCCCAAAGGAAATTCCGAATAATTTCCCAAAGGAAATTCCGAAGTATTTCCCAAAGGAAATTTCAGAGTATTTCCCAATGGAAATTTCGAAGAATTTCTCATCGGAAATTCCGTAGGATTTCCCAAAGGAAATCCCGAAGAATTTCTAAAAGGAAATTCTGAAGAATTTCACGAAGTAAATTCCGAAGAATTTCCCAAAGGAAATCCCGAAGAATTTCTAAAAGAAAATTCCGAAAAATTTCCCTAAGCAAATTCCGAAAAATATCTCAAAGCAAATTCCGAAAAATTTCCCAAAGCAAACTCCTAAGAATTTCCCAAAACAAATTCCGAAGAATTTTTCGAAGGAAATTCCGAAGAATTTCCCAAAGGAAGTTCCGAAGAATTTCCCAAAGGAAATTCCGAAGAATTTTCAAAGGAAATTCCGAAGAATTTCCCAAAGGAAATTCCGAAGAATTTCCCAAAGGAAATTCCGAAGAATTTCCCAAAGGAAATTCCGAAGAATTTTCCAAAGGAAATTCCGAAGAATTTCCCAAAGGAAATTCCGAAGAATTTCCCAAAGGAAATTCCGAAGAATTTCCCAAAGGAAATTCCGAAGAATTTCCCAAAGGAAATTCCGAAGAATTTCCCAAAGGAAATTCCGAAGAATTTCCCAAAGGAAATTCCGAAGAATTTCCCAAAGGAAATTCCGAAGAATTTCCCAAAGGAATTCCGAAGAATTTCCCAAAGGAAATTCCGAAGAATTTCCCAGAGGAAATTCCGAAGAATTTCCCAAAAGGAAATGCCGAAGAATTTCCCAAGGAAATGCCAAAGAATTTCCCAAAGGAAATTCCGAAGAATTTCCCAAAGGAAATTCCGAAGAATTTCCCAAAGGAGATTCCGAAGAATTTACCAATGGAAATTCCGAAGAATTTCCCAAAGGAAATTCCAAAGAATTTACCAATGGAAATTCCGAAGAATTTCACATAGGAAATTCCGAAGAATTTCCCAAAGGAAATTCCGAAGAATTTCCCAAAGGAAATTCCGAAGAATTTCCCAAAGGAAATTCCGAAGAATTTCCCAAAGGAAATTCCGAAGAATTTCCCAAAGGAAATTCCGAAGAATTTCCCAAAGGAAATTCAGAAGAATTTCGCAAAGGAAATTCCGAAGAATTTCCCAAAGGAAATTCCGAAGAATTTCCCAAAGAAAATTCCGAAGAATATCTCAACGAAAATTCTGAAGAATTTCCCATCGGAAATTTCGAAGAAGTTCCCAAAGGAAATTTCGAAGAATTTCCCAAAGGAAATTCCGAAGAATTTTCCAAAGGAAATTCCGAAAAATTTCCCAAAGGAAATTCCGAAGAATTTCCCAAAGGAAATTCCGAAGAATTTCCCAAAGGAAATTCCGAAGAATTTCCCAAAGGAAATTACGATGAATTTCTCAAAGGAAATTCCAAAGAATTTCCCAAAGGAATTTCCGAATAATTGCCCAAAGGAAATTCCGAAGAATTTCCCAAAGGAAATTCCAAAGAATTTCCCAAAGGAAATTCCGAAGAATTTCCCAAAGGAAATTCCGAAGAAGAATTTCCCAAATGAAATTCCTAAGAATTTCCCAAAGGAAATTCCGAAGAATTTCCCAAAGGAAATTCCGAAGAATTTCCCAAAGGAAATTCCGAAGAATTTCACAAAGGAAATTCCGAAGAATTTCCCAAAGGAAATTCCGAAGAATTTCCCAAAGGAAATTCCGAAGAATTTCCCAAAGGAAATTCCGAAGAATTTCCCAAAGGAAATTCCGAAGAATTTCCCAAAGGAAATTCCGAAGAATTCCTCAAAGGAAATTCCGAAAAATTTCCCAAAGAAATTCCGAAGAATTTCCCAAAAGGAATTCGGAAGAATTTCCCAAAGGAATTCGAAGAATTTCCCAAAGGAATTCGAAGAATTTCCCAAAGGAAATTCGGAAGAATTTCCCAAAGGAATTCGAAGAATTTCCCAAAGGAAATTCGAAGAATTTCCCAAAGGAATTCGGAAGAATTTCCCAAAGGAATTCGAAGAATTTCCCAAAGGAAATTCGGAAGAATTTCCCAAAGGAATTCGAAGAATTTCCCAAAGGAAATTCGAAGAATTTCCCAAAGGAAATTCGAGAATTTCCCAAAGGAAATTCGGAAGAATTTCCCAAAGGAAATTCGAAGAATTTCCCAAAGGAAATTCGAAGAATTTCCCAGAGGAAATTCCGAAGAATTTCCGAAGAATTTCCCAAAGGAAATTCCGAAGAATTTCCCAAAGGAAATTCCGAAGAATTTCCCAAAGGAATTTCGAAGAATTTCCCAAAGGAAATTCCGAAGAATTTCCCGAGGAAATTCCGAAGAATTTCCCGAGGAAATTCCGAAGAATTTCCCAAAGGAAATTCCGAAGAATTTCCCAAAGGAAATTCCGAAGAATTTCCCAAAGGAAATTCCGAAGAATTTCCCAAAGGAAATTCCGAAGAATTTCCCAAAGGAAATTCCGAAGAATTTCCCAAAGGAAATTCCGAAGAATTTCCCAAAGGAAATTCCGAAGAATTTCCCAAAGGAAATTCCGAAGAATTTCCCAAAGGAAATTCCGAAGAATTTCCCAAAGGAAATTCCGAAGAATTTCCCAAAGGAAATTCCGAAGAATTTCCCAAAGGAAATTCCGAAGAATTTCCCAAAGGAAATTCCGAAGAATTTCCCAAAGGAAATTCCGAAGAATTTCCCAAAGGAAATTCCGAAGAATTTTTCAAAGGAAATTCCGAAGAATTTCCCAAAGGAAATTCCGAAGAATTTCCCAAAGGAAATTCCGAAGAATTTCCCAAAGGAAATTCCGAAGAATTTCCCAAAGGAAATTCCGAAGAATTTCCCAAAGGAAATTCCGAAGAATTTCCCAAAGGAAATTCCGAAGAATTTCCCAAAGGAAATTCCGAAGAATTTCCCAAAGGAAATTCCTAAGAATTTCCCAAAGGAAATTCCGAAGAATTTCCCAAAGGAAATTCCGAAGAATTTCCCAAAGGAAATTCCGAAGAATTTCCCAAAGGAAATTTCGAAGAATTTCCCAAAGGAAATTCCGAAGAATTTCCCAAAGGAAATTCCGAAGAATTTCCCAAAGGAAATTCCGAAGAATTTCCCAAAGGAAATTCCGAAGAATTTCCCAAAGGAAATTCCGAAGAATTTCCCAAAGGAAATTTCGAAGAATCTTCCAAAGGAAATTCCGAAGCATTTCCCAAAGGAATTTCCGAAGAATTTCCCAAAGGAAATTCCGAAGATTTTCCCAAAGGAAATTTCGACGAATTTCTCAAAGGAAATTCCGAAGAATTTCCCAAAGGAAATTCCGAAGAATTTCCCAAAGGAAATTCCGAAGAATTTCCCAAAGGAAATTCCGAAGAATTTCCCAAAGGAAATTCCAATTCACAGCGAAATTCAAGAATTTCCAAAGTGAAATTCAAGAACATGAAATCTCCAAGAATATCAAAGGAAATTCCGAAGAATTTCCCAAAGGAAATTCCGAAGAATTTCCCAAAGGAAATTCCGAAGAATTTCCCAAAGGAAATTCCGAAGAATTTCCCAAAGGAAATTCCGAAGAATTTCCCAAAGGAAATTCCGAAGAATTTCCCAAAGGAAATTCCGAAGACTTTCCCGAAAAATTTCCCAAAGGAAATTCCGAAGAATTTCCCAAAGGAAATTCCGAAGAATTTCCCAAAGGAAATTCCGAAGAATTTCCCAAAGGAAATTCCGAAGAATTTCCCAAAGGAAATTCCGAAGAATTTCCCAAAGGAAATTCCGAAGAATTTCCCAAAGGAAATTCCGAAGAATTTCCCAAAGGAAATTCCGAAGAATTTCCCAAAGGAAATTCCGAAGAATTTCCCAAAGGAAATTCCGAAGAATTTCCCAAAGGAAATTCCGAAGAATTTCCCAAAGGAAATTCCGAAGAATTTCCCAAAGGAAATTCCGAAGAATTTCCCAAAGGAAATTCCGAAGAATTTCCCAAAGGAAATTCCGAAGAATTTAGGTAAAGGAAATTCCGAAGAATTTCCCAAAGGAAATTCCGAAGAATTTCCCAAAGGAAATTCCGAAGAATTTCCCAAAGGAAATTCCGAAGAATTTCCCAAAGGAAATTCCGAAGAATTTCCCAAAGGAAATTCCGAAGAATTTCACAAAGGAAATTCCGAAGAATTTCCCAAAGGAAATTCCGAAGAATTTCCCAAAGGAAATTCCGAAGAATTTCCCAAAGGAAATTCCGAAGAATTTCCCAAAGGAAATTCCGAAGAATTTCCCAAAGGAAATTCCGAAGAATTTCCCAAAGGAAATTCCAAAGAATTTCCCAAAGGAAATTCCGAAGAATTTCCCAAAGGAAATTCCGAAGAATTTCCCAAAGGAAATTCCGAAGAATTTCCCAAAGGAAATTCCGAAGAATTTCCCAAAGGAAATTCCGAAGAATTTCCCAAAGGAAATTCCGAAGAATTTCCCAAAGGAAATTCTGAAGAATTTCCCAAAGGAAATTCTGAAGAATTTCCCAAAGGAAATTCCGAAGAATTTCCCAAAGGAAATTCCGAAGAATTTCCCAAAGGAAATTCCGAAGAATTTCCCAAAGGAAATTCCGAAGAATTTCCCAAAGGAAATTCCGAAGAATTTCCCAAAGGAAATTTCGAAGAATTTCCCAAAGGAAATTCCGAAGAATTTCCCAAAGGAAATTCCGAAGAATTTCCCAAAGGAAATTCCGAAGAATTTCCCAAAGGAAATTCCGAAGAATTTCCCAAAGGAAATTCCGAAGAATTTCCCAAAGGAAATTCCGAAGAATTTCTCAAAGGAAATTCTTAAAAAATTTCCGAAGGAAATTCCGAAGAATTTCCCAAAGGAAATTCCGAAAGATTTGTCAAAGGAAATTCCGAAGAATTTTCCAAAGGAAATTCCGAAGAATTTCCCAAAAGAAATTCCGAAGAATTTCCCAAAGGAATTCCGAGGAATTTCCCAAAGGAAATTCCGGAGAATTTCCCAAAGGAAATTCCGAAGAATTTTCCAAAGGAAATTCCGAAGAATTTCCCAAAGGAAATTTCGAAGAGTTTTTCAAAGAAAATTCCGAAAAATATTCCAAAGGAAATTCCAAAGAATTTCCCCAAGGAAATTCCGAAGAATTTCCCAAAGGAAATCTGAAGAATTTCCCAAAGGAAATTCCGAAGAATTTCCCAAAGGAAATTCCGAAGAATTTCCCAAAGGAAATTCCGAAGAATTTCCCAAAGGAAATTCCGAAGAATTTCCCAAAGGAAATTCCGAAGAATTTCCCAAAGGAAATTCCGAAGAATTTCCCAAAGGAAATTCCGAAGAATTTCCCAAAGGAAATTCCGAAGAATTTCCCAAAGGAAATTCCGAAGAATTTCCCAAAGGAAATTCCGAAGAATTTCCCAAAGGAAATTCCGAAGAATTTCCCAAAGGAAATTCCGAAGAATTTCCCAAAGGAAATTCCGAAGAATTTCCAAAGGAAATTCCGAAGAATTTCCCAAAGGAAATTCCGAAGAATTTCCCAAAGGAAATTCCGAAGAATTTCCCAAAGGAAATTCCGAAGAATTTCCCAAAGGAAATTCCGAAGAATTTCCCATAGGAAATTCCGAAGAATTTTCCAAGGAAATTCCGAAGAATTTCCCAAAGGAAATCTGAAGAATTTCCCAAAGGAAATTTCAAAGAATTTCTCAAAGGAAATTCCGAAGAATTTCCCAAAAGAAATTCCGAAGAATTTCCCAAAGGGAATTCTGAAGACTCTCCCCGAAAGTTCAAAGGAAATTCCGAAGAATTTCCCAAAGGAAATTCCGAAGAATTTCCCAAAGGAAATTCCGAAGAATTTCCCAAAGGAAATTCCGAAGAATTTCCCAAAGGAAATTCCGAAGAATTTCCCAAAGGAAATTCCGAAGAATTTCCCAAAGGAAATTCCGAAGAATTTCCCAAAGGAAATTCCGAAGAATTTCCCAAAGGAAATTCCGAAGAATTTCCCAAAGGAAATTCCGAAGAATTTCCCAAAGGAAATTCCGAAGAATTTCCCAAAGGAAATTCCGAAGAATTTCCCAAAGGAAATTCCGAAGAATTTCCCAAAGGAAATTCCGAAGAATTTCCCAAAGTGATTCTGAAGAATTTCCCAAAGGAAATTGCAAAGAATTCCCAAAACGAAATGCCGAAGAATTTCCCAAGGAAATTCCGAAGAATTTCCCATCGGAAATTCCGAAGAAGTTCCCAACGGAAATCACGATGAATTTCTCAACGGAAATTCCGAAGAATTTTCCAAAGGAAATTCCGAAGAAGTTTCATACCGAAATTCCGAATTTCTCTTTCGGAAAGGAAATTCCGAAGAATTTCCCAAAGGAAATTCCGAAGAATTTCCCAAAGGAAATTCCGAAGAATTTCCCAAAGGAAATTCCGAAGAATTTCCCAAAGGAAATTCCGAAGAATTTTCAAATGGAAATTTTCAAAAATTTCCCAAAGGAAACTCCGAACAGTTTCCCAATGAAAAATCCGAAGAATTTCTCAACGGAAATTCCGAAGAATTTCCCAACGGAAATTCCGAAGAATTTTCCATCGGAAATTCCGAAGAAGTTCCCAACGGAAATTCCGAAGACTTCGAAATTCCGAAGAATTTCCCAAAGGAAATTCCGAAGAATTTCCCAAAGGAAATTCCGAAGAATTTCTCAAAGGAAATTCCGAAGAATTTCCCAAAGGAAATTCCGAAGAATTTCCCAAAGGAAATTCCGAAGAATTTCCCAAAGGAAATTCCGAAGAATTTCCCAAAGGAAATTCCGAAGAATTTCCCAAAGGAAATTCCGAAGAATTTCCCAAAGGAAATTCCGAAGAATTTCCCAAAGGAAATTCGGAAGAATTTCCCAAAGGAAATTCGGAAGAATTTCCCAAAGGAAATTCGGAAGAATTTCCCAAAGGAAATTCCTAAGATTTTCTCGAAAGAAATTCCAAAGATTTTCCCGAAGTAAATTCCTAAGAATTGCCCAAAGGAAATTTCCAAGAATTTTCCAATGGAAATTCCTAAGAATTTCCAAAAGGAAATTCCTAAGAATTTCCCAAAGGAAATTCGAAGAATTTCCCAAAGGAAATTCGAAGAATTTCCCAAAGGAAATTCCGAAGAATTTCCCAAAGGAAATTCAAGAATTTCTCAAAGGAAATTCCGAAGAATTTCCCAAGGAAATTCCGAAGAATTTCCCAAGGAAATTCCGAAGAATTTCCCAAAGGAAATTCCGAAGAATTTCCCAAAGGAAATTCCGAAGAATTTCCCAAAGGAAATTCCGAAGAATTTCCCAAAGGAAATTCCGAAGAATTTCCCAAAGGAAATTCCGAAGAATTTCCAAAGGAAATTCCGAAGAATTTCCCAAAGGAAATTCCGAAGAATTTCCCAAAGGAAATTCCGAAGAATTTCCCAAAGGAAATTCCGAAGAATTTCCCAAAGGAAATTCCGAAGAATTTCCCAAAGGAAATTCCGAAGAATTTCCCAAAGGAAATTCCGAAGAATTTCCCAAAGGAAATTCCGAAGAATTTCCCAAAGGAAATTCCGAAGAATTTCCCAAAGGAAATTCCGAAGAATTTCCCAAAGGAAATTCCGAAGAATTTCCCAAAGGAAATTCCGAAGAATTTCCCAAAGGAAATTCCGAAGAATTTCCCAAAGGAAATTCCGAAGAATTTCCCAAAGGAAATTCCGAAGAATTTCCCAAGGAAATTCCGAAGAATTTCCCAAAGGAAATTCCGAAGAATTTCTCAAAGGAAATTCCGAAGAATATCTCGAAGGAAATTCCAAAGAATTTCCCGAAGGAATATTCGAAGAATTTCCCAAAGGAAATTCCGAAGAACTTCCCAAAGGAAATTCCGAAGAATTTCTCAAAGGAAATTCCGAAGAATTTCCCAAAGGAAATTCCGAAGAATTTCCCAAAGGAAATTCCGAAGAATTTCCCAAAGGAAATTCCGAAGAATTTCCCAAAGGAAATTCCGAAGAATTTCCCAAAGGAAATTCCGAAGAATTTCCCAAAGGAAATTCCGAAGAATTTCCCAAAGGAAATTCCGAAGAATTTCCAAAGGAAATTCCGAAGAATTTCCCAAAGGAAATTCCGAAGAATTTCCCAAAGGAAATTCCGAAGAATTTCCCAAAGGAAATTCCGAAGAATTTCCCAAAGGAAATTCTGAAGAATTTTGCAAAGGAAATTCCGAAGAATTTCCCAAAGGAAATTTCGAAGAATTTCCCAAAGGAAATTCCGAAGAATTTCTCAAAGGAAATTCCAAAGAATTTCTCAAAGGAAATTCCAAAGAATTTCCCACAGGAAATTCCGAAGAATTTCCAAAGGAAATTCCGAAGAATTTCTCAAAGGAAATTCCGAAGAATTTCCAAAAAGATTTTCCGAAAAATTTCCCAAAGGAAATTCTGAAGAAACTCCCAAAGTAAATTCCGAAGAATTTCTCAAAGAAAATTCCGAAGAAATTCAAAAGAAATTCCGAAGAATTTCCCAAAGGAAATTCCGAAGAATTTCCCAAAGAAAATTCCGAAGAATTTCCCAAAGGAAATTCCGAAGAATTTCCCAAAGGAAATTTCGAAGAACTTCCCAAAGGAAATCCAAAGAATTTCCCAAAGAAAATTCCGAAGAATTTCCCAAGGAAATTCCGAAGAGTTTTCCAAAGGAAATTCCGAAGAATTTCCCAAAGGAAATTCCGAAGAATTTCCCAAAGGAAATTCCGAAGAATTTCCCAAAGGAAATTCCGAAGAATTTCCCAAAGGAAATTCCGAAGAATTTCCCAAAGGAAATTCCGAAGAATTTCCCAAAGGAAATTCCGAAGAATTTCCCAAAGGAATTCCAAGAATTTCAAAGAATTTCCCGCAAAGATTCCAAAGAATTCAGAATTTCCCAAAGGAAATTCGGAAGAATTTCCCAAAGGTAATTCCGAAGAATTTCCCAAAGGAAATTCCGAAGAATTTCCCAAAGGAAATTCCGAAGAATTTCCCAAAGGAAATTCCGAAGAATTTCCCGAAGGAAAGAAAGTTCTGAAGAATTTCGCAGAAGAAATTCTGAAGAATTTTCCAAAGGAATTTCCGAAGAATTTCCCAAAGGAATTTCTGAAGAATTTCCCAAAGGAAATTCCGAAGGACTTCCCAAAGGAAGATCCGAAGAATTTCCCAAAGGAAATTCCAAATTCTGAAGAATTTCCGAAGAATTTCCCAAAGGAAATACCGAAGAATTTTCCAAAGAAAGTTTCGAAGAATTTCCCAATGGTAATTCCGAAGAATTTCCCAAAGGAAATTCCGAAGAATTCCCCAAGGAAATTCCGAAGAATTTTCCAAAGGAAATTCCGAAGAATTTCCCAAAAGAAATTCCGAAGAATTTCCCAAAGGAAATTCCGAAGAATTTCCCAAAGGAAATTCCGAAGAATTTCCCAAAGGAAATTCCGAAGAATTTCCCAAAGGAAATTCCGAAGAATTTCCCAAAGGAAATTCCGAAGAATTTCCCAAAGGAAATTCCGAAGAATTTCCCAAAGGAAATTCCGAAGAATTTCCCAAAGGAAATTCCGAAGAATTTCCCAAAGGAAATTCCGAAGAATTTCCCAAAGGAAATTCCGAAGAATTTCCCAAAGGAAATTCCGAAGAATTTCCCAAAGGAAATTCCGAAGAATTTCCCAAAGGAAATTCCGGAAAATTTCCCAAAGGAAATTCCGAAGAATTTCCCATATGAAATTCCGAAGAATTTCCCGAAGGAAATTCCGAAGAATTTCCCAAAGGAAATTCCGAAGAATTTCCCAAAGGAAATTCCGAAGAATTTCCCAAAGGAAATTCCGAAGAATTTCCCAAAGGAAATTCCGAAGAATTTCCCAAAGGAAATTCCGAAGAATTTCCAAAGGAAATTCCGAAGAATTTCCCAAAGGAAATTCCGAAGAATTTCCCAAAGGAAATTCCGAAGAATTTCCCAAAGGAAATTCCGAAGAATTTCCCAAAGGAAATTCCGAAGAATTTCCCAAAGGAAATTCCGAAGAATTTCCCAAAGGAAATTCCGAAGGATTTCCCAAAGGAAATTCCGAAGAATTTCCCTAAGGAAATTCCGAAGAATTTCCCTAAGGAAATTCCGAAGAATTTCCCTAAGGAAATTCCGAAGAATTTCCCTAAGGAAATTCCGAAGAATTTCCTTAAGAAAATTCCGAAGAATTTCCCTAAGGAAATTCCGAAGAATTTCCCTGCGAAAAAAAAAACAGAAAAATTCCGAAGAATTTCCCTTCGGAAATTCCGAAGAATTTCCCTTCGGAAATTCCGAAGAATTTCCCAAAGGAAATTCCGAAGAATTTCTAAAAGGAAATTCCGAAAAATTTCCCAAAGGAAATTCCGAAAAATTTCACAAAGCAAATTCCGTAAAATATTTCAAAGCAAATTCCGAAAAATTTCTCAAAGCAATTTCCGAAGAATTTCCAAAAGCAAGTTCCGAAGAATTTCCCAACGGAAATTTTGAAGAATTTTCCAAAGGAAATTCCGAAAAATTTCCCAAAGCAAATTCCGAAAAATCTCCCAAAGCAAATTCCGAAAAATTTCCCAAAACAAATTCCGAAGAATTTCCCAAAGCAAATTCCGAAGAATTTTCCGAAGGAAATTCCGAAGAATTTCCCAAAGAAAATTCCAAAGAATTTCCCAAAGAATTCCGAAGAATTTCCCAAAGGATATTCCGAAGAATTTCCCAAAGGAAATTCCGAAGAATTTTCCAAAGGAAATTCCGAAGAATTTCCCAAAGAAAATTCCGAAGAATTTCCCAAAGAATTCCGAAGAAGTTCCCAACGGAAATTCTGAAGAATTTGCGAATTCTTCCGAATTTCTTTCCAACTTTTCTTCGGCAAATCATTTCAAATTTTTTTTGGAAAACTTTTCGGAACATCTTTCAGAAATACTTCCGCATTTCATCCGGGGAACCCTTTCGATTTTGCTGGAAGTGCTACAGAATTTGAGATTTTTTTCTTCTTTCTTTTGTCTTTATTATAGAGGTTTAAAGCCTCTAATGGCGGTAAGCTCCAACGAGGATAATACGCCAATCAAGTATTATCCTCGATTTTCATAAGCACCAAGCGGCATTATCCTCGATTTTCATCCTGGTATTAACTTTAATACGCCGATTTTGGCGTATTAAGATAATCCGAGATTTTTTAAATGTACGCAGCCAAAACCGTACTTGCTCTCACGCACACCTGCAAAGGTAAATAACGACAGCTGCATGTTTACTTTTTGCGCTCTGCTTCGAATCCAAGTTTTTCGTTCTGATGCAAAAGTTTTAAAATAAAAAGTATTTTGTCGATCCCTAAAATAACGCGTAAGTACCTACAAAATATATAAGCCAACGAAAGTCGTTATCTTCTAATGTTAATCCGTCATTCCCTTGCAGTTTGTTTTGCAACGACGCTCCGATGGAACAACTGAAGATGTTGGAAGCAGGTTGGAAGTGCTGTTGCCAACGATCACGTTAGTTTTGATTCGCTATTCGTCGGATCGCTAAACCATTTTATTAAAACTTTGTGGTCTCTAGAACCGATATTGAACGACGTGGCGCACCGGCGCTAAGTGCTCGAGATCAGGCGAAAAAATTGGTTCCGGATAAAAAGATACCATCGTTATCATTCTTATCCGTAAGTAACCAGTGAAAATGTCGATTCCTTCTATTCATTAGAAACTGATTTTTTCCTTGCAGTTTATCGATAAAATCGGATGGGAAAGGTGTGTCTAATTATGCATCTATTTCAATCAAAATTCAGGTGGCATTAGTGGCTGGTTGTGTGCTAATTAATAAGAGAGTTCACAAAGTGGTCCAGGAGATCCTTTCTTTTCAAAGATGGGCCGGATATGTATTCAATCATCAAAAAGTAACAACAGAACAACCTGACAAAGCCATATAACAATGATAATAATGTAAATGTTCCAGAACATGATTTTTAAAAATAAATTCAAATACAAACGAAACATTTGTTGAGTTTCTGAGCTATCATGCGAAATGCCAATACAAATCTAAATTATAGTGTTTCTCGATTTTACCATTTGATTTTTTTTGTCGTTATTATATTGTATTGTATTGTAAGTAAATATCCCAATAACCTGTCGAATAAGGTTACAGCGAAGCGATTTGCAAAATGAGTCAAGCAACCGTTTTCAAGTTTTGCGGATACGAACAGACCATTTCATTTTTAGTATATATACAGATAAATAAGACGTAGATTGTAATGGATTATTTAATAATTTATTCAGACCGGAGTGGCCTGTGCAGAGCATAAAAGTCGTCTCCATTCAGCTCGGTCCATGGCTGTACGCCGCCAGCCACGAAGTCTGCGGAGGGTGCACGAATCGTCTTCCACCGGATCGATCGTCCTTGTTCATTGGTCACCTAGCCTCCTTGTTCCCGTCGGATCGCTATCGAGCACCATTTTCACCGTGTTATTGTTCGACATTCTGGCTACGTGCCCGGCCCATCACAGTCTTTCGATTTTTGCTGAAAAACATTTGGAGCGGAATTAACAATTTCTATGAAATTTCATCGTAGATTTTCGAAAAGTTCCAACAATTTCTAGTTGCATTCATTTTGGATAAGCTCAGAGAATCCGTTCACAAACACCGTATCAAAGACATCGCTCTTGAAGGTTTCTAAAGAAGAAATTCATGAAGAACTTTCAAGAGTTCCTATAAAAATTCTAATAACTCCAAAAAGTTTCAAGAAATACAAAATCCTGGTGGAAAATCCGATTTTTTTTAAAGAAATCTCTCGATGAATACCGATAGAATTCTTTTAAGAACCACATCAAAATTTCCGCTAGTTTTTCTTCTCCAGGAACTCAGATAGGATTTTTTTTTTCAGTAAATCTATCCAGGAATTCGTCTAATAATTCCTTCGATATATTCTCCAGGAATTCATATAGAGTTCGTCCATGAATTTCTCTGGAACTTCCTCCAGGAATTCCTTTGGAGGTCCCTCCTGGAATACCTCTGGAAGTTCCTCCAAGAATCCCTCCGATTTTTTTTTTCAGGATTTTTTTCGGAAGTTCCTCTAGGAATTCCTCCGAGAGTTCCTTCAGGAATTCCTCTGAAAGTTCCTCCAGGAATTCCTCTGGAAGTTCCTCCGGAAGTTCCCCCCAAGAAATCCTCCGGAAGCTCCTCAAAGAATTCCTCCGGAAGTTCCTCAATGAATTTCTCCGGAAGTTGCTCCTAAAATTCCTCCGGAAGTTCCTCCAAGAATCCCTTCGGAAGTTTTTCTAGGAATTCTTCCGGCAGTTCCTCCGGAAGATTCCTGTTCCACGTTTCGAGTTCCACGAATTCCTCCAGGTATTCTGAAAGTTCCTCCAGGAATTCCTAAAAGTTCCTCCAGGAATTCCTCAGGAAGTTCCTTCTGAAGTGCTTGAAGGATTTTTGAAGTTTTTTCAGTAATTTATCCTCGAAGAAATGCCTGGAGGAACTCCGCGAGGATTTTCCGGAGGAATCCTCTGAGGAACTCCCGGAGGGTTTCCTGGAAGAACTTCCAGATAAATTCCTGGATAATCGTCAGCAGGAAGTCTTAAGGAAATTTCCGGAAAAACTTCTTTAGGAACTTCTGGAGAAATTCTTGGAGGAATTTCTGGAGGAATTCCCGGAGGACGTCCGGGTGGAATAATATGATGAATTCCTGGAAGAATTTTAGGAAGAATTTCTATAAAAAAAACTCCGGAGAAATGCCTGGAGGAACTTCAGTAGGAATTCTAGGAGGAATTTCATGAAGAATTTCTGGAGTAACCTAGGAAGAACTTTTGGAACAACTAACGGAGAGATTCTTGGAGGAATTCCCGAAAAATTCTGAAGTTTTCTCTGAAGAATTCCTGGAGGAGTTCTTTGAGGAATTCCTGAGTTCTTTGAGGAAATCCTGGTGGGATTTTTGAGGAAGTCCTGGAGAAATTCCTGGGGAATTCTTGGAGGAATTTTCGGAGGAAGTCCCGGAAGAATTATGTAACCAATTCCTGGTGGAATTTAGGGAGGAACTTCCGGAGAAACCTCTGGAGGAACTTCCGGAAAGTTTCTTGGGGGAAAATCTGGAGGAATTCCTGGAGGAGTTTCCGGTGGAATTTATGGATGAACTTCTAGAGGAATTTCTGGAGGAACTTCCGGAGGAATTCCTGGAGAAACTTTCGGAGGAATTTGTGAGGGAACTTCCGGAAGATCTTCCGGAAGAATTCCTGGAGGAATTTCTGGATGAACTTCTAGAGGAATTTCTGGAGGAACTTCCGGAGGAATTCCTGGAGGAACTTCCGGAGGAATTCGTTAGGGAACTTCCGGAAAATTTTTTTGGAGGAATGCTAGGAGGAACTAATGGAGGAACTTTCGGAGGAATTCCTGGAGGAACTTCCGGAGGAATTCCTGGAGGAACTTCCGGAGGAATTCCTGGAGGAACTTCCGGAGGAATTCCTGGAGGAACTTCCGGAGGAATTCCTAAAGGAACTTTCGGAAGAATTCCTAAAGGAACTTCCGGAGGAATTCCTAAAGGAACTTCCGGAGGAATTCCTGGAGGAACTTCCGGAGGAATTCCTGGAGGAACTTCCGGAGGAATTCCTGGAGGAACTTCCGGAGGAATTCCTGGAGGAACTTCCGGAGGAATTCCTGGAGGAACTTCCGGAGGAATTCCTGGAGGAACTTCCGGAGGAATTCCCGGAGGAACTTCCGAGGAATTCCTGGAGGAACTTCCGGAGGAATCCTGGAGGAACTTCCGGAGGAATTCCTGGAGGAACTTCCGGAGGAATTCCGGGAGGAACTTCCGGAGGGATTCCTGGAGGAACTTCCGGAGGAATTCCTGGAGGAACTTCCGGAGGAATTCCCGGAGGAACTTCCGGAGGAATTCCCGGAGGAACTTCCGGAGGAATTCCCGGAGGAACTTCCGGAGGAACTTCCGGAGGAATTCCCGGAGGAACTTCCAGAGGAATTCCCGGAGGAACTTCCGGAGGAATTCCCGGAGGAACTTCCAGTGGAATTCCCGGAGGAACTTCCAGTGGAATTTCCGGAGGAACTTCCAGTGGAATTTCCGGAGGAACCCGGAGGAACTTCCGGAGGAATTCCCGGAGGAATTCCCGAAGGAACTTCCGGAGGAATTCCCGAAGGAACTTCCGGAGGAATTCCCGAAGGAACTTCCGGAGGAATTCCCGAAGGAACTTCCGGAGGAATTCCCGAAGGAACTTCCGGAGGAATTCTGGAGGAACTGCCGGTGGAATTCCCGGAGGAACTTCCGAGGAATTCCCGGAGGAACTTCCGAGGAATTCCCGGAGGAACTTCCGGAGGAATTCCCGAAGGAACTTCCGGAGGAATTCCCGGAGGAACTTCCGGAGGAATTCCCGGAGGAACTTCCGGAGGAATTCCCGGAGGAACTTCCGGAGGAATTCCCGGAGGAACTTCCGGAGGAATTCCCGAAGGAATTCCCGGAGGAACTTCCGGAGGAATTCCCGGAGGAACTTCCGGAGGAATTCCCGGAGGAACTTCCGGAGGAATTCCCGGAGGAACTTCCGGAGGAATTCCCGGAGGAACTTCCGGAGGAATTCCCGGAGGAACTTCCGGAGGAATTCCCGAGGAACTTCCGAGGAATTCAGGAGGAACTTCCGGAGGAATTCTTAGAGGAACTTCCGGAGGAATTCCTAGAGGAACTTCCGGAGGAATTCCTAGAGGAACTTCCGGAGGAACTAACCCGAGGAGCTTCCGGAGGAATTCCCGGAGGAACTTCCAGAGGAATTCCCGGAAGAACTTCCGGAGGAATTCCCGGAGGAACTTCCGGAGGATTTCCGAAGGAACTTCCGGAGGATTCCCGAAGAAACTTCCAGAGGAATTCCTGGAGGAACTTCCGGAGGAATTCCCGGAGGAACTTCCGGAGGAATTCCCGGAGGAATTCCCGGAGGAACTTCCTGAGGAATTCCCGGAGGAACTTCCGGAGGAATTCCTGGAGGAACTTCCGGAGGAATTCCCGGAAGAACTTTCGGAGGAATTCCCGGAGGAACTTCCAGAATACCTCCAAAGAATCTCTAGATTGTCTCCAGAGAATTCCCTGAATGAGTTTCCAGAATTCCTCCAAGAAATTCCCAGAACTCCTTCATGAAATTCCCAGAATTCCTCCGAGTATTTCCCACATTTCTTTCAAAGAATTCTCAGAAATTCCCTCAAGGAATTCCCATAATTCCTCCAAGGAATTTTCAGAATTCCCGGAGGAACTTCCGAAGGATTTCCCGGAGTAGCTTCCGGAGAAATTCCTGGAGGAACTTCCGGAGGAATTCCCGGAGGAACTCCCGGAGGAACTTCCGGAGAAATTCCCGGAGGAACTTCCGGAGAAATTCCCGGAGGAACTTCCGGAGAAATTCCCGGAGGAACTTCCGAAGGAATTCCTGGAGGAACTTCCGGAGGAATTCCTGGAGGAATTTCCGGAGGAATTCCTGGAGGAACTTCCAGAGGAATTCCTGGAGGAACTTCTGGAGGATTTGCTGGAGGAACTTTCGAATGAATTCCCGGAGGAATATTAAGAGGAATTTCCGGAGGAACTTTCGAAGAAATTCCCGGAGGAACTTTCGAAGGAATTCCCGAAGAAATTCCTGGAGGAACTTCCAGAGATCTTCCTGGTGGAACTTACGAAGGAATTCCCGGAGGAACTTTCGGAGGAATTCCCGGACGAACTTCCGGAGGAATTACTGGAGGAACTTCGAAAGAACTCCTGGCGGAACTTCGATAGAATTCTAGGAGCAGGTATCAGAGCACTTTCTGGTGGAATTAACGGAGGAATTTGTGGAAGAATTTTGGAAAAAATCTATTGCTTGAAATAAGCTTACGCCGACCCAAGCCGCCGCCGCCACCGATTACCAACGGCTTGACTCCGCCACCACTGGCTGAAAATCTATCACGCCGCCGCCGATAAATTTTCAATCGTCGCACAGGTCTACTACGAATAACTTCCAGAATTCAAATTCATCCATGGGATTCTCGCAATTCCTTATAGGAATTCTCAGGAATCCTCGAAGTAGTTTTCAGAATTCATCCAAAGAATCCCTAGATTGTCTCCAGAGAATTCCTTGAAGGAGTTTCCAGAATTCCTCCAAGAAATTCCCAGAACTCCTCCATGGAATTCCCAGAATTCCTCCGAGTATTTCCCACATTTCTTTCAAAGAATTCTCAGAATTCCTCCAAGGAATTTCCAGAATTCCTCCAAGGAATTTCCAGAATTCCTCCAAAGAATTACCAGAATTCCTCCAAGGAATTCCCAGAAATCCTCTAAGGAAATCCCAGAATTTCTCCAAAGAATCCCCAAAGCTCCTCCATAGAACGACCAGAATTCCTTCAACGATTTTTCAGAATTCCTCTCAGTAACTTCAAGAATTCCCCAAGCATTTTCAAAAATTCCTCCAAAGAATTCTCAGAATTCCTTATTAGGAATTCTCAGAAATCCTCAAAGGAGTTCCCAGAATTCCTCCAAAGAATTCTCAGAATTCCTCCACTGAATTTCCGCAACTCCTCCAAGGAATTCCCAGAATTCCTAGAACTTATCCGAGTAATTCCCACAATTCTTCCAAGGAATTCACAGAGCCTCTCCACGGAATTCACAGAAGTGCTCCAAAAATTTCCATAATTACTCGAGTAATTCCCAGAATTCCTCCATGGAATTCCAGAATTTCTTCAAATAATTCTCAAAGCTCCTCAATAGAAAGGCCAGAATTCTTTCAACGAATTTTAAGAATGCCTCTGAGTAACTTTTAGAATTCCTCCTCCTTTCTTATAGGAATTCTCAGAAATCTTCAAGGTGTTTCCGGAATTCCTATAAAGAATTCTCGGATACCCTCCAAGGAAATCTCAGAATACCAAGAACTCCTAAACATAAATTCTCTGAATTTCTCCAATGAATTGCTAAAAATCTTTCAAGGAACTCCTAGAATTCCTCTATGGAGTTCTTAGAATTCCTTCAAGAAACTACTAGAATTTTTCCAAGAAGGTTCAATAATTCCTCCGGGAAAAACTTCCAAAAATCCTATTATTAACTTCCAGCTCCTCGATTGTATTTCCAGAATTTCTCTAACGCACTTGCAGAATTACTCCAACGAACTTCCAGAGTTCTTCCAAGAAACTTCGAGAATTCCTCCAATAAATTTCCAGAATTTCTTCTAATATGAATTCCCATAAATAATCAAAAGAATTGTTTACCAGGATTTTTCCAAGGAATTCCCAGAACTCCTTTTAAATTATTTTGCAGAATTCCACCAAATAAAAAAACCAGAATTCATTCAAGGTATTCCCGGAATTACTCCAAGAATTTTCCAGAGTTCCTTCAACAAATTTTCAGAACTCCTCTGAGTCACTTCCTGGATTCTCCAAGTATCTTCCAGAATTCCTTCAAGGAACTTCAAGAATGCCTCCAAAAAGTTCCCAGAATACCTTCAAGAAGTTTGCAGAATTCCTCAAAATAATTTCAAGAATTTCCCCAAAAAAATCTTAAATTCCTGAAAAGAATTCATAAAATTTATCCAAATAATTTTCATATAATTTCATCCAAGACTTTATTCTGCGAGTTTTCAGGGTTCTTCCAGGGAATTTCCAAAGAACTTGCTGGTGGATATACCCCTGGAAGATCTGTTGAAATTTGTGGCGTAAACCTTCGAGGAATACCGCTACTTCTATTTCTAGTTCCTCTGCCTTATTACCTCCAGGAACTTTCAAGAACTCCTGCTAAGAGCCACAGTAGTATATTCAGAGGAACATTCTTGCACGATATTTCTTGGGTGTTGTGGAACACTTGTCGAACTCTCTGGGGCATAACTTGTAGAATTCTTGGGCAACTGCACTTCCTAATTAAAATCCTGAAGGAATTTCTGGTTGGGTTCCTGAAGCTGGCGAAATTCTTGAAGAAATCATTGGAATAACTTCTGTTGGAGTTCCATGGAAGGATACCTGGAAAATCCCTGAAGGCATTTCAGTCGGAATTGCAGGAAGAGTTGCTGGTTGAAACCCGGAACAAACCGGTGAAAAAATTCTATAGGAATTTTGATGCTATTCCCAGGCTATTCCTTGTCGTTTTGCTGAAGAAATTTATGTTGGTGTTCCAGGTGAATTCCTGCTAGGTTTTAGTTTTGAGGGATACTGAGGTGAAATGTTAAAGAAACTTCTGATCCTGAGAAACTTGATTCCTGATCTGGTCTGGTCTGATTTCGGTGACTTCCAACATATTTTTTCTATACGATTTTGCCACGAAATATGAAACAAAACAAACAAGAAACGTCATCGTTAGTTATTTATGTTTTACCATTCTCGCACGCACACTCCTTACTACACTGCAACGTGAACATTGGCTGCGTGCTTAATACAGATTTGGAGCTTACCGAACGAGGTACTAAATTTAAACCAGGATTTTTTTAAATCCAGATTAAATCTAGTATTATCCTCGTTGGTGCTTACCGCCATAAGAGGCTGGCTCACCTCTTTGAGAAATTTCTGGAAAACACTTTTGGGAAATTCTTCTGAATTTCTCTCGGGATATGTTTGCGATATTTTTGCATTAATTTCTTTCAAATATATTTCGGAGAATTCTTCCAATTTTTTTTCGGGAAAAAAATCTGAAAATCTTTTTGAAATTTGTTTTGGTATGTTTTGCAGTTTTTCGTGAAAAATGCAGCGCAATTTTTTTTGAAAATTTAACCTAAATTCTGCTAAATAAACGACAAGAAAGTCTTCTGTTCAAAATGAAAATCTGTTCTCTCAAAAACCTGAAGAATTTCTTTTTAAAATCCAGAAGAATTTCCAGGGCATTTTTTAAATATTTCAGTGAAGTTCTTTTGAATTTCATTTATTACATTATGATAAATTATTTCTAATTTCCTCGGGAATTTATGAATTCTTCTGAATTTTCATTTTGTATAAGTTTTCACAGGATTTTCCATTGGATGTTGTTTAAAAATTTAACAGAAATTATTTTCAAAAAGTCATTGATCATTGCTTTTGATTATTTTGTTTATTTGTTTTTAGACTTTAAACAATTTCTTACCACTTTGAGACTTTTACACTTTAAACACTTGAGGAACTCTTTAAAACTGATTACAATTTGGCTACGTAGTATATGAACAGTCAGAATAATCGATTTCGAAAAAATGCCGAAGTCAATACAAAGGATGGCTGAAATCAGGGAACGTAAAACTGAACCAGTGCCAATGACATCAATATTGTCTTCTTTTGTAAATGACAGGACAAATTGCAAAAGGATAAAATAAAAAACCCAGATTAATCCACCTAGCGGTGATGGTGCCTTTCTCGTTTTTTTTTCGAGTGAGTAATTTCTACGCACTTTTGGTATGAAAAAAAAATATTTTGGGCATATCTATCGAGCCCATAGTCCGATCTTGCCAATTTTCAATAGGAAACAATGGGACATTCATTTGCGTCGAATGCAACTTGTTGCGAGGAAATTGATTGAGGGTAAGTGCTAAAAAAGTGAGCTATAAATTTTTACGCGCTTTTTTATGAGAAAAAGTATTTTGACCATAACTTCTGAGCCCATAATCCGATCCGGCCAATTGTCAATAGGAAACAATGAGACAGGATTCTGCGTCAAATGCAACTTGTTGCGAGCAAATCGGTCAGGGCTAAGTGGCTGAAAAGTGGGCTAGACTTTTCCACTCGTTGTTGCCTAAAAAAAGTATTTTGACCATAACTTCTGAGCCCATAGTCCGATCCGGCCAATTGTCAATAGGAAACAATGGGACAGGATTCTGCGTCGAATGCAACTTGTTGCGAGCAAATCGATTAGGGCTAAGTGGCTGAAAAGTTGGCTAGACTTTTCCACTCGTTGTTGCCTAAAAAAAGTATTTTGACCATAACTTCTGAGCCCATAGTCCGATCTCCGGCCAATTGTCAATAGGAAACAATGGGACAGGATTCTGCGTCGAATGCAACTTGTTGCGAGCAAATCGATTAGGGCTAAGTGGCTGAAAAGTTGGCTAGACTTTTCCACTCGTTGTTGCCTAAAAAAAGTATTTTGACCATAACTTCTGAGCCCATAGTCCGATCCGGCCAATTGTCAATAGAAAACATTGGGACAGGATTCTGCGTCGAATGCAACTTGTTGCGAGCCAATCGGTTAGGGCTAAGTGCCTCAAAAGTTGGCTAGACTTTTCCACTCGTTGTTACCTAAAAAAAGTATTTTGACCATAACTTCTGAGCTCATAGTCCGATCCGGCCAATTGTCAATAGAAAACATTGGGACAGGATTCTGCGTCGAATGCAACTTGTTGCGAGCAAATCGGTCAGGGCTAAGTGCCTGAAAAGTTGGCTAGACTTTTCCACTCGTTGTTGCCTATAAAAAGTATTTTGACCATAACTTCTGAGCCCATAGTCCGATCCGGCCAATTGTCAATAGGAAACAATGGGACAGGATTCTGCGTCGAATGCAACTTGTTGCGAGCAAATCGGTTAGGGCTAAGTGCCTGAAAAGTGGGCTAGATTTTTTGCGCACATACACACACATACACACACACACATACACACACACAGACATCACCTCGATTCGTCGAGCTGAGTCGATCGGTATATAACACTATGGGTCTCCGAGCCTCCTATAAAAAGTTTGTTTTTGGAGTGAACATATAGCCTTTACGTATACTTAGTATACGAGAAAGGCAAAAAGTATTTTGGCCAGAACTTCTAAGCCCGATCAGGTCAGTTTTCAATAAGATACAATGGGACAGGTTTCTACGTCGATTGCAACTTGTTGCGAGCAAATCGGTTGAGAATAAGTGCCCAAAGGTGAGCTAGACTTTTTAATATGATTTTTTATGAAAAAAAAGTATTTTGGCCATAACTTCTAAGCCCATAGCCCGATCGGGTCAGTTTTCAATAGGAAACAATGGGACAGGATTCTGCATCGAATGCAACTTGTTGCGAGCACATCGATTGAGAATAAGTTCCCAAAAAAAGAGCTAGACTTTTTAATGTGCTTTTTTATGAAAAAAAAAAGTATTTTGGCCATAACTTCTAAGCCCATAGCCCGATCGGGTCAGTTTTCAATAGGAAATAATGGGACAGGATTTTGCGTCGATTGCAACTTGTTACGAGCAAATCGGTTGAGAATAAGTGCCCAAAAAGTGAGCTAGACTTTTTAATGTGCTTTTTTATGAACAAAGGTATTTTGGCCATAACTTCTAAGCCCATAGTCCGATCAGGTCAGTTTTCAATTGGAAACAATGGGACAGGATTCTGCGTCGAATGCAACTTGTTGCGAGCAAAGCGGTTAAGAATAAGTTCCCAAAAAGTTAGCTAGACTTTTTAATGTGTTTTTTTATGAAAAAAAAGTATTTTGGCCATTACTTCTAAGCCCATAGTCCGATCGGGTCCATTTTCAATAGGAAACAATGGGACAGGATTCTGCGTCGAATGCAGGGATCGTAAAACTGACCAGTGTCAATGACATCAATATTGTCTTCTTTTGTAAATGACAGGACAAATTGCAAAAGGATAAAATAAAAAACCCAGATTAATCCACCTAGCGGTGATGGTGCCTTTCTCGTTTTTTTTTCAAGTGAGTAATTTCTACGCAAGTTTGGTATGAAAAAAAAATATTTTGGGCATATCTACCGAGCCCATAGTCCGATCTGGCCAATTTTTAATAGGAAACAATGGGACATGTTTTTTGCGTCGAATGCAGCCTGTTGCAAGGGATTTGGTTGAAGGTAAGTGCTAAAAAAGTGAGCTATAAATTTTTACGCGCTTTTTATGAGAAAAAGTATTTTGACCATAACTTCTGAGCCCATAGTCCGATCCGGCCAATTTTCAATAGGAAACAATTAGACAGGATTCTGCGTCGAATGCAACTTGTTGCGAGCAAATCGGTCAGGGCTAAGTGGCTGAAAAGTGGGCTAGACTTTTCCACTCGTTGTTGCCTAAAAAAAGTATTTTGACCATAACTTCTGAGCCCATAGTCCGATCCGGCCAATTGTCAATAGGAAACAATGGGACAGGATTCTGCGTCGAATGCAACTTGTTGCGAGCAAATCGATTAGGGCTAAGTGGCTGAAAAGTTGGCTAGACTTTTCCACTCGTTGTTGCCTAAAAAAAGTATTTTGACCATAACTTCTGAGCCCATAGTCCGATCTCCGGCCAATTGTCAATAGGAAACAATGGGACAGGATTCTGCGTCGAATGCAACTTGTTGCGAGCAAATCGATTAGGGCTAAGTGCCTGAAAAGTTGGCTAGACTTTTCCACTCGTTGTTGCCTAAAAAAAGTATTTTGACCATAACTTCTGAGCCCATAGTCCGATCCGGCCAATTGTCAATAGAAAACATTGGGACAGGATTCTGCGTCGAATGCAACTTGTTGCGAGCAAATCGGTTAGGGCTAAGTGCCTGAAAAGTTGGCTAGACTTTTCCACTCGTTGTTGCCTAAAAAAAGTATTTTGACCATAACTTGAGCCCATAGTCCGATCCGGCCAATTGTCAATAGAAAACATTGGGACAGGATTCTGCGTCGAATGCAACTTGTTGCGAGCAAATCGGTTAAGGCTAAGCTCCTGAAAAGTTGGCTAGACTTTTCCTCTCGTTGTTGCCTATAAAAAGTATTTTGACCATAACTTCTGAGCCCATAGTCCGATCCGGCCAATTGTCAATAGGAAACAATGGGACAGGATTCTGCGTCGAATGCAACTTGTTGCGAGCAAATCGGTTAGGGCTAAGTGCCTGAAAAGTGGGCTAGATTTTTTGCGCACATACACACACATACACACACACACACATACACACACACAGACATCACCTCGATTCGTCGAGCTGAGTCGATCGGTATATAACACTATGGGTCTCCGAGCCTCCTATAAAAAGTTTGTTTTTGGAGCGAACATATAGCCTTTACGTATACTTTGTATACGAGAAAGGCAAAAAAATATTTTGGCCATAACTTCTAAGCCCGATCAGGTCAGTTTTCAATAGGATACAATGGGACAGTATTCTGCGTCGAATGCAACTTGTTGCGAGCAAATCGATTGAGAATAAGTGCCCAAAGGTGAGCTAGACTTTTCAATGTGATTTTTATGAAAAAGTATTTTGGCCATAACTTCTAAGCCCGTAGTCCGATCGGGTCAGTTTTCAATAGGAAACAATGGGACAGGATTCTGAATCGAATGCAACTTGTTGCGAACACATTGATTGAGAATAAGTGCCCAAAAAAAGAGCTAGACATTTTAATGTGCTTTTTTATGAAAAAAAAAAAGTATTTTGGCCATAACTTCTAAGCCCATAGCCCGATCGGGTCAGTTTTCAATAGGAAATAATGGGACAGGATTTTGCGTCGATTGCAACTTGTTACGAGCAAATCGGTCGAGAATAAGTGCCCAAAAAGTGAGCTAGACTTTTTAATGTGCTTTTTTATGAAAAAAAATATTTTGGCCATAACTTCTAAGCCCATAGTCCGATCAGGTCAGTTTTCAATTGGAAACAATGGGACAGTATTCTGCGTCGAATGCAACTTGTTGCGAGCAAAGCGGTTAAGAATAAGTTCCCAAAAAGTGAGCTAGACTTTTTAATGTGCATTTTTATGAAAAAAAGTATTTTGGTCATAACTTCTAAGCCCATAGTCCGATCGGGTCAATTTTCAATAGGAAACAATGGGACAGGATTCTGCGTCGAATGCAACTTATTGCGAGCAAATCGGTTGAGAATAAGTGCCCAAAACAAGAGCTAGACTTTTAAACGTGCTTTTTTATGAAAAAAAAAAGTATTTTGACCATAACTTCTGAGCCCATAGTCCGATCCGGCCAATTTTCAATAGGGACAGGATTCTGCGTCGAATGCAACTTGTTGCGAGCAATTCGGTCAAGTGTAAGTGCCTGAAAATTGGCGAGAGTTTTTGCGCACATACACACACACACACACACACACACACACACACACACACACACACACACATATATACACAGACATCACCTCGATTCGTCGAGCTGAGTCGATCGGTATATAACACTATGGGTCTCCGAGCCTCCTATAAAAAGTTTGTTTTTGGAGCGAACATATAGCCTTTACGTATACTTTGTATACGAGAAAGGCAAAAATATGAGATAAAAAATATAAAATAAAAGATAAAAAATTTTCATTGAAATTACAAAAAAAATCTTACTTTCTGTTTATTAGCATATCTCAAGAAGTAGCCGGTTTTTGGGGATGTACCCATTTGGATACAAATTCATTGATTATCAATATTTAGAGGTACAAATAGTCATCTAGTTGAACTGATTTCAAATGTGCTTTACAAATATACAAATAATTACAAATTGAGAAGTTCATAGCCTCTCCATATTTGTTTGCATAGCATATCTGACCGCTCACTATCCTGGGTTGGCTGTCGATAGGGACGTTAGATGCGCCAGAAAAACAACCTCTCCATATTTGTTGCTGATAAAATTGCATACATCGTTTTCCGTATCCTACGTAGATTGCGGGACAAAAACATTATCGCTATTGTCTACTGTTGCTTGATTTTTGCGTTTTACACTCCTTGGTTGAAATGGAATCCACCATTATAAATGTTTGAACTTAAGGGTCTTTTTGAGTTATTGCTTTTCTGCTATCAACTTTATTGTCAATGTACAAAACTATTTCACGCCTAGAATAACGAGGCTGGGCATCGATTTACTAGAAAGAGAAAATGTGAATAACCATAATTTTATCGATTCTGCAATTGTTTCTTATTTCCTGGAATTGAATTGACACGCTTACAGGGTTAGAATAGAAATGCAGTCAACATATTGACCAGAAGAAAGTTTCATATGCTTCAGCACTTTGGCACTAGGCAAACCAATATTACACGATTTGATACATCCGACTCTTTAAACCCCTAGCCATAGCACGCTGCCTGCTTTCCAGCTCATGGTCCTTCGTTCGGCGTGCTGTGCTTGACACTCGGAAGAAACGGGAGTCGGAAAACTCATAAAACATTTTAAATTATAGATTTGGGAGCAATTTAAGGTTCCCACGGTCGAACTTTGCTTTTAATGAGTTGATCCCCGACATACCGGGCCGTGTTTGGTACGAAGGTGCACCGAAACAAAAGCGCCCCAACAACGCCGGGCGCGTGTCTTTAATAGACCTCGAGTCGTCGTTGCAGGTCTCGCTCGTCGGTCGAGGTCCTGTGTCGTTGTCGCCGCACCGAGATCGGGGAGAGGGAGTCTTTAATGGCCTGTGGGATGTTGAAAACTTTTCAAATCGCATCGCGTTCGTTCACTGCTGGCAGACGGGCTGTACGGAATATTTTTGCAACGTAATGAACCGGCATTTGTGCCGGTAGACCAACCAACCATCGGCCACACGCAGATGGGTGTTTGTTCACTTTGGATGGTCAAAAATAGATTTTATATTGTAAGTTTTTAATTGCATTTTTTTGTAGTCAATATCAGTGATGAAAAACGAAATGAAAAAAAAAACTCGGTTACGTCATCAACGGTTAGTATATTTTCAATTCGAATTATGATTCTATTACCTTTGGTTTTCTTTTGGTTGTTATGAGATTCGTTTTGGCAGTTACGTAGCTCAGAACGACACTGTCTGTCCCAGATATCAGATCAAACAAATACTCCGCCGTGCACCGTGGCTCGGCTCAGTGCACAGCATAAGAGCGAAAACCATTTTAATTATTCTGATAAGAAAATCTGGTCAAAGGATGAAGAGTTTCCAAGAGAAGAAAAACAGGTAAGGATGGGGTAATGTAATTATATAGTCTCCACCTGAACGAGTGATTCGGAGAAAAAGTGTGTACGGAGCGCTTTTCCGTGGTTCATTAACATGCAGAAAGTATGGCATAGCGGGCAGTTGATCCACGAAAAGAGGCAACCGACGACGAAGATAAAATGTAGTCAACCGTCCGATAAGAGTGCTCTACGCTGGGTGGCCGGGCAGATTCGTGGTCGGAACTTAATTAATTATTTCATTTCTGTAGCAAACGGTAGCGGAAAAACTCGGTGTTAGAATCATGACATTCGCAAAAAAAACGAGAACTATGCAGGTATATAAAGTAACCTTAATTGATGTTCAGCTTTAAATCTCACCGGAACTGAAACATTTATATCCTCTTGACGATTGCTTTTTTTTGGATGACGAGAAACAAACGAAAGTCGTTCGTTAACCCACTTCATTGCTTGATTATTGTCCGTCCATGCAAAGTACGCGTAATCAATTTGTAACTCTGCTTTCGTCAGGCTAACGAGCCCCTTTTTTTTTTCGTCATATCTACCTCAACGTGCGTTGTATTCGGAAGCCTCAGTCGGAATCTTGGCACATAAACTAACTACATGTGGCCGCAACGCTCCGGAAGACCTTTTTTACGAACCCTGAAAGCTGGGTTAGGTAAATGATCTGACTGGTTCCGTTCCGGAAACGAGACAGGTTGAGCGGTCCGGTGTGAATAATTAAGTGAGGCTATGATGTTAGGAATTTATGAACCCACGGTGTGTCGAGTTTCCTTTCGGATCTCAAAACCGTGGTCTACGGGGTGTGTGCGGTTCCCCTCACCAGCGAGTAACCATTCTGATCGGTATCTCAAACATTCACCATCAGCTTTATTTGTACCTCAAGTGAGCGGCATGAGCTGGGAATTTCCATTTTTACCTGATGGCAGGGGCCAATACAATTATATTCTTGCTTACGACGTTGAACAAGCTTCGCCCCAAGAAACGATGAATTCTCGCTATGCGCTTGAAACTTCTCTTCTCGATAGCACGTTAGTCAGATTAAAGTCTCCCTTAAAAAACGCTTTACGATAATTATTTACTTAAAAGTTATGACATAAACTATGGATTTGGGATGATCTATTTGCTTATGGCATGATCAGTAATAAAAAATAGCCAACAAAAGTTCGAAAGAGAAAAGTACACAAGGGAGCGCTAGACTGACATTATTTTGAAAATTCAGCTAGGGTCATATTATCAACAGTTGATTGATAAATCTGCTGTAATACAAAGCTTCTAAATAAATAACTTGAATGGAACGGACAGTGTTTTTTTCTTCTGAAGTTGGCAGGACTTGGAGGTTCCAACCAACCTTCCTAAGAACTAATGTGAAAGTGAAAGAAACCCACGAAAGTCATGATGGATATTTGGCAGAAAACTAGAAGGGTTGTGTACAGAACCAAGTTGCTTCTATTTATTATGGCTATTTGATGGGTCATTGCTACCAACACCACCGATGAGAAAAATGTTTTCCACTTTTCGAACCTAGCAATAAATTTCATTTTCACTGCTACAGACACCTGATCGACCCACCTTTCTTCCTGCGCACAACTCCTTCTTGTGCTCGTCGGATCGCTATCCAGAACCATTTTCACCGGGTTATTGTCCTACATTCTGGATACATGCCCAGCCCACCGCAGTCTTCCGATTTTCGCGGTTTGAACGATGGATGGTTCTTCCAACAGCTGATGCAACTCAACATCTGCACCCCAAGGGAAAAAATGGCAGCCTGGTTGATAGACGAAATGAGGAAGTATCCGGTTATCCACGGCTTAAACGTCAAAAATTCTGTGGAGCTTGTGGACAAACTGAAGAATGTCGAGATGCGATGAGGAGAAATAATGGTTTCGTTGGATGTAACTGTGCTGTTTCCAAATGTACCCGTGGCTGAAGCTATTATAAGTTTGCGCAGACACCTATAAAAGATAAGAAAATTATTTTGAGCTTTTTAGTGGAATGTCTTCACTTGTCATAAGACGAGTTTTTACAATCCCATTGAATTCCACCACTTAATTGTATCTTGACAGATATGTATTTCGACCTCAACAGTAAGGCCGCCTTCAGTGTCTCGTACTTGACTCGACTATAACTCGACACCTATAAAAGAATTCCTTAAAAAAATATTTATGTGCTTGAAAGATAAAATTTCGAAAGAATATATGTCAGGCAATTATGAAATTCCCTGTAAAAATTGCCCTGCAGTGTACATTGGCCAAACGCGCCGGAAATTCAAGGTCCGCCTAAGGGAGCATAGAAACGCAGCGGAGAATGGCCGTTTCCACGACTCGAGTGTGGCAGCGCACACTGTCGAACTTGACCACACTATAGATTGGGAACAGGCGAAGTTAAAAAAGTGCGTAAGGAAGTATTTCTGATTAAACGCTTGTGAATCTTTATACATGGCCACTGCCGAACAGCCGCTAATGAATGAAGATGAAGCCCTCTTGACTTATTATCCATTTAACTAATTACCTATTATCGACGAAACACTTTCGACATTCTACTAAATGTCCTTTCGACAAAATGTCCATTCGACTAAATGTCCATTTAACCAAATGTCCATTCGACTAAATGTCCATTCGACTTAATGTCCCTTCGACCAAATGTCCTTTCGACTAAATGTTATTCGACTAAACGTCATTCGACGAACTGTCCCAAAGCCGTTTCGGCCTAATGGTTTGTTCGGCCTAGTGGCATTCGGCCAAATGGCTTTCGAATGGGTTTCGGCCGAATGACCCTCCCCCCACCTCAAAAACTTGTTATCGCGTACGCCAGTGAGTTTATAAACGGACGTCGATGGCTAGTTCATCATACACACGAATAATATACAGTGAGTCCAAAAAGTATTCGTCTAGCTGCATATTTTTTAGTAAGATGTAAAACTTAGGCGTGATAGAAGTGAAATCAAAAAACTTTCTTCTAAATTTGGTAGAAAACTTATCAACACATGATTATTATTCAAAAACAAATAGAAATTTCAATTACTTTTTCTGGTATAGAGATAATATCTAAATTTCGTCAATTTCGCTTGCTCAAAAAGTATTCGTCTATTCAGAAAATAATCGAGTGAAACACGAATATAATAGTTTTATTCGCATGTAATTACACTAGCACACTCTAGTGATGTCTAGCAACATTTTGTCAATACTCAATGACAGATCAAATAATGTTTTTGTTTGTTTGTTTGAACTTGGCGCGGAAAACAGAAGCACCATGGGTGGGAAAAGTAAAAAGATGAGTCTCAATGAAAAAAAAAAATTCTACGCCTGCATAATTAGTGCAAATTGACTTATGACTTCGCATGGAATGTGGGTAGACCAAGAGTAGCAAGAATTCAACCATTTAATTGGGGATTGATCGCATCAGCGCCACAAATCTCTATCAAAACAAATAACAGAGTGCTCATCAGCGATGGTAAACTGATAACGATGAGCGATTTATTGTGCGGAAAATAAAAAAAAATCCTTAAAAACGAGTTCACCCATATAGGCAAGTGAGTTGGAGAGAAGAAGTGCTCAGATATGAACCAATACGAACAGAAATACTTGTGAAAAGTATGTATAATGGGCAAGTATCACGGGAATAAATTCAAGTGAGCTATCAAATTATCAAAAACAGCTCGATTTCCGCTAAAAATATCGCTGGTAGAAGGGTGACTTTCAGAATCAAGTCATGTTATCTGACTAAAGCAAGTACAGCATATTTGGATCAAATGGCCGATGTATGGTATGGCGGAAAAGGAATATTGAGATACAGCCGCAGAATCTCTTTTGAGCAGTAAAGCATGGTGGAGGCTCCGTCATGGTCTCTGAGGTGCTTGAGCGCAACCGGTGTGGGAAAATTTCACATTATTGAAGGAATTATGTATCACAAAATGTTCATCCGCATTTTGAAAGAAAATTTGAGCTCCATTGCTGAGAAATTAGGCTTACAGGGAACATACATCTTACGGGGTGATAATTACCTCGAGCACACAGCTCAAAGTACTAAGCTGTAGCTACTCTATTCTACCCCAATCAACTCAAAACGCCTCTTCAGAGCCAAGATATGAATACAATTTAACTCCATTTGAAGGTTCTGGACGACAAACTTTTCATGAAATTCGTGAAAGTCATATTTCCAACAACAACGAATTGAAATTAGTGTTGACAGAAGAATGGAAGAATATTCTGTCCCCCGTTACGGCTAATTTGGTCAGTTCCATGCCACAAGAACTAGAGCCCGTCATAAATACACATGGGAATCCAACGAAATATTGAATTCCATTCTACAACTCCTGTTTTCGTTTCAAAAGCGCGGTAAACCTGAATAGACGAATACTTTTTGAGCTCGTATTTAATGAATTTTTATGTTTTGTTATCTTTGTTTTTGTTATTGTTTTATTTTTCTGTTTGATTTTTAACAGTAAAAATAGATTTATTATTTTGCTACACAATGTAATCGATAGTTTTTTTTTTGAGCTTACTAGATTCTATTTTTGACATTTTCTAGAAAATGCACAGCTAGACGAATCTTTTTTGGACCCACTGTAGACCTTAGAAATCTTGGAATTTCGGTCAGCACTAATAAAGAAGACTTTGCGTACGGTCAGAGAGAAGACGATTTATTTCGTATCACTTAAAATCTGAGACGCGGTTTCCTACCGGATTGAATATATATTTGCAACTAACTTGTGTGGTACATTTGAAGTGATAAATGACCGAGAAATTTGCATAAACTGAGTGAGAAACCGTGGCTCTTCCCCGTTCAGTCAGGCAAAGAGATCAAGCGAGTTTAAGATACATCTAAGAGAAATTGTGCTTCACAGGGGACGCAGGGATAAAACGGTTCTATTACTTATTGGCCCTCATATACTGGCCACCTAAATTTCATGTGAATTTACGAATTCAAATTCTGAAACTTCTACACCCTTTTATAATTTTTCCTCTATATCTAACATTAAAACGTCTACGTTTCAATAGATGGAATTGATGTTTGAATCTCCAGATGTGGATCGATCGTCTTCTCGAACGGCAGCAAGCAGATTCGCGGCGTCTGTCGCTTGTAGACAGTACCGCTGGGAGTGCGAACTTTCACTACCCTAACAACTCCGTTTGGGCCAGGGTTAACTTCGATTATACAAGCTAGCGGTTACTCGATGGCAGAAGTTCCCATTTGACCCACCTTGAGGAGTGTTGATTGCGGGTATCGTTGGTTTTGGATATGGAGCTGCGAGATGAATTCACGCCTCCACCGATTCCAGTGTTGTTGCACCAACTCCTGCAGCCGATTGACGGGTACATCGATGTAATCGAGCTCAGGTATAGCGAGCAACGACGATCCAGTGAGGAAATGCCCAGGCGTGAGCACGTCCAGCTCATCTAGATCTTCTAATAACTGTGTGAGCGGTCGCGAGTTCAAAGCCGCCTCGACTTGGGTGAGAAACGTGGCCATGCCCTCGAACGATAGCGAAGTTTTGGCCGACATCATCTAGTAGATTGTAAAGTAGCTGGTTGCTGGCACCCTTCAAATTGAGACCATTGTCCGAGTGATTCATGACTGGCACACTTCGGCACACTGGCACACAATCGCCGTAATGCAGCGAAGAAAGCCGAAGTTGTGAGGTCCCCTATCAGCTCGAGATGGACCGCCTTCATGCAGAAGCACACGAAAACGGCAATTGCTACTTACAGGGTGAACGCATGGTTGCTAGGTAGAATCATGGGGTGCCGAACGGAATACGACTCACCAGCTAGTTTCAGCCTAGTTTAAGCACCAACGCGAAGTATGCCTAGCTGATCCAGGAAAGGGTGAAGGAGTTTCAGTGGCGAGTGAGCAGGAACAGAAATTCAAAATAAATATCTCATGGAATTTTTCGATAAATTTCATGTGGAATCTAAAGAGGGATTCTTAGAAAAAAATTTGAAGTAATTTCCGCGGAAACGCTGAGGAACTCGAGGAAGAGACTTTCGGAAGGAATTTCTTTTCAACAAGAAACTTCAACAGAAACTCGCAATTTGGTAATTTATTCTACTGAAAAGATCGATGATCTGAAAAATTTAGGACGTTTCGGTAATTTTTAGTTTAATTGGAAACTGTAAATAAAATTATTAAATTTTGTTGATTTGTTTATAATTTACAGGAAACTATGCGAAATATTACCGCAGAAAATGTAAAAGAGTTGTATCACCTGTTTCGGTAAAACGATAAGCCTAAATATCGGTTAACGCATACAAGTTCGTAAAACTTGGTGGATGAAATCTCATTCAACCATATTTTTTTACTTGCGGTTTCAGTCATGAAGTTTTTCGTGAAACATGGAGGGAACTAGAATTGCATGAGTGAGTATTTCCTAATGAATTTTGAAACCCGGAGAGAAGTCTTGGAGGAATTTTCTGAAGGATTCCTGGAGGAACTACCCAACTAACTTCTGATGGAACCTTTGGAAGAATTTCAGGGACAAATTCCGACGGAATTTTTGCAAAATTTTTCTTATTGAAATCATGGAGGAACTTCCAGAGGATTGTCTAAAAAAACGTCCAGAGAAGTTCTTAGAGGAACCTCCGGAGGAATTCCTGGAGAAACTTCCGAAGAAATTTTTGAGAAATCTTCCTGCTGGAGGAATTTGTTGGGAACTCCGGGAAGAACTCTTGGTGAATCTTTTCAAGGAATTCCTGGAGAAGATTCACGAAGAATTCCGAGAGGAACTTTCAAACTAATTCCTGGAGGAACTTCCAGAGAAACTTTCGGAAAAATTCCTTGAGGAACATTCAGAGGATTTCCTGGAGGAAATTCCTTGGGAATTCTTAGAAGAACTATCGCATGCGACAAAAATCTAAAAAAAGAAATGTTCCGTGGCAGGGCATGAAAGTGTGCGACATCAGCTTTATTTTTGTGTTTATCACCACTTTCAACTTGGAGGATTAAAGGAATAAATATTATTTATTTATCGACTACTGACTAGTCATTAATTTTTGCCCTCGCTTTGCCTTTATCTATTAAAATAATTTAGAAATTTTAAACTAAGCACAACATCCTTACATAACTTCTTTTCATGCGGAATTGATAAAAAAAACAACGATCCTTTCATTTGGTCGCCCGAGATAGAAAAACGGTTTTGCTCTCTGCCTTATGACGATCACGACTTTTTGCAGTACTGTGCTTTAGCAACTTCCGGAGGAAACCCTGAAGGAACTTCCGGGAGAAATTCCTGAAGGGCCTTTCGGAGGAATTCCTGAAGGAACTTCCAGAAGAACTCCGGAAGAAACTTCCGGAGGAATTCCTGGAGAAATTTCCAAAGAAATTCCTGGAGGAACTTCTTAAGGTACCTCTGTATAAAAAATCTGGAAATTCTATTCCTGGAAAAACTTTCAGAGGAATTCCTGGAAGAACTTCCGCAGGAATTCTTGTAGGAAAACATCCGGAGGAATTTCCTGGAGGAACTTTCGGAAGAATTCCTGGAGGAACTTCCGGAGGAATTAGTTGAAGAGCTTCCGGAGGAATTCCTTGAGGGACTTCCGGAGGAATGTCCAAAGAACCTTCTTGATATACTTCTCAACGAATTTGTAGAAGAACTTTCCGAGAAATTCGTTGAGGAACTTCTAAAGAAATTTTGGAGAAATTTTGGCGCTTAAAACAAGTTCACGCCAACCCACGCCGTCGCGCTGCTGCCGCCGATCACCAACGGCTTGACGCCGCCGCCGGTAAAATTTCAATCGGCGCACAGGTCTACCGTTGAATACAGCGTACTAATGCATATTTCGCCTCTTGTAACTCTGCAACGGTAAGTCTCGGTGTCACGGGGGGGGCGATCCTGGTGCTTGACACCTTTGGATGAATCTCAAACAGTAGCCAGTGATCCGCATCACTTTCCAGTAGCAGGAGTATCAATCAAGTAGCGGATGAGGATGCTGAGGCTTCACCAAAACTAGAACGTTTTTCTTCTTACGCAGTTCTTAAGCAGTTGCTGATCGAGTAGAGACAACCAGTACGGACTGCTTGTTGACGAGATCCTCCTCTTGATATGAGGTCGGCTGGATTCTCCATGATAGGCCAACTTTAGAATCCGACCAAAACCATGTTTCAGTCTCCACCATCTTCAAAGGCTTAACAGTAGCACGATACTGTTATGCGCCCACAAGAACGCCGCAAAGTTCTAGCCTCGCTATAGTCGTCTTCTTTAGGCTGGCTGGTCGCGATTTGGCAGCTAAAAGCTCCACTTTGATGTGTTCAACCAGGGTGCAAGACATGAAACTGGACTAGCATGGGATGGTTGGTAAAAGCATGTCGTTCCACCTGGATCTCTGAGAGAGCAGGTGGTTGTTGGTAAAACTCGGTCACCTAAGCGCTAAATCGTGGGATAGAGGATCATCTTAACCTTGCTCTGCTACCCACAACAGCTGCATACGTATTTTATCCCAAGAGATGACTAGAGCTGTAATACCGCTAGGGCCCCACAGCAAGAGACATCAATGCCCAACGAATCCTATCCTGGTTTCCAATAAATTCCTAGCGTTTTCACCTGTTCTTGGTCAAAATTGAGCGTGAACTGAGTTCCTAACTATAACTCATTAACCGGAAGACCTTCCTACACACTTTTAGCATTGTTTACCATTTTCGCAACTTAAAACCTCCTTTAGGAATCAGCTGCTCCAAATCCAAATCCAAATCTGCACCCCAATGTAATTATCGGCATGGAAATCGTTGATGAGCGCATCCTTCGCTCGTGGATGATCATCACCTTCGTCTTCTGCCAACTGATGCAAACACCGCGTTGCAAGAAACGAGGAGGGAGCTAATCCAAACGTGACCCTACCCATTTCATACGTCGCAACCAGCTCTTCTGGCGAGCATCTCCACAGAATACGTTGTAGAGGAGTGTCGTCGGGATGAATCTTTACTTGCATGTCTGCAACGAGAGCTTGCGGAAGCGCAAAACTAAATCGAAAAGCGGATCTTAAATCACTGGTCCCGTCATGAGTCCGTCCGGTTAGAAGTCGTCTTGGCAGAAACGTCAAACACCGGTCGAATCTTCGTGGTCGCACTCGATTCCTTAATAACTGGATGATGAGGCAGATAGCAAGCAAGCCTATGATGGTGCTTTAAAGCTTCTTCACTCACAACTGTCATGTGATGCTGGTCCAAATACGTCTGCATTGCTTCGTTGTAGCGCCTTCGCAAATCTTCATCCTTTTCCAGTCGCCATTCAAGCTGCATCAATCTTCGTAGCGCCATATCCTTCGATTCGTCAATCATGTGCGAACCCGAAACCCATTCGCTTTGGCAGTCGCACCATGTATCTCCCTGAGCGATCACGTGAATATGTAGCTTGAAATAACTCCTCGCAGTCCTGTTCTTCATGGGTCCGCCGAGGGACATCTGCCAACTCTTCGATCGCTCAAAATCGCTTCATCGTCTCAGCTAACGTTGATCCCACCAATACGTGATGGCACGATTGACGGTACTGGGTTGATGTTACCCAAAACCGTCTTTCCAGCAACGATCCAACCAAAGACAGTGTTTACGAAGAGCGGAAGTCCTTCTTTCACGCGTTGTATTTGTACCCGCTAGAAGAAGGAACTCGTAGAAATACTCCAGCCCTGGCAAAAGGTCGATGGGAGGTCTCTTGTTGAAACCTGGATCCGCTAGTATCATGTGCGGAGGGATTCCAGCCGCCAATTGGAATGGTCGGTGGTCGTTGATTCTTGAATACAAGGAAATCCCCGGGAAAAGCGTATTCCGTAACACGTGTCTTGGAAGGACTCGAACTCTCAAGATAGGCGTGATAACCCCTACACAACAAGACCATTTAAAGGTCAGGTTTGCGGAAAAGCCTTATCACAAAAAAACTGCGAGGTTTCCAAGCCAAGTTACCATTTTTGCATTCGTATTTCATGATGTTAGCACGATGACCAGGTTTTTTTTACGCGGTTGGAATTCAATAATTTCTCGATTAACCTGACCTTTCACAGCTTTTTAAACACCCTCTGAATTTTCTTTGATTTTTTGTGAATTTTTTCGTGGGGTTAACTCATTGCTTCCTTGACGCTGAAGGTTTTAAACGACCAAAACCAAACCGTGTAAAAAACCTGGGTGTACTTTTATGCAGAGAGAAGTCAAGAAAATGTCCAACCCGAAAATGTCCTAGACCGGACTGGGAATCGAACCCAGCCACTTTCGGCATGGTCTTGCTTTGTCACCGCGCATCTGACCACACGGCTAAGAAAGGCTCTCGTGTGCTTCAGGAATGATACGTGAGAGTTTTTCAGGGAAGGGTCATTTGGCCGAAACACATTCGGTCGAAAACCATTTGTCCACTAGGGTGAACAAACCATTGGGCCGAAACCCATCTGGCCGAAAGTCATTTGGCTGAAAGGGTCATTTGGCCGAAAGGGTCGTTTGGCCGAAAAGGTCATTTGGTCGAAAGGGTCGTTTGGCCGAAAAGGTCGTTCGAAAAGTGAGAAATTAAGAATGAGAAGAGAGACGTCTTACTTTTTACTCCTCATTTTTCTCTTCTCACTGTAAACTTCTCACTCTCCTAATTTCTCACTTTGTCCAAATGTCTTATTCGACCAAATGACCATTTCGGTCAAATGACCCTTTCAGCCAAATGGCCCTTTCGGCCAAACGACCCTTTCGGCCTAATGGCCCTTTCAGCCAAATGACCTATTCGGCCAAATGACCCTTTCGGTCAAATTACCCTTTCGGCCAAACGACCCTTTCGGCCAAATGACCCTTTCGGCCAAATGACCCTTTCGGCCAAATGACTTTCGGCCTAATGGTATATTCGGCCAAACAACTTTCGGCCTAGTGGCATTCGGCCAAATGGCTTTCGGCCGAATGGGTTTCGGCCAAACGACCCTTCCCCGTTTTTCTTTTCTCGCTGAATTCAAACCCTGAGCAGGGTATACCAACTTGAGAGCAGCCTCAGTTTAATTACTTCATTGGATTCAGAATATATACCTACCAATCTTTAAATTCATATAAACACATAACTCTATTAGCTACAACAAGGAGATCCAATGCTACTGCCACATATTTGTATCTATGTAGCACCCCGGTAACATGGTCTATGACCCTCAAAATAAGTCTTTCAGAGATCGATTGACATCAATGACTGAAACCATTCAAGAGACTCTGAACAGAAAATGAACAATGAAACCCACCCTCACAATCATCCACCCAAATGACAGGTCCGAAATCGCACTCCAAAATCACTCGCCGTGAATGTCCGGAAAAGTGGTGAGGAATTCGATTCCATCTTCATGAGCCTAAACTGACCAGCAGTGCGGGAAGATTGACTGCACCATAGAAGCACCTACCATTCATTCACATACGTCGAACGGCTTCAGCACTGAACAGGGAAATGTGAAACGGGCAATCAGTTGCGCAAATACAGATAACAGCCGTTGAAACTAGTGCACTAGTGGTGAGGCATCTTGCTGCTAGTGCCATTAAAATAGATTTTCTTCAAATTTCAGATCCTACCATTTAGTTTGAAATACGCTTACCAGTTGTGATGTAAATAATGTGAAGGAAATAAATTCTCAAATATAAACTCTTGTTTTAGACTTAACGGTAATTATTATAATTTGATGTGCGAAAACCGTTTCATCCGTTTTGCGACTTTCCTGTTCCAGGAAAGCTATCAAACTGCGGTAGGTGATGAAGGGCCGAACTGGTCGATGGAAAACTAGGTCGACGGGTATTAACTGATTGCTGAGTACTGGTTCGACTACTGTAGTCAGTACCTATGCGGACCCGGCAAGGATGATTGACGGAACTTGGCGTGGCGTACAGGGGGACCAATCGATGGAACATGTTTGCTTTGGGGGGCGTTCGTTTTCCCGTGATGATGATGATGGTTCAGTTTACTCAACAGATCAAGGTGGAAGATATTTTCATAATTTGAAGTTGGGTTGGCAGGAAGAAAGGGGGATCGGCGGGAAAGGAAGGATGAAATATTGAATTAATAGATAGGGAGACTTGTTGACATTGAAAACTGGGAGCTTTCCGGGCGGGGAATTTTCCACTCGTTAGCGGGTAGTGTGTAGTATAGAAAGTGATGAAAAATATTAATCGGATCAATTAATTAGAATCCTTACTTCTAGGCAGGTTTAATAATTTATATCGCTCATAGCTCTAGGAATATTCTTATTTCAATTTAATTCGATCTTCCTTCTTTTGTCTCCTCATGCAGAATCCAACGAAGCCAAATCATCGCATCGAAATGCACTGAGTTCGTCACACCACCACCACGAGAGTCAATTCGTCACCAAAAACAACAGTAGAGTAGTTAGTCAACGAGGGGGCCTCGCCGTGCTCCCCTGCAGCGTCACCATGTCAACACCCGCCACTGTAAGTAAGTATATTGTTAGTAAACGTGCGGGTCTTTTTAGTTTCGTGATTTGATTTCTCTTTATTTATATTTTGCTACAAGCTTATTTCCTTACCACTTATAGTTGCCGCCCGATGTCAGCCGGTTGGTTGAGAAGCAATACCAAACTGCTAGCTGCCTTATTATCCCCATTATCAGCATTTTCTCAAACTTCTCGCCATCCGTCCACTCGAGAAAAAAAACCAAGTTTCAACAAGTTCCCTCATCTCATCTTAGTTCGCATTTAGCCAGCGACTGTCGCCAGTGCCAACATCGCATCGTTGAAACATCAAATTTACCTCGTTAGTCAACTCGTCCACGCCTCACCCATTGCCGTTGCTTTGACCTTTTCTTTTTTCCCACTGGATCAAGATGAAAACGTAAAATAGAGATAAATTCAAAGGCATCAACTTTTATTACCTACCACACTTCGGAGGAAAATCCCCTTGTCTGAACATCCTAGGATCGGTGAGAAAACTTCATTTATTTCCCCTGACCGCTTGATTCAGCCATCGCTGGAAATTCCAATCTTGTCAGGTAGTAAATGCGCTGCACTGTGGACCTCCACCGAGATGAAAAACAAGAAGCCATTTCCTAAGATTATTCATTGTGTCATCCTCTTCGAGATGTTGGCACTTTCGTTCCCGGTGCTTGATCTCTAGCTACGATAAGGACAGCGACAACGATGGGAATAAGGCTTCCACCAACTGACTGAAATTGAAATGGAAGGATATTTCATCGAGTAAGTCTTCTGGTTGATCTGAAACAAGAATTGCAATAGTACTCGCAAAAACAGAGGGCCAAAGAAATCGTTAGTCAGTAATACACCACCTGTTCTTGATACCTTATTTATTTTACGAAATTGGTCCACGGAATCGTACCATAACTGTTTGTTTTTCCCGAGCCTTCAACTCTGAACATGGCGACTTTTGGACCTGTGCTGGCTTGTCTCCATCTCAGTCTTTATTCGAATTCAACGTTTATTGAAGGAGTCGAACAGCAAAGACATCATAAGACCAAATTCAAGATTTATTATAAAACACATGATTGTACAAAATTATTCAAGTACTTATTGAGCTGTAAACCTTTAGAAAAAATCATTATCAATACAGTGAACCGTCGCTAATTGGGTTTTATTTAGTTGGGGTGTTTTTCAGGCGGAACCCAATTGAAAAGCAGTCAAGCGTCTAAATGTGATGCCAAAACAGCGTTGGTTTTTCGTTTTCGATTTTTGTTAGATCGACGAGCAGAGCGCGAAATCGTTCGTCAGTGGAAGGCAGTGTTTCACCATCTTCCAAAATGACAAGTCACCATGAAGGTGTCTGACGCTGACCGCCATTTATCAGAAACTTCAAGCACACTACAATGGCGTTCGGGTTCACGGACTTGAAGCGGCCACAGGACTGCCTACAGGGAGATACACTCGAGGCAGTTTAAGGTCGGATAGTTCTTCCAGATTCTGTGTAACCTACGTCTACAAATGTTCTTTGCAGCTCCTCCGCAGTTTCCCGTCCATCTAGCCCACCATGTAATGTATCCATCTCATATTAGGGAGACAAACCATCTCAACAATATGAATGGTGAAGTACCAAACACGTCACTCACCAATTTATTCACAGCGGTTTGAGCGTGAGCATAAAAAAGTAGAATGCTCACCCATTTCGTTCACTTGCTCTCCGTTGTCGCATGAGAGAAGGGATGCCAGAATAGTAGAATATAGTAGATAGTAGTAATAGTAGAAGGAACTACAATACATCTTGGAAACAGCGAAGATCAACGGATACCAGGAGAGGACTATACGAGCGATCATCAACAAGAAGGAAAGGACCCTACGACGAAATGGACATACAACGCTGACAACGATAGAGGAGCCGCTGAAAAGAGTTTCGGTCCCATATGATAAACACATCACCAACCAGCTACGCCCTCGACTAAGGAAATTCGGCATCGATCTAGTATTCTCCAGTAGAAGCAACCAACTCAAGTCTCTATTGGGTTCAACGAAGGATAAAGTAGAAATGTTGAATAAGGCAGGCGTTTATAAGATAAGTTGTTCCCAATGTGAAAAAATCTATGTAGGCCAAACAAAAAGATCATTAGATATAAGGTTCAAGGAACATACGGCGGAAGTGAGTAAGGCGAAAAGAGAAAACGATAAGGGATTACATTACGAATTTAGATCTAAGGTAGCAGAGCATGTGTATAAGGAAAATCACCCAATTACGGCATCAAATATAAAAATCTTAAGAAATGTCTCTTCCCCATGGAAACTCGATGTAGCTGAGAGTTTGGAAATCCACCGACAGGTACAAACAGCGCTGTTGAATAAGGATCAGGGAAATGGCAGCTCTTGGCTCTTCAAGTTTCTACCTAAACAATAAAGTAATTTACTGTATAGGTAAATAAAGTAGGCAAATAAGATTAGATTAGGTACCTAGCGTAGTATAAATAGTGTAAGTTGCGATTGTTTTCTTCAAGTCGAGTCAAGTACAAGACACTGAAGACGACCACACAGTTGTGGTCGAAATACGTATCTGCAAAGATAACGAAAATTAACTGGTGGAATTAAATGGACAGTACTTAATTCGTCTTAGACGGTTTAATACATTCCACTAAACGAGCTTAATATATTTTTCTGAGTAGAATATTGCCGACTTCGGAATATCTCGTTGTTTCCTAGTACTTTCCTAGATACTAAAAAGCTCAGCTTTATCCCGAATCAGGCTAGTCTGTCGCCATACGGGAATAGTAGTGCGCGTCGGAAAAGTAAAATAAATTGAAAAATTTACCCAGTTTAGTGAAGAAGATTTCTCTAGTAGTGCTGTTCGGAAAGTTAGTGGCCGAAAAGTTAAAAGGAAAGTGCTAGGACGACAGAACAACAATAGTACGTGAAAGATTAAAGCACGGTTAGTTACAAAAAGCATTGTTTCCGTGTGGCAGCCATTGCTAAGCGTTATATTGTTTATTCTATAGAGTACAAGTGTGGTAGGAGATCCATTTAAAGAAAAACCATCAAACTCAAAAAGGAAAAGGTCGATGTTCAAGTGATACAAATGTGACGTCACGGGGGTATTAATTATGGCAGCAGGTTCGAATAGGGGCCTTTTCTTTTTCTTTGTGCTTGGTAGAGTAATACGGAGCAGGTGGCCTTCTGTAGCAGTGCACGTGTTTCCCGTTCGTCGAATCGAGGTCTGTGGACATACGTTGGGCCTTCCTCCGCCCTGTAAGCGGCCATTTTGTACACCCGGTGGCTAAAGGCCGGCCGACCAATCCGCCATCGCTGTGAGCCACACGTGCGGCGAGCTCGTGGCCATTCATCTTCATCAGTGTCACTGGATAGCCAAAATTGAATCCGTCAAGCCACACCACAAGCACCTTCGTCTTCTGTCAAGCCAAGAAGGGTTCGATTACCTCGTCCCAGAAGCCGTCCGAACCCATACTCCGACATCTAACGGCTATCATCGTGTCGCTACCAACGGCAAGCAACCATCGTTGGCCAAGGAAGAACCTCACATCCCGTTAACGGTGAGATCAGCCTACAAAGATTCCAAAGGCGAACCAGTAAGCATTCCGTGGCCCTTGCTGCACCACGGCGTGCCGAAGCTTCAACACTACAATGAACCAGACCGAAAAGCAGTTCGGCGATCGGAAAGTCAGACCCCTGAATGTCAGCAGCTACCACCAACCGTCCAGTAATCGCATGCAATCGTCAAACGAGACTCGATGCATCAGGAGACAAGAAAGTGATGAGTACCCCTATGTTGTCGTGACGTCACAGTAGATAGGGCCAATGTATAGGCCAATAAATAGCATGTAAAACCGAAATCATTGTAGGTAGCATTACTTCAGATCAAGCATTCCTTGAGGTCTCTCCTCCACTGTTCTTTAGTTGCACTCGTTTCTCCGGACTCCGGTGGTCAGTGGTGCAATTTATCAACAATGCCTGCTGAGTGTGATTCTTTTGTTTTGTATTTTTCTCTGCTCCTCTTTGCCTATGACGGTGCCTTTCAGTCAGCAAGGCAAAGCAGGAGTAGCTTAGCAAATTCGGTTTGCCAACAGCGGGCTGAAGCTGATGATCATTCGGCACAAATTTCCTGTCATTGTCTTTCAAGTGATAGTATTCACCCATACATTTATATAGGGACGTCGCATTCACGCAGCAGCGAGTGAACTGAATGGACTGTCACTGCGGGCTGCGTGTGCAATGAAAAGAGAGGTCTTTTGTTTACTTTATCTTTGATTGTTGCTGCTAATCATTTTCAGTTTTCACTGCTAGGAAGTGAGTGTGAAGAGGAAATGGTATCAATATACAACAAATTTCAGTCACTGAGACTGAGAATTCGCACCACTGCCGGTGGTATTATCACCGACAAACCGACGGGCCTCTCTGATTTTGAAATTGGCAAAAAATAATACAATCGTTTTACTCCGAGTGTAGTAACTCGTTCTGTCATTACTGACATTAACGTTCATTTGATAGAAAAAGTCAAGAAGAAGAAAAAGCAAAATGCTCGCAATTCACCAGCTGTTCGATGTCAACATTATATGCACGTTTCAAACAATCTACACAGCGATGTAGATAAAAATAACCAAGTAATAAAAAATCTTTTTTGATGCTTAAATCGACATTGAAGACTTTACGATCATCACACACATTTTCGAAAGTCGAATGTTTTTAATTTAGCGAACGAATCCTATCATAAAGTTCTCGATATTTATAATATCGAAAATTGATTATTATGTGGGAGCTGATGAAATAAATTAAAGAATGCATGACCAAGTTTGCCCGCACACTTGTGAGAGCTGTTGTGTAAACCATCGCACAGATGGAGCTACACAGTTAAACATTCTGAAAATTACATGCTATGGAAATGTTTGAACTCATATACTTGATGGGCTACAGCTCTTCGATGAACCTACGCCGAATGGAGTATCCTTCTCCACTGGACTCGATCCTGGGCCAATCGCTTCCAGTCGCCCTGAACATTGAGCGCCCTCAGGTCCTCTTCAACTGCAAAAAGCCATCGTGTACGCGGCCTTCCACGAAGCCTGCGGCCTCTTCCGGGTTCTCTACTAAATATTATCTTCGCTTGACGTTCTTCCGGCATACGAACAACGTGACCAGCTCACCGTAGTCTGCCGTGTTGTATAAGCTTAATAATATCCAGCCCTTTGTACACCTGGTACAATTCGTGATTCATGCGACGCCGCCAGATACCGTTCTCCTGTTTACCGCCGAGTATTGTCCGCAGCACCTTACGCTCAAACACTCCGAGAGCTCTCCGATCAGCCTCCTTTAACGTCCATGTCTCATGGCCGTATAAAGCCACCGGAAGAATCAGAGTAGTATACAGCGCGAGTTTTGTTTTCGTTTGCAGACTACGGGACTTAAGCTGGTTACGAAGTCCGTAATAAGCCCTATTTGCAGCTGCAATACGCCTTTTCACCTCGCGGGTAACATCATTATCGCACGTCACTAATGTTCCAAGATACACAAATTCTTCTACCACTTCAAATTTTTCACCATCCAGCACTATTTCGCTACCACCACCACTAATGAACCCACGTTGATTGCCAGCGACCATGTACTTCGTTTTGCTGGTATTGATCGTGAGTCCAATTCTCGCTGTCTCCCTCTTAAAAGGCACAAAAGCCTCTTCCACGGCACGGCGATCAATTCCGATAATATCGATAACGTCCAAAAATTCTAGGAGCATATGCGATTTAGTGATAATGGTACCGCTTCTTTGCACACCAGCTCTCCTAATCGCTCCCTCGAGTGCTATATTGAACAGTAGGTTCGGGAGTGCATCACCCTGTTTTAATCCATCTAAGGTAACAAATGACGTCGATATTTCATCCGCAACCCTTACACTTGATTTCGATCCGTCCAACGTTATACGAATCAGCCGTATCAGTGTCGCCGGAAAACCATGTTCAAGCATAATTTGCCATATTCATTCCGTTTCACTGAATCGTACGCCGCCTTGAAATCAATAAACAGATGATGTGTCTGCAAGTTGTACTCCCGGAATTTATCAAGGATTTGTCTCAGGGTAAACATTTGATCCGTCGTTGATCGGCCCTCACGAAAACCCGCTTGGTATTCGCCGACGAAGGACTCTTCAAGCGGTCTCAATCTGTTGAACAGAATACGGGACGTAATTTTGTACGCCGAATTAAGGAGTGTTATTCCTCGGTAATTGGCGCACTCCAGTCTGTGCCCTTTCTTAAAGAGAGGGCAAATGAGGTCATCCTACCAGCTAGCAGGCATTGCCTCGTCTTCCCATATTTTCGACATAATATGGTGCAGAACTTCATAAAGCTGCTCACTGCCATGTTTGAGAAGTTCAGCCGGGAGCTGGTCCTTCCCGCAGCCTTATTGTTTTTCAGCTCTTTGACAGCTTTTTAACCTCATCTAGTGTAGGTGACTCCACAGCTTGTCCATCGTCGCTAATATTTATTCTGTTCACCGATGCACCGTCACTTCCTCCATTCAACAAAGTCTCGAAGTGTTGCTTCCACCTGGCAGCCACTTCAGTTTTATCTGTCAGCAAATTCCCTTGTAGGTCGTTGCACATGACGGGAGATGGCGCTGTCTTTCTCCGCACGCCATTGACAGACTCATAAAATCTCCGCATATCGTTCTGTTTTCCTGCGCCTCACTAATAACTTGTTCTTCGTACTCTTTTTTCTTCCTGCGGTGGGTTCGTTTTTCGGCTGCTCTTGCTTCCTTGTACCGATCTCTATTCGATCGGGTACCCGACACCAACATCCGGCTTCTGGCAACGTTCTTCTCGTCTGTCACTCTCTGACACTCCACATCGAACCAACCCGTCCTGGGTCGCCTCTGTGCAGTGCCTACCACTTCTCGTGCTGTTGTGCTCACCGCTCCATGGATCGAATCCCATAGATCGTTGATGTTGTCGCTAACGTTGATTGCACTTATCCGTTCGTCGAGCTTCTGGCGGTACTCAGCCGATACTCCTTCCGCCGACAATCGCTGGATATTGTAACGCATCGTTCGCTGTGATCTTTCGTTCGATACAGTTGACAACCGTAATCGAATTTTACTGACAACGAGATAGTGATCAGAGTCAATGTTCGGACCTCTGAATGTCCGCACATCGATAACATCCGAGAACTGAACTCATATATTTGTGTTCAATTGCCTTTAATTTTACATCCAACTTTTTCTTGTACGTAATATTGAATACAAGCTCCATAATAACGACGACCTGTAATTTTATAATGTGATGGAAAAATGAGTAGAATCGAACGGAGCATTTTTCCCTTGTCATAAGACGAGTTTGTACAATCCAATTGAAATTCCACCACTTAATTGTATCTTGACAGATACGTATTTCGTCAAGTCAAGTACGAGACACTGAAGACGGCCTTACTGTTGAGGTCGAAATACGTATCTGTCAAGATACAATTAAGTGGTGGAATTTCAATGGGATTGTACAAACTCGTCTTATGACAAGTGAAGACATTCCACTAAAAAGCTCAAAATAATTTTCTTAACAAAAGGAGCATTTTTGTTACATCATATATGCTGTAACATTTTTATACTGTGTAGGTAATGAAAGGAGAGTAATTGCCAAGAAATTTGAAGAACTATATATGGGAAGGCACGTCGGTTTGTCGGTGGTATTATTGTATCTATTCTATCCCAAGACAACCGTTCACAAATTCTCGAGTATCGTTAAGGTCACTCCTGACAGAATCCATGTTTCTAAGTGCTCGCGTTTTCGGGGGCACACCACTCGATACGGAAGCAACGCACAACTGTCATTTTTATTTTTTCACTCATGCTTCGACGCAGCAAAGCTGAATCAACAAAAATGACAGTTGTCCGCCGCCCCCGTATCGAGTGGTGTGCCCCCGAAAACGCGAGCACTTTGAAACTTGGATTCTGTCAGGAGTGACCTTAAACACAGGTATTAGCGCCACTCTCCAGTTTTATTGGTTGGACTTTATAGAAAATTTATGCGACTAGAGACTATTTACCATAAGCAACATCGTATCAACAAAACCGAATATCTCTTTTGAAGTATTGTAATTTAACGATCCTAATCGTCAGAGTTCGTTTCCGGTGTAGCATGCCAGTCGAGGAAGGGCTGTTCGGCCGAATGCCATTTGGCCGAACAGACCGTAAGGCCGAAAGTCATTTGGTTGAATAAGTCATTTGACCGAATAGGACATTTGGCCGAATAGGACATTTAGCCAAATAGGACATTTGGTCGAATAGGACACCCCATTTTCAGAAAAAAATATTCAAGTTCTTTTAGTGGTATGCCGTTTTCAGATACGTTTTTCAACCTCAACTGTGAGGCCGTCTTCAGTTTCTCGTATTTGACTCGAGTTGACGACAAGACACTGAAGACGGCCGTATAAAGAAAAACGTAGTGGAATTAAATGGAAAGAACTAAACTCGTCTTAGGCGGTCGAACAGGACATTTGGCCGAATAGGACCTTTGGCCGAATAAGACCTCTGGCCGATTTGGACCTTAGGACGAATAAGACCTTTGGCCGAATAGGACATTTGGCCGAATAGGACATTTAACCGAATAGGACATTAGGCTGCATAGGACGTTTGGCCGAATAGGACCTTTGGCCGAATAGGAAATTTGGCTGAAAAGAAGATTTGGTCCAATAGGACATTTGACCGAACAGGACATTTGAAGGACATTTGGCCGAATAGGACATTTTGCCGAATAGGAAATTTGGCTGAATAAGACATTTGGTTGAATAAAACATTTGGACGAATAGGACATTTGACCGAATAGGACATTTTGCCGAATAGGAAATTTGGCCGAAAAGGACATTTGGCCGAATAGGTCGCTTTAGCATCTTATGTTGCATCATATATGATTTGGTGTTCACTGGGACTTTCGGCCAGATGGGTTCCGGCCTAATAGTTTGTTCAGCCTGGTGGGACTCGGCCGAATGGGTTTCGGCCAAATGACACATTTCTCTCCTGTTGGGAGAAGTCGACGCGCACCACTCTGCTTGGTGTGGTTAGAGGTCGGATTCACGTGGTGTTGCTTTGTTGGAAGCTTTTGAGTGGGCTAAGCTGGCTCCTGAGAAACACGGTGTTGGATTTAAACACGGTGACCCCTTCTAGTTTCACAGTAGCCGGGCAATCAGTGGAGAATGTTGAAAGCTTCCAATATCTTGATATATAAATGGCGTCAGACGGCGGTACCAAGATCGACATAGGCGCACGAATCAAGAAAGCAAGAGCTGCCTTTGCGAGTTTAAGAAATATCTGGAAAATAGACGCATAAAAATTCGAATTACCAACTTTAACGTGATATATTAGAGTGGCCCAAGCTTATATGGAAAAAGTGAAAAGTCTGGAATTTCAAACCTTGCACCCTTAAATGGGAGTTTGGGGGTCCCAGCAGCTCCCCTGAAAATTTCAGCTCATTCGGTCCAGTGGTTGGCGTGCGCAAATGGCTCAAAGTTTGTATGGGAAAAGTGATCCAAATGTATGAGGAAACGCAACCGTTTCAGTTTTTTGCTTCTAGGTGGCGCAGTAGTCGACGGATTCCTGTTGTGGACAAAATGTAGAACCTTTTTTATATAAGGAAGCGGCTGGTGAAGACCGGATGTAAATCCCTTTGAAATTGGCCAAGTTATAAGCATCCAAAGTCGAGGGTGTCGAGTGTGTCCGCCAGGGGTGTTTAAAATGAGAGCAGCGTACCACCGACCATTGCGGCAGCGATGCAGGCGTATTCGGTGCCGTGCGAAATTAAATGCATGATTATCACGCAATCTCGCGAATTTTTATCCGATTGGTAAATACTTTCCGTGCTCTGTACAGTAGTGTAGCTAGAGAGGGAGGGGGTGACAAAATTCATGAAATATTTGTAAAGAGTTGTTTTCGTACATCGTGATGCCCGTTGCATCAATTTTAGAACGATAGGATATAATCGTTACAGCCAGAGAGACAGAAGGACAGAAAGACAGAGAGACCTTTAGCAACTCTTTATAGTCTTGTCGTTCCTGTTGAATATTGAGTTGGTTTTTTAAAAATTCAATCAAATGTTGTGTTTCATCACCAAGGATAATGCCATAGTAGGCCATGCCGATTTAAATTTTATAAAAATACTTGAAGAAGGGTCTTTTGAAGGAAATAGTTTTTCCCAAGCTGCTGTCATGAAAACTCCACTTAGATTAAAATTGCTTTGGATATTTTGAGCAATCTCTTCGCGATATTCTGCACGGGCCCTTGAGATTGTTTTTCTGCTAACGGTAAAATCCTCTGAAAATAGATAAAGTTGAAAAGATTTTGTTTTAGTTACAAGATACTATCAATATAATAAAATTAAACTCAAGGAGAAAGAACAATACAATAAAAGTACTGTTAACGAGAACTTACCTAGGTTTAGTCCAGCACTTGTTAAAACCGCAGAAATAACATACATTGCATTTCGGTCGCTTAGTCCAATACGGTCTAGGGTGGCAGCTAGTATAGGAGTCGTTATTTTTTATTTACTTCGCTTGGAAAACGCTCTACTACTACTACTACTACGCTCTACTCATCTGGAAGCAAGACATAAAAATATTGACATATAGTAGAAGTTACCATCTTATATGATTATATTCTTACCTCCTCCATCAATAGTAAAAACGCTGGTAGCTGATTGAGATTCCAAGGAAGGCTCTGGTTCCGTTGTTGGTTCTTCTTCGATTTTGCCTTTTTTAACACTAGCAAAGGCAGATTCAGGCCTTCCAACTTCCCTTTGCAGAATAAGGAACTGTTCATCCTTATCGTTTTTAATCAAATTTAATGCATTTCGTCGAGCAATGTCAAACAATCGATCCAAATTATCAATGAAACTAGACTCTTGCTCTTTCTGTTTATCTCTCGCGTGCGAAGATTTTTTGATAAAGTAATGTTTCAATGCACAACATCAAGTTATTAAAAGATAAAATTATTATGCACTTTTATTTTCATTTTCCTACCTCTGAAATGTTGGTTTTATGCACTGCTCGATTGCTACTAGCAGATTCATCCGTTTTCACGCCGTTGTTTTCCACTCAATTTCAAGCTAACACAAGTGTATATTTTCGAAATTCACTTCACAAATTCACTAAACATATAATTATATTTGAAAAACCAACGCGATTTCCTATAGTTTGATATAGGTTTATTTCGAACAACGTCTAAATTATCCTTGCCCGTATTCCAAACTGTTTACATGCCTTGAAGTACTCTCAAGGGTTGCCGACCTAGATTTTTATTTCAAAAATGCTTGAATAAACTTTTACTGTGAATTTCAACTCTTATTTTTGTAAAATAAGGTATTCCAAAAAGATAATCTACGACAAACATAAAATTTAACTGATAAGTTGAAAAACTACAACAAAAACTGCAATTTCGTAATTATATTTCAACTCAAATACAAAACATTGTAGAATTCGGCATCACTGCAACCATATCGTTACGTATACACACAAGTAATAGTGTGCGTATTTTATGTTGGAAACAGTATTATTGATATAGGTACAGGCATAGGATTAATTATTCTTGAATGTTATTGAAATAGGTGCATGGCGGTGATGATGTTTTTCAGATAAATACTTTTAAAATGTGATAATAATTTCATTTTTAAAGTAACCAAATTCTTTTCAATTAAAAATTACGTGAGCCGAGCTTAAATATTCTCATGTTTCTTGATTATTGGGTGAGAAATCAATGCATTTTATATGCGCATTGCCTTATTGTTATTGATATAGGAACAGATACCCTATACCTGTAGAAATAAAGAGCTTTTATTTAATTTGTTAATACAACAAATAGGCCTAATGATTTGGGAGCTACAATTTTATGAAAAATTAAAATTCCTGAAATCATCGATTTTTCTGAATACCCTATATTGAAATTGGTCACCATAAAGGGGAAATAATAAAATGGGTCCAATATTGTTCTATAAGGAACGATCCTACCAAATAAAAGGTAATTTTGAGGGATCATATCAATAATGTTGGAACTGGATGGCTGTATATTTTTATTTGAGGCTAACAAAATAAATGGAAGAAGTACTTAATTTATTTCGTGTATTTATATTCACGCTTCGAAAATTGAACTCTAAACTATAGCATAAACCAAACTTGACCAAATTTTGAGTTCTTCAATTTATGTCAATTTTGAGTAAATTTTTTTAGCGTGTTAGCTCGAAGATAAAACGACGCCAAAAAATTGCGAGATTAAACATCGAACAATATCCCGGATGTGTTTTTTCTACTAAAAAAAGATCCCCCCCCCCCCCTTATTCACCCCTTCCCTCTCTAGCTACACTACTGTACAGAGTACAGAAAGCATTTACCAATCGAATAAAAATTCGCGAGATTGCGTGATAATTATGCATTTAATTTCGCACGGCACCGAATACGCCTGCATCGCCGCCGCAATGGTCGGTGGTACGTTGCTCTCATTTTAAACACCCCTGGGGGACACGCTCGAAACCCTCGACTTTGGATGCTTATAACTTGGCCAATTTCAAAGGGATTTACATCCGGTCTTCACCAGTCGCTTCTTTATATAAAAAAAAGGTTCTACATTTTGTCTACAACAGGAATCCGTCGACTACAGCGCCACCTAGAAGCAAAAAACTGAAACGGTTGCGTTTCCTCATACATTTGGATCACTTTTCCCATACAAACTTTGAGCCATTTGCGCTCGCCAACCACTGGACCGAATGAGCTGAAATTTTCTGGGGAGCTGCTGGGACCCCCAAACTGCCATTTAAGGGTGCAAGGTTTGAAATTCAGGATTTCATGCATTTTGGGCCAGTCTAGTGATATATGTACTGTTATACGCTAGCTAGGGGCCCTCCTTAGCCGTGCGGTAAGACGCGCGGCTACAAAGCAAGACCATGCTGAGGGTGGCTGGGTTCGATTCCCGGTGCCGGTCTAGGCAATTTTCGGATTGGAAATTGTCTCGACTTCCCTGGGCATAAAAGCATCATCGTGCTAGCCTCATGATATACGAATGCAAAAATGGTAACCTGGCTTAGAAACCTCGCAGTTAATAACTGTGGAAGTGCTTTATGAACACTAAGCTGCGAGGCGGCTCTGTCCCAGTGTGGGGATGTAATGCCAATAAGAAGAAGAAGAAGAAGTATACGCTAGCTAAACATGGTGTGCATCAGTAGAGAACACTAAACGTGTTCGGCAGGTGTTCATCAACAGATGGCTGCGGTACATAATTCGGTCCTGGTGGCAACACAACTGGATCTAAAAACAACGAGCTCCATCGTGGTTGTCATCAGAGACCGATACCAACAGGAATTCCGGATCGAAAAAGGGGCTGGTTCGGCCACACCTTACGTAGGGGTGGAAACGATATCTGTAAACAAGCACTATACTGGAACCCAGCGGGACATCGCAGCAGAGGCAGACCCAGAGGCACATGGCGGCGAAGCCTTAATGAAGATATAAAAGAGGTCGACCGAAATCTAACCTGGTAACAGTTTAAAGCGATAAATGGACATCGCTCAGGATGGAGAACTTTCAAGTCGGCTTAGTCATCACCTTTGCACCACCGGAGCTGTACTACTCAAAAGTAAAGTAAGTAAGCTGGTGCCGCTCATTAATGGTTCATTCATCTTTTTCAACGGCTATTCGGCACCGCCATTGACGTGATCACTTTTTGTCAGTCCGTTCTCCTTGTTTTCAGATGGGAAGTGTCTTCCGGTCTATTTGAAAGTAACCAACTCCCCTCCTTACGTCTCCCGGAGACCATGATAGCACTATGATAATCGCCGGCTTCTTTAACAACAGCACCCCGGCAACATTTCCCGAATTTACCATGGTCGTCTTCAATGCAGCCGGGTCGTTTATCCTACAAACTAGCAGCCGGCCAGGACATAAGGCTCTCTGCTGGTGGTTGAACGAAATGCGTCAGGTAGTTCAAGCCAGAAGGAAGGCCCTCGGTTTCCTTTGAAGGCTTTCTTCTGAATCCTGGTCATACACCCAACCGGCGGTTGTTAGATTTTCTTACAATTCTGTATAAGAATCTACCAAAACCTGTATATGAACTGGACATATGCGAAATTGCTAGCTTTTTATACAAGTATTGTATAAGAATCTAACAATTTAGTTAGCTTTTCTTACAATATTTGTTTGTGAGCTTACATTTTTGTATAAGAATTTAACAGTCCAATGAAAACACTCCAGTGTATTTTCAGTGCGCGCTCCTGTGGCTCTAGAGTGCAGTTTTTTGACAGTTTGCCATGACATTTAAAAAATCCAAATATCCTTCTATTAGTTGAACTTACTGAGCTGAGACTATAACATCGTTTAGATGGAGTAAAATCAAAGAGCAGAATGTTTTGCCCTGAGTGTAGGACAACACTGCTAGCAGGGAAACACGTCGATCTTGTCTCCATTGATATCTCAATGCGTTCAATCGCACCTGAACGTCTTTTGTACTTCAACAGCTTTTCGAAGGTTTTCGGGCCACATGTTGGTATTAGTCCGAAACTTCCTCATAGAGAATTCTTCCTAAGCACTTATCGAAAACCAGGCATCGAAAACCCACCAGGATAAAACAGGTCGGTCCTGGCAGTCACCCTATTTCTGGCCGCCATGAACGAGATTTTTCGATCCCTGCCGTTCAACATCTCATTTCATTTATTCATTTATTTAGTTTACATCTAAACAGATAACACTGAATCAACAATTTGACGCCACAATACACGGTTCGAGGCCGCATCTCTTCATCCTCGAATACGCCCCACGCTCGCCAAGTCGTTTTGCACCTGGTCTGCCCATCTCGCTCGCTGCGCTCCACGCCGTCTCGTACTTGCCGGATCGGAAGCGAACACCATCTTTGCAGGGTTCCTGCCCGGCATTCTTGCAACATGTCCTGCCCATCGTTCCCTTCCGGCTTTAGCTACCTTCTGGATACTGGGTTCACCGTAGAGTTGGTCGAGCTCGGGGTTCATTCTTCGCCGCCACACACCGTCTTCTTGCACACCGCCAAAGATGGTCCTAAGCACCCGTCTCTCGAATACTTCGAGTGCTTGCAAGTCCTCCTCGTTCCGCCGTTCAACATCTATATTTTCATTTATGCCGACGATATCTTAATATTAGTCGTCGGGGGCACAGCCGGAAGTACCTGGATTATGACGCAATCTGCAGTATGCGGAGTCCTCCATTGGGCCACCTCGGTAAAGTTCTCAATGATCACCAGGAAATAAGTGCGTGGGCACGTTTATCGAGGGTGACACCAACTGTCCAGCCCAATAATCAATATGGGGGAACGTAAAATCCGTTGTACTTTACCCACTCGAAATCATCATAGACCGGAACGAGAATCGAACTCGGCATTAGACCACCCGACTTGGACATTAATTTACAATGTTCTGAAAACTCAAATGTGAATATGTACATTATGTGGAAGATTATGATTTGAAAAATGTATTGGAGGTAACTACTTTCTTTTGATGGGACTCGAACTCACGACCCTCAGTACGCTAGACTTGTGCTTTTAAACAACTAAACTATGAAGGACTTCCGTCGGCCTTCGCAATTTAGCGGCTACTGAATGAGCCCAAGATTCCCGAATTGGACGCATAGTCGAATCATCGGATCTTCGGATTGGCAATGTACGGCGAAAGCAAAACCATGAACGCAGGTTTACGGATAGATCGGTTTCATGCCATGGAGTTCGATTGACGCATATTTTCACTTTCACGTTTCCCTGCGAAGTTTCTGATAACACCACTACTTACCTACTCGCTAGTAGTGGTGTTACCAGAAACGCTTCGCTTTGCAACGACTGTCCCCCTGGGAGACACAAAGACCTGGATCAAGAGGACCGTACCACTGTCCCAAATATTAAGCTCTCCGAGAAACTTACAGGATACTGACTATTGTTCGAGAAGCACTCGAATGCCTGGATCACTTATTCGCATAACAGTCACGTTCCAGATTATGACCCTTTTACACAAAAAATAAACACAATGATGGTCCATTTAATAGTTGCATACCAATGTATAGAGAAATGGAATATTTTGTTAAAATTTCAGAAAGATTGCAATTTTTATCAATTTTCTTAGAATTTGTTGTATTTTTCCATTTAAAACTAATAAAATTTCTCAAGTTGAAAAAAACTGACATGGGACTCTTATACGAATAGGGGCAGTTAACAACCCTCCCTTGCTATTTCTGAAGAACCACATTTGAAAGAATCATATCTTCTCCTTTTTGAGTCTATCGTGCCTCATGCCAATGCCCCCGGAAGAAGCAAAGATATTGGTCCTCAAAATTTTGTTCATAATAAACCGCTACCGAAAGTTAGTGCCAGTTTCTAGGAACCTCCTCCGTTATAACTCGATGGCAGCCATCACTTGACCGAGAAAAAGGCACGTCCACCGCACTGATTTGCGAAATTAAAGGCACCCTGGCGTGAAAATCTCCCGAAATACTCCGTTCAAGAAGCGTGGAAATATGCATCCGGTTCTCGGGCTTTGCTGTTTCACCTTCCAACCGGCTGATAACCGGCAGTCTCCTCAACGACGACAACGAAGGAATGTTCCACGGAGCGAACGCAATGCGGACAAACGGTACTGAAAATTAGTTGCACTGAAGATGTGTTTAATTAATTTTGCTATTCCCGTCTCTCCACCGATCACGGTTCCCCACCCTTCAGCGCTCTCGGTATGGAAGAGATGTTGTCTCACGTCCACCGCCGGAAAATTCCTGTCATCCGAGTAGCTGGAAATTCTTCGAATTTAGCCTATTTCCGCCGTAAACATCTGCTGCCCATTCCAAGACTTTTTGATGGCCGACAGGCGTCTTCTGGTTTTTGGAAAATTGAATTCCACGTTTTTCAATTGAAACAAAAACGTTTGAAGTTCGCCGAAGCAGCTTAACGTGAGTGAGTGCACAGCGGAAATGAAGATGGCCATAGGCTTAAACCGTTGCGACGAAATTGAACAAATTGTATGCCTAAGTATAAAGTATTTGAAACAAATGTTTATATATCAAGCAGAAACCAATCTTAACCAATTACAAAGCCAGTATTTTTTATTTTTTGAAAACTCGGATTCAATGCATTGCGCAAAACATTCCCATGGCAATAAGAGCAGTAGCAGTATGAATTTATTGCTAATTGAATCTCACGAAAACAGCTGACCATGGTCTACCGGTCAATGTTGGTTCGTATGAAACAAAGGGGCCCAGGTAATGAATTTGTTACTCAACTCACTCCATGTTTGCTAATTTGTGTAAAAATGATAAATGAAAGCACTTCGGCGCCGTCGGTCAGAGTAGACGGAGAACGGCTCCAGTAAGCACATGGGACGGATGTTGATGGAGACGTTTCCTGGAATACTATTTTGTTTGTTCGGTTCCACTCGCGTGTTCCGAGTGGAGAAAAAATGATGCTTCTTATGTTGATTGATTTATTCGTTCGTTTGCTTCGCTACGGGAGGTATAAAAATACACCGAACATGATCGAATATTGATGATCCCGTCCTGATACGATGGGGAATTGTTCGGCGGTGGTAATGTAATTTGTGATTGTTTGGGTGGTGGCAGGTGGGTGGCCGACGGTAGTCAATCCATCTTCGGTGTGTATCGCGATAACGACGACGCCAGAATGAAGTATGAAATAATCGGCGTACAAATTGGATTGATATGGATCTGTGAAAAATAAAGTTGTCGTTATGTTACTTTTCTTAGGGGGAAGGTAATGGTTTTATATTATCGTTTGGAAATAGTTTGAAAATATTATCGACACTAATAAGGAAAATTTAGCCACCCAAAATAGTAAAAAATGGATTCGAAATTTTCTCGGAATGGTACTATTGTGGAACCTAAAATTAAAGGCTGATACTGTCAAAACTGACTAATATGATGAATTAAATGATTCTTATTCAAACCGAAACTTACCCGCTGTACTGAATCTCAGGGCAGTTAGGCCGTTCAATTTGGTGCATAAAGATTAAATAAACGGCGCTAGTTCACAATTCTAAGAAATTCCAGTTATTTCTATACTGGGCTTTATCCTAAATTTGTGTTCTGTTAATCTTATACTGAGAACCTAATTTGTTTATTTCCGCTGATATTGTTCAAAAAGGTGCTTAAATATTCTTTTCCGAGTGTAAATCTGGGAGGATCAAGCCTTCCCCTGCATAAAAGAACATAATCACCTTTTCCTTAGAATTTCAGTCACAGAAGCAAACTATCCAACTAGAATCTGTTCATCCCCCTAATTCTCACGAAGACAAACGAAAATGAGCTTAAAAGCTTACCGAGTGCAAAGCAAGTGGAAATCATTGTCTTTTCACTCTTTTGGTTCACTGAGAACCGAGTTGACATAAAAGACGCCGCACTACAAACGACAGACAAGATAAAAGCCGAAGAATCTCCTCTTGCTGGCCATAAAACTAAACAGTCCCATTGGCACCCGCTCATCCCGGTGGAGCCCGGCATCGGAAGAAGACAGAAAAAGACATTGCACGAATTTTAATGCCCCATAAATTTTGCACTCGCCACGTGGTGCGACAATGGCAGAAAGGCCGCCGGACCGTGCCGAGGAGGGGGGCCCGAGGCTCGTTGAACCACGAGCTGACTGATTTCTCTTCTTATCTCGACCGTGGCCTAAGAAAATAAAACAAAAGCAAGTTGCCGATCCTGGGAACTCCGAGTTGGCAGCTTTGTCCAAGCAAAAGGATGGTTCGCGGCCTGGTTGAACGTTTGTGAAAAGTTGTGGAAAGAAAATTCCAAATTTATTGCAGCCCCCTTTTGGAGGCGAAACAAGTTCCCGCGGGGCACCCCCGAATGCCGTTTCGCCTGTCCTTGCCATCGTGCAGTAGAATGGCTCCAAGTGATGAAAACTTTTCAGGACTGTTATCGTTATTCTTTTGCTTTCTGCTCCAGCAGTTAAATCATAGAGAAAAAAATGGCAAAGTTTCTCAGTTCATCATTTTTCTCAACACGAGTTCGAGTGAGTGACAGTGACCGGGCAGGGGGAGGCACAATACAAGTTGCAGTGCCGTGATGGATGGTGGAACGGAGTAATGAAACCTAAGTTCTACTTGCGCTTGGTCTTTTTTCTTCGCTTGACAACCAATTATTGAATATCAGCAGTCATGTAAACAAAGATCTAACGATTGACTAGACATTGATGGCGTTCACTTGACTGGAAATAATTCACTGGAACAAAAATAGCAATTTTTCTTATTTTTGGTTGTTGGTCAAAGAGATTAAATTTGGTTCAAACTTTTCTAAAAATATATAATTATCAACTGACTACTTGATAGAATCTTGGTGATCATTGAAAGCAATTAACAATCCATCCCTGTCTAAAAAAAATGCTTATTAATCATCAATTATTCTTTCAGATCAGAACCGTAGTTTATTACTTGTATTATTATTGCTTTGTAGTTATCATTTCGAATATGTGTAATTAGATCAAATTCAAATTTGCTTTCAGTAGATAATGAACGACGCAGAACGAGAGGCATGGACCTCTTTCAATTACAACAAGCAATAAAACAAGTTCATCATAACCTGACACAAGCTTGAACTTGTTCATCATAACCTGACATAACTGCGAAAAATCAGAATATGATTAAACGCTTCGTTCTCATTCAATTGCCATTTGGGACCATATTTTTTCGCGCAGCAGTGTGAAAAGCAACATCAGTACCGGCGCTCTTCGAAATTGCAGCTTTTCAAAAGAAATTTATCATGGTGGTTATTCCTATGAATCAGTTCATAATCTTCGCAGCTTGTGCAAATTGTCTCCCCGATATTCAAAATATCGCAATTCCGAGCCTCTTGAAAGGAGGCTTCCGAGCCTCTTGAAAGGAGGCTTCCGAGCCTCTTGAAAGGAGGCTTCCGAGCCTCTTGAAAGGAGGCTTCCGAGCCTCTTGAAAGGAGGCTTCCGAGCCTCTTGAAAGGAGGCTTCCAAGCCTCTTGAAAGGAGGCTTCCGAGCCTCTTGAAAGGAGGCTTCCAGGCCTCTTGAAAGGAGGCTCTCGAGCCTCTTGAAAGGAGGCTTCCAGGCCTCTTGAAAGGAGGCTTCCAGGCCTCTTGAAGGAGGCTTCCAGGCCTCTTGAAAGGAGGCTTCCAGGCCTCTTGAAAGGAGGCTGAGCCTCTTGAAAGGAGGCTTCTGAGCCTCTTGAAAGGAGGCTTCCAGGCCTCTTGAAAGGAGGCTTCGAGCCTCTTGAAAGGAGGCTTCCAGGCCTCTTGAAAGGAGGCTTGAGCCTCTTGAAAGGAGGCCTGAGCTCTTGAAAGGAGGCTTCCGGGCCTCTTGAAAGGAGGCTCTGAGCCTCTTGAAAGGAGGCTTCCTGAGCCTCTTGAAGGAGGCTTCCGGGCCTCTTGAAAGGAGGCTTCCGGGCCTCTTGAAAGGAGGCTTCTGAGCCTCTTGAAAGGAGGCTTCCTGAGCCTCTTGAAAGGAGGCTTCCGAGCCTCTTGAAAGGAGGCTGAGGCCTCTTGAAGGAGGCTTCCGAGCCTCTTGAAAGGAGGCTCTGAGCCTCTTGAAAGGAGGCTTCCAGGCCTCTTGAAGGGCTTCCAGGCCTCTTGAAAGGAGGCTTCCAGGCCTCTTGAAAGGAGGCTTGAGGCCGCTCGAAAGGAGGCTTACGAGCCTCTTGAAAGGAGGCTTCCGAGCCTCTTGAAAGGAGGCTTCCGAGCCTGCTGAAAGGCGGCTTCCGGGCGTATTGAAAGGAGACTTCCGATCCTCGTAAAAGGAGGCTTCTGAGCCTCTTGAAAGGAGGCTGAGCCTCTTGAAAGGAGGCTTCCAGGCCTCTTGAAAGGAGGCTTCCAGGCCTCTTGAAAGGAGGCTTCCAGGCCTCTTGAAAGGAGGCTTCCAGGCCTCTTGAAAGGAGGCTTCCAGGCCTCTTGAAAGGAGGCTTCTGAGCCTCTTGAAGAGAGGCTTCCGGGCCTCTTGAAAGGAGGCCTCTCAGGCCTCTTGAAGGAGGCTTCCAGAGCCTCTTGAAGGAGGCTTCAGGCCTCTTGAAAGGAGGCTTCCGGGCCTCTTGAAGGAGGCTTCCGAGCCTCTTGAAGGAGGCTTCCAGGCCTCTTGAAGGAGGCTTCCAGGCCTCTTGAAAGGAGGCTTCTGAGCCTCTTGAAAGGAGGCTTCCGAGCCTCTTGAAAGGAGGCTTCCAGGCCTCTTGAAAGGAGGCCTCTCAGGCCTTTGAAAGGAGGCTTCCAGGCCTCTTGAAAGGAGGCTTCCGAGCCTCTTGAAAGGAGGCTTCCAGGCCTCTTGAAGGAGGCTTCCAGGCCTCTTGAAAGGAGGCTTCCAGGCCTCTTGAAAGGAGGCTTGAGCCTCTTGAAAGGAGGCTTCTGAGCCTCTTGAAAGGAGGCTTCCGAGCCTCTTGAAAGGAGGCTTCTGAGGCCTCTTGAAAGGAGGCTTCCGAGCCTCTTGAAAGGAGGCTTCCAGGCCTCTTGAAAGGAGGCTCTGAGCCTCTTGAAAGGAGGCTTCCGAGCCTCTTGAAAGGAGGCTTCCAGGCCTCTTGAAAGGAGGCTTCCAGGCCTCTTGAAAGGGAGGCTTCCAGCCTCTTGAAAGGAGGCTTCTGAGCCTCTTGAAGGAGGCTTCCGAGCCTCTTGAAAGGAGGCTTCTGAGCCTCTTGAAAGGAGGCTTCCAGGCCTCTTGAAAGGAGGCTCTGAGCCTCTTGAAAGGAGGCTTCCAGGCCTCTTGAAAGGAGGCCTCTCAGGCCTTTGAAAGGAGGACTTGAGCCTCTTGAAGGAGGCTTCCGAGCCTCTTGAAAGGAGGCTTCCTGAGCCTCTTGAAAGGAGGCTTCCAGGCCTCTTGAAGGAGGCTTCGAGGCCTCTTGAAAGGAGGGGCCGAGCCTCTTGAAAGGAGGCTTCCGGGCCTCTTGAAAGGAGGCTTCCGGGCCTCTTGAAAGGAGGCTCCCGAGCCTCTTGAAAGGAGGCTTCCGAGCCTCTTGAAAGGAGGCTTCCGAGCCTCTTGAAAGGAGGCTTCCGGGCCTCTTGAAAGGAGGCGTCGGAGCCTCTTGAAAGGAGGCTTCCGGGCCTCTTGAAAGGAGGCTTCCGGGCCTCTTGAAAGGAGGCTTCCGGGCCTCTTGAAAGGAGGCTTCCGAGCCTCTTGAAAGGAGGCTTCCAGGCCTCTTGAAAGGAGGCTTCCGGGCCTCTTGAAAGGAGGCTTCCGAGCCTCTTGAAGGAGGCTTGAGCCTCTTGAAAGGAGGCTTCCGGGCCTCTTGAAGGAGGCTTCCGGGCCTCTTGAAAGGAGGCTTCCGGGCCTCTTGAAAGGAGGCTTCCAGGCCTCTTGAAAGGAGGCCTGAGCCTCTTGAAAGGAGGCTTCCGAGCCTCTTGAAGGAGGCTTCCAGGCCTCTTGAAAGGAGGCTTCTGAGCCTCTTGAAGGAGGCTTCCAGGCCTCTTGAAGGAGGCTTCCAGGCCTCTTGAAGGAGGCTTCCGAGGCCTCTTGAAATGAGGCTTCCGGGCCTCTTGAAAGGAGGCTTCCGGGCATCTTGAAAGAAGGCTTCCGTGCCTCTTGAAAGGATACTTCCGAGCCTCTTGAAAGGAGGCTTCCGAGCCTCTTGAAAGGAGGCTTCGGTCCTCTTGAAAGGAAGCCTCCCGGCCCCTTGAAAGGAAGCTTCCGAGCCTCTTTAAAGGAGGCTCTGAGGCCTCTTGAAAGGAGGCTTCCGAGCCTCTTGAAAGGAGGGCTTCCGAGCCTCTTGAAAGGAGGCTTCCGAGCCTCTTGAAAGGAGGCTTCCGAGCCTCTTGAAAGGAGGCTTCCGAGCCTCTTGAAAGGAGGCTTCCGAGCCTCTTGAAAGGAGGCTTCCGAGCCTCTTGAAAGGAGGCTTCCAAGGCCTCTTGAAAGGAGGCTTCCAAGGCCTCTTGAAAGGAGGCTTCCGAGCCTCTTGAAAGGAGGCTTCCGAGCCTCTTGAAAGGAGGCTTCCGAGCCTCTTGAAAGGAGGCTTCCGAGCCTCTTGAAAGGAGGCTTCCGAGCCTCTTGAAAGGATGATTTTCTGATTTTCTGATTTTCTGATTTTCTGATTTTCTGATTTTCTGATTTTCTGATTTTCTGATTTTCTGATTTTCTGATTTTCTGATTTTCTGATTTTCTGATTTTCTGATTTTCTGATTTCTGATTTTCTGATTTTCTGATTTTCTGATTTTCTGATTTTCTGATTTTCTGATTTTTTGATTTTCTGATTTTCTGATTTTCTGATTTTCTGATTTTCTGATTTTCTGATTTTCCGATTTTCTGATTTTCTGATTTTCTGATTTTCTGATTTTCTGATTTTCTGATTATCTGATTTTCTGATTTTCTGATTTTCTGATTTTCTGATTTTCTGATTTTCTGATTTTCTGATTTTCTGATTTTCTGATTTTCTGATTTTCTGATTTTCTGATTTTCTGATTTTCTGATTTTCTGATTTTCTGATTATACATTAATAGCTTAATTAACTAAAAGTACGAAATCCTCGACGGAAATGTTCAACAACTCCCTATTATGCAAAATCTATTATGCAAAATTTCAAACTGATCTCGCTGGCAAACGATTGGAATCGGTTCGATTTTAAGTAATGTCAAAGTTTGTTTAATATTGAAATGTCAGAGTTATTGTTTACAACTGTGATTAAGTTTTCTTTGCTGCATTGATTCTATTTCAATCATTTACAAACCTCAAACATTTTGCGATTAAAACAAACATCGTGAGAGCTGGCAAGGTCAGTCTGGCATATAAAAAGTCACCACCTTATAATTTAATATTTCTCCAGCACGAGGCTCGCTTCTTGATCTTCTCCTAGGTTCACGACATAAATCTTTCTTTTTGTCCTACAAAGTTCACCCGATTTGCCCGCGTTTATCTCGACTGCCGAGTTAATCCGATTGTTTATCGTTTCGTTAATGATCCGTTCACGACCAAAACTTACCGCAATTAGCAGCAACGACCGTCCGACCGGCCGTGACCGTCACCCGTACCAAAGCACCATAACCGTTACGCCCACCACCTTCCACTTGCAAGACAAATGTCTCTCATTCTTCTTCTGTGTTGTTTTTCGATTTGGTTCCTTCTCCCCCATTTTCCCCGTACAGGTGTCGTGGTTCCGGCGGAAAGACTACCAGCTGCTGACGGTCGGCCTGTCCACGTACAGCAGCGACGATCGGTTCCTGGTGGAGCACACCCGCCACCTGGGCAACTGGGCGCTACGGATAAAGAACGCCCGGAGAGAAGACGAAGGACTGTACGAGTGCCAAATTTCCACCCATCCGCCTCAGTCGATATTCATCGAGCTTAGGATCGTAGGTAAGTTGAGTTCGTGGGGGGGAGGGCGATAAGACAACAAAGCAAATACGTTTAATCCCCCGCTACAACGAGGAGGGCTAATGAAATGAATAACGGTTATTATGGAAATATTGGTGAGGCAGGGATCTTTCGGCACTGCTCCGATTGTTCCCCCTAATTTGGAAACATGAGCCGAGTTACCGTTTCCAGACTATTTCCTCATTAGTATTAATATTTTCCGTAAAAGAAACTGGGAAAGAAAGGGAAGAATCGTGGAGTTCTTTGGCAGGGAACTTCATGTAAGCTTAACAAACAAATCTATCTGTCCTTGGGGCACGGCATCCCGAATTTATTTTGCTCTCTATGTGGATTTACTTTCACAGGCAAAGTTTCTGAATAACATCTTACTTGATATGCTGATAGGACGCTGGATGTTGTTGAATTAAATGAATGTGCTCCAACTCTTCAATAACAACACAAGTTTGAACATAAATATTAAACAACTTTTGTATTCATTTTCAATTCACAATCATACATTCAAGAATGAGATATTCTAAATACAGTTTGCACCAATCATAAAATCAGAAACCGTGATTTATGTTTCTAGTCTAGTAATGGTAAACCATTACTGTACGTGAGTGTACATAAAAGCTACATCATCTTTTGAGCTATTATTTAGAGACCCGTGTCTATTTTTCGCTCAGTGGGAAGTTTCTTACAAGCCTTTGCATCCTGCTGTACCATGGTCAAATTCTATTCCACGGGTTGAACAAACAAACCCATATCAATGAACACATTTTTTTCTTTTCATTGCCTATTCTACTCATAAAATCTTAGAATAAGATATTTATTGATAATAGGAAAGTAAATGCAGATAGTATTGAGTTAACATTATATTTTATATGGAAAATGCGAAAGGTGTCGCTAAATTTGTTTCAAAATGAATGCTTAGAAATATAAAGACATAATCTGACATCCTAACAACACATACTGTAATGTCAGTTTCCTGTCCACGTTCCGTTTAAAATTGCGTAACTCTGAGAGACAGGTAGGAAAAATGTAATTTATATGATAATTTGAGATGAATTATTGGCCTTACGAATCAGAAGACGTGTCGAGAGCCGCCCCAGCAAGTCAGCCATACGAGTGGATTCTCGTGTTCTCAATAAAAGGCAATGCATAGAACTTTCGCTTGTGCAGAATGATTTTATGATGTCACTAGCTATGTTATCTTGCGACAACGTTAAAAAATTGTCGATTTTCGCTTCTATGATTATTCGTGTGATTCGGTACATCTTAAAGTGGATACATGAGACGTGGAAATCAGTTTGTGTGGAATGGAAGATTTGATTGGGTTCAAATGTGACTCATTGTCGGCTTCGTGGCTAGACGTCAATCGTCTAGACTGTGGAGTGTGGGTTCGATTCCCGCCCCGGTTAAGGAGAAAACTTTTCGTAAAGCGAAAAGTTCGCCACTGGTCCACTGGGTGTTGTGTAAAGGTCCTGTCCGTTGTCTCATGCTTAGGTATCAGAAAGTCACATAAGGAAGCAGAAAAAAATGATCAAATAATATAGTTTGCATGAATCATCAATGATCATCTTTTGTGTATATGTATGGTATACACTGGAGTCGGTTTTTACGCGTGGGATACGTTCCGCGTAAATCAAAACCGCGTAAAAACCGCGTAAATCCCAAAAACCGTGTAAAAAACGACTTCACTAAAAATCGTTTTTTGTGGTTTTCACGTGTTTCCGAACCTTTTTTAAAAACCCAGTAAAAAAAAATTTCGAAAAAATCCGCGTAAATCCCGAAAATCGCGTTAAAACGACTTTTAACAAAAAACGGTTTTTCGCTATTGTTACGTGTGAAAATATCGATCGACCTGTTTCAAATATGGTGCATGCTCCTTGTGCTACATAGAATAGAATGTGTATGAAGAATAACTTTTTGGCCATCCAAGACATTCCTTGAGCAAGGCATTTTGATCTACGCGCGTAGCCGAAGGTCTGACGACCTGTTTCAAAAATGGTGCATGCTCTTTGTGGTACATAGAATAGAATGTGAATAAAAAATAACTTCTTGGCCATCCAAGAATTCCTGCAGTAAGGCCTTCTGATCTACATGCGTAACCAAAGGTTTGGAGATCTGTTTCAAATATGGGGCATGCTCTTTGTGGTACATAGAATAAAATGTGAATGAAGAATAACTTCTTGGCCATCCAAGAAATTCCTGCAGTAAGGCCTTTTGGATCTACACGCGTAACCAAAGGTTTGTCGACCTGTTTCATATATGGTACAGTACATGTTCCTTATTGTAGATAGAATATAATGTGTACACAGCATAGTTTCTTGTCGCTCCAAGAAATTCCTGCAGCAAGGCCTTTAGATCTACACGCGTAAACAAAGGTCTGTCGACCTGTTTCAAATTAATTGCTTGCTCCTTGTGGTACAGGGAATAAATTCCTAGTGAAAATAGTCACGTAAATAACGACCCAAGTCAGGGACGTTGTACGGGTCGGACAGGAGAGCGACATCGGTCCTCGACTCCGAGACCGACTGCCACAGAAGCTGCTGGACAGATGCACAGTGGTTAAGATTCAACTGTGTCGCTTGCGTGGCTTCTTCTTGTTTTCCTCTCCGATGGGACACGGAGGTCCACCCATAACGTGATTACATGCTTGCTTTTTGCTGGCGCTGGCCATTCCTGCGGCTTGTGCCCTTCCCAACCACAATGGCGACACAGGTCTACGTTCTGGGCCCTTAAAGTCGTAGGACTTATGTCCCGACTCTAAGCACCAATAGTACCAGTCCAGTTTGCTTATTGGGCTTACTGACCAGCTCAACATCCCTCTCTCCATTAACTAGGGTAGGCTAGCTGCGTGCCAAATAGACGGCCTTTGTACCGCACTGCTCTCTGACGGCAGAGACGACGTCGTCGGCGTTCGTGACCTCGTCCAGTTGCTTGCACTGGAAGGTCACTTCCATCCCCAACGACCTCACCTCGGCGCCGTCATCCAAGATCTCTTCCCGAGCAGCACAAGTGAGACAAAAATGGTTGCAGCAACTTGATTGTGACTAAATATGATCATATGAGAGGCAGCAACCTAAGTGAAGCATGTGTTGCTAGGGTTGGGCCAGTCGTCCCGCTAGCTTCACGTTTCAGCACCAAGATCATTTCACCAGTCTTGGTGCGTCTGACGCTTCGTGCGTACTTATGCTTATCGGTTTTGAGCAGCAAGGCCTCTACTCTGTCCTTAACTTTCTTTGCGGGTCGAGATGCGCTCGACTTCTGCTTTGAGCTACTGACCAGCTGCCAGGGATTTTTGGTCCGTTGTACCGATGGCACTGGCCGGCAGGTACCCTCTTGCGGCCCGGCGACTTGCGTTTGGTTGGTGCCTTTCGCTTCTTTTGGCCGAGAAGTCGCCTTCTCGGGTCAACGCCCTTCGGGCATCACTACATCTAGATCTGCTCAGTCAAGACGACGTTTGGCCTACTGTCGCCTACTGCTTGGCTTTGCTCTGAGCACCAGCTGAGTTTCAGCTCATTAATGATGTTCTGCCTTTCGCTTGCGAACTCAATAATATTATTGAGTTACTCGACGACCACCCACATCCCGGGTAGTGGTCTAAATTTTGTACCCAAATCGGAAAGTAGTCTAGATTATAGACACTGTAGGTTCTATAGACGAGCTGAGGGGAAGACGAGGTAGCCAAACGAACTCTCAACTAGTGTAAATAAACGAGCATGACGCTACGATTGCAATCCAAGCAATGAAACGTGTGACGTCAAATTCGCGTGGTACACTTCTCCCTTCTCATTTCTCACATCTCCCATTTTTTCACATTTTACATCTCACTTCTCACATTTCATTTCTCGTCTCTCACTTCTCACTTCTCGATTCTGACTTCTCAATTTTTTGCTTCTCACCTCTCACATCACACATCACACATCTCACTTCTCTCTTCTAACTTCTCTCTGGACCCTTCTCACTTCTCACATCTTACAAATTGCCTTTTATTTCTCACTCTTCACTTTTCATAACTCACTTCTCACAACCAGTCTTCAAAGAGCATCCTCTTTTGACAATGATTCGCAAAAGCATGCTTTAAAAAAATGATTTAAATTGGGGTAAACTTATATCCTCGCTTTTAATTGCTCCTTTGCACACTTGATTGGAAATATCGCATCATTGATTCAAATCATTTCAGGCGATGATCTACAGAATTGTGAATCGACGCATCAAATTGCCCTTTGAAAGCATGGAACTCAATGGTTGCTCTGTTGTTATATGGCTAGTGGTGTCATTCAATTGTGTCAATCTCTTGAGTGAGAGTTTGATACTCTCGTCGAACTTTCTCGTTTTTTCGACTTTATTATATGTATATGATTCGAGTGTTAGGACACACATGGTGTCGAATGTGGGTACTTACTGTTTATTTTGACAAAAAAAACTTCTAGCTGACAGCAGCAGCGAAAAAAAGCGAACCTATCGCTTTGTTTCAAATGCAATTTCCTATTACAGAAGCAAAATATAATCCAGTTGCTAACAACAATCGTCTTCGCGAAAAAAAAAATTTTTTTAATAATAATACGCACCACGTGTTTGCCTTTGCCTAGAATCCAATGAAAGGATTCAAATCAATGATGTAGTATTTTCCAAAATGATGCAAGTGCATCAAAGCAGTGATCACTTGACAAATAAGGATCATTCATTCTCCTGCTCCTTGGGTTTTGCATCAATGCAACGAATTGCAAAGGAACTTTTGAAGACTGCTCACAACTCATTTCTCTCCATTCGCTTCTCGGCTTTCACTTATCACTTCTCGTTTCTCACTTCTCACTTCTTACATCTTACTTCTCGTATCAAATGTCGCACTTCTCACCTCTACATCTCACTTCTCACTTGCAGCTTCTCATTTCTCGGCTCTCACTTATAACTTCTAACTTTTCACATATCACATTTTTATCTCATTTCTCACTTCTCACTATTCACTTCTCACCTCTCACTTTGCACTTCTCGCTCCTCAATTCTCACTTCTTACTTCCCACTCCTCACTTGTATCGTCTAACTTCACCTTTATTGCCTTCCTTTCTCACATCTTACCACTTTTCATGCATCGCTCCTCACTTCTCCCATCTCACTTTACACAACCCAGTTCTCTCCATTCAATTGTGGCTTCTTACTTCTCACTTCTCACATCTTACTTTTCATATTGAATTTCTCACTTCTCATTTGTCGCCTCCAACTTATTTCTCGCCTCATTTCTCGTTTTTCATTCCTCACATCTTACATCTCACTTCTCGCATTGAATTTATCACTTTTCAATTTCACTTCTTATTTGTCGCTTCTAACCCATTTCTCTGCTCTAACTTATCACTTCTCGTTTCTCACTTCTCGCTTCTCACATCTTACACCTCACTTCTCGTACCGAATTTCTCACTTAAAAATCTCACTTCTCACTTATAAATCTCACTTCTCACTTATAGCTTCTCATTTTTTGGCTCTCACTTATTACTTCTCGTTTCTTACTTCTCATTTTTCAAATCTCACATATTCATCTCATTTCTCACTTCTCACACACTTCTCGCCTCTCACTTCTGATTTCCCGCTTCTGACATTTCACTTCTCACTTCTTGCTCCCCACTTCTTAGTTCTCACTTCTCGCTTCTTACTTCTCACTTCTAATTTCTCATTTCTGCCTTCCCTCTTCTCCTTTCCTATTTCTCACTTCTCACATCGCACATCGCACTTCTCATCCACTTTTTACTTCTTCCTTCTCGCTTCTCATTTTTTGCTTCTCGGGTCACACCACTCGTTCCTTACTTCTCAGTTCTTACTTCTCACTATTAACTTCTTACTCCTCACTTCTCACTTCACACTACTCACTTCACACTTCTCATTTTTCACTACGTACTCACTTCTCTCTTCTCGCTTCTTACTTTTTCTATCTTAAATCTCACTTATCGTATCTAATCTCTCATTTGTCACTTCTCACTTCTCACTTTCCTCTTTTTAATTACCGCTTCTCGCTTCTCAGTTTCCCTTCTCAGTGAGAGTTCTCACATCTCACATGTTTATCTCATTACTCACTTCTCACTATTCACTTCTCGGCTCTCACTTTTCACTATTCACTTCTCGGCTCTCACTTGTCACTTCTCATTTCTTCCTTCTTATTTCTCACTTCTCGCTCTCTCACTTCACTCTCCTCACTTCTTCTTTCTTGCTTCTCACTTCTCACAAATTATTTCTCATTTCTCACTTATCACTTCTCACATCTCACAAATTATTTCTCACTTCTCATTTCCCACATATCACTTCTCAATTCTTATTTTTCACCTCTCACATCTCACTTCACACTATTCACTTCTTGCTTCTCACTTATCACTTCTCACTTCTTCGCTTCTCGCTTCTACCTTCTTGCTACTCACTTCTCACATCTCACATATTACACCTCCCTTCTCACTTCTTCTTTGGCCTAAGGGCTGTGGCCAAATGACTTTCGGGACTGACGGCCTTCGCTCTTATGACACAGCATCGTACCTCCATTAAATATTCTAAGTGTTTTCCCTTGAAAAGGACTTTGAATATTTTTTTGAAAACCGCGAAAAAAACGACTTTCGCAAAAATCGATAAAAAATCAACTTTTCACAATTTTTACGTGATTTCAAGACTTTTTCGAAAAATCGCGTAAAAATTAAAACCGCTTAAAAAAAACTGCGTAAATCCCAAAAAACCCGCGTAAATCTCAAAATCCGCGTATAAAAAGTCGCGTAAAAAGCGACCCGCGTAAAAAGAGACCCCAGTGTACAAGTAAACATAATCCAGGATAATGAGAGTTTTTCGTTTAATGGCTAATTTGTCCGGCTCGGGGGGATCTCCCCCTATACCAAGTTTAGAACAAGTAAACCAACAGTTTACTTTTCGGAAAATCGATTTGCCTAATTTGAGTTTTCAGTATTTACAACCTCATGTCGTTCTATTGTCGCTCTGTTTGCGACCGACACTCCAGCAACAATCATTCCCCCCACAGCCATCCCTCCTCGTTGAATCCATTTAAACTGTTCTGAATAATACCTTTCCGATTTCATCTTTTCAACACGACAGAGGCCGTAGCAGAAATCCTGGAAGCACCTGATTTGCATATAGACGAGGGATCAACACTGCGGCTGGAATGCAAACTGAAACGTGCCACCGAAAGCCCGTTGTACGTCTTTTGGTAAGTGGATGATGGCCATTTGTCGGGATTGGTCGGCCAGCATACGAAGTGACAGTTTTTACCATCGATTTGCAATCTACTCTTCCCCTCCCCTCCAGGTATCACGAGGAAAGGATGGTCAACTACGACCAGCAGGACGGCATTTCGGTGTCGACGAACAAGTTGACGTCGAGTGTCCTCACGGTGCGGAACGCCACGGCCAGGCACGGAGGGAACTACACCTGCGCTCCTGCCAATGCGAGACAATCCAGCATTTACGTGCACGTGCTCAAAGGTATGTGACCATACTCATTGATTCAAGTATCGGGAATTAATGGACGGTGCCGCACCCGGGGAATCAGATTTGATTCATTGCCAGAAAATTGACTCGGCGTCGACGTCATGCCGTGTTCATTGGGAGTCTCTAAGCAGAAACTTTTGTGTGCGTCATAAATTGTTCTGAAACAGCGCACAGCTGCAATGCTTCTCTATCGGGATCTTTTGATAAACGAGCAAAAGTGCAGCAACATTAACAACCGGGCGACAGGCGGAAACCTGCCCAGCATCTGAGCAGAATTGTTGAGAACCCAACTCCGAACATATATCATCTCGATGGAGCACCCGAGAACAGAAATCATTTTCTATTTCACTCCGAGCGATATGCGTGAAAGTTTCAGATGTCCCCAATATCAGCACCGGAGTCATAAAAGTACATATGTTTGTCAGAAAAAGTACTTTGTATGGGTAATAAAAAAGCTGTCGCTTGGTTGGTTTCGCCAGCAGGCGCCGTTTGGAGAAATGTTCAAGAAATTTAATTTCCTCATGTGCCAGTGAACAACGTTCATTTATCAGCTCTTACGAATGAGGACCACGTTTAGCTTGGGGTGGCGTCGTTCATATATCGCCGTCGCATTGGTGCCACCCGCGGCCACACTCCGGAGGTGGCCGGCCGAGCGAGCTTGCGATTCGTTTCAGGGGTGAAATTTATGAAGGTCGATGGAGAGCAATGATAAATGTCCTCTGACTTGCGAAGAAGATGCTGTGCTGTCGACTTCATAAACTCAGACGGCTCGGTTATTGCGATGTTTAGATTGCGCTGCTCATATAGCGTGATATTTATGTTGAACTTTGCGTAACTGTGTTGTATTTATTTGAAGTTCACCAGACGATGAAATATGGAAAGTTGGTACCCTATCATAAATCTTTGTAAAATAATATTAGCACGTTTAATTGAGCATTGAAGAGGGTTTCTGCTACTTCAACTGCAAAGGAGGTGGAACGGTGATGAAAATGATTAGGACCGGAGCAAAATGTTTACGGGTTCATATTTCGCCGACTCTGTTTCGCTTTGAGTTGGCAGCACGAAAAAAAATTGTTTTTTGTTGATTGGACTAATTTAACACACATATCCGAAAGATAATTATTAAGCTTTTTTAGTTGAGTGTCTTCAGTAACAAATTCAGCTCGTTTTCGATAAACCATCAACCGTGCAGAAATGGATTTATTTTTTTGTATGCCATTTTCCATTTGCACAGCTTGAACAGCTTCAACTTTTTCATGATATCGATATTATTAAAACTGGCACTAAAATGTACCTAAAACGAAAATAAAACTTTTTTATTTTTCTCAAAAGACTGCTTCTCCCATATCAAATATCTTTTTCTTATGAAAAGAACAGCACTAATCCGGTGGTGGAAATGGTATTACCTCGAAAACCAATTTTATTTCTCTTAAAAACTCTGATAGCCTCCTTCATTCAACCGGCTGCAAGCTAGGTGCAAATCCGATCCATTCTTTCATCACAAAAAAGCCGGTTCTTCGAAACCTTACTTTGAATACAGTCAAAGAGAGTCACCGCAGTCTAGGAAAAGTGGAAATCCATCCCATTTGAAGGATGATCCCGGTTGCTCGTGCAGAGGAGGAGAACCCATGTCTTACATCCGGCAAATTGTGTCACCTTCAACTCCCGCCCTCACCTTTACTGCGTCGCTCGGAGCCAGAATACGCTAAGAAGCAGCAAAGCCAATACCCAAAGCCATCTGTTTCCCATATGGGTGAGACGAAGGAAAAACTTTTTTTTAGGTTGACTTGTTTACGATGTACGCAATATGCCACGTGTGGGGCCCTTTTTGGCCACCCAACCCACAATATCTATTTCGTGCGCACTCTTCACGTTTTGATTTTCCGCCGTTCAATCAAAGTTTTTATTTCCAGCAGACACGTCCCCTGTAATTTGGTGTCCGACAAAATTCAATTTATTCAATTACACTTGTCGACACCTTATTTTGGCAGGTCCCAAAAGTCTCTCTTTCGCTCCGTTTCGCATTGAAGGGGCTGACGGGTAAAGGTCCAGAAAGCCCGCGCACGCACGGTCCAGCCCGGTCCAGTCCAGTTTGGCCGATCCCAGGCGGAAAAGTTTACCGAAGAAAGATATATTGAAATCAATCTCCATTAATGTTTGTTTATCGTCGTCGTGCCACCTTTTTGCGTTCCACTTTCCGCAAAGTTGTTGCGACTTTTCAATTTCGGGGAAACGGTTTTTTTTTTTGCTTGGGAAAAACTTTGAGATTAGAAATTTAATAAAACTTGGCTTAACTCGTTATTTAGGGTTTTTCAAAAACTAAAATTCAACGAATGCTGATCAATCAGAAAACTATATTGATCATAGTATTGGACCGTAAATTATCTTTTAAACCTGATTGTTCTTATATAAATCTGTTCTGTAAGAGCATATTTAAAAGATCTCGGCAATAATGTTTTCGTTGATGGATGAAATCAGATTAATTGTATAATGTTTAGAATAGGTGTTATTATACTTTCATACAATTCTAGAGTAAGGCCTTTAGATCTATTGACTTGTTTTAATTTGCGGTAATAACTCCAAATGGCACGAATATTTGGATTCTACACACTCGAACATACATCAATTAGATACGTTCTAGTTAGTTTGAATCAAACATGAATACCATTTTGCCAAGTAAATTATACTTACAGATTATCAATCGATCGAAAATTCTCGATTTGAAGTTTGAAGCACTCTCTAGAAAAAGGATGCAAGGGCGGAAATTACTGACTATAAAGTTCAGAGGTCTGCCAGGAACTCCTCCGGAAGTTCCTCCGAAAGTTCCCTCAAGAATTCTTTCAGAAGTTCCTTCGGGAATTCATCTGGAAGTACCTTCATGAGTTTATAGGCAAGTTCCTCCGCAAGACGCTTTTGAAAATTATCCAGAAATTCCTCCAAGAATTCCTCCACAAGATCCTCCGAGAATTCCTTCGGAATTTCTTCCAGAAATTCTTTTAGAAGTTCCTTCGGGAATTCATCTGAAAGTATACTTTAGTATAGAAAGGTATACCTTCGGGAGTTTATCTAGAAGTTCATCCAGGAATTCCTCCGCCAGTTCCTTTTGAAATTTCTTCAGAAATTCCTTCAAGAATTCATCCGCAAGATCCTCCGAGAATTCCGTCGGGAATGCCTCCAGAAATCCTTAGAAAGCACCTCCAGGAATTCCTCCACAAGTTCCTTCTGATTTTTTTTTCAGAAATTTCTCAAAGAATTCCTCTACAACATCCTTCGGAAATTCTTTCGGAAGATCCTCCAGGAATTCCTTCAGAAATTCCTTCGGGAATCCATCTGGAAGTTCATCCAGAAATTTCCTCAAGAATTTCTCCAAGAACTCCAGCGCAAGATCTTACGGAAATTCCTCCATCCTAACAGATTATAATGGAAATTCATCATCAGAATTTTTAACAATTTCTTATTGAAATTCCATACAATTTCCTCCGGAAGTTCCTCCTGAGATTCCTCCAGTAGTTTTTACCGGACCTTATCTCTTCCTAGAAATTTCTAACGGAAGTTCCCCCAGGAATACCTCCAAAAGTTTTTCTGGAATTCCTCCGGAGGTTTTTCTGGAAGTTTTTCCAACAATTCCTCCGGTAGTTCCTCCAGAAATTTCTCTGAAAGTTCCCCCAAATAATTCGTTCAGAAAATCTTCTCCAGCTCCTCTAGAAGATTCTCCTGGAATTCCTCCGGAAGTTCTTCCAGGAATTCCTAAACAAATCTCTCCATAAATTCCTTCAGAAATTTCAAAAGGAATTCCTTCGGAAGTTTCTACAAAAAAGTAGAAGAGCTTGAATGTGTTGATTTTACAGCATATCGTTATCGGTTGAGAATTACTATGCGAAAAATTGGCTTTGTTCACAATTTTCGGAAAAATCCGTCTTCGTTGCCAAAATCGAATGCGGTCTGAATAATAAAAAGAAGTACATTTCTAGTCGAAAAATGGATAAGATTCATTGCAATTTAGTGAAAAAGATGCTTTTTATCGGCAGCATTGATGAAAAGGACTTTTATATTCTGTTTTTTGAATGAAATAGGCTCAAAATAAGATTTCAGCTAGTATCGCCGATGATAAGCGCAGGGTTCTGAAATGAACACCCAACAAAACGGCTTTTTTTTCTATCTCAGGCGACCAAATGAAAACATCGTGGGTTATTTGATCAATTTCGCATAAAATGCAGCCGGCCAGGACAAAAGGCACTACGCTGGTGGTCAGATTAACTGTCGGTTAAAACGAGGAGAAAGGCCCTCCGAGCGCTACGGAGACTTCACGCTGGTCATCCTGATAAAAGGTCTACAAAGAGTAGTACTATGAATGCAGGTCAGTAATATTTGAAGCTAAGAGAAAACAGTGAAAGGATTTCCTCGATTCGGTCAATCCGGTCAAACTGTGGGGAACTATGGGGAAAAGCCAACGCGCTTAGTGGCAAGCGAAGATCTTTCCACATCCACCTTGATACACCCGGTAGTACTATTACCGATTCCACTGAGATAGCCAACACACTTGGGGAGTACTTTGCCGGGCTAGCATAGAACGGTTACTCTACCGAGTTTCAGTGGACAATCACTGGTAACATTTCGTCCCAGCAACCTTCCAGGTTCCCCCAGATGCACAAAGTTCTGGCTTCAATCTACCGTTTTCTGCTGCCGAGCTGTCTTTCGCCCTTTCCAACAGTAATGGGATGTCTTCCGGTCCATACAAGATTGAGTACCCCATGCTGAAAAATCTACCGCCTTTCGCTAAGATCCGGTTCCTAGAGTTGGTCAACCGAAAGAAGGCTGACCTTCCCGGAAGAGTGGCGAAAAAGTTTGTTCATCCCCATTTCTTAGAACAACATCTCCCGGGATTCATGAAGTACAGGCCCATCTCGCTGACCTCTTGTGTGTCCAAGGTCGTCGAGAGAATGGTGAACCGGTGGCTACGCGACAAACTAGAAAGCAGAAGGTAGACTCGTATTCTGACAGCATGCGTTCCGCCCAGGGTACGGTACTGGCACATATTTTGCAAACTTGGGTGATGTTTTGCAAAATGCATACAATAAGGGGAAAAAATGTGACCTGGTGTCCTTGGATATCTCCAAGGCCTTTAACAAGACTTGGACTCCCTTCGTCCTTCAATAATTGAGTGAGTTGGGATTTTCCGGCAACATCCTCACTTTTGTTCGAAACTTTCTCACATGACGCTCACTTCAAAGTTCTGATTGGAAACCAGGGTTCGAGGACTCTCCCGGAAGAGACTGGTGAGTTTCGTTCACTTCTACCGATTTTTTACGTCTTCATCTATGCCGACGATATATTGCTGGTAATCGTTGGTGACACTCCAAGCCGCTCTGAGGACACGTCTGCCGTTGGAAGCACCAGTTGTCCGGACCAAGCGTCAAGTTGGGAGAGCATCCCATCTCCAACAAAAAAAAGTTCTTGGAGTTCCCACAGATCGGAGCCTCTCATTCCTACCGCATTTCTGCGAAGTCAAAGTTAATTGTAAAACAAGAGTTAATCGGATTCGGATAGGGGAGGCTTCCGAGCCTCTTGAAAGGAGGCTTCCGAGCCTCTTGAAAGGAGGCTTCCGAGCCTCTTGAAAGGAGGCTTCCGAGCCTCTTGAAAGGAGGCTTCCAAGCCTCTTGAAAGGAGGCTTGAGGCCTCTTGAAAGGAGGCTTCCGAGCCTCTTGAAAGGAGGCTTCGAGCCTCTTGAAAGGGGGCTTCCGAGCCTCTTGGAAAGGAGGCTTCCAGAGCCTCTTGAAAGGAGGCTTCAGCCTCTTGAAGGAGGCTTCCAGGCCTCTTGAAAGGAGGCTTGAGCCTCTTGAAGGAGGCTTCCGAGCCTCTTGAAAGGAGGCTTCCGAGCCTCTTGAAGAGGCTTGAGCCTCTTGAAAGGAGGCTTCCGAGCCTCTTGAAAGGAGGCTTGAGGCCTCTTGAAAGGAGGTTTCTAAGCCTCTTGAAAGGAGGCCTCCGAGCCTCTTGAAAGGAGGCTTCCGGGCCTCTTGAAAGGAGGCTTCCGAGCCTCTTGAAAGGAGGCTTCCGAGCCTCTTGAAAGGAGGCTTCCGAGCCTCTTGAAAGGAGGCTTCCGAGCCTCTTAAAAAAGGCTTCCGGGCCTCTTGAAGGGAGGCTGGAGCCTTGAAAGGAGGCTTCCGGAGTCTCTCTTGAAAGGAGGCTTGAGCCTCTTGAAAGGAGGCTTCCGAGCCTCTTGAAGGAGGCTTCCAGGCCTCTTGAAAGGAGGCTTCAGGCCTCTTGAAAGGAGGCTTCCAGAGCCTCTTGAAAGGAGGCTTCCAGGCCTCTTGAAAGGAGGCTTCCAGAGCCTCTTGAAAGGAGGCTTGAGCCTCTTGAAGGAGGCCTGCCTCTTGAAAGGAGGCATCCGAGCCTCTTGAAGGAGGCCTGAGCCTCTTGAAAGGAGGCTTCCGAGCCTCTTGAAAGGAGGCTTCCGAGCCTCTTGAAAGGAGGCTTCTGAGCCTCTTGAAAGGAGGCCGGGCCTCTTGAAGGAGGCTTCCAGGCCTCTTGAAGGAGGCTGCCTCTGAGAGGAGGCTTCAGCCTCTTGAAGGAGGCTTCCGGGCCTCTTGAAGGAGGCTTCCAGGCCTCTTGAAAGGAGGCTTCAGGCCTCTTGAAAGGAGGCTTCAGAGCCTCTTGAAAGGAGGCTTCCAGGCCTCTTGAAAGGAGGCCCTGGCCTCTTGAAAGGAGGCTTCTGAGCCTCTTGAAGGAGGCTTCCTGAGCCTCTTGAAAGGAGGCTTCTGAGCCTCTTGAAAGGAGGCTTCCTGAGCCTCTTGAAGGAGGCTTCTGAGCCTCTTGAAAGGGAGGCTTCCAGGCCTCTTGAAAGGAGGCTTTGAGTCTCTTGAAAGGAGGCTCTGAGTCTCTTGAAAGGAGGCTTCCAGGCCTCTTGAAAGGAGGCTTCGGCCTCTTGAAAGGAGGCCTGAGCCTCTTGAAAGGAGGCTTCTGAGCCTCTTGAAAGGAGGCTTCCAGGCCTCTTGAAAGGAGGCCTGAGCCTCTTGAAAGGAGGCTTCCAGGCCTCTTGAAAGGAGGCTTCCAGAGCCTCTTGAAAGGAGGCTCAGAGCCTCTTGAAAGGAGGCTTGAGGCCTCTTGAAGGAGGCTTCCAGGCCTCTTGAAAGGAGGCTTCCGGGCCTCTTGAAGGAGGCTTCCAGGCCTCTTGAAGGAGGCTTCCAGGCCTCTTGAAGGAGGCTTCTGAGCCTCTTGAAAGGAGGCTTGAGCCTTGAAAGGGAGGCTTCGAGCCTCTTGAAGGAGGCTTCCAGAGCCTCTTGAAAGGAGGCTTCCAGGCCTCTTGAAAGGAGGCTTCCAGGCCTCTTGAAAGGAGGCTTCCGAGCCTCTTGAAAGGAGGCTCTGAGTTCTTGAAAGGAGGCTTCCGGGCCTCTTGAAGGAGGCTTTGGGCCTCTTGAAGGAGGCTCTGAGGCCTCTTGAAAGGAGGCTTCCGGGCCTCTTGAAAGGAGGCTCTGAGCCTCTTGAAAGGAGGCTTCCAGGCCTCTTGAAAGGAGGCTTCCGGGCCTCTTGAAAGGAGGCTTCCGAGCCTCTTGAAGGAGGCTCTGAGCCTCTTGAAAGGAGGCTTCCGGGCCTCTTGAGGAGGCTTCCAGGCCTCTTGAAAGGAGGCTTCCAGGCCTCTTGAAAGGAGGCTTGAGCCTCTTGAAGGAGGCTTCTGAGCCTCTTGAAAGGAGGCTTCCAGGCCTCTTGAAAGGAGGCTTCCGGGCCTCTTGAAGGAGGCTTCCGAGCCTCTTGAAGGAGGCTTCCTGAGCCTCTTGAAGGAGGCCTGAGCCTCTTGAAAGGAGGCTTCTGAGCCTCTTGAAAGGAGGCTTCCGAGCCTCTTGAAAGGAGGCTTGAGCCTCTTGAAGGAGGCTTCCAGGCCTCTTGAAAGGAGGCTTCCTGAGCCTCTTGAAAGGAGGCTTCTGAGCCTCTTGAAAGGAGGCTTCCGGGCCTCTTGAAAGGAGGCTCTGAGCTCTTGAAAGGAGGCCTGAGCCTCTTGAAAGGAGGCTTCCGAGCCTCTTGAAGGAGGCTTCCAGGCCTCTTGAAGGAGGCTTGAGCCTCTTGAAAGGAGGCTTCCAGGCCTCTTGAAAGGAGGCTTCTGAGCCTCTTGAAAGGAGGCTTCCAGGCCTCTTGAAAGGAGGCTTGAGCCTCTTGAAGGAGGCTTCCGGGCCTCTTGAAGGAGGCTTCCAGGCCTCTTGAAGGAGGCTGAGCCTCTTGAAGGAGGCTTCCAGGCCTCTTGAAGGAGGCTTCCAGGCCTCTTGAAGGAGGCTTCCGAGCCTCTTGAAGGAGGCTTCCAGGCCTCTTGAAGGAGGCTTCCAGGCCTCTTGAAGGAGGCTTCAGGCCTCTTGAAAGGAGGCTTCCAGGCCTCTTGAAGGAGGCTGGGCCTCTTGAAAGGAGGCTTCCGAGCCTCTTGAAGGAGGCTTCCGGGCCTCTTGAAAGGAGGCTTCCGGGCCTCTTGAAAGGAGGCTTGAGCCTCTTGAAAGGGAGGCTTCAGGCCTCTTGAAGGAGGCTTGAGCCTCTTGAAAGGAGGCTTCCAGAGCCTCTTGAAAGGAGGCTTCCGAGCCTCTTGAAGGAGGCTTGAGGCCTCTTGAAAGGAGGCTTCCGAGCCTCTTGAAAGGAGGCTTCTGAGCCTCTTGAAAGGAGGCTTCCAGGCCTCTTGAAAGGAGGCCTGAGCCTCTTGAAGGAGGCTTCCGGGCCTCTTGAAAGGAGGCTCTGAGCCTCTTGAAGGAGGCTTCCGGGCCTCTTGAAGGGAGGCTTCAGGCCTCTTGAAAGGAGGCTTCCTGGGCCTCTTGAAAGGAGGCCTGAGCCTCTTGAAAGGAGGCCTGGGCCTCTTGAAGGAGGCTGGGGCCTTGAAGGAGGCTTCCGAGCCTCTTGAAAGGAGGCTTCCGAGCCTCTATAAAGGAGGCTTCCGAGCCTCTTGAAAAGAGGCTTCCGAGCCTCTTGGAAGGAGGCTTCCGAGCCTCTTAAAAGGAGGCTTCCGAGCCTCTTGAAAGGAGGCTTCCGAGGCCCTTGAATGAAGGCTTCCAAGCCTCTAGAAAGGAGGTTTCAGAGCCTCTTGAAGGAGGCTTCCGAGCCTCTTGAAGGGGGGCTTCCGAGCCTCTTGAAAGGAGGCTTCGGGGCCGCTTGAAAGGAGGCCTGAGCCTCTTGAAAGGAGGCTTCCGAGCCTCTTGAAAGGAGGCTTCCTGAGCCTCTTGAAAGGAGGCTTTGAGCCTCTTGAAAGGAGGCTCTGAGCCTCTTGAAGGAGGCTTCCAGGCCTCTTGAAAGGAGGCTTCCAGGCCTCTTGAAAGGAGGCTTCCGGGCCTCTTGAAAGGAGGCTTCTGAGCCTCTTGAAAGGAGGCTTCCAGAGCCTCTTGAAAGGAGGCTTCTGAGCCTCTTGAAGGAGGCATCCGAGCCTCTTGAAGGAGGCTCCGGGCCTCTTGAAAGGAGGCTTCCAGGCCTCTTGAAAGGAGGCCAGAGCCTCTTGAAAGGAGGCTTCCGAGCCTCTTGAAAGGAGGCTTCCGAGCCTCTTGAAGGAGGCTTCCGGGCCTCTTGAAAGGAGGCTTCCGAGCCTCTTGAAAGGAGGCTTCCGGGCCTCTTGAAAGGAGGCTTCCGAGCCTCTTGAAAGGAGGCTTCCGGGCCTCTTGAAAGGAGGCTTCCGAGCCTCTTGAAAGGAGGCTTCCGAGCCTCTTGAAAGGAGGCTTCCGGGCCTCTTGAAAGGAGGCTTCCGAGCCTCTTGAAAGGAGGCTTCCGAGCCTCTTGAAAGGAGGCTTCCGAGCCTCTTGAAAGGAGGCTTCCGAGCCTCTTGAAAGGAGGCTTCCGAGCCTCTTGAAAGAACGCAATTTTCACAAGTTACACAACTTCATGAATAAGTATTTAATAGAATTGTAATACATACTCCATTACGCATTTTTGTCGGAGGTACCCCCTGGGGCCAACGAAGGTACCCCCATGGGTACATGCACCCCAGCTTGAGAATCGCTGATCTAAGCCATGGATCGAAGGTTACAAGGGAAATTTAAGAACTGAGTCCGAGGTATTTGGAACTTGAAATCCAGCCACGTGATTTCTCGGCTGAAGATCTGATTAAATACTTTAAATTAGTTTCGAATCACACAAGCTTAAATGATTTGTTAGTTTTCAATAAATATTCTTTTACATTCTACTATACATGTCATCTATTGAATTTATTTGAAATGAAGTACATTCTGTTAAATATGTAAAGTATTTAAATTTATTTATCGCTATTTTATTTTGCAAAAACAGAACAAAACTTCAGTTCGAAATAATTAAAATGAGATTTCTTGGAGATCCACGGGATTGATTTCCAATGTTTTGTTCTGATTTGAAGACTCAAAGTTGCAGTCCATTCGAGTTGTACGCAAAGGTGACCTTGAACTACGTAGCTGTATGTAATGTTCAGGTTTTCAGGTTCGATGAGACCAAAACAAGCGTTTTTCAAGCCCAGAGAGAGTGCTCCTGAGATTGAGTGAGCATTACGAACCCTGGTGATGTATATTATTTTTTGACCAACATTTGAAAAGGATGATGAAAATAAAATTAGTCGTTTTGAAAATTTTATCTTGAAGTTCAATCGGAAAATTTAGTCTTGACTTCACTGTTTACATTAAATTGGTAATAGTTAGGTTTACATTTAAATGATAATCGATTCCGTAATTTGAAAAGTTATCGCCGATGACAACCTGCCAACTTTTCACACCTGAGAAGTTATCAAATGATAATTCCAATTATTATCGTTTGAGAATGATTCAGCACAGCCCTGGCTGATAGTGTACCGCTGCAACCGTCAACGACGCAAATTGGAACAGAGACTAAGCACCCGCAACTAAGTCAGTCTAAACTCCCGGTGGCTCAGTAAAGCCCATAGTTTCGCGAACGAAAAACGGTCATCAAATAATTTCCCTTGAAAAAGGCTAAATACATTCGGCCGAAACGTCGAGTAATTACAAAATCTAACCGTTTTGATTATCCTCAGACTGAGAAAGCCACATCCATAAGCATTGATAGTAATTATTATTCCTTCACGTGAGTTGCGTCGAACTTTGCGTTTACTCCGGCAGACATTGGCAAAAACAAGCCGAAGAAAGTTTCCCAGAACGCAGCTACTGCAGCAATGAAGAAGATTCGGAGCCCCTTTACTGGACGTAAGTGAGAAGCTGCCGTCAAACGCCTCCAAGTTTTCGAGAGAAAACGCGTGTGTAAGCTAGTAGAAATGAACTGCACCAGCTAAAAGTCCTGTAAGTTGCAATAATTTGACGTCTATGCTGGCTTGATGTTTCCAGCCTTGCGAACAAAGGCGCATTCTCGATCCGATCTAGGATGTTTTCGGATGGGAAACATTCTCGACACCCTGGGCATAGTGTATCAACTGACTTTGAGATGTAAAGGCGGGCATACAAAGCTTTCAATTAATAAGTTCCAAGTTCCAGTTGATATGTAGTGCTATGGAAGAAAAAGCTTGCGATGAACTACGAGATTGACTGATTCACATAGCATATTCAAATAGCATAAAAAGTGATTCGTGTAAGAATAAATCGCGTAAAAAACGACTTCAGTGTACATCGGAACGTTGACTGTTCCTTGATTGAATAGTCCAAGAAAATTGAAAATCCAACGAGAAACGGCTGATCGTTAATATGATCAAAGTCTATCATATTTTCGGTACGTTTTTCATTTTTTTGCAATCTTAAAGTGCACCCCAATAGAAAAGACAGACGTTATCATTATTATCTTTATTTGTGAGGTTTTCGGCCCTGGACCGGTTCACCTCGTGGCAAGACAGACGTAGTTCTACGTCAAAAAATAAATCTCATATCACATACCCGCACTTCGAAGTGATAATCTGTTTACTTTCACTTTGAGAATTTTCCCCTAACTCTAGTCTCTAGTATCGGATGACGATGATGACCGGTGAAAAAGCCAGAGCGTTAGGCGGAGAAAGTTATTTGATTAATATACAACAGTCTCACCTTCTGGGGCGTGAAACGAGACAGCAGCGGTGGTCGTTGCGGTAATATGCGTCTGATGATGCCGAAAAGTGACCAAAAGTTTCTCCGCCGGCAAGGGTCACGATTTGCACGGTAGATAGTGATTGGGTTGATGGATTGCAGTTTGTGCAGATTTGTGTGAGAAAATAAGATGTTTCGATTATGATAGGAAATGAAAGTCAGCTTGGAAAAGTCATCATTGGAAACATATCAGTCTTTTTTGATAAGTTGTTTTGAAAGCGATCAATTTTTAATAATTACGCGAAATTTTAGTGTGAATATTGAAAAGCGTAATTATGTTCGTCCCTCCTTAGCCGTGTGGTAAAACGCGCGGCTACAAAGCAAGACCATGCTGAGGGTGGCTGGGTTCGATTCCCGGTGCCGGTCTAGGCAATTTTCGGATTGGAAATTGTCTCGACTTCCCCGGGCATAAAAATATCATCGTGTTAGCGTCATGATATACGAATTCAAAAGTGGTAACTTGGCTAAGAAACCTTGCAGTTAATAACTGTGAAAGTGCTTAATGAACACTATGCTGCGAGGCGGCTCTGTCCCAGTGTGGGGATGTAATGCTAATAAGAAGAAGAAGAAGAGTTTTGTTCGTCAAGTCTGCGAGTAAGTTCAAATATCGTCAGGTATGCTTGAATTTCATATTCATTTGTGTTCAAACGCAAAATCTCATTCATTCTGTTTACAGAGTACCTATCAAAGTAAGATTTCAAAGTTTAAGAAATATTAAAAGATTGCCTGATATATTGGAATACATGTTCCGTACAAAATTTGAAAAGTTTTTTGACCATATCCATATGAAAGTTTCGCACAAAAGCCTCCACCACGGGCGCTTAAAATCCATCTCACGAATCAAATTTACATCCTCGGTGTAACTTTTCGAGCAATAAATTATGTTCCGCGGTTGGGATTTGCCGCAAGCAGCCCAAAATAACTGTGGAGGAAAAATGATCCAACGAGTTGGGAACTCAATTTTCCACCCGAACTGGAAAAAACGTCTTCATCGCTGCATGTCTTCTGCAGAGAGTCCCACCGCACACACCACAGCAGGAAACAGTCATTCCGTCTGTTCGCTTCCAGTCTGTATGTGGGTCCACGGATAGATTGAAGCAAAAGTTGCTGTAGTCAGTCCGTTCGCTAGTGGTTCCCACGAGAAGCGACGTCGAAGGAAGAAATTTGCCTTCCTACACGACTCACGTCTGCGGTACGTGATCGAGCTTTGCGGACGATTTGTCTTACTCACGTTACTTTTTCGCCGCGGTCGCTATTCACCTACTGTTTTTTTTCTCTGTAGACTTACTCGTTTTCCCGGAAAATGCTGTATTTGTGATTCTGTTCAACATTCGTGGCTGTCGGGTACAGCATGGCGCTTTCACTTTGCCTCACCAGAATGGAAATTACATGAGTCAATAATTAAACAACGAAATTTCATCTTCATTTCTATCGTTCTGAGTGGCTTGATTCTTCGTAGAATTTCTTTTGTTTCTCCTGTACAAACAATGAAGTAGGTCACTCCGATCCCAATCACTGCCGCTTGAGGGATTCATTATGCTGCTACAATAAAAAAAATCCTCAACACTGTTCAGGCAGCTTCCGTACGGCTTGAATCATAATATGTAAGAGAGGATTGTCCATGGTGCGTCCTCCAAAACATGTTCAAGCTCGAGTTTTTTTTTAGCCTATAGTGGCACGATGTCCCCAATTGGGGATGTAATTCAAACAAAGAAGAAAATTGAATAAACAATATCTACGTTGGGAAATTTGAATATTTCTAATCTATAGCTATTGTTCTATTATTTTACTTTTAGTTTTAACTATCCGCAGACGGAACTGGATACTGTATACTGAATTTGTGGTGCATTTTGCGCACCTTTCCTCCACAGAATCTCATGAATAAGCTCGGCTAAAAGCTGCTCTAATGACTTGAAGAGGTAAACAAAAGCGATGTGCCTGTGCTTCATTTTCACCACGCTTTTCAACGGCGGCGTCGACGACGGCGACGTTATTCCCCAGCGACAGAACAACAATAACTCACTGTACAGGCGACCGTGCTCGTGGAGGCTTTATCAGCCGTTTTCCAGGGCTCTGGGTTCATCCGGGCGCGTTGGTTGTGGCGCACCCGTAGCATGGGTTTGGCATTTGCTCGGGCGTGATTGCTTGTGCAAGATGGCTTCAGAACTCCCCCATCAGAACAGCAACACAATGAGCGTTTGAATGTTGTTGTTTTCTTAGCGTTTTGGAACAAGTTTTGCAACTTTGTGGAGTGGACGGAGTGAGGTGATTTCTGTAGCTTGAATTATTAAGCGATGCATTTGTTAAATCATAATATGGTTGCAAAACTTGGGGACTGCACAGAATTGTGTCACGGTAAACAAAACATTGTGAATTTTCAAGTTTGACTTGAAAGTTTCAGCATACTGGCTATCCAAAAAATGGGATATGCTTCTGAAGTTTTCAAATTTGAAAAGAATTCTATCGCAATGATGTTTTTCAAAAACTATGTTACCAGATATTGCTGCCATTTTATATAAGGTACACTGGGGGAAGTGGAAAAGGAAAAATCGATAGTGCATGTTTGAATTAGTGTAAAACCTGTTTAAATGATCTAAATGCGTTCAATCAAAATGGACTATCAAAAACAGTCAATTTTGCACCAACTGTGCGGTAATTCATACCATTTTGGTCACTTGAAATTTATGGAAATAGATTTTAAAATTAGGAGTTGTTTTTCCACTTACCATAGTGGGATGGGGTAAGTGGAAAACCCATGTTACCTTGACCTTCAATAGTGATGAGTAGTTACATATAACTAAACTCAATACGATAATTGCTCTGAGTATCATTTGTGGGATAATTTCATTACCTCAACGGCATAGATCCTTAAGGAATTCTCGTAATAGCTAGGGGAGGGCTGGTTTTGCCTTCTCGAACACTTAATGTACGTAAAGTCTATATGTTCGCCCCAAAGATGAACTTTTAAAAGAAAAAATGGGCCTTACAGGGTTATAAACTAATCAACTTGGTTTAACGAATTGAGAAGATGTCTGTATGTGCGTATTTGTATGTATGTGTGTGCGCAAAGCACATACAAAATTATCAGCTATTCTTTAGCACTTGTCCTTAACCAATTTGTTCGCAAAAAAATGAATTCAACGGCGAAACTTGTTATGAAAAAAAATTAATGCGAACTATACAATATGTTTACCTATAAGTGCTATTTTTACCTTTCTTATACATTTTTTTTTCATATGTAAAACATGTGAAAGGCATCAATACCGATAGGTGGATTTATCAGGCATTTTCTCATTTATATGAGTCCAACCACTACTGAAATCACAATGATAACAAAGAAGGAACATATTAAGATTTACAGCTATCGAAATAAACCCTGGAGGGAAGAAAAAAATTGCGTAATTAGAACATTATCCACTTCCCCCGCAGTGTTTGATATCAGGGGTAAGTGTAAAATCTTTGAATTATTTGCTTTCTTGGTACAAACCACTACCAATTTAATGGGATTAGTTTAATTGTATTAGAATGGTCACCTGTGATGTAAATTCACTTGAAAAAAGAACAATTGGTGCAAATAAGAATTGATTTTTTGAATGCAAAAATCAACTTTTCATGAAGCTTAAAATAACAGTTCAAGCGTTAACCGTGTTAGTGTATGTATTATACAAATTTCAACATAGTATTAGGGTGAGCATCAAAGTATATTCTTGCAGAATGTTATGATGTGGTAAAAACTGTAAAGTATGTACAATTACAATTTTTCGAGTCGATTTTACACTTACCCCTTTTTCCACTTCCCCAGTGTACCTTACTTACTTATGGGTGCTGTATACTTACAGTGGTGCAACCGACTTGAAAGCCCTAATAACATTTTGGTTTCATACTGGTTTTATCACACTCTTGTAGAGTAAATCATGGTATTCGAGAGCGTTATAAAACTTAAAATGTTACTTGGGAAATCTTCATCCTGAGCGATGTTTAGCTATCGCTTTAACCTGTTGCCAGGTTAGACTTCAGCTGACTTCTTTTTTTTTATTTTTTTTTTTAACTAATTTTATTTGCTAATTATGTAATACATGCATTCATCTCTTAGACTAGGTGTTCCGTGTTTTCTTAACACTATCATCCTTATTTGCTATGTTACGCTTTTAGTTATTATTAATACATTTCAATTGCCTCTAGCAGTTAGAATTTTTTCCTTTGGTTGAATTGAACCATGTAGGAATTACAATGTTTTCTACTTAAACTAAACTTAACCTATTTTATACTAAGGGTACAAGGAGTTAATCGTTGCAATAGAAGATTGCAACGATTTTAGTCTAAAATTGGAAATTATTTTTGTTGGACATTTGTTGCAATGTCTCAATATTAGAAATTCTATGAAGTTCATTGGTACTATACCACGGAGGCAACTTCAGAATCATTTTCAAAATTTTATTTTGAATCCTCTGGAGTGCCTTCTTTCTGGTATTGCAGCAACTAGCCCATATTGGCACAGCATACAACATGGCAGGTTTAAAAATTTGTTTGTAAATCAACAATTTGTTCTTAAGACAAAGTTCTGATGTTCTGTTTATAAGTGGATATAGACATATATTTGTTACATTTGGCTTAAATGACTTCAATGTGATTTTCAAAACTTTATTTTTGACCTAGCAGAATCCCTAAATATTTAGCTTCGCTAGACCAATTCATTGGAATATAATTCATAGTGACAATATTTCTGCTAGAAGGTTTCAAATAAGAAGCTCTCGGTTTACGTGGGAAAATTATAAGCTGAGTTTTTGAAGCATTCGGGAAAATTTTCCATTTTGCAAGTAAGTGGAGAAAATATCCAAACTTTTTGCAATCTACTACAATTGACACGAAGGCTTCACCTTTTGGCGAAAAGGCCCGTGTCATCTGCAATCAAAGATTTTTGACACCCTGGTGGTAAATCAGGTAAGTCAGAAGTAAAAATGTTATACAATATGGGCCCCAGTATGCTGCCTTGGGGACACCAGCCCTTACAGGTAATCTATCAGATTTAGTATTCTGATAGTTTACCTGCAGTGAGCGATCTGATAAATAATTTTGGATCAGTTTAATGATGTACAGAGGAAAATTAAAATTCATCAATTTTACAATCAAACCTTCATGCCAAACACTGTCAAATGCTTTCTCTATATCAAGAAGAGCAACTCCAGTCGAATATCCTTCAGATTTGTTGAGCCGAATTAAGTTCGTAACTCTTAATAACTGATGAGTGGTTGAATGCCCATGGCGAAAACCAAATTGCTCATCAGCAAAAATAGAATTGTCATTAATATGAACCATCATTCTATTTAAAATAATCTTTTCAAACAGTTTGCTTATTGAAGAAAGAAAAATGATTGGGCGATAACTAGAAGCCTCAGCTGGATTTTTACCTGGCTTCATAATTGGAACTAATTTGGCGTTTTTCCATTTATCTGGAAAGTATGCCAATTGAAAACATTTGTTAAATAAATTAACCGAAAAGGAAAAAGAGCTCTCAGGAAGTTTTTTGATAAGTATGTAGAAAATACCATTATCACCAGGGGCTTTCATATTTTTAAATTTTCTAGTAATAGATTTCACTGCATCCAAATTAGTTCCCAACAAAGGGTAAAAAACATTATCTTGGCTGAGAATGTCTTCGAAGCTTCGTGTAACCTGATCCTCAATTGGACTAGTGAGACCTAGACTAAAATTATGGGCACTCTCGAACTGCTGAGCAAGTTTTGAGCCTTTTCGCCATTTGTTAATAAAATTTTATTTCCCTCTTTAAGCGCTGGAATTGGCTTTTGAGGTTTTTAAGAATTTTGTTAATTTCCAAAAAGGTTTCGAACTAGGATCCAATTGGGATGCATTATTCTCAAAGTTGGTAGTTCTCAGAATAGCGAAACGTTTTTAATTTCATTTTGCAAATCTCGCCAAATAACTTTCAACGCGGGATCGCGAGTTCTTTAGTATTGCCTTCGCCTCACATTTTTAAGACGGATCAGTAGCTGAAGATCGTCGTCAATAATAATGGAGTTGAATTTAATTTCACATTTCAGGAATTGCAATGCCTCTGGCTTCGACAATTAAATTTGTCAAAGATACGAGAGCATTATCAATATCACTTTTGGTATCGAGAGGAATATCAACATCAAAATTCCTATCGATATACGTTTCTGATAAATCCCAATCAGCTCTATGATAATTAAAAGTAGAGCTGATTGGATTATAAATCTTCTTGTGAGATTTCAAATGTCACAGGAAGGTGATCAGAGTCAAAGTCAGCATGAGTTACCAATTGGCCACACAGCTGACTTGAATCCGTTAAAACTAAATCAATTGTAGAAGGATTTCGACTGGAAGAAAAACAAGTTGGTCCATTGGGATATTGAATAGTATAATATCCCGCAGAACAATCTTCAAATAAAATTTTACCATTGGAATTGCTTTGAGCATTATTCCATGAACGGTGTTTGGCATTGAAATCACCAATTACGAAGAATTTTGATTTGTTGCGAGTCAGAATTTGAAGATCAGCTTTCAACAAATTCTTTTGCTGCCCATTGCATTGAAAAGGCAAGTAGGCTGCAATGAAGGAAAATTGTCCAAAATTTGTTTCAACAGAAACTCCCAAGGTTTCAAAAACTTTGGTTTCAAACGAAGAAAATAATTTATGTTTGATACGTCTATTAATGACAATGGCGACCCCACCACAGGTGCTGTCAAGACGATCATTTCTGTAGATAAAATAGTTTGGATCTCTTTTAATGGAGAGTCCTGGTTTTAAATACGTTTCAGTTATAATGGCAATATGCACATTATGAACTGAAAGGAAGTTGAATAATTCATCTTCCTTACCCTTTAGAGAGCGGGCATTCCAATTTAGAACTTTCACACAATTATTTGGATCCATTGAAACGGAGTCCGATAACAATTTTTTGTGTGTACTTTATACCAACCTGAACAGCTTCAGGAATGGTATTTGCTTTGAACATTGCATCAATCATGTGATGCAATTGTTCAGTTAAGAAATCAAAATCGGAAGCAGTCATGCTACCTGAATCGGCAACATGACCGTTATTTTCCGTTGGGACATGGGTATAAACCTCATTTTGTGAAGAGAAATTTTGTCTACCAGCAGCGATGTTTGCATACGTAGGTATGTACATTCGAAAAAATAAAATTTACTGAAGTGCTTGCTACCCGTTGAGGACCAGCAAAATTTGTGCGTGGATTGTGGTGGGTATGAATTGCTCGACCGGTAACTGGTTTCGAATTTTGAGCGTTTGTAAAATTTCTACCCGTCGGATCTGGGATCCGATTGGAATTTCCGTCATCAATTTTGCACGGGAATTCAAAACTTTTGCGTGAAGGGCATTCCCAGAAATTGGATTTATGATTGCCCCCACAGTTTGCGCACTTAAATTTATTGGAATCTTCTCTCACAGGACATGCGTCCTTGGCGTGAGAGGTTCCACCACAAATCATGCATTTAGCATCCATGTGACAATGTTTGGTTCCATGACCCCACTTTTGGCACTTACGGCACTGGGTAGGGTTTTGGAAATTCCCCCAGGCCTGCGGAAATGTTCCCATGTAACACGGACATGAGACATAACACAGGCCTTTTCCAAACTTTTCATATTATTTAGTTCACTTTTGTTAAAATGAACTAAATAAAATTCTTGAGAAATGCCCCTCTGGGAAGTACCAGAGTGGGATTTTTTTTCATCTTAATTACTTGGACTGGTGAAAATCCAAGTAATTGGGAAATTTCAATTTTAATCTGATCCAGTGATTTGTCATCACTGGGGAGACCTTTCAAGACGACTTTGAACAATCGCTCAGTTTTGTCGTCGTATGTGAAGAATTTATGGCGCTTCTCAGTTAAATACTGAAGAAGACGTTTGCGATCGTCAAAGGATCCCGGCAATCACCCTTCCTGGCAATCTGAAATGAAACCTTGATCCCCTGAAGGTTACTCAAAATCCCATTCCTGAAGCCAGAACAGATACCGCAACAGATACCGCAATTGGCGGAATCCTTTGCGTTTTCGCATGAATCGAATCACCTGGGCTAGAGGTAGATTCGATTTGCTCAATTTCATCATTAATCAAATCGAACTGATTGCTCAGTTCGATTGGAGAAGAATTATTTCCGATATTAGAGTTAGAAGGAATATCTGAATTCTCCAGCTTCCTTCTATTTTTTCCGCGCTTGGGCAGGACGGTCTTGAAACCTTGTTTCTTTGAAGGAAGTGGAGAATTCAGAGACTCCCCTTCCTCTTGTTTTTGTTAATACTCATTGCTGAGCGTGGAGACGTGACCTTCTAAGAGGTTTTTTCCCAGAACGGTGTCCCTGCAGGATTACCACCGCTTGTCGGAATTTTACTTCCGCAAACGGGTCCAACGTAAAACGAAGGCACGGGTCCTTGCAAAGATCGTAACGGGATCAGTGGGTACAAATAGCGCTAAGAAGCACCGTTGAAATTAAAATAGCTTCGGGTAGTATTAAAAACTTCCTTCCGCAAAGAGAGAAAGAACCGCACAGCACGAAAGCACGATGCGGTCTGAGCTGACTTCTTTTATTTCTTTATTGAGACTGCGCCACCATGAGCCTTTGCTCCGATGTTATGCCGGGTTCTAGTCTAGTGCTTGTTAACAGATTTCGTTTCCGCCCCTACGGAAGATGTGGTCAACCCAGACCCACTTCTGATCCCGAATTTCTGTTGTTATCGGCCTCTCTATATATCACTATAGTGATATCGACGATGGAGCTCGTTGTTTGAGATCCAGTTGTGAGGCCACCACCCAAATAACATTTCAAGTTTTATTCCACTCTAGACATGGGTTTTAAGATCAAGTTATAAGAATAGACAATACACCACATTACTACATGACAACTACCTGATGATTACTATAAGAGTTATGACCAAGTGGACCATTATCGATATATAAAGCTATCATAAGAGTTTCAAGAAACCATTTTTAAACTATCCACAAAAAGGAAATTTGGCTTCGGCATTGACAGCTGCTGCTTTAAAAACAGAGAAATAGCTTTGTAAACAAATGATGATGATGATGATGATGATGATACTACCATCTATTGTAGCAAGGCACCTGCCGATAGCACTGGCCATATCTGATAAACGATTTGATCATGATTATACTATTGTTTGTATTTCATCAAACTCCTGTATGAAGGGCCAAAAATGGGTGGGGTGGTTCCATAAGCAGAGACACTTATGCGAATCCACGGGATGAATAGAGAATCTCCTTCCAGAAGAAAGTTCGTACATACAATAATATAATCTAGCCCTCGTTTCCCAGATTGACCCAATAGATGGGGAGAAGAGCCCGCCCTCTATCCACGAGATGTTAACAATAGGAAGTTGGCGATTCCACTCTTCCTATCCAAATCGCTTCAATCGGGTGCCCTGATGGTTTTTTTTATGGTATATAGTCATATAGTTTCAATATAATTTGTCAAAAAGGTATATATAATGGAATTCTCTCACCAAGTTTCAATTCACATGTCCTGGATGAGGAGGGACCAGCTCGTTAGATGTATGCTGTCTTCAGAGATGGAAAGGAAATAGTTCGTCAAGAAATTGCCTGGTTTGAATCAAGGAATATGCTTCATTCTAGTTCAAAGATCGAAAAATAGACTTCTTGATTTCTGAAAAGATGAAATAAAAAGACGGATGGCAGTATCATACATAATAACATAAGCGTTTAGATTAAAATAAATATGTAAAATAAATATGATTAAAATGAGTATTTTCACAAACATTTTTTTAATACATCGTAAAACAAACAAGTCTTACAATTATTATTAAACAGCTCACTAACTGAGGCAAAGCCTGGCAAAACCTAATTAAAAAGCAGTCAAACATAGAAATGTTATGTCCAAACAGGGTTGAGATTTCCTTTTCGCGATTGGAGGGATCGATTTAATTTGGTGCGTAAAAGTTTTCAATGTACACTTTTTTTCTATGTACAATTAGCAAACTGTACACTGTATGGGATAAACGAATCAATTGAGATTTTCTATTTGCTGGCAAATGGAATCCCAATTGAAAAGATGTAATAGATTTGATTAGATTGAACATTTAAATTTTAGATATGATTTAATACGGCTGAAATTTCCTTTACATTCTTTTGAAACATATCTTTATTTTCGCAATAGTGGTCTAGAGCTCCATAGCAAAAATTTTATTTGATTAATATAATTGATTAATTTATGGTATATAAAATACCATAAAATTATTCTTGAAAGCTATTTTTATTTGGAAAATATATTGAAAACTACTTAAAGTAAGGTTAAAAAACCATATGACACCTATTTTGAACTTTATTTAGCAGCCTTTCAAAACGATCGCTGACAAAAGAGATATTTAAAAATGGTATTCAGGGCGTACCATGAAAAAGAGAAGTTAGTACATTACAATTATAGTGGTTGTCGATGGAAGGGAGAGAGGGATAATTCTATCGGTAGAAAATCAGAAATGCAAACATATAAATCGGTGTCAAATGGCATAGATGAGAAGTCAGCAGAAATGTTAAAAATAGGCGAAATAACATTGAAATACCTACAAATAAAGTAGTATAAACGTTTAACTACGCCTACAAGTCCTGTAATTTTTCTTGTTTTTTGTATTAATTGTTGTGTACCGTCGCGTTCAATACGTACCAGTTCTGGTTATATATTTTCCCTGAAACCATCATACTATTTACCTGAGACATATCATCACACAACATACATCGGCGTAATCTAGCTGCCTTGCTATATCTGATAGGCTATCCGTCCTTCGTTCGTTTCATGCAATCGAGCACAATCCATCCTGCTCAAACGTTGTGCTTTCGTCTTTATGAGCCAACCTAAATTCGCCACTTTATGTTTTCCAGAGATGAATCAATATGCTGTGCAAACTGGCTCCAGTTACAGCTACCGCCTATCACAATTGAAGAACTGAAGAACATTATTTAGGGAAGTTAGTTTCCCAAAGAAAACCGTTTCCACAGCGAAAAAAAATTGACGGATCAGAAATAGCTTTGTAAACAAATGACAACAACATGGATTTGTAATGAAAATTATGATGATGATAACATATTTTTCCAAGTTCGTTTATTTGATAGGCTCAGGCGTGTATAACACTTTACGGAGCCACGCTTCTTTTGTGATACAATCGACACAATCTTATTAATAAATTAGTAAGAGAGGGGAATAAGCCAACGTATTCGTGATGATAACATATATTGATGTTTATATTATGTATATTGAGGATATTTTTTTATGTAATACAATCGGAATGAGGTGCGCGTTCAATTTTATGGCGTAAGCTAATGAGAAACTAAGATTGAACCATTGAACACCATGCACCAAATACATTGAAAATAATTATTACTACAGCATCATGAATGTCCACTAAATCGATTAGCACTTGGCCTAAATTGTGTGTAATTTGTAAGTGATATCAGAAAAAGTGTGATACGCGATAAAAATACAGTCTAATAATGAAAATCAGTGCTCCATTCCTCTGAATTGGAAATTCTTCTCCATTTTCAATATGGTCATCATAAATTTCGTTCATAACAATGTTGCTTTTACTGAACACCATTAGGCCGATACAAATATAAAATTAATTTAATGTCCCCCCCCCCCCCCCCTTCAACTTTCCAAAAATATTGAGGGGGCGGAAAACATTTTTTTTTGTTGGTTTTTTTTTGGACATTGTACATAACTGTTTTTATCTTGGTACGAAATATATCATCTATAGACCATACATTTGTTACCAAGACTATTTTAATTGAAAATACGAAAATATTCTATATCCTATTTATCAGGTCCCGAATATTGAGAGGACTCTTGCTTACAGATTCCGTCCTCCCTTGCAATATGTGGCCATTTCCATCCACGTTTTCAGCATCTATTGTTATCGGTGTTTGATGGCTTTTATGAGTAGTACATTCGAATTTTGGTGCGTGGAACAATCCGGTTGGGTCTCCGAATATTTCGAAAACTCGCGAAGGTAGCCCCAGCCTCTCTGACTCGTGCTTCCATGTCGATCTTAATTTCGCCGTCTGATGATATCAGACTGCCAGGATATTGAAATCCTCCGAACGTCCGGCTACTGCAAAGTTTGAGGGGCTGTTCTCGTTGACACTCAGCCACCTCGTCATGCTGACGTTGATGGTGAGACCCGCCGCAATGAAGCATACGGTTAGCTCGTTGTACTAACATAGCGTTTCGTGATCATTAGCCAATTCAAATCAGAGTCGTCTAGATGTTACACGAAAATAAGCTGCCAAAGCAGCTCAAGGTATGGTACACAGTCAATTGCACCCACCAAGATCTTATCGATTACGCTCAGAATTAACAGGGAAGATAAAATCTCACATCAGCGACTATCCGAATGGGGCTAGACAAAGCTCAGATCTGAAAATCTAAAAATCACTTGCACCCTTGGGTGCCACACAGATTTTCATGACTCAGACAACAGAAATCCCTTCCGTAGTCAATGAATTACAAAGGGACACTTCCAACTTGTTGCCGTGCTCCAGAAAGATACGTAGTGGGGCAAAATCTAACGTAATAGTTGCTACAACATTCGCACAGGCAGCACATTGGGGGCCCCTTTAGATTTCATGCTTCGGATGGCTGCTTCATGAAGAACACTGACTGAGACTTGGAGAAAGTATTTGAAGTGCTCGAACCAACATTTCAGCTGTCCAAGTCAGTGAGTAATTGATAATCTCCGGTTGCTGCAACCATCCTTTCTGTCCTGTCCTGACTGCAGCAGCGCCCGCTTCCTACTTACAGCGACACATACCGTTGACGGGACTCGATCTCCTCTGATTCTCTCTGTTGCTCAATCTTTGCTTCTCTATGCTCCTCAATCTTCCGTTCTTTTCGCTGAGTGCACAGCACACCCAAATTGTTGTCGCCTGTTGCGATAAAAGCATTCTTCGTCGCCCATTTCTCTTCTACGCTACCGCCTTCCAGAATATCAATTACCCGAGCTCCAAGTTCTTCAACAAACGATCTCTTCACAGCTGGATCTTCTAGTCGGTCTGTTTTGATTCGTCGCCCGTACCTCTCCTCCTGCCGCTGAATCCGAGCAATGCGTTGTCGGATCTCGCCAATAATAGCCTCTTCTCCGATATTTCACGACGCATGATTGGAGCAAGGACAAATCTGTGGATGCCAGAGAAAGACGCGACTTGTCAGTCACTCACCGAACCAACTGATCAGCTGAAACGTTGGCTCGACCACTTAGAACAACTTCTTGAAGTTTTGACGACTTATCCTAATTCAGATATAGGGAAGGGTTGACAATTCTCCGACGGCAGCAGGCAGGATTCCCCCGCACACGATCAAGTTAGATCCATTCTGTCACGCTTTGCATAATTGAATTTGAAGAGTCTCTCTAGTTGGTACTAATTGACCACAGAGTTCTGCACAATGGAATCGCTAGAGTGAGGCAAGAATGGATGTATTATATCTCTGTTGTTGTTGCATATCGAAATCGACGAAATCATGGACCGCTCTAGCAGCTCACCACCATAAAGCAATCGAACGACCTCAACCCAGATGATGATACTGCTTTATCAACGTAACAGTGCTCTACCGTGTAGAGTAAACTGAATGACCTGGCCGTGTGACTGAATGACACTCATCAAAGTCAACAAGACCAAATCGTTGGATGTGAACAACTTCAACTGTGCGGTTGCCAGGAGAACAGTGGAGAAGGTCGATAATTAAAACCAGCCAACAACGGGCGGCGGTTCAGGCAATGCACCAAACCCCGAATTCGCAACTCTAACGTAAAATCTGTGATGTTATACGCCGGTAAGACTTGGTGTGTATTAGCAGAGATCACATAGATTTGCGAGTATTCATCAACCGATGTCAATGTCCATCGAAATCCGATATCAACAGCATCTCTACAATGTGAATGTATCAGACTTGGACCGCACGCAAAAAAAGTGTTCCCGAATTCGTCAAAGATGGAGATCTTTTACGTTGGCCCTATGTACCCCTAAAGGTACTCAGAACACAAGAGTGAGTGTGTGAGAATTGGATCCCACTTAATGAATGGCACACGTAGATGGGTGCTGAGAAGGAAACCAACCCCGGTGTCGTAAAGCCAATGTAATTTTGATTAGCTATTTTTATAAAGAAATAGAGATTTATTTAGAACTTGTTTGGAAGAATGTTTTATTTTTCATAAAACTCTCAATAATCAAGGTTGTTTTTAGTGTATCGTACTTTTGCTTGAAGTAAGGTAAACGAAAATCTGCAACCAGACACCTGAGAAGACATCTCACATCGTGTGGAGGTTGGGAAGCGCCCAGACAGCAACCGCCGTGCTTGAGCCGAAATGACCTCCGTACGACTATACAAAAATCCCAGTAGTCCATCCGCTAACAAGTAGTAGGACATGCTGATATGATGCTTCACCGATTCTACTTCACACTTCACATGTATTCCGTATAGTCCGGGAAGTCTGCAATTCCGAACCTTTGCAAGAACTTCATAAAATAGTCATGTTCAGACAACACGTCTGTGATTTCAAAAGTACATCTGACCATTGCTTCCATTTATTCAACCAGTGAGTTTCATACTTGACTTAAAAAGAGTTTATAATTCTGGCAGTACTAAACATGTTGTTGTTATTGTTTCAACAGTTAACAGTCCATCAGCAAAACAGCACTTTTCAAAAAGAAAAAAAAAACAAAATATTCTACAGAAATAAATTCCAGAATTTTTTTTAAATTATAAGTTTATGCTATATTCGGCTGTCGGAGCTGTCGGACATAAAATAAATTTAATATTGGTATCGGCCTTATAAACTCTTTGCAAAGCAAATTATAAACACGAATTATGTACCGCAAGCATCTGTTGATGAACACATGCAGCCGTTGAGTCTTCTCCACTAGCTTTCGCTAGCGTATAGCAGCACGGATTTCACGTTAAAGCTGAAAATTCGGATGTTGGTGCGATAACTTATCTGCCTGTTTTTTCAGATATTTCTTAAGGTCACTCCTGACGGAATCCAAGTTCCAAAGTGCTCGCGTTTTCAGGACACACCACTCGATTCAGAGGCGGCGCACAACTGACATTTTTGTTGATTAAGCTTTGCTGCGTCGCAGCATGCGTGAAATAAAAAAAATGACCATTGTGCGTTGCTTCCATATCGAGTGGTGTGCCCTAAACGCGAGTACTAAACAGATTCCGTCAGGAGTGACCTTAAACCGGCAAAGGTAGTCCTTGTTTTCATGCTTGATTCGTGCGCCTATGTCGATTTTGGTACCACAGTCTAACGCCATTTGGCTACCAAGATATTGGAAGTGCTGCACCTGGCACCTGGTACGGTGAGTGTAATATCGGGTGGATAAATTATAATATAGGTGAAAAAACGGAATAATAAAATCAAAACAAACACAAATAAATGGGTGAGGAAATGTAGCCAACGCTTATGTATATTGCTGATATGACAGGCTACTGTTGGAAAACCTTAAATAGTGAATAAGTTTTGCTAGCATTTGGAGAAAGTGATCAAATAAGATATAACACCACACAGAAAAAAAGGCAGACTGTTTGCCGAATTTCAAAGACAGTAGGAGGATTCGATTAGTTCTGGCGAATAGCTTGAGCTTGAGCTTGCTTGAGCTTGCTTGAGCTTGATTGACTGCTCGTAGTTGCTACTCTATTATGACCAGATCAGCTGTTCTTGCACAGGGAACCAACAGATGTTTGCTTGGGACTAGCACACATCTTCAATGTACAAGTACTGGTGATCTCATTTGTTAGGTCATACTGGCGCCTGCCACGTCAGAATGCAAGTCAATATAGGGAAGGGGGGAAATGATGATGCAATCACTCGCCCACTGCAAGCCGAATATACCTCTGCACTTGCCACGAGTTCATGCGGAATTTGTTGGAATTTCTGGGTTAGGTTGGAGAGGCAGAGGTCCGTCTTGGTTAACGAGCTGCCAATGTGATAGATAGGAGAAGGTAACTGATGGAATTTCCAATTGGATGTAGGAAACGAGCTCTATAGTTCATTTCCAATTCTAGCAGATTACTGTTAGAATACTCAAGTTGAAGGTATAGGAATAGTAATGGAAACGGTATGGAAGTCCATTTCCAGTTCTACTGATAGGAGGATTCGATTAGTTCTGGCGAATAGAAGAAAAACTACTCATATAGTACCTCGGGCTGTTCGGCCACATTGAGAGTTGACGTAAAGTCAATGTCAACTTCTCTCCACGAACAGCCTAGATAGCCGTGTGGTGTCGGCAGCTGGTTATCTGGCTAAGAATAACATTACGGATTGCCTGTTCCAGTGGTAAAAGTCCACCATACTGGTGACCCCTAATTCTCGGTGTGATGCGGTTTTATGGTTACCGTGCCTAAGAATGAATGGTTAGGGGGGTCTAATATGAACCTAACCGCAAACGGAGCCTGTGAAGCACCAGGGCCCCCTTCACAGTATTTAGCCCTCGCTGCGCTAACCGGAGCTATGGCGTAGTTGACTTTTTGCTTCTCCGAGATAATCGGCTACTTTTATTCAATCTCAACGTGAGGTTAAATAAGAGTGGGGTTATGAATATGTGTTTTACTTAGTTTTTCAACAAATTGTCACCTATATGGATTCGCATTAAGCGTATTTTACAACGAACTTTGTGTTTGTTACCTTTTTGGATTCGCATTATGCGTTTTTCACAGTGTACTCTGTGTCTCGTCTATGACGTTCGGCTTTGGCTACTCTTGTTCAATATATGACAATGTTTCGCCATCTGTACCAAAAGCTCTGGGAGTGCCATTGTAGCTTCTCAAACTGTTTGAGACGGTTGGTTGGTACTTTGCGAATATCGGCTTCAGGCAATGGACGGACCATGTTTCTTACAAGAAAATGAGCTGGGGTAAGCGCTCCGAGGTCATTAGGATCACTCTAGTGCGGCAACAACGGGCGGGAATTCATGCACCTTTCGATTTTAACCAGCACAGTCGTAAGCTCTTCGAAAGAAAGCAATGATGAACTGAGCTGATGGACTAAATGAATTTTGGCAACCTTTACCGCGGCCTCCCAGAGATCGCCAAAATTGGGAGCACGTGGCGGTATAAGATGCCACTGAATATTTTCTTCTGCGAGATGTTTACTGATTTTGTCGCTGTCGGGTCCTGGTTGAAGCATCTGGAATAACTTATTCAAAGAGTTCCTCGCACCGTTAAAAAATGTACCGTTGTTGTCGGAATACATATGCTGGGGTTTATTTCTCCTCCAGATGAAGCGATCAAGAGCCATTAGGAAAGCTGGGGTACTTAAGTCACTGACCAGCTCTAGATGCACGGCTTTAGTGCTCAAGCATACAAATACACAGACGTAGCATTTACGGGCAGTGGCTTTGCGGTGAACGGGCTTCAGGAAGATAGGGCCGCAATAGTCCACTCCTGTGGCGGAAAAGGCTTCACTTGCGGTAACTCTGGCAATCGGTTGCTGTATGGGACGAGGATGTGCTCTAGTACATCTGTAGCATTTGCGGATCACACTACGAACTGCTTTCCGACCATTCAATGGCCAGAATTCATCACGAACGACGGAGAGAGTCATCATAATTCCACCATGCAAAAGATAATGATAATACTCCAGTAGAAGTCTTGTAAACGGGTGGAAGCGGGGAAGAACAATTTGGTGTTTTACGTCGTAGGATGCATCAGCTAATCGCAACCGGCCACCTACGCGTATCAAGCCATCAGAGTCCAGGAACGGACTCAACAAACGATGCGAAGACTTTTTTGCCACCATAAAACCTTTCTTCAACCGTTGCAGGTCGTCGGGAAACACTTCAGCTTGAACGATTTTCACCAGAGCCACTTTAGCATTATGCAGTTCGACTACGGTGAGAACATTACTGGGTTGCCGTTGAGATTTATTTCGGGAATTGTGGCAAAAACGAAAACAGTATCCAACCACGTTCAGGAGAGTTTGGAATGATGCAAATCGTACGATTAACGAATCGGGAGGAGTTGCTTGAGTGGCTAGGACCACGTTCTTCTTTATCTCTAATTCTTCATCGCTGACTGTGCCCTCCGGAATGCATCTAGATGGCCATGATGATTTATTCTCACGTAACCACAAGGGGCCACGTTTCCATAGTTCACTTTTTAACAGCTCATCAACGGTCATTCCCCGAGAGATCATATCTGCTGGATTTTCCTTCCCAGCCACATGTTGCCAGTGCGAGCCAACGGTAGAAGCCTGTATTTCAGAAATCCGATTTGCCACAAATGTCTTCCAAGTTCAGGGGAGGGGGGTTCGCTCATCTACTGAAGGACAATAGTCGAGTCGGACCAGAAGAAACTACCACTAAATTGCATGTCAAGTGCAGCGACGATTTTTCGAACAAACGAGATGCGATCAGAGCGGCGCATAACTCAAGACGTGGAATAGTGAACCGTTTCAGAGGGGCCACTCTTGATTTAGAAGCGAGCAAGCTTACTTGTACATTCCCTTCAGCTGTCACAGAGCGGATGTAAATACAAGCTCCATAGGCAATCTCAGATGAATCCGCAAAGCAGTGCAGTTCAGCGGATACATAACCATGAGCAAAGGCAAACCTTTCGACGTTGAAACTGGACAACTTAGGTAGTTGCTCACAAAATATGCCCATTGGCGTTGGAGATCCGGGGACACTTTGTCGTCCCAGCTCAGCGATAAGAGCCAGAGGCTCTGCATTATTATTTTTGCCTGTACGACAATGGGCGCTATGATTCCGACGGGATCATACAGCTGAGCTATGGCAGAGAGAATAGTGCGCTTGGTTGGTGGGAGATCCTTCACAGTGACTGAGACGTCAAATCGAAACACATCGGGCTCGGGTTCCCAACGTATTCCAAGGGTCTTAATGCTTTCATCAGGGTTGAACTTCAAAGACGATTGCGTTCCCAATAGTTCTGGCGGTAATCCAACGAGCACAGGAAACGCATTTGAACACCACTTTCGGAAACGAATTTCGGTTAGCTCCGTGCGAAGCTGGATAGTCTCTTGAATGCTGTCATGGCCTGAGATTAGATCGTCAACATATCTCGGGTACTTATTCAAAAGGACGTATGTGATTTTGTAAACAAAAACTCAAACGTCGATTTGTCCCATCTGATAGCACTCCCACGCAAACCAACACCATCAACAGGTAGCCGAAGGCTTCCCCTACCTGTCTGTGGTGATGGTTTGCGTGGGAGTGCTGTCAGATGGGACAAATCGACGTTTGAATCTTTGTTTACAAAATCACATACGTCCTTTTGAATAAGTACCCGAGATATACGTTTTTTCTAATAGCCATGCTTGCTTTTGGGAACGTAGCTCCTTCATCTTCAACGAGCTGCAGAAATGTTCGCGTTGCGAGGAATGAGGATGGGGCAAGGCCGTACGTAACAGTGCCTAGTTCATATGTTCGAAGGGGGGTACACTGCAAAAAAAATTGACTTCTACTGGTAATGTAATCAATGAAACTAATGTAAATGCAGATCATGTAATTCTTTTCTCAATGTAATTATGCGTTGAAAATCATGCACATAAACAGAGCATGATTTAAACCGTATAAATACATTACCTTACCATCATTACTACACTCTGTTGACAACAATACTTTATTCACCATGGAAATTCATTTATAAACCATTAAGTTTACATGATATTATGTGAACCGAAACAAAAGATGGCCACGCTTGCGACGATCTCGGTAGAAAGTAAACAAAACAAACAATTCCATCAATGCAGCTCCAAATGCAGCGGGAAACCTTCGTTTTCGATCACCGTCATACTAAAGTAAAGATTTTCCATTACGACTACAAAGCAGCATCCATGATGATGCATTTCATCGGTGTACATCATCAGGCATTTACCTAAATCGATGGAAAAACTTCAAATTCTTGTACTTCATCCAGTCAGATTTTTCCCCCTGACGATGCGCATTAGGGTGGGACAAAATTTTATTTTCACTTCCTGCATGGTTTTCGCACGCCTCTTGGGTCCTATAATGCTTGTGCGAAATTTCAGATCAATCGGTGAAACTATATTTTAGCGCCGGCAATTTTAATTTTCCATAGGATTTACTATGGGAAAATTTATCTTTACAAAGAAAAAAATCCCAAGGTATCCCATTATACTCTAACGATAAATCGATCCAACTACATCATAGGAAATTTTACCAGCAAACTTTCATTGGAAGACCGCAAAGTGATCCGACGCTCGTGAAAAATGTTATTTACATAAAACTAATTGCTGCATGAACGCAAGGCTCATTGTACTTTTTGTTCCAGCATCACTGCCGTCTGTTGCTTGCTGTTGTTTGTATACGAGGCACCACTTTGCGTGGAGGATTCGCTAACCATGAATGAAAAGCGGGTTACTAGGGATACGTTTATTGGCCTTGCTGTTTGAGTCTTCGGCCTTCTAGCTAGAAGAAATTCAACCAAATTTCAATGAAGGTGTGATTAACAAAAAGAGACATGTAACGAACACTTTCCACACATCATGCAACGAAGCGATAATAGATGCGATGTATTAGTTGGGGCCTCTGAATCGCGACGTCAATAGTTCGAAGCTGGTCTGAACGGGGATTTTTTTTGGTTCTGGTAATCTTTTTGATGTTAATATTTATATTCCCAAATTCTAATTTTCTAGAAGATTTCCAGTGTTTCTAACAGATTTAGATAAGATACACAGATAAAAATATGTTGGGATTTTAAATGTATTTTCATGCACATATTTGGAGCATGCAAATAGACGCAATATCTAATTGATCTTATTTTTCCTTTAAATCGAATTAAATTCAAACTGTGCCTGCTTGTAAAACTCAGTCAAATTTAATTGAATATCAAATGTTAATTCGTTTGATGGAATTAGCAGCAATTTTACAAGTCGTTGAATTTTCAAAACTATTTGCTGTGTACTTGTGATACTGACTTCCGAAGAGAATAATTTAATGAACTTGCTCTGCTGCGTTGATACTTGATTGACATGCCGATTATTCAAATCAAAGACTACCGGGTTAGAGACACTTTTTGTAAAGTTGTGTATTTTCTAAATTGTGAAATAGTTTAGGAGATTCCTAGATTTGCTTTGCCTCGACTTGGAAATCTCTTTTTTAAAGATTATAGAAAAAATCTAGATTGTATGTAAAATTTACATCATATCCCATTTTAAATCCACGTCACATCATGAATATTTAATCAAACAAATTTAGCAAAGAAATCAATTATATAATTCTGCAACTATTATCAACATCATTGGGGCTATTTTAAGCCTGTTGATGGAAAAGAATAAATAAATAAATAAACTAAAAAATTAAATTATTATGATCTTATAGAAATGGATAATATAAATATTTTCCCATAGAAAATAATTTGAAAGCATATAAAATGAATCTATTCGAAAGGTTGTTTTGAAATGGCTCTTTTGTCTCAAGTATAATAATAAATAAGTTATTTTTTTTAAATTTTGGTTTAAAGCATATTTATTAAATCTATTTTATGTCACATTCCTACATATGAACTCAAAATATTCGTGTACAACATCAACGGTGATATTAAGAACTGTTTGTACAGTAGTTCATGATTTTAAGATATAACTATTAACTATCAACATCATCACTGTTTAGATGTAAACTAAATAAATAAATCATCACTTCATAATTAAAAAAAAATACACGGATGACAGAATAGTTTGTATGAAAATAGAAAATTAGTTGTAACTCAAGTCTTTGATTTGAATTATTGGCATATCAATCAAACATCAAAGAAGCAAAGCAACTTCATTAAATTATTCTTTTCTGAAATCAGTATCACAAGAATCATATCTCAGTCTATTAGAAATACCAGAAAGCTTCTCGAAAGTAAGAATATGGAAACATAAAGAATTTCCTAAAGAATACCAGTATCAAAAAACATTTCCGCCCAGACCATCTTCGAACTATTGACGTCGAGAATGAAAGGCCCCAACCTATACCTCGCATCTATAGTCGCTTTGTTGCATTGTGTGTGGAAAGTGTGCGTTACATGCCTCTTTTTGTTAATCACACCTTCATTGAAATTTGGTTGAATTTCTTCTACATAGAAGGACGAAGACTCAAACAGCAAGGCCAATAAACGTATCCCTAGTAACCCGCTTTTCATTCATGCTTAGCGAATCCTCCACGCAAAGTGGTGCCTCGTACAAACAACAGCAAGTAGCAGACGGCAGTGATGCTGGAACAAAAAGTACAATGAGCCTTGCGTTCATACAGCAATTAGTTTCATGTAAATAACATTTTTCACGAGCGTCGGATCACTTTGCGGTCTTCCAATGAAAGTTTGCTGGTAAAATTTCCTATGATGTAGTTAGATCGATTTATCGTTAGAGAATAATGGGACACCTTGGGGATTTTTTCTTTGTCAAGATAAATTTCCCCATAGTAAATCCTATGGAAAATTAAAATCGCCGGCGCTAAAATATAGTTTCACCAATTGATCTGAAATTTCGCACAAGCATTGTAAGACCCAAAAGGCTTCTGAAAAATATCAGGGAACGAAAATTTATTTTTTTCATATATCCATGTCCCAGGCTAATGCGCATGCGTTTACTCAGAACATGTAAATTTACATTACCTAGACAGCACCCGTTCACGACGGGTTTGATACTGGTATATTTGAATCGCCATAACTCAGAACCTGTTACTCTTTGGGCAACATTGGATTCAAGAAGTGAAGATGGTAGAGTGGTATCAGAACGGGCTATCATTCTGCGGACCTGAGTTCGATTCTCATGTTAACCATTTTTTATTTATATAGCATAAAATAGAACATGTAAATTTAAAACAACACAAAAATTTGGGATGTTAGAGATGTAAAAATAAAATGAAATGTAAATTTCTATTGTTTATCATGCTCCAATTATGTGCATGATATTTGATGTAAATGTACATGATTCGTTCGAACTGTGTAGAGCTGTCAAAGCGCCAAAGAATTCGCTGAAGAGGACGATCAGATGGATTCATCGAGATTTGGCGATACATTTTCTCGATATCAGCCACTTATGCTATTGGAAACTTTCGAAAGCGGAGGATAAGACAGATAAGTTCATCCTGCACTACGGGTCCAACGAGTAGAGAACCGTTGAGAGAATATCCGGAGCTTGTCTTCGCTGACCCATCGAATACTACTCTTACCTTCGTTGTTGAACTAGAAACTTTGACGACTGGGTGATGTGGGAGATAGCAAGCTTTCGAATCACCATCTTCTCCGTCTACAACAAGGTTCATATGCCCCCGAGAAATATATTCCCTAATAAAATCGTGGTATTGGGATCGCATTTCACAGTCCTTCGACAACCTCTGCTCCAAACCCTTGAATCGGCGAATTGCTGACAGCTTGGATGCTCCTATCATCGCTTCGTGCTTGGGGTGTTTCGGCATGCTGACGATATAACGACCTGTTTGGTCACGGGAAACTGTTTCTCGATAATAGTCTTCGCATTTCTGTTCGTCGACAGAATAGTTCAAGTCGTGTAGCTCTTCGATACGCCAGAACCGCTCTAATTGATCGCTAATAGAAGTAACTGTCGCCGCATGACAAGTTACTGTAGCTTGCTGGAGTAGTTCCTCGGGATTTTCAAACTTTCCAGCAACTATCCAACTAAAGACCGTTTCAACTAAAATCGGGCCCTTCTTGGGCAAGCGGAATCAGCCATTTTGGAGAAATGTGTAAAAGTGGGCTGCGCCGATAATCATGTCGACTTTCCTTGAGGTGTTGAAATCGGGATCGGTGAGAAGGAAGCTTTCGGGGATTGCCCATCGGTTGGTGGAGAACGATACTGATGGCGTGTCACTGGTAACTTTTCGTAGTACCAGGAAATCCAATGACTCTTTGAAGTCTGCTACTCGAGAACGTATTTCTGCCTTTACTTCGTATTTCGCGTTCGTAACAATGCTGTCCACTCCGGCAATCGGAATGTTGACAACTTTTCGTGTGAGGTGTAATTGTTGACACAATCGCTCGCTGATTGCATTGGGTTGCGAGCCGGTGTCCAACAGAGCACGGGCAATATGCTCCTGGCCGTAGGCGTCAACGACGATCAACACTACGGTCGTTACAATTACACTGGTGTGAGACGATTTGACCGTAGATAGGGTCTCTGGAACTGTTGATGCTACCACAGCGGTGGTAATATTCGACGAATTTGAGGGAGAACTACTGGAACTCAACGGAGTTATATTCTCCGAGCTGGGCTTGTCCATCTCGAATGGACCTGGGTGGATCATTGAATGATGTCGTCTGGAACAATGCTTGCAGCTATATTTGGAACGACAGTTACGGGCAAAATGGTCGCTGCGGAAGCAATTGCTGCAGAGCTTCTTGTCGGTGACCACCTTCAGGCGACCTCTAGTATCAAGACCGTTGAAGATCGCACAATCGAAAATAGAATGCTTTTGCTTATTGCACGCAGGGCATAATGGGAACACTTTCGTTGGTACTTCTGTGGCCGCGATCGTGTTTAAACGGGCTTGATACGGCTTCTTCGACGGGAGAGAAGAGTTGGAAGGCTTTGAGCAAGACTGCTGCGGTCGATTTATGGCGATCGTCTCCAGAATACGCGCTCTTTTCTGAAGAAAATCCACCATTTTATCGTAGGTGGGATGTTCGTCAACTATAATCCATTCCTTCCAGGCAGTTATGTCGTTTTCGGTTATTGCTGGGTCGAACCTAGTTCTGCCCCGGATCCGCTCTAACAGCTGTCAAAACGTTCGGTTATTCGTTCAGGTTGGACCGCGATCCGCACCAGATCCGACCCAAAACGAATGAGGTTCGCTCTGCCGATTTATCGAGATCGAACCTAGGTTCACCAATACATTCGAATACAAACTGTCAAACACGTGTTTATGTTTACGCAAAAGGAAAATGAAAACATGAAAGACACGGAAGGGTGTGGATGGGTATTTGACTTTTAATCGTTTTTGTTTCATTTGTTGAATTTATCAATTTTGTTGCTGTCTTGCACGTAAAATGGATTATTTTAATTGTGTGTTGTCTTCAAGTTTCTCTGATGGTGAAGTGGATTCAGATACCGACATAGTTTTTGCTGATTACTTCGGACGGTAGCTCCGTTATAAACAAAATGATGGTTAAAATTTTGATGAAATGTGATTGATAAACGCAGTGACGAGAAGGTAGCTGTAGCTGCTATTTATTCACTAATTACGTTGTGTATTCGATGATATGCTTTAGGTATAATTGCTCTCTCAATGGGAAAATAGCGTACCGGAGTATCGGATTATTATTTATACCAAAATGTTCATACCATTATTTTATTCGTTATTGCAGGTCTGTGAATAATTTGTTTAAGGTTACATATTTGAAGAATATAAACATAATGTATTAACCCTTTATAAGGCAGTGATAACTATATTGCCATCAACAAATGATACGTTTTTCTGATTATTTACAATAGTTTTATTAATTATTCACCTTGCAGAGGGTATATTTGCTACCTAGTAACACTCCAGATGATACTTGGCCAGAAAATAAATTCAAATGTAAATTTAGGCACAGTTTTATACGAATTGAGCATAATTTTAGAGTGGAAGAAGGATTTTTAGTTGTAATTCGTTAAAAAACCGACAAAGACATATTTTACCCCGTTGATATTTATTATGTTGAATCTCCTGTTATGTAGTGGAATATTATGTAGAGAAAAATTATTTGCCTTTCTTGTATATTTGGTTTTTGCAGTTTTCGTTAAATCGCGGTTTATCCCAAAGATTCCCCTCTTGGGAGGAAAATACAAAAATGTTAGTCAACTCTTGTGCGATTTGATTCTTTGTTTTAAAATAAAAGGCCCCAAATCTCAATAAATTTTCTATTGGATTTTTTACAAAGTTTACAAAGTTCCATATTTACATTACAATTGAATGGCATAATTGATAATTCAAATGTAACACAATCACTGTTATCCAGAACGCCACTTAGAACCAGTATAACAGTTTATCGGGAAACACGAATTGGCATAATTACCGGAAATGTTCCAGAGCGCCAAAATTCCTTCACGGCAATCCACATTGCCGTCGCCATTCATCACAAGCTTCTAATCACATAAATTTATTGATAGATTAACTGTCATTTTTAAAATAAACAATTAACAGAAGAAATATCTGACTTCCCCATTCAATTTATATAATAAGAAACAAAATAACACTAATAACAAAATTCAAAAGATAAAATCTGTATAAAATCTGATAAAATATTTATATTTCTGCCAGCTGATAAAAGTGCGAACTGAAAACAAAACAGCGATGATAGGGCTTGAGATCTCACTAACACCAACATACTGACTCGATCCCGATTCGTTTTTCGTTCGGTTATTCAGAGTCGGGTCGGACCTGACCCAGGTCTAAAACCGAAAACGACATTAGTGACGCATCATCAAGTTTATCCTCAAGTAGCTCTATGAGAATAGAGCTAAACTGCTCCACCGGTTCATCAAGCTGTTCCAAAACCTTAGTGTGACGCTGAAATTCATCAACAATTCTGTGCAGCGCATCGACGTTGTTGCTGGGGATTTTTGGGTACTTAAGTAGCGCTCGGATGTGTTTCTTCCGTAAAATCGCCTTGTTTGAGTAGCGGCTGACCAAAGTTTGCCAAGCGACGGCGTAGTTGTTGGCCGTAATTGTGATCGATTGTATCAAGGAAGCAGCCTCACCCTTCAAAGCGGCTCGCAGGTAGTGGAATTTCTGCACCTGTGAGATTTCCGTTGACGAATGGATCATCGACAAGAATGTGTCGTGGAACATCACATTGGCGAGAGTAGTCGGAACCACTGGCGCTGACACATTATTTGCAACAGGAACGGGAGTAGGTGGCAATTTTTCGACGAGCCCAGCTTTCACACGGAAGTACAGACCTTCTACATATGCACGCATCTCCAAGTTTTTCTTTACAAAATCTTCGGAATCATCCATCTCTTCGTGTTCGTCCTGCACAGTCTCAAACACATCCCAAACCTTCTCTAGACGATCCACGAACGATCTTCACTTTCAGCTTACCGATCTCAAAATCCTCACCTGCTTACTTCATCACAATCACATTTGAAGTGAGCCGTCTCCTCTGGGAATGTGATATCTGGGAGAGTTGCCAAACGCCTCTGGTTCTACCTTAACTCTAATTTTATTATCTACTTACATACTATATATATACATGATCAGGTAACTATCGAGAGGTAAATATTCATAATTATTTACCTATCGATGAGCTGCCTGGTTTTATTGTCATGATCTACCTTGACGGGTAGATGCTTTGAGACAATGTAGTGGTAGATCACCATACATTGCTGATCCCAATATTCAGAAGATGGCTATGGAAGATAATTACTCGTTAAACCATAACTTGATCAGCATATTAACCAAACCGATGTTTGGCCTCGCAGTACTACCTTTCTGAGTTGACTGACTCATCACATCAGCCCATCACTGACTCATCACATCCATCACTGTTGCCGGAATCGAAATATACCACTAAAAATTGCAAGTCAGGCACATTAACTTTAATTGCTTACTCCGCGTTCGGGTGATGATAGATAATAGGGAGAGCTTACAACAGAATCCGTTCGTGTAGGGTTCCTGGTGACTGATTATGGCTATAGCTCTATTTACTAGGTACACTCGATCAAATGTTCTCTCCCTCGGCTCTACTCCTGTGTGGTTCGTGATGAAGGCCAACGGCTACTCAGTAACTTTTCTCTCTTTAGATATCAGATTGACCAACAATTGGAATCGGTTCAAAGATCTGTTCTGTTGTGCTGTTGTAAGTGTAGTGTTTTTGAACATGATAAAGCAAGATATACTTTCATTTTGTATGGAGTCTGTGAGCTGCATTGGTGCTCCCGCGATCTAGTGACGGTCTTGTGTAAGGTAACAAGCTATTTGACCGAATGCCACTAGGCCGAACAAATCAAACCAACCTGGTTGGTCGAATAGGTCATATGGCCGAATTGGTCATTTGGTCGAATAGGTCATAAGGCTGAAGAGGACATTTAGCCAAAAACGACATTTGACCGAAGAGGACATTTGGCCGAACGGATCATTTCACTTGATAGGTCATTTGAAAAGTGAGAAATGGGGAGCGGAAAGTAAGACGTCTCACTACACCAAACACTTTTCGGTGATTTATTTGGCGTATTAGTCTGGTTTTCTTCTTCTTCCTTATTTTACGAGTTGTGACAAGGACTATATGCCCAATACATGCAAGTCTGTGATGAAATTATGCATTCTCTACAATACAAGTACAATAAAGTGTGTATCATATTTTTTGGACACCCACACACACACACACATACATCACTCCAGAAATTCTTTCAAAACTTCTGTAGGGTACCCCGGGGCAAGTGAGACCTAAAAAAACGCTAGTTCAGCAATATCGTTAGCGCATACTTAGAAAACAGTGTATTTCAAGAGATTAACCACGGATACATTATTATATGCTTCCGTTGTTGAAGTGTAGACGTGTTGTAAGCCATTTTTTCAATTACAATAATATTGGTAGTGACATAAATAAATTTACCTGTGGGACCCACTTAACCCTTCAAACGGGGCAAGTGGGACCTATTCTGCTTTATACTTTCGAACGAAACTAATTTGAAGAATGTAGATATAATGTTCGTGTAATTTCTGAGTCGAAGTATTTCAGATCACGGATGGAGGTTTATTGCTTGTCAGACTTTTGTTTATTCAAAAAGAAAGGGATTACAATGTTAGCAAATATTAAAACAAGACAACGGCCGGTTTACTGTTTAATTGGCTATTGTCTGGCTTTCCATTAGCTTTCTTGCAAATGTGTTAGATGGAAGAGATGAACAAATCTTTGTTCACTTTTCGAATGAATGTTTCTCTGTTAAGAATACAAATTATTCCATAAATTAGAACTTGAAAAGGAACGTTTTTATTCAGGCGATGCGCAGTGTTGTAAATTTGTAATAGAAATGGCCAATTTATGTCTTAAGCACTTTATTTATCTAAAAATCTGTTAAACTGATGCGATGTTTAAAAATAACAAAACACAAGAAAAAACCTATTGATCTATTGTAGAATAAATAGATTGTTTGCACTGTAAACGGAAAATTTCGCATAATTATAACCATTGCTCTTTTCCATGAGGAAGATAATTTCCAGAAAGTAAAATTCACTTTCGGTAAATCAACTGTACACTACTTCTTAACAACGAAACCAACGATATCAACATTTGATTCAGTTCCATATGATATATGAGTGTCGAAGTTATTTTTCACTAGAAAACAATCTTAAAACAGGTAAAATAGCTCTATCGAAAATGTTTTTCAAATATGTCCCACTTGCCCCATGTATGTTAAAACTTAAGGGCAAGTGAAAACTGCTGATTGTGGTTTTAATCAAAACTTTTAAATCGTTTTCGATGTCACACAATTATTTAATTGCTTAAAGTTTTCACTTTCACAACAATTATAAATTTATAAACGATTATTTTGTTGGAAATCCATTGAATTAAAACAAAAGTAATAAATTTTGCCGGTAGTTTAAAGTCATGATTAAACAATATCATTAGTATGGTGCCGCAAATAATTTTTATTCCAAATTTTTATGTGTGAGGCGAATTCGTTGATAATTCTGCTTCATCTTTCTAGAACATTGTTACCATTAAAAACGTTCACCGATTAATCGGCAGTCATAGTACTCACTTACCCCGTATTTTCACTTGCCCCGGGGTACCTTAACTAGTTTCTTTTAATTTCTTCGGAAATTATTTTAGAAATTCCTTTGGAAATTCATTTAAGAAATCTTTTGGAAATTTGGTCAGAATTCATTCGGAAAATTCAAGGGAAATACCAGCCTGCGGAAACCGTTCCGGAATTCCTTTGGAAATTTCTTTATCGATTCCTTCAAAATTTGCTTTAGGAATTCCTGAGCAAGTTGGCTTAGGAATTCTACCGATTTTTTTTTAATTTATTATTTCAGGAATTTCTTAAGAAGCTTTTCCAGTAAATCCTTATGGAACATCTTCCGAAACTTTAGGAATAAATTCTTAAGATTAATTTGAAATTTCTTTAGCAATTCTTTCGATTTTCATTCAGGAATTCCTTTGGGCATTTATCCGGAAATTAATCTGGAAATTCCTTTGAAACTTCCTTTAGAAACTCAACCAAAAATACCTTCAGTATTCCTTTAGTATTTATTTCATTCTTTAATACATTTGTTTATTTGTTGTTCAAACCTCATTTGATAGTGATCTTAATGAGGGCGTAGATGTGGAAATGTCCTTCTGAACATGTCACTGATGACGTACTCAAGAGGACATAAAAACCACATATCTTTTCCAATAACATATAGAATACAAAAATAGTCTCGCTTACTTACATAGATGCAACAAACATAAAATCAAAACAATCATAAACATAGTCAAACTTTTGTTTCTTAAAATTAAAGTGTGGTCAAGTATTCAGGTATCCAGTCCGTAAGGTACGATAATTGTCGTCACTCGTCACGTGTTTCCAGTCCACCGAGAAAAAAAAATGACCAAGTAGCAAAAATTCTGACAATTGAAAAGTGATGGACAGAAACTCACCTTACTGTTGCTGTTTCAGACGTGGATTGAGTCAGGTTGAAGATACAGCTGTTTAAGTCGGTTCTTGAAAACAGATGCAGAGATGTTGTAGTCAAAAAGCCAGTACACTTTGTTGAATTCTCTGGTTATCGCAGTGATGGGTTCGTTGAGTCCATAGTATGTTCTCCGAAAATCAGTTCGCAATGGATCTCTCGGTCGTAGAGTAACTGATGGAGCGTTAAAGTTCAGTTTTTCCAGTATATACGGAGCATCAACCACAGCTAACAATAGTTTCCCAGCAAAAGTGCTCTACTGGACGCTCGTCGATCTCGTAATGATTCCATAGCAAGGAGACTGCAACGCGTTTCGTACGAGGGCATATTTGCAATGTCATTCCACGGTAGTAATCTTAAAGCATATCTTGTGAACTTTGCTTGAATGGCTTCAATTCGCCTTATCCAGATATCAGCATATGGGCACCAAACCACACTTGCAGTTTCGAGCGTGGAACGAACGAGCGAATAGTAAAGCAATCGTAAGCAGAAAGGTTCAGAAAATTCACGAGTTGATCGCATAATAAATCCCAGATTCCTGTTTGCTCTAGCAATAATGCTCGAGTAGTGATCACGGAAAGACAGATTACTATCCAGAAGTACTCCAACTGCTTCGGGTTCCGTTTGAGATTTGCCTCAGTTCTCCTGGAGTAGCGGGTATACAGAAGTCGATTGTATATTCGGTACCTGTTGCTTGCTAAGTTGAAAATTCGCTTCGATTCCAAATTTCTTAGGTTTGTGTAATTTCGCAATGCTTTGGATCTGCGTCGTTTCAAATTGCGCAGATGGCTATTCGACCATGGTGGCTTCCTTCGAGGTAGAGGATTAGGAACATGAGAGTAAAACAACTGATTTAGTGTTCCAGTGAAGAAATTCACTGCGCTGTCGACGTCAGGTGCATCCGATAATGAGGTCCAATCCATTAGTGCGATAGAGTTATTCAGCGATTCAAAATTAGTCCTACGGAAGTCAAATTCATTATGACTTTCGACCTCTTCGAGTTGGACAAGGGAGTTGCAGGTGAGTGACATAACGAGGGCTGGGTGAAACGGATCTAGTTCCAGAAGAGGATCTAGTGCAGAAACGACCGAGCAGTTCGATACTATCTCCGAATTCACGAAGACTAGGTCCAACATTTGGTTGCAATGGTTCATCACGTTGTTCATCTGCTTCATGTTTAGAAAGGCGAAGCAGTCCAGAAGAGAACAGCTTGCTTGGTTCAATCTGGAACTTGATGGATCAGCATAATAGTAGCCAGACGAAGAGTGTACCCAGTGGATGTCCTTCTGGTTAAAGTCTCCTAGGAGAATATGGCTATCACCAGACTTCAGGGAGTTAGCTATGCTCGTGGCAGATTCGACATGTTTCTCAATGGAGGATACGTCGTTAGAAATCTCTGGTGATAAGTAGGCAACACCGATTGATTTCACATTACCGCCGATGAAAATGTTCACCCATAAATGCTCAAGGGAATTGTCGATTTGTACTGAGGGTAAAGCTGAGCTCAGCCGATTATTAACGGCGATCAAAACACCACCACCCCTTTTTCTAATCGAAGTTGCAGGGCTTCGATCACGACGGTAGACGGTAAAACGATCGCCAAAAAGCTGTGTCGAGTAAATCTGGTCATTGAGCCACGTTTCAGTGATAACGATAACGTCATAATTAGATTCCGAAGCAGCCAGAAAAAAATTATCAACCTTAGTGCGTAGTCCTCTGATGTTTTGATAGTAAACAGTAATTAGGTTGTCTTCTGAAGTCATCAGTTCAGGCTGGGGTTCACGAAGTTGTTCAGACGCAGGCTGAATCACCCCACATGGTTCTTGTGTGCGTGTCTGAAATGATTCATATCCACTTAGGGCAGATGCGGTATCTGATGTTGCTTCGGAAGGACATATATTATTCAAAGCAATGCCTGGACCCACCAGTTTGTTTGGTAGGCTAACAGAAGACAAATCCAACGCTGACTTAGCTTCCACGCTAGGTTCGTGTGTGCTAGTCAGTTCAATTGGCCGGCAGACGAAAGAGTTATCTGGACCAGCTAGTTGATTGATCTGGTGTCCTAAATCCAGTAGGCTTGGAGAGTCCAGTGAGGTGAAGTGTCCTTCGTCGGAAAGCGTACGTAGGCGAACCGGAGCCGAAGATTTGTCGGAAACAGTTGTTTCGAGCAGCGAGGAGTCGTTCTGGAACGTGTTCATTCGATTGAGGGCAGATGCAGTATCTTGGATAGCTTCGGACGGACATATACTATAGTGAGCTTTACCTGGACCAGTCAGTCGGTTGAGCTGGTGTCCTGAAATTATTAGAGATGGAGAGTCCGGCAAAATAAAGCATCCTTCGTCAGGAAGCAGAGGCAGGCGAACCGGAGCCGAAGATGTGTCGGAAACAGCTGTTGCGAGCAGCGAGGAGTCGTTCTGGAACGTGTTTACTCGATTGAGGGCAGATGCAGTATCTTGGATAGCTTCGGGCGGACATATACTACAGTGAGCTTTACCTGGACCAGTCAGTCGGTTGAGCTGGTATCCTGAATTTATTAGAGATTGAGAGTCCGGCAAAATAAAACGTCCATCGTCAGGAAGCAGAGGAAGGCGAATCGGAGCCGTAGATGTGTCGGAAACAGTTGTTGCGAGCAGCGGGGAGTCGTTCTGGAACGTGTTTACTGGACCAGTCAGTCGGTTGAGCTGATGTCCTGAATTTATTAGAGATGGAAAGTCCGGCAAAATATAGCATCCTTCGTCGAAAAGCGGATGCAGGCCAACCAGAGCAGAAGATGTTCCGTAAACAGATGTTTCGAGCAGCGAAGAGTCATTCTGGAACGTGTTTACTCGATTGAGGGCAGATGCAGTATCATGGGTAGCTTCGGGCGGACATATACTACAGTGAGCTTTACCTGGACCAGTCAGTCGGTTGAGCTGGTATTCAAAGACCGTTGGTTGCTACTTTGAGTAGTCGACGAAACTTCTACGCTTCAGCAGTTGTCTCTGGTATACCGGGCATGCTTCGCTCCATGCAGCATGGTTTGTCTCGATCCGTAGTTTCCGCTCCACGTTCATTTGTTTACAATTCGCGCATTCCTTATTGTTAGATTTACACTCCTGCACTGTGTGATTTTCACTGCATATAGGGCACTTGGGTACTTCGGCCTTACAATCCTTACTCTTGTGGTTGAATGCACAACACTTGAAGCATCTAGTAACCTGCAAGCCATCGATCACTCGACAGCGATCCCACCCACAGTTCAACTTTCCTTCTTGCATCACCTTATTGAACGTTACTGCATCTAGTTCAATAATTGCACTCACATTGTTAAATTGCAACTTTGCATTACGGTATGTTTTGCATAATTTAAAATGCGACAGGCATGCAAAAGCTTCGTTTTGGTCAAACAAAGTATCTTTCAGTTCTTGTTCACTCAATTCATCACTCATGCCGATCGATTTGGTTTCAGATTTTCACGTACATTCACATCATACAGTCTCCCATATTTTTCTCTACATTCTCTTTCAGAAGTTTGACGCTATGTTCGTCTTTTAGAGCAATCACGACTTCACCATCCTTACCACTCGTAACCCGTTTCACATTCAGATGCCTGGCATCAACTTTCTTTCTTAATTCTGCTCGAACATCTTTTACCGCAACACCCGATTTTGGTTTAACAATAACAACAGGATTCGGTTTACGCTTTACTTCTTTCGACACATCCGAAATCTTTTTTCCGGTTATTTTTAACACGTCAGCAAAACTTGTTTTCGGTGTATTTTCAACATCACTCTGGCTCACTATATCATTCAGCTTTCTCCGCTTGGCAGATGATCTTGTGACCATACGCCGGGGAACATCCGTTTCATCGGTGCCAATATTGCTCCGATCAGTCACACGTGCAGTTTCCTCACGAACCACTTTGCGTATAATCTGATCAAGATTTTTTACTATTTCAGATATACCGGTCAGATCATTTAATTTGCTCGCGATTTCATCTAACCGTTTCTCACAGTGCATATCGTCAAATTCGGCCAGACTCAAGCAAGCATCACACACAAACACCGCATTTTTTACGTTCATTAGTAGCGCTATCTCTTCGCTCGTAGCGCCCGGTAGGCAGTGGATATGGATAGCCAGTTTGTACCGTCCAAAGCATTCAACACATTCACTTTGATTATTGATAGGCAGAGCACACTGAGCACACGGCTGATTGCTATTGCTCTCTTCAGCAACCATCTCTCCCCCGTCCGCTTCCACGGGCATATCGCCCGGCCCAAAGCGAAATGAGCAGAACAACAATAAAACAAATGCACCACGAATTGAATAAAAATACACAAATTCGCTAGACTATTACACATAAATCACTTAGCTGGATGCGCTATTAAATGCCAATAGTGTTCACTCGTCACATTTACAATAGATGGAATTAATCAACAGGGTTTAACACACATAAATCATTAATTTTGTGAACAACACTGAAGATTGAATCTTATCACTTGGGATGCGATAAGGGGGATAGGGATAAGGAATAAGGAAGGATAAGGAATAAGGAAGATAGGGATAAGGAATTTCCGGAAAAAATATTCCTACAATTAATGTTTCCTGCAGTTTAGTTTAGGAGTTTAGGATTTTTGTAAAGCTTTACTAAAAGGATTTCCTGGAAGAAAATTCTTTTCCGGAGAAATTTACAAAGGCTATCCAGAGAATTTTCTGAAGGAATCCTTGGACAAATGTCGAAAGGAATTCCTGGCGTGATTCTCCCGAAATAAATTTCTTAAGGATTTCCTAAAACGTATCCCGTATCCCGAAGAAATTTCTAAAGGAATTCCAGAACTTCATAAGGTATTTCTAAAACTATTTATGCAGGTATTCCTGGACGAATTTGCAGGTATTTTAGGATTACTTAGGTATTAGGAATTTTAAAGCAAGTTTCCTAAGGGATTTTTAAAAGAATTTCTGAAGAATTTCCTAAAAGAATTCGTTAATGTATTTCCAAAGAAATTTTCGCTGTTCTCTTAGAATTTCTTCTTTGAATTTTCAAAGGAATGTCTTTAGGAATTTCCCAAGGAATTTCTGGGATTATTTCCGAAGAATTTTCTAGAGAAATCCCTGGAACAAATTTCGAAAGAATTTATGGAAGAATGTCCAAAGATATACTTGGAGAAATTAAAAAATGTTAGAAAGAAATTTTCGCTGGTGTAAATGTGTTTTTGCGAAGGGCTCAAGTGTTTATTCGAAAAATCGTAACTCTGTATGACAAAGTTGAAGAGTTGTAGTATGAGTCTGTAAAAAAGCACTGATTTTTTTTTGTTTCAGGTGCCATTTCAAAAAATAGCATTAAAGATCAAATTTAAAAAAATATTTTTTTGTGGTTAATATTTTTAAATTCGAAAAAGAGTTTTTCTTCTAAATTTAACAAAAAAATCTTCAAAACTTCTTCGCTTCATTGGAATGAAATATCATTTTCCCTTCATTCGATTTATGCGTTTATACATAGAATCGATAGCTTTTATGTATAATCGTATCACGTATTTGAGAAATAATGAAAGTTTTTATGGATGTGCATGAAAAGCAATTGTCTTTTATAACCCTTATCGTCAATAGAAGTAGCAAGAAGCTGAATGTTAAAAAACTGCTTCATTTAAACATAGTACGGAAAACGAAACAATGGAAACTCCCATCCCTCTGAACACGTGTGTTCTTCCAGAAGAATGGTGAAGCAAGGCCTCATGTAGTAAAGTACAATTAAGAAGCACATTAAGCATGCATAACTTCCAGCAACCCCAGAAGCCGGGATCACTCCAGCGAGCATTGTCCACCGAAATCCACGCACGGGATTTATCTCCCGTTCAACTGCCACGAATGGCAAACGGTGCTAGAAAAACAAGAAGTAAAGGGACTGCTTCCATACACAGTCTAACGATTCAGTCTAACGTCTACAAGTAGCTACCAAGCAAGTTGTTTCTCTGTGTCGATGCACGCCATAAAAACTTTCTCAGCAGTGAAACCGGGAGACATGTGGGTGTGTCGGCGACGAGCGGTGAATTTCCCAGCAAGTGGAACAGCAAGTTGCATTGTTTATGTTTGCTCGTAAAGCGGAAAAACTTTGCTTCCCGGACGATGTGAAACGTGAAGCAAAATAGATTCTAAAGTTGCGACCTTGGCTTCCCTGCTTCGGTTACACGCGGTAAAAGCTCTGCAAGTGGCTCGTTCATTTTGGGCCTTACTTTTATGCCTGTGTGTGTTTTTTTTATTCAATTGCATTACCCAAGTGACAAAACTTTTCCCATCACCGAGCCCTGAATTTTTCCCCCAGTTTTTTCGTGCATGTAGCAACATACTGATCTCTATTCTCGGTTATCCGTTCGATGGTTGAGTGCATTTCAACAAGGACGGAGAGAGGTATTTCGTCCCGTATATGTGACCGAATTTGGCTACCATGCTTGACATTTGCCGCCCGTATGATCCAATTAGATTTATTACATGGGCAATAACTTTTACGTTGCCCTTTTTTTCAAGCTTCAACGTGTTCGTCCCCATCGGGCTATCTGGTCCTACTCGGAAGGAAAGAAAGGGGAAAGCAAAATTTTCACATAAAAGTCAGTGCCAGGACAGGACTTTCACTGCGGGACCTACATCCTTCAAGTTGTGCATTCATGCTGCGGCTTTTAGGTTGGGTAAGAAATTTGTTCCATTTTCACCTTTGGGCAGAGTTCAATGGTGGTTATCGGTGCAGTCCCAGTGGCCAAGTTGGTTGAACGGGGACATTGTATATGAGAGCTCATATATTCGTGTTGCTTGTGCTTTTATGTGATCATCTTTCTGGGCAGCTTTTGGATCAAAGGATTCAATCACTTGTGTGTTTTTTTAGTATGACAGACATGTACGATTTGATACATTTAAAAGCCTTTTTGGTATTTTTGTAAGATATTGTGTGAAGTGGATTTAATTAAAAAGGTCAAGTTCCAAAAAAAGCTTTTTAATTATTGGGATCATAAAGAAGAGTCTTCTCATAGAAAATACGACCAATTCTCCATTCAAACAGAAAATACGATCGATTTATTCAGAAATATAATCAAATAGTCCTTTGAAAATTCCTACGGTTTTTCTTTGTAAATTGCAACGAATTTCCTTTGGAAGAATCGGAAGAATGAAACTTTGAACTGCAATCAAATAGAACAAATAATATTCTTATGGTAGAATCGGTCGAAAGTATTTCGGTAGTCAATGAACATCAATTATTATCAATGATTTAAGATGTTTCATTAGAACTAATAATAATATTTGATGCCATTTTTAGTCCACAACAAAAAAGAATCGTTAAGCGTTTCAAATTGTCTCTATCCGCAATATTATCTTTTTATTCTTCTGTACTGGCGAACCGTTCCACACAAATCAACTGCCACTGCAGTTTCGGTTGTGCCATAAATAAACGATAGAACACCGACAAATAGTTGCGCCACTCAACACTTGCATACAACATTGGAACTCAAAAAAAGCTCAACATATTCTCTCCCATGGAAATATATTAGTTTTATCTGCATATCCGACGATCACCTGAAGAAACCGGAATCACATTCATATGTGGCGCAACAAACGGCCACAGTCGGCATTTCAATCCCGGGGAAACATAAACTACCCATTTTCCATTATATAAATTTCAATCTTTTTGTGCCGCGTTGGCTTATCCTGGCCGTGCTGCCCGTACAGCTCCGTTCTTCCTTGTTTCTACCTGGAAGAGCGAGAATCATGCTAAAATAAATATAACCGTTCGCAATAAATTTCCATTTTGTGTATTATGTAAAATTAAGTTGGAACAAAACAGTTAGCGCTGGGGTGGCAGTGCGCGTCGAGGCCGATGTCGGCTGTGAGCTCGGCATCACGAAACCACGGAACCAGTTTGGGCAGGTCCGCTTGCCTACCTTTTGTTGTCCTTCGCCGGAAAAAATATCAGAAACTGTTGTAGCACAACACCAGACAAGGAAACAGAATGTTGTAGGCAAACATGTTACAGCCGGCTTTGTGCGTTTGGCACAGTGGCGAACCTCTGAACAATACCAACTTTGATGAATATTGTTTCCGTTTTTTGTAATATACCGTAATCCGGGGTATCATTGATCAATTTTTCAATGTTTTGTAAATATTTCCTCCGTAAATTAAATGATTGCTTTTTCATATTTTTAAAACGAGTACTGCTACGTGTAGAACGTTTGAGGCTATTGTTCTTGATTATTTGATAATTATAAAATCGTTTTAAAAATCTGTTTTGTCTAGTTTTTCGAATTTCCAATTTGGGGTAACTTTGATCATCAATCATTTCACTTTGTTGCGTCTATAAAGCAAGCGTTTGTAAACGCCTTTAAGGTAGGCAATTACTTTTGAAATCCTTATACTGAGGCGAAGCGTATTGATTGTTTCGAGTAAGGCATCATGACCGCTAGGTGAATTATCTGGTTTTTCAACAATAAAATCAAAATTTTGAAACAAAAATATGGATAAACAAAGAAAATAAGATTACTTATCACCCAATTGTAGGTACGATCTCAATTTTTTGTTATTATGCTTGTTTTGAGTGCTTTTTGGCAGCTTACTGTGAGTTAACAAAATGATGTTGATTTTATTTTCAAACTATGGCAAAAATTAAATGCAAATTTAGTGGAGATTATATTATTCGGTAGCAAATTTAGTCAAGATTAACATACCTAACGCATAATCAGTAATCGTAATAACAGAACGTAATACTTTATTCATCTTTTGAAAATGGTTCAACTGATCAATGTTACCCCGCTGATCAATGTTCCCCCGGATTACGGTAATTCCTTTTAGAGATAAAATATAAAATTTCGGATAAACAATATCTCCCGCATACGACCAGTGCATGTCTTCGTTGCTATTTTTGGCGCGGATCCTGCAGAAGCGCTGGTCGCTTGACAAGATTACGGCTGTGAAGATGAGTTATACGTGTCTCATGCGGGCCGTGACGGCATATGTCTTGTGCACACTTGACAAAACAAGGGGATAAAAGATGTATGAATGCTGTGCCTCGGTTGTCAAAGCAAAAACAGTGTACACACAATTTAACGCTAGGGCAAATTTGATCTCCTTCCTAAGGATTCCTGGATAATAAATCCAAACATAATTTATTACGAAAATTAACATGTTTTGTGCTCGACGTGGTACATTCGAATGGAGGCGCTTGGTTATTGAGCCCATTATGAGCAAAGGATGAACCACACGCATAACCAATCAACGCAAAACATTTTCACACTCACTCGTTCGATGCTCTAACTCAAAGATCAAACCATGTTATCTTTCAAGATAATGCATGACACGAGCAAACAACGCCCCTAAGGGAAGCGTTGGAGCTCGCTCAAGCGAAAACAGTTTCAAGCACAACGCTACAGTACGAATAGTGCCACATAGAATCAACAAGAGAGCAACTTGCCGTATTTTGACAAAGTATTATCTATCCGAGCGTGGAACGATGAGAAAATAGACTGGAGGCAATATGTTTCAGCAGCAGCAGCTACTTCAACCCCGGCCGGTGCTCTCGGTGCGCCGGATCGAACCAGAACCAGATGCGTTCAGGCGGGGTCCATTATTCGTACCGAGGAGAGTAAAAGATTGCACATTGTTGCACCCAGTGAATGCATCACATCCGCTTGAATGAATGCTCGCCTGAAGCTCATATTCCTGAGAATAAAAATTGCCAGGAGGAGTTCTACGGCAAGGATGAAAAATAATTGATTACGTCAATCATTGCATTTGATGGAGAGGTCAAATATTTGATGGCAGAAAAATAATCCTGATTGAATACAATAACTTTATCAGTATTTAATGTCATGCATCAAAGATGTTAATTTATTCAATGAATTATGCTGGTTCAACGAGAACTCGATTTGAGATAGAATTTGCTCTGGAATGTGTTTGACAAGCGCAGTGAAGCTCTACAGAATTTACCTTTCCCATGAAATGTTTTATCTCTTTTAATTGTAGCAGTCGATTCAATGAAATATTTCAAAGCATTACTTTTTCATAAATCTGAAACCAAAATTTAAAAAAAGGGTCTTCAGTTTGACCCGGCCTGAAATTTTTCTCACGTCGATTCAAAACAGAATTGCAACATGTTTTCATTTTATGCCCTAAATATTAAAAATAGTATGTGGGGTTAGCCTTGCAAACAAAGGCGATTGCCAATCCGGAAGTGGCGAGTTCGATTCTCGGTCCGACCTAGGATGCATTCGGGTGGGAAACATTTTCGGCTCCCTGGCACACATGTACATTAATGATTGGTCGTCGGAGAAGTCCACAGGATGTCTTTAACATCTATACACAGCTATGTTCGGACCAATTGATTACTATGAATGCTTGGGCACCCTCAAGCCCAAAGCTGGCTTGACGTCTTCACACCACTTTCTGCTTCGAGTAATGGTCGGAGGATATTCGCGGATCTATCGCTGCCAAAATTCGTTCATTGTGTTTGGAATTTGGTATAGCTACTACGGATTGTAAATTTTTCATCAACGGATTTTTTGACTGGTAGGCGTACTCCAGTAGAACAAACGCTTCCTCATCTATTATTATTAGGTATCTTAAAGAGACTTTCAGCCCAAAGCTGGCTCACCTCTGAAAATCCTCATCTAGTGTACATACGGTCCGACCTACAGCCACGTAGGTGTGGTCGTCTTCAGTGTTTCGTACTTGACTCGACTTTTAGTCGTTTAAGTCGAGTCAAATATGAGACACAGTTGTGGTCGAAATACGTATCTGCAAAGATATCAAAATAATTGGTGGAATTAAATGAAGTTACTTAACTCGTCTTAGACGACGAATACATTCCACTAAAAATAGCTTAAAATATTTTTTCTATATCTAATCGTCAAGAAGGAAGACCCCCCACCACGGTGCACCGCTTGAACGTGCTTCTTCCTGTCGCGTAGGTCCAAAATAGTTAGTACTAACCATAGTGAATAGCCGGAAAACCGGCATTAATCTGAGTTTTGAAAGTCCTATTCCAAGTATAGCTTGCAGAACATTACGTTCGATTGGAATGATCGTTTGACAGTAAAGGTCATTTGGCCGAAAAGGTCATTTGGCTGAAAAAGGTCGTTTGGTCGAAAAGGGAATATGGCCGTTAGCCGAAATAAGTTAAAATCCATCACCAGAATTGGTGCACCCCCCCTCCCCGCAATTCGAGCTGTTTAAAGGAAATTATCATAAAGTATATTGCCTATGATCGCATATCAGTCCCATCTTTGCTGGATTTCCTATTCATATGGGAAAAATATACGATCATGGGCAGTATAGCCCCCTGAATCAGCTCTTTGTCGTAGCTCATGTTATGCTACATATCGTAAATGTAGACAAAGATGAAAAGTGAGAGATTTTTCACTTCCACTTTGGATTCCTTGGCGGTAAGTGGCGATTGGCTGAATAGTTCATATGGCCGAAAATAAAGTTTGAACGAACATCCCAAGTAACACACTTTGTTCCTTAAAAGTTCATGATATTTCTCCAACACTTCTTGCCATGATTAATTTTAGTTACATCAACGTGTCTCATGACCGCTTGTAGTACCTAAAAAGCGCAAAAACTTATGGCTTATGAGACAAATTTTGTCATCTAGAAACTCATGCGAAACATAACCCAAACAAACATTTATATGTTAGAAAAACGTTATTCCAACTATGATAAAACAAATAATAATACCATCTCTTGATCTAAAAGTCGGTGTCATCTCTAAGATAAATAACAAAAACAAACACATTTCAAAACTTAAAATGGATAAATTCAAAGAACATTATTATAATGGATGGATGAAACACATCACAATTCTAGAAATATGAATCGCTATAAATTCTTATTGGCAAATTTCATATGCGGTTCTAGCTCTATTGTAAAAGTCAATATTTTACCTACATACAATTTACGCGCCAATCAGAAAATTGATGTTTTTTGATAATTTTAGCCAAATTTTAACTATTGAAATAAAGACGAATGATTTTCAACATGGTTGACCATTTTAATTCAGCGGTCGTGATCAGTTTTATGGCATGCGTATGCTTATCTTATTGCCTGACAATATTTTGAATATATCGGGCACTAATAGTTTTCATACTATGACTGACTGTGACAGCGGGCACAAAATGTTTACACTGCTATTAACACAGGTCTGAGCACGGAGGTAATTAATGTCAGTGTGCAGTTTTAGAAAGGTTCTACTAAAACACAATGAAAAAAATTTCATCCACCCGCCGCAAATATTAACCCCGTAAATAATTTATCTCACATTTTTTTAAAAATAATGTTTGCTTACCAGCAACATGCCTCTCTCTGAAATATAAGAGCCATCGGAGCTCGAAAACCCGAGATTTAGTTTTCGAAAGTCGCGAAGTGAAAAACAGATTCCGTGTGGAATCGACATTTAAACTGCCAATGCTTAGGTTTGTAAACGTGTTCTAAAAACATATCTAAAACAACGCATTAAATATACATATGGACATTTTTCGCTTCCACCTCAAGATTTCACATTGTATTATTTTTCGATTCCTGGATAGTTCCACCCACCAAACGTTATAATTATGTTTGCTTACCTGCAGCATGCCGTTTTTCATAGATTTGATCTTCATAAGACTTTAAATGGAACAAATGTTTGAATATGAAATCGCGAGCTGAGATAAGAATAATGTAAACATAAGATTCTGTGCGTATTCAGATTTTTCATCTGTCAAATTTAGATAAGTCGTATTGTGGTTTTAACAAAACAAACTTGTTATGTTGAAGTAATTTATATGTTTCCGTAGCCTATAATTACCATAATATTGCAAAATCAAAGTAAATGTATGATTTACAAGTTTATTCGAAGAAAACATGCTTCAAAGTATATGAAAAAACGAACAGTGGGTAATGTCTGTGACATAACCGCGAAGTGGACGTAGGACTTTACTTGACCATGCCTTTGAAGTTGTATAATATATCCAAATCTCTCACGTCACCTAATTTGTATAAAAAATCGGCGATAACAGCCCAAACATTATTATAACAATTTTCATGAGTAATATAGGAAAAAATATCTCAAAAAGAAAAGCTCTCAATCGATTTTTCATCTAATAGTGGAATTTTTTGTGATTTATTTCATTATATGTCACAGTTCTTGTTATGTAACGGTTATGAAAAAATCTTGAAAATCTGCTATTCGCGTATAACATTTTATCTCTAGAGTATTTTAGAATTTTTAAGAACTCTTTAGTAAGTCTATCAATGGCTCTCAGAAGAACCGTATGCTTTGAAAATAAACATTTTCTATATCCATCTGTTGCGTCATGTTGCAGTGGATTGTAAAACTAATGTTGGGTGCTCCGGGTGGAGCGCGAAACCAAAGCTGTCTTCATGCAGTGTAGGTATGTGCCGACGAGTGTTGTTTCTCCAGATGGAACCAGCGGGATACGATCTGCCGACCGATGAACCGGTGACCAATTGCGAGCATTATCATCATCTTTCTTGGCCCTGATAAGGGCCGGAAATTAACTTTTTCATGGACAACTGGTTGACCGAAAGAGTTTCTTGTTCGGAACCAAAACACACACACGGTTTCTTCAAAAGCATCGCAGTTCTTTCTCTTGCTTTTCTTCAGCCTGTCTCGGATCGATACTGATGCCGGCCGGCCTCGGCTCGACTCTGCTGCTGTTGCCGGTATCTGCTCGGCATTGCTGCGGTGTCGGATCTGTGGGGTGGACTGCTTCTGGAACTTCTTCTACTGCTGTACTGATGGCTATGCTTCGGCTGATGTTGGCCTCGACTCTGCCGGGCCGAAAAAGTGGATAGTATGGACGATGCTGCCTTGCTAAAAGGTGTGAATGCTGTCGAATCGATATTACTGTTATTTGGCTTGTCCCGGTCAGAATGAAAGGAAACAAAATCACGTTGCGCTATTTTATGCCTTCTCGTCAGACCCAGCAGCAGCTCATTTGCAGCTTCGACTGAAGGGCCTCCGAGTCCATGCGATATCGACTGAATAAGGAAATTATTTAACTCTCATAGCCTTGAAAAGGCTGTTTGTTTCGGCTTGGTCCAACTAATAAGAAGGACTGAATGCTCTGTAAGCGAATGCACTTTTCTTTTAAACTTAATTTTGAATCGCCTCTGCTTGCCGATTGGGCTGCGAAATGGTGAGTTGACATCCGGGAAGGGGCGCCTAACATAGCTCTGGTCCTCACAAGTTCCAATACTCACGCTTCCACGGGTCTTCCGATGACAATTGACCGCCAGCTAAGGGTTGCGTACTTAGCTGGTAGTGCAGCCTGGGCACTGTTGTCCTTCTGACATCAGCTAGAGTGAGAGGGTGCGTACTGTGGGGTCTGCCTAGGATGTGGTGGGGTTCGACAGTGGGCTCTGTTGAACTTCTATAAAAAGCTGCATGTGTCCCCAAGCAGGCCCTATCAAAGCGACCGTGTGCCGCTCAAAGCGCACTAGCCTAGTCCTGGTGTTGGGTGGGACTTTAAACAAATTTGACCCGACTGATCGAGCGTCTGTCCACCAAGGAGGTGCGGCTCCAACAGCGTCTGTTCTGGCATCCAGCGGCTGAGTACGAAATGCTATTCGCGTCAGCTATACCTAAGGTGGCAGCCCCATCCCGGTGGATAGGGAACCTTGGGCCAACAACCTACTGTTCCCGAAACATCAATTTGTTCGAGAATCCGATAATGAAAGAATACGGACTGATTTTACGGCGACGACTCTGCTTCCCGATTGGTCGTCTTGTATCCCGTTCCTTTGTCAGCCAAAGCGTCATCATCATCGACGCGTTCGTGATGGGCTTCTTCTTCTTTTTTTGTTGCTCGCTGCTGGCGTCTATTTCCTAACGGGACTTTTCGCACGGTACAGGCCACAAGCCAGGCAATCGAGCTAAGAATTGCTGTTCAGGTGGGAAGTGCGGAAAATTTAGGATTGGTAGCTTGAGAGAACATTCAGTCACGTTCGCTTTGTGCGCGAACAGTATCAAACAATGTTTTTCTATATAAATCGATTGATAGCTTTTCATTTTGAGATATCTTTTTTAAATTGCTCACGAAAACTGTTATATAATAATATTTGGGCTGTTATCACCGATTTATTTATCTAAATTAGATTATGTGAGAAATTTGGACATATTAAGTGTCTTTAAAGGCATGGTCAAGTCTAGTTTTTCGTCCACTTCGCGGTCACAGTTCTTGTTATGTCACGGTTATAAAAAAATCTTGAAAATCTGCTATTCGCGTATAACATTTTATCTCTAGAATATTGGATTTGACACCCAAGTACATTTTCTAACGCGGAGGGTATTTAAAACTTTGATATTATATATATCAGTGGCTCTCAGAAGAACCGTTTGCTTCAAAGATATACATTTTCTATCTCCATCTGTTGCGTCATGTTGCAGCGGACTGTAAGGCTGATGCTGGGTGCTCGTGGGTGGAGCGCAAAACCAAAGCTGTCTTCATGCAGCGTATCCGCTTGACGTGTGCTGTTTCTTCAATGGAACCAGCGGGATGCGAATTGCCTTAATGCAGCATGCGACGAACCAGTGACGAATGCCACCCAATTGCGAAAATTATTATTAACTCTCATGGCGCTGATAAGGGCCGAAAATTAACTCCTTTCAGGGAACTGGTTGACCGAGGGGGTTTCTTTACTCGAAACCAAAACACACACACACGCGATTTCTTCAAGAACATTGCAGTTGTTTCTCTTGATTTTCTTCAACTTGTTTCGGCTCGATACCAATGCCGGCCTCAGCTCTTCATTGATGCCGGCTAGTTTCGGCTCGACTCTGCTGCTGCTTCCGGTATCTCCTCGGCATTGCTGCGGTGTCGGGTCTGTAGAATGGGCTGCTTCTGGAACATTTTCTGCGGCTGTACTGGCATGCTTTGGCTGATGGTGGCCTCGGCGCTGCCGGGCCGAAAAGCGGATGATGCGGACTGTGCTGCTGTGGCTTTGCTTGTCCCGGTTAGAATGAAAGAAAAATATCCCGTTGGAAGTTCTGAACAGAATGAGAAGGAAAAATTGCGTCACCCTCTTTTTTGGCTTATTTTGGTGCGCAGTTGCAGCTTATCCGCTAGCGTCTGCACCCATCAGAATCAAGCGAACAAATGACGCGAGGATCAAGCGGCACCCATATTTATAGGTTTCAGTGCAGTCAATGTTTTGCTTCGAAAACAGTTTTAGGCCTATTGAAACAAGTTTTTCGGGTCATATCAAGTATGAATATGAAAGGCATACTTAAGATCTGTCGATTAAGGGGTTTTCCGAAGAGATCCGTGCACTGGGACAAACGCTATTATCATTCAAAATCTTTCAACACAGCGTAACGCGGTCGATTTAGAAATAATGAAATGACACCCGGTATAGTGAAGAGAGACGTAAGTCCTACGTCAAAATAATATGTTTTTGTATAACACTTGTACCACTGTTATGTGCAATTTTATATCAGTTCCGGATTATTCGGCTTCAAAAGTCTGAAATGTTTTACGGTTACGGTGGAAGTTCCTAATTGTTCGGTAGACATCGGGTAGTTACAGTGTGATTCAGAATAGAAAGTGCCAAAGGAAAAAAAATCGAAGAATTGGCGGATTTGAATAGTGGAATAACGGGTGATTCGATACGAAAAACAAGGTGCTGGTGTCGTTGAGGGGGCCTCGGAAGGGAGGAAGTAGGGAGTTGTGGTCTGGCGGTGGGTGGGTACTGTCGGCTGCTGGTGTCGTTCAGGTGGCCACGGGGTAGAGGGTGTGGGTGTGGAAGTGTGGAGCTGTTGTTGGCGGTTCTACTGAGGGTATAGTTGGCTGGTGGTATATTTGAGGGGAGAGGAAGTGATGAGCTGTGGGCGTGTGAGGTTATGCTGTGGGGACGGTCTGTTTTGAGAAATTCGGCGAATGTATATAGAAGCAAGTTGGGAAATCTAAAGAAAACTAGAAAAACAGTCAACTAGAAAAGAAATAAGTTATTAACATTTATCGGATCTGTGTAACTATTGTTTGAAGCGTGAACTCTGTGTGGTTTTGCTGGTCGGTGCTATTGTTGTGTGGTCTCGGTAGAGAGGGTGGAAGGAGTAATGATTTTATTCTCTAACAGCAATCGTTAATGGTTTGGTTTTGCACTTCACGGAAGTGGTGGTAGAAATAGTATCGTGGTAGCGTTGTGAAAGAGGAACGGCGGAAACTCTTTTTTTTTTGTACATTGTTGGTATCTAGTGGTATATGGGAGTTTACAGATAGAGGATAAGCAAAGAAACGCAAAGGAGAAGAAAACAAAAACAACAGGGTGTACTGTGAAGGCCATGTGTGATGTTGATTGAAATATAGTAAGTAACAGAATCTTGGATTGACTATCATATGAATGAAAGTACATAAAAGCGGAATTAAGGTAAGGTGAACTATTATTGTCCTAATCATAATTGACGATTGAAACTATCATAATATGATATTATCAGGGGGGAAGGGGAATTTAATTTCTTTTTACTCTTTTTTCGTTTCAGAGAGCGAGCAAAGGCGCTTAAACCTAGGCTATTAGCCAGGGCAAGGCTAATACCTTCGCCCCATCCGAGGAAAATCATCGGCAAGGATAATGGAGTGACATAAATTTCTTAGCAAAGTCACTCCCAACGTATTTACACAAATTTTCTATCATTTGCTTATAATGATACTCCTAAACCACATACCCTACCCACCATCCAATTCCTTGACATCTATGAGGGCGTCGGTGAGTCGCTGGCCTCTCGTTAAGTAGATGTCATATCATCATTTCCTTCCCTTTCCTAGTAACGGAGAAGATGGGCGTGGCCGGTAATGATAGCTTTCATGTTTTATCATTTTGGATTTCAATTGGATTTCCATTGAATCCCAAATGGAAATCCATAAGCAGTTGGGGTAAGAAAGGTAAAGAATATACATGACAACTATCAGTATGCAATCTACGAAATACTCCGTTACAACGCAACGCAACGCAACGCAACGCAACACTTGCACCACTGTTATGTGACAATTTTTAAGACTCGAATTTTAAAACATGTTTTTGTGTGTTACTTGGGATGCCATTAGACCGAAAAATTCGATTAACCGAACAGTTTATTTGACAGAAAATGCTGAAATGGTCGTTCGGCAGAAAAAGTCATTTGGTCGAAATATTCTCTTAGCAGAAAAGGCCATTTGGCCGAAAATGTCATTAGACCAAAATACTCTTTCAGCCGAAAATGCCATTTAGCTGAACGAATCATATGGCCGAAAATGTCATATGGTCGAAAAAGTCGATTGACCGAATATGACATTTGGTTGAAAACGGCCTTTGGCAGAATGAGCCATTTGACAAAAAATGACATTTGTCCGAACTGGTCATACGGTTGAGAATGTCGTTTTGCACATCATTCAAGGTAACCATTAGTGCTATATTTTGCTTTTTTGGGCACATAGGGAACTTTAAAAGACTTTTCGCTGTACTATCTGTAGAGTTCTTGAAGAAATTAAAAAAGGTTTATTGGGAAAATTTCTGGAGGATCTCCTGAATTACTGAAAAAAACCCAGATCAATCCACCTAGCGTTGGTGGTGCCTTTCTCGCGCAATCAAATAATAAGAAAACACATAAGAGAGGTCGAAATAGCACTTTAGGGGGATAGATTTTACTTTTTCCATCAATTTATATGCATTTGCGGTCATTTGAATGCATTGCTGCAACATCTGAAAAAAATTTTTTTTTTCGTTTTTGAAATTTTTTTTCCCAAGGGGGGACCCTTGGCATAAAAACAATGTTTTTTCAATAACTTTGGAACGCAATGACCGATCGGGCCAATTTTCAATAGGAAACAACTAGACCGCAATCCGCGTCGACTGCAACTTGTTGCGAGAAAATCGAATAATGCTAAGTACCAAAAAGTGTGTCTCACATTTTTGTACACACACACACACACACATACATACACACATACAGACATCACCTCAATTCGTCGAACTGAGTTGATTGGTATATAACACTATGGGTCTCCGAGCCTTCTATCAAAAGTTCGGTTTTGGAGTGATCCTATAGCCTTTACGTATACTTTGTATACGAGAAAGGCAAAAATGTGGGAAAGAAAACATGAAAATTTCTAAAGAAACTCCAAGGAAAATTTCTGAAAAAATACCGAGAAAATTTCTTGAAGCATTCCTAGGGAATTTGTAAAAAAAAATCCTGGAGGAATATTTGGATAACTTTTTTGAGAAGTTTTTGGAAGAGTTTACAAAAAAATCGGGGATCGGAAGACAATTAAAGATGCAATCATTCGCCCACTGCAAGCCGAGAACAGCAGGGACTATGTCCAAGGGCTTGATGACCCACATAGGGGTATTTTGCCCATCTAGCCGGAATAAACTATTTTATTTGTTGAAACCAGTCAAATTACTTTGTTTTTTGGTTATTGTGTTATATAAACAGTTTTAAGGAATTTTTCGGTCACCTCAAATTCCGCGACTTTTTCAATTTCACCTTGATTTTTTGTAGATTTTTTCGAGCGATAAACGTAAAGCTTTATTAGTTTCAAGTGCCAAAAACAACGAAAAACAAATTGCGTAAAAAGCGACCCCAGAGCACCGTATAATAAATATATGACTGTATGTAGAATCCGATCAAAATGCTAGTTGATGAGAGTGCAGATTTCCCACGTGCGTGGGTGAGTGAGTATGTGAGTAATTGAGTGAATAATTGAGTGAGTGAGTGAATAACTGAGTGAGCAAGTAAGCGAACAAGTGAATGGAAGATTATCGCTCATTAGAGTATGAATAAATGAGTAAACGAACGCGATAAACCAATAAATGAAGATATAATCGTATGAGAGAATGAGTGACTGCCTAAATGAGTGAGCGAGTAAGCGAATGAGTAAATGAGTGAGTGAGTAAGTGAGCGAGTGAGTAGATGAGAGAGTGAGTAAGTGAGTGAATGAACAAGAAATTAAGAGTAAGTGAGTGAGTAAATGAGTGAGTCAGTAAGTAACCGAGTAAGTTAATGAGTGAGTGAGTAAGTGATTATATAAGTAAGTAAGTTAGTAAGAGGGTAAGTGAGTTAATGAGTAAGTAAGTCTGTAATTAAGTCAATGAATAAGTGCGTGAGTGGAGAGTTATTCAGATGATGAGGAAAGCTTGAGAGTGAGAAAAAAATAATGAACAAGGAACGTTAGTAAAAGGACTAGTTAATCAATTAGTGAGGAAGTAAGCGTGTGAAGCCGTGAGTGACTGATTGGGTGAGTGAGCAAATTAATAAGTGAGTAAGTGAGTGATTTAGTGGGAAGTGAGTAAGCGAGAAAACAAATTAATGATAATTTGAGTAAGAATAGAAAAACGGACGAAATATTCAATAGGTGAGAAAGTGAGTGAGTTAGTGACTAAGTGAGTATGCGATATAGTGGGTGGGTAGGTGAATAAGTGATTCAGTGGGTGAATGAGCAAATGTAAAAGTATAATAGTGGGTAAGAAAGTAAGCTAATGAGATAACGAGCCAATATGTGTGTAAGCTAGTGACTGAGTGAATGAGTGAGAATGCGATTGAGTGAAAAAGTAAAAGTGTTAGAGACATAAGTGAGTGCATAAGTGAGTGCATAAGAGAATCAGTTTGTGAGCAGATAAGAAAAAAATACTGAGCGAATATGTGAATGTGTGATACTGTGAGTGTTTAAGATTGAAAAAAAAAATGAATGAGTTAGTCTTCACTAAAGCATCACGCTGATTTCACCTTTTGTGCCAAGGGATCACCATTCTTCGTAATTCGTCTACCAGCTGATTATCATTTATTTCTTCTAGAAAGAGTTTGGATGTTCTCCGTGGTGACAACTTGCTCCAACAAATCATTTTGTTTACACTGGGATCGCCTTTTAAGCGACTTACGTATTTTTTACGCGAATTTCCATATAAGTTATCTTAGTGCGATTTTTTAAAAAGATCGTTTGTCAGAATTTTGATCGGCGGTGGCGGCGCTTTCGGCATCACGCCGAAAGAAATCTGGAAAAATCTGGAGAGAAACCAAAATTTGGAAAATATTCTCGGATTGATTGAAGATTCGAGAAATCTTTGGAATTACCAAGAGAAGCTCTTTTGAATTCCCAAATAAAATTGTTTGGAATTTCAGCAGAAAATTTGTCGCAAGTTACATGAGAAACTTTAGAATTTTCACAAAAAAAAAGTTCTCAACTTCCACAGGAAAAACTTCGGAAATTTATGAAAAGTTCTTGTTGAATTTCTGTTGATTATTCTTCCAAATTTGCACAGAACATTATTGATAATTTTTGTAGAGTGTGGCTGGTTGAATGGGTGTTTTACCTTTGGCTTTCTCTGTCTAGAATAATAAAGACGGCTGGTTTGACATGGCCAACGATGAAACAGTAAATTCTTAAGAATTTCCGCGGGACACTCTAAGGAGTTTTCGAGAAAAATTCTCTGGAATGTTCAGGAGTAATTCTCTGTAAGTTTAACGGAAATTTCTTTAGAATGTCCGCGAAGGATTGTTTTGTTTGAGAATGATTCAACGAAAAATTGTTCGAAATTATTGGAATTCTACGGGAAATTCTTTGTACAGTAGACGTTCGATAACTGAAAGTCTTTTAACTGCATTTCGAAAGTTACATCAGTTTTGCAGTTATCTAACAGCTGAGCTTCAAAACTATGTCAAAGTCGATGATAACTGCATAGCGGTGAACAATCAGATGCACTTCTATTTTGACGCGACTGACAATTGTTTGACGTCTAGAATGCGTCATGTTGCAGTTATCGAACGACTAGTGTATTGTCCGTAAGAAATTCCTGGGAAATTCCATTGGCCGAAAGCCGTATGTCCGAACTGGTAATTTGGCCGAAAAAAACGTTTTCCCTAACAGGTCGTTTGGCCGCATAGGTCATCAGCCCAAAAATGCCGTTTGGTCGATATGGTCGTTTGACAAAATGGGTCATCTGTCCGAAAATATCGTTTAGTCCAGCAGGTCATACGGCCAAATGTCAATAACTGAATGGGTAATTTAGTCCAAAATATCCATCCGTTTGGCCTAATGACATTTACGTTGAAAAGACTGTTGAACGAAATTTCGTAACCTCTCTACTTTTGGGTCGATACTGGCATTTAAGCCAAAAGCCATCTAACCAAATCCCATTAAGCCGAACTGAGTCCTAAAATGAAGAATCAAAATTCGATTTTCTTTCAGGGAACGATGAAGCTAATCATCCTGAACGCATTCGTTTGCGACCATAAACGACGTAGAGCTTTTGGACCCAATCGAAAGTTTATCCGAAACTGGCATCAGGTCGAAAATGGTTTGACAGAATATGTATTTTTACCGAAAACGACATACAGCCGAAATGGACATTCAGCCGAACTGGTAATTTGGCCGAAAAAAATCGTTTAACAAAATAGATCATTAGACCGAAAATGGTGTTTGGTAGGAATGGTAATTTGGCCCGAAAATGGCCGACCGACATTTTCTGTCAAATGACCTATTCGCATAAACGTCTTCTTTAGCAAAATGATCAATTCAGCCGAACGACACTTTTCAAAGAAGGTTATATAAAGGCAGTGTTTCAAGATCATCTTTTTACTCTCAGATTGAAACAAGCATGCTTTGAAATAATCCTTATTTTCAAGATTGTTTCAAATCCTTATTTTTTCTAATCTCAGCATGCATGATTGATGCCCGGATTCAATCCTAGATTTAAATCTTTGGAAAACTGTCTTGCTCAACTAAGAGTCCAAATAAACTGAAAATGCACATACATCATAGGTATGGTTAATATAAGTAGTGAGGTCGAAATTTTTTATTAAAATACTATAGAAGACGAGAAATCTGTGTCTATATTCCATGGTGGAATTCGAAAGATACAGAGCTCTATAGAGATGAGGAACCTGATAATACTTTGTAACAATGATATAAAATACCATTCAAGAAAGATTAGTAGCACCATCAGCATTATGGTATTTCTGAGAGAGAACGTATTAAATGTTGGTTGGACGTGACTGAACCATCCTGTTGCTCGAAGTAATGTTTGTTCATCCATTCTGTCGCGTTCGGCTAAGACCGATAGGGTGTGTTAAAACCAATCGTCCACTGTACTGCAGCTCCCAGTGGAAGAGCTTCCGTTTTTCTTTCCTTTAGCCAGAAACGAAATGTTGACAACCGCCAGGATTGTCAAAAAATACCAAAGATTTTTTTTTTCAATGGTTTGTAATATTTTGAAATTAAGCAGTGTATGAAATAAACTGCTATGCAAATGGCTATTTTTAGAGAAGTCGAAAAATCATAGATCCTGCAACCATCCACATGAACTGATTTAGGGGCCGTTCGAAAATAACATCCTTAGTTTGAAGGGGAAGGAGTCTAAGATAGTGACTGTACATACGGAGAGGGAGTTTAAATATCTCAAAAAGTAATGGACGTCATATTATTTTTATTTAATCAGACTAAGGCCGAAGTGGCCTGTGCGGTATATAAAAGTCTTCTCCATTCGGCTCGGTCCATGGCTACACGTCGCCAACCACGCAGTCTACGGAGGGTCCGCAAGTCATCTTCCACCTGATCGATCCACCTTGCCCGCTGCGCACCTCGCCTTCTTGTGCCCGTCGGATCGTTGTCGAGAACCATTTTCACCGGGTTACTGTCCGACATTCTGGCTACGTGCCCGGCCCATCGCAGTCGTCCGATTTTCGCGGTGTGTACGATGGATGGTTCTCCCAACAGCTGATGCAATTCGTGGTTCATTCGCCTCCTCCACGTACCGTCCGCCATCTGCACCCACCATAGATGGTACGCAGCACTTTCCTTTCGAAAACTCCAAGTGCGCGTTGGTCCTCCACGAGCATCGTCCAGGTCTCGTGTCCGTAGAGGACTACCGGTCTAATTAGCGTTTTGTAGATTGTCAGTTTGGTACGGCGGCGAACTCTATTCGATCGGAGCGTCTTGCGGAGTCCAAAGTACGTACGATTTCCAGCCACTATGCGTCTCCGAATTTCTCTGCTGGTGTCATTTTCGGCAGTCACCAGTGAGCCCAAGTACACAAATTCTTCTACCACCTCGATTTCGTCACCACCGATGCAAACTCGCGGTGGGTGGCTCACATTGTCTTCTCTTGAACCTCTTCCTATCATGTACTTCGTCTTCGACGTGTTGATGACTAGTCCGATCCGCTTAGCTTCCCTCTTCAGTCTGATGTAGGCTTCCTCTATCCTCTCAAAGTTACGTGCCATAATATCGAAACCAAATAACTGGACGGACTTCGTGAAAATCGTACCAATCGTGTCAATCCCTGCCCTTCGTATTACTTCCTCCAGAGCGATGTTGAATAACAGACACGAAAGACCATCTTGCCGTAACCCTCTGCGCGTTTGAAAAGGACTCGAGAATGCCCCTGAAACTCGAACTACGCACATCGCCCGATCCATCATCGCTTTGATCAACCTTATCAGTTTATCCGGAAATCCGTTTTCGTGTACTAGCTGCCATAGCTTGTCCCGATCGATTGTATCATATGCGGCTTTGAAGTCGATGAAGTTTTGATTTGATGTCACAGTAAGCTAATTCTGCTATACGTTTTGTTATTTTAACCGTTAAAACGACCAAAAGATAGCAAATTAAGTAAACATAATCGATGATTTCACAACATTAAAACAAGTTATCTTTTTGCTCTTAAGCTTTGCTCAGGAAGGCTTCTATCAAATAGTCTTTTCGGTTAGACGATTCGGCCTTTCAACTTCCAGTCTTGTGACTTTCTGCCAAACAACTCTTTTCTGTTCAAAAGCTCAATTTCAATTAGATTTTTTTATTTCAACGAGAACTCCTTCGCAATTTTCACGCATAGTATTTACGGAGAGCTCGTCAAGGGTTTAACATGATATTCAGCGGCGTGACAAATTTTGAACGGCGGCGCGCCGATGCAAAAATGTCGGCGAATATTTATCCTTAAGTTTGTTTATAAGCGTCAAAATCCGCCAGAAAAAGTATATCTGCGTATTTTGATAATCACTAGCTTCCGAAAAAATCGCTAGGGAACGTACGGAAGCATTACTTACATTGAACACTGATCCACACACTTTTCTCGATAGTTGACCCGGTGATCAGTACATCATGACTCATGCGTGAGACTCTCTCAAACGGTGAAAATGATCCAAAACTTTGAATAAATGTATGAATAAAATTGTTCTGATCTTTTAGCAAATAAAAACGTTTTGTCATCTTCAAAGAAATTCCTACAGAAATCTAGGAATTTATTAAGAAAATCAATTGGGGATTGCTTTGTAAATTCTTCTGAGAATTTCCTCGGAAGTTCTTCAGGAATGTATTGAAAAAAAAATACAAAATTAATAAGGTATTTTCAAAGCAATTCCTCTAAAAACTTCCGAAAGAATTTTTGGATCATTTTTCAAAGAAATTTCTTATTCCTGGCGGAATTGAATCCGGGAAAGAATTCCTGGAGGGATTTCAAAAGGAACTTCAGGACGAATTTTCGGATAGAATCTTTAAGAAATTCCCAAAGGAGAAAATGAAGGGATCTCCGAAAAAAATCTGAGAATGCTGAAAGGATTTTCCAATGAAATTTCTAGAGGAATTTCTGAAAGTATTCTCATACGTATATTCATAAAAGAATTTCAAAGAATTCCTCAAAGGGATTTCAAATTGCATTTTCGTATAAATTTCTGAATAGATTCCCGAAGAAATTTCGTAAGCAAGTTCTATGGAAATATTGAAGGAATTTCCAAACGTTCAAAGAAATTTCTGGATTAGTTGCTTAAAAAATTGCCTAGTAATGTAATGAAATACTTGGAACAATTTCCTTTAAGAATTTCAGAAATGATTTCCAAAGGAGCCCCTAAAGGAATTTCCTAAAAAGTTCGTAAAAAATGCCAAAGGGGTCTTCAAAGAAATGTCTTAAGGAATTCCCGGAGCTATTTCTTAAGGTGTTTCCTAAAGCTTTTGTAGAGATATTTCCGAATGAAATTTTGGAGGAAGTTCAGAAGGAGTTCCTGAGAGTAAGAGTTCTGAAGTAATTCTAAAAATTCACTTTTTGAAGTAATTCCTGAATTAATTTCCAGAGGATTTTCTGAATTTATTTCCGAAGGAGGAATTTTTAAAGGAATACCTGGAGGAATTTTCGTATGATTTTTTTATTGAACGATCGAAGTAATTTCTGGATGAACTTGCAAATGAATTCCTAGAGATTCTTGAGTGATTTAGGAGAAAAAATGTTTTGGAGCGAAAATTTCTTTTGAAAAACGTTTTCCGCTATATTTACCTGTTTGAAATGATTAGCAGAGCTGAAAAATCTATATGTGGTACTAGCGTTTGTTTTTATCTGGAATTTTTGTAAAGCACCTAAAATCAGGGAAACACCCTGGTTGACATTCGTAAATAGTCCACCGATGTCATATATGTACGCTTTATGTAGCGATGGTCTTTCAAACAAAGTTTTTCAAACAAGTTATTATACCTGGCACTGCCGCATCGTAACATTTTTCTGGCAAGCCTTCCATGTGTCTGAATCGTGTCAACATCTCGTTGAATTCTAACGACTGTTCTGGAAGTCTAAGGTTTTCAACGGTGTAGTTGAATATGAATCGCTAAAAATACTCAGAATTAGGATGATGGACTGCGATAGTTTCATTCGTTAGGTTTAGAGTTAGTTGATGCTCTACCGGATTGTTGGAATGTAGAACATGATTGTGATTCTTTTGATTTTTTTTGGGGTAGAAGTTTCGCATACCTTGGGCCAAGGTCCTTGACAATTATATTGTTGATGGCCTACTAGATATGGCTTCCAAACAGTGCTGCCACCTTATTGTGACTTCTCACAGATTGCTGCAAGATGCCGTATTGGAGGTTAACTTGCTATTCTCGCAAAGATCTTGCCTGGAATCTCGTTTGGCGAACGTCGGACCTCTGTGACATGATTTCTTCAGGATAAACCTTCGAGATATGTTGATGCGAATTTGAATCCTCCGAAGTACGTCTGATTTTTCCCCTGAAGTCAGCTCGAAGCTTTAAATTATTTAAATGTGTCTAATTTTCTAGGTGAAGATCCATTTATTACGTAACGCAAAAAATGATCATTTTCAACCCCCTTCCTCCCTTTGTCACACTTTTCGTATTAAGCATTTGAAAATGTTGGTGTGGATCGTCACACTTCTGGAAACCGCCATTTCTCCCCATCTAAGAGTCACGTAATTTACGGATGACCTAAAAGATTATCATGAAGCAAACTGTTCTCATCATCAGTGCAGATTGAGATGTAACTTTCAAATCATGCTGTTCGTGAAAGCTAAAATGATGCTCATGATAAGCAGTGAGAGAAAATACGAAGTTTTCTCAATTTTAATTCTAAAGTTTCTCTGTCACAGAAATTCATATTTCATCACAGTTCGACCTCAATTAATCTAGCTCCATCATAAAAGCCATAGACCGCCTAATTTTATGACTCTGTCATATTCTCTACTTTATAAAGTCTAGTCGTACAGGTCGTACACCGGTTCGGTCGACCTCAACCCGGAGCAATGCTGATGAAATAAAAATATTTCCATAACAATAAATCTTTCCCCGGGCGTTCCGAGCCGACGTTGAAACTTCCTCGACTCCAAAAATATGGATTCATAACAATCTACATGCGATAGGGTGGCCAATTTTTCTTTCGAATGTTATGTTTTGATATTTGATTTTGGGAAGTGCTGTATTTCTGTTATTTCTATTTTAAATAGAAGAAAGTGGTAGTAAAAGTCACATTAATTTTAAAAACAAAATCTCAATTTTCCATATAAACAAATTCATCATAACAAACATGGATTAGAAATGTCTTGACCGAACCAAATCAAATGTTTTCAATAAAATTATTCAATTCTGATGGAATGTCACAGTATCGTCACATTGGCAATCTAAATTTTACCAATTTAACGTAGATATAAAATGTTTTGGAAAACCAAGGGAAGCGAAACTAAATTTATTCCGAATTTCTGAAAACTTTCACCAGTTGCTTAGAACACCTCCCACATTTGATCTGCCCTAACGCCATATCCTTTCATACAGAAGATACCTCTCCTATATATGAACCTGTACCAAAAACCGCCACTGCTGCTGTCGGATGGATTTTTAATACACTCCATTTCTGTTTCTCTCTGTCTCTGTCTCTCTATTCCCGAACAGGTGAAAAGCCAGCCGCAATGCAACATCCGAACAAAAGTCCAACGGTTGCGAGCACTGCCGCAGCAGCCATCAGTCGCCGGCTAACGAGCTCCGCTACGACCAGCGGATGGATGGCGGCCCTGCTGCTGACCTGGACCTACTATTGGTCTTCTCCGTGGCTCATCCTGCGATCGTTCACGTCGACGCTCGGCTCTTCCTGCCCGCCGCCGCTTCGGTCCGCCATGAGACTGCCAGAGTTGCTGCTGCTGCGTCGCCGGCGACGACGAACGATGGCCTCTTCCGGGTTTTTCAGCCACTCGGCCAGCTACTGCAACTGCTGCTGCTCCAGGACGACACTTTGTATACTGATAGTGGTGCTGGTAATCGTGAAGACTATATTCAGCAAAAGTATTAAATTGTTTGATGCGGTCTAAGGGTCAACAGCCACAGCGCAAGAGGGGCGGGATGGAACGATAGAAATTCACTTGTTGAGGTTTCGTGCCGTGACGCCGTTGGTGCCGGGGGGCGGGTGGGGCACGAGGCGATGAAGGGTGCGGGATTCGGTTCCCACATGAAAGACGAGAGCTAGAGGACTTCGTTTCTAGAGACAAGTAGCTATTATTATAAATATTTTGTACAGGTTTTCTAGTATTAATACAAGTGTATAGGGTTAATCTGAACCATTTCTAAAGGAGTGTCAAAACCGAGTGGAGCGCGTGTGATAAGAAAGAGTAAATGGGTAGAGAGCTTAGCACTCAGTTTAGGGAAGAACTATGGACGCACAAGGATGACCGACGGAATGGAAATTGAATTCGATAAGCAGTTGAAAGCATTGTTCATTATTGAACACCGAAGCTTTGCGTACTAGGGATGGACATCGATGTTTCTTCAATTACACTTTCATGACAGTTGAAAATATTTTAATATTTGTTTTAAATTTCAATGTTTCAGAAGTGTCGACGACGTTTGATCGCATCGTGGAACGCATCCCCATCCACTGGACCTGCAATATATTTGCAAAGCAACGTCGAATACGGGGTGAACTCTTCTCGGAAACAGAAGTAGGGGAACTGGGGTAGGACGCCCACGTTAAGGAAAATGCCATTTTTATCAATGAAAACCACCATTTCAGCCAGTTTTCATCAGCGCATACTAAAGAACGACTGCGACTGACTACCGATGACAGATATCTAATTATACATTTCATTGCACAGAAATTTTATTTTTAATAAGCACCCGAAAATATTGATTTTGAAACCATGCGGGGTGAGATGCGCCAGTGGATGGGTTAAAACGCGCATGTGTTTATCGTACTGATTTTCATTTTAATTGCCTACATTAAGGCAATTAACCGAATGTTTCAGCTGTTTCGGTCATACGAAATGAGCATGGGCGTAATGCCCCACACCGACCTCAGAAGTTTGAAGGCCCATCAAATCGTTTTAAGACCAATTTTGACGACGATTTCGTGTGGAACATAAAGAACACGAGTAAGCAGCATGGCTCATGGCTCAATTTTCAATTTACCAATGAATAACAGCGATAGAAAGACTAAATTTCACCGAGCTAGAAATGCATCAAAACACGCAAAAATCATTTTTTCGAGTTTTTCATGTGTAACTAGAGAAAAATCATGAAATATATGTATCCAATGGCAATATTTTTCATTGATTCATCGTATAGACTATTTAAAATAATCACAATGGGGATATTTAACCATATTCAGGGGTGGCGCGTTTTAACCCCTATGGGCGTGTTACCCCCACTTCCCCTATTCATGGTAGCCATACAGGACTGGGTTATTGTCATTTTATATCGCTTGGAAACGGGGAGGCCATCTGCAACAAGTCCAAATTAATAGGAGACGCGATCGAGCGTATCATGTCCAGGTGTTCGTTTAGCCCAAACAGATTTAATCTATCTCGGTAGCCGTAACAAAGTCTGTTGGTTGACCAGTTTTTCGCCAAATTTGACCGAATTATATGTTTTTCTCATTTTTCTAAATTTTCCAAATAATCAATAAATCAAATTGCTTTAAATTTCATTATGTGCCGGATTCTGAAAATTTTCCCTTATTCTATTTGGTTCCTTAGCTTTCGGTTGTAGAAATTCTAAAAGCTCAAATTTTCAAAACTATTTGAGTTTTTGTTCGTTTTCCAACTCTTTTAAATTGTTCAATATAATATAAAGCATTTGACTGTTATGCTCCATTTAGTGTGCACTATCGGCTTTGTAAGTCTTACAAAACAGCTAAATTTGTCTACAGTTAGAAAGTTACTGCGTCTAAACAATTACAATAATTTGTTTACAATTTTTCAATATGTTTAAACGTAATATGGCAGCAATCGATAATTCTACATGAGAATTGGACTAAAAAAATCAAAACAAAATTCCAATTGTTCCTTATTTTCCGAGTTTTTTCATCATCATTGTTTTTTTTTCTAATTTATGAATATTATTTTGATAGTAAAAACTTCCCAGAATTTTGAAAATTTTCAAAAAGTTTTTCAAACATATTTTTTTTTAAATTTAATATCATTTGATTTGTTTTTTCTACAGTATTAAAATTTTCTTTAATTTCCGACACTGTTCATAGCTAGGGTGTGCCATGAATTTATGGTAATTTGAATTATCGTTTGGCGGTATGTAATGATGATGATGATGATGATGATGATGATGATGATGATGATGATGATGATGATACTACCATCTATTGTAGCAAGGCATCTGCCGATAGCACTGGCCATATCTGACAAACTAATTGATCATGATTATACTATTGTTTGTATTTCATCAAACTCCTGTATGAAGGGCCAAAAATAAGTGGGGTGGTTCCATAAGCAGAGACACTTATGCGAATCCACGGGATGAATAGAGAATCTCCTTCCAGAAGAAAGTTCGTACATACAATTATATAATCTAGCCCACGTTTCACAGATTGACCCAATAGATGGGGAGAAGAACCCGCCCTTTATCCACGAGATGTTAACAACAGGAAGTTGGCGATTCCACTCTTCCTATCCAAATCGCTGCAATCAGGTGCCCTGATGGTTATATATATAATTTTTATATAAACTATTGTATATAACGGGATATAATGGAATTCTCTCACCAAATTTCCGTGCGTGAAAAATACAATGTTTGATGGACAAGATCCTTTCTTCACACCAGTGTGTTTTGAGAATGCTTCGGTTTTGAGCCAATGTCTTGAAAAGCACAGACCTCTAAGACGGGACACGATTGGTCACTATCAAAATCATTTTTCTTCGCGGGGTATCTTGATGGCATTCGATTTGTCAGTGATATTTGAATGTAATACCACATTTTATCCATTTCCGCTTTCAACCCACCCACGTCAGCTGGAAGGGGTTTGTCCATAGCCTGCTTCTGATTTAGCTGTCGGTCTCACGATACGCCGCTATAGTCCTTTCAATCCTTCCTTGCCGGCATTGCTGGGTCTCCAGGTCCGAAATCATCGACACTCATCTGCGACTCGATGCACTCCGGTCGATCAACGGAATGCCGACTTTTGACACAATACTTTGAGATCCAGCTGTTGTTAGACGAATTCCACAGCAGTCGGCGTCATAATCGCTTTCGTATTGGCTTACGTTGAACGGTTCTGATCTGCGAAGGTACTCGGGCGGCACAACTCGATTGCATCACTTTGGGGCTGTCCATAAACCACGTAGACTCTTAAGAGGGGGGGAGGGGTTTCGAAAAAGTCTACGTTAGTCTACGAAGGGGGACGGGGGGGTATACCAAAAGTCTACGTAGACTTTTTTATTTCATTTTTTTTTTTTTAAACGCTTTATACAGCAGCTTTGCACGAAGTTCACTTGTTTCATTTTTAAGGATTTTCTCCGGTTTTTTTGCAAGACTTTACAGAAATAATCTCTTGAATTTTTCCGGAAAAACCTAAACAATTTCACTAAAGTAATAGTCTGAACTACGACTTAATACTATCATGGATTGTACCAGGAAATTCTTCTGTGTTGAGCAGGAAAATTCTACAAAGTATTCTATAAATACATTCGATTTTTTTTTTAAATTGCCGCTTGGATTTTATTGTAGGTTCACTAGAATTTCTTTTGATTTACGGCAGAAAATGGCGGAACTAAGGTAAAATTTAAGGGGGGGGGGGGCTAACTAGTTTATTAATTTTTCTACTCGTTCACTCAAAACAGTCAAGCTATTGTTTTCGCCATCTGTTTCCAAGTTGGCCTACCAGACAAACATTGACGTACCAACCTAGAACACATCGAATAAAGACTTGAAAGATGATACTCGACGCCTAAGTCCTAATATCGAGATGCCATGAGATTCCCAAAAACCTTAATACGTTCAGAAAACCATGAAAGCTTAGCAAGGCAAAATGGGCCTTTTTTTAAATTTACCCGAAAGCATTCCAAGTTTTTTCTCATTTTAATATTTGTCCTCTTGTTAAATGTTACCTCTTCTTAGGGTCTGTCTCATTTGGAGAATTAAATTAAAAAATGACAGTTCAAAAATTGAAAAATCACCCGGTCATAGGAATGGCTGGTGCTGCCCAGTAATTCCAATCATCAATGAAAAATGATTCGACAATCGTTAAAAGTAATCTTGCTCTGCGAGCAGAGTTGTTCGATAATTATTGTAATGTCACTTTTAAATTCCATTTCAGTTTAATTATCGAATTGAGACAGACCCTTAGAATATAATAGGTTTTGCTGAAACTTTCTAGAATATCAAAAAGCCTAGCGTTTTTATTAATTCAAAAGTTGCGGGAAATTCTTTAAACATTTTGCCAGACAGGAATGCATTCGACATGTCTGGATTCTATACATGCATAATATACTTTCTAAGGTTGTATCACATTTTCAAAAGGATTCCTTTGATAATCCTGCATCTTTTAGGATTATGTTAGAAAGCTAGACATCATACGTTTGGTTTACTAAAAAATATTCACAAAAACTCGAAAAAGAAACTTTGAAATATTAAAAAATGATCATTTACTAAGATATTCCATTGAAAAAATCACGATTTTTTGAAAATTATGCGGTTACCTAAGAATCTATTATAAAACTATACAGAAGGTGCAGCATTTTACTTAAAATTTCTTCATTCAATTAAAATCTCAGATATTGTACTTTTGGTCCTGTAACTTCTATTAGATATCCAATCTGCATTGAAACAATGTATAATCACCGCTTGTTCATACTCCAACTTCCTTAAGCAAAGCTATCTGGAGCTGAGAATCAATGAATCAAAATAACCTTTGCGTTTAGCATTTCTATCGCTAGCTATAACAATTCGAGATCAAGGCGTAGTTTTTTCGTAAACAAACATTATTATATTGATGAACGTTTTTGCTAATTTTCATTTATTTGTCAGGCTCGTAAATCGTTACGGAGCCGAAATCATGTTTTTCAATACAGTCATACAGTTTTTCATAACTCTTATAAAATTGTTTATCTACAAAACTAATTCCCTTATTTGGACGTGGAAAAAATATTTTGTCTGATAACTACATACCGTGAATCTCGCAAAAGAATTTTGTTCTAGCAGGAATTTCTAAGCATCAAAGTAATTTGGAATTATCCGAAATTCGAAAAAATAGTTTTGACATGCTGTAGTTTTTCGAAGAGAGAGTTGATGAAATAAATTCATTATCTACAGTTACGCCCATGACCAAAGAGCTAAATATGTGCAATACTTTCTAGGGGGGCTAGTTTGATTCTAGGTGGGGCTATAGCAGGGCTGGTAGCGATGAATGCCGTTTAAAATAGTGACTTTAGCGCCCAACGATGACAAAAAAGTGACCAAATAGTGACTTTTCAATTGCAGTAAAAGTGACCAAATAGTGACTTTGTATGTTGTTTTGAACCGGTATAGAACTACAAATTGCATTAGCATTGTTACGTTATAATTCGTAGATTGCAAACTAGTATGTTATTTTTGAAATCCTTATGTAGAATGCTATCAGAAATCAAGAAAAGGCAAAAACAACAGAAGCATGATGGTTACTGCTACTGGCCACGCCCATCTTCATCGTAAGAAGGGAGAGGATGAAAGCAGGAGGCCAGCGTCTGCGACACTCTCATGAGTATCACAAAATTATGTGAAAAAAAGATCATAGTTGACATGAATCGGAAATAACCTCACGATTTCCACAACACACTTGGAACTTATTGGGTGCATATTTCCCTAATTTAATATATTGCTACCAGATCCACATTTGATTTGATTGATCATGGGTAAGATAACCGTGCACTTTGTAGCTCCGTGATTGACCAGAACAATCGTAATTGCACAGGGAACCAATGCATGGAAGCATGGGATTTGCCCTCCAACCTCAATGTACGCAGTCCGAGAGCTCTTGTATTTTAAATGGTCGATAATGGCGCTGGTCACGTCCTCACGGTCTATCGAGGATGGGAAGGAATTGATGATGCAGTCACTCGCCCACTGTAAACCGAGATCGCCTCTGGACTCGCCATGAGTTCATGCGGAATTTTATTGAAATCTAGGGGTTTTCATGGCATTGGTTCGTCTTGGTTAACGGGTTGTTGCTAATGTGGTAGTGATGAAAAGGTGGTATATGTAAATTGGACGCCAGAAACGAGCTTTGTAGCTCAAATATCGAACCGCCAGAACTAGTCAAGATGTAACGTAGAAGATAGCAATAGGAAGGGCCTGGGATTGAACCCAAATAGTGACTTTTTAGTGACTAGACTCAAAATAGTGACCAAGTCACTAAAAAGTGACTCGCTACCAGGCCTGCTATAGCCCCCATATCCCCCTGTAGTTACGCCAATGGGCAGAAGCTTCTTTGGAAATTGACATTCTCTGAATTTCAACTCGAAATTTTTCAAAATTCTGAAAATTCTTCAGAAAATAAATTAATTGGCTTTGAGATCTGGTTTCAGGAGCTATGGACAGAGGATTAAAATTTGATTTCGTTTTAAATTGATTTTTGGATTTTATTCAGTTTGATATTGTTATGATTGAAATTCGAATTGTACGGTAATGTTTACATACTGAAATGGATTTGAATACAGTAGATAATTAAATTTCGGACACACTTAAACTTCGGACGCTTCAATTCGTATGGAAAATTTTCTGAAATATTTCGTCAAGCTGGAGCGGAAGGGCTAATCATTTTTGCTTGTTTTTGTATAGTTACACTCTAGTAAGGCATGTTAAAGCAATGCGACGAAATGATTAACAGACAGTTTGAGCTGTGTAGTGAGAATTGTTTACAATTATTCTTCCCGGTGCTATGTAATCAGATGTCCCAATTTTGAATATTTGTGTCCAAAAAATGAATTCAGCCCCGCCAGGGTCCGAGGTTTGAATCAAACAGAAGCCGGACATTCTCATAAATTGCAAACATTCTTCGCAGTATCTTGCACACATTAAATACGTAGTTCAAATATGAATACTATACTTAGTGATTGCAATGGTGATTTAAACGGCGTGTTTGTATATCAGATTGATTGTATATCAGAAAGTACTTAATGTTTGATTTTGCACGGTAGCTGTATTGCTCAAAATGTGGGTGATTTTCATATTTTTCCAATCATATATGATATTTTGTAAAATTTGGGAAAGTCTATGTAGACTTCATGGAAGGGGGGGGGGTTTCCAGGAAAGTCTACGAAAGTCTACTAGGGGGGAGGGGGGTTTTGAAAATGTGAAATTTCGGTCTACGTGGTTTGTGGACAGCCCCTTTCTAACAGCCTCTACGGACTACAAAAACCGAGGGGGAGGACCACAGAAATCACCTCGGGGATAAAATTTTAGCAGCAAAATCCATTTTTTTTCTATCCCGAAAATATGTCACTCCACTATCAATGACTGCTACGATATCCCGACTAATTATCGTTTGGCGGTATGAAATATGCATAATATCCTTTGCGGATTTCTATCTTATCGATCATACTTCTCACGTGACTCGCCATACGCAACCGCGCCAACGCGGCATAATTTGATTTGTGCATCAGTAGGCCATGACTTACAACACGTTTGCAAAGCAACCAGTTTTTCCCTGATTAGTTACGGACGACACGTAAGTACTATTTTGTCCCCGACAATTACCTAACGTATTCGGCTGATCCTATTACGATGCCACGAGGCCACACATTTGGCGATCAATATCGGGCGTAATCTAGATCTTACGTTAATTTTTCGGTTCACTTGATAATCTGTTTTTCAAATTGATAAAATCTGCATCGGAAAAGGATGGACCGATCAAAGTTAAAAAATGCCCAATGAAACTACAAAAAAAACGCGGTTGGTGCTCGCAAAAGTGCTCAGTGCGTAGGGGAGAACAGTCCAAATGGGACCCCAAAAGACTCCAAAAAGGAGCTTTTTCGACATCTTCACCAATTTAAACAAGAATACCGAGTCATTTCAATGTGTAGATGTAAAATATGCAAAACTAGCTACATTTTACAATGATCTCCTTTTCAGAACAATAAGATTTTTATGAATTTCTAAGAGTGAAATCAGCAGTGTTCTAGATTCTTTTTTTATACCAGTCAACTGTGAAAAAACTCAAACTGGTAGAACGCTCAGTTCTATTTTCTGCAGATTTGAACCACGAATGAATCACTAGATTCAAATATTTTTCAGCTGTTTTGGTGTATGATACGTCATTTTATCCACGGATCAATCCATTTTGCAATTATAAGAATAGAATTATAAGCTTTTGTTTAAGTCAAGTATAAAACTCAAACTGGTTGAATCAATAGGGGCAGTGGTCAGATGTATTTCTGCAATCACAGATGTGTTTTGAACATGGCTGTTTCATGACGTTCTTGCATAGGCTCGAAATTGCAGACTTCTCGGACTATACGGAATACTTAGGTGACGCCTGAAGTAGAATCGGTGAAGCACGCCATATCAGCATGCCCACGATCCTAAAATTATTGGAATGCCATGCTACTTGTTAGCGGCATACATAGTTACGATCTCGGACAAACCCGTAGAGAGGATGCAATGGACGCTAAACTCACCCATACAAGAAACATGAGCGGATGAGCTGCAGTGGTTTCTGTATAGTCGTAAGAAGGCCATTTCGGCTCATGGACGGCGATTGCTGCCTGCTTCCCGACCCTTACACGATCTGAGATGTTTTCTCAGGCGTCTGGTTTCAGATTTTCCTTTCTCTTACTCCAAGCAAAGGTACGATACACTGAAAATAAACTTTTGCTTTTTGAGAGTTACAGTTCCAATTGATTTATGAAAAAGAAAACATTCTTCCAAACAGTTTCAAAATAAATCTCTTTTGCTTTGTAAAAATACCTAATCAAAGTTACACAATACATAGGCTATATGGAATGTTGGTTTCCTTCTCCGCCCCATGTACATGTGGTATTTATAAACTGTGACCCAATTGTCACACACTCACTCTGGTTTTCTGAGCATTTTTTGGGGGACATAGGGCCAACGTAAAAGATCTCTATCCTTGAATTAGGCCCTGATTCCTATCTAGGAAAAATGAAAGCTTTGACATGTTTTGTTCTATTATTGTCAGGGGGTTTTCTATAACAAATTATGCTCAAATTTGGCCAAATTTTGCATATCAAAAAATATTGTGGACCAATTTTAAAAAATTGGTCAACAAAAACCCTCCTGACAATAATAGAAAAAACCTGCCAAAGCCGTCATTTTCCCTACTTCATTTATTTCCAAGTTTATTTCTCTGTTAGGGTTTCGTTGCCAGGAGATCCTAATTCTTCCCCTGCTGCGATGTCCTGCCGGATTCCAGCGCTTGCTTGATTTCGTCTCCGCTTTTACGTGGTGTATGGCAGGCCTACGTCACACTGTGGAGTTGCTGTTGATATCGGATTTCGATGGCAACTTCGGTGGGACTCAACATTCAGAATCTAGTTGTGAGGCCTCTTAACTGCTGCCGTCGGGGAATTGTCAACCTTTCTCTATATCTGGATTAGGATAAGTCGTCAAAACTCGAAGAAGTTGTTCTATGTGGTTGGACAGTAGAAGCATAAGTACTAGAACGCTAGTGGCGCTGTAGTCATAAAGGTCACTCCTGACGGATTCCAAGTTTCAAAGTGCTCGTGTTTTGGGGGGCACACCACTCGATATGGAGGCAACGCACAACTGTCATTTTTGTTGACTTAGTTTTGCTGCGTCGCAGCATGCGTGAAGTAATAAAAATGACAGTTGTGCGTTGCTTCCGTATCGAGTGGTGTGTCCCCGAAAACGCGAGCACTTTGAAACTTGGATTCCGTCAGGAGTGACCTTAAAAGTATTTTTCCAAAATATGCTTCCACATGCCTAACGTGTCGGTTTGATATGCATAATGTTGTAGTGCATGTTTTATTTCATTACCAACATCGGTTTGACACTTAGTACCGGTACTTTGGCTGTCAGATCAAAGTGACCTAGATGTTAGTCACGCGAACAGGAACGACATTAGCAATCTTATACTTATGCATCTACTGGTTGAACCAACGTTTCAGCTGATCAGTGGAATTGGTGAGTGACTGACGTTTCGCGTCTTTCTCTGGCACCCACGGATTTGATCTTGCTCCAATCAGGCGTTGTGAAATATCGTAGAGGGTGCGTTTGACTATCATCTTTTAATTGGCAAGATTCGACCACGCATTTCCAGAATTCAGCGGCGGGAGAATTCACTCAGGTGTCGATTCACTATAGACCGACTAGACGATCCAGCTGCGAAGAGATCGTTCGTTGAAGAATATGGAACTCAGGTAGAGGATGTTATGGAAGGTGGCAGCGTAGAATAGAAGTGGGCGGCGACCGGTTTATCTAAACCGGCGAGCTCAACTTGTATGAGCTGCGCACTCAGTGAATAGAATGGATTACAGATGTAACCCGACTGGAGATTGAGAAGCGTATAGAATCAAAAGCTGAGGAACAGGATGAATCAGTGGAGTAAACTACGAGTCCTGTCTACGGTATGTATCTCTGTAAGTGGGAGTCGGGCGTTGCTGCAGACAGAACAGGCAGGCGTTGGTGGTCTGTCCGATGAAGAAAAAATGGCTACGAGACGAGCCAGCCTTGGGCCTTAAGTCTCGCTAATAAAAAGAAAAAAAATGGCAACAACAATCGAAGATTATCGTCTCAATAACGCTTCACATCGAACTTCTTCAAGCTTCTTCAAGTCTCAGACAGCCATCCGAAGCAGGAAATCTAAAGGGGCCCCCAAGGTCGATCGGCAGTCGACGAAAGTGACCCTATGCTGTCTATTTTGTCTGTCTGAATTACAAAAATCTGTTTGGCGCCCAGGGATGCAAGGGATTTTCAAATATGGTCAGAGCTTTGTCTGACCTAATTCGGGTAGTCGTTGATGTGATGCACTGTTACTTCTCAGCGTAATCGTGTACCATTCCTTGAGCAGCTTTGGCAGTTTATTGTTGTGGAATATCTAGACGACTCTGATTTGGCTAATGAACACAAAACGCTATATAAGTACCTACTGCGACGCTCTTTTCTGTGTGCAACATGCTGACCGTATGCTTCTTTGCATGGTCAACACCCGCAGGAACAGGTGGTTGAGTGTCAACGAGAAAAGCCCCTCGAACTATGCAGCAGCCGGAGGATCGGAGGACTTTAATATCTTGACAGTCTGATATCATCAGATGATTGGGATTGATATGGAACCATGAGTCAGAAAGGCTGTGGCTACCTTCGTGAGCTTTCGAAATATTTGGAGAATTGATTCATGCACCAAAATTCGAATGTACTACTCTTTCGTGAAGCGTTTTGTGTTCAGGCAACGATAACGTATATGATGCCTAAAATTTATAATTCGAACGGCCTTGTAGTGCCGAGCAACATAAAAGCCATCAAATACCGATAACAATAGATGATTGAAAACGTAGATGGATATGCGTCGGTTATATATTGCAAGGGAGCTTAGACGGAATTGGTTAGGATAGGATATCTAATATATACGCCGACGGGAATCAAACCGAGCTACCCTCAGCATGGTCTTGCTTTATAGCCTCAAATTATATAGCTAGGCTAAGGAGAGGCCCAAGTGGCCCCGAAACTGTCTTTTGGCCGAATTGGCACATTTGAAAAGTGAGAAATGAGCTGTGAAAATTGAGACGTCTCACTACTTACTGCTTATTTCCCACTTCTCACTGTGAAAAGTGAGTTGTGCGAAGTGAGAAGTGAGACGTCTCACTTTTCATTTTTCACAATGAGAAGTGGGACGTCTCACTTCCCACTACTCATTTTCACTCCTCACTCCTCTTTTCTCACTTCCACTGTAAAAAGTGAATAGTGCGAAGTGGGTAATGATACGTCTCACTACTCACTTCGCGCTTCGCACTTTTTACAGTAAAAAGTAAGAAATGAGTGCAAATGTCATATTCGGTCCAATAACCTATTCGGCCTAATGTCCTATTCGGCCAAATGTCCTTTACGGCCAAATGTCGTATTTGGCCAAATGTTCTGTTCGATCAAATGTCATGTTCGCCCCAAATTGCTTTTGGCCGAATGACAGATTCTGTTTTCGCGTGCTAATCTCAATATATTCAAGATCTATGAAACCCAGCCATTCTCACCAAATTTGATACTTATTCCAATACTGAAAGTAGTGACCAGTAGTACTAGACAAAGTTATCAGCACTGTACTGAAGTGTGGTCTAGGGAAGATGGCACCAGGTCGCTTCTGAGGTCATTTATTAGCTGTGGAATAAGGCCCATTGAAAATGTTGTTGTTTCCATCGCCTCTACTCAGGGCCATATTAAGGAGGGGGGCGGTGAGTTCGTGGCCCCGGGCCCCACAAATGTTATGTACCAAAACCAACCTTTTTTTGCATATTTCGGGGCCCCCACAAGCTGTCGGCCCCGGGGCCGCCTTCCGGCTAAATCCGGCCCTGTTCTACTGCTCCTGCTGAAGCTGATTCAACCGCCTTTTCTACTATGAGGTCGTCCGGAGGAGGTGTGTCCAAAAGTGCTGATAGCTTGTTTTTAATTCCTGTAGCGTATGCTCTGTTGTTGTTGATGGCATTGATGACACCCCGCTCAATGTTGGTAAGCATTGTTTCGACTTGTGCAATCGCCTCATCGTGTGTGTTGTTTAACGTCTCAAAATTTGTGAGCAACTTATGATTTGCCACTAATGTGTGTTCATTGTTCTCATAGATGCTTTTCAGAGACATTGATAATTTATTTAAATTTAGTTCTAGCGCGAACTTTTCTTGGCAATCATTACAGAGAGGCAGCATAAAAGTGCGTAGCACTTCTTCGTGATTCCTTTGGACGCCTATGCATGCTGCATGAAAGGTGCGTTTGTAGGATCCGTAACCGCGCCATAACAAGTGATTGTCACTTTGCGCACAATTTCCTATTTCACACTTCATGGCACAATTAAACGCGAAATGCGCGCGGGTCAGGTAAAAATATTTAAAAAATAAACAAAATAAAATAAAATATAGTTATCACGTCAAGTCAAGAATATTTAAAACTTGTTTAGACGCCGCGATGGCGATACTAGACAAGTGGCTACGCGACGACAAAAAAAATTAAATACGTGCGGAGCGCAACGACACACAACCGCCTTCGTCAACCACTCGTGATGGAAAAACCACCACTTAATTGTAGTTTTGACAGATACGTATTTCGAACTTAACAGTAAGGCCGTCTTTAGTGTCTCGGACTTAACTCGACTTACTCGACCATTCGAGTCAACTACGAGACACTGAAGACGGCCTTACTGTTGAGATCGAAATATGTATCTGTCAAAGGTACAATCAAGTGGTGGAATTAAAAGGGATAGTATGGACTCTTTCTATGACAAGTGAAGACATTCCACCAAGAGCTCAAAATAAGTTTCTAATGTATTGTACATAGCTGGGAGAATTTTATAATATTTAATCGGAAATAAGGATGGGTAGCCTTAAAATCTTGATATATTTGAACTTTGTTTGGCTTGATTGATGCCCGCAGTTGCTGTTTCATTATGACCAGATAAGTTTCTCTTGCACAGAGAACCAACAGGTGCTTGCTTTGGAACTAACACTTGTCTTCAATGTACAAGTGCTGGTGATCTAATTTGTTAGGAAACATTGACGCATAGAGAAATATACAAAGTAGGAGAATGGAACGGGCCATGCTTGAACTCCCGACCCCCTGCGCATAAAATAGAAGCGGTAGTCACATGCCCACCAAGTTACACATTTTTCCATACTTTTCCCGTACAATATTCGAATGAGTTCAGCACCAACAATACAAAATGTTTACCAATTTAGAAAAAATGAAAAAAAAATCTACGGGGCCCCCAGGATTATCCATTGCGGGAAAATCATTCTCTAAAAATTTCAACTCAGCTGTTGCATTTGATTTAAAGTTAATATGGAGTTTTCAACCAAAATGTATAGAAAAATATACTTCCGCTCCTCCGTGCCTCCACTATTCCGTTTTCGAAATTGGTACGGAAAGCCTAATTTAGACTAGAATTGGAAAAGACAGTTGGTGTGTTGACAAGCAATTTCACAGAACATTTTACGATAAATAAATAATCTTTCCTTAGTTTTCGAATGATTTGATGATTTATTAGGAGTTGCGTCATGAATTTCATTGTCTAGAGCTTTATGATCCAACACCTGGGAAATCAACTAGTCTTTATAGGACGAGCACTGGTTGATTTTTAGGCTTCCTGTAGCAAAAATTACGAACTAGAGGAATGCGTAAGAACGTACATCGTTAGGTCAATAACGATTCGTTATGCATGTCAATCTGGATCTAGATGCATGACTCTGGAGTTATTACATGAAGCATTTATTCCCATGAAGTAATACATTTTTACTACCGCAATTTAACCAAATATTCATTCACTGGAAAATTTGAAACATCTCCATTCTTAATCATCTATGCAAATTTCATCAATGCTGCGTCCAACCGCACTAGCACTTTGGAGAAGCTTTGTAGCGTCCATGATACACATAGCGTTATCCCAGCACTGTTTGCCGCAAGACGGGTTCCAGAAGAAGCAAAAATGAGCATAAAACCAAACTAGAATAAAGATAAGCACCTTGCCGGTCTCATTTTCAGCAAGAGCCAGCCATCCAACGGGACTCTTTTATCTTGCACCTGGCGCCGATCGGTAGCGTCAAGCTCGTCAGCCGCATCGGCTATCACACCAACGCGACGCGACATGCAGGACCCAGAATGTTTGCTCTTATGTGAAAATTTCTTGTTCGCTAGCTTTTTTAAACATGCCGACGCCCACCGCAATGCTCTCGCCCACCACGCCATTCCCGCTCTCATCAGTTATGCAAAATGACAAAATAGATGAATGTGTTTTATTCATGATTTCCTCGTTCCTTATCTAACAAAGCTCGTTTGCTGCATGCGGGAGTTACTTCCCCAAAATGTTCGGCAAAATTTTGTATTTTGGAATATAATTTCTCTATTATAAAGCACACTCCAACATTGGAAATTTCATTCTATGTGACCAACTGCTTTTCATGTTGCTGATTGCATTTAATTTTATCATAATTATTAATTATTAAAATTCTGAATGGAAATGCATTTTTGCAACCCTTGAAAAATAAAACATTCAGACATCTTTCAACACCAATAGACGAGATCGCACGATCTTTTGCACGTCACAACTTTTTGAACATTTGACCCACGAAATTGAGGCCAATCACTCCTATGTGCCACCGACTCGATGGCTGATTCTGACGACAACGCGCTCAACGGCGCAGCGGTGGCTCGACGTGGTGAACACGATTATTTCCTTTTTCCCATGATCCTTATTTTTTTTCGCCTTACCCACCAAACCTGCCAACACCACGAGCACCTTCAACTATCGCCGAACGGCACTCTTATTTTCTTTTAAAGCGAACTCTGACAAGATGAAACTTTAAAAGAAAGTCGATTTACCCCCAAGCCTTGAAACGAGCGAAACCGAGCTGAGCTCAGCACAAAGCGCTTCTACCCAGCTGTATATAAGGCCAAGTGTTCGATTGGTGGGGGCTGATGTTGGAAGGCGACGACGGGAGTTGAAGTAGTAGGAAGACCAAAATGATGGAAATGTTCAAACTTCTTGACAAACACTCGTTCAAGCGAACTACCGAGCGGCGCGTACAGAACGACCGGGAAATGAGGGAAGAACGATTCCACTTCTTGAACACTGCAGCCCGCTTTCTATTTGTTTAATCAATACTTGATTGAACCCGATAGCCACCGCAAGCCGGAGGGCGGTCAGAGCACCCCCGGTCAAGAGGCGGAAATGACAGGGCGGGCACCGACAGTATTCGATCGGGCTCGTTTTGACTTTTCCGTACACGGGCAGCGGAAGCGGGGGAAAAAAGCTGAAAATGGGATTTGTTCATTGAAATACCGGCGATGTTTGACTCTGGTTGCTTGGAGTTTGATTGATGTTTGAAGAGGTTCTGACCAGACGCACTCGGAGAAGGCAAAAGGGGGGCTGCTACCGGTACTAATTTTCCGGTTGGAGATAGTTTTTCGGGGCGTTCGCACTGACATGCGCGAATTCAGCTGAAAGAACTTCCAGGAGCTGTATGTAAACGAATAAACACGTTTAATTGATTATCTTCATTATTAAATATTACAATTATTGACATGACAGGTGCTGTGTACAGAAATTTATAAGCATCGAAGTAGCTTTGAATTTTAGATAGATTTTATCCGTCAAAAATTTTCACATAAGCAGGAATGTTTATCAATCACGGTAACGGAAGGTGCGGAAGGAATCCAGCAGTGTGAACATGCATATAAGGTTGTGCAGATTCGTTTGCTCTGCCTGCAGCTTGTACATTGTAGATGCGATAAGCAGATGCACAATAATGCAAATGGGTCGCTTTAGGTAGGGTATTATTTTTTTGCAATTCCTGATCATAATATCTAGTATACAGTTCGTCTTTGAGTGATAAAACGGCCTACTTTTCCATACCAACGAAATGGGTGCTTTAATGAACATTATGCATCTCAAATGGGTTGCATAATATTCATTATAACAATCATTCGGGTGCTATAATGAAAAACCAACAGCAGAACAGTAGTTACTTGATTACATTTTGCTGAATTAGCTTGGTGCAGTGCTCAAATAGTGTATTCTATGCGCCCCGTAATAAATTAAATAGTTTGGTGGACATGACATAGAAAAATTCCAAAGGCAAGTAAATCAATCGCTTCACGGCTTACCGAACTATGCAATGTGGCACGGCAAGGTGGAATCTAATTGTTCTCCGCAGCAACATAATTTATTGGCAAGAATGATCGTGTGGAGTTAATTAGACTGTACAATTTTGGTACAGATTTATTAAATTAAAGTCCATTTTTCGTCATTGCAAAAAATAGAGTGTGCAACTCGTTGCAAAACTCGATTTTTTCAGCACTCGTAGTATTTATCCAACTCGGCAAGCCTCGTTGGATAAACGTACAACTCGTGTTGAAAAAATCATCTTTTTACAACTTGTTGCTCAAACTACTATTTTCTATCACATTTGTGGAGAAATTACCATCAGTTTTATTTTCCTCAACGTGGGACATTCTTAATATTGTCAATATGTTTACAGATAGCTACACAAATCTCTGATAGTTCATCTTAGTTTTCAATGAAGATAGTTATATGAAAGGCAACTCTGTTTTTCTAATCTCCTTAATGTTGTCCTGAATATGTCAGTGGTTCTCAAGGCCGGATCCGGGGTTTGACAACTGTGTGACAAGAACTATATGCTAACTAAATTTTTTCCTTAATCTAGTCTTGAATTTCACTCTGCTACATTTGAAATCGAGCCAATAAATGTAGTTGAGGAGGTTGAAGCAACGTGATTTTGTCCGAACATCGTGGAGTGTCGAACAGAATGGAAGAGCTGACTTTGCCTGGAGCGACGAGCTGCAACATGAAAGTGAACTTGCTGCAAAAGCTCTGGGCAGTCCACGTGGTTGTTTTCAATGTCAAATTCCAAGCAAATAATATCAAATGCTCTTCAAATCTTCGCGTCGTTGTCGAAAAGTTTCTAGTCGAAACAGTTGGCATCACTCTTCGAAGTGCGGTAATCTCAAAGGATTATTCCACAACAATCGTCTAAGGGCAAAACAAACGAAACTGGGTTGGTCCCCTTTCGATTCGCGTAATCAGGATTTCGTGAAAGGGCGCCCAACCTGCACAGCATATGCGAGTATACAGGCTTTCCACGGAGCAAACGTCAACAAAATCTTCAGCGTTCCGGCGTATGAAGCCTAGTACGGCGAAAGCCTTGCAATTCAAACTCGACTCGACTCAAGTACGAAACGCAGAAGACGGCCTTACGGTTAAGGTCGAAATACGTATCTGTCAAAGGTACAATAAAGTAGTGGAATCAAATGGAATAGAACAAACTCATCTAGATCTTGTAGTAGCCCAAGACAATCGGTAAATGATAGAACAATTCGAAATATTTTCAAATCTCCGGCACAATCTACAGCGCAAATCGTTCACGAAGATGATGAAAATCAGCGGCCCTAGGTGACTGTCTTGTGGCACTCCGGATGGCGTAGGATATGTATTGGATGAGACAGTACCTAATTTAACGAAGGATGTCCTACCAATCAGGTAAGAACGCAGCCAAGTGAAAATCCAGTCAGTAAATCCCAAACGTTCTAATTTCTTTAAAGTTATTCGGTGCCTTCGAAAAGTCGATGTAAATGCTGTCAACTTGACATCTCTTCTCCAGGTTAGAATTCAGCATGGTGGTGAAGGTCATCAGGTTTGTTACAGTTGAGCGGTTTCGTACAAAGCCATGTTGATACTCAGAGATAACAGGTTTAGCTGCCACATACATACGTTCATGAATCAGCAGTTCGAGTGTTTTGGCCAGACAACTAAGAATTTTGATTGGACGATTAAAGAATTATATGGGAGCTACCCGCCTTATGAATTGGAGTAACTGCTGATATTTCTGATATTTCCCACTCATCTGGGAAGACTTCTAGCGCAAGCGACATGTTGAACAAAATGCAAACTGGCAATCCTAATACGTCAGTACATCATTGGATGAAAACAAGAGGTAGTCTATCTGAACCTGGACCCTTCGATAGATCAACAGCTCCTGATATTCAGCCAGAAAGCTGACGGGTTCGATTTAACGGTGAACATATTCACGAAAGGTAGACGACACGATGTTCTCGTACTCCGATTCAACGGTTTGCAGAAGAGCTCTGTTTGTCGCAGTCCGGTTACGGAAAAACCTGCGACGCGTTTTACGAAGTATATTACGTCGATTTTGTAGTTCAGCGTTTCACCAGAGTTGCTTGTACGATCACCGAGGGAAACATCAACGAAGAGGAACATACGTCTGCTTATCGTGTCGAAAACCGCGTTGTAGAATGATGTTCTCGAGTATCGTCTCTGCTGAGTATCTGAAACCAGTCCAGTGAATTTAGTTCGTTCTTCACAGCCTCGTATAGTCATAGCGAGAGAAGTCAAAATCTAAATCCATTTCTTCCGCTGCAGATTGAAGATAATGATCCGTATTCCGAAAGTCCAGACGTAGAACGGTTTGTGGTGGCGGTCAGGGCTTAAAATTGAATATGGTGATTCAATAAGCTCAGCTTCGTAACTGTCGCTTACAATACATTGCAGATTGTCGAATTTGATACATTGCAGATTTGCTACAAGCCACTAGCTGCTAGTAACAATCAAGGTTTCAGTTAAAGTTAACTTCTGCTCGGAAGAAGCATTGGTTGGCAAGCAGCCTTCCAGTTCGTCATCATATAACCATTCGAGCCGAGAAAGGTTGTAATCCCCAACTAAGATTACGGTGTCACAGGAAGTAGCTATGTTGACGATTTGGTTTACACAATCGTGTATTCTGGGTATCATCTGGGTATCAATCACAATTTATCGTGATCACTGTTCGGCCTCAAGTAAATGCCACATATGCAAATGGATTTATGGGTGAGTTTGACCTTCACAACAACCTGCTCAAGTATAGAGTAGAACGATTCAAAATGCACCCCTTACGCTTTTCCGATGTTTTCACCAATATGAACAAGAATACCGAGCCATTTCAACGTGTACAAGAAAATTTTACAAAACCAGCTACATTTCACAATGATCTCAAGACAATAAGGTATTCATTACTTTCTAACGCATTTAAAAAAAGTTTTAAAAATAGACCTGGGGTAAAATGGTGATGTAAAATTACTCAATTGCATGTAAAATGATGGTGAACTCATGGTTGTTTGTATTTCCTTAATGGGTTGAATTACAATTTTACGGGTTAGGTGGAATACTCCCAAATCGATAAATTTGAGTGAATCGAGATCTAGCGCATATACACTCCCGCCCCTCCCATGATTGATACAGAACGGATGAAAATTTTGGGTGAATTACATACTTGTCAAAATAAGTAAGTGATTGCACTCACATTTCGTCGAGTCAAGTACGAGACACTGAAGACGGCCTTACTTTTGAGGTCGAAATACGTATCTGTCAAGATACAATTAAGTGGTGGAATTCAATGGGATTGTATAAACTCGTCTTCATTCATTCATTTCATTTATTTAGTCTACATCTATACAGATAACACTGAATCAACAATTTGACGCCACAATACACGGTTCGAGGCCGCATCTCTCCATCCTCGAATACGCCCCACGCTCGCCAAGTCGTTCTGCACCTGGTCTGCCCATCTCGCTCGCTGCGCTCCACGTCGTCTCGTACCTGCCGGATCGGAAGCGAACACCATCTTTGCAGGGTTGCTGTCCGGCATTCTTGCAACATGCCCTGCCCATCGTACCCTTCCGGCTTTAGCTACCTTCTGGATACTGGGTTCGCCGTAGAGCTGGGCGAGCTCATGGTTCATTCTTCGCCGCCACACACCGTCTTCTTGTACACCGCCAAAGATGGTCCTAAGCACCCGTCTCTCGAATACTCCGAGTGCTTGCAAGTCCTCCTCGAGCATTGTCCATGTTTCATGTCCGTAGAGGACTACCGGTCTTATTAACGTCTTGTACATGACACATTTGGTGCGGTGGCGAATCTTTTTCGACCGCAGTTTCTTCTGAAGCCCGTAGTAGGCCCGACTTCCACAGATGATGCGCCTTCGTATTTCACGACTAACGTTGTTGTCAGCCGTTAGCAAGGATCCGAGGTAGACGAATTCCTCGACCACTTCGAAGGTATCCCCGTCTATCGTAACACTGCTTCCCATGCGGACCCTGTCGCGCTCGGTTCCACCCACTAGCATGTACTTTGTCTTTGACGCATTCACCACCAGTCCAACTTTTGTTGCTTCACGTTTCAGGCGGGTGTACAGTTCTGCCACCTTTGCAAATGTTCGGCCGACAATGTCCATGTCATCCGCGAAGCAAATAAATTGACTGGATCTGTTGAAAATCGTACCCCGGCTGTTACACCCGGCTCTCCGCATGACACCTTCTAGCGCAATGTTGAACAACAGGCACGAAAGTCCATCACCTTGTCTTAGTCCCCGGCGCGATTCGAACGAACTGGAGTGTTCGCCCGAGATCTTCACACAGTTTTGCACACCATCCACCGTTGCTTTGATCAGTCTGGTGAGCTTTCCAGGGAAGCTGTTCTCGTCCATAATTTTCCATAGCTCTACGCGGTCTATACTGTCGTATGCCGCCTTGAAATCTTGAATAAACTCGTCTTATGACAGGTGAAAACATTCCACTAAAAAGCTCAAAATAATTTTCTTATCGGTCTCAATCTGTTGAACAGAATACGGGACATAATTTTGTACAACGAATTAAGGAGGGTTATTCCTTGGTAATTGGCGCACTCCAGTCTATGCCCTTTCTTAAAGAGAGGGCAGATGAGGCCGTCCAACCAGCTAGCAGGCATTTCCTCATCTTCCCATATTTTCTGCACATGGTGCAGAACTTCATAAAGCTGCTCACTGCCATGTTTGAGAAGTTCAGCTGGGAGTTGGTTCTTTCCCGCAGCCTTATTGTTTTTCAGCTCTTTAAAAACTTTTTTAATCTCATCTAGTGTAGGCGACTCCCCAGCTTCTCCATCGTCGCTAATATTTATTCTGTTCACCGATGCAACGTCACTTCCCTTATTCAACAAAGTCTGGACGTGTTGCTTCCACCTGGCAGCCACTTCGGTTTTATCTGTCAGTAGATTCCCTTGTTGGTCTTTATACATGACGGCAGATGGCGCTGTCTTTCTCCGCACGCCATTGACAGACTCATAGAACCTCCGCATATCGTTCTGCTCTATTTTTTCCTGCGCCTCGCTAATCATTGGTTCTTCATATTTTTTCTTCTTCCTGCGGTGGGCTCGTTTTTCGGCTGCTCTTGCTTCCTTGTACCGATCTCTTTTCGATCGGGTACCCGACACCCACATCCGACTTCTGGAAATGTTATTCTTGTCTGTCACTCTCTGACACTCCACATCGAACCAACCCGTCCTGTGCAGTGTCTACCACTTCTCGTGCTATTGTGCTCACCGCTCCATGGATCGACTCCCATAGATCGTTGATGTTGTCGCTAACGTTGATTGCACTTATCCGTTCGTCGAGCTTCTGGCGGTACTCAGCCGATACTCCTTCCGCCGAAAATCGCTGGATATTGTAACGCACGACTGGTATGCGATGAAATTTGTGCGCATGGGCATCGCATTACAGAAAAACAAATTCTATTATGCATTTATTCTGGTTGTCTGGGTTGGTGGCAAATGATCGAGCAATTGACTGCAAACAGTAGATTCGCAACGATCGTGTTGAAAGCTATTCCATCAGAAATCTATTTACGCCGTTGATTTCAACAACAATAGTAAAATTGTACGCTGCAGAAAATATCTTTGCTGCTGTGGTATCTGCAGCGATTATTTGAATTATTTGCAAAGTACAAAACAACACCGAATGATTCTGCAACTCTATCTGGGGGATGAATTCCTGCGGCTCGATCAGGATCGAAATCGATAGGTTTTAACATTCACGTGAAGCAATAGCAATTATTATGAATTCTCTGTCGCATCATGTCGCATCCCGTATGCTGTAATAAAGTAAGTGAATACAGAGATAAGTGAGAGAGTTTTTTTATTTGGGGCTTGTCGTTTATAGTTCATTCTGATAGCGATAACATTGGCTAAGATTGAAAGCCTACGAATATCCCACATAGTATATTACGAGTAATGAGAGGTATCATACAGGTAGAAAGAGAACCTTTTTACAGGTTTTTAATGGGTGGGGAGTTCCGAGAAACGTAACGATCTGACGTAATTTAAATTAGGATTAAATTCAAAATGCATGAAACAAGTGATGAATCTTGAATATTTTTTTTTCTAAATGGGAGAAATAACTGGGGTATAAGGTATAACGCTTATGTTCATCTCATTCACGTATATTAGATCATAAAGATCAATTCTGGGAATTTGTTAAATTTTGTAATAATTGCGAAAAATCAGTGAATTGAATATTTTTTACAGGAATTGAATTTGTTAATCCTGTCACATAATCATGTTGCTGTGTACCGTTCTCAAAGTTTTATGCAAAGTTAAGGCCTATTCTCATTGCGCCCGGGCCGGGCCGGGACCGGGGTCAGGAAGCTTTCGTTTTTATGCTTGGATTTTTGCTAGTTCACATTGCGCCGGGTTATCCCGGCCGGGTAGGCTGAATACACGCATACTAATGTACCAATTGAAACGTCATAGATAAAACAAGAAAAAAGATTAATCTATCAAGCGATGACTATGCCTTTCTAATAGATGCCATTATTTCTAGCAATTTAGATTTGTATTAATTTATATGCGTTTCCGCCTTAATTGCCACTGGTTAAAAAAATATTAATCCGAAGGAAAAACAATGGTTTTTTAATAACGCCGATAGATTTTCTTTTAATTATTTCCTCCTTCTATAAGATTTTTTTGGGCCGAAAAGGCCAATTTCAGGGGATAATAAACAAATTTTGAAAAATATTCATGAAGTGCGAAAACATGAATTAACAAACCCCATGAGACTTTAATCATTTCGATTCTTATATTTTATTTTTCATCTCTAACGTCCTTGAGTTCGAATATCACAATTCAAATATCCACAAAAAAATCTGGGAAACCCTCCTGAAATACATTAGGGAATATCTCCTGTGTATATAATTTTCTCGGGAAATTCTGGGAATTTTGTAAACTCCTCCGCGAAAAAACCCTCCAGAAATTCCTCCAAGAAATACACCAGGATTCCTCTAGGAATTCCACCGGAGATTTCCCTAGAAATTACACCGGGATCTAGGAATTATACCGTGAATTCTTCCAAGAAGTCTACCGGGGATTAATCCAGGAAATTCACCAGGAATTCCTCCACAAATTCCACCAGGAATTCCTCCAGGAATTCCTCGGAATTCTTCCAGTAATCCTACCGGGAATTCTTCCAGGAATTCCACCGGGAGTTTCTCCAGGACTTTCACCGGAAAAAATCCAGCAATACTACTGGAACTTTATCTTCTTTCTAGAGAATTTTGTGGAGAAATTCCCGAAGAATTTAACGGAGGAATTTTCGCAGCAATTCATGGAGTAATACTACCAGGAGTTCTTAAAAGAATTCCCGCATGATCTCCTTGAGGAATTCCGGGAGAAGTTCCTACAAGAATTTCCGGAGGAATCGCTTGAGAAACTTTCGTGGGAGTTCCTGGAAAAGTTCCCTGGGGAATTCTTGAAGATATTTTCGACGGACTTCTTGAAGAAATTCCGGTGGAATTCCCAGTGAAATTTCAGGTGGAATTCCTGGAAGAATTTCCTGTGGAGTTCCTGGAATATTTCCCGGTGGAATTTCTGGAAGATTTCCCGGTGGAACTCCTGGAGCAATTCCTGAAAGAACTCCCGGTGGAATACCAGGAGAAATTTCCGGTGGGAATCCAAGAGGCATTTCCGGTAGAATTTTGGAGGAATCCCCGGTAGAATTCCTAGACCTATGGAAATTCCCGGTGGATTTCCTGGAGGAATTCTCAGTGGAATTGCTAATAGAACTCCCAGTGGAATTCCCGGTGGAATTCCAAGAGAAATTCCAAATAGAATTCCTGGAGAAATTTCTGGTGGAATTCCTGGAATGTTTCGCGGAAGAACTCCTGGAGGATTTCCCGCAGGAACTTCTGGAGGAATTCCAGGTGGAATATCAGGAGAAATTCCCGGTGGAACTCCGCCGGGATTTCCACTGGGAGTTCGACTGTCAATTCCACCTAGAAATTTTTTTTTCTCCTCTAGAAATTCCACCGGAGATTTCTTCAGGAATTCCACCGGGAATGCCTGTTGGGAGTTATCACTGGGAAATGCCACTGGGAATTCCACCGGGAATTCCTCCCGATATTTCACCGGGAGTTCGTCCAGGAATTCAACCGGGAATTCCTTCAGGAGTTCCACCGGGAAATATTCCAGGAGCTCCACCGGAAATTCCTCCAGGAATTCCACCTGAAATTTCACTGGAAATTCCACCGGGAATTTCCTCAAGAAGTCCCTCGAAAATATCTTCAACGATTTCCTTCAACGAGAATTCCTCTGGGATCTTATCTAGGAAATCCCACGAAAGTTTGTTAAGCGATTCCTCCGGAAATTCCTCTACGAACTTCGCCCGAAATTTTTCAAGAAGATCATGTGGCAATTCCTTTAAGAACTCCTGGTAGTATTACTCCAGGAACTGCTGATGCGGAAATTCATCTCTTAATTTTTTTTAGGAATTTCTCCACTAATTTCTATGGAAGAAGAGAAATTCCCGAATCAATTCATAAAGGGAATTCACAAAGCAATTTGTAAAGGTATTTACTAAGCAATTCCTAATGGTATTTTTAGAGAAAACCCGGAGGAATGCCTGCAGGAATTCCCGGAGTTATTTCCTGGAGTAATTCCCTAAAAGAATTCCTGAAGGGATTCACAGTGGAATTCCTGGTGCAATTGCCGGTGGATTTTCTGGAGAAATTCCCAGTAGAATAGTTGGAATTTTAACCGGTGAAATTCCTTGAGAAACTTCCGGTGGAATTCCTGGAAGACTTCCCGGTAGAACTCCTGGAAGTATTCCCGGTCGATTTCCTGCATGAATTCCCGGTATAATTCCTAGAGAAAATCCTGGTGAAATCCCTAGAGGAATCCCCGGTGGAATTCCTAGAAGAATTCCTAGAGGAATTACAGGAGGAATTCCTGGTGGGAATCCAAGAGGCATTCCCGGTTGAATACTTAGAACAATCCCCGGTAGAATTCCTACAGGAATCCCCGATGAAATTCCTAGAGAAATTGCTTTACTGGAGGAATTTCCGGTGGAATTCCTTGTGAAATTTCAGATGGAATTCAAGAAATATTTCCCGGTAGAATTCCTGGAGGATTTCCCGGTGGAACTCCTGTAGGAATTCCCGGTGTAATTCCTGAATGAATTCCCGGTAGAATATCAAGAGGAACTCCCAGTGTAATACAAGGAGGAGTTTCCGGTGGAGTTTCTGAAGGAATTCCCGGTGGGAATCCAAGAGGCATTCCCGGTAGAATTCTTAGAGGAATGCCGGTGGTTTGGATACCAACAGGGGCACTGCCATCATATACTGTTCGGATTGAAGTTCTCACTCGGATATATTAAAGGCGTTCTGTCGTGCTGATCTAATACATAAACCCAGATTAATCCACCTATCGTTGGTGGTGCCTTTCTCGCATTTAGTTAAGACACCAACCTTATATGAGGTTTATATGGTCCGATGTACCATTTTCGTCATAACTTTTAAACGCAATGACCGATCGTTATAAAATTCAATAGTGATCAACAAGGCTTTGTCCCCTGTCGAATGAAACTTGTTGCGAGAAAATCGGTTAAGTATTTCTATACGAAAAGTTGTCTAATGTTTTTTATAGCTTTTGTGCACACACATACGCACACACATACACACGGACAGACAGACATGTACTCAGCTCGTCGAGCTGAGTCGATTGGTATATAATACTATGGGTCTCAGAGGCTTCTATAAAAAGTTCGTTTTCGGAGTGAAATGATAGCCTTTCGGTACAACTTAGTTGTACGAGAAAGGCAAAAACATGATCTATCGGTTTGCCAGGAGGAACTCCGTGAAAACAGCAGTGGTCAAGGCAAATATTAATAACATATTCAATAGCACGACCGAAATTGAGTGGCAAAATACCCAGTATGAGAGGCGAGAAAGCTACTGTTTACAGTGAAAAATCTGTTGCTGAGTTGCTCGAGTTCCGAACAAGAACCATCGCTCAAGGCCACTCAAAGATGGAAGCGAGACATATCCTCCTCCATCCCTAAAATGTATGCTTTATATCGTTGTAAATGTTGTTCTTGCATCATTATTACTTTCTATAATTGATAACGTCCATGGTTCATTCAGTATCTTGTCTGATAAACGATTACGAGACTTTTGTGGTACCATGGTGAATGGAATGCGTTCATGATTATGCCTAATTTAGCGCTTTCAGACCTCAAACCTCATATGTTTACTTAACACCTTAATTATATTTGTGTATGAAAAGTTGTAATTTATTTATTTATACATTCATAAATGCAATTGAAAATTTACATCATTCGTATCGACAGAGGAAATCATCGTGACCAGCGAACTGCTTAGCGTCCGTTCATGAGGCACGTGAATGCCACATGAAAGCTCGTTGTGGAAAATGCACAGCAGCCCAGGAGTACACCAACATGAATGAGGAAGCGAAGCTCAAGTGCATCAACTGTAGCTCTAACAGGTTCTAACCACGGAGGCAGCTGTCGCGACTGCCGAAATGCGCACAATATTTGGAGATCCGTAAGCTGACCTCAACAAAAAACAATCGCGAACCGACGTCTTACACCTCCGAAGACAAAGGAACATTTGCCTTCCCTCGGGTACAAGGTTCCGAACCTGACACCACATCGTCAAGCGTTCCGTCTGCCTGCTCCATCGGTCCAAGAACGCTTCGCGACAGCAACTGCAGCTCCTCCGATTCTGAATGCCTTGTGTGATCTGACGACTACTGTCCATTGTTTTTGCCCGGAACAGTTGTCGGAAGAACCAATTTCGGCTGTAGCACATTCGGTTGGCACTTCAATGTTTCTTTCTAAGCACCTGAAACAAAATTAGTTATTTCAGACTATTTCTGAAAAAAAAATGAAATTAATTACCTTTGCGAATTTTGCTGGTTGACGGTGGAATCAAAATGAAAACAAAAACAACCTGTCAAATGTATTGAGAGCTTTCATACGCTTTCATACGCTAGGAGAAGAATGAATTCTAGAGTGCTTTGAATATAGGTCGTATGTGCAAAAGAGAGCCTCTCTTCGGTTACATTCTCTTTCGATTATTACAAAGCTATACACAAATTTATGTTGGATTTTTTGGCAGATATCTAGAGACAATAACTTTGTCTAGCGTGCTAAAGTGGAAATGTAGCAGAAAATGCTAAACTTGCCGATCTATTAGCGAAAGAGAGCGTGAACAAAGAGAATCTCTCATTTGCACATACGACCTATTCTCAAAGCAATCTAGAATTCTGTCATCAAAAGAAAAAGTAGAATCATGAAAAAAAATTCACAGCGAGGTATGGGATGCAGCTCTCAAAATATTTTTTAAAATTTCAAAATGATATTTATTTACAAATAGTTTATGGCATGAGGTTAGAAATTCGATTATCTACATTATACATATATTAATTTGAATGTTAATGACAATAAAGTTTTTTCTTGAAATCATTCTGGAGATGGTACTACTTTTAATGTTTATTGAATTTCTAATCCCGCCTAATAAATCATTTTCCAACAAATCTCTGTTTGTAATTTTAAAAATTATTTTAAATTCCATTGGCCATACCTTGCCGTGTTAAATTTCAGTGATTCTACTTTTCCTCTGATGACAGCGTTCATCCACTTCTATTCGCGTATTGCTCATGCATACAAAAACAAACAAAAAGTATGCTGCCCACCGGGCTGCGACCGGGGATACAAAATATCGTCGGCAAGAAATTTTTTTGACAACCCCGGTGTCGCCCCGGGCACTGCACGGCGGTTCGATGTGAACGATTGCATACAAAATATATGAAACCAATTGAAAACATAACCCTGGCGGGACCCGGCCCCGGGCCGGCCCGGTACAATAAGAATAGCGTTTTATCCTAGCCCGGATTCAGGAGAAGATCGATGTTACTCTCCGGCTGCAGCAGGCTGGATTCCGTGCCGGAAGATCCTGTGTGAACCATATTGTCACGCTCCGTATAATTCTGCAGCAGGTCAACGAATTCCAAGAGTCCCTTTACTTGGTATTCATTGACTACGACCGTCTCAATCACGAGAATATGTGGGGCGCCCTGAGACGCAAGGGGGTTCCTGAGAAAATCATCGGCCTCATCGAGGCACAGTACGAGGCTTTTACGTGTAAAGTGCTGCACAATGGGGTCTGGTAGCTGGTAGCTGGTGTTAGGCAAGGATGTATTCTATCACCGTTACTGTTCCTCATCGTAATCAAAGGAGGGTCGTCACTTTAACGGCGTTAAAGTAATTCGCATAATTGCATTATTGCATGTCATAGTACGATATCTGTATGTCCCTAATTGTGTTTTTCATTGTGTTGAAAACTGTTCAACAGCATAATCATGAAAGCGTATGGAGACGCATGGTACATTTGTACAATGCTTTATCCTGTGACTAAACTTTTTATCCAGATTTCATTAGGCCAACACAATTATTTGGAAAAATATGTCTCCCCTTCTTTTGGATTTTCTTTTTAGACAAAAAAAACTAATTTGGAGGCAACAAAAAAATCGGAAAATTTTAGGTTAAAATACTTCACTATTCCATTTACTTCCATTATATTCACTTTTGTATTTCATTTTCTACTTAAAAATTTCTTCAGTGTTTTGTTATCGACGAAACGAACACCTTGACCACTCGGAGATCAGTACTTGTATTAAGGAAAACCTGAACCTAATTACATGTTCGTTCAGTTGTAATTGTTCATTCTTAGCATGTCGAATACTGCGATCAAGAAATCATCAGAATCATGACAAGTAAGAATCATGATCTCAAACAGCAGGTTCCAAGGACAACTCTCTCACGGTTGTCTTATCAACCTCATCTGAAGTTTCCTGAGTTTTGTTATATTTCTAGATCGTTTCCCCCAGCATGCCCATACAAGTGCCTAGAACCCTGGCTTGCAGATCAAGTTAGTTCAATAGATTACCTGGTAGAGTAATTGATCTCAACTACAGCACAATTTGGAAAACCTGGAACATCTGCACTAAATTGAAGGACTCTGGACATGCTGAGTAGATTTTGTTTGATTGGTCTGCCATGGTTTATTGACATGGGAGACTAATTGATCTTAACTCAAGAACGATTTGGAGAACTTAGAACATCTGCGTTAAATTTATTTTAACTGCACACAATGCACAATGGTTTAAGGGACTTGAATAGACAAGCTGGGTTGAACCTAGAACATCAGCATTAAACTTATTTGCACTTACTTGTCATAAAACAATTTCATGCTTGTATGGTGCTTGCATGGATATGCTGGGTTGATTTTCGTTATGAAGTTCTTCTGAATCTGTAGATTTTAGTCAAATTGAAGTTGGTAAAACGAAATTTCATTCTGAATGAGTTCTCAACATCTCTACCAATCGTTTCCCCTGGGAGGTCCATTTAAACACTCATTGGTCCATACAGATATCGTAATAACTTCGATCATTGTAATAACTTAGTATTTTAACGCCGTGAAAGCGACGAACACCCTCCAACTTTGTGACCAAATAATCTCGAAATTTACCCAATCTATCAACTAATAACAGTCACCAGTCAATTTTGGAAGCCGAGAATTACACATGCAACACATAAGCATCACAAATATAAATTTACTGTCGACCTGTGTGTTGCTGTGCATTATTAACATACGTCTTCAGTAATGAGTTTGAAAAATGTCGTAAATCAAATAATGAATTGCACCTTCTTGATACCGTCACATAGTTTAGCAAAATGTGGCCATGATTCGTAAAAATTCATCCATTCACTGTACGTAGTTTTGTTACGCAAATCAATTTCAAAATGGGTTGAATAACAATTGCTTTCATTTAGAATGTGGAAATCAATTCACTGCAGTAAAACTCATCTATTGTTTGTACCTGAAGAACAAATAAAAATGGTTTGATATGGTTGGAAAACAAATCATTCATATTTCATTACATCCTTTCCGGTGGAGAGGTAAGCAGAGTTCACGATGGAGAATTCCTCCACCACGTAGAGCGCATTCAATTTGGTTCGTACATATCTGCATAACGATGTAAACAATATATCCCTGCAATAAAAGCTGGCAGCTGGCTGGTAAACGATTTCAATTCCCATTTCAACAAAACCGACGATGACGACGACGACGACGACGACAACGAAAACGACGATCACGATTCAAAGTGAAATAACAATACAATCAGTGACTTTCGCTTTTCTCTTGAATATTGTACAGAGAACCACTTCAACTAAGCAGCAGTTTGCGAGGAGGTATGCTTCTCTATTGCTCATACCCAATGATAGGTGGGGTACACGTATGAAGAACGCCACCCCTACGAAGAACACAGAAGCAGCATCTGCAACTTGATGCATGCATGCATGCATGCATAAAACACTTTACTATTCAGTAGAAGGTCACGGAAAAACAACGACGACGACGATGACGAAGAGGATGGAAAACAACGGCAGGAGCTGGAATGTAATAAAATTGCAATCAAAGTTGTAACATGCTGAATTGAAAAGTTTTCTATCTTCCACATCGTGTAGGTTTAAAGACAATCGTGTGTACTCAACGAATAGTGGGAGAAGAGGGTGGTATCTGGCGAGGAATTTAATAGGGTGTGGCTGTGTGGTTTGTTTGAATACCCATAATCGTAATAATCCAATATGCGTTCAGTTGATTGTTTTTGCTGGTCGTTTGTCTCAATTTTCTGGAAATATTGTTGGGTGAGGGAAGAGGTCACATGTCGAGACAGAACACCGGTTCGGCATTTCTTCCTTACCTCGCTACTACGGCATTCCTTCATATTGATCGTGGTGCAGAAGTATTAAAACGGGATGATGAAAATAAATATTACACTTTTTGATGCAACATAACGATTTTGCTATACAAAACGGTCTCAAGTGGTATCCTGTGATGTACCACGCGCCTCCATACATCTACTATTAGAAAGAGTATCATGAACGCGTGGAGCGTTACGTACGTTTTCCGGTAATAGAACATAATCACTTTTTTAACCCATTAACGCCCGGAGTGTCGACAAAGCCCACTGAACGATAATATTGGTAAATGTGATTATTTTAGAGAAGTTCTTTGAGATTGAAATGACTTCAATTTGATAACATTTGCATCATCGTTACATTTTACATATTATAGCATTAATTGCTTGGCTGTATACTATAGTGATAGTCGTTTGTTAATCTCTGAGTGACAAACTTCTTTCCTTACTACGATGTTGTTCACTTGTAATAAGACATGTTCGTGGGATAGTACTTAACTCCACAAGTTAAGAAATTTTGTCCCATTGCACATTGCCTGTTAGGATGTTCATTTACCAAATCCAGCTCAAAAAGACGAAATAACAACAATATTTAAAAACAAAATCAATTGCTAAGTGTAAAAAATCTCTGAAGCAATCAATGTTATTAAAAAGAATATGCACATTCGATTGAATATGATAAGAAAATGATGTTTTCAAACGCCCTCTAAAATGGGCAAGTCTCTCGAATGTTGGTATCAAAACTATTATTTCTGAACCTAACGCGAGATTTTTTTCGGAATATTATCGGTCGAAACTCTCCTATTCTTTTGGTACAGTAAGGCCTTCAACAGCACAGTGTGCATACTAAATAAATTGAAATCTTATACATAATATTCTATGTCTTTGTATTTCATACAAAGATGATCAAAACTAGACGTAATATGCAAAGCAATGTTGCCTGAATCTCATATTTCAATAGGAAAAGGTTGATTGTTGTTTGGTTGATCTATATTTGTTGCACCTTCCTTTGACCGATTTGCACAGGACTTAATGGCTTTGGAATACATTTCGAAAATGGATCTTGATCCTGAATTGATATTTAAATACTAATTACCAGCCACGCCCTATTTGTCCGCCCCAGATGCACCCTGAACTGAACGAACAAATGAAATAAACGAAAATCACAGCTAGTCGAACACGGGTGGAATCAAATTAACACAAAGTTTGAGTGGAAGCAAAAAGCGGAAGCGTTTGTGAGACTAATTGTATGAATCCGGCGGTGGAAGGTGCGCTGAGTGTGAGCGAGCGAGCGAGCGAGAAACCTGGGGGCCAGTGGCAGGCCGGAGCGGAAACAATTACAGTTGTGAAATTGCCAGTTGAACACAGGACGATTAAAAATTACCGTTTAAAAAGATAATTATTTCTTTCGAATTACTTCCATTATTCCTACGCGGTTGGAACAGGCTCGGAGAGGATAGGCTGCCTGCAATGTGATCCCAAGTGGGTGACGAAGGCGAATAATTAAAGCCGGAGTGTAATAAAAATTTACGGGAAAATTTCCTGCACTCTGAAACGAGGGATGGGTTGGATAGGATGGCAGGACTTGGCTCTATGGAACCAATAACGGGGTGATTGCTTGTAAGAGTATGTGAGCAATGTGTGTAAACGAGATCTCTCCAAACTGTGGCATGTAAGAGTTGGAGTAACATTTGAAAACGTGGTATAATAATTGTGATTAAGATTTTAAACGACTCCAGTCAGTGGTTACAAGAAAAGTACTCGTGTAGATAAGAAGCGAATTTGTAATGAAGGAAACTCTGTTAATAGAGCGAATAGAATTGAATTCTGTTCGGGGGGTGGAAACTCCTCCCACTCTGAGCGATACGTGTGGGGAAACGGCAACTGTCAGTGTAAGATACTTATTTAAATTGAACTAGTAATTATACAAATGGAATGGGCAGCCATAAAAACCGAAAATTAAAAACACAAATCGGGAAAGATAATAAACATAATTGATTATTACGTGATATGAGTTGATGAATTGGTCCGAAAGTCCCTGGAGATCATGGTGGTGTATGATTTATTGTTTTTTCTCGCCATTAGTTATTAATGATTCCAGTCCTAGGCAAATGTAGAATGGTTTGAACACATACAGGTATTGGAAAAAAAAGTGGACGCTGTTCTGTTAAATAAGTTCAAGCTACATCTATATTAGACTGGCCCAGGAAACAAAAAGTTGTCTAATTCCACGGGGCACCCCCCAGAATTGTGTCTTTGGGTGAGAAAATCAATCTCTGAAAATTTCAGCTCAATCGCTTGTTGCATAAGCTGGCGCATTTGATTTGAAGTTTGTATGGGGATTTCAGCCAAAATGTATAGGAAAATATACCTCCGTCACTCATTCGAGCTGAAAATTGGTTCTGATTGCTTGATTGAGCTCAGAATTGCAAAAAGGGCAGTTGGTATACTACAGAACAATTTCACAGAACATTGTATGATGATTAAATGAACTTTTGTATAGGTTTCGGCCGATGCGATTCGATCAAAAAACCCAAAAATACACAAATCAGCTCCTAATAAATCCGCCGAAAATTATATAAAAGTTAATTCAATCATCATGCAATGTTCTGTGAAATTGTTCTGTAGCATACCAACTGCCGTTTTTGCAATTCTGAGGTCAATCGAGCAATTAGAACCAATTTCCAGATCGAATGAGTGACGGAGGTGTATTTTCCTATACATTTTGGCTGAAATCCCCATACAAACTTCAAATCAAATGCGCCAGCTTATGCAACAAGCGATTGAGCTGAAATTTTCAGAGATTGATTTTCTCACCCAAAGACACAATTCTGGGGGGTGCCCCGTGGAATTCGACAACATTTTTTTCTCCCCATAGTAATCTGGGCCAGTCTAATCTATATCCTTCTTTGAGTTGTTTGGAATACTGATTGAATGTACATTTTCTACCAACTAACCGTTTGGAGAAATACTCGCATCGTGTAAGTGCTATTTACAATGGTGTTTGTAACAGGGCATCGTAGTTGATTTGTTAGATGATAACTAAAAACTGATGTTTCTCGTCTATGTTTGTACTTATTCAACCGATTTCAGCGGGTCGGCAACGTCAGGTGTAAGTCAATTGCGTCAATTGCTCTGGTTGGTGAAAAACGATGTGAAGATCCGGCAGAGGGCATCTCGCGTCAAGTGGAAAGCAAAAAATGACCAATCTTTATTGAAAATACGCTGCATATCATGAAGTGTGCCGCGCCTCGTAGGCCATAGTTCGTGCGACAAAATGAAGTATTTGTATTTGTATTAAGGTTCCACCAAACACACGCGACGCGACAGTCGCGATGCGATTCTATCGCTTGGCGACAGCGATTCTGTCACCGTTGGTATGGACGCGTAAATAGAACATAGCCTGCAGCGACCCAACGATAGAATCGTGGCGACTAGTTGTCGCCGTCGCGGCGATGAAATCGCTTAGGTCTGGGGGAGCCTTTAAATAACTTCCATCCTAGAGACTACATGAAAATAACGCTCATAAACTAAACAAATATTCCAGTATACCATGATTCAAAAGTCTGTTCTTGAAAATAATACTTGACAAAATAATAAATAGCATTAAATATAACACACATAGTTCTAATTGGTGCGTTTTGTCCGTAATCTGTGCGACGATGGCTCTCAGCTCTCAAAGAAAATCGCAAAACTTACTTCTCAACTGATTCAAATCTTCTGATCCAGTGAAAGAGGTTCAATTGCTGTAGATTCCAGTAATGATCGCACTAATATGTAGAAAAGTGATCCCAGACAATAGGAATCTTCAAACTCCTTTGCAAATTTGCACATCAGGTCAAGATTTCGCTTAGCGTTTGCCAGAATGCTCGACTAGTGCTCGGTAAGTTGTAGCTTTTGTCTAGGAGAACGCCTAAATCCTTAACAGCAGATACACTCTGCAACGGTTCGTCCTTCAAACAGACGGTATCAGAGCTTCTTTCTACTTAAAGATATGATCCATCATTTCGTTATATTGATTGTCAATGCATTGCGGTTGAACCAGTATTCGAACAAATGCATCATTCGTTCAGCATATAGAAATCTGCATCCACGGGGTAGTACATGGCAGACATTGTTGAAGAATTTTGAAAATAGCAGCGGATCAAGATTACTTTCTTGTGATACTCCTGAATAGTTTTGAAAAGAAGCAGTAACAAAATATCCCAGTTTTACCTTCAATGGGCGAACAATCACGTATGAGATTGAAACAAGCTACGAAGCTGGACGAGACACCTAGATGTTCCATTTTATCTAGCAGGGCCTGTTGATTAACTCGGTCAAAATGTGATTCCAAGTCCGAGTAAACCGTATTAATTTGTACACCGTCTTCTATGTGTCGTAAACAGTAAGATACAAATTCCGTCAAACTAGTTGAGGTTGATCTTCCGGTGAAAAATGCTTGTTGGTCGGCAGTAATATATAGTTTTACACTTCAAAAGAGAATGTCTGCGATCAGATTTCGAATAGTTTGGATCCATGCCATGAACGTTAATTTTTTATGCCGACTCAAATTTGTAGAAGTCCACAAAATTTCCCGAAGAATTTTCAGGTTGAAATCCCTAAATTTATTCTCGAGTCAATTTCTGTGAAAATTAGGAAGAGTTTTCCGAGGAAATTATGAACAAAACAAATACACACGTTTAACTGGGTCTTTGGGTCCGCGACGTTAGGCATAAGTACGATAGGCATAATGGACATTAGGTATAACTGACGTTAGGCATAATAAGCGTTTGGAATAATTCTGCCTTCTTTATGTCATGGACTATTCTTTGGATCAATTTTATGCCTAACGTCCATTATGCCTAACTTACATTATACCTAACGTTCATTATGCTTCACGTACTTAAACCGAACGGGGTATAACCAAAAATTTCGTTTGGTCGAAAAGGTCGTATAGCAGGAAGGAATATTCGGCCGAAAATGTAATGTTAGTTAAAAAAGACATACGGCCGAAGTAATCATTCAGTTGAACTGGTTATTCTGCCGAACTGGTAGTTTGACCAAATCGGTAATTTGCCTGGAAATGTTGTTTGGCAGAAATGGTCATTTGACAAGGAGGACCGTTTGTCCAAATTTTTGGCCATATTTACAGCGAATGACATCCTCGGCCGTTTTACCCGTTCGGCCCTTTCTTCCAAAAGACCATTTTGTCCAAACGGTTTTATTGGCCAAGTGACTTGTTAGAGCAAATGATTTTTCGGACAAATTACAAGTTCGGCCGTACGATTTTTGACCATAGGGAGTGAGTGCTAATAATGGACCCCTTAACGACGGAAACTTACTTCAATCGCTTCGCTAGAGTAAGACTCAAGACAAGCATTAGATGCAGCATTAGATGACAAGCAACAGGTATCAGCATCGCGTTTCGTACATAACACATGGTAAAACATTCATTTTTACTGAACTCACTTTATCGGCAGCACAGATGAACGGTGGACAGCGACTTGACAACCACTGTGAAGACCTAGTGGGTGTCGGTGACGAAATGCCAGAATCAGAACAGATTTCTGATGTGTGTTCTAAATCACTTTATTAGCCACTTCATTAGATCCTTATTAATTTCATTTGATCTTTATTAAAATTCACTTTTGATCTAGTTCATAATTCACAATTCCACTCTACGGTTAACAGTCCAATTAAACGGTTGATGATCGATGATGGTTGTATCCGTCGAAGCAAAATTAGGTTCTGCAGCGTCTGTATCTAACCTCAAACTGATGACAGATTAGTAGTACTTCGCGTTGGACTCGGGGGCAGCCAACCAATCACGAACTCGAACTTTGTCGGAGTCCTCGTCGGAGTTAGTGGAAAGTACTACTGAACTGTCAAAAAAGTTCATTGGACGAGGACCGAATTCATTCGTGACGTCATGCTGCAGAACCTAATTGAATAGCCGCCATGATGATGGTTACCGATGCCTTTTGTTCTCCAGGGGTAGGAAGTCATTCGTTCTCCATCTTATCGTTTCCGAAGGGATTTCTGTCGTCGGCTGTCAGTGGATGCATTAGACGAGGGAATCGCCACACACATTTGACGAAGAGCACACAGATCGATGATATACACGGTTAGAAAAAAGTACCTAATATTAGGTACTTTTCACTCAAATCGGGTGTTCAGTGTAGGAACCCAAAATTAAGTAATTTTTTTTAAACTAAGTAAAATTCACTTAATATTAAGTAAAATATACTTAATTTCAAAAATAAGGTAACCAAAAGTTAGGTAAATTAAACTCATTTTTTGTAAACATGAGATTACTCAACGTTGGGTTCCCACACTTTAATGCGCTTGTTGAGTGGTTTTGCTCTTCATTTTATGACAACAAAGGAAAGAGGGAGGGAGATTCAAGAGAAAAAAGTACCTAAAATTAGGTACTTTTTTCTAACCGTGTAGATGATTTGCTTTCTTCTTTTCGAACATCCTGGCCCCTTCAGAAGCCCTTTTTCTTCCGTGTAGCTTCTGATTGATGACGGCGATGATTCACTATTGGGTTGTCCCTCGATCTTATTTTGGTCTCGCGTCAGATGATTTCCCGAAGACAGCGTACGGAGGAACGAGTGTTGAGCTGATGAAAAAATGGAAACAAAGACCCGGTAGCGGGTTTCGCAAACGTAGACTGATTGGACAGGTTCTCGCCTTGTGCCCTTGGAAAGGGGGCCTTGTAATTTTCTTATCTTTGTAGGTCCTGCACGTCAGTGGCGTAGCCAGAAAATTGGTCTGGGGGGGTTTTCTGAACATTTTTTTTTGAAAAAAAAAATTCTTCCAAAAATGTTATGCCCAAAACCACCCCCGTGGCTACGCCACTGCTGCACGTTGAAGATACTGATTGACGAAGATAGAGTTCGATTGTTGTTATTGGTGTTAGTTGTTGGATGGCTCGGTTGCTTTGTTTTCGGAAGGCGATGACATTTCACTTTGCGATGAGGCTATAGACTAACGCAAAATGAACTCCCCCAAGAAATTATGACGTTTGAGCGGGTCGCATAATGAACGCAAAATGAACTTTTGTTCGAGAAGACGACCCGCTCAAATGTCAAAATCCATCGGGTGAGTGAATTTCATGAACTCCTGCACAGGTCTATAGGCAGCAAACACAATTTTGACACCGGTCGGATGAATTTTCCAGGCGGGTGCTAAGGTGTCAAATATTTGTTGCCTCAAATCAAGCGAATGCCGACGGCACTAACACTACGCCGTAGTCTATGAAAAATAAACACTGCAGTGAGTGAGAATGTTCTGAAACGCACAAAGTTTGGATAATGCCAGAAACAACTGTTTCTGCTCAGCACAGAGTTTTTTCTACCAACATACTTATTTATCTGCATATTTCGCGTACGGAATAAAGTGAAAACACTACATTTTTTTAGATTTGGTGTATTTTTGTTCGTTGCAATCTTTAATTTAATATGTGCTTTCGACACCACTCTCTCTTGTAAAAATGGTAAACAATACAAATTTTCACAAATACCACGACAATTTATGTAAGTATATGAGCATTTTGACATTGGAGTATAAATTTATGCGCCAAATAAGAGGGTACTGTCATACTTGCCAAACTCCATATGAAAAAAATTCGTTGTCCCCCCTCTGGAATTTTCCATGCGGTGTTCGAAGAGTCACAACCCGCACAATTCCGTCTGGCCCAGGGTGTGTTTCATCGATACGTGCCGTTTGCCAGGTCATAGGAGCAGCGGCTTCATATTTTATAATCACCAATCGGCCCACTTCGATTTTCGTTGAAAGATTCACCCATTTTGTTCGCGGCTGGAGACAACATAGATATTCGAGATGCCACAGGTGTTGGAACAGTTTTTGCACCTGCTGCCGTTGCCTTCTGCTTCGTTTGATATTTCGTCTTGGAACATTCCACCAGGAATTCAACTGGCAGATCCCATATTCTACCAACCCAATAAGGTCGATCTAATCCTCGGAGCGGAGATCTTTTTCGAGTTGTTCAAGGTCCCGGGTAGAATTTCGCTTGGCACAGGACTACCAACACTCATCAACTCAGCTTTTGCCTGAGACCACCCAGCCGAAAACTGAGTTGATGAGTGTTGGTACGTTGCGGCTTGCTTGCGGCTGCGGTTCCGAAGTTTTTCCAATGGTTTGCAGCACGGTGACTCTGCGCTGTATGAAGCCGGTGAGGTCATTGAAGGAAACAGCATTGAGCGTTGAGGAGTATTCTTCCCAATCTCTCCTAGTTGTAAGATCGAGGCGGGTGCTTAACATTCTAATCAGTAGAACATCCCAAAACTCCGTTTTTTCTCCAAGTTGAGTCAGAATCTTTACGTTTATCTCGAACTTTTCTACCAGCGCATGTAGTTCATTAGCAGATTCTCGTTTGACCGATGGAAATTCGAATAGAGTATCGACGTAGAACTGTTTGAGTCGGACCGGGTTCTGGTAATGGTCTAGAAGAAGATTCCAGGCAACCAAGTAGTTGTTGGCACGCGACCGTCTGCATGAGCTTTAGGGCCTCTCCCGAAAGTGAAGAACGTAGTTAGTAAAATTTTTGAATACTGGATAGTTCATTCGACGAGTGGACTAATGAGACGAAGAGGTCGTGGAAATTGATCCATTGATCCAAGTGTCCGGAGAAGACGGAGAGTTTTATGTCAGGTAACCTTACGTGAGACGTCAAAAGGCCTTGCGTAGCGGAATGATGAGTCTGAGGAGTTCGCGGCGTCTGCAATTCCTCTTTATTGATCGAGAGCAGAAATCCTTCACCTTGAAAAATGACGTCTCAAACTTTACACGTTCCTTAAGATGAGTATCGAGAGCGGTTTCATCTAACGTCTAGAGCTAATTCTGAACAGAATTGAAGTCCTTCCATATGGCATTAGCGTGTTCCAACCAGACAGGAACTTCAGAGACACTGGTTTCCTCGTTGAACTCGTCGACGAACTTCTTTATTAGGCAAAACGACGTCAGTAGACTCTTCTGCCTAGTCTTGAGCGACTTGATTCGCCGTTCGTTGGACATCGTGTCAGTGATGAACTGGTTCTGGAAAGCACAGACCGCGTAGCTCACTAAGAAACGAGTAATATGTATGGAATGCTAATTACCTGATTACAGGCAGAGAATTGTCTTGAACTATATTCAAAATTTCTCCAAACAGCTAGCTACAAGATGATAATGCTTTGGATCACCGATTGGATCCGTCACGTGGTAAACTTCTGAGGTAGATGGATGGATTTCCGGAGCTCTACGGCTATCCGGTTCGAATGACCACTTTGTCGGCAGCACAGATGAGCGGTGGACAGCGACTTGACAACCACTGTGAAGACCTGGTGGGTGTCGGTAACGAAATGCCAGAATCAAAACAGATTTCTGATGTGTGTTCTAAATCACTTTATTGGAAATCGCCACACACATTTGACGAAGAGCACACAGATCGATGATACAGATGATTTGCTTTCTTCTTTTCGAACACTTCTAAAATATGTATTTTAAAATTATGAAGCCTGGTTGCCTATTATGGCCACCCCGGGTCCATAATACGCAACACGAGTTTGTTTACATACGTATTATGGTCCCCCCATTTGATTTACATGTTCCATTTCCACATGTTCCTATCTTCTATTATGGACCCCCCTTTCTGTGCTAGTAATTGACCCTTTAGCGCGTTTACATTCATTAATTAGTTAATATGACTAAATTTCAGTATCCCAGTGCAAAACAATTGTATGGAACTACTACCCTGATAAGTGAAGTAACTTTATCCTATGGAAGTTTGCAGGAAATTGTAGATTCAAGCGTAAACTCTCGGTTTTTGTTCAGGGGGTCGATTATTCGCACGGGGTCCATTATTAGCACTCACTCCCTATGTCACTTTAAACAACTTTCCGCCAAACCATTTTCAACCTAACAACCGTTTGAACCAAACGTTGAAATTAATCCAATTGAATTCGTTTAGATGACTCACTGCTTATTTTTTTTTTGTGTGTCTTTATTAAGGAGACTTTCAGCCCTAGGCTGGCTCGTCTCCGGCACTGCTTAATGATTTATGCGGCCAAATGGAACTCGAACTCGAATAAATTACTTCTCGTCGAATGACTCGACGAACCGAATGAAAAAAAGGACCGATAGATCAAATATGTCTTTTGGCTGAATAAACCACTAGGTTAAAATCCATCTGGCCGAAAATGTCCTTCGATAACAGTGATAGCTCCTCGATAGTGTACAATAACCAAAAAAGGTTCTATCAAGGGCACAATTTTTGATCTATCCATATACTAAATACACACTCGCGGTTACACATAATATTTAGGAAAACACTTATTCAAACAGATCTACATTTATTACACTTAACATCTAACAAATATTTCTTATGCACTAACGAGGATTCTACATTTGGCCATACATTGGGCTAAACCGGTGTGCCTGTAGTTAGATTGTTGGTTCGACGATAACTAAGCATAGCATAGCATAGTTACGGTGTACTTCGTAGATTGGACACTAGTGATACTCATGTTTTTCTTTTGAAATCCTTATTCAAATTGCTATCAGAAATCAAGGTAGGTGTGGTCCTTGATTTCAATCTAGGATAAAAATCACAAAAGCATGAGGATTACTACTCCTGGCCACGCCCATCTTCACCGTAACTTGGGAGGGGAAGGAAGTGTTGATGTAGTACTTACTTAACTAGAGGCCCCCGACTCAGCGACACCCTCATAAGTACCACGGAGTTGGATATTGGGGAAGGTATTCGTTGGGTCAGGATTTGCCTGTAGCTGACAATGTGACCGTGGTAGATCTTACAGCGTAACACACCACGCAAAGGTGTCTACCCAGCGTTATGGGGCGTTGGTTCGACGATAACTAAACGTACAAATTACAACGACGATCGCAATGTAACGAGGCTGACCACAGCGAGTGCGATCCCGCTCTTTACAATCACATACAATCTCTTGCAGCATATCCACCACTGTGCTTCTAGATGAACAACTTCTCAAACATTCTCCGCAGCAATGATCTATTAAGCTCTCGTCACGATCAGCTCTAGGAGGAACGATGGGTTGTTTACAACCGAGGCGATGTCACTTTCACTTTCCTTGATATTCGTAGCCTGGCCATGGACGGTCAGAGGTCTATCGATTGCTCCAACAGCAACGTATTTCCTATAGAGCTTTCGAAGAATTTTCTATGGAAATTCTGAAAAAAAAATCCGTTGAAATCCAAAGAAATTTTTCTAACACGAAATATAAAGACATTTTTTATATTCCATAGAATTCTCATTGGAAATCCAAAAGACATACCGTGAATATTTGTAACATTTTCACGTAGAAATTCTGAAGAATAACCTTTTAAAATTCCAAGCATTTTTATTTGGAAATTTTTAAACAATTTCCTTGAATTTTCTTTAGAAATTATGAACATTTTTTCTTGGGTATTCTAATGAGCTTTTCTTGAAAATTCCTGAGAATTTCCCCTGGAAACTTCAAAGTGTTTCTCGTGGAACACTCATAAAATACTTACAAAGGATTTTTTGGAAGAACTTGGAAAAAGGGAAGTTCATTACAGATTTCCGGCAAAATTCAGAAGACTCTCTCGTTAATGTATTGAAAATAAATTTATTCTACCAACTTTCTGGTAGTGCATAATGATGCCCAATTTCGGACGAGAGGCTATTGATTTTGATATTGAAATAACATCAGGAAGAGAGGCGGTGGTTGCTTGACCGTATTTGTCGGTAATAGGTATTCGGAAAAAAAAACCCGTCTTCCTTCCATACACAAAACCTGGACAGCTGCGATGGGAGGAATAGAGGCTTCCTTAGGGATTGTGACAGTGATGCGTCCCGCTATCAATTTTACAGCAAGTTTTGTTTGATGACGTTCCACTGGCAGTGATAATCGATTCAGCGAAAGAATTGCTCGAAGTAACAGCGTACTCGCCTACAGGAAAAAAATGGAAGACCCAGGAAGTATGCTATTGCCAAGTAATAATTAATGCAAAGTTTGTTTATAACTTTACCCGTCAGCACACACAATCAGTGCGCAGCTATCTATGGCTTGGTCCCACTTCTTGCACTGACATTCACGGAGAGCCGCTTTCGTCCTATTTAGTTGCGGATGTTTGGAGTGCTACATATTTTGGTGGTCCAACCAGGTTAATTTTGAGATTTGAGCTTGATTGAATGCTCGTAGTTGCTACTCCATTATGACCAGATCAGCTGTTCTTGCACAGGGAACCAACAGATGTTTGCTTGGGACTAGCTCACATCTTCAATGTACAAGTACTGGTGACCTCATTTGTTAGGTCATAATGGCGAGGAAATGATGATGCAATCACTCGCCCACTGCAAGCCGAATATACCTCTGCACTTGCCACGAGTTCATGCGGAATTTGTTGGAATTTTTGGGTTAGGTTCGAGAGGCAGAGGTCCGTCTTGGTTAACGAGCTGCCAATGTGATAGATAGGAGAAAGCAACTGATGGAATTTCTAATTGGATGTTTGGAAACGCGCTTCATAGTTCATTTCCAATTCTAGCAGATTACTGTTAGAATATTCAAGTTGAAGGTATAGGAATTGAGATGGAAACGGTATGGAAGTCCATTTCCAGTTCTAGCGATTGCTAGAACATGAGAAATATAGAGAAAGATACAAAGTAGGAGAATGGAACGGACCTGGGATTGAACCCACGACCTCCTGCGTATGAGGCAGGAGCAGTAGCCATATGACTACCAAGCCCGCTCCAGACTCTAGAAAATCAATCTTGCATCAAAACCAGAAAAAAATCCAACAATATTCTCAGTTCATCTCAGTTTACACTTTCTAACTTTATCCATATGGCAACAGCTGATCCTGTTCATGCAGTCATGGGTAGTATAATTCGGAGATTAATTTTTCTGCTTTAGGATCCACCCGGATCAAACGTCCTCTCAGAGACGCACCAACCCACTCAGAGATTGGATTTTTTACCACGTGATACATTCTGATCAATCGTCCTCCCAGAGACGCACCAACCCACTCGGAGATTGGGCTTTCTTCCATGTGATCCACCCGGATCAAGCGTTCTCTCAAAGACGCACCAATCCGCTCAGAGATTGGATTTTTCTTTTCGTATCATCCATTCTTATGAAGCGTTTCCTAATACAACATTTTTCAGAAAAATCATTCTTGCATCAAAACCAAAAAGCTCCAACAATATTCTCAGTTAATCTCAGTTTACACTTTCTAACTCTATACATAAGGCAACAGCTGATCTTTTTCATGCAGTCATGGGTATTATAATTCGAGAATTGATTTTGCTGCTTTAGGATCCACCCGGATCAAACTCTCAGAGACGCACCAACCCACTCGGAGATTGGGCTTCCTTCCATGTGATCCACACGGATCACATGTGTCCTCTCAAAGGCGCACCAACTTGCTCAGAGATTGGATTTTTCCTTTTCGTATCATCCATTCTTATGAAGCGTTTCCTAATACAACATTTTTCAGGAAAATCATTCTTGCATCAAACCTGAAAAATTTCAACAAAATTCTCAGTGCATTTTAATAGTGTCTGAATTCAAAGCCAATCTTAACTCCATTACAACGTTTTCGATCTCTGAATAACTTTGCTTTAGATGTCAAATTTCAAAATTACATAAATTCCCTTCTTTCTCAACCAAACGGTGTTCACGTATACACTAGCGCTGCCAAGTGGCTGAATTCAAAACAAATCTAAACTCCATTACAACGTTTTCGATCTTCTGAATAAATTTGCTTTATTGTCAACCAAATAATAATAATAAATCTAATATTTTTCAAAGACAAACAATAGCAATCTTAAGCAGCCCTGATGCAATTAAATTTTAACATGAAACTTTACCAACCCTGCACTGCGCTTCCATTGGCAGAATATTACACGGCACTCGCCTGCCGGACGACCAGACGATCAATAAAAAATATAAATTGAATCACAAAGAAGCTTACAAGAACCGCAGCAATTGAATCCGGTAAATCAAACAGACAAATCATACCTGCAACTTACGAAAGCGTACCAGCAACGTCAAACCGTCTGTAGAATCCTCTCGAAGCAGCCGAAAATTCAAAAAGCCGCTTTTCATAAGCACTTCACTTCTGCACCAAATTACAAAAAAAAAACTACTCACTATGTACAGGGAGCGTACAACCCTTACCGACATGGCCATTGTCGGGGTTTCCTTTTTTTACCAGATAAAACACACAAATTATTTAATTTTCACTTAACATTTATATTTACTTTTTTTTCTTCAAATTCTGTTCATTTATTTTTTTGTCACACACCCGTTTCCGATAACGTCCGTCACAAAACTGAATGCATTGCTTCTAGAGATGTCGCAAATTAATCGATTACTTCTATTAATCGATTCATCGTTGTGATAATCGATTAATTTTGAATCGATTATTACCCAACGATTACTTACTTGATACTTGATGGGCTACAGCTCTTCGATGAACCTACGCCGAATGGAGTATCCTTCTCCACTGGACACGATCCTGGGCCAATCGCTTCCAGTCGCCCTGAACATTGAGCGCCCTCAGGTCCTCTTCAACTGCAAAAAGCCATCGTGTACGCGGCCTTCCACGAAGCCTGCGGCCTCCTCCGGGTTCTCTACTAAATATTATCTTCGCTTGACGTTCTTCCGGCATACGAACAACGTGACCAGCCCACCGTAGTCTGCCGTGTTGTATAAGCTTAATAATATCCAGCCCTTTATACACCTGGTACAATTCGTGATTCATGCGACGCAGCCAGATACCGTTCTCCTGTTTACCGCCGAGTAGTGTCCGCAGCACCTTACGCTCAAACACTCCGAGAGCTCTTCGATCAGCCTCCTTTAACGTCCATGTCTCATGGCCGTATAAAGTCACCGGAAGAATCAGAGTAGTATACAGCGCGAGTTTTGTTTTCGTTTGCAGACTACGGGACATAAGCTGGTTACGAAGTCCGTAATAAGCCCTATTTGCAGTTGCAATACGCCTTTTCACCTCGCGGGTAACATCATTATCGCACGTCACTAATGTTCTAAGATACACAAATTCTTCTACCACTTCAAATTTTTCACCATCCAGCACTATTTCGCTACCACCACCACTAATGAACCCACGTTGATTGCCAGCGACCATGTACTTCGTTTTGCTGGTATTGATCGTGAGTCCAATCCTCGCTGTCTCCCTCTTAAAAGGCGCAAAAGCCTCTTCCACGGCACGGCGATCAATTCCGATAATATCGATATCGTCCGCAAATCCCAGGAGCATATGCGATTTTGTGATAATGGTACCGCTTCTTTGTACACCAGCTCTCCTAATCGCTCCCTCGAGCGCTATATTGAACAGTAGGTTCGAGAGTGCATCACCCTGCTTTAATCCATCTAAGGTAACAAATGACGTCGATATTTCATCCGCAACCCTTACACTTGATTTCGATCCGTCCAATGTTATACGAATCAGCCGTATCAGTTTCGCCGGAAAACCATGTTCAAGCATAATTTGCCATAATTCATTCCGTTTCACTGAATCGTACGCCGCCTTGAAATCAATAAACAGATGATGTGTCTGCAAGTTGTACTCTCGGAATTTATCAAGGATTTGTCTCAGGGTAAACATTTGATCCGTCGTTGATCGGCCCTCACGAAAACCTGCTTGGTATTCGCCGACGAAGCCCAACGATTAATCGATTCAATAATCGAGAGGAATCGTGAGTAATCGATTAGTTACTAATCGATTAATCAGGATTTTACGACATCATAAGGATGTCGAAAATTAATTGATTATTTCGATTAATCGATTCATCGTTGTGATAATCGATTAATTTTGCATCGATTACTATACAATGATTAATCGATTCAATAATCGACAAGAATCGAGAGTAATCGATTAGTTACTAATCGATTAATCGGGATTTTACGACATCTCTAATTGCTTCCAGCGCTGACTGACGTACGCCAGACACCCTAGCAGCACAATCCAGGCCAATTTGGTTGCAGCAACTCAAATATATCTGAATTCGGTTGTATATGAGTTACATTAACTTGTGTGCAACATGTGTGCTACTCTGGACAATCATTGTCTCAGCTCTCCGCTCTATTATCGTGTTTTGCTCTCCCGACGACGGGTTTCTACCACTCGAAGCATCAAGAATATTCCCGAACAAGCTTCACTTTTTGTATTTCGCTGGCACTCTAATATTATATCAAACATATTTGAAAAGTTGCAATCTAATAATATTTTTCTAAAGTAATATTCTAGTAATGCCAGTAAACGGAATTATTATATTTTTTGTGCTACTCTATTTCCTACAATAATGTGTACAGAATAAAATATGTTCTGGTTTGGAAAATCACAAAGCGCGTCTGGAAGACCGCTGAAGAAATGGTTTGTTGTTTGAAAAACTACGAGCTGCGTCTGAAGCACGGCCGGAAATGGTTTGTGGTTTGGACAACCACGAGTTTGGAAAAACACCATGCGTGTCTGAAAGCCAGTTTGCAGTTTATAAAACTTTGAGGTGCGTATGGAAGACCTCCAAAAATTGGCATACGATCTGAAAAATTCCCTCCGAGTATTGATATTGTTGAAATTGAATGAAGTTTATACTTTATGCACCTGGCATCGTTAGTGTTGAACTTGACATAACGAGACCCAAGAGAAATGTAGTATGCCACAAAATTGTTCGGAAGAGCAAATACATTATGGTAACGTTTTGATGGGGGTACGTGGTTGTCAAAACAGAATATGTGGATCGTGCCAAATATAAAAAAGTTACATCATGTATTCGATTCGACTCATTTTACCATCACTTTTTAATCACAGGTTGTCGTTACTAAGGAGCTTCTATTCAATATTGCGTACAAGAAAAAGACAGATGCTTGGACAGATGTAAATTTGGATACTTCTTCTTCTTCTTATAGGCAGCTGTTCATTAGAGGTTCTTGTTTAAAACAAAATGCATCAAAACAAAACAAACAAGTACACACGAATATCTTCTCAATATGTCGAACCGAGAGTACACACCAAAAAATATGAATATTACAGGAGACGTATATGAATAAAATGACACAAAACCACATAGATGATTTTAAAATACATGTCATAGAACCCAAACACAGCACCCGATGCGAAGCACCTATAACGCTCTAGCAGTCAATGACTTGATGCAATGAAATGAAATACTTGTTCAGTGCAAATCGAGGAACATGCTTTACTTCAATCACCCCTCTTTTGAGAGACGAAAATAGCTTTAGGTGTGTAATTAATAACTACTATTAGCCTTCTACTTTGTTTTTGGAGCGAACATACAACTGACGACAATAAGAAATTATCTTTCCAAATTTTGCCACAACCGAGGAGCCATCCGATTTAACTTTGGGTAAGAAATAGTCGGTAATGTTAAAACTAGCTGTTCGACGGCTTGCTTTATTTTGTCCGCCGGAAACAATCCGTGAATCCGAAGTTTTCCGAAGTTGTCGCACCACCAGCGAAGTGAAGGAGATCATTAAAATACCGTTTGCTTGCCAAACTTGTCCATTCATCTGTTGTCAGGCCAAAAAATTCTTTCTTTGTACTCGACTTCAAGTCGAGTCAAGTACGAGACACTGTGGACGTCTTACTGTTGAGGTCGAAATACGTATCTGTCAAGGTACAATCAAGTGGTGGAATTAAATGGGATAGTACAAACTCGTCTTATGATAAGTGACTTCCATAGTTGTTAACTGCGAGGTTTCTAAACTTAGTTACCATTCTTGCATTCGCAAATCATGAGCCTACGTTCATACATTTATGCCCATGGAAGTCGAGAAAACTCAGCCACCTTCAGCATGGTCTTGCTTTGTAGCCGCGCATCTTAAAGCTCAATACTCCAGCTATAAATACCGACTGTAGCCATTCTCACATTTCAATTGAATCTCATTTGGCTACATCGAATGTCGTTCCAAATATTACGACCAATGAAAATTTGCATTGATTTTGTTTTATCATCCGGCAATTCTTTTTCTCTCCGGGAATGATGGAGAACCGAATCTGTGTTCGATTCGCAAAATACCGGTCCCTTAAAAGTGTAAGCTTAAGGTAAAATGTTTTGTCGAATTCGCCCATAACATTGTTTTCTATATGGCGTACACCACTGCCCTAAATATCAACCCGATGATTTGTTTACCGGTAAATTCTAAACATTATTACTCCCCTACATAATTTACCGACTCCGGTAGTCATCTGGTTTTTTTTCTTTTCTTGTTCATGGAAATAATGTCCAATATATGAAGAAACTTTACAGTTGCCCAGAAAAAAATATGGCTTTCGATCCTAAATTTCATGGCGCAAGCCGCTTCGCATCGTCAGTAAAACAGCCTCCTTTTACGATCCCTAAAGGATACGTATTCGTGCTACCTGCCTCAACATTAAAAGGAGAGCATAAAAAAGCAGAGCGAGTTTAAGAAAAAACACGAAACAAAATGTATAACCGAATTCCGCACTATTCACCTGCTGGCCGGCCACGTGTTGTCGGGAAAAAACAAACCCACTCACTCTTGCTTATTTATTGCGAAAGTTTTTCTCCACCTTGCTTCCGCAGGGTCTGAAGAAAACGGCTGCTCTAATCACAACGTAACACGCGCTCATATTTGTTTTATATGGGCGATTATTTTTATTTCACTTTCCACCTCCCACTGGGCGACGACGACGACGTTGCCGCCCCTTTCTTTCATGTTGTTTTCAGCCCTGTGGCATGTTTTTCGGCTAGCTTGAAGATATTTTTCTCGTCGATAATTTCGTGCTCCTGACCTATACCTTCATACACGCGTTTTCCAGTTGTCGCAATCGTGTAGTTGCGAGACGGTCTGAGATTTATATTTTGAACAGTAGGTTAGTTGGACACAGGTGCAAGAGGAGCAGGTAACTACCCACCTAGCTCTAGCCAAGTCGTAAATTAGGATTATTTTCTGTTACATAAATTTGTAGTGGGATGTGAAAAGTTTTGGAAATAGTTTGGGTATCAGTCAGTGTAAAATGGGTACAGATGAAAAACTTGTAAGCTACGAACGGTTGATAGATTGCGTTATTTTTACCACGATGCAGAGGTCTAATTCTGGTTTGCGTTGAAGGAATATGAGAAAGTAGATGTTAACGTTAATCAAATATTAATATTGCTAACGTTAAACTTCAACGCTCAATACACACTCCGTTTGTAGGTCAATCGGTATCAATGTGTTGTGATCCTGCACTATCTCCTTAACATCCTAAAATGCAAATCCAGAACTGAGAATTTAACTACACATGCCTCGACTTCTTTCTTGATTGAGATGTTCAACAGTGGAATAATTTTAGCCCTGTGGGATTTTCACTTGTTGGTGCAACTGTTGATCAAGACAACATCTCCGATAGTTTTCACTCGCAACAGAGAATTAACAATGTACACTAGGGTGGCTCAAATTAGTATGGAAAAAACTTTTTTCAATTTTTTCGATGGGCCGCACTCTTATTTTGTTCTATTTGGTGCCCTGATGCTGTGGACTAAATTTCAGCCAAATTGGTCAACGTTTGGGCAGTACTAAACTCGTTGAAAGATTATATTGAGAAATGTATGCAGAATCATCGAAAAACAGTGATTTGCAGTTAGACGGTACAATTTACGATGAAGAACTATGATACTCATTCAGATCTTGAAGAATTTAATACAGAATGTTATGCTGAAAACCGCGAAAAGATTAGTGTTTGCCCGGCGAAGTTATTAGCATTTCTCTGAAGTGGGGTTCGAGCAAATTTCGTTTCTTTTACCTTTGAAAAGAAATAAATTCACCCATACAACACTCCAGTAAAATGCTAATATCTTTGCCTAATAAACTCTAATCTTCTCGCGGTTTTCAGCATAACATTCTGTATTTAATTCTACGAGAACTGAATGAGTATCATAGCTCTTCATCGTAAATTGTACCGTTCAATTGCAAATCACTGTTTTTCGATTTTTCTGCATACATTTTTCCATATAAACTTCCAACGAGTTTAGCACCGCCCAAACGTTGACCGATTTGGCTGAAATTTTGTGCAGAGCATCAGGGCATCAAATAGAAGAGAATAAGAGGGCGGCCCATCGAAAAAATTGAAAAAGTGTTTTTGAGCCACCCTAATGTACACATTTGTACATCAACTTTCTTCGTTTATGTTTTCCAAATCAACACAACGCTGTAGACCTTTGAGAATAGCATTAACAACGTGAATCATTGATTAATGTAGCCAACCCTCACTGGTCTCGATGGTCACACTAGGAAGGACTTTAACCTGCAATCATGTGGGTAGATCAATGAAGTTTTTCCAAAGTTTTTTTTTATTCCTCGAAAGATGTGTAGTAGCGGAATATTGGGTTTAGTACCGTCAACTGGGGGGAAGATGATCATTTTTAAGACAAAACATGCAATAACAATGTGTGTTTACATTTTAAATCGAAACAAATATTTTCAAAACATGTACTGCTATACGTTGCAATAATCAACAACTTTAGTTTTCTGAAATGCGTTCGCATTTATTAATATAAATTAAATTATCACACATTTTTTGAATAATCTGGTTTGGGGTGAAGTTGATCAAGACAGCTCTACTAAAACCATTATGACCTAGTAGTTAAAATACACTAGGTTATTTGTATGAATGTTGAATTTACTACGTAAGGAAGTCTAAGAAGTCAATATTTGAAACGAAAATAGCGTCATTTATGACTATCTCTCTCTTTCTTCCACAAAATACATTTTCATGATTATAATCGAAAAACTCGGATTTCTACGTAGCGGTAACATTACTTGAACGGAGAATATTGTTGACTTCTGTTTCATAAAAAAAATTGGCACTTTTGACTGACACATCAAATGATCATCTTCACCTCAATGATCATCTTCCCCCCAGTTGACGGTACGTTTAATTTTATTATTTCCAAATCGTTTCCAAATGATGCTACAAACTCTCAGCTACAAACTATACTACGTTGGGCAAATTAATCATAATACTACAAATAGTTCAAATCCTATGGGGTCGTACACATATTACGTAAGCAATTTTTCTGGATTTTTTGACCCCCCTCCCCTCATGTAAGATTTTTTTCATAAAAATGAACCCCACTCCCCCCATAAGTGCTTACGTAATATGTGTACGGCCCCTATACCGTATTGATATCGCATTCTTAAATTATTCATTTTCTCCCTCACAAAAACATCAGAAGTAGTCCCAAGCTTTTCAAACACTACAGAACTACTTTAGGCCTTTCTCTTGTAAAACCGTTCCATTTATCAGCTGCGAAATAGCTCGAGAGCACCAGTTGCTTTTTTTTCGCCTAGTTTCTTTCGCATATTCCCTCAACTTGGCGAAGGTAGAGAAAATGCGTGCCGAAATCTCATGTGTTTTTTTTTTCTCTTGAATACGACACCCCTGAAGGATCCAAGCCTGCAAATGAGCACCACACGAGGATAGGAAACAGATTAATTCGATCAATCTTTTTTTTTTTCGCCACATTGGCTAGATTTGGACAAGGCTTAGCCGGATGTCAACCCCGGATGACGGTTTTTTTCTTTCATTCTTTTGTGCAAATCAGCGGCACCATAAGAGTCGAAAGACCTTGGATTGGGATGGGAAATTGAAGGAAGCAATTTGAGCTTCGGGACGAGCTTTGGATCAGCTGAATTGTCATCTCTTGGATCCCATCAGGAAGCACGGATATACAGGCCAGACGAGAGTATCACGGTTTTGGAACATGTGCTCTTCGTGAGATGTCGGGGATGAAAATTACACGCTTCGCCTGGGTGCGATAGCGGCCCCGAATGAACAGAGGAAATATGAAATCACGATACTACGAAGGGTTCGGGAAAGGAAAAGTAGAAATTTGATTATCTATTGATATTCAATTTTGCGGAAAAATGGTTCGGATTTAATGAAGCAATTTATACACATGGTCGTTGGCATGCGAAGTTTTACTGAGTTCAGGCGATGACATTTGATTTGATGGGAGGTGATGTTTAATGACAACTAATCACAACAGCGTTCCGGCATTAGCACAGAATTGAACTGCGTTTGAAGAAACTGAGGATGAGGAATTTAGATCTTACCTCCTTGTGGAATAGTATCCGTCATTGGCCGTGCAGTAAGATTAGGACAGGTCGGAGAAATTGTTTCGACTTCCCTGGGCATGAATGTATCATAGTGTATCATGATATACGAATGCAAGAATCAAATATTGCGTATATTGTGTTTGCATATTATTTATTTCACTGGCAAGGAAGGTATCTATAAGATGTAGGATTAGGTTATCGTCAGCCCAAGAACCGTGTTGCACTCTGTTTGATCGTTGGCCTGATTAGCTCCTACGAACGTCCACACAGTGTTTGCGGATGAATGGTGCAGTTCACAAAATGGGGGCTACATATCATGCGTTGACAAAAGGGACAGCAAAACGCTACGTTCAGACTTTAAAGGGCTCTGAAGAGCCCAAAATCCCATTTCAACTTAGATATCTCGAACATTTTGCTGACGTACCGGAAGATGCCTCAAGGCTGGATCAATCGTCGTCCATGGGGACATAAGTCGCCAAATTGACGTCATGCTGCCCAAGAACGAATCGATGTCCACGACGGATATAGCAGTACGACTGTTCAAGAACGGAGATCACGTTCCAGTGCGAGATTTTCGTTCGCAAGACAAGTGGAAGCTGGGGAAGAGCCTGCTGGTGAAGTGACTGTTGGTGCGAGATCGATAGCGCGCCCTCAGCCTGTTGCATCACTAGTGGTGCCTATTAAGGACGCCCTAATCAGCGAATAGGTTGCCTCCCCCAGCATCTAAAGCAAATGCCGAGTGATGAAACCTTCACAAAAAATCATAAGGGTTGTGTACAAGACACGACCGCCCGACGTAAACTACGTAAAACCGTTTGGTTAAATGAAGAACCTAGCAAGACCCATAATTCATGAATATTACAAAATTGTTCTTTTGATTACTTTTGAGACAACACTGGTGTCGAGCAATATTCAAAACATAAAATTTGTTGGATACGACAATTAAAAATTTACATTTTGAAAGTAGCTGATATATTCATGTAATTAAGTCAAAAAATTTTAATTCTCGAGTTTTATATAATATGAGAAGTTTAGTTTTGTTTGTTTAATTTGTTAGGGGTTTCACTTGAAAAAAATCAATTTCATTGTTGTTTTTTCTTATTTTTCGAAAAATATTCTGAATGAGTTAATTTAATTTGGGTATTTCTATTGCAAATAATAATTTGCACTTTGAATAAAATTAGTTTCGGTTAATATTCTTTTGTATAAAATTTTGGTTCTAAAAAGAACCGATTAACCTTCGATAATGTGCAATTCCAATCCCTAACAGCAAAAATGAAAAATTTAGCTGACTGCTACTGATATCATCCTTGCATTTAAATTTCCTAACTAACCGAAGTTCTGCGTAACTAACCGAAGTTTGTCTCCAATTGACCAATTTTATATTGTTATTTTTCTCAATGGTACGCATTGGAAATCACTGACAGCACATAACCAAATTCAGAATCTTGCTAGAAGATTTTACTGAACGCCAAGAGTGTGCTGGTCACAAGTTGTTGCACTTTGGAAAATCCTCTCAGCTTAACACTATTTTTCCACGGTAATGATGGTAATCCAAAGAATTGATTTACTTTAAATGACTCCATTCGCTATCAGCAATTACCGCAGCTCCACCATTGACGACGCGACCAACATCAACGCGGCAGCCGTTGTCGCTTGGACCGCAAGCGGGCAAAATTTTCACTCCAGTGAGGCTGCCGTCCCGACCGTCGCTCCACCATCGTTGACTGCCGCCTATCGCTGTGGGATGCCTTTGTCTCCGCCCGTCAATCGCCTCCAATGCTGGCTCAAGGCTACAAATGAAGTATTGTGTCCGCTCTCTGAGAATGCTCGAACGAAAATAACGTGCGCGTATGAGACACGAGTCGTTTTATGCATAGAAAAATGGAGCGATGGGCGAAAAGGACCGTAACTTATAACAACTTCATGTCCGTGTTGGGGTTGCAGGATTATTGATTGGGTCTGAATTTTTACTAGATTTGGAAGGAATTGAAATTTCCACTAGTTTAACGTTGATAATCAAACATTTCAATAACATTTGCAAATTGGTGGAGAGTTTCCAATTCATTTGATTTATAAATCTCAAAAATCCATCAAAAGATAAAGATTATCTTTTAAAATCTTACATGACTACGTGACGGTCCCCAATTTTGAAATTTTCATCTTATACCCTGTATCAGAGTCTCCCCCGTAGTTCACGTCAAAATGCGATCACATTACCAATTTACCATTCATATGAATATATTTACTCCAGCAACTCCCTCCGACGCACGCTTGTGATTCACTTCCGACATTTTTCACTTGGCTGTAGAGATGTCGTAAAATCCCGATTAATCGATTAGCAACTAATCGATTACTCTCGATTCCTGTCGATTATTGAATCGATTGATCGTTGGATAATAATCGATTCAAAATTAATCGATTATTACAACGATGAATCGATTAACCGAAGTAATCAATTAATTTGCGACATCCTTATGATGTCGTAAAATCCTGATTAATCGATTAGTAACAAATCGATTACTCTCGATCTCTCTCGATTATTGAATCGATTAATCGTTAGGTAATGATCGATTAAAAATTAATCGATTATTACAACGATTAATCGATTAATCGAAGTAATCGATTAATTTACGACATCTCTACTTGGCTGCCACTGATTCCATTCATACGAATTCATATTATATAGAATCTCCCCCCGGGGCGCAATCGTGATTCTGCTACGGACGGCAACATTATGGCGTCGCCAAGTGGCTAATTTGCTCTTTGAATAATATTCGCCTCGCCTCTTCCTTTGTATAGAATGGTGGCCCTGAGAAGAACCGATTAATTCTCTCAGCAACTCCGCCGATGCTGGAACCGCTCTCCACGACATTTCAAATGAAATGCCTCAATAAAGATGGCTCATTAGTCCCGCCTCTTTGTTGTCCGGTATGAATGCAAATATTGTGCAACCGTCACACACTCACCAAAGGGGCGTGGCTACAGGTTCAACTTTATTGATTACAAGAAAGCAGCTCTTTCGCGCGCGCGAGCCATTTCGTTTGAGATGTCGCGAAGAGCAGACCGTGGTACCACCTTTGGCATCGGCGGAGCACCTACCAGAAGTTTTATTCCCGGCGATGGTGTGGGTCGCGCGGTCGTCGTCATTGATGGAAATTACAATGTTTGACCCTCACTATAAGTTCCGCTAGTTTTACAATATGGATTCCTACCCCTAAATGTAATTTGGCCCTTCTGGCAACACGGTTGATGTTTATGTTTATTTCATGTACTTTGTTTTTATTTACTTGACCATCAACATTATGTGTAAATACGTTCAGCTATGTTAGTTCAATAAATCGTCCATTCTGTCCGTGAATGTCCGCTGTGTTCCGCGATAATTTTCAGCTTCCGAAGTCGGTACGCGAGTGTCCACTAGTGCCAAGTGAGAACTCTGCACAACAACCAACAGGTTATTGGCCCAGAACGAAGATTGGAAGGTGAAAATTGCGAGAAAAAGTGATCCCGCGGTTAACTTCGATTTTCCATCGCGAGTGCGCATCTTGTGTTGTGAGAAGATGGCGGATTTGGGCAAACTTTCGTTTGCAAAGCTCAACAACAATAATTGGGCGAGCTGGAAATTCCGCATGGAAATGTTGCTCATGCGGGAAGAACTCTGGTATGTGATATCCGATCCGAAACCAGAGCCGGTGACTGCGCGGTGGAACAAAGATGAGCAGAAAGCCCGGGCTACAATCGGTTTGTGTGGAAGACAAACCAGTTTAGCCTGGTAAAAAGTGCTAAAACCGCGAAAGATTTTGGGATCAGTTGCGTGCGTACCACGAAAAGTCAACGCTGACTTCCCGCGTTTCTTTGCTGAAGAAATTGTGTTCGTTGAACTTGGAGTGAGGGTGGTGATGTGGAGAAGCACCTTTAGAGCTTGAAGAGCTGTACGACCGGTTGTCGGCAGCCGGACAAAATTTGAAGAGTTGCTGCGAATCGCCATGATTCTCCGGAGTTTGCCGGACTCTTATGGCGGGTTAGTGACGGCCTTAGAGGGTCGGCCGGACACGGACCTAACAATGCAGCTAGTGAAGTCGAAGCTGCTTGACGAATATGAGCGAAGACATGAGAAGAATGGCGGTTCAGTGAATGCGATGAAGAGTTCGACGATGCGGGGGAAGAAAAGTGGTGTTGCACACGAGCGGAAGTGTTTCCATTGTGGAAAGCCGGGTCACATGCAGCGAGATTGCCGTTTGCTAGCGCGGCAGAAGAAAAGTGACGAAGAACGGAAGAGGTCTGAAGAAAACCAAGTGCCAAGCAAGCGAAGAAAAACAGTAGTGGTGTGTGCTTTATGGCCGGAAGTGCTCCACGCGGGTCGTGGTTCATAGACAGTGGGGCTAGTTGTCACATGACGTGTGATGAAAGTTTTTTCTCGACGCTGGAGAAGAAGAACGGCCCGAAAGTTTTCCTGGCTGACGGGAAAATAGCGAAGACAGCCGGCCATGGTGAAGGGACAGTGCTCGGTGTTAACGGTAACGGTGATGCGGTCGATGTGAAGCTTGTTGACGTTTTGTATGTTCCTTCGTTGACGAGTGGGCTCATTTCAGTGGACAAGCTGACCGCAAATGGTTTCACGGCCGTTTTTAGTGCTAACGGATGTGAGATCCGTGATGCTACCGGCTCATTGACGGTAGTAGGAGAGCGCTCTGGCTGTCTGTACCGGCTGAAGCTAGCGGAATCATCAAAGAAAGCTCAAGGTAAGACACACACTACTAATTGTCAGCATCAATGGCACCGACGTTTAGGACATAGGCATCCGGATGTGATTAGAAGAATTCGCGAGGAGAAGTTAGGCACCGGTATGATCGTTACCGACTGTGGCATCCGTGAATGCTGCGAGCCGTGCCTGGAGGGAAAGTTGGCGAGGAGTCCAATTCCCAAATCAGCCGAGAGGAAGTCGACGCAAGTGTTAGATCTGGTCCACACGGATCTGTGCGGGCCAATGCGGACGACGACACCCGGTGGTAAGCGGTTCCTCATGACGATGATCGACGACTACAGCCGCTTCACCGTCGTTTATCTTCTGGCGAAAAGTCAGAAGCGCCGGAGAAAGTAAAGGAGTACGTTCGGTATGTGGAGAACCTTTTCAACAGAAGGCCGCGTATAATCCGCTCGGATGGCGGAGGCGAATACGTGAATGAGGAGTTGGGCGACTTCTTTGTCAAGGAGGGAATCAAGGCGCAGTATACGACAGCATACACACCACAGCAAAACGGTGTAGCTGAGCGGAAGAATCGGTCGCTACAGGAAATGGCGACGACGATGCTCCTGGATGCCGGTCTCCACAAACGGTACTGGGGCGAGGCCGTGTCAACGGCCGCTTATTTGCAGAACCGTCTTCCGTCGCGATCGGTGGACAAGACTCCATACGAAAAGTGGTACGGGCGGCAACCAGTACTTTGCCATTTAAAAGTATACGGTTGTCCGGCCTTTGTACATATTCCTGCCGTTAAGCGCGGGAAGTTTGAGAGCAAGGCGAGGAAGCTGCGGTTCATCGGGTACTCTGACGCCCATAAAGGTTACCGATTCGTTGATACGTCTACGGACAAGGTCACGATCAGCCGCGACGCAAGGTTTTTGGAGCTGGACAACGGGTCGTCTCACGGGGTGGAGTTGAATCCAGCTGCCATCGGAAGTTCGTCGTTTAGTGACAAGGAGTGGCCTCTTCCGGTAGTGCAATCGAAGCAGCAAACAAGAGAAGAAGAAAATGCAGAAGAAGAAACAGCCCCCTGCGGCGAAGAAACAGTGAGTGAAGAAAGTGAAAAAGAGGACTATTTTGATGTAGAAGATGCTGAGTCGGACGAAGATCCCCTCGCTGTGAAGCAGGAGGAAGATGACGAAGAAATTGTGAACGGTGCACGGAGATTAGGGCGTCGCACCCGTGGAATGCTACCCAGCCGAATGTCGGATTATGTGGTGGGCGTCGTCAGGCAGCAGCAGGAGGAACCAACGACATTTCATCAAGCAGTATCCAGTCAAGAGCGAGATTCGTGGAAGGCGGCGATGGACAGCGAAATTCAGTCGCACAAGAAAAACGGGACGTGGGAGTTAGTGCCGCTTCCGAAGGGCAAGAAAGTGGTAGGCAGCCGTTGGGTGTATAAAATCAAAAGGAACGAATCAAACGAAGTGGTGCGTTACAAGGCGCGGATCGTTGCCCAGGGGTTCACGCAATGCTACGGAGTCGATTACGACGAAGTGTTTGCCCCTGTGACCAAGCATGCCACACTACGGGTACTGCTGTCTATGGCGGCGAAGAAGAGGATGGTGGTGAAGCATTTAGATGTGCGCACCGCGTATCTCTACGGAGACATAGAGGAAGAGCTCTATATGCGCCAACCACCCGGCTACGAAGTTGGCGGCAAGGAGGAGATCGTTTGTCGGCTTCGTAGAAGTATTTACGGACTGAAACAGTCCGCTCGATGTTGGAACCGGAAGCTAACCGGTGTTCTGACGGAAATGGGATTCCAAGCAAGTTCGGCGGATCCGTGCTTATTCGTGGCAACCAGGGATGGCCTCAGAGTATACCTGATCGTTTATGTCGATGATTTCCTCATCGGATCAGAGAGCGAGGCGGAGATTATCCGCGTTCAGAAGCAGCTGAGTCGGCATTTCGAGATTGTCGATCTTGGCGATGTGAAGCACTTCCTAGGTCTGGAAGTACAGAAGGAGGATGACACGTTCTGTGTCAGTCTGGCCAACTACATCGATAAGCTGGTTGCACGAGTAGGCCTAAGCGAAGCGAAGGAGGCAAAAACGCCCATGGATCAGGGCTATCTGAGGAACGAGGTTGAGAGCAAACCGTTCGAAGATGGTACGAAGTATCGAAGCGTGGTTGGTGCTCTTCTCTATGTAGCGGTGTGTGCGCGGCCGGATATAGCTACCAGTGTGGGAATCCTTGGCCGGAAGTTTAGTGCCCCCATGGAAGCGGACTGGACAGCTGCAAAGCGTGTGGTACGGTACCTTAAAGGTACCAAAGAATGGAAGTTGAGGCTTGGAATCAAGAAAGCAGAAGAGTTGGTGGCATTTTCGGATTCTGATTGGGCAGGAGATGCGAGCACACGGAAGTCGACAACCGGTTACGTGGTGTTCTACGCAGGAGGAGCAGTTTGCTGGGTCAGTCGTCGGCAAAGTTGTGTGACCCTTTCGACGATGGAAGCGGAGTACGTCGCCCTGGCCGAAGCGTGCCAGGAAGTAGTGTGGCTTAGGCGACTTTTAAAAGACTTTGGTGAAGAACAAGTGGAAGCAACAGTGGTAAACGAAGATAATCAGGGATGCCTGAGCTTCGCCCGTTCCGAGAGGTCCAGCAAGCGCTCAAAGCATATCGAAACCAAGCACCATTTTGTTCGAGATCTTTGCGACAACGGTGAGGTGGAAAAGGCAGTACTGTCCAACAGATCAGAAGCCAGCTGATGTACTGACGAAGCCGTTGGGATTCGTTAAGCATCGGCAATTTGCTGAACAGTTGGGGTTGGTCGGTAAGCGACCATAGCAAGGTGAGGTGACTAACCATTGAGGAGGAGTGATGGAAATTACAATGTTTGACCCTCACTATAAGTTCCGCTAGTTTTACAATATGGATTCCTACCCCTAAATGTAATTTGGCCCTTCTGGCAACACGGTTGATGTTTATGTTTATTTCATGTACTTTGTTTTTATTTACTTGACCATCAACATTATGTGTAAATACGTTCAGCTATGTTAGTTCAATAAATCGTCCATTCTGTCCGTGAATGTCCGCTGTGTTCCGCGATAAATTTCATCTTCCGAAGTCGGTACGCGAGTGTCCACTAGTGCCAAGTGAGAACTCTGCACAACAACCAACAGTCATTAACATTAGCAGCGCTCAGATTAAATTTCATTGTATAGTTCGCGCTCAACTTCCGAGCAAATTAGACGCACTCGTGCTTCTTTGAAACCGCGGAAGTCAATCGCTGGCGTACATTCGTTTTTTTTCTTTTTTTCACTCGCAAGTAAGTTTCGCGAGTGATTTCGTTTTAATAGTTTCGAGTCGTTTTAGCTCTGCCGCTTTTGCGTGCAAATGTCCGCGATAAAACGACGCGAAAACACATTTCGCATTGACTATGCGAATGTGCCGAAAAAGCCATTGTCCGAGGAGGTTCACCAGTTCGTTGGTGCAACGTTGGGTTTGAAGCGAGAAGAGGTGCTACGGATTCAATACAGCCGTAGTCTCGGGGTCGCGTTTGTGAAAACTTCAAGTCTTGAAATGGCTCAGCGAATTGTCGAGGAGAACGACAACAAACACGAGATTACGGTGGATGGTAAGCCGTACAAGCTGCATTTGGCGATGGAAGACGGGCTGTGGAAGTGAAGCTCTACAACCTCTCTGAAGATGTCACGAACAACAAAATCGTTAAATTCTCAGTGGATATGGAGAGATTCTCTCCATACGTGAAGAGCTGTGGGATGAAAACACTACTTCGCCGGACTGCCGACCGGTGTACGAGCCGCTCGGATGGTCGTCAAAAAACATTGCTTCGTATGTCACAATAGACTCGAATTGACCCATGTGGCTTACTATGGGCAACAGCAGACGTGTCGTTACTGTAGTGAGTCTATACATAACGGCGTCTCATGTGTACAGAACAAAAAACTACTGGTACAAAAACTGGCGGCGAGTAGCGTCTCATATGCAGACGTAACAAAAAACCCCCAACCTGTACGTATGAAACCACAGACCACAAAGAAACCGGCCGCTAATCTCATCCTGCCGAAACGAACACAAGTAGCTGCTGTGCCTTCGACGAGCGGTGCTATGCCCCCACCACCACCACCACCGGTAGAAGTAAATCCCTATCCAGTGCTGGCGGATATACCACACGAGGACAACGAAAGCGAACCATGGACAAGAGTAACTCGCAGATCGGCACTGCAAAAAAAAACCGACGGCAACGAAACCGACTCATCCACCAATAGCAAGCGATCACACAAGCAGGTAAAGAAAATGCGCTGTGACGACGACAACTCTCTCGACCTCCTTCCATAAGCCGTCCTTTTCACCAGTTATAATATCGGTACGATAAACGTAAACACCATCACGAACGCGACAAAGCTCAATGCATTCCGAACATTTATCCGGACAATGGAGCTGGACATTATTTTTATCCAAGAGATAGAAAATGAGCAAATATCGCTGCCGGGCTTTAACGTCATTGCCAACGTCGACAACTCACGAAGAGGAACCGCCATTGTGTTAAGGGATCATATCCAATTCTCACATGTAGAGAAAAGTCTGGATGGCCGCCTTGTTGCAGTGCGCGTACACGATAGCACTCTTTGCTGCGTATATGCCCCTTCCGGCACAGCCTATCGTGCCCACAGAGAGAGATTCTTCAACAATACTCTAGCATTCTATCTCCGCCACCGTACCGAGCACGTAATTCTGGCGGGCGATTTCAATTGCGTGCTGCGGCAATGCGATGCAACGGGATACAATATGAGCCCATCTCTACAAACCGCCATTCAACAGTTACGGCTACATGGTGTGGCTAAAATTGCGATCAAGAGATGCTGGTCATACATACATCACTGCCAACTCATCGTCAAGGCTAGATCGAATCTACGTGTCTGGTGGTCTATGCGAACAGTTGCGAAATATCGATAAGCACGTATGTTCATTCACCGATCATCTGGCTGTCACATCTCGTATTTGCTTGCCGGATTTGGGTCGAGAACCAGGCCGTGGTTTTTGGTCACTCCGTCCTCATCTGCTCACCGGAGAAGCGCTTGCGGATCTCCAGCTGCGTTGGCAGTATTGGACCCGTCAACGACGAAATTTTCGCAGTTGGATCGAATGGTGGATACAGTTTTGTAAGCCAAAAATTGCTAGCTTTTTCCGTTGGCAATCGAAACAAATCTACGATGAATTTCATTACGCACAGCAAACACTATATTGCCAACTGAGACAAGCATACGATCGCTTCTATCAAAACCCGGGCGTACTATCAACAATCAACCGCATCAAAGGGAAAATGCTGGCCTTGCACCGAAGACTCCCCCACCCCTTATTGACCATCAACGCGCCCATTTTGGCCGGTGAGCCATTATCTGTCTTCCAGCTCGGTGATCAGAGAAGAAAGCGCACGGCGATACTGCAACTAGAAGGAGAGCAAGGAGAAATCATCAACGACTCGCGGAGCATTCAAGATCAGATCCACCGATATTTTTCCGATTTGTACTCAGAAGAAAACAGAGAAGTAGAACAACGAGATGATTTCCAGTGCGACCGGATCATTCCAGAGAACGACGCGGCGAACGAAGCGTGTATGAATGAAATCACAACAGCAGACATTTGGACCGCAGTAAAAACTAGTGCATCCAAAAAATCTCCAGGGCCGGACGGAATACCGAAGGAATTCTATCTACGTGCATTCGATGTTGTCCATCGCGAATTGAACCTGGTGTTGAACGAAGCTTTAACATCGAACATTCCGGCCAAGTTCGTAGAGGGAGTAATTGTGTTGGTAAAAAAAAGAGGAACCGGCAACACGGTAAGCTCCTACAGACCCATCTCACTCCTCAACTTCGACTACAAGCTGCTGTCCCGCATACTGAAATGCCGCTTGGAGAATGTGATGAAGGAACACCAAATACTGAGCAGTGCACAGAAGTGCTCAAACGCAAACAGAAATATCTTTCAAGCTACATTGGCGTTAAAAGATCGGATTGCTCAGCTGACAGCGACGAAGCGGGCAGGCAAATTGGTTAGCTACGATCTCGATCATGCATTCGACCGTGTGAGGCACTCATATCTCTTTGAAAACATGCGCTCTCTCGGCTTCAACCCTCAACTCGTAGCCCTACTTTCTCGGATCTCGTCTACCTCCACCTCTCGCCTGTTGATAAACGGGCATCTGACGACATCTTTCTCAATACAGCGATCGGTGCGTCAAGGCGATCCGATATCTATGCATTTGTTTGTGTTGTATCTGCACCCACTGGTAGACGCTCTAGAACATATATGTGGTAGTGACCTCGTCATCGCATACGCCGATGATATCTCTGTTATTGCTACATCTGCACACCAAATTCACGCGATGCGTGACTCGTTCATTCGCTTCGGAGAGATCTCAGGAGCGGTTTTGAATCTACGCAAAACAACGTCCATTGATGTTGGGTATGTGAATGGGAACCCAATAAATGTGGATTGGCTAAGGACTGATGATGAGATCAAGATATTGGGAGTGAGATTTACCAACTCGATTCGACGAATGATTGCCCTAAACTGGGACACGATGGTTGGTAAAATAGCGCAACAAATTTGGCTACATTCGACACGCACGCTCACGCTTCATCAGAAGGTAATTCTTTTGAATACCTTTATTACCTCCAGAGTTTGGTATTTGTCATCGTTACTTCCTCCAAACAATGTCCACACGGCAAAAATAACCTCCACTATGGGGTCCTTTTTGTGGAGACGGCATCCTGCGCGGGTTCCGATACAACAGCTAGCAAGGCCGCTGGATCAAGGAGGGATAAAGCTTCAACTTATGGCCCTGAAATCTCCAGCGCTTCTAGTCAACCGTCATATGCAGGATATCCATTCCATCCCCTTCTATCAATCCTTCATTACAAATGCAAATCATCCTGCCCCACCAGCCGATCTTCCTTGCTTAAGAAAAATCCTGCAAATATTCCCTCGCTTGCCTCCGCAAATTCAACAAAGCCTTTCCTCCGAGCAAATCCATCGTTTTCATATCGACCAGACCGACAGACCAAGGATTGAAATACGTCACCCAGCTGTGAATTGGAAGCGAGTGTGGTTGAACATTAGCAGCAAGAAGATGACATCAGCCCAGCGTAGCAGTTGGTACCTACTCGTAAACGAAAAGATCGAACACAGACAACTTTGGCACACCATTAGACGAGCAGATAGTGAACATTGCCTGCACTGCAATAATATGACTATCGAAACGATCAAACACAAGTTGAGTGAATGTGGACGAGTGACGGCAGCGTGGACACATCTACAACGAATGCTAACAATGGTCATTGACAATCGTAGATTCTCATTCGAAGACTTAATCCATCCAGTGTTAGCAGGAATAACAAATGAAAACAAAACACAAATTCTCAAACTGTTTATTAATTATGTCACCTTTGTCATAGATTGTGATAATGCAGTAGATGTAGATGAGTTAGATTTTTACCTACACGTTGAATTGTAACTAATTGTATTATAACTAATTTTAAACAAAATCAACTACAAATAAACAAAATTTTATGAAGTCAAAAAAAAAAAAAGTAGGGGGAATGACGGCTTTGGCAGGTTTTGTTCTATTGTCAGGGGGTTTTTGTTGGCCAAATTTTATGAAATTTGGCCACAATATTTTTTGATATGCAAAGAATGTTTTGGCCAAATTTGAGCATAATTAGTTACAGAAAACCCCCTGAGAATAATAGAACAAAGCCTGCCAAAGCCGTAATTTCCCCTACTAACGATTGGCTACCATCAATGAAAGTATCTCTTATGTCACAACTTGAGGCGAGATGAATTTTGATCAAAGTAAAACTTAATTGCTTGGTGATGGCAGATTGTTTTCCGTCGGTAGTAGAATCACGAGAGCACGATTCAGAGAAAGACTTTATTGGTAGATAGTCATCCATGCGAAAACATTTTTGCAGCTTCTCCGTTTGACGCGCGCTCGTGATTCTACATACATACAGTGATTCTACATACATACAGTGATTCGACATACATACAGTGATTCTACATACATACAGAAAACATACGATGATTCAACTCATCCATGGTTTTTAGGTGCTGAAATGCCACGCGCGCGCGGGAGAGCAGTTTTCTTATAATCAATAAAGATGGCTCATTAGTCCCGCCTCTTTGTTGTCCGGTATGACTGCAAATATTGTGTAACCATCACACACCCCCCAAAGGGGCGTGGCTACAGGTTCAACTTTATTGATTACAAGAAAGCAGCCCTTCCGCGCGCGCGAGCCATTTCGTTCGAGATGTCGCGAAGAGCAGACCGTGGTAGTGATACCACTACCAGTGGTTCGGCATCGGCGGAGCTCCTATCGGAAATTTTATTCCCGGCGATGGTGTGGGTCGCGCGGTCGTCGTCATCAACATTAGCAGCGCTCAGATTGAATTTTCTTGTCTGAAATACGGGGAATGACGGCTTTGGCAGGTTTTGTTCTATTATTGTCAGGGGGGTTTTTGTTGACCAAATTTTATGGAATTTGGCCACAATATTCTTTGATATGCTATGATATGATATGATATTTGATATGAAGTACTAACGATCGGCTACCATCAATAAAAGTGGCTCTTGGGAGCGTCCACAAATTACGTAACGCTTAGAGGGGTGACGACCCATACATAATTTTTAGATGCTTCATACAAAAAGTGTGATATAGGGGGGAGGGGGGTGGTTGAAATGCCTAATTTTTGCGTTACGTAATTAAAGGATCTTCCCTTAAGGTGACTCGGGGAGGCATTACACACTGTGTTATTTTTCCTATCTTTTGTCTCTTTCGAACATTGTCAACTCGTAATTTTGGAGTGGCGTATTTCGGTTTTCAGTTGTTTGATGTAACTGTAAATGTATCAGCATGTAGATTGTGAGTAAGCACGCGCCGGTGATACTTTTTCAAAATCATATTTGTTGTAGAAAAAAATTAAGCAATAATGATAATCAATAGTATCAATAGAATTGGCAAATTGCTGAAGGGTTTTCGAATCGATTGATAAGCAAATGTCGAAAATCCATCGAAAGATAAAGACGCTGTTAGCGTTTGAAATCCTAATTTTTGTGATAGTCTCGAATTTGGAAATTTCCATTTTAAACCCTGTACCCTTAGACGAAGTTTACGTGAAAAAATCTGTAGCAAACATCAATACTGCCATACAAGCCATACAATTTAATTCAGTCATAATGCGAATAAATTGTTTGCATGGTCTCTTTCCGATACTTTTGCTTGGGATTCAACTACCGACGTTAGGGTTGCGCTTTGAATAAAGTTCATCTCGGAACCGATTTCTTTTTCAATCATCAACAGGAAAAATACAAAATTAAAGTCTCGCGGAAAATTTCATGTTGTGCCGACAACATCCAAATCGTTGCAAACGCCACATTAGTGAATAAATTGCTGTAGCAATCTTCCGATGACAGCCTATGCTCGGACCGGCACTAATGCTATGATTCCGCTACCGATGCCAAACAATTATGCTTTGTTCTATGAAGAAAGTTCGTCTAATATCATCATTCTCAATCACTAAAATCATATAACTCCGAATTACGCTAGAAAATTTCACCGAAGAATTTTCCAGTTCCTAACGGTTGCACTTTAGGAAAATTATTTCAACTTAACCTCCCAAATATAATGATGGTCCTAAAAAGAACCGATTAATTGCCACTTATGTGCCTTATTAACAGCAGCCACTGGGCTGCGCGACCGCCATCCGATGATTCGGCTCAACGAACGCCGTCGATTACCAGATCCGCCGAAGATGGGACACGGATGAAAATGATGTGCTGCTGCTTCCACGACCGCCACCACCACCGACCGAAAAAATTTCATCCGCACCACCACCGCTGAGACAGCCGTTGTCACTGGGACCGCTTCTGGACGCCCTGGTCCGCTCGCCGTGACATCCAGAATGAAAATGACGCGCGCACGCGAAACACGGGGCGTTTTTTACCCAGGAAAAACGAAGCAGTGTATCAAAAGGCCCGTACCTTACTGCAATCTGATGTCCGTGTTGGGGATTTATGAACGGAATTGAATTTTTCACCCGGTTTGGAAAGAAATAACATTTTCAATAGTTTAACGTTGATAATCAATAGTATCAATAGAATTGGCAAATTGCTGGAGAGTTTCTGAATCGATTGATAAGCAAATGTCGAAAATCCATCGAAAGATAAAGACGCTATTAGCGTTTGAAATCTATCCTAATTTCGTGACGGTCTCGAATTTGGAAATTTCGGTTTTGCACCCTGTATCTGAGTCTTCCCCTTAGACGTAGTTTACGTCAAAACTAAATTTGTAACGTGAATTGGAAATGTGTATTTTTTCAAAAAGGGAGATGTTTTAAATAATTTAAAGTAATCGCCAATCCTCCGGCTGCAAAACACCCACTATAGGGTAAATGATATATTTTGGACAAGTACATATTTTGGACAAGCCTGAGCTTCTTCGATCAATTTTAGATAATGTGTAGGAAAATTGTTATCGAAAGTATGATCATTCATACTTTTACCTCAACTCTAGCGGCTCCTGATGAGAATTCACAAATCAACTATTATTTATCTTTAAAATTATCTAAAATGTAAAGCTTTCTACCAAAGTGGCTGCTGGACGCCAGTATGCAGGAGAACATGCATTATAGGACTCTTCGTAACATGCACCTGAAACACGTTTAAATTGGTCCAAACGGCAATCTTGAGGTCCTGCGGCCAAAGTTTAATTGTAATTCAGATACTAACATATTCCAATCGCTTAACATGAACTTGAGACGGATGAAAACGGAGTGACCAAAATGAAGTTATGTTTTTATGCATCAGACATTTATTGGTCACCCCATGTACAGTACATGGATGAACCATTAATTGCCAACTTTGAGGCTGTTTTCAATGATATCGATAAGATTGCGTAACAATGTTAATTTCTGGTTTAATCTATGTCAGTTAAGCAAACAAATGCATTTAAATGAATGTGGATACGTGTAGGTAAGTCATACCATTGAGATCTGTAGGTGGCCATTTTTAAATTACGAGAAAATGACTCTGTCCAAAATATATGCATTCTCCATGTCGAAAATATATATTTGATGTCCAAAAAGAAAATATTTCAGTTCGCAGTATATCACAGTTTACACCTAGTAAACGTAATTTACTCAAAAATTGGGCAATGGAGATACAAGACTAATCATAGGTTATGTATTTGGATGAACCTAGTGGTTTTCAATTGCTTTATACTACTCAATCTCGATATATTTTCTAATGAATGTCCTGTGCTTGTCCAAGATACATCATTTACCCTAGTGTGTGACAAAAGATAGTGAACAAATTTGAAAAGTGATCTATATTTTTGTCAATGAGGCCAGAAACATTATACATGAAACCGAACAGGACAAATCTCCGTAAGAAAGTAGCGGTAATTAACAAAATGACTGCCATCGAGCCCTGAAAAAGATCCCATCCCGGATCGAAACGTCGGCAATGAAGTAAAACTGTCAACGCTATTACCCGTGACTGAAAGCCAATCTGAAAATTAAGTTTTAAATATATGGGAACGGTTCGCCACTTCATCTCATAGCTCCTATTTCAATCTTATTAAAAACTAAGCAATGGAAAGGAATTGGGTTTGTTCATTATTTTTGTGATTTTTTTCAGCAGTGAGCACGCATGTTGACAATAAGAAGCGACGAATTTGGTGCCGTATTTCTTTGTTTAGCGATGAGATGGATATATGTACAGTGAGATGGAGATCGGAACATTTCCCCATTTTTTTTTTTTTTACCGTGCATTCGTGAGATCGCAGCATGCCGTGCACGAGTGCAGACGTCAAAATGCGGTGGCTTAGTATTTTTCTCACTAATCTTCCGCGTTTAACAAAAATGTTGGCTGGTCAAGAAGCTGAAACAAGATTATACAACAAGGTCAATTTTAAAGTTAATGATAATTATTAATCTTATTTTTGAGTACTCTGGCGTCACCTTTTACGCTTGTTGTTTTTAGTCACTTCTGGCCTTTGGATTTATCAAACATTGTGTTGACTTTTCGCCATGGTTGTAAACGACTTATTTCTAATTAACTGGCTGGCTGAATGATTCTTATGTAATCATTGACGACGTTTCGGTGTTTGGTTCACACCTTCTTCAGTCACGCCCAGAAACCCATTCGGACGAAAGCCATTTGGCCGAATGCCACTAGGCCGAAAGTTGTTTGACCGAATATACCATTTGGCCGAACAGACTATTAGGCCGAAAGGGTCATTAGGCTGAAAGGGCCATTAGGCCGAGAAGGTCATTAGGCCGAAAGGGTCATTTGGCCGAAAGGGTCATTACGCCAAAAGAGTCATCTGGCCGAAAGTCATTTGGCCGAAAGCCATTTGGCTGAAATGGTCGTTTGGCCGAAACGGTCATTAGGCCGAAAGGGTCATTAGGCCGAAAGGGTCATTAGGCCGAAAGGGTCATTTGACCGAAAGAGTTATTTGGCCGAAAGGGTCATTAGGCCGGAAGGATCGCTTGGCCAAACGACTCTTTCGGCCAAATGACCATTTCAGCCTAATGACCCTTTCGTCCAAATGACCGTTTCGGCCAAATGACCTTTAGGCAAAATGATCCTTTCGGCCAAATGACCCTTTCGGCTTAATAACCATTTCTGCCTAATGACCCTTTCGGCCAAACGACCCTTTCGGCCAAATGACTTTCGGCCAGATGGGTTTTGGCCTAATGGGTGGTTCGGCCTAATGGCATTCGGCCATATGGCTTTCAGCTAGAGGTGTGCGCCGGTCCGATATTCAGCGGCGGCGGCGTTTGCTAGAATTTTGGTCGATGGCGGCGGCGTTTTCGGCGTCACACCGATAGGCATTTTAGCCGCCGGCGGCGGCGTGTATCGCGTGGATATTTTTTTATTACGTTACTTTAAGATATTTTTTTGCTTTCTTTCTTTCGGGATATTTTCATGACATTAACGGAAGAATCTTTCGGATTTCGCCTAAAAAATCTTTTGAACTTCTCCAGAAAATTCTTTAAGGTTTTCCAAAATATTAATTTAGAAAATATTTTTGGATTCTCATGCGAACTACTTTGAAGTTTCTAGAATTCTTTGGAATTACCAATAGAAGCTCTCTGGATTTTTTTTGGGAATCTTTGCAGGAATATCGTCGGAATTTACATGAGAAATTCTTCAGAAATTTCACGAGAGATTGTTCCGAATTTCTACAGGAAAATGTTCGGAATATCCACTGAAAGTTTCTGTTGAGTATTTTGTTTAATTACTTACAAAAAAATCTTCTTAATTGTAGAAGAATAAGGCTGGGAGGATAAGTATTTCAACGTTAGCGACGAATATTCCGCTGAAATTCAAAACAACTTTTCTTGGGAAATCCAAGGAGTTCCTCTGGGTAATTCCAAAGAATTCTCGAAACTTCAAAGTAGTTTAAGTGGAAAATCTGAAAATAGTTTTCAAATGTATATACTCTAGAAAACCCTAAAGAATTATCAGGGGAAGTTGGTCAGACTTTTCAGATGAAATTCGAAAGATTTTTTTCCGTTAATGTCACTTTCGGCTGAATATCCATTTAGGCCAAATGGCGCTTTCTGAACAACGACCATTTCGGCAAAGGGCCAATTGAGCTATTCGGTCAACCTTTTTTTTTTCAGCTAAAGCAACTGTTTGACCAAATAATGACATCTACCGCCAAATAACTTTAGGCTATATATTTAGTCTTCTACCACATGGTTTATTCGGACAAACAACTTTCAGCCTTGCGGACTTCTTTGAATCGGCGTGGAAAATTATAGATCAGCGGCGTGACAAATTTTAAGAAGGTTTTGGCTTCCTTTTTTTGACAGTTTGACATAACTTTTAGAAAATTCAAAAACCCTTCTATTAGTTGCACTTACTTTGTTTAGATTATAAAATCGTTTAAATGAAGTAAAATCAAAAAGCAGATTTTTTTCCATAGAGTTTAGGACAACTGATTCTTCCGGTGGCTTTATACGGCCATGAAACATGGACGGTGCTGGTGCTGCGGACAATACTCGGTGGTAAACAGGAGAAGGGTATCTGGCGGCGTCGCATGAACCACGAATGGTATCAGGTGTATAAAGGGCTGGATATTATTAAGCTTATACAACACGGCAGACTACGGTGGGCTGGTCACGGTTTTTGTATGCCGGAAGAACGTCAAGCGAAGATAATATTTAGTAGAGAACCCGGAAGAGGCCGCAGACTTCGTGGAAGGCCGCGTACACCATGGCTTTTTGCAGTTGAAGAGGACCTGAGGGCGCTCAGTGTTCAGGGCGACTGGAAGCGATTGGCTACCGTTTGAGCTGCTCCTCAGGCGACTGACAAGGGCTTGATGTAGGGACTGAGAATCGAACCCATGACCGTCCGCTTATAAGGCGAACGTGTAGCCAACTACACGCTCTGGGCTCTGGTTGAATTTTCAGCAAAATCGGTGCACGGGCAACCGATATCTAGAGCTCTAAAGTTGACCATTTTGTAGGAAAAATGGCTACTGGGCAGTGTGCAGTGTGGGTTCAACTAAAAGCTGAAAATAATTTTCTTATCTTTTCATTGCAATGTTAATATACGTTAGAGTGAGCACCGAGAACTTTGCGAGTCATTAAGGAGGTGGCGGTAGTGTTTGATGATTTTCCATTAGAAATGGTTGGTGATTTTACTCGCCTTAAATAATTTTTCAAACCTTAATAAGTGGCACGTACGTATTCAATGTACAAGTCCTCCCAAGATTCCTGGGCATCCGTCAGTCATGGAATGAAGCAAAATCTAGATTGCGTAGCCCAAAGTCTTTAGATAGTAGGTTGAATCAAAATGAGAAAAAAAAACACCGAATTCAGGTCACTAAGACCATTCTGCCTTCTTAAGAAAATCAGTCAAATGATCCATACACCAGAACTGCAGGGTTTTGGAACAAAAAATATATTGCCAGGAATATCATTAGGCTCAGCGTGATACAATACTTCTATGCGAACTGAAAAAACAACACCAGGATTTCATAATAACCCTAGCAGCACACATGTTTGACATAGGTTAATGCAACTTAAATGTGACTTGATTTAGTCGCAATCAAGTTGCTGCTACCTTTTTTCCGACTTATGCTTCTCGGGAATTCTTGATATACTAATAAATCTTGTGCCTCTTTTATGCGCTGAAGAAAGTAATAAGAAAGGCACCTTAGAAAGGTCAAAAGTAGCACTTGAAAGAGATATTGTTAGCACAATCAAATTAATTATCAACTAACATTGTCATTGAGACGCACAGTGGGGATCAAAAAAACGAAATGCGACTTAGCATTATTTGCATTCTATTTGCGATACTTCTTCTTCTTGATTGTTTCTACATTCCAACTGGAAGCTTTTCTATGCCCGCCATTGCATGAGCATGTATCTTTGTATGCCAAGTACAATGGATACATTATACCCAGGGAGTCGAGAATGTTTCCCACCCGAAAACATCCTAGACCGGACCGAGAATCGAACTAGCCATCTCCGGATTGGAAATCCTACGCATTTGCACGGATCGCTAACTGGAGACCCGTTTGCTGACCCATACGTTTATGTCATATCTCATATTTTTTTCTGTAAACAAAAATCGGTTTTTGACTATCGACTTGTTGAGAAGCATTTCACAATACTGAAACTAATTTTTGTTCGTTAAAATGGTAATCCATTCAAACGTATTGGAAGTAAAATGTAAATATTGCGTCCTATTTCTATCAAAGTTGTACTTTTTTTTTGTTATTTTAAAATATCGATCGTTCTTATGTGATCTTTTTGTTTCTAATCAACCAGAAAGGCTAGATGGCTAGATGGATTTTTCTGGAGATTTTTAAATAAATATTTAATTCAATCAACGAGATAACATAATGAAGGCAACTCTTAAGGTCAATCCTCCCGGAATTCAAAACAAATTTCACTCGCGTTCTCGAGGGCACCCCACTCGATACGGGCGTTGCTTTTTTATTCATTTCACGCAAACTGCGACGCAGTTAAGCTGAAATAATAAAAATGACAGTTGTGCATTGCTTCCGTATTGAATGGGGTGCCCGGGAGGCTTGTCCTTAAGTTAGTTTGTTTTTCTTTATAGATGGCACCGCAAAGTAGGCAAGTCAGCAAGTATCGAAAATTCTGGGATTTTGTTTATTTAAACCTTTTGCTCATGTGTATGAGAAGAAATTTATCATTCAGCTATTCGGTCTAAAAGGTACGTCCTCATATAAACGGACTTCACTGAAAAGAGAAAAGGAAAACTTTTGACAAATGACGACATTTATCAAGTGGTTGAACTAACCTCTCAGTGATATACATCTGGAAGCGTTGAAACAACTTCAGCGCTACAATCGCATCCATGGCACCATAATGTATCTGAACCTCTGACAATTCAGAACGTTCCCAATCGGAAGCGCAAATTTGCCAATTTTTGTCCAGGTGAACATCGAGCATCGTTTTTGCCAATCCAGCCAACCCGATGGGACCAGGAATCCACAATTTCCGAGCCAAATGACGCAGATCAACCGTTCCTTTTACCGTGAGTCCGTAATCGTGCAATAGCTTGTGGCCATCTAAGCAGACATCGACCCCTACTTTTAGGATGCGTGGATCAGCAAGAATATTCTTCAATTCGCGCGGGATGGTGTGCATCAGGAACAGGCGTACAAGCAAACACGCACCGGCAGTGAAGGCCAGCTGCAATAAAGCCACTTTGTTCCGGGATGCACCATACGCGACCCATTCGCAGTCCAGACCGACGATGAGATCGCTTCTTTTTAAACTGATCGCTTTAATCTTTTGAAACTCTTCAACGAATTTCGAGGCTGTTGTAATGATGTGCACCCTATTGTTCATCACATGCCATATGTCATCGGTGATTACGGGATTTGGACGTTCAAGCCGTACAATTGGATGTGGGCAATCACGACGCGGAGCTTTAGGTTTTGAAAACAATGCTCTTAGAGCAATTCCCATGATAGTGCACGCGGAAATTGCAAGGAAAACAACGAAAATCATTTTCTCGACGTGAAACTGGAGAGAACTCTTTAGTAACTGGCTGTTATTCAAGTCTTGATAAAATTAATAGTTCTTGCCATGAAATGTTTCAAAAGAGTTAGCTTTTTGTCGTCAATTGACAGTCAATAGATCGTGACAGCTCCGTATTAACACAGCTTTCCTGTAAAGGGGCTTTTCAAAATAAAGCTTTCACTGTATTTTAGACTGGCCCAGGAAACAAAAAGTTGTCGAATTCCACGGGGAACCCCCTCAGGATTGTATCTTTTGGTGATTAAAATCAATCTCTCAAAATTTCAGCTCAATCGCTTGTTGCATAAGCTGGCGCATTTGATTTGAAGTTTGTTTGAAGATTTCAGTCAAAATATATAGGAAAATACATCCGTCACTCATTCGATCTGGAATTTGGTTCTGATTGGTCGATTGAGCTCAGAATTGCAAAAAGGGCAGTTGGTATGTTACAGAACGATTTCACAAAACATTGTACGGTGAATAAACTAACTTTTATATAGTTTTCGGCTGATGCGATTCGATCAATGAATCCAAAATTACACGCTCCTAATAAGTCAGCCGAAAGCATGTTTCGGCATGTAGGGGAACGGTTCGGCACTTCAACTCATAGCTCCTATTTCCATCTCATCAAAAGCAAAGCAATGAAAAGAACTTTAGTTTGTTTGTTATTTTTGTGATTTTTTTCACCAGTGAGCACGCGTGTTAGCAAGAATAAGCGACGAGAATGCTGCTGTATTTATTTGTTTTGCGATGAGATGAATATATGTACAGTGAGATGGAAAATGGAACAGTTCCCCTAAATACTCGACATTTAAATGGGGTAGTCAAGCAGGACCACCCCCCCCCACACCACACCCCCATGAGCAATGTCATTTAGTATGCTCAACCCACTGGTATAGATATAAAGTGGACTATGTAGTAGTAACAGGGACTGCAGATCAAGAGGCTCACGGTTCGAGGCGCCGACTAAATGAGGTTTTGTGAAGTATTTCGCGGAAAAAGGTGGTGCTGTTGAGCTGCTGCGATTCGCCCATCAGCTGGAGATGGGTGATTCGTTCGTCCGTCTTCGTCGGACACGACATGGGCCAAATCGGTATGGTGCAATCATAGTGCTCCCAAAATAACGATGCTCGGTCGCGGAGAAACTTAACAAAAAAAAATGTCGAAATTGCCATTTTTTGGTTAATTAGAAAAAAGGTTCAAGACTAAGTAACATTGTGAAAGTTTTCTGTTTGTGACGTCCCATCACTGAAATAAAAATTATATAATAATAGAATGTGTGACACGGAATAATTTGTTTTTGCATAAGTACAATTTGTGACTCCTTCCAGTTTCACAGTAGCCGGGCAGCCAGTGGAGAATGTTGAAAGCTTCCAATATCTTGGTAGCCAAATGGCGTCAGACAGCGGTACCAAGATCGACATAGGCGCACGGATCAAGAAAGCAAGGGCTGCCTTTGCGAGTTTAAGAAATATCTGGAAAAAACCCTGATTAATCCACCTAGCGGTAATGGTGCCTTTCTCGTGCATTATAAAAATAGTATTTTGGCCATTACTCTTGAGCCCATAGTCCTATCTGGCCAATTTTCAATAGGAAACAATGGTCGATTATGAGTTTCCATAACATTGTAAATTAACGTCCAAGTCGGGTGGTTTAATCCCCGGAAATAGGCAATTACCTTTGAATGAACTGAACCTGAGTTGCGTGCTCTTGCCTACGCAATGCGGTCGGGTCTGAGCTTGACGACCGACTGGCAAATGCTTACACAACCTCACTTGATCAGTACAGTTGCTGATGAAGAATGTGTACAGCCGCCAGACATTCTAAATACTCATGCTCCTCTAATGTGAACGTGTACTATACACATGTGGTAGTGTCGGCTTGAGAAATGGATTGCGAGTGATTTGACTATGCGTCCAATTTGGGAATCTCGAGCTCGTTCAGTAGCCGCTAGGTTGCGAAGGCCGACGGAGGTCCTTCGTAGCTTAGTTGGTTAAAGCACCAGTCTAGCGTACTGTAGGGTCATGGGTTCGAGTCCCATCGAAGGGAAAGTGGTTACCTCCAATACATTTTTCAAATCAATATCTTCCACATAACGTACATATTCACATATGAGTTTCCATAACATTGTAAATTAACGTCCAAGTCGGGTGGTTTAATCCCCGTAAATAGGCAATTACCTTTGAATGAAATGGTCGAGTATCCTGCGTCGAATGCAACTTGTTGCGAGTAAATCGGTTAAGGATATGTGCCTGAAAAATGAGTGACATTTTTTTACTCAATTTTTCTATAAAAAAGTGGTGTTTTGGCCATAACTTCCGAGCCCATAGTCCGATCTGACCAATTTTCAATAGGAAACAATGGCAGAGTATCCTGCGTCGAATGCAAATTGTTGCGAGTAAATCGGTTAAGGATAAGTGCTTGAAAAATGAGTGACAATTTTTTATTCATTTTTTCTATAAAAAAAGTGGTATTTTGGCCATAACTTCCGAGCCCATAGTCCGATCTGACCAATTTTCAATAGGAAACAATGGCAGAGTGTCCTGCGTCGAATGCAACTTGTTGCGAGTAAATCGGTTAAGGACAAGTACCTTAAAAATGAGTGACTTTTTTTTTTGGGTGGGTGCGCACAGACACACACACACACACACACACACACACACACACACACACACACACACACACACACACACACACACAAACACACACACACACACACACACACACACACACACACACACACACACACACACACACACACACACACACACACACACACACACACACACACACACACACACACACACACACACACACACACACACACACACACACACACACACACACACACACACACACACACACACACACACACACACACACACACACACACACACACACACACACACACACACACACACACACACACACACACACACACACACACACACACACACACACACACACACACGCACACACACACACACACACACACACACACACACACACACACACACACACACACACACACACACACACACACACACACACACACACACACACACACAGACATCACCTCATTCGTCGAGCTGAGTCGATCGGTATATAACACTATGGGTCTCCGGGCCTTCTATAAAAAGTTTGTTTTTGGAGCGATCATATAGCCTTTACCGTATACTTAGTATACGAGAAAGGCAAAAAGTATTTTGACCATAACTTCTGAGCCCATAGTCCGATCCGGCCAATTTTCAATAGGAAACAATAGAACAGGATTCTGCGTTGAATGCAACTTGTTGCGAGCAAATCGGTTAAGGTTAAGTGCCTAAAAAATGGGCTAGACTTTTCCACTCGTTGTTGTCTAAAAAAAGTATTTTGTCCATAACTTCTGAGCCCATAGACCGATCCAGCCATTTTTCAATAGGAAACAATGGGATAGGATTCACCGTCGAATGCAACTTGTTGCGAGTAAATCAGTTAAGGTTAAGTGACTGAAAAATGGGCTAGACTTTTCCACTCGTTTTTGTCTAAAAAAAAGTGTTTTGACCATAACTTCTGAGCCCATAGTCCGATCCGACCAATTTTCAATAGGAAACGATTAGACAAGATTCTGCGTCGAATGCATTTTGTTGCGAGCAAATAGGTTAAGGTTATGTGCCTAAAAAATGGGCTAGACTTTTCCACTCGTTGTTGTCTTAAAAAACCCAGATTAATCCACCTAGCGGTGATGGCGCCTTTCTCGCGCAAAAAGGTAATAAATGTAGCCTTTACGCTTACACCTCGATGATGTTCAAGAAAGGCAAAACAGTTACACCGTCTAATGTTATGATAGAAAATTTACACTAGTAGACGACAGATGGCGCTGCCAAAAGTTTTTCGAATTTCCTATGTTCGAATTTAGACTTTCGGACAATTTCATAGTACTATGAAACTGAACGAAGAGCATAGTTACGCCTAAATGCGTGCAACACGAGCATCTTTATAGTACGATGAAACTCTTAATGGGGAGCCACGGATAAAATATTCATAGATGCAAGGCATTTTTCATAACACATTATTGTTCTATGTGACATAGTTCATCACTATTTTAATATTATCTATTTTTTGCAATTTGCAATTATTATGAAATTCAATAGTGATCAACAGCGTTTTAGTCTCTGTCGGATGCAACTTGTTGCAAGAAAATCGGTTAAGAGTTTCTATGTGAAAATTTGGCTAATGTTTTTTATGGCATTTTGTGCACACACACGCACACACATACACACACATACACGCACACACGGACAGACAGACATTTGTTCAGCTCATCGAGCTGAGTCGAATGGTATATAACACTATGGGTCTCCGGGATTTCTGTCAAAAGTTCGATTTTGGAGTGAAATGATAGCCTTTCGGTACAACTTAGTTGTACGAGAAAGGCAAAAAGTGTTTTGACCATAACTTCTGAGCCCATAGTCCGATCCGACCTATTTTAAATAGGAAACAATTAGACAAGATTCTGCGTCGAATGCATTTTGTTGCGAGCAAATAGGTTAAGGTTAAGTGCCTAAAAAATGGGCTAGACTTTTCCACTCGTTTTTGTCTAGAACAAAGTATTTTGACCATAACTTCTGAGCCCATAGTCCGATCTTTTCAATAGGAAACAATGGGACAAGATTTTGCGTTGAATGCAACTTGTTGCGAGCAAATCGGTTAAGGTTAAGTGCCTAAAAAATGGGCTAGACTTTTCCACTCGTTGTTGTCTAAAAAAAAAGTATTTTGACCATAACTTCTGAGCCCATAGTCCGATCCGGCCAATTTTCAATAGGAAACAATGGGACAGGATTCTGCGTTGAATGCAACTTGTTGCGAGCAAATAGGTTAAATAGGTTAAGGTTAAGTGCCTAAAACATGGGCTAGACTTTTCCACTCGTTGTTGTCTAAAACAAAGTATTTTGACCATAACTTCTGAGCCCATAGTCCGATCAGGCCAATTTTCAATAGGAAACAATGGGACAAGATTTTTCGTTGAATGCAACTTGTTGCGAGCAAATCGGTTCAGGGTAAGTACCTGAAAAGTGGGCTAGACTTTTTGCGCACATACACACACACACACACATACACACGCACACACATACACACACACAGACATCACCTCGATTCGTCGAGCTGAGTCGATCGGTATATAACACTATGGGTCTCCGAGCCTCCTATAAAAAGTTTGTTTTTGGAGCGAACATATAGCCTTTACGTATACTTTGTATACGAGAAAGGCAAAACAGGCAGATAAGTGAACGCACCTAAATACGAATTTTCAACTCTAACGTGAAATCTGTGCTGTTATACGCTAGCGAAACATGGTGTGTATCAGTGGAGAACAATCAACGGCTGCAGGTGTTCATTAACAGATGCCTGGGGTATATAATTCGGGCCTGGTGGCCTCACAACTGGATCTCAAACAACGAGCTCCATCGTCGATGTCACCAGAGGCCGATAGCAACAGAAATTCGGGATCGGAAGTGGGGCTGGGTCGGCCACACTCTACGTAGGGGCGGAAACGAAATCTGTAAACAAGCATTAGACTGGAACCCAGCGGAACATCGCAGCAGAGGCTCATGGCGGCGAAGCCTCAATAAAGAAATAAAAGAAGTGGACCGAAATCGTTTTTTTGCGAAACTTTTTTTAACGGAATTTTGTTATCGGATTTTTTGAATAACACGATTTTTCACGTCGGTTTTTTTTTAACAACACGGTTTATTTTTACGCAGTTTGATTTACATTGAAAAAGATCGACGTAAACAAAACCTTTGTGTCTGAAACTTGATTATGCATATGTACAACATGTGATAGATTTAGTTCGGAAAAGGTATTGGAGGGTAACCGCCCCTTCGGTGGGGTTTGATCCCACGACCCCAGTTCGCATGACAGGTGCTTTCCCTACTAAGCTACGAAGGACCTCCGTCGTCCACCGCAGCTTAGCGGGTACTGATGAAACCAAATTCCCAGCACCAGGTACCAGCCGATCTCTCGCAATACATTTTCAGAACTAACTCTCTCAAATGTATTTTTGTACACATCATGTCAACCAAGTAGGATGAGTATTTAGTATTGTCCGGCTCCTACACACTTGCTTCATCAGCAACGGCGCTCAATGAAGTAGGGTTGTGTGAGGTTGTGCCAGTTTGGTCGTCAGATCCCAACACGACCACACAAGCGAAGAGAGATCGCCACTCGAGATCAGTACATTCAAAGTTAATTGCCTATATGCCGGGTATTAAGCCACCCGGAGTGGAAATTAATTACTATCACCCTCATTCTTGTTTACGTACGAAGCGGATACGTTAGAAAGTATCACCAATTCGCATTCCCGTTTTCGTTCGAACCAATAGACCTTTCCCGTCCGACCAAACACCAATGTTTTGTATTTTACCCTTAAACGTCCTTGGGTTAAGATAACATCGCACATAAAATAAGCTGCTTTTATGAAACGGTTATTTTCTTACATTTTTTTCAAAACATCAACATCGTCTGTTTTTTGGGGTGAATATTCCTGCCATACGATGGTGATCCTAAAAATACTTGTTATTTGGCAACACTATACAGTGGTGAGAACATCGTAAAATTACTTTTTTCTGGCAACTCTGCTTCTTGTTTATTTACAATTCAAAATGTCAAAAATGAAAAAGCGGCTTATTATTATTATTATTATTGTCGTAGGAAATCGGAAGTGTCAGGACTCGGGATTCCGAGAACTTTCTTGATTATTCATTGCCATCTAACCGGATCTAGGAACCATCTGTCGCGTAAGCAAAACAATGTTGTGAGTAAACAGGATAAACTGATAAGTCGTGCGCCTTGCATATTTAGTCCAGCACCATCATAAATCGCCTCGGCCGTGTGTAGATGCTATTATTCAAGTGAAGTCTGACCAACGGAATCGAAACCGGGCGGAAAACCAGGATGCAATTGGAACCGATTGGTGCACGAAGACATTTCCTATTGAAAAAGAAGGAAAGTGATCAAGCGATTGGTGCGAAAGGTTTTGTTTTGGAAAAGAAAACTCGGAGGAAGAAAAATGTTGGTCGTGCTATACTACTATGAAGACAGATCAATCAGCTGGGCCATACCGCAGATTAAGGTTTTTCGGCAATCGTCAGCAATATCAAAAGCCTCTACCTACTTCGTTTTTGCATTTTTGCCTTGCTCCCTGCTGGCAGTTCCGGATGAGTAGCATCATCAAAAAAATGTTGCAATTTGCGACACTGGCGCGGTAAACAACCACTTTCGACGCAAAATTAGTAAGTAATTCATTCATTCAATAAAATACTGAACTATTTTCATGAAGTTCTATTTTTTTCTATTGCAGAATTGTGCGACCGATTGGCTCTCATTGGGGCCGCCTCGGGAATTGTACATCAGCAAATGGAAGCACTCAATAAACCCGGAACGTTCGATGAGGGCTGGTAGGAGGGAACCGAACCAAATCCATCGTGAAGTGGCTGCACTGCAGAGTAATACCAAGGATAAGCGCGACCGGAAGGGTTAAAATTCGTTGCCAGCACCGTTTTTGGGATCCGGTGGTGATTGATGTCGTTGATCATTTCCAATCCAGGGTAAAATACAACGGTGAGTCTTTGTAACTTCCAGCTTCCAAAATGTCATCCGAATTCCCTTCCTTTTCCGAAGCTTGCTGGGAATTCTTTCTTAATTTGATCACTTTTTATGCCAAACATATTGCAGAATGCGAATGCTGACAGGATTCGTGAAGAAGTCGACTATTCGTGGAAGGAAGGCACCAGACACCAGAAGTCGCGAGCTCAGCGTCGTTGACCTAGACCTCTACGGATCGATTCGTTCACGGTTCCATAAGATACAAGACGTAAGAACTAATAGCATAAAGCAACGAAAGAAGAGTATCAACACTCACCAGAAACGGTTCAACTAGGAAGTGATTGACTACCAGCCGTGTATGAGACAAAGCATATAGTGTGAACCTGCTAGCTACTTCACTTTAAAGGTGGACCAAAACACAGAACTTAGTTCTTTGGTTGCCCCATTGTTTGGTTTGTCTCCGCAGGACACGAGTGTGGAGGACCTGGAGCTAGGAACGTGTGCGTCTCGTTGCTGTAATAATTAATTACCAGACAACAAACGTACGAGCCAACAGCAGCAACAGCAAAGACACGGTGAGAAGCCACCCAAGTGCAACAAAGATTTCACCCAATCTTGCAATCTACAATCGCACTACCGCCACAATCGCGGTGTCAACGCGAAACTTACTTCTAGTTGTTTTTTTAGCTACAGATGTGACAGCAGACCACTGCCAGCAATTCTGAGTCCAATTATTCATCTCCTCAGTAGCTATCATCGTCGTCCGTGGCAATACGGGAAATGCTGATGCTAATTCCCAAACCGTTCCAGTGTTCTGTTACAACAAACCATTATTTGATATGGAACTGCTACTCATCCACGAAGAAACCCACATCTCAGAAGCACCGTTCGAGTGTTGCTTCGGTACCACGATGTTTACAGAACTGTCCCAATCTCAGCTCTCACGTCAATGTACACGAGGCAACTTGAGTGCTTAACCATCGCAGGCCCGTCACCCGATACAACAGTAAACTGCAGGGATTCGAGTGTTTGTAAATGGTCCGGTCGGGCGTAAAATGGTATATCAGCAGTAAGTTATGATCTAATGCCGTTCTAAATTTGAATCAACCGTTTTTCGCAAGCGATGATGAGCAGCGCTCCTACCCTATAAATGCGTCGAATGATCGACAAACTTTTATTTTACCTTTTATTCTAAATCTATTCTAAAACAATAGTCTTAAGTGCGACAAGTGCTACAAGTGAACGCAACTGCACTGTCTGTCAAATATGTTCAACTGCATCGCTTCCTATTTCCTGGAGTCGCTTTGTAATAACGTTGTAGAATTTGTCGCATGTGGACAGGTCGAATTTGCAGCGCTTCATGACTAAAATAAAATTCAATAATTGCATAGAGAGTTTTACACGAATCACCTTTAGCGTAAATCCATTGGCGCAAATATCGAAACCTTAGGTGGCGATGGGACCGTGCGTAGTTTGCTCGTGCCATTTTAGGCCCAATGCCCACGTAGCGTCTTTTCAACGCTGCGTGCACACGGCGTTAAAAGGACGCATGTGTGCATCGGGAAAAAGCGGTAACGCAGCGTTGAAAAAACGCTACGTGGGCATCGGCCCTTAGTAATAGGTTCTCACAGAAACTGAAACCTTAATGATTAGAAAATCAAAAAAAAAACAATAAATGGAACGTCAATGAATTACGTAACGCTTTTGAAATGCCTTGTGCAACGAGATACCCGTTGAGATTTTATATTTTTAATTGTTGTAGTAAAATTTTGTCTGTAACATATCAGGAAGCAGGGCCATTTGGGCTGCATCCCGATTTCTGTCCTCAAAGTTTTTTTTCTCGGTTGTATTTCTTTATGGGCTGTTACAGTATAGCAACAGAGAGGAGGAGATGGCGGCCATGTTTCACTCAAACTCTGACAGACAGCAATGGGGTTTCCCATAGGAGGGAAGAGCAGAATTTGCTTCGACTTCGCGAATTACTCTGAAGTTTCCGGTGGTCAAATATTCGCACGTAACCTCAATTATGTCCTTGCAGGTTTATCTGGTGGGCATTCGCCGTCATGGCAGGCAGCCTCGCACTGATGAGTGAAGTTCGTTCTAGAGGTGGTGCAGCTTTGCTTGAAAATTTCGCCATCGCCAATGCTGCTACATTCGTTCTGATGCACTCGTGGCGTTCACAGGACAGTAGTTTAGCGCATGCAATGCCACATCAGAACTAGCTCAGGAAGCACGGAATCGTCTTTCGTTGTTCGTGTTTGCCGTAACAATTATGGGTGTTCAGCACATCGCACGGTGGACAGTCGGTGTCCGAATGACAGTTGTGCAGAATGGGGTGGAAACAGCTGTGTCGTCGAGAACTCGAAGGGGCACAGAGCAGTTGTGTTGTGTTTTCCCTTCATACAGTGGCATTTGTGCTTTAAACCATCTTCACATCAATTACAGGTTCCGTTGCAATATTTTTGCGGACAGATATTGATACCGCCACTTAAAGCTCTTTCACAAGTGATATTGCAAAGGATCTCATTTTTCAACGGCATATCATCGGTTTCGTGTAACGACCGCATCCACAGCTTCTCTGAATTATCGCCTGACCTGAAGAAGGTCCCGGATTGCAGCGCTGAGTGCACGAATGTTCAGAATGCTCTTCTAAGCGACGACATAGCAGTTCTCTGCACGAATGGATCACATCGTTCCGATTTTATTAGGAGTAATGGCTGTTGGAAATACCTAGAAATAGGTATAAAACATATTATCTATCTTGATTCTTGTATTTCTACATATGGGTTTCCAATCACTTACAAGATCAATAGTCAAACCGGTCATCTCGACGGTACCAAAAGAAAGACCAATAATAGCGGTGCTTTTCCATATCGTGGGTTCCGTTCCGATTGTTGCTTTCTGTATTTCCATGTCAGTAGATATGGAATCGCTTTAGATCCTCGTAATTTTGATTTTCCTTGCGCCTCCACCGATGAATGCACTGCTTGTTAAATCACTCCGGACAATGAATTCTCGCGCAAAACCGATGAAACTATAATCGAAAAACACCTGAAACCCAGGACCAGACCGAAACAAACAAATCGTCTGGATTATCTAGCAAAAACAAACAGAATCGCCCACGTTTTTTGGATGAAAGTCCGCAAAATTTCGAAAACAGATCGTTCGTAAATGTCTCGTGAATAAATAAAAAAAAAAAACAAAAAAAATCACCACGTATGCATGCACAATATTATTGGGGAAAAAGGGTTACTGCGGGATTTGTGGGGAGAAAAATAAATGGGGAATAAAGGGTGAAATAGTGAAAAAATAGGTTTTGATTGTTTTTCAATAGTTGCGGGCTCCAAAAAATAGTAGTTTCTTGAGCAAAGTATCTCCAAAAAAATAAAGGAATCATTTAAGCAAATAATATTTTTTCACGGGAAAGGTCTATTCTAACCATTCGAGTTTTCGAACATCATTCTTTCGAATGTTTGTCCCATTCCCGTTTTCGTTCGAATGCATATTTTTGTGTACTTTCAATTCGACACTCTGACCTTGCGAATTGACACGAAACGATTCATTGCAAATCTGTTTCCAAGTTTGTCAAGTCGGTTGAAATTAAAGAGATACGTGTTCTTGGTAACAACATTTTCAGCTTCTCAAGTGAGTAATGCAGATAGTCGCTTTCTACCATTTTTTATTACTCTTAAGATCAGTTAGTATTCCTTGCAATTTTACAGATACGTATCATGACCTCTAAAGCAAGGGCGTTTCGGTGTCTCCTACTTGACCCAGCGTTGGAGTAGTTGGAAATACAATCCGATTCATAAATTTGAATGTCAAGCTTCGTTTTGGACTTGAAGGAGCACCTGGTATTGGACTCCCAGCAATACGCTGGAGATTACAGATTGATAGATTCAGCGATTCTAGCAATCATGATAAAAAAACTGATTATAAATGCAGCATGAATAAATGACCATTGATTTTTTTTAAATAGAACTCTCATGAAATATAAAATAATGATACCACACTAAACCAGATTAAATTAGGTTTTCAGATTCTAGGATTTCCGTAAATATCCCAAAAATACTGAAGGAAATCATGTCATAAAACAGAAACAGATCTTCCTCTATACACTTGAAACGAATTTGTAAAGGGTGATAGACCCTACCCAAGTAGCCAAAAGCAGGAACTAATAATTGACTCCTGCCAAAAGTTCCTTTAAGAGTACGTTTTTCGCTTAAGCAGCTTAGTGAAGCGGATTAGACGAAAAACGTACTCTTAAAGGAACGTTTGGTTACTTGGGTATTGGCCACTCCCTGGATCCCACAAGATACCCCGGGGAAACCTGTAGAAGGGAAATTGATGTTTCAGTTTGATACCTGTCCCGATATATAGAATGCCAATGCTATGTCTGCTACAAATAGTTTCTGACGTATCTCTAAATGGCGAATAACCATATTGACCACACCAGGAATTCTATGCAAACTTTGAAGTTCCCGTAGAAATTCAGAAAAATTTGATTTTGAAATTTTAAAGTTTTCCGAGAAAATTCAGAATTTAGAAGAATTTCACGTGAGAAAGTAAAAGCAAAAAAAAATCACTCGACATAATCTTTTACAAAATGTGGGAATTCTTCTACAGGAAATTGAGTGAATGGCTCTTAGAATACCCTTTGAACATACGAAAATACTTTTGCTTTTTCGGTCTCAAATTTGTTTTAGAATTCTGAAATTTGTTTGCGAATACTAAAACATTAAATGTTTTTCTTTATTTTTTTGTGGACTTCCTTCGTGCATATAAAAGCATGTACCATTAGCAAATCTACCATAAATTCTTTAAAATCTTTAATTCTTTTATGAATATTTGAAAAAAATAGTCACTCAAATCTGATTTTCCTTTGTGAATTTATCCTGGAAAATTTTTAAACAACTTTATCAAACATTCCTTCGAGAATTACTCCAGGAAGTCCATTGTGAAACCAATCGGACTTAAACGGAAATTTACTAGAGAACTTTTTCTAATACACCTTCAGGGATTCACACCAAGAATTCTTTCGTGAAATTCTTCACGAAATTTTTCAAGAAAAGATTCAGGAATTGCTTCCGAAATCTTTCCGGGAATTATAGATGAACTTACAGCGGAACTTCCGAAGGAATTTCTGGCGGAAATTTTGGAGCATTTCCTGGCGCATCTTCTGAAGCAGTACTTAAAGGAACTTCCAGAGGAATACCTGGCGGAACTTCTGGAGCAATTCCTGGTGGAATTTCTGCCATAATTTTTAGAAGATCTTCCGGAGGAACTTCTGGATAATTTTTAGAGAAACTTGCGGAGGAATACCTGTAGGAACTACCGGAGGAACTTCCGAAAGGATGCCGGGAAAAAATCCGAAGGTACTCTTGGAGGAATTATAGATTCCTATAGGAACTTCCAGAAGAATTCCTGATGGAACTTTTGGAGGACCTCCCGGAGAAATTTTTGGAGGAACTACCGGAAAAACTCCTATAAGAACGTTCGAAGGAAAATCCGGAGGTACTCCAGGATAAGCTTCCGAAGGAATTCCTGGAGCGACCACTGGAGAAATTCCTATAGGAACTTCCAGAAGAATTATCCTGGAGGAACTTTCATAGAAATTCCTGGAGGAACTTCCAGAGGAATTCCTGAAGGAACTTCCGGAGGAATTCCTGGAGGACCTTTCGAAGGAACTTCTGGAAGAATTCCTGTAGAAACTTCCGTAAGAATTACGGAGAAAATCTTATAGGAACTTCCAAAGGAATTCCTGGAGGAACTTCCAAAGGAATTCCTGAAGGAACTTCTAGAGGAATTCATGAAGGAACTTCCGGAGGTACACCTAGAAGAATTGCTGGAGGTATTCCTGCAGGGACCACTCGAGAAATCCCTGGAGGAACTTCCGGAGGAATTCCTGGAGGAACTTCCGGAGGAATTCCTGGAGGAACTTCCGGAGGAATTCCTGGAGGAATTTCCGGAGGAACTTCCGGAGGAATTCCTGGAGGAACTTCCGGAGGAATTCCTGGAGGAACTTCCGGAGGAATTCCTGGAGGAACTTCCGGAGGAATTCCTGGAGGAACTTCCTGGAGGAGCTTCCGGAGGAATTCCTGGAGGAACTTCCGGAGGAATTCCTGGAGAAACTTCCGGAGGAATTCCTGGAGGAACTTCTGGAGGAATTCCTGGAGGAACTTCCGGAGGAATTCCTGGAGGAACTTCCGGAGGAATTCCTGGAGGAACTTCCGGAGGAATTCCTGGAGGAACTTCCGGAGGAATTCCTGGAGGAACTTCCGGAGGAATTCCTGGAAGAACTTTCGGAGTAATTCCTAGAGGAATTCCTGGAGGAACTTTCGAAGGAATTCTTGGAGGAACTTTCGAAGGAATTTTTGGAGGAGCATTCCTGAGCAATTCCAGGATGAAATTCTGAATAAATTTCTGAAGAAACTTTCTAAGGAATTTGAGAAGGAACCCCTGGATGAATTTGCGCAGGAAGGCCTGAAGGAATTTCCTGAAGAATTCCTTGTGGTACTTCTGGAGAAATTTATGGCGGAGCTACTAAAGGTACTTCCGGAGGAATTCTTGGAATACTTTCCGGAGAAATTTATGGAGCAGCTTGCGATGGAATTTATGAACGAACTTTTGGAGAAATTTCCGGAGAAATTTCTGAAAGAATGTATGAATGAAATTTCGCAGGAACTTCCAAAGTAATTCCTGGAGAAACTTCCGGAGGAATTCCTGGAGAAACTTTTGGGGGAATTCCTGGACGAACTTCCTATGAATTCCTGGAAGAATTTCCGGGGAAACTTCCGAAGGAATTCCTGGAGGAAATTTCTGAAGAAACGTTCAGAGGAATTTAATAAGGAATTCCTTGAGGAATTTCCTGAAGAATTAGCGGAGGAATTTACTGAGGAATTTCTGGAGGAACTTACGGATGAACTTCCGGAGGTATTCCTGGAATAATTTTCCAGGGGAATTCCCGGAGAAATTGTTTAAGGAAATTTTAGAGGAATTTCTTGAGGAACTTACTGAGGAACTTTTGGAGAAACTTCCAGAAGAATTCCTGGAGGTACTTCCTGAGGAATTTTCGGAAGAACTTCCTGAGGAATTCCTAGATAAAATTCTGATGAAACTTTCTGAGGAATTTGGGAAGGAATTCCTGGATAAAGTTGCTGAGGAAGGCTTGAAGGAATTTCCTAAGGAATTCGTGGCGGAACTACCACAAGTACTTCCGGAGGAATTCTTGGCACTATTTTTGAAGGAATTTATTACGGTATTACCAAAGGTACTTCCGGAGGAATTCTTGGAGCAACTTACGGATGAATTCATGAAGCTTGCGGAGGAATTCATGAAGGAACTTGGGGAGGCACTCAAGGAGGAATTTCTGAAAGATTGTATGAAGGAAATTTCGCAGGAACTTCCGGAGGAATTTCTGGAGAAACTTTTGGGGGAATTCTTGGAGGAGCTATCTGAGGAATTCCTGGAGGAAATTCCTGAATAAACTTACAGAGGAATTTGAAAGGGAATTCCTGGAGCAATTTACGAAGGAATTTCTTTAGTAATTCTTGGCGGAACTATCATAGCGGCGGCTGATAAAATTTCATTTAAGAAAAAACAGACAAATTTTTCGTGAACATTCTTTTTTCATAATAAATTCCTGTGGAAAATCAAAAGCATTTTCCGTGGTGATTCAGAGGACAATTCCCGTAGAAATTGTGAAACATTTTCTGTGAATTCCTGTTGAAATTTAGAAATTCAGAATTATTTACAGTAGAAATTCAAAAGATTTTTTCTTGGAAATTAATAAAAATTGTCTATTGACGTTCAGAGGAATTCCAGACAGTTTGTGTGGAAATCCGAAAAATTTCCACTGGAAAAAGAGGACAATTTTCCGTGGAAATAGAGCAGAGATGTCTTTTCTTTGAACATTCTGGATTTCGCGAGAAATTTCCTTTAAGGATTTTCCGTGCGAAATCAGAAGATATTTTCGTAAATTCAGGAGAATTTGCCGTGAAAATGCCACAAAATTTCTCATAGAAATTCATATGTTTTATGGCATATATTTTTAACTTCTCTAATGGATATTTGGAAGAATTTCCGTGAAACTGTTCAAATTCAATAAAAGTAAACATTTTCTGTAGAAATTCAAGAAAATTTATCGTAAAAATATTGCGGAAAATCAAAGAAAATCCCATGGGAACAAAGCAAGAAATTTCCTTATCTGTAATTGTAATTTTATTGATCAACGGTAGCCTGCCAGTTACAAAAATTTAGATCAGGTCAAAATTCTCGCCGGAAATATTCCCCCAGGTTTCCCGTAGCGTACCGGGAGTGGCCAGTGATCTATCGCTCTTTTCAGACACATTAAAAGTTTGAAAAAAAACTGTCGCATTGCTTGTTTTAGACTAAAAGCGGAAAATGACCTTTAAATATTCGTTAGAACATTATTCGTGAAAAACTATTAAGAACGAGCTACTGCACGACGAAATGTCCTCTCATACAGATTATCTGTGTCATTTTTTTTGGCATCCTATTATAGATAATCATAGTAAATTTCAAAATTCTAGAAAAACCATGACCATGGTCTATGAATTTGGTCATCACTCATGGAATAGAAACTTTGTAGAGGACCTACAATTACCGGATGAAAATTGTTGTCGATAATGATCCGACAGATACAAGAGACAAGGTGGGCAGCGATCTGGTGGCAATTATTTTCGGACGCCCGGACCATAAGCATCCCGGAGGTTTTCTCTACATAACACAGCATATCATCATAGCAAGAAAGTATCAAGTTTTTTCATGTTGCTATAAAAAACAGGATATATTTTCAAAAATAAAGATTTGTTAATCACTTCTACGTAATCATGGCGGAGTTCTCATTCTAGTTCCAAACAGTTAAGCAGGACAATAATATGACGGTGTTGTTGATTTTGCGCTGTAAAACTGAAATAAAACTGTATGTTAATTGAATGGAAATAATTAGAAATATTTATCTACATACCTTGCATCCGGCGGAATTTGTCGAAGTTTAATTGCACTTCTATTCCGGGGGCCATCAATCGAATTCGCGATAAGTGAGCAGGTGGAGAAGTGAAAGCTGTGGAAGCGACTTTGTGGTACTTCCGATTTTCTCACGTTCATTTCTTCCCTATAGTAGGTGTCACACATGCAGAACACTTTCCTATGTTAGTTCTTAACGTTTTTACTTTAATTAATTTCTCCGATCGGTCGAGAAAACTGCAAAATCGAGCAAAATTAACCGGAATATGCAAATTGAACTTGTAGTTAAGTTCTTATTAATAACAATAACAATGCTTTTTGACAGCTTAGAATTGATGCGAATATGCGCGTCGACAAGGCAACACTTTTTCGCATACGAATCGCATTCGATCAGCATTCGATCGAAAACGGGAATACCATTTTCGAACTCATTCGAATCGATACGTTCGTTCGAATGCCAGATACGGACGTAAACAAGAATGAGGGTGTATGTCTGAAACTTGATTATCTGGCTTTCGAACGAACGTATCGATTCGAATGAGTTCGAAAATGGTATTCCCGTTTTCGTTCGAATGCTGATCGAATGCGATTCGTATGCGAAAAAGTGTTGCCTAATCGAAGGGCAATTCGCATCAATTCTAAGCTGTCAAAAACAAAAACATAACAAAGTTTTTTATCAATTCCTCAAGTTTATGTTCTTTTACTCGTCGATAATTCTTTTTATTTGTGCTTAATTACGTGATTAAATTGCGCTAACGGCATCGGAATTTAATGAGAAAGGCAGTTTTCATCAGTAGAAGAAAGTATTCATCAGTAGCGCTGCCCATCAGTGCACACTCCAGTTTGGCAAAATTTTATCAGCGGTTGCAGACACTCATCAAAAATATGGCCATTGATCGAGATTCAGCTACCACGGCGACGGACCGAAGTATTTTAGTGGACCAAAGAATCTCTTTGGTATGGATTGATTGGCGTTATACATTGAGAAAGCATTTCTGGATCTGTTGCTGCATCGAGAAACAATCTGAAGATTATCGTGGTGCGCTGGATGATGACATCCTATTCTTTATTCACCAAGTAGATTTTATTTCGTTTTGTTGGGATTCAGATGTTTTGGGTTCCTTACAATACATCCTACAAACAAATTCGAATAATTGTTTCCGGATAGATCACAAATAATATTACATAAGTGCAAATAAAACTGTATTAAACCATAACAACATAACAACTGTAATATGCTGTAATCCGTTAATTTCTACATATACTCAATTGGGAATGGGAAAAATTCACTGGGACAAATAAAAAGGGCAAACTTCTTCGCTTTAATATATTCCGATCTACATATTCTCACACTGAATACTTATATAGGGGGAATGACGGCTTTGGCAGGTTTTGTTCTATTATTGGCAGGGGTTTTTTTATGACTGACTATTGTGGCCAAATTTCATAAAATTTGGTCGACAAAAACCCCCCTGCCAATAATAGAACAAAACCTGCCAAAGCCGTCTTTCCCCCTACCTATCTGTCGAGTAAAAGAAAAACTTGGGAGTTTCTAAGCCACTGTACGCACTCCAGAGCAATCCAATAAGAGAACCATATTTGAGTAAGCCTATTGAAATGTTGATGAAGCCCCTCCTGGGAATTCTTAGTAAAATTTACAATGGTTTTCAGGCCCCTTCTCCAGAAGATTTTCAGGAATTTGATACTTTTTCGGAGAAGACTGGATTTATTTCTTAAATGCTGATTTTTGTTTAGTATTGTATTTGTATTTTAGTTTAGTATTTTGTTCAGTATGAACCTCTCAATATTTTTCGTAGGATTAAAATAACATCCGTGATATTCTGCATGACTTCAATGAAAGTTCAAGAAAGTTCGTGGACGAGCCAAAGAAGTATTTCCTGGAGAAACTCCTGGGTGAATTCCAGGAGGGATTCATAGAGGAACTTGATAAATTTCTAGAAAGTACTGAATGAATTTCTGGTTGAATTACCGGAAGAAAACCTGGAGAAACACCAGGTGGGAATCTTCTAAGAAATATAGGAAAAACATCACTAAGATTTTTTTGTAGGTGGTAGAATTCCAGGAGGAATTTGTCCTGAAATTCCTCCATGAGTTATCCCAGCAATTCATCGTAGAGTTTCCTCAGGTATTTATCCAGGATTTACCCCAGGATTTCTTAATGGAGTTCCTCCAGGGATTCTTCCGTAAGTTCTTACTGGAATTTCTCCAGGAATACCCCTCGGAAGTTCCACCAGGAATACTTTCGGAAGTTCCTCCAGCCAATCCTCCGAGTTTCTCCAAAAATTCCTCCAATAGTTCCTCCAAGAGTTTTGTTTTAGAAATTCCTCCGGCAGTTCCTCCAAGACTTTCTTTGGAAGTTCCTCCAGGAATACTTCCAAAGGTTCCTCCAGGCATTCCTCCAGCAGTTCCTCCAGGAATTTCTTTTGAAGTTCCTCCAGGAATTCCTTCTGAAGTTCCTTCAGGAATTCCTCCGGATTTACTTAATTACTTATGGATCCTGTACACCTCCGGTGATGCAAAGGGCCGACTTGAAAGATCTCCATCCTGAGCGTTGCCCGGCTATCGCTTTAACATGTTGCCAGGTTAGATTTCGGTCGACTTCTTTTATTTCTTTATTGAGGCTTCGCCGCCATTAGCCTCTGGGTCTGCCTCTGCTGCGATGTCCCGCTGGGTTCCAGTCCAATGCTTGTTTACAGATGGGTCGGCCACACTCTACGTAGGGGCGCGTAGAGTGTGGCCGACCCAGCCCCACTTCCGATCCCGAATTTCTGTTGCTATCGGCCTCTGGTGACAACGACGATGGAGCTCGTTGTTTGAGATCCAGTTGTGAGGCCACCAGGCCCAAATTATATACCGCAGGCATCTGTTAATGAACACCTGCAGCCGTTGAGTGTTCTCCACTGATACACACCATGTTTCGCTAGCGTAAACAGCACAGATTTCACGTTAGAGTTGAAAATTCGTATTTTAATGCGTTCACTTATCTGCCTGTTTTTCCAGATATTTCTTAAACTCGCAAAGGAACATTCCTCCGGATGTTCCTCCAAAAATTTCTCCGGGAGTTCCTTTAGGAATTTCTCCTTAAGTTACTCCATTAATTCCTCCAAGAGTTTTTCCAGGAATTCCTCCAGGAATATCTCCGGATGTTCCCCCAGGAATACTTTCGGAAGATCTTCTAAGAATTCTTCCGACCTACGGGAATTTCTCCGGAATTTCCTCCAGGAAATTCTTCGAAAGTTCCTCCTTGAATTTATCCGGAGGTTCCTTCAACAATTCCATAAAGAATTCCTCCAAAAGTTCCTTCAGGAATTCCTCCGAAAGTTCCTTCAGGAATTCTTCCTGAAGTTCCTTCAGAAATTCCTCCGGTAGTTCCTTCAGGAATTCTTTTAGAGTTTCTTCCGAAAATTCCTCCAAGAATACCGCAGTAAGTTCATCTAGGAATTTCTCCAGTATTTCCTCCAGAAAAACCCCCACTGCGGGAATTCTTCCGGAAATTCCTTCAAGAGTTCCTTCAGGAATTCCTCCGGCAGTTCCTCCAGAACTTTCTTCGGAAGTTCCTCCAAAAGTTCCTCCAGGAATTCCTCCAGAAGTTCATCCAGGAATACCTCCGGAAGTTTCTCGAGGAATTCCTTCCAAGAATACCTCCAAAAGTTCCTTCAGGCATTCCTCCGGCAGTTCCTTCACGAATTCCTCCTCCAGTTCTTCGAGGTATTTCTTCGGAAATTTCTCCAGAAATTCCTCTGGGAGTTCCTTCAGGAATTCCACGGGCAATTCTTCCAGGAATTTCTCCAGAAGATTCTCCAGGAATTCATCCAGAATTACCTCCGGATGTTCCTCCAGGAATACTTTCGGAAGATCTTCCAGAAATTCTTCCGACTGTTCCTTTCTCCGGGAATTCCTCCGATAGTTTCTCCATGAACTTCTTCGGAAGTTTCTCCATGAATTTTTCGGAGGTTCCTTTCAGAGTTCCTCAAGGAATTCCTCCGAAAGTTCCTTCAGGAATTTTGCCATGAGTTCCTTCAGGAGTTCTTCTAGAGGTTCCTCCGGAAGTTCCTCCAAAAATTCCTTTCAGTAGTTCCTCCAGGCATTCATCCGGAGTTCCCTGGAATTTCGTCGACAATTCCTACAGGAATTTCTCCGGAAGATTTCATCCAGGAATATCTCCGGATGTTCCTCCAGGAATACTTTTGGAAGATCTTCCAGGAATTCTTCCGACAGTTTCTTCTGGAATTTCTTCGGAAGTTCTCCAGGAATTTCTCCGGTAGTTCCTCCAGGAATTTCTCCGACAGTTTCTCCAGGAATTTCTTGGAAAATTCCTCCATGAATTTGCTCCTCTAGGAATCCCATCCGTAGTTCCTTCAGGAATTTCTCCGGAGATCTCTTCAAGAGTTCCACCAGGAATCCCTCCGAAATTTCCTTCAGCAATTGCTCCATGAGTTCCTTCAGTAATTCCTCGGGAAGTTCCGCCAAGAATTCCTTTCAGTAGTTCCTCCAGGCATTCCTTCGACAGTTCCTTCGGAAGTATCGAGAGCAATTCCTTTGAGAGTTCATCCAGGAATTCATTCGGAAGATCTTTCAGGGATTCCTTCGAAAGATCCTTCAGGAATTCCTTCGAAACATCCCCCAGGAGCTAATTCGGAAAATGCTCTAAGTATTTATTCGCAAGTTCATCCAGGAATTCTTTCGGAAGTTGTCCAGAAATTCCTTCGGAAGTTCCTCCGGGAGTTCCTTTGGGAATATCTCCCGAAGTTCCTCCACTAATTCCACCGAAAGTTTCTACTGATATTCCTCAGCAGTTGCTTCAGGAGTTCCTCCAGGAATTCCCCTGGATGTTTCTCCAAGAGTTAGTTCAGGAATTCTTCTCGTAGTTCCTGTAGTAATTCCTCAGGAGTTTCTCTAAGCATCCCATCGGAGTTCCTCAAGGAATCCCATCGAGAGTTCCTCCAGGAGTTTCACTTGGAATTCCTCCGGGAGTTCCTTCAGGAATTCTTTCGACAGTTCCTCCAAGAATTTCTTAAGCAGTTCCTCATGGATTTCTTTTAGGAATTCCTTCAGGCATTTCTCCGGCTGTTCCTAAAGAAGTTCAGTCAGGAAATACTTCGGAAGTTTCTCCAGGATTTCATTCGAAAGATCCTCCAGAAATGTCTTCGCAAATTCCTCCAGGAATTCCTTCGGAAGAATTCCTTCAAATTTGTTTGGAAAAGTTTTCTGTATTTCCACGGAAAACTCTTCAGAAATTCTACGGAAAATTGTTTCAAATTCGTGAACTCTACTGCATTCCCTCCAATCTAATATTCTAGGAAAAAATCTTAATTTTCACGCGAAAATTCTTTTGAATATCAACTAAAATTCTTCTGAATCACCTCGGCTAACTTCTGCACTTCTACTTCCTTTTCTTTTTAATTTCCACTGAAAATTCTTCTGAATCCCCAGTGAAAACTCTTCTGCATTTCCACAGTAAATTGTATTCAAACTTTCATGGATAATAATTCTGAAGACACAGGCAAAATGTCTCTGAGATCCGCGGTGTCTTACTGAATTTCCACGGCAAACTCTTCTGTATTTTTACAGGAAATTGTTCTGCGATTCCAGTTGAATCTCTGGGATTCTGCTGAATTTCTATGGAAATAGTTCTAAATTTCCACCGGACATTATTTTTAAAATTGCAGTAAAAACGATCTGAATTTTCTTGGAAATTATATTTCCACGGAAAATTCTTCAGAGATTCCAGGTGAAACTGTCTGGGATTTCAGGAAAATTCTTTTGAGTTCCCACGGGAAATTATTATGAGATTGCAGAAAAATTCTTCTGAATTTCCACATAAAATTTTCCCTAATTCCTCAGACAAAATTTTAAGTTTTAACGGAAAATTATTCTCCATTTCCTGGAAAATTCTACTGCATTTCCCTGTAAAATTATTTTGCACAGATTTTGTTTCCTCGGCAAACTTTTCAAAATTGATACGGAAAATTCTTTTAAGTTTGCAAGGAAAACGCTTCCGCAAATCCTCGGGACATTCTGAGATTCCAGGAAAAAATCTTTTTAATTTCCACAGAAATTTTTCTTTTATTTCAAATCCGCCGAATACTACGAAGAATCTGAATATCCACGGGAATTTATTCTTATATTTCAAAGGAAATTCTGAAATATGAGAGGGTAAATGAAGGTGGGTCACACATTACGAAGGAGCGGAGACGAAATCTGCAAGCAAGCGCTGGACTGGTCATCCCAGCAGAACCAGACTCGGGCTCATTGGGACGTAGCACTGTATCGTTGTGCCCTAAAATAAAAAATATAAAATACATTTATGTTTGGTAGCAATAAAGCGTAAAGTACTTACTCTTGAAATAATCGATGCTGATGTATCGCCAGGAACACCGACTTTGCAAACTTGGTTTGCTATTGCAAACTCATTTCAATTCGCAAGGTCAGAGTGACGAATTGAAAAGGTATCAAAATACGCATTCGAACGAAAACGGGAATGCGACAAACATTCGAAAGAGTGAAGTTCGAAAAATCGAATGGTTAGAATTGGTTCGAACGAAAACGGGAATACGAATTAGTGAAACGTTCTCACGTATCCGCTTCGAACGTAAACCAGAATGAGGGTGATAGTAATTAATTTCCACTCCGGGTGGCTTAATACCCGGCATATAGGCAATTAACTTTGAATGTACTGATCTCGAGTGGCGATCTCTCTTCGCTTGTGTGGTCGTGTTGGGATCTGACGACCAAAACTGGCACAACCTCACACAACCCTACTTCATTGAGCGCCGTTGCTGATGAAGCAAGTGTGTAGGAGCCGGACAATACTATATATAATAGCCCTGTTTGTCTGTCCGGTGACTAGCCAACCAGACGCAGCACGCGGGGAAATTCTAACAAAAAATAAAATTTTTGGCGCTTCAATTCTTTTTAACTATCAGATTCAGAAAACAAACCAGCGACAACCCTAGACAACCAGACACAGAAAAAAAAATCACAGACAACAGACGTTGAAAATTTTGATTTTTTTAATGCATGAATTAGTTAACCTTTGTATTGAAAAAAAAAAACGCTTGCCCCGGGCGCTATTGCGTCCACAAATAAACTAGTACTAAATACTCATCCTACTTGGTTGACATGATGTGTACAAAAATACATTTGAGAGAGTTAGTTCTGAAAATGTATTGCGAGAGATCGGCTGGTACCTGGTGCTGGGAATTTGGTTTCATCAGTACCCGCTAAGCTGCGGTGGACGACGGAGGTCCTTCGTAGCTTAGTAGGGAAAGCACCTGTCATGCGAACTGGGGTCGTGGGATCAAACCCCACCGAAGGGGCGGTTACCCTCCAATACCTTTTCCGAACTAAATCTATCACATGTTGTACATATGCATAATCAAGTTTCAGACATAGTAATTAATTTCCACTCCGGGTGGCTTAATACCCGGCATATAGGCAATTAACTTTGAATGTACTGAAAACCTTTGTGTATTGATCTTAAGTGAAATAGATAATCCTGATTTGTAAAATAAATATGTAAAGGAGTTTGAAAAGTAATTCAAGAAATAATGTGAGTAATGTAAAAAAGAGTTGTTATATTGGCATACTGTTTTATTCAATAAATTACATGGTTCTTCTAAATGAGCTCAGATTTTTTCTTTTTTGTACATTCTTCGACGTTCCTCAACTAACTGTAGAATACACTGTCTTGGATCCTCATCTACTGAGGGTTTGGAATTATAATCTTTTATCAATGCTATACCTCGTTCTGCATTGTCATTCACTACTTTCAGGCTTTGAAAAAAAAAAGACAGAAAGAAAAGAAAGAAAGACGTTTCGACATTATTGTTGAACTAAGAGTCTGTCAGGAAATCAAGGAAAGAAATTCGAGTACAAAAATAAATCGGTTCAACAGTTCAGTTCACTGGGATTCAAAGCTGCTTCCCAACATTTCATCATCTAAGGCGCTGGAGAAATCTGAACGTTTGGCCATAATTGTATTACCGTTTAGGTAGTTTCACCTTAAGAGAAAGGCCTAAGCAGTACGAGAGTGGAGCGAGAACTCAATCAAGCAGAATAGCAACTCAATGTCTTACTACTGCTCGGTATGAATGCATCCAATACAATGAGATCTTTCGAAAGAATAAATTAATGATTCTTATTTGATTCTAATTGATGATACATAATTGATAGGATGCTCCGATAAGCATAATTGTTGACTAGGAATAATCCAAATATATGATATGGCCAATTTATAAATAAATGTATTTCTTAAAAACATGTTCTGTAAACGGCTAAATTAAATGTATACCTACATTTCACGTACACTTTACAAAAAACTCTCACAATGGATGATGGAGCTGAAGGGAAATATTGATATGATATGGAAAGAGTGGAAAATGAAAAGGGATATTTTCTATTGAAAAAAAAAAAAGAAAGGGGGGTCCAAACATTGTTTTTTTGGAGAGCTTCGTTCTTTTCCACGTTGACCAGCAAAGTTACTAGACGTACAGTGCAAGATTTCTTTATAAGAGTTCAAAGTTAGATATAGTGGAAAAGAAAGAAAGTAGAAGAAGAGTTTAATAGCAAGAAATCTGGTACGATTAAACAGATAAGCTCAAGGACTTACACAGAGAACAGACGTTGAAGCTGCACTCACCATGTTGTGATAACTTTTCACTGTTCATTTTGAAATAACTTTGGAATGTCGCCGTTATCCCTTGCATATTCAGCGCTAGCCTCATGAAAAAATGCCACTGTGCGCTAGTGTCGTTATGTATGCAAGAGCATACCAGCGCCATCGTGTTGTCAAAATGAGATTATGAGTTGCAATGTCGACGTCGATGGCGTTGAGGTTCGGTGTGTTTGTTTACACATGTTTTGCAAGAAATTTTGTTCGAGCCTCCATGTCTGTTCTCTGTGGGACTTATAAGCCCAATACTAGGACCCTTTTATTCGTTCTATCCAACCAGGACCCATTGGTTTTACTAAAACAGTGTTCAGAGGGCCACAGCTGGTAGCGGAGCTCAGAGGGAGCCCCAGCAAGTAATAATTGTCTCTGGTGAAAGCATTCGAAAATTATTAACTGTTCCGCCAATCCAAAATTCAACAAGGTTAGAACAAGCCACAGCAGTGTATAATGCGTTTGTCGATTGTGATCTTGAAGACAAGTATATATTTTTCTCTTCAAGGATTATGTTCACATCATTCGACACAACTGCATCAAACACCGGAAGAAAAAGAGGAGCGTGTAAACAATCAAACAAAATGTGTAAGGCATCACATTTATGAACTTTTACTAGGCAAGGCATTCAAAGTCCTACAATTCGGAAATTCACAATCTCCGAATGTCGAAATTTTCAAGCGATTTCAGACGGTATGGCACCGTATAGAAGAGAGTTCGTATCACTCAGGTATGAACGATACATTTGTTAAATCATCAATAACAGAAAACGAGAAAAGTTCCTTATTAGGGGTTTTTGGACGACAATTTAAAGAGCAACATCACCGCGAAGATTATCGGGAAGCTATCCAACTTGCCATACAATTTTTGGGCGGGAAACTTGATGGAAAATTGCAAATTAGAGCTACTGGTGCTTTTAATGATGCAAGGTGGATGGCAAAAATGATTTACTCTTTAAAAATGTTCATTTATAGGCGCTCGAATAAGCTCGATTGACACGATTCAATGTCTTCATTGTGAAAATTTATTTGAAAAACTGGTTTCTTAGCTCATGTGCTGCAATGTTTGCAAATAATGACCTCAATTTATAAAGATTATTGAAGAATTATGAGGCTTACTATGAGGAAGTTGCAAAATCAGTGCACAAAGGCCTTCTAACCTACACACTCAACTCATTTCACAGTATTCGGTAAATTTTATCGAAATCTCAACAGCAGAACTGTTCGGTAATTATTTTACAGATGTTTTGTAATTCTTTCCATTGTTCAACTGTCAAAATCACCGAAAATCAGTAAAATTATTTACCGAACAGTTCTGCTGTTGAGATTTCGGTAAAATTTTACCGAATTCGGCGATTTATTTTAAGTGTGTATTTACAGTATTTGGATAACACCCTCATCGGACTGTGCCTTTTTGATGAGAGCTTAGATTCAGCGGACAAACAAAAAGTAACCCGAGCCATTCGTGCACCAGGTAAATATTTTTAACTTATCATCTACAGAGGCACAGGAAATTAATTCTGCAAATCTAGAATTGAGGCGCAAAAAATCTCAACGATTGAGTTGCACTATTTCGTTAACTATGGTTTGGTACTCCGGGTTGATTTAGAAGGAACTAAAAACACAAATAAGAAAAGCACAAAGAAAAGAGTAAAACTGTTTGCATGAATGCTTAGTATTTATAATAGAATTATGATTCAATTAAAATTATAAAATCAGCCAAATTTGCTATAACATAAAATATAAAGTATTCGCACTAGAAATTTTCTTAGCTTACCAGGTATCTGTAAACTTTCTCCACTAGTACAAACTGAAGGGATGGACTCGCATTGTGTTTTAGTTTGTGACGAAGATTCAAAATCACTTGCTGTTAAATGTTAAAACATCAAAGCACAGACAAACAGACGTAACAGCTTGAACATTTTTCTGAAAAATCCATCGCCCAACTCCTCTACCACCATCTGGCGAGCATGTTACACAAAACAATGTTTCGTAAGACATTGTCACCAGAAGGCGCTTGAGTGAACTGACAAACTCGAAGGATTACGATGCTAGCGCCTCTAGTTGTGAAACGCGCAACCAATCAAATTCAAATTGATCTTTGAAGTCATGGTCGATGGAAATTTCTCTAGTGTTACGTCTGTTTGTCTGTGATTAAAGCCTCTTTTTCACAAGTTTTGGTTGGATTTGATACATTTTCCGCGTCGAATTTTGTTTGTTTGGTTTGTTCTTTTTCAAAGGTACTGGTCGAGATAGTTTCTGTAAAGTACGGTTCACTCATATCTCCAGGATTCTCATCTGCCTTTTAAAAGTCACTGCATGGAATAGTATCTGTGGGTCCACGTGTAATCGTTTCTTGATTGTTTGTCCGCTGTCGGTGTTCTTGTAAGTAGCGCATTGCTTGCTTTTCCAGCTTGTTCTTCGGTTTACACTTTTAACAGATGTCGAATAAATCTCCCATCGAATCAGAAAAGTATTGCCTCTTCTCAAGTTCAGTCGTCGACATAAGTAGTCTATTTTTCTGTAGATATCTATCTCCAATTTTTATGGTAACGCAAAATTTTAAATTCTATTACCCTATTACCAATCACGTACGTGATTAGTTTGTTTTCCTTTCCATATGTTACGTTTTGACAGGGCAAGTGACTTGCCAAAAGTTGAACATGTTCATCTTTCTTTTCGTTCAAGTGAATTGATTTAAGATGTTTACACGTTCCATTCGCGTTCGATTCAAGCGACTTGCTCAATTGTTATACTCTACTGGTACGGCTCTTCTAGCCCTCGAGGATTTCGGTCCGGAACCCAGAAGGGGAATCCGATTAAAAACCCAGGCCACTGGTCTGACCTACGGAAGCCAACGGGGTGGGCGCTGAAGGCCTTTTGGTCCTCGAGTCCCAGGGTCGTTTTGAGGAAGCGGAGGCTTTCGGATCTGGTTAGCAACGGAATTGGAGGTTAGTTTTGCAAACTTTATTTACTCACTCGGAAACGATGTCTGGAAGCGCTACTTTGGTAAACCACAGTGTAATCGCTGACTGGACTGGCAAACTTGGCGATGACAGCAATCCGGTGGGACTGCTGTTGGTTACGCTAGCCTTGACGGTTGGGGTCCAATGACGACGGAACGACGGGCCGGATCGGTGAGTATCGTGATGGTACGGTATCTTGATAGGCTGGGTATAGAACGCTGGTGAGGGCGGTGAACGACTGATACCACGGCAAGAATGGCGATATCGACGGCAACTAGAGGCTAGCAGGCTGGCTGTGCGACGCACCGGCTCAGCGACAATCGCGATGGCGGTTCTAGCTTTGCAGGTTTGATAGCGGGACAAGAATGGCGATGGCGACGGTAATTGGCCGGCAGGCTTGCTGATCGATGGGTAGGGTTCGGGAAAATCACTATGGCGACGATAGCTTGACAGGTGGATCGAACAACGCGTATAGCGAGGCTCACTGGGCGACGCGCTGAGTCAGCGACAATCGCGATGGCAATGGTGGCTTGGCAGGAGCGGCGAAAATAGCGGCCAGCAGGTTCGCTAGACGACGGGCAGGATCAACGGTAATCGCAATGGCGGCAATAGCCGAGCCAGCGGGGAAACGGTCGATGACGCTGAAGGAACGGACCGGGAAACTGGGACTAACACTGAGTCCTTCACATACAATTACCCGCACGTGTTTTAAACCGGCTCTAATTGTCTCTTCTGTTGCACAAAAACTAACCGTTCTCCACGAGGCTTCTCATCCAACTCATGGAAAACCATCTATCTCCCGAGTCTTCTGTCCCCACCCATACAGTCATTCAGCTCTGTGCTCCCCATTCTCGACATTCGTCGTGTCATTTCCCGGCTTCCGTTCCCTGTGCTGTCACCCAGCTACCAACAAGCGCCATCTGTTAGGGAGTTTGTCGTCCCCATTGGTTGGTAGCACATGCCCGCGTAATAGGGTTCTAAAACCATACCTCCATTCCCATACACTATCCAAATAGTGAAAATCGCAATATAACTTTTCTCCACTGTTTTGGAACTTGCAATGTTACACAATCCACTTGTCTTGTCAAAACGTAGCAATACAGCTATCAACGCTTCTGTTGTTATTTGCGCACTTTGTTTTGCAGTTTGTTTCTCAGCTCGCAACATAACATAACGAAGAACTTCACTATACGTTGGCAAATTAGATGGCTTGGGAAACAATGGCAAATATTCCCCAACAAACAAAATATACTTCATTTTATGAAAAACAAAATTATAATAATAAAAATTTTACTGCTTTCACTTCTAAAGTTCTAATGAATACTGTTAATGGGAAAACCTAGAATGCAAAAAAAGTTGTGATTAATTTTGAGCACCCTGTCGGGTTTTTCTTTTAACAACACAACACTGAAACACCATTTATAACATTCAAAATACTGTTCTATATTTAATCTATTTTTTCAAATTTCTTCATCTTTTTTTTTTTGTTTGTTTACACTTTACACATCCGTTCACTTCCAACATCGTTACAAAACTGAGCTGTCTTCTCCTTTTTTGTGATTTCAACCAGTCGTCTCTCGCTTCGTTCAAAATGCTCAGGGATCTCTCGTGGGGTTCAACACTCTAAGAAATTCTCGAACACTTTCAATAATATAATATTAATTAGTTTTCTTTACGCGCATTTATCTTTTCTTTTAATTAACAACTAGGAACAATCGAAGTTTCTATGAAATTATACTAATCTCTACACACCCCTAAATCATGTCTGATTTAGCTCAAATTTAGCATAGGTGGATATTTTTGGCTACAGTGAATCGTCCGGTGTTTAAATTCGAGGAGCTGCGAACTCGATCGATTCTGATTTTCAAGATATTTTGCTTGAAACCCTCAAATTTCCTCTCAGTGTTCAATGTACACGCTACGATTTTTTTCACATCGAATTATCATAATGTCCCTAGCAACACACATATTCCACATAGGTAACTGCAACTCATATGTGACCAGATTCAGTTACAATTAAGTTGCTGCAACCATTTCTGTCTACCTTGTGCTGCTCGGGGTTTATCTTTTAAAAAATAATTTCGAGGATTTCGTCGATTTACTGCATTGCATAAGTTATTGTGCCGATTGTATAATTAAATTATGCTGTTCACTTATAAAAATTCCTCGATGGGTTTGAAATGACATCAAATAATTGAGTTTTGTTAGAAATGAACTACAATTAGTATGAGTTGATTTACACGTGTACTCTCTCGGCTGCGCTAAGAAGGCGCACAAACTCTCTCGATACGATGGATACTTTTTGACAGCTTGCTTTGGAGATTTTTTGACAATTCGACACTGTTGTTTCATAAGGGCCAATGTCTCAAACGTAAACAATGCCTTTTCCTGCAAATTCCTCAACAACTAGGACTTTTCCCAGCTAACAACCACTTGGAACTGGTGGCGCTCTGCGCCTTCTATCGAAAGTGGAAAATACCGCCAGAAGTCTCTAATCTTCCTGAAATCAGCAAATGTTTACGTTTGCGACTTTCGCCCTTTTGAAACAACAATGTCGAATTCATCATGCTGATGCTTGCTTTGGAGATTTTTTTGACAATCGTTTTGACTCTATTCGCAACTCCCAGATCTCGACGTTTCATGCATTTTTAAGTCATTTGGCATCAAAAACAAAAATTCGATTTTTGACTTTTCCTTTGGTCCCCCCTTGGGAAAATTTTCATGGGTAAATATTTCAAACTTTGATGAATTTTAGGCACCCCTAAATCACAGACAAACAGATGTAACAGCTTGAACATTTTTCTGAAAAATCCATCGTCCAACTTCTCTACCACCATCTTGCGAGCATGTTAGACGAAACAATATTTCGTATGACATTATCACCAGAAGGCTGTCAAACTCGAAGGATTACAACGCAATGTCATTTTTTGAAATTCGATGACAATTTTTTCCCGTACGTTTCATTGGCACCTTAGTTATTTCTTCTTGTAGGCTTTCTCCATCTTTTCAAAGTTCTGAGCCAAAATGATAATGGCATCAGCAAAACCAAACAGCTGAACGGGCTTCGTGAAAATCGAACTACTCATGTCAATTACAGCCCTTCGTATTACTCCCTTCAAAGTGATGTTGAATAGCAGGCACGGAAAAGACCGTGCCATAACCCTCTGTTCGTTTCAAAGGGACACGGAATGCCCCGAAAACTTGAACTAAGCACATCACCCGATCCATCGTCGCCTCGACCAACCGTATCAGATTATCCGGAAATCCGTAGTCGTGCTGCCATAGCTGATTTCGATCGATTGTATCACATGCGGATTTGAAGTTGATGAATAGATGATGTGATACACTTCAGCAATACCTGACGTACGGCGGACACCTGGTCCGTGGTAGAGCGTTGGCTCATGAATCCCGCATATTATTGCCCCACGAACTCTCTTGCACAGTAGGCAGTAGGCTAGACTACTGGAGGGTCATGGGTTCAAAAAATTTCGATTATTTTACACTTTGTCTCCAATACATTTTCCAAATCAAGATCTTCCACATGACGTACATATTCACATATGAGTACCCAGTGTTGTTTTTTCAGTTGACCGATCCACCTTGAATTTTCTGGAGATCCGGAGCCGGAAGACGTCCTGCGTGCGTGCTCCCAGGTTTATTACCATACCGCCACCGCTGTCTGACACATCGCCATTCAGATGTTCTTCGTAGTGCTGCCACTTCACACTCGTTCGTGAGAAGGTTCCCGTTTATGGCCTTGCACATATCGGGCTGTGGCATATTGCCGTAACGGTTAAATAGAACTTTCGTGCGTTATAAGCGTGGCACAGTTGCTACGTCTCTTCACGATCTCGATCTTCCTGCTGGCGCTTTTTCCACTGAAATATCGAGTTTTGTCTGTTCAGCGGCCTTTTGTACCTTGCTCATGCTGCCTTATTCTTCTCCACTAACGGCTAACATTCACCAATCATACCAGTCGTTTATCTGCGGTGCTACCAATGACGAATCGAATATCTCTCCAGCCATCTTCAAGAGCATCTGCGTCTAGCTGTTCTTCCGCTGGAAGTGCCACTTCCAGCAGCTGCACGTAGTATAAGGCTAGTCTGCCGTCTTGTAGTCGCCCAACGTTTAGCTGTGGCGAACGGCTTCGACGTGTGTTGTAAAGCGTCGAGGGTTTTGAGCGCAGGCGTACTGCAAGTGGTCGGATTCAATATTCGCAATGCGGTAGGTACGGGCGTTCGTAATGTCGGAGAAGAATTTACCGTCGATTAGAACGTTGTCAATTTGGTTTTCCGTTTCTTGATTAGATATTTTCCATGTGGCCTTGTGGATGCCTGCTTAGTGGCCCATCATACAGTAGGACTTGGGTTATACAATGTGGACAGGTTTTGGTCAGTTTTTGATACCACCCCCAATAGAGGACAATTCCAAAAATAAAAAATGTGAGTGGACCGTGGAAAATTGTCATACCCCCTCCCCCTTTGCTGTCCACGTGGTTTATGGACAGCAACTAAGTACAAAGGAATTGATCTCCATCAATTATATGCAGCAATCATTTCCAGCTGAATTGCATTACAGTGTGATGACTCCCTCATCATCATCCATTGTTCGATCCATTTCTTTGTAATTTCTTTCAAGCTCGTCTCCAGTCTCACCTTCATTCACTGACTGACAGGATGATCTCAAAAATAAAATCTGCTCATCAACAGCTACTGCAAGCTGACAGTGCGCCATCAATCTGTTCCTAACGATGAGTTAAAATCCAATGAAACTTTTCTTGTTCCGATAGCATCAGTGTGGTAAAACGATTTACGTCAGCCAAACTGGGGATGACCTTCCGGCATAAAACCAAGCTGTTCATCTCAGGCACAATTGAACATCCCCGTAAGCAAATTCAACCTTCTCGCTATCGATTTGAGGCTCTTATCGGTTTTATTGTAATAACTTTTTTCTTTATTCTCCTCTCCTCAGTACGAACCTGGCTCCTCCAAAGGATTAACTTTCCCAAGACGAGATTTATTTTCTGCTATTTCTCTCATCCCACGTGCGAGACGGAACGAACTGATAAAAGATGATAATATCTGATAAAATTCAAATAAAATTCCATTTCTCCCTTGAAGTAAATTAACTTTTCTCACTTGATATTAAGGGTGTGCGATGTGAAAGTACTTCATAGTAGGGAACAAAAAGTTATTTTTTTTGTCATTTGTATGTGATATTGAGGAAAAGTGGGAAGATCGCAAGACCAGGAAATCTTGACAGCACATCCTTACTGAAGGTTCTCTTAGCGAACTTTTACTCCTGCAGAAATTAAACAATGTCGATCAATTAATAAGTCTTCGTTAAACAATTTTAATTTTATAAAGGGTATTATGCTTTAAAAATACAAAAAAAAAATAGTGGTCAGATCATGGAATCTGGATCAAAACCATTGGAAGAGTGGAAACTTCGATTTTCCTTTCTTTGGGCCATCGCAAATTGCAAGAAGCGATAGTCTGACAACATTCCACCCATTAATTTGCTGCTGCTGGCATTTTTTGTGCCTCTTCTCAGTACTGTATCAATGAGCTGAGGAAAAAGTTGTCCAGTTTCCAGACTTAGTCGGATTCCCACTAAACGCCAGAGACGGCAGTAATATCCGTCCCGGATGGTGGCGGTTTGATGCAATTGGAGCCGGGTATAGTTTCCGTGACTGAATAACTTTTCAACGATTGCCGGGTTGCGGACGAAAAGTGCCTCCGGATCGTGAGAAAAGTGATAATGCAGAAATATTTCACACGATATGGAAACTATGTGCCGAGTAGCAGCAGCTCAGTAAAGGCGGAAGTGGCGTTTTCTCATCTCGCTCGGCGTCTGACTGGTTCGGTCGGAAAGTTTCGTTGGCCTGATTATGTGGCAGCCGGTAGTGGGAATGTAACCTTTTCTGACAGGTCTCTCGTTACGGGAGCGAGGGCTGCGAAAATCGGTCTCACAAATGGGAAAATGATTTACAATGAAGCTCCGTCTATTGGAAGATGTGGCGTAAATTTGGAAGGCACATCGCAGCAGCGCAGGGCGATGAAGTCAACTGGAAACCTGAGACGTGCTACGTCAGGAAGTCAAACATTGATGGACAGGTTGCAATATTCGAGGTAGGCAGGTGGGGTGGTTTTCCAATTTTCACCCGTATTTCTTAATCCAAGTTTTGAAGAAGTTTTATTTGTAGTATATGATCAACTATGATTTAAATTTGAATTGAATTACTAATCGTTTGCATTCTAATTTCACAATATTTCGAAATTAATTTTTTTTATTGACCTGTTTTGCCACACCTGACACATTCACAGCTTGAATGATTAGATGTAAAAGAGTGTTTGTGAAAAATAATAGTCAAAATATCTAATTTTTATTGCCATGAAGCTTCAAAACTATTTGTTTTTCTTACCACTTTGCTTTCAACCTTATCTCTGATCTGATATTTATTGTCAATATTAAACTTTTTATAAATTTATTAATAATGAATTATTGTTCCCAATACAGTATTTTCGTTAATGTGATTCAGGCTAGTGACTAGAAAATAAACAGATTTTCACAACTTAAAAAAGGGTCTCATAATGTTCTGGTGCATTCTTAATGTTATTTATCAGGTCGAAAATCATTCAGGGCATCCTCTTGTTTGGTGCCCTAACTTTTTCACAAATCGTAACTGATTAAAAAAAACTTTCCTCTTGGCTCCAAAAGCATACAACAATTTCGTCCTCCAACAATTAAGTTACAAGCTATCCGATAAAAGTTGTCTGTGCCGAAACATACACAGTTGCTCCCCGTCCAAGAACGGCGAAGTTTTCTTTTTCCTCCGTCATCAGTGCTTCCAGTAATCATCATCTTAAAATACGAACGACGCAACGGTTCGTCAACCAAGTGGCAGCGCAGCGGAAAAAAACTCTTTTCTCAGCTCTTCCTTCGCGGCTAACTGGCTCTGTCACGGATAGCAGCATCTTCCATGAGGATCAAAGAAGGGACCGGTACCTGCATACTTTCGTGGAAAAGCGGTGGGAAAAAATCGCAAAACTCTGAAAGCTGATTTATTCATTATCTGCATGATAAATTTAAAACTTTGTAAATTAAAATCTTCGGAGTATGAGGGAAAAAGGTACACTTTGCTAAATTAAAGTGAAAAACCTTTGAAGGAAATCAACACCAACATGTGGAGTTTTACATTATTGAACTGATATTTTATCACTGCAGCGTTCATAAAAATTGTCAATACATTTTCGGGAACATTTAATATTGCCCTCGCTTGACATCTTTTCTCCATAGTGCGATGTACCTTTTCTATTTAGATCATGAGCTTTTTTATTCTATGGTCTTCAAGTTTGCATGGCTCATAATTTGTTGTAAACCATTTGATCACTTTCTGGTAGACGAAGCGTCCCCTGGGGGATAAAAAAAAGAAAGACAATTGACCGATGATGACAACGCAGTAGAAAAAGTTGCAATATAACAGGTTATTTAAGAATAAAGTTTTGTCATCGCTTCGAATTAAGAAAAATACTCTGCTCGGTGAGTTGTTCATGAGAAATTAGACTCTGGAAAAAATGTTACGCTAATATGTATTGCATTCAACATTACTTAGAAAGTTGTTATTGAAGGTTCGTTCTCATTAAAAAATTAATTTATTATTTTATTATGCGTGTTGAAGTCACTTGAATAATACTCTAAGGGGCTACACTATAATGAAAAAGATTTAAAATACTTCTCATTAGGAAAAACATCGCATGCATGCATACCTTTATTACGCATATCATAAATTATCAATAATTCGGGGAAGGTTCGTTTGGCCGAAACCCATTCGGCCGAAAGCCATTTGGCCGAATGCCACTATGCCGAACAAACCATTAGGGCGAAACCCATCTGGTCGAAAGGGTCATTCGGCCGAACGAATCATTTGGCCAAAAGGATCATTTGGCCGAAAGGATCATTTGGCCAAAAGGATCATTTGGCTGAAAGAGTCGTTTGGCCGAAAGAGTTGTATGGCCGAAAGAGTTGTATGGCCGCAAGGGTCGTTTGGCAGAAAGGGTCATTTGGCTGAAAGGGTCATTTGGCCGAAAGGGTCATTTGGCCGAAAGAATAATTTGGCCGAAAGGGTCATTTGGCCGTAAGGGTAATTTGGCCGAAAGGTTCATTTGGCCGTAAAGGTCATTTAGCTGAAATGGTCGTTTGGCCGAAAGGGTGCAAAGTGAGACGTCTCATTACTTACTTCGCGCTTCTCACTTTTTACAGCGAGAAGAGCGAAATGAGGAGCGAAACGTCTCTTTTCTCACTTCTAATTTCTCACTTTTCAAATGTCCAATTCGGCCAATTGACCCCTTCGGCCAAACGACCCTTTCGGCCAAACGACCCTTTTGGCCAAATGACCCTTTCGGCCAAATGACTTTTGGCCTAATGGTCTATTCGGTCAAATTGTATATTCGGCCAAACAATTTTCGGCCTAGTGGCATTCGGCCAAACGGCAAATATTATTTGTTAGGAAAGGGGCCTTGGGAAAGCGATTCCGCTACGTGGACTATCAACGCAATGAAATAAATCTTCTGGTATCCACCACACAACCGATATTAGTTTTGAATATGACTATTAGTAAATTAGTAAAATAAAATTAGGGCTTCGAGGTTGAGGAGATACCGCTATCCACCAGCGATATTGACATTTCTACGAGTTAGTCTTTGTTTCAATAAGACGTTTGGCCAGTTTAGTCGCTATCGTCGTCAGGTACAGGCGGAATAGTTGTGCTCTGTGCAGCCTTTGTAATTTTGTTGCCATCAATAGCAAGGAATGACGCGCTTTTTTATAGTTATTTATCACTTGTTCGCATTATTTTATCTCGTCAGTGCTGCTTTTCTGTCTTAGAGAAAGCAGTAAATCAACGAAATGGGAGATAAAGTTTTCATCAATACAGTTCAGATCCGTTTCCCAGTAGGCAGTCCTCAGCCATCTTAACCCTAAATTGCAAGTGTTTTGAAGCAGCTTTTTACTGATCTTTTGCTGATGGATACAGCGTACAAAACGGCACAAGATCGTTCACTGTACATTAAATTCGTCTCCCGCGATGCAATGGAAGAATCGTTGGAAGTGCCGAAGAAGTTTGTTCATACAAGTGGTCGGTAGAGGTGCGAATGGAAATCGCAGGGTCGAATGGTAGCGCACATTGTGTTTGATCTGCCGCCGGAAGTTAGCAATGGAAGCTTATTGCTGGTGCTCGGACTGTTTGGAAAAGTTAATCATGTTGTACGAGAGAAATTTTACTCGGAATTGGGATTAGGACATCTGTACACTGGTGTTCGAGGTGTACATATGGAGGTAAGAAAGAGTATCCCTCCATCGATAGATTTGGTCGGCATTAAGGGGAGAATTTTCTACGGCGGGCTTAGGGATATCTGCTTTCGGGGTCAAGCAGTTGGTCATCGCAGAGACTCATGTCCTCAAGCGCAGAAGAAGATCGGAAAGCAAGCGGAGGGTTCTACAGCTGATTAGCTGACGATGTATTTGGGAACGGAGGAGAGTGGATCTCAAGAAACAAACAAGTTTTATAACGATCTTGAAAGCCATAATTTACTCTATAAGAGTGTTATAAAACCAGTATAAAACCAAAATGTTACTAGGGATATCGTCGAAAACGTCGAATGAGGACTTCATCGAAGTTCCAGAAGAAAATCCAAAATCAGGAAACCAGAAGCAGTCGATAGCTCATGAGAAGGTACATCCGGAGAACAAAATTCGTCGAAAAAAAAGATGATGTAACACTGGAAGAGGTGGCTATAGTAATAAAGGAAGCAATTTCTCATCCACCTGCAAGTTAGCGACGGGCTCATCCGATTCGGGCTCCGGATCAAGTTCCACTTCTGTAACACACCCGAGAAAGAAGTGCGTGCGTGTAACATCACACCAATTTGCTCTTGGCTCCCTAGAGTTTTATAAACATCTGAGCCTAATAAATAAACAAATTGAAAAAAAGCCGTTTGGCCGACACCCGAAACCCGACTGATCAGGAGTCATTAGGGCGAAAATGTCCTTCGGACGAACTGGTCGTTTGGCAGAAAGAGACATTTGACCTTGAATATCGTTTGACAATTAGTCTTTGGTTTGACCGAACCGGTCATTTGGCTGAATATGCTGTTTGGCCGAAAAAATCCTTGAATAGGTTATTTGACCCAAAATGTTATTTGCTCGACCGGGTCAAACGGCCGAAAATGTCGTTTAGCCGAACAGGCGTTAAGAGAGACGACTCACTTTTTATTGCTCACTTCTGATTTCAACTTCTCATCACTACTCAATTAGTATTAATCACTGCACACTTTTCACATTCAACATTGTTCAGCCAAACGACACTTTTGACAATATGATCCATTTTGTAAAGGACATCGTAGATCGGCCAAATGGTCCTTTCTGCCAAATGACTATTTTGACCAATGGACATAGGACTTTTTCATCACAGACATTTTCAGCCATATAACCCTGTCGGCCATATGGGATTTTCGGCCAAACTGCATTTTCAGCCAAACGACCAGTTCGCCCACATGTCGCTTTCGATCAAAAGGGATTTTCGGCCAAAATTGTTTAGAAACGTCCAATTCGGCCAAATGGATGTCGGCTAGATGACCTTAGACCTAATATGTTATTCTGCTACGTGGCATTCGACTAAATGACTTCCTGCAGAATGACTTTCGGCCAAACGACCTTTCCCCTTAAGGTGAAGCGTTGTGACACTCAAATTTCTATGTAATTGGTCATAAAAATCATCAACCATGGATTTGTAGTGGTGGAAACTTCCACACAGCAAAAAATATATTAATATGCCGTGACGGAACTTTGCTACACGTACCCGAAAATTCTATGTAAAAACTGATTTTGTGTATTTTCACATCATATCCACGCTTTACTACATCACTCGACGTAAGATCAGATCGATGAAAATATTTTCTTGTTCACGTTAACGAAACGTGAAATTGCATACTGTCTGTGGTATTCAATTGCATTAAAATGCTGCACATCATGCTTGCACAAAATAAAGTGTAATATTAGCTCCAAACTAATGCACTTAATAATCAATGTAAAATCGCCTTCCGAAATCACCAATGAAAGGCAAACAAATCCAAGCCGCAGTTGGCCGACATTTTGTTAAATCAAATTTGTTTCCATTTCATTTCGGGAGTGATTTTCCTGAAAAAATATGTTTATTCCGCGAGTGATAGAAATAAATTGCAGCAAGAAAATGGGCAGAAACTATCGAAGGACGGGATGCATTAATTGGAAAAGGAAAACAATATTGATGATAGATAAGAGGAAATTACGATCATCGAATATGTCGGGATGTAATCGTGAATCATATTTAGGAGAAATTTGCTTATTGCAGATAAATCAAACATGCAAAAGTGAAGCAATGAGGAAGATCCCGTTTTTCAGCAGGCGGCTGGCTTTAGAAATGCGTGGTTCGAAACACAATTGAGATGATGATATAGAACAGAAATTAAGAAACCACCGGTAAGTAATTCATTTAATTTTGATATCTACCTAGTAGATGCAATGGCTTGTGACAATTTCAGAGTTCCCATCAGAATGAGAACCCGGCAAAGCGCTGAAGTGGAACCATGGAAATCATCTACGGAACGAAGTCCGTGGGATGACGCCTTGCTGTAACTGAAAGGTAAATTCATTTAACATGCGTGGAAGGATCCCCAGGGTTGTCACAACATCTTTAAATCATTGATAGTGAGCAGGGCTTACACTCTGTGATAAAAAGAGAGCAAAACATAATAACAGATAACACTAACAGAAATTTTTAAAATTTAAGAAAAAGTCATTAAAAAATTGAAAAAAATCAGACCCCATTCGCTTTTGGAAACACATATTCTTTTAATTTTTTTTAAACTTTGGTATTGTTTGTAAGCCACGTAAATCTCATAATCCTTGTAAAAACATTGATTAGACCTCTAAGCAGACGCAAAAAAAAGGTAAAAAAGGCAAAAAAAAAATTCTCAGGAAAAGCGCTTAAATTTCAAAATTTTTGTTAAGAAATTTGTTAGACTCCGAAGCCGACGAAAAAGTGCTTTCAGTGCTTTCGGAAATTCCTTTAAGATATTCCTCCACTAGTTCCATCGGAAATTCCTCCAGGAGTTCCTCCAGAAGTTCCTCCAGAAGTTCCTACAGAAATTCCTCCACGAGTTTATCAAGAAACTTCTCCAGCAGAATCCTCACGAAACTTTTCCAGGTGTTCCTTGGGTAAGTGCTCCGGGAATTCTTCCTGAAATTAATCCAGAAGTTCCTCCAAAATCTCCTCCCGGAGTTTTCTCGAAAATTCCTTCAGACGTTCCTTCGAAATTTGCGCCAGGACTTCCTCAAGAAATTTCTCCAAGAGTTCCTTTTGAAATTTATTCTGAAATACCTCCAGGAGTATGAGAAAACTCCTCCAGCAGTTTTTTTTTTCAAAAATTCTGCGGAAATATCTCCAGAAGCTACCCGGAAGTTCTTTCTGGACTACCTTCGCAAATTCCCCCAGGAGGTTTTGGGAATTCTTCCAGGAGTCCTCAAGTGATTTCTTTGAAGACTCATTCAGATTTTTCTTTCACAATTTCCTTCGGGAACTTTTCCAGGAATTCCTCCAAAAAATCCTCCAGATAAAGATCCTTTAAATATTTCCCCATGAGTTTCTCTAGAACTTCCCAGGAAATTCCTCCTTCTTTGGAAAATCCTCCAAAATTTGATCCGGGAATACCCCCCAAAGTCCCTCCAGAATTTCCTCCGAAAATTTCTCCATAAGTTCTTTCGGAAATTCCTATCGGCGTTCTTCCAGAAAGAAGTTTCCCAAGAAATTTGACAATTTTAAGATTTTAAAATTTCGAAGATTAAAAATTCCAAAATTTCAAAATTGTCCAGAAACAGAAATTCCGTTGAAATTTTCTCTAGAAGCTTCTTTGGACAGTCCTCCAAGAGTTCCTCCAGAGTTTCTTGAATAAGTTTCTTCGAAAATTCCTCCAGAAATTTCTTCAGAACCTCCTGTCGAAGTTCCTTTTGAAATTTCTTCAGAAGTTCCTCCAGAAAAAAGTTCCTCAGGATATTCCTCCAGGAACTCAGAAAATCCTTTCAAGAATTCCATCAAGATATTCTTAAGAAACTCCTCCATGAGTACCTTCAGAAGTTCCACCAGGAGTTCCAGTATTGTTTGATATTCAGTGATAGTGATATTCCTCAAGGTGTTCCTGCTAAAATTATTCCTGGAGTATCTCCAAAAGTTCTCCCAGCAGTTCCACCAGAAATTCCTCCACGAGTTTATCAAGAAATTTCTCCAGTAGTTCCTCACAAAACTTTTCAAGGCGTTCCTTGGGAAAGTGTTCCGGGAATTCATCCTGAAATTAATCCAAAAGTTCCTCCAATCCTTATTTCCTTAATCCAGGAGTTTTTTTTAGAAAAATTCCTTCAGATGTTCCTTCGAAATTTGCGGCAGGACTTCCTCAAGAAATTCAGAGTTCCTTTTGAAATTTATTCGGATATACCTTTAGGAGTATGGAAAAACTCCTACAGCAGTTTTTTTCAAAAATTCTCCGGAAATACCTCCTGAAGCTACCCGGAAGCTCTTTCTAGACTATCTTCGCAAATTCCCCCAGGAGGTTATGGGAATTCTTCGAAGAGTCCTCAAGTGATTTCTTCGAAGACTCATTCGGATTTTTCTTTCACAAATCCCTTCTGAAACTCTTCCAGAAAATATTCCTCCTTAAGATTCTCTAGTACTTCCCACACACTTAAAATAAATCGCCAAATTCGATAAAATTTTACCGAAATCTCAACAGCAGAACTGTTCGGTAAATATTTTTACTGATTTTCGGTGATTTTGACAGTTGAACAATGGAAAAAATTACAAAAAATCTGTAAAATAATTACCGAATAGATCTGCTGTTGAGATTTCGGTAAAATTTACCGAATACTGTGAAATGGGTTAAGTGTGCAGGAAGTTCCTCCCAAAGTTTATTTGGAAAATCCTCCAAAATTTGATCCGGAAATACCTCCCAAAATTCCTACAGAATTTCCACCGAAAATGTTTCCCTAAGTTCTTTCGGAAATTCTTATCGGCGTTCTTCCAGGAATCCCACCAAGAGTTTCTCTAGAAATTGCTCCAGGACTTCCTCCACTTTCTTCGGAAATTCCTCCGTGAATTACTTCAGGTGTTCCTTTAGAAAGTTCTTCAGAAATTACTCCAAGAACTCTTCCGAAAATTCCGGCAGTCCATGTGTAAAAAAAAATAGTTTCTCAAGATATTATTCCAGGAGTTCTTTAGAAAATTCTTCAAGGCTTTCCTCCAAAAATTCTCTATGAAGTTCCTTCAGAAATAATTCCAAAAATTCATCCATAAGCTTTTCAAGAAATTCCTCAGCAAATAATTTTAAGAGCTTTTCCGAAAATTTCTCCATGATTTCTTTCGGAAATTTGATCAGCAGTTTTTTCCGGAAAGTCCCCCAGAGGTAAAAAAATTGGCCAATTTTTGCGTTACGTAAATAATGGATCTCCCCTTTCTAAGATGATTGTATGTGGTGTTTCTTCTGGAGGAAATTCGGTACGCGTCATTAAGAAAGCAAGTCGTCGACATGGTTTATGTTTCGACTAAATGTTGGGATGATTAAGTACTATGACGACAGCCATACTCAATATGGCAACGATGCTTTGCAATGTTCTATGTAGTAAAGTAAGCTTGATGTTTCCGAAGGCGCAAACTCTAGGTTGCCATTTGAAATTTAAATTGGCGCAATTGCTAAATAATGGGTTAATTGTTGAAGAAGGCTTCTTGCTCAAGAACAAACTTAAACTCTGTTCGCATATGCGAGAAGCGACAGCTATTCATAAAATATATCATCGCACATCACTAGCTGTTCCCTCGTTCATCGACTACCGATCCAGCCATGTATGCGACAACTTGGGTTCTTTGACATTCGTCTTCGTCAATCATAGTGAAGTGACAGCTACAAAAGGAACCTCTACAGCATGGACTTGGCTCTTTTATCGTCATCGAATCAATCAACAGGTGGAGTTGAAATCACCATCAATTGGTGTTGTAGCCGACGCCTGCAAATTTCAGATTTGAAAAGTGTGTTGAACCAAAAAGCGAAATTTTTCATTGAACAATTCGTTTTCTGTTGAAATATTAATTTATGTTTCGCGGTGGACTTCCAGTGCGTAGCACTTTTTTTTTGTATGGGCTGGAATTCTTGGAGTCGACGAAAAGGGTTTTTGCGGCATTTCGGTTGCTTGAAATTTGAAGGAGTTTTTTGTGGAGTCCGTGAGCTTGTCAAGGCCTGCCCTTCGGGTTTCGTCGAAAATTGAAGCGAAAAGTGAACCGTCGATCGCCAATTAATCGACGGTGGTCCAAACCATTTTAAACCCGACAAGACCGTTCGGAGGGCTTGGCGCGTGAAATACGTCGCCAATAACGTACCATAGTGCCGGATTGGAACCGAAGATAAGGGGTCATGTCATCACGGGCGGTCATAGCCGTAAAAAGCGAAGCCAAGGGCGTTGGCCCTTGTCCGGAGAGAAAGATCAACCCTGGAAGCGCGACATCCGTCGACGCAGCTCTTTCGAGAAAATCGGAGGCCGCCACCCACTTGGCAACTATAGTTCGGCCATGTATGTACGGGCTCATCAGCTGCACGCCATCCTGCAGCTAGGCGATTCTTCTGGCTTATGTGTTAGCGGCCCCATACACGCCTCGACATGTTGTACAACTTTGACTCCTCCCTTAGGAAATTTGATTCGGTCGTAAAGTCGGATCGTCTGTGGGCAAGTTGTACTGTCCAACAGTCGTACAACTTGCCCACATGTCGGAGCTGGTATGAGGCCCCTTATGTCTTGTTGATCATACAGATGACCAGGGCCGGACAAAAAAGGCTGGTGTTAGTACATAAGGTTTTGTTGGGGCCCGGGCCAAACTGATAACTGATACAGTTTTTAACCAAAATCATTTTTGAAAACCGACTACTTTCTAAATGCGCGCCAGGAGATCATTTTTCTATTGTGTTGCGAGCTGAGTTTTTTCCCAACATTTAAAAAAGAGGATAGTGTTGTCATTGGCAATGTTGTAATTTTACATTCATATAAGTAATAAAGTTTATCCAGCATGTAGTTTATTAAAGTCAAGTGTTGAATTGCTTCGAACCGAACGGTCAGGAGGTCCACAGTAAACCCAGAGATAGCTTGATACCCAGCTTCAAAACCCATGTAGATAAATAGAGCATTTCGCAACGGTCTCCAACAGATCGACCACGTGATTTATGGATGACCTTTGACATGTAATCATTGACACCCGTCTATGTCAATCGTAATTACATCTATTAAAAATCTACGACACCATCTGCCGTCAAGAGTAAAATAAATATATTCCAGTAGTCCTCCCACAGACAACTCAGCGTCAGGAATCTTCAATTTACTACGAACAACTGAAATAAATTTCGTCCCATTTATTAGCTTTTTTGCAATGGATCGCACCCGTCGAACCGTCCGCTAGTTTCATCGCTCCAAAACATCACAATAAGCCACCCTCGTCAGATAAAAACCAAATCGTCAGCAAAATGGAACAAAAAGCAAGCGCAAAAATGTAAGCTTCTGAGGGAGGGAGAAAATTCAAAATCTGCCAATAAACGAATTCGATCAAATGAAATAAAGCCGGCAAAAATAACAGTTTCACCAGAGAAGAAAAATTGCACGCGATTGCAAATTTTATCTTCTTTATTCGCTCGCATGAGCAGAAAGGCTGCAGCATCGCTTGAACAGTAAAATAACAAAATTACTTCATTAGCTTTTTCTTAACATCAAGCGTGAATTTTGAGCTTCCTTAAGTTTCAAGTTTCGCACCAAATGAATCAAGTTTGCTTTGATAAGAAAATTATTTTGAGCTTTTAGTGAAATGTTTTCACCTGTCATAAGACGAGTTTATACAATAAACTCGTCTTATGACAGGGAAGTTTGCTTTGTCGAAACCTTCGAAGTGGTCGAATGCAAATTCAATTTTTATGTTTCTGCTTTCCTAAAGTTTCTCTTAAAATTAGTTCAAATTTCATCATGGATTCGAACGCGAAATTGTTCCAATGGTTTATTTTATTCAACTGTGGTGGATTTTGTGCACATTCAAGCCTATAGAGAAGTTTCATCAGAAAACTCTCAAGAAGATGCTCTAGAACATGACTCAAAATTGTTCATCAGTAACCAATTTCAGAGGCCGGCTACATAGCAAAAGGATAGGTCCGATGTAGGAATTTTTTGGGTTGGAAATTTCCTCGACTTCTTTGAGCATAAAAGTACACCTCACACTATCCAGTTTTACCAAATGCTTACAAGTTTGGGTACATTTAGGGCCCCCCAAAAATCATTGACCCCGGGTCCCCACAAGCCTAAATCGAGCCCTGATTCCATGTCATCTCCCAATAACCGATCCCCAGTTCAATATTAACCAAAACACTATAGTTGATTGCACTTCAAACACGATCGTTGCTGGATAACCGCTACTACAAAAGACCGTACTGGGATACGTCGTCTGTGGGACAGTTGCGAACCCAGCCAAGAACCCACCAGCAGGTGTACAGATAGCTTCCTCGACAAACAACTCGAACGTTTTCGATAAATCGATAAATCGACTATTCCGACGTCGGTAAATCATACACTTTTATGGCCATCCGGAAGATCCTCCCTGACGAACCACAAATCGAGTACGATGCTACGCTACACCCGTAACGACGAGTTCTAAGCCAGTTGGCTACTTAACACTTTCCGTTAGCGGTCTCCGTGGTTAGGAAAGAGACTTATGACGATGATGTCTTCACCGGTCATAACGACAAAAATCAACTTGTCCAAGCTTGTCGGCAGTTAATGGAAATGTAGAAAATAGCAGGTTGTGAAAAACCAATCAAAAACTCGAAATAGATCGTTCACCTACAGTGAAGACACTATAAATAGTGACTCTAACCGGATTAGCATTAGCATTAGCATTGAGCAATTCGCACAAATTCGTAGGTGGTACAAGCCAAGACTATTGTATGAGAGTAGCATCACTTTCATCCGTTACCACAGATATTGATTTGGGACTAACCACTATCTCTTAGATGGAAGCAATGCACTCTCCAATAGTCGAGATCTGTCCTGGCCACGTCCTTGCGAATGCTGAGGAAGGGGAAGGATGTTTAGTTGGACACCTACTTAAGAAAGATGCAGAGAACTCTACGACCTCTCATAGGTGCCACGGGAGGTTTTTGGAATTGTTATTGTGGAAGGTTATAACAGTAGGAATCGTTTCGGTAGAACGTGAAACACAGAAAGAACTAGAATAGAAATACAAAGAAGGAAAGGGACGAGCCTGGAATTGAACCCACGACCTCCTGCTTATAAGGCAGAAGCGGTAGCCACTAGACCACCGAGCTCGTCATGTATAAATAGTGACTCTAACCGGATGGTCATTAAATTAATGTTAGGCTCTGTCTCATTTGGAGAATGAAACTTAAAAGTGACAGTTCAAAAATTATCTAATAACCCGCTCATAAGAATGGCTGGTGCTACCCAGCAATCCCAATAAGACATCGATGCAAAATGATTCGATATCTGTCAAAAGTAATCTTGCTCTGCGAGCAGGGTTATTTGATAATTATTGAAATGTCACTTTTAAGTTTAATTTCAGTTTAATTATCCAAATGAGACAGACTCTTAAAATAATATAATGCTGGTCGAAGTGCTTTGGGCACTAAATCAGTCACCGTCATATGGGGGGAAGATGATCATTGAGGCAACAATATCCGTTCAAGTAATGTTACCGCTAGGTAGAAAATCCAAGTTTTCCGATTTTAATCGTGAAAATGTATTTCGGGGAAGAAAGAGAGAGATAGTCATAAATGACGCTATTTTCGTTTCAAATATTGACTTCGTAGATTTCTTTACGTAGTAAATTCAACATTCATACAAAAAACCTAGTTTTGAAAATATTTTTTTTCGATTTAAAATGTAAACACACATTGTTATTGCATGTTTTGTCTTAAAAATGATCATCTTCCCCCAGATGATGGTATTTCATATGCCGCGGAGAGTAGTAATGAATCGGACAACTTAACAGACGAATTCAAACAGTACCACAGTCATCTGTACCACCAAATCTCGTATCGCTGTCATACGTGGACAGTGGACTCGAATTGAACCGTGCGCAACTCTGTTCGGCAGTCAGTTGATTGAAAATCTTCGTGGGACAACCGATTTTTTCGAGCTACAAAAGTTTTGGTAGAGGCATGTGCTGTCTCCTGTATGAGATGAAAAATGTACTAAGAATTCTTGAGGAATTGTGGCAAGTCAGATCTTGTAAGATGATTTGTGGAGGCCAAGTTTGCCTAAAAACCTCGACAAAGTTAATCTCGAGTGTGTGATTTCAACGCCACATAGGGACATTTTGTCAATCTAATCGGAATAAAGTTGGTTTTTTAAAAATGGCTTTTTCGTAGAGTAAAAATATGTAAAAAATAGCTCAATAGTGTGGGACCTGCTATCCGTATATTTTTTTTTATTTGCAATGATATTTTGACTGCTTCGCTCTTTGAAACTTTGTGTTTTACAACTGACATTTTTATTTTTATGGCTTGCTTTTTCATAGCACGAAATTAATAATTTCGGTGTTCATTCTGTATAACCTTAAAGGTTCCCCGAAAACACACGCGACGCGATTCTATTGCTTGGTGACAGCGTTCCTGTTGCCATTGGTACACTCAGCGAACTGGACTATCGAAATTCATAACTGGCGCCTTATAAATCTTCGACTGAGTATTCCACCAACAGTGCTTCTTATACGCAGTTATCTTCCCGAGTATTCAAGCGTAAATGGGCGTGTGGTCTGCATACCGGCCTCCCGACCCCGACGTCCATGGTTTGAACCCAGTCTGCCGCACTTTACTTTTTTTAAATGAAAATCATAATTTATAAGGCGAATTTCCATAAGGCGTTTGATTGAAAATCATACGTCCATTTTCCTCAGTGTATGGAAGCGTAAATAGAACATTACCTGCCTGCAATCCAACAATAGAATCGCGGCGGGTAGTTGTCGCCATTGCGGCGATCAAATCGCTTAGGTATGAGGGAGCCATAATTCACATTATTACCACGGGTGATGATTATGGTGGTAATATATTGCCGTTATACGCATAACTGACTCATGTACATAGGAAATCACAGCAAACATGGGACAAATATGCGTATGACGGCAGTATAGTAGTCCATACATATTTAATTCAAAGAAAAATCCATTAATTTGTGATATATGGAGGAATCAACAGTTGTTACTTTTGAATAAAATAAAGACGAAAAACTCACAATTTCATTGGTTTGGCAATTCCTTTTTCGATATTCGATAATATTTCAGTAGGGGAACGGTTTTCCACTTCATCTCATAGCTCCTATTTCCATCCCATAAAAAACAAAGCAATAGAAAGGAATTTGGTTTGTTTATTATTTTTGTGATATTTTTCAGCAGTGAGCACGCATGTTGACAAAAGAAGCGACGAATTTGGTCCCGTATTTCTTTGTTTAGCGATGAGATGGATATATCACGGCGTGTGTATGGGGGACCTTTATGACAAAAAATAAGCATCGCCAAACGTTTCACTACATGAAAATATAGCTCTTCAGCTTTCATTTCGTGACTATTTGAAAAAAAAATCTACCGAGGGGTTCCGAACAACTTTTTTTTCTCCCTGAATCGGGACTTTTTAGTTGGAAAACCATCGATTATTATTTATCGCGTCCCATTTAAAATGAGATTCCTGGATTTTTTTATTCCAATAAGCGTATACAAACTCAGGGGTACCGAAATTACCAAGTTATAGTCTAAATTAATAGTTTGTTGGAGCTCAAGCGTCAAAGTGCATGACGAAGCCGAACTCGATATATTTATGTTATCCCCTGCAAACAGCTAAGAAAGGCTTGGATGGAGATTATGCTCTGCATCGTCATCTTATGCACATATACACCCAATTCTTTCCCAAATATATACCAAAATTGAAACTTTGGTGGTAAATTTGATGGTAAAAAAATGGTAACTTGGCTTAGAAACCTCGCAGTTAATAACTGTGGAAGTGCTGATTGAACACTCAACTGTGAGGCGGCAATGTCTTAGTGGGGGAATGTAATGCCAAAACGAAGAAGGAGAAGTAATGTAGATACACATAATTCACTTTTTACACTTTTTTTTCTGTCGTATTTTTGATTGTGTAACTTCAATTTATCACTAAAAACTATCCAACATGCTCATAGAAATCCTCAATACCTCATTCAAATAGAAATCAGATTTCAATTGATATACGGTAAACAGATGAGCGCAAAAATGAGTCATGCTAAGTGCACAATAAAGGCAAAAATGGAAGTAAATATCTAGCTTTTAGTTTAAAATAAAATCTCTTCTGATTTCAACCCATGTCACTGGGTATAAAAAAAAAACTTTAAAATATGTACTGTATTTTGTCCTAGAGATCATATCGCTGCGATGCATAGTTGGTGAGAACGAGTGATTCATCCAGACAAGCAAATTCATTTTACTACAAATGTTGTGGCAAACATGCAACTTTCTATGATATTGCACTGCGTGAGCTTGGAGAAATACTCATTCGAAACCATTATTTTCACTCGAAATTCATTATCAATTTAAAAATTAGTCCACTTTTCATTGTGTTGTCGCATTATTGCTATTTTGCTTTTGGCAATCACTTTCAATAACGTTCAATTATTTGGTCAAGCCGAATACCACCAACATAAAACGCGAACACAAAACCTGGACGAACAGAACCAGGGTAGTTTTAGTTTTTGGAGAAGAGTTTTAATTTTTAGACACAAAAATCGTGCTGAAAGGATGACTCTAATAAAATCTAAATTGCCTAAGAGTTCAGAAAAGTTAGCCAGTAGACGAAAATTAATCTCCTGCCCTATGCATCAAATGCATCTTCTTCTAAGAAGACACTTATTTTCACGACTCTTGGTACAACCACCAGACTTTGAAGTAATCGATGAGCTTTACTTTTATTCATCTATCTAGTGAAAAAAATCTAGCTCAACAATGATCAGAAGCGTAATTTAGAAAAGCTTTACTAATTATTAAGCCCCGTTAATATTTATAAAAACTCCATAGAATAAAATGTATTCCTTACTTTCAAAACCAAAAATATCTTTATAAAACCATCCCACATAGAAATGCCGAGGAAATGTCCAACCTAAACATTTCCTAGACCGAACCGGGAATACAACTTAGCCACCTGCAGCATGGTCTTGGCATGCTTATCTCGGCAGGTTAAAATAGTTTTATATTATCTTGGAAATGTTATAAAAAACCATTAGGTTTGTTGGAATCCTGCCGTTTTTTGAGCTCAAAAAATCAATTTGAAATTTCTCAATTATCTGGAATAATTTCTACGAATTTCGCTAATTTTCATTTAAATCCAAAAAGTATAAAATTGAAACTAAACAAACACTGTTAAAAATATTAGTGGGTTCAACCCTTGCGAAGCAGTATGTTTGCTAGCCAAATGTTGAACTTAATAATTTTGGCTCCGTCATGCTTTTCCATATTTGAGCCTTTTAAATTAGGTTCAAAATAAAAAAAAACATGAAGAATATTAATTCCTTGCATTTAATTCATGAAAAATAGTCAAAAAATAAATGATGAGTCAACTCGTGAGGGACTCGTGACTGGCAGCTGGTATTAGATTAGAATGCAGGTTCCATTTGGAAAGGAAAAAAAATTGTTCGGGACCCCCCGGTAGATTTTTTTTTAAATACCCAGGAAATGAAAGATAAGAAGCTATATTTTCACGTAGTTGAAATTTTAGCCAATCTCATTTTTTTGTGATAATATTGTTCTACTGAACACGCCGTGATATGTACAGTGAGATGGAGATCGGAACACTTCCCTACATAGTCGCTAGATAGATATCCATATTTTCACTTGTCATAAGACGAGTTTGTACAATCCCATTTAATTCCACCACTTAATTGTACCTTGACAGATATTTATTTTGACCTCAACAGGTCGTCCTCAGTGTCTCGTACTTGACTCGACTTATTCATCCATATTTTGTAATCCCGAAATAAAATCTTGCGCAAATTCGCGCCATTTTCAAATCGGGGTCCCGAAAGTTGTAATTTAATTATTGATTTTTCTGTGAAATGCCATCTCACTTTCTAAGCGTATACTGCCGTTATACGCATAACTGTCCCATGTATATAGGAAATCCCAGCAAACATGGGACAAATATGAATATAACGGCAGTATAGGTGTCGAATAATTATATGATAGTATATAACAAGAGATTATTCATGTTCACGAGATTCTAGTCAGCCGCATTACGCTTGGAGAACTGGGAGTAAAACGACTCATAATTTATAACGCATGGAAGGAATGTATCGGGACTGTCAATTATTCACAACTATAATGTTAAATTCATTATATAAATCCAATCTGTTATTATAAAGTTATTATAAAGAGCGTCCAGGAAAGTTGTGCTTTGTGAATGGACTCCAAAACAATAATATAAAATTATACGATAAATAACAAAATTATCATACAAAGTTCAAAACGTACAAAAATGATTGAAGTAAATAAAAAAATACACTGAACTCGGTTTTACACGAAGGATACGTTCTATGTAATTCAAAACCACTTGAATTCTAAAATCCGCGAAAATTTTGAAATCCGCGTGAAATAAAAACAGCGTAAAAATGATTACATCAAGAATCGATTTTTCAAAGTTTTTGTGGGATTTTCGATCTTTTTAAAAAATGCACTAAGAAAACTTATATGGAAATTCGCGTAAAAAAATCGCGAGAGGAGCTTAGAAAGCTATCCCAGTGTAAACAAAATGATTTCGTTGGAGCAAGTTGTCACCACGGAGAACATCAAAACTCTTCCTAGAAGAAATAAATGATTGTCAGCTGGTAGACGAATTACGAAGAATGATGATGCCTTGGCGCAAAGGCATCAATGCGATGTTTGAATGGTTTAGTGAAGACTAACTCATTCATTTTTTTTTTCAAAGTTAATTCATTTTTAAATTCACATATACTGCCGCTAACCGCAAGACGAGCACATCTGTATATGGACGCCCATATACAGATGTGCTCGACTTGCGGGTAGCGTCAGTATACGCTCAATCTTTTTTTCTTATCTACTCACAAACTGATTCTCTTGCACATTCACTTCTAATTCTTTCACTTTTCACTCAATCACATTCTCACTCCTTAAATCAGTCACAAAGTTACACACATATTGGCTCGTTATCTTATTAGTTAACTTCCTTACCCATTATTATACTTTTACATTTGTTTACTCACCCAATGAATCACTTATTCACCTATCCACCCACTATCTCGCATACTCACTTAGTTTTTTGTAATTCTTCCTTAAATAATCATTAATTTGTTCCCTCGCTTACTCACTTCCCACTCATTCACTCACTTACTCGCTTATTCATTTGCTCACTCACCCAATCAGCCATTCACGTTTCCACACGCTTACCTCCTCATTAATTGATTAACTAGTCCTTTTACCAACTCACTCAATCACTTGGTCCCCTCGTTCATTACATTTTCTCACTCCCAAGCTTTCCTCATCATCTGATTAACTCTTCACTTACTCACTTATGCACTGACTTAATTACCAACTCACTTACTCTCTTACTTACTTACTTACTTATTCACCCATTTAGTCACTCGCTCATTAAATTATTCGCTCACTGACGAGAAGTGCCAGCCTTGGGCTGAAAATCTCGTTAATAAAGACAAAAAAACTCGCTCACTTACTAACTCACTCATTTACTCACTCACTTACTCACATATTTGCCCATTCACTCACCAACTCACTCTATCATTTACTCACTCGCTCACTTACTCATTCACTCATTTACTCACCCACTCAAGCAGTCACTAATTTTCTTATACAATTATATCTTCATTTATTGATTTATCGCGTATATTTATTTGTTCGTTTATTCATTTATTCATACTCTAATGAACAATAATATTCCATTCACTTATTCGCTTACTCACTCACTCAAATACTTGCACACTCACTTATTCACTCGCTCACTCAATTTCTCAATCACAAACTTACTCGCTCAATTACTCACTTACTCACTTACCCACGCACGTGGGAAATCTGCACCCTTATCAACTAGCATTTTGATCGGATATATTTATCATACTGGAGTCGCTTTTTACGCAATTTGTTTTTAGTTTTTTTTGACACTTGGAACTAATAAGGCTCTACAATTATCGATCGAAAAAATCTTCAAACAATCAAATAAAAATAAGATGAAATTGAAAAAGTCGAGAAATTTGAGGTGACCGAAAATTTGATGAAAATCAACCGCATAAAAAGCGAGATCGGTGCATATGAAAGTCATGTTATCCTTAAAACTGTTTTTATAGCATAGCATAGTTACGGTGTACTTCGTAGATTGGACACTAGTGATACTCATGATTTTTTCTTTTGAAATATGCAATTAGATTACTATCAAAAATCAAGGTGGTGTGGTGTTTGATTTCAATCTAGAACAATAATCACAACATGAGGATTACTACTCCTGGCCACGCCCATCTTCTGACATAAAGTTCGTGTATTTGTAACATTTGCATTATTGGATGATTTTGTAAATCCTCCTTACAAACACAATCATTTCCAGCTTACCACAGGTACCTGAGTAAAAAAGTAATGCCTATTTTACTGTTGCGGGATAAGATGAAGTAAATTAAGCTTTTTAACGATTCACAAAATGAACAAAAATTCGAGTGTTACAAATATGTGATCATGGGCAGTGCAAGGCTGTGTAATAATGTGTATGAGCAAATTTATTTTTTCATTATACCTACTGTTAATGACGCTTCCTCATTAAGCGCAGGTTGAAAGAAAACCTACATAGCCAAAAGGAATACTCAAGAGCTTTCTTAATTAATCTTTCCAATAATTAGTAATCGATTTTATTACAGGTTGCGAATCTTTAGTCATGATCGTCAAACTTCTTTGAGGGCATCACTGAAATGTGCAGTGCAACATAGTAGCCTGAATTTGTGTGTGCTATCTTTCGCGCCACGAGCAGCAATGTTGCCAGTTGAAGAGTTACGCAATTAGCTCCAGAAAACCACGGTATAGATTAAATTAAATTTCTTATTAATGGAACGATTAATTAAGATGCGGTTTTCGCTGAGTGAAAGCTTTTGAGTATTCTTTCCAGCTATGTACGTTTTCTTTTAACCTGCGCGTCATAATCAGAAAAATTTAAAAACAAATTTCCTCATACTAATTTGCATGCAAACTTGAAACGGCTTGTGCTAAATCAGTTTTAATCCAAATGAGCTCAAATTTCCAGAGGTCACTCAGAACATGACAAAGAATCAGATGAGTACTGTGCAGCAAAATCAATTTTTTGAACCACCCTACTGTGTATACTTTCTGGGAAGGACTACTGTGGAGCGTTTTCAATACATCTGTTAAGTTGTCGAGCGTGTCGGTAAAAGTGCACGTCGGACTAATCGTGTGTCCTATGGCGCATCGCGACTTATCATCCGTACACCACATAAACACCCTCCAACGATTCGTGGCCCGTCGCGGTCGAATGGACGAATTACGCAGAGTGTCCCACAACATAAAAAAGACAGACGTATCCTACGTCAAAAAAATTGGAAAATTCCGAAGGAAAAACCAAAGAATTTGCAAATAAAAAAATCAAATTTGCAATTTAATCATACGAATGCTAACCGGCCAACACTACCGACGTCACACAAAACTACCACGTAGTAAATATCAAAGTTATCGAAATCCAATTTGTTGTGTGACAAATCATCTATTTTTAAACATTTGCATGCTATAAATAATATACGTACCGTCGAATCTGCTGGTTTTATGTTTTTTATGTCAGAATTTTTGCTTTTTCGGCGTACTTATTTCTAAACCAGTGATGTATGTAGGTCAAGGAAGCGTGATTTGAAATGTTAATTGAACATGAGTTTTCCTATAAATCCAATTTTAGCACTGTCTGCCAGATCAAAGCCTAAGTAAAGAAATGCTTCTGTCGGGTGAATTAATTCGTGTTTCATTTTGTCACAGTGGAAGCAGTACTGCGAGACATGCGTGCGTACGTGGGTCTCCCTCCAGTGCAGACTCCCCCTGTCCGTGTGATTGAGATTGAGGAGGAGGAAAAACCACCCAGTGGATAAATGGCTTCTGCTGGTATGCGGTATGGGGAGGAGATGGTTGTAGCGCTACGAGCGAGTCAAACCACTATAAATCAAAGTGGCTAAATCAAATATGAATTATTTAATCAGGAAATAAATTATTCGAGCGCGGTATTCGTCTTCCGTATTAGAAGCGGTTTAGTGTTTATTTTTTTATTCCGTACAAGTGTTCGCCTGTCGGTCGGTGGGGGTGAGGATTTGTTTATAGCTCACTATCTTGTAAATGTTGGAATTGGTGATGATGAAATTGATCACAGTTTTCTGTGACATGCATTCGCTTCGCTTTGAAGTCGTTTATTCAGTGGGGCTCTCCTAAGCCGTGCGGTAAGACGCGCGGCTACAAAGCTAGACCATGCTGAAGGTGGCTGGGTTCGATTCCCGGTGCCGGTCTAGGCAATTTTCAGATTGGAAATTGTCTCGACTTCTCTGGGCATGAAAGTATCATCGTGCTAGCCTCATGATATACATACGAATGCAAAAATGGTAACCTGGCTTAGAAACCTCGCAGCTAAAAACTGTGGAAGTGCTTGAACACCAAGCTGCGAGGCGGCTCTGTCCCAGTGTGGGGATTTAATGCCGATAAGAAGAAGATTCAATGGTTCTCTATTTATGTTGTTCTCAACTATTGCCTTTGTGTTTTTGACAGCTGTCCAAATACATCAAGTAAATTTTCGACTGTTAATGTCAAGACATTTTAATTGAAGATTTGAGAATGATCTACACTTCAAAATATTTTCACCTATCTTTGGAATTCAAAGAGGTTAGAAACAGAGCAGCGCCAATTACATTTTAGTGACACAGATTCTTTTTTTTATCATTTTTTATCAGCAATTTCATCTATTTTATTTTGGAAATTGTATTTTTGCATTTCTGCCTTTTTTGTGCTAAAAAGATTATTAAGTTAATCAGTTGAGCAGTTTGGCAATTATCAAAGGATTTTAGGAGAAGTCCAGAGAATTACTAGCAAACATTTTCAAAAAACTGTCGATAGAATATATTTAGGACCATTATATCAACATTAGTCTTTGCATGAAGTCAATACACATAGTGTCCTTCGTAGTTCCACCAAGGTTTATGTTATATAAACTTCTCCTTTTGATTCGCTTGAAATCATCCCACAACTGACCTCTCAGCTTATTACTTCAGATCTGTTGTACTAAAACTATGAAATGCAAACTCTCGCGGAGTATGAAAGCTTGATGCGCTGAAACATAAAAGAGAAAGTTGATATTCACTGTCATTGTCTAATTGTCCTAATTCGCAATGCAACAGCAAAGCAGCACTTGCATCTGTTAGCATTTACGCTATCAATGTTCGGTTCCGGTACTTGAAATTTCAAGCTCCGAATTGATTTACAGCAAATTGCAATCGTACTTCCGTTGCCAGAAGCACTGTTTCACATTCTGTTCGCAACCGGAGCAGCAACGAAAAGTGATCACCGTCGAAAAGAATCATGAACTCGTTGCGAAAATGGAGATGAATTTAATATTTCATGCCCCGAAAATGCTACCCCCACGGTCGTCGTCGTTGACATCGCAGTCGAGTAGGTATGACTTGCCCAGTGAACAGATCAAGTCGTATTTTCAAACCGGGGCGAAAACTTGTCCGGCGTGGTCCGACTTGCTGTTTCATTAAAACAACTTGGTGAGTGAGTTTGGAAACTGTCATACTTCCCGTACTTCAAACCGAATCTGAGTAGGTCGCAGGCGGGAAGGAGTGCCAAAATGCATCACAAAGCTGATTAATACTATTTTTAGGATTATTGTGACGCTACAATTCAAACAATCATTTGTAATAGCTATCAAAACATGGATTTTTTTATTTGAAGACAGAAGGCAGAGAATAAGCATATTACGAAAAAAAAGTTCTCATGCCTAAGAGTTATGGAAGCTTCAGTTGGGTGGGGCATATGCCTTCTTCTGCCTCTGCTCCATCTTTCATGCGCGATCTTATCGGTAGATACCGAGTGCCAGCTGGTGGACAGGAGGTCCTTTTGAAGGAAACCCAGAAAGTCGCTGCTCGATCACTTTTACCAGTGCAATTTATCATATAAATTAAACTTTTTCCATGAATCATTAAACTAATTTCTCATTTCCTGTCCCGATAATGCAAATTTGCTCCCCATTCACGTAGTTCGTTCGTTCGTTCGCTGGCTACTGACTACGCAGTCTGTTCAGGGAAGAAATGGGGTGAAGTGGTCTTGTTTGGCTTCCCCTATCTTTCGCTGCCATATGGATACTCTCCTCGGGCGAAGCTTTCATCGAAGGTTCTTCTCCTCGGTTGGCTTGCAACGATGACGACGACGACGACAACGATGATAGTAAGAACATCGATGAAGATTCAACTTTATAAGGGACGCAAAAAAAGGAAAGTTTCTGCTCTTGTCGTCCCACTGTCACGGTTGTGTTTTTTTTCCTCTGACGGATAGCTATTTTTATGATGGCACGATGTTATTTCAGTGGTTTCCTTTTTTCGTTACCGTCGCAATCAAAGGCTTTCACCAGTGCGGTCCACGCGATGATGAAAGAATGTTTCCGTTCTTTTTTCAGGCATTTCTATTAGAGGACGAAGTGTCGTCATATACCATGCCATTGCTCGTGGTTGGAGGTTGCAAGCCTGACTGAAACAACAGCTCAGAAGTATTAACATAATATGGTTCTCATCAGGAACAGTAACAACATACACTACCCGCCAAAAGTATGGAAGCGCAAAAATAAGTATTGCAACACCTACTTTGAATATTGCAACACCCCCAAAAAAGTTTAGCATCACTTCAGAACTCCCATATTCCCATCGGATCTTTTCCATTTAGAATAATGGGACCTTCAACAAAATTGTTCACGACGACAAGTGCATTAGGCCGGACGTCAATTTAGCTCCCTGGGTGCCTTGGCCACCGGGTGGACATCCGGATGCTCCGGATTCTTGAACACGTGTGAAGTCACAATTTAAAAAATGTATTCATTCCAGCGAGAGGCGGTTTTCATCATCTTTCGTAATCGCAATATAACAGGAAAATCAATGCTGACTGACGTTTGCTTGACCAGTTAGTGGTAGCCTCCCACTGATTCTCCGGGAGTTCCGGAACATCCGGTAAAGTGGTCAATTATTAATATTCGTCCCAGAAAGCTGCGATTTTTTCTAAACGGTTTGCGGAGGCATTGTGGAAGAAAAATCAATGAAAGCATCACTAATTGACCCCAGGTGGTCTCCCAGTATTCCTCCGGAAGATCCAGAACATCCGGTAAAGTGGTCAATTATTTAAATTCGTCCCAAAACGCTGAGATTTTTTCTAAACGGTTTGTGAAAGCATTGTCAGGGAAAAATCAATGAAAGCATAACTAATTGATCCCAGGTGGTCTCCCAGTATTCCTTCGGAAGATCCGGAACATCCGGCAAAGTGGTTAATTATTTAAATTCGTCCCAGAACGCTGCGATTTTTTCTAAACGGTTTGTGGAAGCATTGTGAGAGAAAAATCAATGCAAGCATCACTAATTGACCCCAGGTGGTCTCCCAGTATTCCTCCGGAAGATCCAGAACATCCGGTAAAGTGGTCAATTATTTAAATTCGTCCCAAAACGCTGAGATTTTTTCTAAACGGTTTGTGAAAGCATTGTCAGGGAAAAATCAATGAAAGCATAACTAATTGATCCCAGGTGGTCTCCCAGTATTCCTTCGGAAGATCCGGAACATCCGGCAAAGTGGTTAATTATTTAAATTCGTCCCAGAACGCTGCGATTTTTTCTAAACGGTTTGTGGAAGCATTGTGAGAGAAAAATCAATGCAAGCATCACTAATTGACCCCAGGTGGTCTCCCAGTATTCCTCCGGAAGATCCAGAATATTCGGTAAAGTGGTCAATTATTTAAATTCGTCCCAAAACGCTGCGATTTTTTCTAAACGGTTGGTGGAAGCATTGTCAGAGAAAAATCAATCCAAGCATCACTAATTGACCCCAAGTGGTCTCCCAGTATTCCTTCGGAAGATCCTGAACATCCGGTAAAGTGGCCAATTATTTAAATTCGTCCCAGAAAGCTGCGATTTTTTCTAAACGGTTTGTGGAAGCATTGTCAGAGAAAAATCAGAGCAAGCATCACTAATTGACCTTAAGTGGCCTCCCAGTGTTCTTCCGGAAGATCCGGAACATCCGGTAAAGTGGTCAATTTTTAAATTACGTCCCAGCAAGCTGCGAGTTTTTCTAAAACGTCTGTGGTAGCATTGTGAGAGCAAAATCAATGCAAGCACCACTCATTGACCAGTGGATAATCCAGTGAAGTGGTCATATTTAATGGTTTCATAATGCATCCCAGAAAACTGCGATTTTTCCTATACCGTTTGTACAGGCAAACCTCAATGAGTCGATAATGAAGACTCGTTTAAATATCGAGACGTGGAATAGAGAATCATTGAAAATCTGTTTGAAGGGACCATCACAGTAACCCAGAATATTTTTTTCAATATGGCATATTTTGCCTCCATAAGTCGATATCGAGTCATAGAACATCAACTCATAGAGGTTTGACTGTAATAGTAATGCCAGAGTTAAATCAATGCGAGCATCTCCCATTGACGCCTGGTGGCCACCTAGTAATCCTCCGGGAGCTTTAGAATATCCGGAGAAGTGGTAAATTTCTGTAATTCAACTCAGAAAGCTGCAACATTCTGAAAATCGCTTGTTGTAAAAATGTCAGAGCTATTTCAATATAACAACCAGTCGTTCTCCTCGGATGGTCCTCTAGAAGTTCTGGAACATTCGGTGAAGTGGTCCATTTTTTTAAATTCGTCTTAGTAATCCTCCCTCGTAAGTTAGATGTAGCAATATGGAAGCAAAATTTCACTGAGTGGTCCTCAGGAATAGACCTGTGCGCCGCAACCATCAAAATGAATTGTATGAAAATTTACCACGTCCAAATATTTTTTACAACGCCGATGGCTATTGTAGGCAGTAGGATTATGGATTTCGAACTTTTTTTTCCAAAAGAGCATTAACAGTAAAGTCAAGTTCAGTTTTCCAGTTTCGTCTAACTCCTGTCAGAAATACATATTTTCCACCATGTTCATATAACATTTTTCCACTTCTAATGATGCAGAATATAATCTCATTTCCGATATAGTTTATAAATCGGAATCACCCAAAATTATTTCAAACAATTTTGTAAAAATTTCTTCAGATTCAAATCAGGAATATCTTCGAGAATTTCTTAAGAACGTTGTTAAAAAAATCCTTCAGGAATTTCGTTATGAATTCTTTTAGGAACTCCTTTAGATATTCGCATAAAAGTTCTATCGTAAAATCTTTCTGGAAGGGGAATTTCCCGGAGCTATTCCTGGATTTTTCTTGAGAATACCTTGAGAAATTTTTGGGGGAATTTCGAAACGAATCTATAAAGGGATACCTGGAACAATTCTCCACGTAATTTCCGCAGAAATTCCTGGTCCTTTTTGGCAGAATTCCTTGTGGAATACAAGTCCTTCCTTGTGGAAGAAAAAGTGGGAGCATTTCTGGGAGTATTTTCAGGTTAACTTCTTTATAATATTGCAAGAGTATTTCCTGAAAATAAATCGTGAACGGTTTTCTGGGTGATTTCTGGGGAATTCCTGAAAAAACTTTCAAAAAATTTCCAAACGGTTTTCTGGTGGAATACGGAATGCGAAATTTCAGGAAAAATATCAGAGATCGGAGATAGGTGGGCTTAAAAGAATTCCATGTGTATTTAGAAACGAATTCAGAGGAAATTTCTGTATAGTTCTCAAAGTAATTTATGTAGAGATTTTGGGGGATTTCTGGAGTAGGTCCTAGTGGAATTTTCGGACTCCAGTGGAATTTCCGGAGGAATTCCTGCAAAAAAATTTCAAGGGGATTTCTTGGAAGAACGGACGGAAAAACATTTGGAGGAATTCCTGGAGAAACTTCCGGTACACTTCCTGAAAAGCTCCCGGAGTTATTCCTGGAGGAAATTCTTGAGTAGTTCATGGAGGAACTTCTTAAGGAATTTTCCAGAGGAATTCGGAGGGACTTCTGGAAGAATTCCTAGAGGAACTTCTTGAGGAATTCCTAGAGGAACTTCTTGAGGAATTCCTAGAGAAACTTCTTGAGGAATTCCTGGAGAAACTTTCGGAAGCAGTCCTGGAAGGAAGGAAGGAATCTTCCGGAAAAATTCCTGGAAAGAATTTCTGGAGGAACTTCCGAATGAATTTCTGGAGGAGCTTCCTGAGGAATTTCTGGAAGAACTTCCGAAGGAATTCCTGGAGGAACTTCCGAAGGAATTCCTGGAGGAACTTCCGAAGGAATTCCTGGAGGAACTTCCGAAGGAATTCCTGGAGGAACTTCCGAAGGAATTCCTGGAGGAACTTCCGAAGGAATTCCTGGGGGAACTTCCGAAGGAATTCCTGGGGGAACTTCGAAGGAATTCCTGGAGGAACTCCCGAAGGAATTCTTGGAGGAACTTCCGAAGAAATTCCTGGAAAAACTTCCGAAGGAATTCCTGGGGAACCTTCTGGGGGAATTCCTGGAGGAACTTTCGAAGCAATTCTTGGAGGAACTTCCGAAGGAATTCTTGGAGGAACTTCCGGAGAAATTCCTGGAGGAACTTCCGAAGGAATTCCTGGAGGAACTTGCGAAGAAATTCCTGGAGGAACTTCCGAAGAAATTCCTGGAGGAACTTCCGAAGGAATTCCTGGAGGAACTTCCGAAGGAATTCCTGGAGGAACTTCCGAAGGAATTCCTGGAGGAACTTCCGAAGGAATTCCTGGAGGAACTTCCGAAGGAATTCCTGGAGGAACTTCCGAAGGAATTCCTGGAGGAACTTCCGAAGGAATTCCTGGAGGAACTTCCGAAGGAATTCCTGGAGGAACTTCCGAAGGAATTCCTGGAGGAACTTCCGAAGGAATTCCTGGAGGAACTTCCGAAGGAATTCCTGGAGGAACTTCCGGAAGAATTCCTGGGGGAACTTCCGAAGGAATTCCTGGGGGAACTTCCGAAGGAATTCCTGGAGGAACTTCCGAAGGAATTCCTGGAGGAACTTCCGAAGGAATTCCTGGAGGAACTTCCGAAGGAATTCCTGGAGGAACTTCCGAAGGAATTCCTGGAGGAACTTCCGAAGGAATTCCTGGAATTCCTGGGAGGTCTTCCGAAGGAATTCCTGGAAAGTCTTCCGAAGGAATTCCTGGAAAGTCTTCCGCAAGAATTCCTAGAAGGACTTCCGGAGGAATTCCTACAATTTTACCACAATCGGCTTAGAAAAAGTCGCAGCTTTTTAGGACGAGATTCAAGAATTGGCCACTTCACCGGATGTCCCGGATCTTCCGAAGGAACAATACGAGGCCACTTGGGATCAATTAGTGATGCTTGCATTGATTTTTCTCTGGCAATGCTCCCTCAAACCGTTTAGAAAAAGTCGCATCTTCCTGGAGCGAATTTTAAAAATTGACCACTTCATCGGATGTTCCGGAATTTGCGGAGGACCACTGGGAGGCCATCTGGGGTCAATGAGTGATGCTTGCATTGATTTTGCTCTGATAATTCTGCCACAATCGGCTTTGAAAAAGTCGCAGCTTTCTGTGATGAATTTCAAAATTTAACCACTTTACCGGATGTTCCGAAACTCCCGGAGGACCACTGGGAGGACGCCAAGGGTCAAGCAAGCGTCAATCAGCATTGATTTTTCTGTCATATTGCGATTACGAAAGATGATGAACATTTGGCATGTCGCTAGAATGAATAGATGTATTAAGCGCTGACTTCACACGTGGTTCAGAATCCGGATAATCCGCGGTCTACCTGGTGGCCAGGGCACTCCAAAGAGCTAAATTGTCCTCTTTCGCAATGCACTTATCGCCGTGATAAATTTTGTAGAAGGTTCCACCATTCTAAATGTAAAGGATCCGACGATAAATCTTCACGAATATGTTAGTTCCGGAGTGATGCTAAACTTTTCGGAGTGTTGCAATATTCAAAGCAGGTGTTGCAATACTTATTTTTGCGCTTCCATACTTATGGCGGGTAGTGTATATCATTTTTTGTGACGTAAATAAATTTCGATGGAATGCATGCACTTGTGCTTGATGGATTATTAAAAACGTTTGTTTTCCTGGGCAGTCATCCTATTTTTACATTTGTAGGCACGTGGTACAAAGAAAGTGTTTTTATTGTAAATGATCAATTTTCATAGCTGGATTGGTGCGATGTTTTCACAGCTCGTGAAGATACAATCAAGTAGTGGAATTAACTGGATTGATACTAACACGTCTTATAATATATCTCAAAAGTGGATCGTTTTTCATTATCCCTGACTTGATAAGATTGTCACCTCTCAAACAGAGACTCCACACAAACTCAATACATTTCTGCAACTCAAGTCCAATAATAAAACTTGTCTTGTTCGACCGTTATACGCATAATTGTCCCATGGACCTAGAAATCCCAAAAATAAAACAAAGAAATACTTCCAAGTTGGTTTTTAACCCAGTTTATCACTCACGCAATGTAGCTAGAGATAAATATTGATGATCCATGCTGAAATAATATAAATTGAATTTCAATAAAATTGATATAATTAACGTAGGACCTAATTTTTTTTTTTTTTTGTGTCTTTATTAAAGAGACTTTCAGCCCGAAGCTGGCTCGTCTCCGCGTAGGACTTAAATGTTTAATTGGGTTTTTGATGGGGTTTGGAAATTTCAAAACCCATGGTCATAATTCGATTCTGGAAACATAAGCGTTCCGAACGTGTTTCCAAAAAAGAATGGGATCTGTAGAAGAAGTGTTTTCATGCAAATAAATGAAAGAACGAGAAACTTTCTGGACTATTAAAAAATATGCTGTTTATTGTATATCCAACATGTACAGATTGTGTGATGAGATTCCCTGCTATTCTTGCAAACAGTTTCTGATTCAGGATAAACATCTAGATATATATTGCCAATGATGAATTCAATATATGCAAACTACATAACTCAAGTTTTCAACGTCCATCCTCTGCAGCCGTACGCTGGATCCATTCGCTATAAAATGCAATATTTGCAAATGCGGTGATTGTATCAACGCCGCATCTTCGGCCATACCCAGTAGTTGGCCCAAACACAACAATGCCTCTAAGGTAGAATTTTCCTTCCCGTTGAACGTACAAACCACTACCGCCGCTGCCGCTGCAAACTTCTGTTCCTAAAAAAAAGACAAAAATGATTACACGGTATTCAATACAAAATTGAAGCTATGTTCAAAGGTTGTTGTTGTTCAAAGGTTGTATGTTGAAGTATTTACTTCAACGTATAAATGTTTGATGACATAAACGAAAATGTGGCTGGAATTTACAGTTAATACAGCCTTTATCTTTCAATGGATTTTGGAGATCTAAATATCAATCGACACGTAATCTCTCCAAAAATTTGTCAATTCTATTGAAACTTTTGATTATTTACGATAAACTATTGAAAATTTCATTTCATGTCCTACCCAGTAGAAATATCAGAACCAACCAACCCCGTTCATCCATTCCCATTTTCCATGTCATTTTCTCTGGGTTTTAGAAGACCCATGTTTCGAGCTCGCGCGTCATTTCTGTTCGAGGATCCTTGAGTGGTCACGGAGACCGGGCACGTAGAGCGGACAGAACAATGGCGTTGGTAGCGGTCCTAGCATCCATGACGGTGGTTTCCGCATCTGTAGCGGTAACGCAGCAAACTATCGAGTGGCTATCGTCGGCATCAGCGGCATTTCAGTGAAATTTTCACGCATGGTTTTCAATCGGGTTTTTTTGCAGTTAATTGGGAATGATTGGGTTGGTTCTATTCAAAACCTCAATTTTATAGAAGGTTGAGACGAAACAAATTTTAAACATACTGCAAATCATCATCGCTTGACGCCAACAGAAATTTGACTTCGGTAGCAGAATTACCAGCGCGCGTCGGACTATTGAGTGGTGGCTCTTAATGATTCGCAAGGCGCATTATTGAAAAATAATCGGTTATTCTCAAGACGAACATTCTATACAAAGTACGGTTAAGTCTGGACTAATTTTAGTCATAGAGAAAAATAATCGCTTAGCGATCGCAGAAACATGCCGTCTGTAATAGTATCAAAAGCGCGCATCAGAGGGAATGCAGCAAAAATGTATTCGCATCAGTATGAGATATGTGTAATTTGATCTCAAGATTCCTTCTTTGGTTTTGCTACTGTTGGTAACTGGAAAGGCGAATTATGGAAAATAATTCGATTCTTTCCAGAACCACAATTTTATAGAAGAAAAGGTTTAACAAATTTTCTTCAAAGTAATCGCTTGGTACGGGCAGAAAGTTTCCGTAGGTAGCAGAATTCCGAGCACGCGTTCAGAGGGAGAGGCTTCAAAAATTTCTTCGCATGCAGAAATGTACTCCACTATGACCGCCATATACGTCATTGTAGCGAAATAAGCAACCGATAGTTCAAATGTTGCGAAAGAAATAGCTCTCGCGCGAAAAAGCAGCTTTCTTGTAGTCACTTTGGAGAAAAATTGTCTTGGTTCAACCATCTCTTCTATTAAATTGTGGTTCTGTAAAGGAATACATTTCAGTGCTATCTGAAGTACCTTCGACTGCCAATCAGTGGAAGCAGCTCACAAGCCACAATTTTCTATCAAATCCAAACTATCAGTGGTTACTGTTAGCGATTCCAAAGATGCATTGTTGGAAATTAATCGGTTTTTATCAGGATATTCTGTACAAGGGAAGGTTGGGCCGAGACGAGTTTTTGTCATAGTGCATATTATCACGCACATGTAGAGTGTTCGCTTGATGACAGCTGAAAGTTGCCGTACGTTGCAGCATCACAAGTTCGCGTCGGAAGGAGACGCTGCAAAATTTTATTCGAATGTGAAACTTGATCTCAAAATTCTGATTTGGTTTTGTTGCTGTTCTTGACTGGCAAGGCCCATTGGTGTTTTTGTGACGTCTTGATTTTCCTCTACCACCGGCTGTCAACGAATTTATAATTACAAAATTCGAAGAAATAGTTTAATTTATAAATGTTTATACAAAAATGTATGACTTCGTTAGTGATAGTGATATACTGTTACATGTTCAAAAGGCTTGGAAGCTACATGTTTGAATATGTGAACATTAGAGTGATTCAAATTTTGACTATTTCGCTCCTCTATGCTTAAACGATGACATTTTCTGTTTTATTAATCCTCCCAAATTTTTAGCTATTTTGGATGTAACTAAGCTGAGCACGCGCAGTTTGAATAAGTTTGAATGAAAATTACTGTGTAAACAGTCACTTTTGTCGAAAACCACTCCGCAACGATGCTCATTAAGCTCTTAAAATGTATGACAACGTTGCCAACATAGACAGTTTTGCAATGAAACTGATCGTCTTTGTTGCGAAACAATTCTATGCTTGCAAGATAAGTTATAAAGGAAATACTGAATCGCGGGAAATTCAATTTAACATCGTGTCGAAGTCATCGTGTCGATTACGTTTGAATAGTTAATGGTAAGCATATGCGGTATTTCGAAAAATTTCGTTTCAGGTGGTTCGAAACGAAATTCCGCTGATTTCTTTATTTCGTTTCGTTTCGTAAAATTACAAAAAATTCGCTAGAAAAAACTAACTTCTAACGAAATTTAACGGAATTCCGCGGAATTTCGAAACAAATTTAAACTTAAACCATACTTTATATTATCAAAAATTTTGGCTGCGCCGCTGAACAAAATCGTAAAGTTGTTTTCAAAACTTTAGGTTATACAATATTCCTATTAACGCTTACTACATAACCCCATTATTAGTCGACAAATTCATATGCAGTTTTCTTCTATATGAATGCGGAACGATCGTGTGGATGCTGGTCATGGGACCAGCTAGTCCGGGAGAACGCGAAGTGAAAAAAATCTAATTCGCGTAGCAGAAATTTGTTTAACCAGTGCAGTGTGCTATCGATCGTGTTGATGCTGATCACGCCAGCTAGTGTGGGAGAACGTAAAGTGATAAAACTTATGTCTGCATCGAAGAGCACATAATTATATAGTGCGGAATCGATCGTATTGTAGAAGATTATTAAACGAAGCACATTGATCTTGCGATGGATTGATTTGAAACACAGTTTTCGTCTTCTTGTTTTCAAAATAACTTCGTTTACAATAAATATTTTGTCGCTTACCAAGGGGTTTCACACGAATTACCTTCTAAACTAACCATAACGATTCCTTTCCCGAAGCGCTCACGGAGATGCAAAGCATTCCTCGGTCTCTTATAACAATGAGTGTTATAATTATAATTGTTATAATTGACTATAAGCATGTGACCAGCATCATTATTGGAAACTCCGAAGCAAGTAGGTATACAATAATAATAACTTTTTTGTATCCCAAGAATATTATTTAATTAGTGAGCTGTGCATATTTGCGGTTTCTCGGCCAATCATGATTAGCAACTACGATGTGTAAGTTAATCAAGCTAATATGCTTTTTTTGACTATTTGCACAATATTGCAATATTGCAGATTTGTGGGCATTTCTAGATCTTCGCATGGAATCTGCAAAAAAAACCAGAACGGGTTGAAAGATCATTAAAATTTCTGAAAGTTCTTTGCTTAAGATTGCTTTCAGCTCATACTGACCATAACAGCTGTTCTCATATGCCAAGGACACACAGACAATAGCTCAGTTTGTCGAGCTGATTGTATATAAGACTATGGGTCTGTGAATTTCAATCGGTAATACATATCTTCGTGCATTTTAGAAAGGTGCACAGGATTCTTCTAGTGAGCAAATGTATTCTATATATACAGTATATGTAGACGAAGAATAAGAAGGAATACATTTTGGCTGATACGATCTTTTCAAATGTTGGTCTAGTAATATCAATTCTCTATCTGCGTATACGCCTGGCAGATGTGGATACATAATTGAGTAGGGTGGCTCAAATTAGTATGGGAAAAACTTTGTTCAATTTTTGTGATGGGCCGCCCTCTTATTCGGTTCTATTTGATGCCCTGATGCTCTGGATAAAATTTCAGCCAAATCGGTCAACGTTTGGCCAGTGCTAAACTCGTTGGAAGTTTATATGGAAAAATGTATGCAGAAACATCCAAAAACAGTAAATTGCAGCTGGACTATACAACTTACGATGAAGAACTATGATACTCATTCAGATCTTGGAGAATTTAATACAGAATGTTATGCAGAAAACCGCGAGAAGATTCGAGTTTGCCCGGCTAAGTTGTTCGCATTTCTCTGCAGTGGGGTTTGAGCAAATTTCGTTTCTTTTACCTTTGAAAAGAAATAAATTCACCCATACAACACTCCTGTAAAATGCTAATATCTTTGCGTAATAAACTCTAATCTTCTCGCGGTTTTCAGCATAACATTCTGTATTTTATTTTACAAGAACTGAATGAGTATCATGGTTCTTGATCGTAAATTGTGCCGTCCAACTACAAATCACTGTTTTTGGATGTTTCTGCATACATTTTTTCATATAAACTTCCAACGAGTTTAGCACTGCCCAAACGTTGACCGATTTGGCTGAAATTTTGTCCAGAGCATCAGGGCATCAAATAGAACCGAATAAGAGGGCGGCCAATCAAAAAATTTGAAAAAGTGTTTTTTGAGCCACCCTATAATTGAGTATCCCACTAAATAAAATATAAATCTAAAAATAAATTTGAATTTGTATATGAAAAATCCCACAATTTCTTTATTTTTATATAGGGGGAGACCCCCAGCGCCGGACACCTCCCAACACCGGACACTTCTCAAAACGATACTTGCAGAGGTCCTTCCACCATCTAATGTAGTGCAAAGGATAGCTTTTTCAAAGTCCTTTACCTGTAGAAAAAATTTGATCTTTAGGTTGAAAGATATGTTCAAAATTTAGGATTTAAAAAAAAAAATGGTCAAAATTTCCTTGTATTACCTACCTTTCTTTAGAAGTGTTCGAACCGTCTGTAATAAATGGGCTGCGAGGAATCCCTCGATAAATAGAATAGGCAAATGAAAGGCGAAGTGATAAACGTCAACCTGGATGATTATTATTTTGTGGTAGATAACATGCTATTTCGAAGAAACGTGTAGAGCAAATGCTATATTTGGATGCTATATTTTAGTTATTAATATCGATTTATTGGACTAATTGGCGGGTGAAATAGTTTCAGTGGTAATAGGCATTGGTCGGTGAGTCAAATAGTTCGGAATATGTTGAAAACCGTTACTGTATTCGATAAATTTATACTGCAGGTTAACCTAAAATTGAAACAAAGGTCTGCTAACAATAACACCTCCAATACGTGTTTGGTACAGAGAACCGGAGCAAAGGCAGATAACTGAAATGATATCAAACTGATAACATGCTAAGTTATCCTTATTATCATATTCCATATTCAGTTATCAATCATGTGATTAACTGATAACTGAATAATAACAAATTTTATTATCAATACAAATTTGCCATTTTCTTTAAATTTTCGCGTCGTTCAAATATCGTACTAAACATTCTATTCTTTCAAACAAACTAACTTGTGGGAGCAACTTCCCTATGGACATATTTTATGGTGAATGGTCATCCCAATTTGTTTAACACGAGGTAAAACTCTACCATATAAAACTGCGAATCTTTCTTTAATCAGATTTACCATATAGATTAGGATTAAGGTTTATCCAGCTTTCCACACTCACCATAATGGTGGACGCTAAAAAAGTGTTAAGTCTGGAGTGTTAAGTCTGGAGTGTTAAGTCTCTACTCCCGAAACATATGATCCAAGGGCATGTGTTCATTCAGGAATGGTGAATACTCTTGACTAATCGCCTACTTTGCAGGACAACGTCTATATATAAAATGAGTTTGCATTTGTTTGAGGCAATATAATTCATCTTGAAATCCGCAGTGTTCAAATATATGGGGAAGCGAAGAATTTAACTGTCGGATAATCAAGAAATTGCAAAGATCTGGTGTGATTTGGAGAAAACAATCATGATCGCACTGACGTCGAACTAAGTGCAGCGCTGCAATATGCCCAACTATTGACAGTTTTGAACTTAGGTTTGAACGTAAAATACGAATCCGGGCAAAATCGTTATATGCTGTCAAACCTCCACGATAGTTAAGGGTCGGTCGACTCATGGAAATATCGAGAAGTAGAATGGAAGATTATTAAGAAGGTGTACTGTCATCATAGTAGCCCATAAAACAATTTTTTGCAATTCCTGATCATAATACCTGGTTTACAGTTGTCATTTGAGTGATAAAACGGCCTACTTTTCCATACCAACAGAATGGGTGCTTTAATGACCATTATGCAACTCAAATGGGTTGCATAATATTCATTATAGCACTCATTTGGGTGCTATAATGAAAAACCTACATTGAGACAGTAGTTGCATGACTACATTTAGCTGAATTAGTTTGGGTGAGTGTTAAAATAGTGTACTCTAAGCTTCTCGTAATAAATGAAATGGTTTGTTGGACATAACATCACAATTTTCCAAAGGCAATTGCATCCATCGCTTCATAGCTTTTCAAGCTATGCAATTTGGCACGATAAGATGGAATCTTATTGTTCTCTGCCGCAACATAATTTATTGGCATGAATGATCATGTGGAGTAAATTCGATTGTACAATTTTGGTATAGATTTATCATATTAAAGCCCATTTTTCGTCATTGCAAAAAATAGCGTGTGTAACTCGTTGCAAAACTCGATTTTTTCAGCACTCGTAGTATTTATCCAACTCGGCAAGCCTCGTTGGATAAACGTACAACTCGTGCTGAAAAAATCATCTTTTTGCAACTAGTTGCACAAACTACTATTTAGTGTTGAAAAATTTGCTTTTATGAGTCGATATTGAGTCATAGAACATCGACTCCTGATCCTTCACTGCATATAAATAAGAATGAGTTGAGATTTCTGTTGTCTACAAATAACAGAGTTTAAACATGCATATGAAAACACAAACTTTCGACAGTATGCATAAATACTTAAAAATATTAGCGAAAAACTACATCGTATCTATGATAAAATGATCAAAGAGCCCTGATTGGGAAAGCATGAAACTGTATAAGGGAAAGCATTGACTGTATAATACAGTCCACCCCATTTTAGGCAACACATGATTTCTGTCTTATTTAAATTCTTTAAAAAAATGAATGTTTCAGCCCCCGTTTTGGTTTGTTGGCATTAGAAATATGTTATACGGTTTAAAAATTTTCTAGAATCTGTAAAAAGCACATATCAGATGTTCCCAAAACGGGGGAGTACTGTGTTTCAAAAACTAACAGACAAATGCCATAACAACCAAACTAGCAACCGTATCTTTGTTTGAGGAATATCATGTATACTAGAAATATCACGAATACTATTGCTGGACAATGATTTATACTATCGCAAAGTTTAGAGATACTTGCCCCTTGAGAAAACATGTAACCCACTGCGACACTGAAATTGATTTACAGTGTTGCACTGCTAGCAACCTAATGATTGACAATAAGTGAGAAAAACTAACCTGAGGAAGATCGGGAACGATTGCTTAGTATTTATATATTCATTGTTGTGACCAATTACACAACTGAAAAAAAAGTGTTCAAAAAAAGGACGATGAACGGTATTTATCCTAATTGATTGTCGACTTGCTATTTTGAATTAAATTCGGTTTTCATTTTTGTTATTTTAAATGGTAATTCAACCAAAATGATAACAATTCTAGTTATCAATATAATTTGATAATAAAGTTTGTTATTAACAAGTTATTCTGCTTTGCACTATGTCCAGCCAACTGTTATGGTCATGGCATCATAATTTGATTATAAATAGTCTTCAGTAAATACAAGATTGTAGGAAGCGTAGTGCTCTTCTGTTTTGCTCCACAAGAAAGCGTAATTGGGTGAGTGCCCAGAGACGTGGCCGTACAATCACGTGATTCGAGTTCGAACCCCAGTGAATGCCAAAAATTTTTTCAATGCGTAACGAAGTCGGCAAAGAAGATTTAACTATTTTGTTTACAAAAGTAGATAAGTCTTTTTGAAAATTTTGTATTGAAATGTGGATAAAATGGTTAATAGCCAGAGAATTAAAAAAAATAATATGTTAGCAGGGCCTAAGGTTTTTAAAAATCTATTGCCGTGATTGTTTCATTTCCCGAATTGAATATCATATCTCCATACCCCCCCCCCCCCCCCCTAATAATATTAGTTGGCGCCTCTGATTCTATCCCATTATTTTCAAAAGTGAACCGATATACGTCAGGGTCAGAGTGTAAATGTAATCAGATATGAATCAGATCAGTACAACTTTGTCAAAGAGGCAAAGTCGTGGCGTGGATTCCCGAGGCCCTTGTGAAGTATTTTTAGAGCGCCTCTTTTTTAGTAAGCCCAACTTCTTCACCTCTTATGCCTCAAACCAGATTTAAGCGCATGACTAAGCACCTTTCAATCTTATAATAATGAGTATCAAACTAATTCTCCTCTCCTAATACCGAATTGACTGTAAGGGCGTAACCGGCTCATACTGTTCGAGCAGCTGTTTCTTACTCAATTGAAGGGTTTCCGAGCCTCTTATAAAAAGGTTGAATTTGGAAGAAAAAAGACAGGAACACCGTCTTCGACCAGAGGTCGTACAGACTGAACATTTAAACACCTAGACAACGGACAGGACATATAACACCCAGTGGACTGATAGAGAATTTTTCGATCACGAAAAGTTTCCTCCTTAACGGGGCGGGAATATAACCCACACACCATAGCCCATGCGTCTAGACGATTGACGTCGCTAACCGCACGGCCACGAAGCCCACCTGGGCCCTGTAGCATAATCAGACTAATAATATTAGCTACAAGTTACAAGTTACAAGTCAACAAATTACAAGTACTTGTAATTTGCGTCGCATAATAATCTTTTGCCAACTAATAATATTAGTACTTGTATTATTAGTAAGGTTGAAATTACAAGTCCGTCAGGTTCGTTTACCTGTCAAAATTCATTCGACAGTTCACTGTCAATGAGGAGGAAAACGATTAGTTTACGTTTGTTTGCAAATTTGTGGATAGAATATATATGTTGACTGCGATAGGTATGCAATGCACGGAACACTCTGCAAATTTATTGATTCCGCGGTTTAAGCCGGCTTCATGGTATAGGTATTTTTAACCAAGCCAATGGAATGCACACTGGAGTCGTTATTACGTGATTACGTTTTAATTAAGGCGATTTATAAGTTACGCAAACGTATCCTCCATGATAAATCGAATCCCGCTAGACTTGTTTGTTGTGGGTTTTTGAAGAGGGTTTAATTTACGACTGTGTAAGACTTATGCGGGTTTAGATTTTGCTTCTATTTCGATTATGAAATTTGGACGATTTCTTTTTTAGTTCAAAATCCCAACTGATGAAAATATCGTAATAAATTCTATGGTCTTAAACAAGATTGTTTAGTATAATGATACAATAATACAAATTTCAGTAAATTATTATATTCTCAATTTTGAGATGAATAAAGTCAACTTTGGGTAAACCAAACTCAGCTTTGGTTAATATGTTTTAAGTGGATTAAGTTAAACTACTAAGTATTAGGAAACTCATTTTACTCAAAATAGGGTTATTGGTCCAAAGTGCGGATTTGAGCTAAAACAACCCACTTTTGAGTAGTTTTGGGTTTCTGTGTACTGCACAAGGAATGTAAAATAACAACATTGCCAATGACAACGACATTATCCTCTCTTGTAAATGTTGGGACAAACTCAACTCGCAATAAGCGTTTGTCCCAAACTTCAACAGAATAGGACAATTATCGCCTGCCACGCATTTTGAGAATTAGTCGGTTTCCGATGATGTTTTTGGTTAAATTAGTATCAGTTATCAATTAGACATAAACTTAACCATCTGTTGACATGATTTGCGTTTTACTTCTGAAATAATCAAGTTATCGCAGTTTGAAAAGTTTACAACAATTACCTCTCCATGTTTGTTGCAAATAAAATGGAACGCAACAATGTCTTTATCCTCTGCAGATGGGGACAAAGAGTTATCGTTATTCTCTTTTGTCGCTTGTTTTTCGCATTTTTCAGCGACAATTACATTCCTTGGTACTGCATAATTGCTAATCTAGACCAACATTTGAAAAGGGCGTAAAAGCCAAAATTTATTCCTGCTGATTCTTCGTCTTCATATAAAGCTATATATGTGGACAAAGAATGAGAAGGAATAAATTTTGGTTGTTACGCCCTTTCCAAATGTTGGTCTAGTAATGATCTTTAGCGCTCCACCATTTGAATACTTGATGTCGGTACTTAAATTACTTCTACTATATGCAAAGTCATTTGACAATTTTCATAATTCTCAATGTTATATGGGAACGAGAAATTTATTCTTAGTGCCCAAAATAATAAAATAAAAGCGACTTGTAAATTAAATTACAGCACCTTTCATACTTGTAGAATAAACTACAAGCCAACGCCAATAATTTCTACTTGTATTTTCTTTATGCAACAGTTACTTGTAAATTCCACTAATATTATTAGTGCGGTTTACTTGTAATATTAGTCTTGTAAATTCATCCTTGTAGATTCATTATGCAACAGAAAAATTCAAGTTACAAGCTGCTCTACTAATATTATTAGTACAATTTCGATTATGCAACAGGCCCCTGGTAGCCTTTAAGTACAACTTTTTGTATAAAAAAAGAAAAAAATATTTCTTCATTCCTGTCAACTGCTGCCGTAAAAACTTTGCGATCACATTTCTGAAATGCAATCTGAAAGACATATTTTTGTGCATTTTAAAAATGAGCAGAGGATGCGTCTAGCGAGCAAATGTATGCCATTAACAATTCTCAATCTGCGCAGACCATATTCTTATATTCTGGTTTTGATTTAGCTCAATACCAAAAAGCCACGCTGATAAATAAATATGAAGTATGCTTCAGCATAATCACATAAGTCTTAAATGAAATAAGGTTAAATAAGGTTAAATAGAATTTAAATTAGAAAAAAAAACACAATTCCTATATTTTTATATACACACTTACTGATGTAAAGCTGAACTGATATAAAATTGATCAGATTCGGGAGCACACACTCCACGATGAATTCCTTTGGAAGCGGTACAAATGCTGGGGTATTACTTTATGGCCAATGGTAAACGGGAACACAGCGATTTATCACAGACTGCTTCTTCTGTGACTATGATTCAATTGGTCGCAAAGCCGTTATTTGAATTTGAGAAAATGAAATCAGATTTGCATACATAATGTAAAATCAGTTCAATAAAAATTCCGCGGAAAAAAAATTAAAATTTCGTTTCGTTTCGAAAAATTTTGAATTAAATGGACGTTGATTTCGTATCGTTTCGAAGTCTCGAAAATAAATATATGTTTCGTTTCGTTTCGAATCAACACAAACATTTTAAATTTCGTTTCGTTTCGTTTCGTTAGGAAAAAGTGTCTTATCGCATACCCTTAGTTTCTACTCATATAATAACAACTTCGTTATATTTGAACATGATGCAAAAGTGTCCGGTACTAGGATACGCTTTTCAGGAAGGTGAAATTTTCCACCAAAATTTATCAATCAAATACATTGTCGCAAAACGTGTTCAAATGCTCATGTATAGTTTGTATGATTCATCAATGATCATATTTTGTGTATACGGTATACCAGTTAACATAATCTGTATAGTTGGTAAGATTTTCGTTAAATAACTTATGTGTCCGCCACTGGGGGATCTCCCCTCACTTACTGATATAAAACTGATTTAAAATTGAGCAGATTCGGGAGCACACGCTCCACGATGAATTCCTTTGAAGCGGCACAAACGATGGGGTATTGTCCTATCGCCAATGGTATATACGGCGAGAATGTGGCGATTTATCACAGATTGTCTTTTCTGTTATTGTAACTCTTTTGGTCGCAAAACAGTTATTCGACTTCGAAAAAGTGAAATCAGAATTGAGTACATAATGTAAAACCAATTTAACAAAAATTCCGCGGAAAAAAAATGAAATTTCGTTTCGTTTCGAAAAATTTCGAATTAAATGAACGTTAATTTCGTATCGTTTCGAAGTCTCGAAAGAAATCTTTATTTCGTTTCGTTTCGATCCGAATCAACATAGACATTTTAAATTTCGTTTCGTTTCGTTTCGTTTCGTTAGGAAAAAGTGTGTTATCGCATACCCTTAGTTAATGGGTCGCAACGCGGAACAGTTTTTCATTTAAGTGGCGATTTCTATAGTAATTTCCATACAAACTTCAAACTGCGCGTGCTCAGTCTGTTTAGGAGGACTAATAAAACAGCAAATGTCATCGTTTAAGCATAGAGGAGCGAAAAAGTCAAAATTTGAATCACTCTAGTGAACATGTTAAAAGGTGATACATCTGCACTCTTGCAATATGTACTAGAAACATCTGTGCCAAATAATAGAAGAGTTTCTGGACCTGGATCTGGATGGCAAGCTCGTCAGGGCTTATGAAGATTCTGAAGCTTCTTGGAAATCCTGGTGAGATCTACCCTTGTTGACTTTTATTTCTGCTGAACAACTCAATTAAAAAATGTTCCTATAAATAATTGATTTGTTGATTGAAATTCATACCAAAAAGTTTCCATAAACGTAATTCATTATAATAAAGCGTTATCGTTGTCGACGCGTCAATGGAAAATACTTTGTATAGATAGTACGAAGAATAATACATAAATCGCTTTTTAAGTTAAAAATAGTAGAAAACGCCGGTGTCGGTGAAGAGGGTAACCTTTAATAAGATCTGTAGTAATAAAGAAGACAATCATCATTGATAGAATATATTTACATGTGAGGCATCACGGAGGTAATACCTATTAATTACTGGAAAACATGAATCAAGAAGCCGGCGTTGTCAAAGAAAGAGTCCCATCGCAATGTATCTTCGAAAATCGGTTTTACTTTAGGATATGAACATTGGCAAATATTCCGAGTTTGACGTTTTTGATAATAAACGAAAATGAGTATTAAAAGTGCCAGTGATTTAAAAATTGTAGATTTTATGAAACTACAAAATTGTACTACATCTTTCCTCCCCCAAGCTCATGAAAACCAGCCAGAGTGCAACTATAGTTAGTATTAGTTAGTTGTATTTGTTTTTGAATACTCGTTCCCGAGATCAAATTGTATTGGCAGTCAAGAGATTTTTTTTCACGTGCTTAAGTTTCATTAGGTGCTATTGATTTTATTATGCTTATTCTTGAGTTTTGTGAGTGTCGGATCGAACGAGTTTTAAGAGCGCAGAACAATTTCGAGATCCGTGTTATTTTGTTCTACTCTGTGTCGTTAAAAATATATTAATTAGTGTGTGACCAAATGTGTTTTAAAAGAGCAGAACGACGTGGAATTATAGGAAAGTAAAAGTAAACTGTGCGTCTGATCGTGTTTTCTCTAGTTGCAGAACGATCGCGCGATCATCGAAATGTCTTGTTCTGCGTTGTGCGGTTGACATGGGTTGACATGTGAGTGTCCCATCGAATTTCCTTTATCACGCAGAACGATCGCGCGATCATTGGAAAATTCTGTTCTGTTTAGTGCGGTCGGTAAATCTATTAGTTAGCACACGTTCGTACGATTGTGTTTTGTTTAACCTCGATCAAATTACACGATGCACTCACTGACATATACAAAATCTCGTGGAAGTGCAGATGACTCGTCTCCTTCCATCAAAACGAGTATCACGTCAACATTTTCCTTCCTAATCCTTAATTGACCTACATTCACACATGGCCGGCGCTGGTATTGCTTAATTTTGGGTCACCAGTTCTTACACATTGAGGATGATGTTAGTCCCAAACACTATCTGTTAGTTCTCTGTGTTATTACAGCTGACCTGGCAATAACGGAGTAGCAACCGTGGGCGGTCAATCAAGCTCATGTTCTTGACTGGCAAGCCCATTATTGAAAATAAATCAATTCTTTTCAAGACCAACTTGCTAAACAAAAGAAAGCTGATTCGAGAACAAACTTCTTCAATATACAAAACTTAGTATCGATAGAAAAATCAATCGCAAAACGATCTCAAAACATACATACGGAAACAAATGCATACTTATGGGCCAAACACAATTGATACGTTTGCGTGCGTTTTGACAGTTTTCCCATGGAAAAACTGTCAAACGCACGCAAACGTATCAATTGTGTTTGGCCCATTACAATCATGAATAAAAAATCATGTAATCATGAATCAAAGCATGATTATAATTCATGATTTCAGAAATATTATTCATGGTACTACGCAATCCACATCCACAGTCGACAAAATGCTTAACGCCTTTTCCAAGAAGTAAGAACGGCTGATAGGACTTCAACTATGTGTACTCGAGTTCAAATTTCCTGTTGACTTTTTTTCTCTCCATTTTTTTCGATCTCAACAACCAAATCGTAACGTATTAGTTGCGTTACGCAAAAATAAATCATGAAATCATAATTTATATTCTTGGTGTATTTTCATAACATGAAAACGCGTTGGATTCATGAAACCATGAATTATTTTCTCATTTCCGAGAACGGATTTTTACCAGAGTACGTTGTCCAACGTCTACCTTGCGGTCGTGTCATGTACACAAACCTTCTGATATTTTGAAGACTTAACGTTACATGAAGTGCGGAATGCACTTCGAATCTTTTAATCTTAGAATTATTTAATCTTTTCGTCTTCGAATCTACAAATACTTATGTGCATTCTATCAAATTTTATCATTGTAGAACTTTCCCTTGAACTACGCAGTTATTTTACCAGCAATTTTGTCAATATTATCATGTTATATTGTCATCATTATCGTCAAATGTCCTTTTCGACCAAATGTTCTATTCAGCCGAATGTCCCATTCGGCAAAATGTCCTATTCGGCCAAATGACCTATTTGGCCAAGTGTCCTATTCGGCCAAATGTCCTATTCGACCAAATGTCCTACTTGGCCTAATGTCCTATTCGGAAGAAATGTCCTATTCGGCCAAATGGCCTTTTCGGCCAAATGACCTATTCGGAAAAATGAACTATTCGGTCAAATGTCCTTTCCGGCTATATAACCTATTTGGCCAAATGTCCCATTCGACATAATGTCTTATTCGGCCAAATGACCTATTTGGCCAAGTGTCCTATTCGGCCAAATGTCCTATTCGACCAAATGTCATATTTGGCCTAATGTCCTATTCGGAACAAATGTCCTATTCGGCCAAATTTTTCGGCCAAATGTCCTATTCGACCAAATATCCTATTCGGCCAAATGTCCTTTACGGCCAAGTCACATATTCGATCAAATGCTCTTTTCGGCCAAATGACGTATTTAGCCAAATGTCCAATTCGACCTAATGACGTATTCGGCCATAAGTCCTATTTGACCAAACGTCCTATTCACTTTTACAAGCAAATACAGGCCTTTTTGGTTCTCCAAAAACGCCCGGGAGTTCCAAAGATGCGATCTTCCTGATCAACCAAGTTCTGAACGATGTATAATGCGTGCATCGCTAAACATCCCAGCAGGTTCATTGAGCCGATAGGATTTTCCTCAACACTTTCACTAGCTACTACGGGCCTTTATGGTTCTTCAAACCGGCATGGAGTTCAGAACGTTCGATCTACCCGATCAACCAAGTCATGGACGATGTATCCGTTTAGCGCTTAATATCACAACAGGTTCGATGAATCGATACGATTTCATTCATTATTTTCACAAACTACAATAGGCCCTCCATGATTTGATGTTCTACGACTCGATATCGACTCGTGGAAGAAAATGATGCCATACTTAAATTATTTTCTAGGTTACTCTGATGGTTCTTTCGAACAATTTTCCGAGGAACTTTTTTTTTATTCTAATTTTCAGGATTTTCGGCTTTCAGTCACATGAAAATGTTGATAATTTCAAATCATTGCCAACGTTTCGATCCGGGGGTTTTTTATTCCTTTCATTATTTGTTAGGCACTCTGTGTTACTTAACCGCTACTGTGCCGAGATAGATTGTGGCATTCTGCTGCCAGAATCCACACCGAATCAATTTTTAGATTTTCCATTATCATTATTGTTGTCGTTGCTTGTCCATCTCATCGTGAGTCCATTGTATCCGTTTGTCCATGTCGTCTATCCAATGATCGTTGCATTGTTCGGTTGCCATTTATCCGGGTAACGTTGGAGGAATGCCTCCGAGAAGAACAAGTTGTTAGTCGTCATCAGGCAGCCGTGACGGTAAGGCGTGCACCCCAGAACGCCACCGTATGGGCTGCGGATCCGGCGACTGACGAGGGTTTGGTGGAGGGGCTGGGAATCGAACCCATGACCATTCGCTTGAAAGGCGACGTGTAGCCAACTACACTACGGGACCCCCCTTCCAAGGAACTTCTATTCCCCAACTTGATGTATGCAACTTTGGGGCCTTTCTAAAATTACGGAACGCTGTAGGGGGAAAGGGGCTCAGGTCGTGCGTTACAATCCATACAAAAAATTAAACCTTCCATACAAAAAGTGTTACGAGGTGGGGGGGGTGGTCTAAAAATATCAAATTTAGCGTAACGTAATTTTTGACAGAACCCTATGGGAAAACTCACACGAACCAAACCGATTTAAAATTCCAATCAATCAGCGAACACACGATTGCAAAATGAATATTACTCAACCCAACAGCGAACCAACAACGATTTATATCTACTGAGTGCTCCCAGGAGGAATAAGCGAAACCACAGATAGTGGGAAAAGAAATCAAGAGATGATTATGAACCGATGTGTATTGAGTGTACTCAATTATTTATTTTGCGGCCCGAATCTTTCTGCCGAATCCTCACTCACCACTCAATTGCGATTTCAATCGTATGCGATTCGAATGTTAACATATACTCGGCTATGCATCATTTGCTATTTGTGGGAAAGATTCGGTGATGAATTTTGTCTGTTTGTTTTTGGCATGATTCGTCACTAGCTGAAGCTAAACGAAGGACAATCTTAATTGAAAATATTGGAAGAGCTCGTGTACAGTTGTCGAATTTGTGAGTGTGTGTAAAGGTGAGTGAAAGAATAGCACTAAAAGAGTCAATTTTTCCCAAACCTGGATGTATGGTTGAGTCAATCATTTGATCATCCAAGTCCGTGTATGCAGAACAAATCGCAGGTTAACCTCATTGTCATTGTGCATCTTGACCCAAGATTATTTTGGAGCACCTTGGGCATTGGATCTCATGTTCATGGAAATTAGTATCATATGCTTATTACACCGGATTGGGCGGATTGAAAGCCTTGATTAGCTCAACTCCAGAACGATTAGGAGTACCATGAGCATTTCGTATTCTAGAAAATAGGCTTTGCATGATGCGTATATGATTATTGAACCAGATTGGGTGCATGCTAACGATGAGGACATTGGCCAAAACCTTGATTGATCTGGTAGATACCGCGGGTTGAACTCGAGAACGTTTTGGAGTACCTTGAGCATCTCGTATTCCTAAAAATTATTCACAGGCATAACGTTCAGGATGGATCAACTTGTCTGAGTGTGCAGAACTATCCAACAATGTGATTTAGAATTCAAACATGCCAGATTTATTTGCATGCTCTCAGAAGCGAAATCTTCTCAAAGTTTCGGATATCTGGGACTTCAGGGTATAGTGAAACTTGACATCTGATATTTTTCCTGCAAAGCCAAGTGGTGAGCATTTTTGCTGAAGAAAGTGGTGACCTATCTCTCTTCCGTAATTTTACACTGCCCATCTTAAACGCTGTGCATACATAACCTTCCTTGAAAACCACTCAGCAATCAGTTGGGGAGGTCATCCAACAGCTCAAAAACAAGGTAAGGATTGTGTCGGTGGGCCCGAAAAAGTGCAGGCTAGAACTGGAGTGTGAGAAATTTTGAGCCAGTACCATACCAAAGGCCACCTACAAAGTGATAGCCCAGATAATCTTCCACCGTCTAGTGAATGAGCTATCAATGAGGAAGCTATCAAGACGGTTTTGTTGACGCCGGTCGACTATACCAAATCTTTTCTGTAAAGCAAATGCCGTGAATATCAGGCCCCATCGTTCCATCTGTTTATCGATTTTAGTCGGCATATGATAGTATAGACCGTCTAGAGCTATGAAAAATCATGGACGAGAACAGCTTTTCCGGGAAGCTTAGGAGACTTATCAAAGCAGCGATGGACGGCGTGCAAAATTGTGTGAAGATTTCGGGTGAAGATTGTTGGCGCGACCGCCAAAGTAAGTGTCTCGTAAGAGGCTTTGCGCATCCTTTTGTCTTTGTTCCATAACTTTGGTTCTAGTTGATATTATACCGACAGTTGAATATGAATGGAAAGCTCGATAAATAACATTACTACTAACATTACAAACAAGCTATAATTATTCGACTACAGCACTGACAAGCACTTGCATTACAAATAACAAAAATGCATTTCAGCTATGGTATTGTGTTACGAAAAGCAGCACGTCGTGAAGAATCCATTAGAAAGAAGATCTAGGATGATTTTACCCCTGCTCAAAAGTTAACTTTCGAATGCAGACCTAATATTTTCCAGCTTAACAGGACAAATTGACAGGACAAAATTGAAAAAAAAAATTCTGGTACATTAGACGTAAACATTACACAGTTTTTAACAATATTGTTGCGAGTCTGTTCTGCTGTATAAAAAATAAAGAAAATAAAAAAATGATTATACTCACTTGCACAGAACACAGTCCCATTGAGTTTGTCTAAAATGTACCCATACTGTTCCAGGCACCGCTCCATCGAAACCAAATTATTTGTACTTTCCCTCAAGATGCTTGAAAACTGTTCCGTTCCGTCAACACCCCATCCAATGGCAGTACCAACGGATCTCTCAATCTGTTGCAAATCATCATCCTCCGCCGGCCATAAACAAGCCGGTCGAATCACCTCGTTGAATGTGAGCCTGCCGTCAACCTTCAGCACTGCCACGTCGTGCCGCAGATTTTTCATGTCATATTCCGGGTGGAGAATTATCTCCGCCACATCGAACGCAGTGTCATTCGGATTGTGGTTCCAGTCCAGTTCGAAGACCCCGGCTCTGATCGAAAGCACTGTCCGGTTCATCGTTTCCCCCTCGTGCCGACCGACAACGCAGTGCGCCGCGGTAATAACCGTTTGCCAGCCCACAATCGTACCCCCGCAGAGATAGTACATTCGATAGGGAGATAGTGTGTAATAGAGTGCCACGTGGAAGGGCCATCTGGCTGGAGGAAAATCGCTTGATCTCGTGCCACAATTGGGTTCATTTGTTAGCGTTTGATGGTCCTGCAGGGTCAATGAAAAACCACGAGTTGCCAGCTCACAGAAAAAGTACAACATCACCGCCGTTCGTCCGGATCGTGTGGTCATCGCCAACAGCAACTTGGGAGCGGGGCAGAAAAATACAATTGCAATAAAACGCGCACGATGATGCTCTTGTCCTGATGGGAATCGCTGCTACTAATCGCACGAGGGAATTCAGCCAACTATGGCCCGGAGGCGGGCCCTGACTTACTGGACTTGCAAATGGAACAAAACAACGCTAAGTGGCTGCTGGCGGTGGCCATCATCATTGCGAGCAGAAGCTGATACCCACATACCTAGTGGTGAGGTCATTAAAAGCTCGTTATTTGGCGCACGGCATAAACAGAAGCACTAAATAAAATTGAGCTATTAACCGCTTCCTGCAACAACGAATAACCTGCCAACCAACAGGCGACAGCAGTGTGGATGAGTGTTGCATTCAGCTCATGGTTTGTCGGAGATTTAGATTCATCTTCTCCTTTTGGTTTTTATTGCAATGCTGGAAAGTGTTAGGATCTTAGCCAGGAAAAATACTTTGATTTTAGAAATAACTGTACATGAAATGCCTAGAAATCCAATGAGATAGTTTACAAAATTTTATTTACAATGTGCCAGTACCAGAAGTCCAAAAGAGCTTTATAGATTATTGCTCCAAATATGATCATAACTGGTACGATGGCCACGGCCGGTTCACCTACTAAATTTAAATCCATGTAGCTAACATCGAAGAAAATATAACAAGAAGAAACCCTTTAGCTACCCCACCCGGATAGGTTCTTTTAGTTTGCTCGACTGAAAACAAATTGACACCCGTTTCCAGAGTATGAAATCTTATCATTCCATAAGGCATCACAAATTAATTTATTTCCAGAAGAACTAATTTCATAAAACTTCAGTGACATCCTAATTCGCCTTCTCCGGGTGCTGCGTCCTATTATTTTTCCGACGGGGGACGACGCCGGGCAAAGTTACGCTCGACAAATTCCCACAAATGGATCCTTTTCTAACAGCCCGAGCACTCAATGGATTCGGTACGGGCTCTGGGCTCTGCAACATATGTTTCCTCTTGTCAAGATTCAATTTGCGAGTGAAATCCTTTGCACTTCTTCCTTTTAGCATGCCCATTTCGGAAGGATTAACTTTGACAATGCACAGACAAAAGCTGACCTGTCACACTTCAGGAGAAATGGCTACAAATTTGTGACCGGTTCTTGAGTCGGGCTTCTTCGCAGCGCTTGGTGAGCATCGTGAGGCAGAGAACGGAGCAACTAAAAGATGAGTATCCCTTCCGGACGATCCCAAATTTGCTAAGGTAGTCAACTAAGGTAAAACTTTTCTCAGATCCTTTTTGCAACCATCATCTGCAGAGGCTTTGCTTTCAGCATTGGGCTATAGAGCAGGAACAGTGGGGCTGCTTCGAGAAAGTGGCAATGGTGAGTAGTGCATCGAATACGGTCAAGTTCGAATCGGAAGTGGTGCGTGATGAAACCCCGACAGCACCAGTAGGCAAGAGTTATCTAATTCAATTTCCCTTGTGAGGCTTCACCCACTGGAAAAATCTGATTTGGTTAAGACCTTGACCAACTTAGCTTGGTTGAAAACTGAAAGGGTTTGATTTTTTGTTGCTCAGAAACCAGGGATGAATCAAGTCGTGTGGAATAGGAACAAACAAAATAATTTTTGCACTAAAAAGCAATCAAAACATCGTACATTGCAATACAGCGAAAATTGTTTCTTAAGTATCATTGATAAAAGCACAACGCTATTGTAGAATTTCTTGTGGAAATTCGGAAAATGTTTCGTGGAAGTTAAGAGGGATTCCGTGGTAAATCAGAAACATGTCTTGCGAGAATTCAAAAGAATTTCTATTGAAAATTCGAAGGAAAAAAATCAGAAAAATATCCCGTAAATAGTTCCAAAGGGTTTGTCTTGTATAGAAATTTTTTCCGTCAAAATTCAGAAGAAAGAATCCTTTGGGAATTCCTGCACAAAATCAGAAAAATTTGGAAAAATTGGAAAAGATTTTTAGACAGACAGACCTGACAGACGAAACAGACAGACGAGACAGACAGACGAGACAGACAGACGAGACAAACAGACGAGACAGACAGACGAAACAGACAGACAGACAGACGAGACAGACAGACGAGACAGACAGACGAGACAGACAGACGAGACAGACAGACGAGACAGACAGACGAGACAGACAGACGAGACAGACAGACGAGACAGACAGACGAGACAGACAGACGAGACAGACAGACGAGACAGACAGACGAGACAGACAGACGAGACAGACAGACGAGACAGACAGACAGACGAGACAGACAGACGAGACAGACAGACGAGACAGACAGACCAGACAGACAGACGAGACAGACAGACGAGACAGACAGACGAGACAGACAGACGAGACAGACAGACCAGACAGACGAGACAGACAGACCAGACAGACAGACCAGACAGACAGACCAGACAGACAGACCAGACAGACAGACCAGACAGACAGACCAGACAGACAGACCAGACAGACAGACCAGACAGACAGACCAGACAGACAGACCAGACAGACCAGACAGACAGACCAGACAGACCAGACAGACAGACCAGACAGACAGACCAGACAGACAGACCAGACAGACAGACCAGAGAGACAGACCGGACAGACAGACCAGACAGACAGACCAGACAGACAGACCAGACAGACCAGACAGACAGACCAGACAGACAGACCAGACAGACAGACCAGACAGACAGACCAGAGAGACAGACCAGAGAGACAGACCAGACAGACAGACCAGACAGACAGACCAGACAGACAGACCAGACAGACAGACCAGACAGACAGACCAGACAGACAGACCAGACAGACAGACCAGACAGACAGACCAGACAGACAGACCAGACAGACAGACCAGACAGACAGACCAGACAGACAGACCAGACCGACAGACCAGACCGACAGACCAGACAGACCAGACAGACAGACCAGACAGACAGACCAGACAGACAGACCAGACAGACAGACCAGACAGACAGACCAGACAGACAGACCAGACAGACAGACCAGACAGACAGACCAGACAGACAGACCAGACAGACAGACCAGACAGACAGATCAGACAGACAGACCAGACAGACAGACCAGACAGACAGATCAGAACGTCGGCTATTTGTGCAGCGTTTTATCAAACCCTCGATGGGAGCCACCTATCAAAAAAAAATTTCAACTTGTATACAAGTGCGAAAAGCTTATTCTCATGGCTTGTTATGATTTGAAGAGATTTTTGCCTCTCTTTGATCGTTGTGCGTAATCTATTGAGAGCGATTTCCGCAAACCCTTTTTATAGGCTATCAATCGAAAATGCGGTCGGGATTTTGATAGCTCACTGGAGGATCCTGGTGACATCACCAACATAGTGCGGTCCAACTTTGTGGAAAGTCGAGAACAAAACCAAAATACTCTATCGCTTCGCTGATCAAACTGGCAAAATAATCGTACCAAGCAGGGTTTACAGAAATCGTGCTCAACGGATAACGAACAACGATAAAAGAAAGTCAAAAACTGTTACGAATCATGACAAGCCATGATAACAAATTTAGAAAACTTGTATACAAGTTTGTAAAAACGGAATCGAATAGGCAGCCACCACAGAGAAGTGATGATTCTTGCTTTTTTCTCGCTCATTTTGTGTTGAGAACGGCACAGCTGTGTAGAACAAGTTGAAGTGCAACATAAGAACTAGTGCTCCTTGCGTTTGAGATTTTTAAAAGAAATTTATCATGAGGTATAGCCTTCCAAATCAGTTCTTTATCATGACAGCTTGCGAACAAAGTCTCTCGCGTAAAGTCAATCCCTGGTACCAGGCGTATAACCGTCAAATCGTCTTACATATGTGTTCATGCTGGAATGATTCGATTATGACCTCTCCAATTTCGAATAACACCCTAATTTATCCTTTATACCCAGGGAAGTCGAGAAATGAGAAATGAGCAGTGAGAAATGAAAAGTTAAAAGTAAGAAATTCGAAGTGAGAAGTTAGAAGTAAGAAATGAGAAATGAGAGGAGAGACGTGCGAAGTAAGAAGTGAGAAGTGAATACTGGGAAGTGAGTAATAAGTGAAAAATTTGAAGCGCGAAGTGAGTAGTGTGAAGTGAAAAGTAATAAGAGAAAAATGAAAAGTTAGAAGTGAAAAGGATGAAGTGATAAGTGAAAAATGAGAAGTGAGAAATAAGAAATTCGAAGTGTGAAGTGAAAAGTGAATACATAGTGAGAAGTGGGAAGTGAGAAATTCAAAGTTCAAAGCAGTAGTGAGTAGTGAAAAGTTAGAAATTGGAAGTGAAAAACGAGAAGTGAGAAATGAGTAGTCATAAGTTAGATATGTGAAGGTATCAGTGAGAAGGGAGAAGTGAGATATGGGAAGTGAGAAGTGTGAAGTAACAAGTGAGTAGTGGGAAATTAGCAATAAGAAGTGAGAAGTTAAATGTGAAAAATTCTTAATGCGAAGGGAGTAGTGAGAAATGAAAAGTAAGAAGTGAAAAGTTAGAAGTTGGAATTGATAAGTGAGAAATGAGAAGTCGTAAGGGAGATATAAATAAGTGAGAAGTGAGAAATGAAAAGTGAGAAGTGAAATATTTAAATTGAGAAGTGAGAATTGCGAAGTGTGAAGTGAGAAGTGACAGATGAGAAGTGTGAAGTGAGAAGTGCGAAGTAAGAATTGAGAAGTGAGTAGCGGGAAGTGAGAAATGAGAAGCTATATAGAGGTGAGAAATTTGAAGTGCAAATGATTAATCATTTACATATTTGGTTTACATCTGAACCGATAACACTGAATCAACAATTTGACGCCACAATACACGGTTCGAGGCCGCATCTCTCTATCCTCAAATGCGCCCCACGCTCGCCAAGCCGTTTTGCACCTGGTCTGCCCACCTTGCTTGCTGTGCTCCACGCCGTTTCGTACCTGCCTCATCGGAAGCGAACACCATCTTTACATGGTTGCTGTCCGGCATTCTTATAACATGTCCTGCCCATCGTACCCTTCCGGCTTTAGCTACCTGCTGGATACTGGGTTCGCCGTAGAGCTGGGCGAGCTCATGGTTCATTCTTCGCCGCCACACACCGTCTTCTTGCACACCGCCAAAGACGGTCGTAAGCACCCGTCTCTCGAATACTCCGAGTGCTCGCAAGTCCTCCTCGAGCATTGTCCATGTTTCATGTCCGTAGAGGACTAGGACGATCTAATCAGCGTCTTGTACATGACACATTAGGTGCGGTGTAAAAAGTAATAATGAGAAGCGAAAAGTTGGAATTTTGAAGCGAAAAGTGATAAGTGAGATATGAGAAATCAGATGTGAGATATAAGAAGTTATAAGTGACAAGTGGAAAGTGAAAAATGAGAAGCGAGAAATAAATAGAGAGAAGTGAAATGTGAAATGTGAAAAGTGAGAAACTCACCCAAGTAGCACACGCAACATCTTCTAAAAAGCACCTTGTTCCTATTCTGTTTCATTAAAGGCATTGGAAAAACATCAAAGCACGAAAAAGTTGCATCAAGATGTCATAAACGTTCGAGTTGTGATCAATGTTTCATTAACATTGCAACGCAGTACGTGTTTGACATTTGGAAACAAACAACTAAAGCATACTGCACTTTATGTTGCAAACACGAAACAAAATCATCAAGTTGCATATTTTGTACCATGTAACTTCAATGCGTCTTTCAAAATTTATTTGTTTGTTCAAATTAAGTTGCAGGTAAGTTGTGTGTGTGTTCATGTTTAATTTAGCATCGTTCAACGTTTTGACAACTCACAATTTTTTCCGGTGATGGTGCAATCAAGTAACAGAAAACCCGAGTACAAAACTTCATAATCGTATGGTTTTTATGCTGAGTCAACATGCAGTCCCTTCGAAGTGTTGAATAGTGCTGTGGTAGAGTGAAGGACTATCAATCACAAGATCCATAAATCAAATCCAGTTTTATATTTCCATTTTTTGTTTTCGCTGTAGTATTTTGCAACATTATTGCAATTTTACTGCAATTGAAGGATGTTTCCGTAGGCTCCACCTCTTGCGCTTTTTAGATTGCAAGAGAGTTATATTTGATGGTACATACGCAAAGATTGATTCTTCTCGAACAGTTGCAACACAGTGAAATGTTTAGTAGTGAAACAAGTTGTGCTGCTTGGGTCAAATCTCCCTTCTCACTTATAACTTTTGAGATATAATCTCTGACTTCTCATTTCTCACTTATCATTTCTAACTTCCAACTTTTCACTTCTCACTACTACTTCGCACTTTGAATTTCTCACCTCTCACTTCTCAAAAGTGAAAAATGAGAAGTGGGAAGTGCGAAGTGAGAAGTGAGTTGTGCGAAATGAGAAATAAATAGTTAGAAGTGTAGTGGAAAGAGGAAGGTGAGAAGCGAGATGTGTGAAGAGAGAAGTAAGAGAGAGAAGTATGTAGTGAGAGGTGAGAAATGAGGAATGAGAAGTGAGTTGTGAGAAGGGAGTAGGAAAAAGTGAGAAGTGAGAAGTTGGGACCAGGGAACGAGAAGTAAGAAACGAAATGATTTCTCTAGCCTGCTTTCTTTTTTCTTCTTCTTCATCCTAACTCCCTTCTTTAGTCTGTCTTCTCTAAACTCACTTCTGAGTACACATCAACTCGCTTCTCACTTCCCACTTATCATCTCTTATTTCTCACTCCTTGCTTCTGTTTACGTCACTACTCACATCCTACTTCTCACTTCGCAACTATCACTACCCAATTTTCATTTCTTTTCTCACTTCTCATTTCTCACTTTCCACTACTCACATATTACTACAAACATCTCACTACTCAATACTCAGTTCCGTTTTTCAAAACTCGCTACTCACTACTCTGTACTTATTTCGAACATCACGTTTCTCACTTCTGAGCTTTCGCTGCGAACATTTTATTTCTCACTTCATTCAATAAGGAAACAAATTATAATTACTCGGCCAAACGGTATTCGGTCAAATATAAATGTGTTCCCTATCTCGATACCTCCCTAAGTCGATGGTCCCTTTAATATCGAGTAAGGGACAGCTCACTGCATTTATAATCTCATTTCCTTGATTTGGTGTTTGTAGGCGAAAATTTATTTCCCGGATGCTATGCTATTGTTCCTCTGGATAATTATTATCCTGCTTTGGCAATATCTATCGCTAACAGTATCTACACCCAGGAAATAAAGACAAATACTATTATAATTATTGTATAAAATCTTGGCATATACAATTCTATCAGCTTGTAAAACAGATACTATATTAAAATAATACAAAATTGTTAGCTTCCAATACAATGGTTTTATTGAAATCCTTCAAAATTATATATGCCAAAATTTTATACAGTTTTTGTAAGGTTCTTATGCAGAACTGTATAAAAATCTGCCATCCAATGATGTCCGATTTGACGAGAGCTCGAAAGCTGACTGTTTGAATTTTGGACTATTTGATTTATAATTATTCCGACGTAAGTTGTCCCATTCTGTAAGTCCATTCTCATGAAAAAAATTTCAATAGTACGTACAATTCCTTATTACACAGGATTTTGTTTTTACACGATTTTTTTTCGCTGGTATTTTTGATCGTGTGACTTCAATTTGCCACCAAACTCTTCGCAACATGTTTCAAAAAATCCAGAATAAATCAAAGAAAAATCACATGATAATTAATATACGTTAAACATTTAGGATGAGTGGAAAATTGAGAAAATGTAAATCGTGTAAAAACAGAATCCAGTGTATATGAAGATGAAGAACCAAAAATTAAACCATTTCATTGTTGAAAAATTATTGACACACAAAAAGAAGTAAATGAAATAAATTTAATCGAAAAATTAATCCGGCCTTCCTTAGCTGTGCGGTAAGATAATCAAATAAAGACCATGAAGGTGAATGGGTTCGATTCCCGGACCGGTTAAGGAAATTTTCGGATTGGAAATTGTCTCGATTTCTCTGCGCATAAATGTACACAGCAGTCTTCCCAAACGAACATCAAACACGCTGAGTACAGCTGTCCGTATACTTCATCTGTACCCTTGCTTCGTGTTTATACGTATACGCACGAAATGTATACTTGTACCCGAACTTGCGTTCGAGTTTCATTTTGTACCGATGTACTGTACATCTGTACAGTACACATGTACACTCTGGCTGTAAAATTTGCTGGTGAATAGCGTTCCAGACGCTTCTCAAACAAAGCAAATATAGACAGTGAACAAATTCATAGATGTGCGGATATAAGCAAATTTACACGGTGATGGCGAAAGGTAGAGGATCGTCCTCCTGAATCTACCGAACGAAATAGAAAATTCCGGAACTTTAGAGTGCGCCGCCATTCGGTTGTACAAAATCAAGTTGATGACCCCCCCACCCCCCTTTCCCTTGGGGAGTGTTCCGGAGATACAGGCCCACGACTGAGTCCGTCAACATACTCGGAGAGGCTCCAGGATGGTGTATGAGTCTGCAGAGGACGCCATTGCATCCCATCACCAAGTCGTTACGGGAAGAAGTGTCAACCGCTAATATGCGGGAAGAAAGCCCCACCATCATTGCACCGTAGTCACACCAAGCTGTAGCGTGGAGGAAAGCCAGCCGCTGATTGACGGGAAAGAAGCGAAGGATGGGACCCCCACCGAATAGACGAAGTCAGGTTAGCGTAGGTTAAAAAAGTGGGACAGCGTGGAAGAGTGTCGGAAAAGTCCGAATAAATGTAGCGAACGAAACCAAATAATGTGAGTTTTTCTGTGCTTCAGTGCGGTCATTCCTTGCGTCTCGAAATATTCCTTTAAGCATGCCGACCCTGAGGTGTATTGATAACAGGGAGTTTCAGGAAGGCTCCCCGCTGAGCAACCGGCAGTTACACACACAAAGAGCTGGTAGTCTGTGGAGGCTATTGCGTAATATGTTATGTATGGTATATTCCAACACGAAGCCGGTTTTTGACAAAAAAAAATGCTGTGCATCCATGGGGGCTGTGGATGAATTACGTGACGCTATATAGGGAGGAAGGGGATAGCCTCAAGGGTTACGATTCAGACAAAAGAATTAAATTGTCAATACATAATGTGCTCCAAAGAAGAGGACTGGATTCGCCCAATTTTATGTTACGTAATTTGTGAGCGGTTCCATAGTGCAACACGAAATGCTCTCTCCCGATGGAGCACTTCTAAAAGCGTGACAATACGCATTTTAGTTTTATTAGGAATACATTAACAGAGAGTCGAGAAATTGTTCCACTGATCTATGAGTATACAAAGTATTTATAATTATGCGCTTTCTTCCCTGTTGAGTGTACACGCTCAACAAAAGTTATATAGCGGTATGTGAATCGAAGTCAAATTTATCAACATCTTCTGTAAACTTAATTATTGTTTACGTGATGTTGGAAGCCCATGTCAGTTGGTTACCAACGTCATGAAAAAGTTTTGCAACATTAGAAAATTATTCGAAAAAAGTCTTCCAGATCCACCCACCACTGTGCATCTTTATTTCAGAGTGCACAGTTTTCGAATTCCATTTTGTTCATTCTCTTTGTCTCTTGCCGATTGACTCTCGGCCCTGAAAGCAAGTTTGTACATGTGTTTTGTACTTAAGTACAAGTTCGTTTAGGTAGGTACTGGGTATCCCTTTGTACTCGAGTACGTCAATAATCCATGTTCAGTGTTCAACACGAGTTGATGAAAATGTACTTGTGTTGAACATCACACATGTTCGTGGGAAGACTGGTACACAGTATAAAAATGTTACAGCAGATAGGATGTAACAAAAAGGCTCCGTCCGATTCGACTCACTTTTCCATCACTTTTTAAAATTACAGGTCGTCGTTACTATGGAGCTTGTATTCAATATTGCGTACAAGAAAAAGTTGGATGTAAAATTAAAGGCTATTGAACATAAAAATATGGGTTCAAATATTTCCATAGCGTGTAATTTTCAGAATTTTTAACTGTGTATCATCGTGTTAGTCTGATATACAAATGCAAACATGATAACATCACTTAGAAACCTCGCAGTTAATAAATGTGGAAGTGCTCAATGAACACTAAGCTACGAGGCGGCAATGTCCCAGTGGTGAGTGTAACGCCAATGAGAAAAAGAATCCGCCAAAACAAACAAACAACCATGCGTTCACCATTATTTCACTTACAATTGAGTAATTTTACACCACTATTCGGGCGTTTTGCCCCAGACCTATTTTTAGAACATATTTTATATGGTTTAGAAAGTCACAAAAACCTGGTTGTTTTGAGTAGATGTAGCTTGTTTTGTAAATTTTGCATCTGCATGTTGAAATGGTTCGGTAGTCTTGTTTGTTTATATTGGTGAAAACATCGTAAAAGCTGAAGGGTGTTGGGTGTTGCATGTTGGACTGTTCACCCCTACGCAATTATCACTACAAAAGATCTGCCTTGGTGTGGTCTTTCTTATGTGTGTACATAATTTGTGAGAAAGGTAAAACGTTAGCCACCCACTGAATACAGCAACGCCAACCCTGTTTGTCTTTAATCTTTTCCCAAGTAAGTTTATGCAAATACAATCATCGGACTAGAAGAAAATTGAATAACCCTACGCACACAATACAAGCCATGGGAACGTCCAGTTCGAGCGAACTTGATGCGTCCACCCGAGGAGTGCTCTCCGGTCATTGTCGCCCCCATTCGCATAATGCAATCAACTTCTAATCAACTTATTCTCCTCTGCGAAACACGCAAAGCAGCACAATAACAACTTTGATGTAAATTCAGTTAGTGACACATTGTGAAAAGTTGTTCCATTTCCCGGTTTGGTCGTTCTGTTCCGTAGCATTAGGCTTCCAGCAGTTGCCTTTGTCTGTCCGGGAAAATAAATGGCCTAAACAAAAGGATACACCATTATCCAGCTCCACTCGGACGCGCAGTCCGCCCCCATTGCCACTGTGTTTGTTTCAGCCAACAGTCGACTCGGCTCGCTGGAGGAGGGCGGGTTTCACTAATGGCTGATTTGAATTTCCTTCCACTGTGATTCTGCGATTCACGGGGCCTCAAATTGCATTATCATACAGATAAATATAAATGAGAATGTGCCCATTAGAAAATGTTGCTTCCGGTTGAACAATGCCTTCTTCGTTTGCAATGGTCAAGGAGGTCAGAGGGCGAAAGACCGTGGAACCTTCCTTAGTTTGGCTTTGAAATTTAGCTTGGAAAAGAATATACAGGAATTTTATGTCTTAGCTAAGAGCAAACTTGCAAACTCGGCTTGGTTCGTACTACCATCAGAAAGCAGAATCCAGAAGGAAGAAAAAATAATTCATTCATCTGCAGATGAAAAAAAATAATCATTTGAAATGTATTCTCTAAGGGTATGTGTTGTCGGATTGAAAGTTTTAAAAACCTTGATTATCACTTTCAAAGATTTGTTCATAAATGATTCAAAAATAATATTCAGATTAAAAATAGAAGAGCTTGTGCGTAGTTCGTAGCTGCACTTTGTCGCCAATGCAGTCATTTTCCACCTGATAAATCAATATCCTCGTTCTCATTGGATCTCTAGTAACAAACTTTTCAATCAGTCCTACATTCACCGCAAATTTTAGATTTTTGCCGTATGAACGACAGATGTTCCCTTCGACAGTTGATGTAATTCATGATTCTATGTCCTGTTTCGTATCGTCTTCAATCTGCACCCTACCATAGATAGTATGTAACATATTCCTTCCTCAAAAAACTCTATATTCGACTCTGATAAACTAACCTCTAATTAAAAAGTATTGTCGAGCCGTCGACAATGTTCCGTTCTTGTCCTAACTTTAAAATTCTATACGATAATCCCAATAAATTTGAAGCCAAACTCATAAACAAGAAAAGCTTGTAATCTTATCGAAACCATCGCATAACCTTAACCCTTAAATGCGCAATGTTGTTTTAAAACAACAAACCGAAAATATGTTCAATGTTAATAATAGTAATGGTTATTTACGTTAAAAATATTTCCGACGATTTCTAAAAAAATCGCCTTGCGCCTTTAAGGGTTAAACATATAAAACAAAATCGATTAGCTTAGATAATTATGGGAGCCACTTTTCACCAATGAACCTGCTTATACCCTTCAGGTGCCCATAAATCTACAAGAAGGATACCCACATTTCTTTCATCTGGGCCCCACATCTTTCAGCGCGGAATGGCGGCCGAGAGAAAACATCGGCGCAATTAAAAGGGCAGACCGGTGGTGAATTCCTTCGCCGAAGTGTTTCCAGAATACAAATAATTTAATTGAAAAGGCAAGCTGTCGGTCCGTTTTCTGGTCCGGTATTTGGGTCAAGGGGTCTAACGATTTCCGGGAAGAGTGATGCTTCTTCCCTTCTCAGCCGACGTCAGGGGCGTTTATCAAGCATAAAACCGTTAATGGGAATCTTTCATAAATCAACGATTTTGTCCCGTTTTCTTAGCAGGTTGGACGCCGGCAGTTGGTCGGGAAAATAAAGTACCCACGGCCGCACCATTTGTCATTCCCCCGGTTTACTTTGTATGTATTTTTTTTTTGTCGCATGCCTTTATTACTTCTCCGTGGTGAGACTAATTTATTCATTACTTAATGTTGTGCAAATGAGAGAGGGCTTGTGTACCGCAAAGCCACATGAAATACCGACTACTGGCTTTTTTCAACCGAGTTCATAATTCCAGGTGGACAGATGGCTCTCTTTATTAAGTGTACGTTGGGACTGCAACAGTAATTCCGGTTTTGATTTTACTGGTGTCGTAAAAGGACACAAGAAAGCAAACAAAAGATTTATGTTTGCTAAAGCCACCATTTTTCCAACTAACTTTTTTACTCGAATGATTTACTTATCGTGTTGAGCCATAACTTTTAAGCTCGAACTTATCATGCTGTAATTGGGAACAACTCAATAACTCAAGAACAGTAGCTAAAAAAGTTATTACTCATAAGCTCGCGATTTCAATGTCTATCAATACAAGAATTTGTATGTTGCTTAACAATCACGATGATACTCTTATGTCCAGAGAAGACGAGAATATTTAAATAACAAATTTTTAAAACGACTTATCTGCTTTTGTTAGCAATGATTCAAACGTCGATTTGCGAATCTGAAAATTTTATATTGATTTGCTATTGGTATTGATTTAGTATAGTACGCTTTACTTTGTGTACTGATATAGCTTCCGTCGCCATCCAGCCAAAGAAACTAGGAAAAGAGCTAGGAAAATCGAGTTCAAGAGGCCACATACGGTATCGTTCCGGATCAGAACCCATCTCAGTTAGTGAGCAATGAATTTACCATCTAAGCAGCATAAAAAGTCCAACCAAGGAAAAGGTTTCTCTATTCTAAACTACTCTAAAATTTGATATCCTAACTACTACGCAGAAAAAAAAATATGAAATTTAACAAGCGCATATTTCAAAATAACACGCAAATTGCATGATCGGAACGGCGAAAATCGTTTAATTTTACATGTTTAAATGTTACACTATTTATAATACTATGCGTATGATTTTGCACGATTTAGCGTGTAATAATGGCGGATTTAGCCACAGCAACGGCAGCAACGAGCACCGGTTGAGAAAATTTCCAAGGCAACCTCGCTGTTCAGTAGTTCGCGGTCGCGATTTTCCGTATTTGTAATTGCAAAAGGTTTCTGAAAATGAAAAATAATATTAAATGCCTCATGTGTGAAGTACTGTGCAACAGTACAGAGTAATATTTAGTTCACATTCGTGTAGCCTAGATGTACCAGTTGTGGCTATAGCACCAGTTGTCGCACTAGTGCTTTATATGCCAAATGGCCAATAAAATCACCGCAAACCATGTTCATATCGATAAAGCATATTCATACACACAAAAAACAAACATGGTTTCACAGAATGTTTTGCACTTTCTTCTTGAAAAGTGCTTGATTTCTTTAAAATTGAAAATGAAATTAGTCTCGTTAAAAATTACTTTTTTATTTGAGAGTTTTTCTTTCTTCGGTTCCCAACGATAAATAAAAGTACTTCCATTCAACCTGAAAATTATTAAACCTTCATACACAAAACGATATACTAGATGTGTAAGAAGAGGAAAGAAAACATCATGCTATTTATTTCATCTATCTATTCCTTTTCTTCTCAGGGCAGAAACGACAATAAAAACAAATCAGCAGCGATTTAAGTCAGCCGTCACTGCCACCGGCAGAAGTTTTTGTTTTCTAATATGTGCAGTGGAGTTGTTGATCACATCTACGGAATCAAGAGGTAAGTTGCATTTTTACTTATTTGAAACGATGCAGCCGGATGACACACAGCTATGCTTCTGGCTCCAGCATAAAATTCACGTTATTATTTTGCTGTTGGCGTTATTTTCTGATAAAATATTGTTACCAAATGTTCAAATTTGTTTTACGCCGTACTAACCGTGTTGTGTTGAATTACATTTTAATTGAAAATGGAACACATTTTTCACGGCACGGAATTCGTGGTACATAACGAAAATAGTAATAAATTTATACAAATCGCTTAACAACAATTACTCCATCACAGAAAATTAGTCCTGAAATGATGTTTTTGTTTACTAATTTTGAATTGTCAGTGGGGCCCACCGCGCGCTAACCCCAGAGATGCTAGCCACCATTTTTTCCCATTGGAGAGATAGGCAATGACAGTAGGGTGAAACGATGCAGTTCCGGGTACCAGTATGTATACTAATTCTTATAGAAAAAAGGGTATCCAATTCCGGTGCGTCAATATTTTGAATGGAATTGGGCAATATGACGATTTTCATGCAAGATTTGCTATTATTTCTTACAGATTCGGTTCATGACTGGAAAACTATGGCGCGTTTTAAAATCTACGAGAGTGGCTGGGGTCGCTGGATAATGGCCCGTTTACATATGAGCTAGTTCTAGCCGACAATGCACTATCCGACAATACTAGCACGATATTAGCATACTGTAAACACTATTAGCAGATGACAATTCCTGTTTACATTATGCTAATTTCGCGCTAGTATTGTCGGATAGTGCATTGTCCGCTAGAACTAGCTCATATGTAAACGGGCCATAAGCCACGCCGGTTTTGGAGGCTGCAAGTCATAACACGACGATTAACACGAATGAGGACATCCTGCTGCATGAGCGCCTATAAACCTGCTCAGTTTAATAAATTTTAGGTTTAAAATAAATTGAATATGGAATAAAATTTAAAGAATGAATAAATTTAATTTATAGAGAAAAGCATGAATGGAGGAATGAGAAAAAAACAAGCTTTTTGGGGAAATTAAAACTTCGTTTCAGATTGAAAATATTAAACTTTTTTTTCTACAGTGTGACTATTTTGATTTGACAATGTTGTTTTGAAAGTTTTGTGCTTTTATTTTCAGAGTCGCATGCCACTTTTGGGATATGGGTGTAGAAAAGTTTTCGTACTTTTGTTTGAAAGAAACGGAACTCTACGAAAAAGAACCAACGCAATTTTTTATTTTAACCAATGTTTTTTTTTTAATTTCATGAATGATTGTTCTGTCTGTGTATGATACGTCTGTGTATAACACCTTTAATTTCCTCCAAAACAAGCAAAGCATAATTTTAAAAATTAATTTTGCTTAATTTTTGACGTCCTTTGCACCAATTGTCGCACTAGTGGTCCCAATTTGGCCAGTCCCATAAGAAAACAATGGGATTTTCCAAATAAGGAACCAAAATTAAGAATATTGCCACAACTGGTGTATGCGTTCCTATTATGGATTTATCAATTTTGAGGGTAATTTTAATTTTATTGTGGTTAATTTTATTGTGGTTTTCACAGCTGTTCTAAGGAGCAGGAAGTAAAACCTTTCGCTTGATATATAAAGTCCAACCACTTATTTTTCACTTATTTTTTTTTAAATAGTTGTTCTTATGTATGGCGACAATTGGTACACCAACCCTACATAGGAACGGAAAAGTGTTCGAATGCCCGTTTGGTGAATGCGAAAAAACATTCGATTCCTTCGCATCGTTCCGAAAACATATTCGGTTCCAGCATATAAAACCAATTGCCGAAACCAAGAAAAGTGTCCATTTGTTCAAGTGTTCTATAGCTACATGCGATTTTGCAGACGAGAATTTAAAAAAAAAATTAGAGGCATGCTTCCAACCACATTTCCTCCGACGCCCGTGTATTGTCCCCTTAGGTGTCCGACTAGAAAACCATTTGCTACTAGTAATAGCCCAAAAAATACACTAAATGTATGCATGCACATAGGTAGAGGTTCAAAAGCGGGATTGCCTCAAAGTCAGTGGAAAAATCCAATTTTGATCAGGCGTAGTAGTAAAAGTAGTAAAATTCTTCTTTATTTAAACATTTTTTGTTCTACAATTATTTTTAACATGTACAGTGATCGGCCGGCTTGGCCCTCCAACTTCGATTTTAATTATTATTATTATAGAGTTTTGGCACTTCCTCAGCAAGCGTGCTGGGAATTTTCACCTACCCCGGGCAATCTGAATGCCAAAGGGGATTAGGCTCTGTGGATCTCATTCGCCGGTTGACTTAAAATCCTATAATAAACGTTTGCACCGGATGTATTAGTTATGGTGGTTCAGGAATCTTCTTACGATGCTGCAAGTTCCAAGAACCACTGTCTTTTGGATGCTATGGAGGTTATGAGATAGTTCCAGCTCTCCTAAGGATCTCAGAAGAAATTTCGGGACGATTCCGGTTGCTGGGATAACAACCGGAATTATACGCACGTTTTCCAGGTGCCACATCTGCTTCAACTCCTCCGCCAAGTCGTGGTACTTCGTTATCTTGTTGGAGAATGTTGTTTGGACATTATGGTCTAGGTACAGCAATGTCGATGAGGGTTACCCGCTTCATCATTTTGTCGTAGACCACAATATCGGGCCGATTGGCACGAATGAGGACATCCGTTATGATCTCGCGATCCCAGTACAGCTTCACGAAACTATTTTCCAGAACCGGGACAGGCACATATTTGTAGTAGGCGACAAACTGGTTAACAAAGTTGTGCTTTAAAGCAAGCTGTTGGTGCACAATCTTGGCTACTTCGTTATGACGACCGAGATAGGCTGAATCAGCTAAGGCTGAACACCCGGACACGAAATGTTCGATCGTCTCTCCTACTCAATTGCACTTCCTGCAGCGGTCCTCCACGTTTTCGTGCAATATATAGTGCCGATAGTTCGTCGTCGCAATTACCCGGTCCTGGATGGCTACCATGAATCCTTCAGTTTCCGAGAAGAGTTCACCCCGCACCAGCCACGTATTCGACGCCGCTTTGTTGATATATTCCAGCTCTTGTTGATGGGGGTGCGTCCCATGTAACTCCTTCTGCTTCCACGATGCGATCATCTCGTCGACAGATTTGATGTCGCAATTCAGCTGATAGTCCTCCTGCGCCAGATGCAGGGCACTGAATCCGTGGTCAGCTTCACACACAGCGCGATAGATTTCCTGGCGGTTCTGGCTTTCCACGAAGTATCTTCGCAACTGCTGGATCTGGGAAACACATAGTGTTTGTATATCGGTGACGCCTCTTCCTCCTACTGTACGTGGCAGGGTGACTCTCTCAATGGACGATTTTGGATGGCGCATGTGATGCTTAGTGAACGCCACTCGTACTGCTCGTTCTAACGCCTCCAAGTCAGTCTTGGTCCACTTCACCACCCCGAAACTGTATGTCAACAAGGGCACAGCGAACGTGTTTATCGCCTTCACCTTGTTGCCGGCCGATAAGAGGCTCTTCAAAATACCGTTGACACGATGCAAGAACTTTTCCTGCAGCTCTTTCTTGATCGTCGTATGGCGAATTCCTTTCAGTTGCAGGAAACCTAGGAACTTGTACGTTTCGCCTTCAACCATGTTTCGAATCTCCTCCTGTTCGTTGGCGCGGAAACTGTCGGCATCCACCAGGTGATCCCGGTGTAGATGTATGCATCGACATTTATCGATACCAAACTCCATCCGGATGTCGTTGCTGAATACCGTTACGAGCCGCAGAAATTGGTGCAGCTTCTCCACAGATTCCGCAAACAGCTTCAAGTCGTCCATAAAGAAGGTGTGGGTAATGTTTGTACTCCTTTCCCCACTCTTCAAATGATAGCCATAGTTGTGTTGGTTGAGTGCTCTGCTAAGAGGGTTCATGGCAAGCCAAAACCATAGAGGACTAAAGGTATCGCCTTGGAATATGCCCCTCCTGATGCTGAGAGTCCTGGACCGTAACACCTTTTCTCCGTCGGTAATGTGTAGGGATGTGCTCCACATCCCCATAGCGTGCTGCATTAGCCTGATGACGTTACCGTCTATCTTATACAACTGCAGTACCTTAAGAAGGTACGAGTGAGGTACTGAGTCGTATGCCTTTTTATAGTCGATATACGCCATGCTCAGGTTTCTTTGCTTGTGGGAGGCCTGCCCAACAACGACTGCATCAATGATGACCTGATCCTTGCAGCCTCGTGTGTTACGTCGACAACCTTTTTGTTCCTCGGTCATCAGGTTGTTAACGTCGCAATGGTTCTGCACCCTCCTCGCTATTACCGATGACAGCACTTTGTACAGACTCGAAAGGCACGTTATTGGTCTGTACTTGGCTGGGTTCAAAGTGTTCCGATCCTTCGGCAGAAGATAAGTGACACCCCTAGTGATGAATTCCGGTAGCTGCCCGGGGTTATCTAGTACCGTATTGAAGCATTCCGCCATCCGCCCGTGGACCGTTGTGAGTTTTTTATACCAGAAATTATGCACAAAATCGGGTCCTGGTGCAGCCCAATTCCTGGTATACTGAGTAGCCTCACATATGTCTTGGGCGGTCACGTTGATAGCGGTCATGTCTCCAATTCCACAATATTGCTTGCCTCTCAGGAGGCGCTAGTGTTTTTTTAAATTTGATAACCTAACTATTATGTACACTAATATTTACAATAAAAATTTGATAACCTAGATTGGAACTAGCGCCCTAAGCGCTTGTTGGTCCGAGTGCAAGCAACGGGCAAAGTTTAGGGGATTTGGAGTGGGTGAAAATGATGACCTGGGTCTTCGCCGCGTTGATACAGATCTTCCAGCTGGTGAGGTACTCTGTCAGGGCATCCAGGCCTCGTTGGAGTTTTGCCACTAGCGCTCTGATCACTCTACCGTTGTAGACGATGGATGTGTCATCTGCGAACAGAGACAGAATGCCGCCTTCTGGAGGTTCTGGCATGTCGGAGGTGAACAGATTGAAAAGCAGGGGCCCGAGGATACTGCCTTGGGAGACGCCTGCGACGATGTTGTGCGCATTGGAACTCGCTCCGCTGATTGAGACCCGGAATGTCCTTGCCGACAGGTAATTGTTGATGATTTTCACCAGGTAGCTGGGAAGATTGTAGCGTTGTAGTTTGTACACCAGGCCATCATGCCATACATTGTCAACTGCCTTCTCGATATCGAGTAAGGCCATGGCGGATGTTTTCGAGACAAACTTGTTCCGTCTGAGGACGTTGGTAACTCGGGTCAGTTGGTGTACAGTTGACCGACCGCGTCGGAAGCCAAACTGTTCCTCGAGCAAGATGTTGAGATTTTCGGCAGACTCAAGTAACCGATGATGAATAGCTTTTTCGAATAGCTTGGATAACCCTGAGAGAAGGCTGATGGGTCGATAACTTTTAGGAGAGGAACGATCCTTCCCAGGCTTCCGGATGGGGATGACTTTCGCTGACTTCCAGGACGATGGGAAGTAGCTGAGCCGGCGACACTGATTAAAGATCAGCGAGAGGTGCTCAAAGAACGGAGCACTCATATGTTTGAGCTCGAGATTCAGGATGCTGTCGAAGCCTGGGGCCTTCATGTTCTTCGACGATTTGATATAGGCCGTCAATTCGCCAGCTGAGATCTCCAACTCCTCCGAGAAGTCGTTGGGAATCAAATGGATGATGTTAGCATGCTTGTTGACGGCTGCTTCGTGTGGACTGACGATGTTCTGCCCAAGATTGTGTGAGCTGACGAAGTGACGACCTATTTCAGCGACCTTCTCTGCAGGTGTTATCAAGTGATCCTTAGAGCCATTATTGTCTAGTGGGATCAAAGGTGGAATGGGCCGAGGCTTAGATTTTAGAATTTTGGTCATTTTCCAAAAAGGCTTAGCATAATCTGGGAGAGTGCGGATCTTATTCGAGAAGTCGTTATTTTTGAGGTCCACCATTCTGGCCTTGATAATTTTTGTGATTCGATTGCAGCGTGCCTTAAGCTCAGGCAGTCCTGTACGCTGGAACTGCCTGCGAGTGACATTCCGCAATCGAATCAAATCTTTGGTGAGTGTATCGATGTTTAAGGAGTTGCTTACCTGCCGAGCCTTCGGGACATGCTGCTCCCGGGCCACCGAGATTGCCTCTTCGATGGCGCACAGCTGGCGGTCGATACTTTCTGGCGTCTCCGGACGCATCTCGTAATCGACGATGTTGTCGACGCACTGCTGGAACCGCTGCCAGTTCACTCGATGGTAGTTTCGCCTTGTTAGCTCGTGCCGATTTACTGAAGATCCAACCTCAGCCACCACCGGATAGTGGTCCGAGCTAAGTTCTTGGAAGACGACCGGCTGGGAAACGTGATCGTACATGTTCGTGATGTAGATGTCGAGCGTAGCATGAGCCCCGGACCGTGTCAACCGGGTAGGGCTGTCAGGGCTCAGGATGGTGTAGTGGCCCTCTAGCTCGTCGTTGGACCAGACGACTCCGTTCCGGTTGGAGACGGTGTTTCCCCACGATTGGTGCTTTGCGTTCAGGTCTCCGGCGATGATGAACTGCCCCTGCCGCCGAGCGAGCTTGACTATGTCCCTTCGTAGCTCAGCCGCCGAGCCATCGTCGACTTTGGCTTGTGTGGTACAGTAAGCCACGATGAGAGTGACGACTCCGACAGAAGTGGTGACTTCCACTCCAACGGCTTCGATGAGTTTGAGCTTGAAGTCCGGCAGCAGGCGGCAGGCGATGGTGCTTCGCAAGGCGATTGCCACTCCTCCCCCTCTGGAGCTTGTTCGATCGAACCTCACCAACCTAAAACCCGGAATTGTTGCACTTACCTCGGGCTTCAGGTGGGTTTCGGTGATGAAAGCCGCGTCAATCTCCTTCTCCTGAAGGAAATCGCTGAGCTCGATGATTTTGTTCTTTAGTGAGCAAGCGTTCCAATTGACCAGACCCACCCTAGCAGCCATTTTCAATGACGAACATGCCCAGGGTGAAGATCTGGTCGAAGCGAGTTTTGCAACCGCGTAGTCGCGTTGCCAGTTGGGTGAAAATCGGAACTAGCTGCTCCGATGTGTAGAGCGGTGGGTCGCCCTCGGCCGGAAGGCGCTCATTATCCTGACAACGGAATCCAGGGGGGGGGGAAGCGGGGGCCATTCGCTGGTGGATGGTGTTGGAGCTTGAACTGATGCTGCAGCAGCCGCCAGCCGTTTGTGTGGCTGCAAAGGTGGAAGAATTGGTATCGCTCGCCGGGGAGCCGGGATGGCCGGAAAGTTCACCTCGTTGAGAGCAGGAACTCGGTTCTTTTTCGGCAGGGACCTGGTGGAGGCTTTCTTCCTGATTTCCAAAAACGCCGCCCGCTTTGGACAGTCCTTGGTTGTGGCCCGATGCTTGTCGCCACAGTTGGCGCATTTGGGATCAGCAACCTCCATCTTGTCGCACTCATCGGTCGGATGGAGCTCGCCACATTTGTTGCAGCGCGGCTTCATGCGGCAGTTCCTGGTGCCGTGCCCGAAATTGAAGCAGTTGGTGCACTGCGTGACGTCGCGGTGCACTGGCCGATATCGCTCCCAGTCAACCACGGTGTAATTTATAACGCCGACCAGCTTCAGATCCTTCCACGTGGTGGAGCCGTGCTTCAGGTGGACCAGGTAAAGCTGGTCGCGATATCTCCTCGTCTTGTCGTGGCGAGCGATCTTGTGCATGGCCACCGGTTTCAATCCGCAACTTTCGAGCTCAGCTTTTAGCTCCTCTTCCTTCATGTCGTGGAGTCCTCGCAGCAAAGCCTTTAGCGGCTTCGTGCCGGGGTGGTCATGAGTGTAGTACTCATACTTGTGGACCTCGAGGAACTCCACGACGGATTGATGATGGTCCTTGTTTGCCGGCATCACTTTCACGCCCTCGCTGCAGAGCCGAAAAGTACATTTCAGCCCCTTAGCGATCAGCTGGCGAATTTTTGGGCGTAAATCCGGCAGATCGCCCTTAACAAACACGGGCGGGCACTTCTCCTTCCGCTCCGGTTGCACCTGCGGCAGCTGCGATTGCTGCTTTTTCCTCTTTTTCGGCGGATTGCCGGCGTCATCAAGCGGCAACGGCGAGAACACGTTGCTCTGCAAAAGCTGCTTGGAGGGGTTACCCGCGCCTCCAAGATCAGTGCGCTTAGGCACTTTGCCAGCGACCGAATCGGCCACCGAGTCTCCCATAACGGGTCCGGGAGAAAATAACGCCAACGCGACGAAGCGAAAACGTAAATAGCGAACGAACGAGAAAAAACACTTGAAAGTTTGCCTGCTGATAGCAAAGGGGCTGAAATGTACTTTTCGGCTCTGCAGCGAGGGCGTACAAGTGATGCCTGCAAACAAGGACCATCATCAGTCTGTCGTGGAGTTCCTCGAGGTCCACAAGTATGAGTACTATATTCATGACCACCCTGGCACGAAGCCGCTCAAGGTTTTGCTGCGAAAGCTCCACGACATGAAAGAAGAAGATCTCATTGCGGAATTCGAGAGCTGTGGCCTGAAGCCAGTGGTCGTGCATATAATCGCTCGTCATGACAAGAAAATGAAATATCGCGACAAGCAAGGTGTACTTTGCATGAGTGGGGAGTTGTTTAATAAGCGGATATCCGATGCTATCGGGTCCTGCTTTTAGATAGAGCGAACATGAGTTCTTTCATGGACAAAGGCCGATCTAGAGGTGATGGAGTTGTTTCCGCGTGCGTTATCAGTTTTTGTATGTGGGGTATTTCTCTGAGTGTAAGCTTGCGGAATTCTTGTGAGTAGCTGTCCGTTGAAACTAACGATGCGAAATAGTCTCCTAGTGCCTCCGCTACTTCTGTAGGATCGGATATGATTGATTGCTCTACTTCCAAATTGATGCCGTGGTTCTCCTTTTCCCGCTTATAGCATTCACCTTATTCCACAGTTCCGTTGAGGATTGAGATGGATTGATGGAATCCAAGAAGTTCTCCCAAGATGTTCTTTTAGCTTCCCTGATGATTGCTCGGCATTCGATATGTTTCTCCCTGTAGTTAGAGAGAGCTTCTTCTCGGTCGGGGTGATTTACCGGGAGTCTTTTCAACTTTCTGAGTGCCTTCTTCCTCACTTTGACTGCTCGTCGGGAGTCAACCGACCACCATCTAAGGGCCCTTCTCCCGGGTCGATTACTGGTCCTTGGGACGGTTTCCGAAGCCGAGGAGCGAATAACTTCGGCGAAAGATTGGATGTCGGTGGGGTTGTAATCCCTCAACCTGGAGCTAATGATGCTGGCGTAAGCATCCCAATCTGCTTTTTCGTATCGCCAGCGAGGCCTGATAGTTGCCTCGGGCGTGGCAGCGTGAAAGGTCATTTGGATGGGATAATGGTTACTGCCATATAGGTCAGTTCCAGCCTCCCATCGGACCTCAGTAGCAAAAGACCGACTGACTGCTGAGACATCGATGGAGGTATGAGAATGTCCAAAACGTTGAGGCACCGTCGTTCAGCACGATTAGGTCGTTTGAACCGATGCAGTCGATAATGGCGTTCCCTCTGGGGTCGGCTCGATCCCCTCCCCACGCTGGGTGATGCGCGTATAGAGCACAAACCTACCGATAAGAGGGGCAAACTGTTATATCAATGACCTCAGCTCGATAAAATAGGCGAATATCTGTATATTCATGTATATTGTATGAATGCCAACATGTTGTTTATTGATTCTGTCGTTAATCAAAGTGCAGTGAAAATCCAAAGCTACTTTGATAATTTTTACTAAAATAGTTAGACTTTGAATCACCAGTTGGCGCTGTACTATAGAAAATTTGTTCGCCAGCGACTTGTATGGGATATTCAAGAGTGGGCTATCTTGTACTTAAAAATCTTTGGTGGGGTGTTGGAGTGTTTTTGATAACCTCGTCGATTTTGCCTTTCACGTTATTAATCGCTCCACATGGAAGGTAGCAGTTTATAATTGTGATGCTTGTAAAGCCTTTAATTCTGATGCCGACGATGGGCAAGTCAGAGTCGATCTCTACGGGGTCGAATGGGATCCTCTGAAGAATTCCAATGGCAACGGAGTGACGAAAGTTGCAACCACTTTTGATGTACCATTTGTATTTTCCTCCTAACGATCTATCCATCGCGTCGACCGATACTTTGTTGACTTCTTGTAATGCTATGACCCAAGGCAAGCTGGCGTGGGTCAACAGTTCTAAATTCGGGAGGTTGTTCCAGAATCCGTTTATATTCCACTGTAAGCAGAAATTAGAGGGTTTCGGCAGCGCTGGTGTGGAGAAGGTGGATGGAGTGGAGAAAGACCGTTCGACTAAGCTCTCGTTCCTAGAACTGGGGTTGACGTGGTGGGACTTACGACCCAAGACCGGGCTACGGAACTTGGGCTGCCCAAGCTCACTGAGGCTGGAGTTTTTCGGTCTCTGCGGAGAGCTAGACGGGAAAAAAGGCTCGGCTTGGGCTGCCCAAGCTCCTCCGCTGGGAGGAAGGATGGGTCGCTTCGTGTTCGACGAGGGAAAAATGGTTTGGCAAGCGGTGATAGCGAGCTGGATGGGCACGAACAAGGCGGTTTACCACCCGTGGTCGGTACCGTTGGTTGACCAACCACGGGCTTGAAGAAGTGGATTCGGCTCCAATTCCGAGGTTGGGGCCGAGGGCTTGCCTAAGAATTCGGTCGTAAATCGATGAGTCGGATAAGGCAGCTTCGGGTAGAGAGTAGTATGGTTTTTTAACGGTCGGTGATGCGTTTGCTACAGTGTAGTTCGTAGCCGATGATGACTCAGTTTCTTTTGGATGGGAGCGCGACATTGTTGATTATAGGATGATGAATTACCGGTTTGATTTCTGTTTTGTCCTCTTCTGCTGCTGCTGCAGATTTGCTGTGTCCGCAGGGGAAACGCTCGACAGGGAGCGCTTGGCGGGCGTGCTTGAAGGGGGTAACGGTAGACTGCTTCGTAGGGTTTTGGGTGCAGTCTTTGGCCCGTTGTCCTTTTGGAAAAGAGACTTGGAGACTGCGCCCGATGATTTAGTTGCTTCCATTTGAGAGGCTGGAGTAGGTGTGACTTCCGTGTCGCTGATGTTCACCGAATCATTAGAGTTGGTGAAGACGCCTTCGAACCGGTCGGTTTCGAGATTGCTTACAGTGGTAATTTGCTGGCATAACGGTTCTGAGGAAACTGTTTAACTGTGTGGTCAGCTGGGCTATTTGATCGGCTTGCTGGGTTATAATGGCTTTGAGATCTGCGATGGTCGTGTCTGGGTGGGATAGTAGGGCGGCTTTTAGGCTGGCTATTTCCTCATCTTTACGGGTGACGGTTTGGGCCAGTTCTTACATTTTTTTTGTTCAGCTGGGCGATGGCGGTGCTATTTTCATCGCCAAGCACTCTGGCGAATGAGCGGGGTCCGTTATTGGCTTCGAATATTCTTTTCGCCGCCGGGTAGGCGATGTTTTGATCAACTTTGATCTTCTGAATCACGTTCTCCTTCTGGTATAGCGGGCACTTTCGGCTGGATAGACTGTGCTCGTTTGTGTTACAGACTTTACAAAAGCTGTCCAGGGCACACGAGCGGTCCTCGGCCACTGGATGGTTCCCGAAACACCTGCCACATGTAGTGTCCTTTTGTTGGCATCGGGTTTTGGTGTGCCCGAAAGTCCAACAATTGAAGCACTGCATCGGGCTGGGGTAGTACCCCGATCAAGAATGCATAACAAAATTATAACAAGGAGAGTTATTTATTTCAGAAAAATATTATAACAAAATGTGTTATAAATTTTGCTGGTTAGTTGTTAAAATAACAAAAATTATATCAAAAATACCTCTAGCCATAACATAATTAAAACAGAGGTTGATACCTTCATATCAACATTATAACAAACGTTGATATAATTTTTCTGCACAAAATCTACTTTCAAGTTAATTGCCTACATCACGGATAGAAATCTGGTAGGCTACCACGCCGGATTTCCATCCATAATGTAGGCAATTAACTTTGTTCCAGCTATGTATTAATATCGAGCGGGTTCAAGTTATACTGAAGGCGATTACCTCCGATTTTTTTTTCAATGTCTACAAAAAATGTAGGCAATTATTTTGTGAAAATATTCATAACTAATGTTGTTATAATTTTGATATGAAATAAAACTGGCCGTGGACTGTTGGACTGTTGATTTGCTGTGGATACATTTATGATGGTAGCGTGGGCCCTGCAAAAGACCCATCGATGTAACGGACGGAGGGCACTGTACTGGTTTCTGATGGATATGATGGGTTGCGGATACTAGTCGAAGGGCCTGGATCATCATACCAGGAGGCTCCTCCCCCAGAACTGGACGCCATCTTGGTCCCAAGAGAGGACCGACAAGGAGGGATTTATTCTAACCAGCGGCTGAATGAAACGACGGCAGCCGCGATAGAAGAGCCGGGGTCGAAAAGGAAAACGCTGATATGGGAGGCTAGCAGTTAATTAGTGTACTCACGTTGACTACGATGGGAGTGCGAAGAGCGACTCTCTCGAGTAGCGCTCTCCGAGTGACTCTGGTGAAGCGGCTCTTCAAGAGAGGAGGCCGCGAGATCTTTTCCTGTCGATCTACCGGTTTTTCGATCTCCGCTTTGTGCGGATATTCCGCTCACAGTACTTACAGTATTCGCTATCGTCCAACTCGATTACAAATATCACAGAGCCTTTTTCTCAACCCGGCGGCAATCACACCGGAGCTCCTTCCTCTTTGCTCAACGTCTACTTTCGCACGGTTCGCTCTTATTGCTCTTCTTTAGTACTTCTCTTCGCTCACTCGTCCACTAAGGATTCTTTCACCGGGCACCCGCCCCACCGTGGGAAGGTGAGTATGGGTGAGTATACCGATCTAGTAGGGTTGCACTAGAGTACGTAGGGTCAATTCAGGTCACCGATGTCACTGCACCGACGCGCCCTTAGCGTCATTTTCCGTTAGTTTGTTTTTTAGAATGACCTGATGCTGGTCAAGCTTGGCTTCACTAATGACGGTCACTTTAGCTGGCAATGTCTGTCTGTGGCCAGTTCTTCCTTGCACTTCTGTGCCCCCTCCGATCCAGTTCGGCAGGGGGCTCAAGCCTCCGAAGGCTTCACACGATCGCTTTTAACTTCCACTAGTTGAACGCTCTTTGTCCTGCACTTCTTTTCTCTGCCTATAACGGACGTTTTAAATAAATTAACACCGAACAAACTAAAACGTGACTCAACAGCAAGAGCGCTTCAAAATGCTAACTCAATAGCAAGAGCTAACGAGTTGAACTCAGTTTGCACCTCTCTGTTGCTATTCTGGTTTGAGGATTGAGGACTGAAAAAGGAAATGGGAGGGGTCTAGTTGGGTTAGCTTCAGAGATCAAGAAGGCAAAACTGAGTCTGTAAATCACTTACTTTCGGGGAATCAATATTCGAGCAACGCCTAACAATATACCTTTTGTCATCAACAGAGTTTGTTACTGACAAACGCGCCTTGCAACAAGCCTCTGTCAGAACCTGAACACAATATGACAAGAATCATTTCCCTCGCATGCTCTGATATTTCCGAGAATACGAGACTATTTTTGTAATTAGCGTTAGATTCTCGAATATTTCCATGAAAGTAGAAACTACGATAGCATAAAATCGAAATTTGCTCTAGAGAGAATGCAAAATAACGGAATGAAAAGTTAGCAACAAAATTGTCTTCTTTTTTGTCGTGGACAAAATTTTTCGGATCTTTGTCATTATTATCTCCGACAAAAACAAAGCTTTTGTCGTTTGTTTCGTATGTGCATCGACGAAAAATTGATTCCCTGCTTACTTTTTTACTTTCTGCACCGCACCGCGCTTCGTCTTAGGGCAGCGGGCGGAAGAGTCGCTGCTGTCGTCCGATTCTCTTATTGTGCGTTCACGTTTCGGTGTTTGCTTGTGCGTTGTACCATCCATTGCATCCTCATCGCTGAAGATGTCGTATGGATTCTTGAGGCTTGGAGTTTCGTTGACAATTTCCGTCTGCTTAGCTTTTGGTTTGTCCGTTTTGCTGGTCTCCATAATCTCGTGCTGGGCTTTGCGCTTGACTGAGTCCTCCTTGATTATGCTTCGCAAATTCTCGATGATTTTGTCTTTGACTGCTAATGATTCCTGGAGCTTCATTACTTGTTCGCTTAACAGAGATACCTTGCTCACTAGATCTTCGATGGTGCCGTTCTTTTGCACCGCCTCGAGGCGGTTTCCGACGTTGGTTTGTTTTGCTGATTGGAGTTCGGTGATTTTGCGTTTGAGGCTGTCAATTTCCTGGTCCTTGCTTGTTGAGGCCACCTTGGCAAAGGAGTTTGCTTGGCCGGCCCCGAGACGCATTTCGACCTCACGTCGCGCTTGGGGGTAGGTAATTCCCTGGTCTACCTTTACCTTTTGGATCTCGGTTTCTTTGACGTATTCCGGACACTTCCTGCTTGACGTCTGGTGCGAATTTGTTTTACAGAACTTGCAGTATTTCAGCTCGGTGCACTGGGGGCGGATTGGTCTGTCGTTATCGTCATCGGTATTCATGGCTGTTTCCGTTGGGTGGTGTTTCGAACAATTGCCACACACTTACCCGGCACTGGGGCATCGATTCCCCGTGTGGCCGAAATCCCAACACCGGAAACAACGCATGGGATTAGGATAATAGTTCCTGGTCGCGCACCGCGTCCAGCCGAAGTTGACATGCTCGGGAATAACGGTGCGAGAGATGGTAAAGACGATTGCTGCTGTGTTGCGGTCTTGCCATCCGGTGTTCTTCGTTTGATCCTAAATATGTCCCTTATTCCTTGATCCTTTAACTCTGCCAGGACGTAATCGTCTGGCAAGTCAATTGCGTCGACGCAGGACACTACGCATTTGGTGACGTTTAGGAAAGGATGTTCCACTACTGAGACGGGAGTTTCATCGTGGAGCTTCGTCATTCCTAACAACCGTTGGAAGTGGTCGGGATTCCGAACTTTGAGTGCATAAGACGCACCACGACTCTCCTTGTTCGCTCCATCGATGGGGCAACCGAGGAATGCCTCGACGGATCAAAAATGGATCGGCTGGTAGCGGTTTGTTAACCCCCTGTAGTCGTAGCATTTGTAGTGGTCCAGACATACCTGTGGGGTCCATAAACGCGACACTTTCAGGCGATTCCTCCTCATCGGCCCATCCCAGTCCTCCCACCGCTGCAATCCATTTTCTGCCGACCCACCTCCATTTACGCTCTCAAATTTCTGTTGATATCGGTTTTTGATGGCATCGTCGATGGAGCTCAGCATTCGAGATCCAATTGAGGCCACCAGGCCCAAATTATAAAACGTAGACATCGGTTAATAAATACTTGCAGTTTCTGAGTAATCTCTGCTGATACACACCAAGTCTCACTGGCGTATAACAACACAGATTTTACGTTTGAGTTGAATATTCGAAATTTGGTGCGTTGAGTACCTAATATGATTGGATCTCCATACATTTCGTAAACTAGCAAAAGCAGGCCTAGCCTTCTTGATTCGTGCTTAAAATGTCGCTACCGTAAAGTTGGAGGGGTTGTTTGTGTTTACATCCAACGACGTTGACGTTGATAGTCGAACGAGGCACGATACAAACGGGCGCGGAACAGACAAAACTCGCCAGCGCCAGCAGGAAGATCGAGACCGTGAAGAGACGGAGGAACTGTACCGCGCTAATAACGCACGAAAGTTCTATGAGAATTTGAACCGTTCACGTATGGGACACGTGCCACAGCCTGATATGTGTAAGGACATAAACCTTCTTACGAACGAGCGTGAGGTGATCCAAAGGTGGCGCCAGCACTACGAAGAGCACCTGAATGGCGATGTGGCAGACGAAGATGGCGGTATGGTGATGGACCTAGAAGCACGCGCGCAGGACATGCGACTTCCGGCTCCGAGGAGGAGATCGGCCGGCTGAAGAACAACAAAGCCCCTGTAGTTGACCAACTACCAGGAGAGCTGTTTAAATACGGTGTTGAGGCACTGCCTAGAGTGGGTGATTACCAAGGATTGGGAGGATGGAGCTCTGCAGCAGGAGTGGATGGAAGGTGTCGTTTGTCCCATCTACAAAAAGGACGATAAGCTGGATTGTAGCAACTACCGCGCAATCACATTGCTGAACGCCGCATACAAGGTACTCTCCCAAATTTTATGTCGCCGACTAACACCAATTGCAAGAGAGTTCGTGGGGCAGTACCAGGCGGGATTTATGGGTGAACGCTCTACCACAGACCAAGTGTTCGCCATACGTCAGGTATTGCAGAAATGCCGCGAATACAACGTGCCCACACATCATCTATTTATCGACTTCAAAGCCGCATATGATACAATCGATCGGGACCAGCTATGGCAGCTAATGCACGAAAACGGATTTCCGGATAAACTGATACGGTTGATCAAGGCGACGATGGATCGGGTGATTCGGGGCATTCTCGAGTCCCTTCGAAACGCACAGAGAGTTATGGCAAGGTGATGGTCTTCCATGTCTGCTATCCAACATCACTTTGGAGGGAGTAATACGAAGGGCAGGGATTGACACGAGTGGTACGGTTTTCACGAAGTCCGTCCAGTTATTTGGTTTCGCCGACGACATTTATATTATGGCACGTAACTTTGAGAGGATGGAGGAAGCCTACATCAGACTGAAAAGCGAAGCTAAACGGATTGGACTAGTCATCAACACGAGGAGCGGTGCCGGTTGATTAGCATCGAACCACTAGAGTTTAGATGGATCGCCGCTCAAGCTACGTTTGCTGGGAAGCTGCTCACGGGTCTCATCGATTGTCCAGCACTACTGTCGCAGTTAAATCTATATGCACCTGAAAGACCTCTTCGTCAACGTCTTTTTTTGCTTCTAGAACCACAGACTAGCAACTATGCACTACATGAACCAATTCGATTCATCAGTCGCCGCTTCAACGAATTCTTCGATATTTTTGACTTTTCGTCATCGGTTACTAGACTTTTTCCGTACCTCTGACCGTAACCAATTAGTTTGACTAATATTAATTTAGACATTCATTGTCAGTTGTATTATTTTAATAAATAAACAAATAAAATAAACACGTTGAAGACAAAGTACAGTCAGCGCTGCGTTTATTCCGGACAATAATAAGGCTCCGTCTCTATTTTCGGCTGATGCAGATGTGGTCGACTTTCAGTTTGTCCATCACGAGAGACACACGTGACTGTGTGCACTGGTCTATGAAGAAAGAGCGATCCTTTAATCACCATGTCGTAATTGCCACAGAATTCTGTCAACAGCTCACCGTTTTCACTAATTTCTCCAAGATCGTGACGCCTCATCACACGCTCATAGTCCGTGTTGTCGGAGCCGATCTTCGCATTGAAGTCACCCATGTAGATCTTGATGTCACCTTTCGAAGCTTTATTCAAGACGGCATTCAGTTTACTGTAGAAATTTTCCTTGTCCTGTAACTCGGCAACTCGGGAACTCATTGGATTATCGTTGTGCCAGCTTACCTTGCTGAACTATCGTTAAAACATTCCATATTTCAGTTTCATGCCAAAAGTCGTCGCCGTTATACACTCAACCCTCTTTTTACGTCACTTATTGGGGGGACGTAAACCGAATGTGACGTAAAAAGAATTTTTGCAAAAATTTCTAGTACTTCACTGAATTTATTGATAGTGAGGATACTTTTAAATACATTCACTTGCGTCTTACATGAGGTATTGTTAGATCTCTCCAAATCCATGAGATGTTATAAGATCTCCAAATTGTCCTGGAGTTTGAATCAAATGGTCTACCGAATCAACCAAAGCCTTCATGATATCCCAAGCCGTGGTATCAACTCAATTATGTCCTCCGAGGATTTGTCTTTCAATTGCGTCTCGAAACAAGACATATGAGGTGTTGTAAGATCTCCAAATTGTCCTGAAGTTTGAATCAAATGGTCTACCGAATCAACCAAGGCTTCCATGATGTCCCCAGTTTCGGTGTCAACCCAGTTTTGTCCTCCGACTATTTGTCTTTCACTTCCGTCTTAAGTTCTTGCATGTATGAAGTTGTAAGATCTCCAAATTGTCCTGGAGTTTGAATCAAATGGTCTACCGAAACTACTGAGGCTTGCATGATGTCCTCAGCCGCGGTATCATCCCAATCATGCCTTCCGAGTCTTTGTCTTCCACTTGCGTCTCAAGTTCAGGTATATGAGATGTTTTAAGATCTGCAAACTGTCCTGGAGTTTGAATCAAATGGTCTACAGAATCAACCAACGCCTTTATGATGTCCTAAGCCGTGGTATCAACTCAATGATGTTCTCTGAGTATTTGTCTTTCACTTGCGTCGCAAAACAAGACATATGAGGTGTTGTAAGATCTCCTAATTATCCTGGAGTTTGAATCAAATTTTGTAATGAATCAACCTAGGCTTCCATGGTGCCCCCAGCCGCGACATCATCCTAATCATGCCCTTCGAGTATTTGTCATTCACTTGCGTCTCAAGTTCAGGTATATGAGATGTTTTAAGATCTCCAAATTGTCCTGGAGTTTGAATCAAATGGTCTACAGAATCAACCAAGGCTTCCACGATGTCCAGAGCCGCGATTTCAACCCAATTTTCTGAGTATTAGTCTTTTACTAACTTCTCAAGTCCAGGTATATGAGGTGTTGTAAGATCTCCAAAATGTCCTGGAGTTTGAACCAAATAATCTAATGGATCAACCAAGGCTTCCATGGTGCTCCCAGCCGCGGTATCAACCCAATTATGTCCTCCTATTATTTGTCTTTCACTTACGTCTCAAATCCAGGCATATGAGATGTTTTAAGATCTCCAAATTGTTCTGGAGAAAGAATCAAATGGTCTACCGAATCTACTGAGGCTTGCACGATGTCCTCAGCTGCAGTATCATCCCACTCATGCCCTCCGAGTATTTGTCTTTCACTTACGTCTCAAGTCCATGTATATAAGATGTTTTATAATTTGCAAATTGTCCTGGAGTTTGAATCAAACGGTCTACAGAATCAACCAAGGCTTCCACGATGTCTCCAGCCTCGATGTCAACCCAACTTTGTCTACTGAGTATTGGTCTCTTACTAACGTCTCAAAAATAGGCATACTCGATATTGTAAGATCTCTGGAGTTTGAATCAAATGGTCTATCGAATCAACCAAAGCCTTCACGATGTCCTAAGCCGTGGTATCAACTCAATTATGTTCTCTGAGTATTTGTTTTTTACTTGCGTCTCAAAACAAGACATATGAGGTGTTGTAAGATCTCCAAATTGTCCTGGAGTTTGAATCAATTGGTGTAATGATATTGGTGTAATGTAAAGGCTTCCATGGTGCCCCCAGCAGCGATATTAAACCAATTATGTCCTCCGGAAATTTGTCTTTCACTTACGTCTCAAATACAAGTATATGATACGTTTTAAGATCTCCAATTTGTTCTGGAGTTTGAATCAAATGTTCTGCCGAATCAAACAAGGCTTTCACGATGTCCCCAGCCGCGGTGTCAACCCAATTTTGTCTTCTGCGCATTGGTCTTTTACTAACGTCTCAAATACAGGAATATGAGATGTTCTAAGATCTCCAAATTGTCCTGGAGCTTAAATCAAATGATCTCTCGAACCAACCAAAGATTTCATGATGTCCTAAGCCGTGGTATCAACTCCAAAATGTTCTTTAAATATTTTTTCTTTCACTTGCATCTCAAAACAAGGCATATGAGGTGTTGTAAGATCTCCAAATTGTCCTGGAGTTTGAATCAAATGGTCTAATGAATCAGACAAGGCTATCATGGTTCCCCCAACCACGGTGTCAACCCAATTTTGTCTTCTGAGTATTGGTCTTTCACTTGAGTCACAAATTTTAGCATGTGAGATGTTGTAAGATCTTCAAATTGTCCTGGAGTTTGAATCAATGGTCTACCAAATCAACCAAGGCTTTCATGATTTCTTCACTAGCGGTATCAACTCAATTATATTCCCCGAGTGATTGTCTTTCACTCGTCTTAAATCAAGGCATATGAGGTGTTGTAAGATCTCAAAGTTTTCCTGGAATTTGGATAGTTTGCGAATTGCGTCTCAAATTCTGACATGTAACATGTTGTAAGATCTCCCAATTGTTCTAGAGATTGAATCAAATGGTCTACCGAATCAATCAAGGCTTCCATTATGTCCCCAGCCACGAAGTCTAGACTTCAGATATTTCTTCGATGACCTGGAGTGGAATAATTGTTGAATGCGTATCTAATATGGATCTATGGATCAAAATGGGATGAACCATTTAAAAATAATAATCCTGTAGACCTAAAGACCAGTACTCCATGACTTTCTTAAATTACCTGGAATGGAACAATAGTTGAAGAGGTATCCAATTTAGTCCTATGGATCAAAACGGGAATGAGTCATGGCAAGTTTTTTTTAAGAGATAACAGCCTTTTGGTTACGCATGTTGACCGTAAAGCTTATATTTCAGGGATGGATGATATTCATGGATGATCTGCAATGGAAAAATAGTTGAAGCCGTATTCACTTTGGTTCTATGGATCAAAAAGGGCATGGCCCATATGAATTGCCGAATTTAGTCACAATCAAATTGCTAGAACCATCTCTACAAACATTTTAGGTTTATGTTGATTTTACCGAAGTCATGTAGAGCAAATAATGGTTTTCATGACCGTTATAGAATCAAAATTGTTCCTTGGGATGATTGTCTGACTTGTGCTGCTCAGGTTGTTACTGGGGTTGCTGGGGACATCATGAAGGCCTTGGTTAATTCGGCAAACCATTTGATTCAAGCTCCAGGACAATTTGAAGATCTTAAAACAACTCATATGCCTGGAATTGAAACGCAAGTGAAAGACAAGCACCCTGGAAACATAATTGTGCTGATACCACGGCATGGGACATCATGGAAGCCTTGGTTGATCCGGCAGACCAGTTAATTCAAACTCCTGGACAATTTGGAGATCTTAAAACATCTCATATGTCTGGATTTGAGACGCAAGTGAAGGAAAAATACTCGGAGGACATAATTGGGTTGATACCGCAGCTATGGACATCATGGAAGCCTCGGTTGATTCGGCAGACCATTTGATTCAAACTCCAGGACGATTTGGAGACCTTACTACACCTCATATATTTGGATTTGAGACGCAAGTGAAAGTTAAATACTCGGAGGACATAATTGGGTCATTACCGCAGCTATGGACATCATGGAAGCCTTGGTTGATTCTTCAGACCATTTGATTCAAACTCCAGGAGGATTTGGAGATCTTACTACATCTCATATGTCTGGATTTGAGACCCAAGTGAAAGACAAATACTCGGAGGACATAATTGGGTTCATACCGCGGCTGAGGACATCATGGAAGCCATGGGTGATTCTTCAGACCATTTCATTCAAACTCCAGGAGGATTTGGAGATCTTAGTACAACTCATATGCCTACATTTGAGATGCAAGTTAAAGACAAATACTCGGAGGACATATTTGGGATGAATCCGCGGCTGAGGAGTCTAGGGAATTCTTGGATGACCAGGAAAGAAACGGCTGCTTAAGGCATATTGAATTTGGTTTAATAGATCATATAGAGCATGAACCATTTAATAAAAGAGATAACAGCCCTTCGGCTACGCGGATACACCTCAAGACCTATATTCCAGGGAATTCTTGTATGACCTGGAACGGAATTCGGTTCAATATATCAAATTGGGCATAGACCATTTTTTACAAGCTCTTTCGCTACGCTTGTAGACCTTAGGTCCTCGGTTCACGTGTCCAGGAAATTCTTGGATGACCTGGAACAGAACAATAGTTGAAGGCAAATGATGTGTATACAAAGCATCTACTTTGTTCTTTGGTTTCTAAGAGTGCCTTCTTATAGGCTTACTTTTGGATGTCAAAAATGTTTCAAATTCTTTTTACGTAACGTGACGTAAAAAGGATGCCGTAAAACGAAGTGACGTAAAAAAAACTGCCGTAAAAAGAGGGTTGAGTGTATCAGTTCTGGATCTTTCTACGTTGGTATCTCGAACGGGAGCAGTAGGTTGTTGGCCTTAGGGCGCTATCCACCATAGATTTGAAGGGCAACAGTGCCCAGGCTATACTACCAGCTAAGCATGCAACCCTTAGATGGCACTCAGTTGTTATTGAACGAACCGTAGAAGCGTGAGTATTGGATCTTGTGATTTATAACCAGAGGTATGTTGAACGCTCCTTCCCAGATGTCGCTTAATTATTTCGTAGCCCACCATTATACCACCCGGTTCACACGGTCCGCACTACCCGGTGGAGGTAGAAGTTGGGACTTCAGTCAGTCGGCGATAGCTCTCCCGGTGGAACTACCACCAAGTCGGATGGGGTTTATTCCAAAGGTGTGTAGACGAAAACATCGACTACCAGCGTCATCCGGTCACACCTGAAGACGTTGATGAGCATCTCCATGTCATCGAAGAGGCGTTTTCCCTGTCCCTTGAACAACATGTATCAAAAAGCTCGTCAGGTAAGCAACACCCTAACCATTGATACACTCACCAAAGATTTGATTCGTCTGCGAAATGTCACTCGTTGGCAGTACCAACGTACTGTGCTTAAGACCCATTGCAAAATTGTCCAGGCCAGAAAGGCAGACCTCAGAAATAGTGATTTCTCCTCGCTCTCCCAGACTGTGCTAAACCGTTTTGGAAATTGACCAAAATTATTTAAATTCCATGCCTCGGCCCATTTCACCTTTGATCCCATTAGACAACAATGGCTCTAAGGATCACTTGATAACTCCTGCAGAGAAGGTTGGCGAAATGGTTTGTCACTTGGTCAGTACGCATAATCATGGACAGAACATCGTCGGTCCACACAAAGCAGCCGTTAACGAACTTGCAAACAACATTCATTTAACTCCCAATTACTACTCGGAACAGTTGGAGATCTCAGCTGACGGATTGAAGGCCTATATCATGTCATCCGAAAACATGAAGCCCCAGTCTTCGACAGTATCCTGAATCTCGAACTATATTGCTCTGCACGCTAAAGTGTTACTAAATAAATATAAACACAAATTTGGATAGAGAAGCAGTGCTGCCTTAGGCAACATGCCTCTTTCAAAAATCTATTCTAACCTGCGTAATTAAATATAGCAAATGAAATGATGTTCCCATCGCGAATATGTTATCACATTCCGAATTCTTCAGCCGGCAGCTATTTGATCAAAATTGATCATCAGGAATATAATTACGTTTTCGGTTCGAAGCAAATGAAATAACAACAGTTGTGTGCCCTTTTCTATCGATGGCACCGAGCACCAAATCGTACCCACAGACATTGCACCGCGATGGTGATGATAATGATAATCATAATCGCAAAGTGCTTGGCTACCGGACCGCAATGAGTCCGGGAGCTAAACTCACATTCGCCATGACATAGGGCCATCACCATTACCGTCATCATCGTCCTCGTTGGTGAAGTCGGCGGGAAAATGCGGAGGGCCCACTCTTGATTCATGTAGTTTGCAAATGTTTTGATGACCTGATATATTGGCCGGGTGCACGCGCATTCCGAAGTACAAGCTAACTTGCTGTTGTCTGTAGTTTGGATGTCTGCTTGTACTACACGTGGCGATACACACAGAAAACTGTTACGACTGTTGCCCACATAATCATTAATATCTGTAACACTAGTTCATGTGACAGTCGTATACAATTGTGCTGATTTGAACTATGTCAGTTTGACTTGATGCTGGCATTCGCCGCAGGTGAATTATTCCGAGGACGAATTACAAAAGATTTTCTATCTGTGTATCAAATTTCCTCCGTCCACATAAGGAGATCAGTGCTGGAAGAAATACAAATGTTTGTATTATCACAGTTATGAGCAGCATTGGCATCACTGCTAGTACCTATTTCGCATCAACCAGCAGAGTAATCTTGGAACGAAACACGATAACACGATTTTAAATTCGATGATTTATTCATATGGCCGTCTCTAGATTAAATTTGATTTATCCGGCACTATACGCATTTTTGATATGCCCCCTAGCCTCTAGTGTGGAATCCGGGGGCAAATGTGGTGCAAATTTCCCTGCGAAGTGTCCCATGCATCAGAATGTGAATGAAACAGTGACCTGGTTTCGTGGGAAAATGCTATCCCCATGGTTGTTGCCCGAGAGCAGTCAAAAATGTGACATCGTCGATCGACGAAAATTCCCAAATCATCCGGTTCCAGACGACCGGTCGTCGTCGCCGTGGGGAAGGTTGTTTGCGTGATTCAATTGTATTTACAAATGGTTTAACAATTCTCGCCCAAGTCACGCATCGTTGCTTGTTCCGCTGTGGGTGGGCGTCGTTTTGCTCCGGACGTAGAAGACAAACGATGCCGTGTGCATACATAAAATGATGCGAAATATGATTACTCGGTGATAAACGATGGTTAGACATTCAATAAATTATTTGCGTCATACTTGATTCAACCGAATTTGAATGGGAATGTACTGATTTGAACTAATATAGAAAATAAATTACTGTAGTTTGAAATATTTTACAAAACAAATAACCTGAATTCAGTTCAGTTCCAGTTTCAGCTGTTGATTCGTTTTATCGATTCTAGCGGCAAAGACCCATAAAGAGATATAGAATTACATCTACCGAAACTATATTGGAGTTGTCCATGTCATGCGCGGCCAAGAATCCAGGAAAAATAGGGTAGAGAACCATTTGGGCACTAACCCCCATTCCCGTCAGCAACGTTCATTACCCGGGCAGAAGCCATGAACAGAATAACAAAACATGATATGGACTTGATTGACATAAGAGATAAAAGAACAGGCAACAATATCAAAAATTTGCACCGAAATATCATTTAAATATCAAGATATGCTATGGATAAGAACAAACTAATGGCACTTGATATCGATCACTTATATCATATCTTGATCACAAATAACATATCTTGATATCCTTATGATATTTTAGTGCAAAATATTGATATTGTCGTCTGATCTTTTATCTCTTATATCAATCATGTCCATATCTCATTTCGCTATCTTATCAACATTTGATATTATTGAGCTATTTTCGTCGACTCGGGTACTTGGGCGCATTACAACCGAATTTCGAATGAATTTCCCCTGGAAATTCGAATGAATTTCCCCTGGAAATTCGAATGAATTTCCCCTGGAAATTCGAATGAATTTCCCCTGGAAATTCGAATGAATTTCCCCTGGAAATTCGAATGAATTTCCCCTGGAAATTCGAATGAATTTCCTCTGAAAATTCGAATGAATTTCCTCTGGAAATTGAATGAATTTCCTCTGAAAATTCGAATGAATTTCTGAAATTCGAATGAATTTCCTGGAAATTCGAATGAATTTCCCCTGAAATTCGAATGAATTTCCCTGAAATTCGAATGAATTTCCCTGAATTCGAATGAATTTCCTGGAAATTCGAATGAATTTCCCTGGAAATTCGAATGAATTTCCCTGAATTCGAATGAATTTCCTGGAATTCGAATGAATTTCCTGGAAATCGAATGAATTTCCCTGGAATTGGAATGAATTTCCCTGGAAATTGAATGAATTTCCCTGGAATTCGAATGAATTTCCTGGAATTCGAATGAATTTCCCTGGAATTCGAATGAATTTCCTGGAATTGAATGAATTTCCTGGAATTGGAATGAATTTCCCTGGAAGTCGAATGAATTTCCCTGGAAATTGGAATGAATTTCCTGGAAATTCAGATGAATTTCCCTGGAATTCGAATGAATTTCCCTGGAAATTCGAATGAATTTCCCCTGGAAATTCAGAATGAATTTCCTGGAAATTGAATGAATTTCCCTGGAATTCGAATGAATTTCCCTGGAAATCAGATGAATTTCCTGGAAATCGAATGAATTTCCCTGGAAATTGAATGATTTCCCTGGAATCGAATGAATTTCCTGGAAATCGAATGAATTTCCCTGAAATCAGATAATTTCCTGGAATCGAATGAATTTCCTGGAAATTTCGAATGAATTTCCCTGGAATTCGAATGAATTTCCTGGAAGTCGAATGAATTTCCCTGGAAATTCGAATGAATTTCCCTGGAAATTGAAATGAATTTCCTGGAATTGAATGAATTTCCTGAATCGAATGAATTTCCCTGGAAATTCGAATGAATTTCCCTGGAATTGAAATGAATTTCCTGAAATTGGAATGAATTTCCTGGAAATCGAATGAATTTCCCTGGAAATTCGAATGAATTTCCTGGAAATTCGAATGAATTTCCCTGAATTGAAAATTAATGAATTTCCTGGAAATTGAAATGAATTTCCCTGAAATTGAATGAATTTCCCTGAAATTCGAATGAATTTCCCCTGAATCGAATGAATTTCCCTGAATTCGAATGAATTTCCCTGGAAATTCGAATGAATTTCCCTGGAATTGAAATGAATTTCCTGGAATTCGAATGAATTTCCCTGAATTGGAATGAATTTCCCTGGAAATCGAATGAATTTCCTAAATCAAATGAATTTCCTCTGGAAATTGAATGAATTTCCTGAAAATTCGAATGAATTTCCCCTGGAAATTCGAATGAATTTCCCCTGGAAATTCGAATGAATTTCCCCTGGAAATTCGAATGAATTTCCCCTGGAAATTCGAATGAATTTCCCCTGGAAATTCGAATGAATTTCCCCTGGAAATTCGAATGAATTTCCTCCGGAACTTCGATTGAAATTCCAGAGGAAATTCATCTTAAGCGGACCGGGAATTGAAACCAGGCACTTTCAGCATGTTCTTGCTTTATATTCACGCCTCACACCGCACGGCTAATGCAGCGTACATACCAGTCAAGCAGTTTGACGATCATTGACTCCGTCCCCAAGTTGTTCGAACAACCATTTGACAGTTGGCTGCTCGGTTGGAAAAATTAAAACGGTTTGATGGTTGGTGCTCAAGTTGGCGCAACGGTCGTTCGTGTGTGACATTATTGGTCAAATAAATTGATTGTTCGTGCCGTTGTTGGTAAAACTTGATGGATGTTCGAACAAACGAGAGGTGGAGTCAATGTTGGTCAAACTTGACTGTGTGTACGTTCCATAAGGAAGACTCCAATCGGTAACAAAAGAGACTACTAATAGTCACTAACAAATAGATCAACACGGAATAAAACACAACACACAGTTACGTTTGCCCAAATGGCTTGCATAAACAAATGGGATAACTCACTATTGAGAAAGTAAACCGACTGGCTGATCGTAAGGAATGGGATAACCGAATGATAACATGTGGCCCCGCAGGAGGCATCTGCCTTGACTAATAGAATAACGGATAGCGAAAACAATGTAATATTTCAGAAAGCAAACGATCCATACAGTAGAAAGCCAGAAAAACACTCCCGAGCCAGAACAACATTTGGCTACATAACATTGCTGCAGCTTCTCTCGGACTGGGCACAACATGGTCCCTTTCTTTCTGGTTCCCCGCAGTCGCCATCCGCCACCACTCTAATGGAATTAAAATGCAGAAATTTATGTTTATTTGCCCCCCGAAACTAGCAAAATACACACCAATGGGCAAATAAACAGTCTCATAGCGAGATAGAGACGAGGCGAGGCGTTAGACTACCAAATGAAGCACGCTGAGAGATCGCCGACGCTGGCTGTCTGTTCCACCCTGCTGGGAATGCGATGCGGCTGGCCAAAGTCGATGATGAAACGGAGCCCAGGCATCAGCATCGAGAGCTTTCCGTATCGTTGGTCTTCGTCGTCCTTCCGGAGAATATATTCGGTGAAAATAAATTTCCTCTCATCTTGGCTTTCTGACCAGCTGCTGGCTGGTGGTGTGGTGGCGATACTATTTTTGCCTGAATGGACTACACCCAGAGTGCGCCGGAAAGCTTCTCGAGCCGGGCACGGCTTAGGAGCGATGGCTGAAGAATTAAATTTTTAATTGAATACTGTTTGTGTGGGAATTTATTTGGGTGTATTGCCATATTTGGGTCAATGGGAAAACAACTTTCAATGGTACTTGTTATGTCACAATTTATTCATAGATAAAACGTTTGGGCAAACGGCATTCATAAAGCTAAAACGCAATCGAAAACATAAACAGTTTATACTGGGAATGAGCAACAATTTCCACGGCTGTTGGTTGGAACGATTTGACTGAGGCGAAATTCATTCAGCACAATTCATTGAAATTATCAAAGGTGTTTATCACAGCCCGTCGTGGGATGGCTTCTTTTGGCATGATAAAACGAACAACATTGAAATATTGATATGATTATTTTCGTATCTTTGATGGAATGTTTGTGGTTCAGTTTTCAAAAAAATACCTACCTCAAAATATTCATAACCCAAAAGTAGTCCCTGAAGTACTTTGACAAGTCACTTCCGACCCATCGTATTTTCATTCAATATAAATTGCATTATAAAATGTAATGATAAAAGCACTTTAGGTGGATGAATTCCATTATTCCCCCCATTTTACCTTTGTTTGCATTCATTTTTGTCAGTAGCCAATTATCGATATCACTAAATGGATTCCCAGTCGAATGAAACTTGCTGCGAGTATATTGGCCAATGCTATATTCCAAAAAGTGTGTCTACGCAATTTGTATACATACACACCTACATTTCATTTCTTCGGTATATAAAACTATGGATCTCCGGGCCTCCTATAAAAAGTTCATTTTTGCAGTGATGCTACAGTCTTTCGATTCAACTTTGTTGTATGAGTAAGGGAAGAAAATATTTTTACTGTACACGATTCAAAATTATTATTTTGGCCATAACTTCTGATTCCATAGTCCAATAAGGCTAATAGGAAACAATGGGACACGATACCGCGTTGAATGCAACTTGTTCCGAATAAATCGATTAAGTGCCTGAAAAATGTGCGAGACTTTTTGCGTTCAGGCATACATACACACAGACATCACCTCAATTTGTCGAACTGAGTCGATTGGTATATAAAAATATGGATTTCAAGGCCTTCTATAAGAAGGTTGTTTATCTAGTGATCATAAAGCCTTTCGGTACACTTAGTGCACGAGAAAGGCAATGCACATCAAGATCTTCGTGGCGACTTATTTCAACTGGAACCTCACTTGCATTTCAAATGAGTATTCGTTTAAGTATTTCTTCATCGATGAGGTTATCTGCCTGACATTGCGGTAATTGGTATCTGCAGCGTAAGGATATGCGGTATTTCGAAAAATGACCTGTAGAGATGTTGGTCCGTTACCTTCTATTGGCACTGGTTCCGGTTGATTTTTGGGTCTCGGTTGGTGGGGTTTTGGGTTCCTTGGATGGTTTGGGGTTCCTTCTTCGGTTTTATCGCCTTGCAAAATGATCCGAACGCACTTCTACACTGCCAAAACTACTTTTATTTTGTTAAGAAAATTATTTTGAGCTTTTTAGTGAAATGTCTTCACTTGTCATAAGACGAGTTTGTACAATCCCATTGAAGTCGAGTCAAGTACGAGACACTGAAGACGGCCTCACTGTTGAGGTCGAAATACGTATCTGTCAAGATACAATTAAGTGGTGGAATTCAATGGGATTGTACAAACTCGTCTTATGACAAGTACATTTATTTGCTCACAATACACCACATTTATTCTCCTACTATTTATTCTTCTATTTATTCTTCTATTGTGTAGTGTTACATTTTAGACATTTCAATTTAACTCTTAACATTTCTCGCTTAACTTTTCAAAAGGACCTAAGTAACATTTTTTTCATGAATTAATTTGAATAGCGCAATCAACAGAAAAACATGAAAGCTTTTGATTGCAGTATTCAAATTAATTCATGAAAAAATGTTACTTTGGTCCATTTGAAAAGTTAAGCGAGATTTATTACGTTCTTACAGACTATAGATTTAGAGTTTGGCTATTCGGTACGGTGATCCTTTTTTAACTGGACTAATGATGGAGGATTTGTCGGGTGATGTGCTCGTGCTACTGTTTCGTCCCTTCGCCAGTTACGTAGTCAGTGACCAATCTCAAAAGGGGGTGGGAAACTTATTGGTGCATTCTTAAACATTCTCCCCCACCCTGGAATTTGTAGAATTTCTGAAAAGAAAAAAAAAAGAACCTCTCGGAATACGGGTGGATGACATGGCAACGCAATGCAACTCAACTTTGGTTCTCTTCGTCTGGCGGTTGATTAGCTGGTGATAGGCACACTCCCTCCATAGGATGCTTTAGGTATCCAGTGGCGGCTTTGACGCACACCACAACGACTTCAATGCTGCCTGAATGTACTTCCATTGCTCGCTCAAGTTTCCATTGGGCTGGAGCGGAATTTTCGTCCTTCAGGACCACGAGTTTCCTAACGATGATCTCAACTGGTGGTTTCCAACACTTTGTCCGGCTCTGTGGTAACGACAAGTACTCCGTTCTCCTTCTTCTTATTGGCATTACATCCCCACACTGGGACCTAGCCGCCTCGCAGCTTAGTGTTCATTTAGCACTTCCACAGTTATTAACTGAGAGGTTTCTAAGCCAAGTTACCATTTTTGCATTCGTATATCATGAGGCTAGCACAATGATACTTTTGTGCCCATGGAAGTCGAGACAATTTCCAATCCGAAAATTGCCTAGACCGGCACCGGGAATCGGACCCAGCCACCCTCAGCATGGTCTTGCTTTGCAACCGCGCGTCTTACCGCACGGCTAAGGAGGGCCCACTACTCCGTTCTCCACCTACGCCAAAATACCTGTAACCTTTCCCGACCAGTTAGTCATAACAAAATTTTATCACAATTATATCAATATATGTTACAAATAACAAAACTTGCTATAATTTTGTTATAAATTCTCTGCCAAAGATGGAGGAAAGAAAGTTTCATGATCGTCATAATATGATTATAACATAATGTGTTATGTTTATTTCTACCGAAAAATTGGTAGATAGGAATTGGAAAAAAACGAAGGTACCACCTACAGTATAACTCGAACCTACATTCAAAGTTGAGCCAGCTGGACAAAGTTAATTGCCTACTTTATGGATAATCATAATCTTTTTTAGAAAATAATTTGTTATAGTACAAGCTATTTTCACCACTTTTTATGTAACACAACGAGTTATATTTTTGTTCAACGAATAACATATTTAGTAATGTTTTTGTTAAAACTAGAAGAGATTTTGTTACAATTTTTGTTATTTTAACTACTAATGGTACATGTTTTATAACAACCGCTGTTATGAAAGACTACTGTAACAGAATAACAAGGTCTGATATAAATCTGTTACTATCTACTGGTCGGGAGGCCTTGAATTCAGACAAGCCTTCACCTGTACCAGAAGAGTGTTGAAGTCTTGGATCGTCGCAGGGTTATCATCAATAACTTTCTGGATGCGAATTTTTGCACTGCTGCCTCCCATAGGCCTCCAAAATGGAAGCAGCAGGAGGATTGAAGTGCCATTGCATGCCATCCTGAGCACTGTCCTGGTGATGCTTACTGCGAAGTAGATCGAACAACTGCAGCAATTGATTTCTTGCCACAACGAAATTTGTGCCATTGTCTGAATATACATCAGAACAATAGCCTCTTCTTCCAATGAATCTTCGGAATGCCTGGTTAAAACGGTTGGTCGAAAGGTCGGATACTAATTCCAGCTGAGCCGCTTTTGTGCACATGCAGACGAAGAGTGCAACATATCCTTTCACTGCGGGTCTCCGGGGTCCTGGGCGGATATGAACGGGGCCGAAATAATCGACGCTAGTTTTGGAAAATAGCCTTGCGACTTGCCGCAGGCAGCTATCCCATGAATTGCACTGCGGTTGGCTTTACTCGAAAGCAGCGTTGGCAATTATGGACAACATTTCTTGCCACACTGCGCCCCCCTAGAGGCCAGTATTTCTGCCGGATTGTTGCCAGTAGCAATTGAGGATCTGCGTGGAGCAGGCGCTGGTGATAATGTTTGATTATTACCGCATTTGTCAAAAAGTACACGCGGTGCTCCTCACAGGAAACTACGCACCGTGCTTTTTGCTGCCCGTATACTCGATTTTTATGGGGAAATAACATTGCGGCGTTTCCTAAGGTGTGGTTGTTCCTTTCGAATATGAATCGCCGCGTGGAATCTTGTGCAAATGCGCTTTTGGAAACATTAAAACAGCCGCGCGGTGTATCGTACTGACAGCACCCTACAATAGCATTCTGGTGAACAGATGACGAGCAGGTACGCTCATGGAATTTTGGCCTTATCCGACTTCTGTGAGTGAAGAGTGCGTGTTGGCTCTTGTTTCGGACGGCAGAACGATCGCGCGATTTGCCGAAATTTTGTGTTTTGTTTTGTTTTTCCTTAGGACGGTTCGTAAGTAAATTGATGAATTTATTTTATTATTTTTACAGCATATACTGTTATTGACAAACGCTCTATATTGTCGAATAGAGCTCCCTATTATTCACCTTTCCCACTAACACAAATTTTCCTTCCCGAGACATCTATGAAGGTAGTATGGGTTCCCTGCATCTTCACTCGTAGATGTTGAACTAACATTCCTTCCCTTCCTTCCGTGATTGTAAGGACGTGGCCAGGTATACAACTGCTACTGTATAGGAAAAGGTACTAATCCCAAGTACCAATTTGCGACAATATACAGTAGATTGCTCAATTGAGCATTGTATAGCCACCCACGATTTGTACAATCACATATGTCGCAGAGCTGCGTATTTACCTCCTTCGATTGGGTGGGGGAGTTCTTTACAACACTGGCTTGGTAAATGGGTGATCCGTATCCCGTAACTCGTTCCCTAAGCCCTCCATCCAGGGCGAATTCGAGGTCTTATCAGCACCGTAGGGACATATCCTTTCCTTTGTAATATGGTTACACTCGCGGACTATTAAAAGCACTTTATTTTACTGATGAACAAAATCTAACACGGACATATATTTATTGAAATCTTAACATCTAACAAGCAATGTTCTTACTATCTAACACGGACATATAATCTTTCGAGGCCATGCGTAGGCCTATACCGACACCTTGTTCTCGATTGGAGGTTTCGATTCAACTGGACGATATCTATCACCAACAGAAAAGATCGAGTGAACTAATGGGAATAGCGTGCACAATATTCTCTTTCTTCCGACCTATCTCTGCCAGCATATTCACCACTGCAGTATCCAATGGACCAGTTCTCACACTATCTCCTAGATGACGACGACGTATTCGTATTAGCAATCTCTCAGTCATCATGCATCGAGTAGGTAGCTGAGCATACAAGTGTGTTTATCATCTCCAATTCCCAACTTGCCCGTCGTTTAGCCTTCTCCGATTGAAACGTGTTCTGGTCAGCAGAAGAATAATCGTCTACGGTGCGAGTGCAGTTTGTGTCAGGGATGTATGCAAGAAGGGTCCCAACAACATATGCTATGCTATGCTATGCTATCCGACTTCTGTGAGTGAAATTTCCATTCGCTCGAAAATTCTTCCTGCGAAAGTTTGCGTATAATAATGATTTCTGCTGCATCTTACTCCTTCACTGTTAGAAAACCGGTAGGCTTCGGATCCTCCTTCCGCAGCATTCGAATCAGACGCCGCCAGATTGCTGCTCTCCACAAAAAAAAATTGTGAATGACGGGGACTTGGAAATGTACCAGCCCACAAACCCAGCACAATTAGCACGATGTGCTGTTGAACGAAACTCTGCTTCTACATCTTGTGCAACGGGAGTTGCTGATGAACTTGGCCATTCTTCTTCCGTGTTCTTGAGCCATGGTGGGCCTTCCCACCATAGAGTACAGGTATGGATTTGATCGGGACCAATACCTCGGGATATTAGGTCCGCAGGATTGGCCACTACGGCAGTTTGGTTCCATGAATATTTTTCGGTTATTCGTTGGATCTTGGCCACACGATTGCCAACGAATGTTGTCCACATTGAAGGATTTCCCTTAATTCATTGGAGATCGCAAGTTGAGTCTTCCAACACTTTTGGACAATTCGATGCCCATTTCCTTAACGAAAATCCACCATTGGATAGTATCGAATCGAGTTGGGTCCTGAGCTCCATAGCTTCATCTTCGGTGTTCGTACCAGACAGGACGTCATCCATATACACGTCCTTCTTGACAGCCCTTGGCGCTATAGGGAATTGAATAGAGTTTCCATCCCGGGACATCCCGGGACAAAATATCCCGGGATTTAGGAATATTCGGGATTTCCCGATACCCGGGATATTATTTTTGAAATCCCGAAAATCCCGGGATACCAGGGACAAAAAATACTTCGACGCGATGTCGCACCTGCATATTTGACTGTCCGATTCCCACAACGTCGATGTTCAAGCGTTTTCGCTTAACTTCATTCTCTGGCAGATCCGCTTTGCCATGAAAATACATTCAGATCCTGAATCTAGGAGCGCCCGAGTTGGAAAAGCTACTCCTTCATTGTCCTCCACTAGAACGATGGCGGTGGCCAGCAATACTGGAGCTGAGTGGTTGATCGCCATATTGGAAGACACTGTTGTATCGACGACTGTGTTGGAATTGATTTCACTGGACGACTGTGCACTACTGCTGCTTGGTCAATCAGCAGAGGCACCTCTTCTTCTAGAGGTATTAAATGGAAACTAGCTTTCCCTTGCAGCTACGGCAGACATATTTCGACGTGCACTCGTTGGCCTGGTGACCACGTCGGAAACAATTTCTGCACAGCGAATGGTTCCGTAGCAGTTTATCTCGAGATGATACAGATATCTTCTGAAATGCTGGGCATTGGAAGAGTAGTTGAGATTATGAACAGGCTATGCAACGTAACCCAGTGTTGTAAACTGCATTGTGACTTGAACGGGTAAGCAACGGTTTTCTCAGCGGAAGGGATGTAAGAATTATGATCCTGGTCAGAAAGTTAGTCAAATCCTTCACCTTATCCTTCTCCTTGGTAGCAGAATTCTCCTCCCAACAGCGTCTTGCGGTTGGTTCCAATCGGGAACACATGATTTCCACCAACAGCAAGTCCTTGTAATCTGCTGGCTGGACAATTTGATCCAAAGTTTGGATTACACGTTCGAACTTCTCCAGCAACGCTTGAAGTTCGGATGCAGACTCCTTCCCAAGTGACGGTAGTTTTAATAAGGTTTGCACTTGACGTCTTTTCAGCAACTTGCTGTCGTTCTAACAGTTCATAAGCGTCTTCCAGGCTACTTGGTAGTTAATATTATTGATGCCTAGTGGATCTATCAACTGCCAAGCAGCCCTTCAGATAATGGAATTTTTCGACATCAGGTAACTCCGCTTTCAGGTGAATCTACGATGTTTCCATCAAAGTTTTGCAGGTTGATCTGCGGTAGATGCACGTGTTTCGCCACATCATGCATCCCAGAGCCCTGTGCTCGATCGAAAGTGGCCTGTCTAGGCTCGCTGCTTCAGTCGATCCAAAATCCTCTGCGCCACTCACCTATCCACTCGAAGACAAATATTCGCCATCGCCAAAACCAGCAGCCGATCGCAAATTGGATCATCATCATCACTACCCTGTGTGAGATCCGGTTCGAAGGACCAATTGTAGGAATGTTGGTCCGTTACCCTCGATTGGCACTGGTTCCGGTTGATTTTTGGGTTTCGGCTGGTGGGGTTTTAGGTTCCTTGGTAGGTTTGAGGTTCCTTCTTCGGTTTTCTCGCCTTGCAAAATGATCCGAATGCACTTTTACACTGCAAAAACTACATTTATTTGCTCACAATACACCACATTTATTCTTCTACATTACACTACACATTTTAGACATTTAACTCTTAACATTTTTTACATTTAGACATTTAGGGTATGGCTAATCGGTACGGCGATCCATTTTTAACTGAACTAATGATGATGGATTGCTCGGATGATGTTTTCGTGCTTCTGTTTCGTCCCTTCGCCAGTTGCGTAGTCAGTGACCGTCCTAAAAAGGGGGTGGGGAACTTATTGGTGCATTCCTTAACATGACCTTTCTAAAAACTTTACAATGATCAAAATCAAGTTCTCAAGACATCAAAAGTTGGGTTTGAGATTCTGAAAAAAACTAAAAAATAAATAAAAAATAACTTTTATTTGAAAAATCGATCAATTTCAGCATATGTTAGTTTATTACCCGGGCAGAAGCCATGAACAGAATACAAAAACATGATATGGACTTGATTGATATAAGAGATAAAAGAACTGGCAACAAAATTAAAAATGAAATAACATTTAAATATGGCACATGATATTGATCACTTCTTACAAATAGCATAACTTGATCTCCTCATGATATTTCAGTGCAAAATATTAATATTGTCATCTGATCTTTTATCTCTTATATCAATCATGTCCACATTTCAGCTTGATATCTAATCAACATTTGATATTATTGAGCTATTTTCGTCTACTCGGGTTTTCAACCTACTGGGGGATTCAACCTGTATAGGAAGGCTTGATTTTTTAAACCAATAACATTCTATTTTATTTAAAACCCAAATTTCTTCCAATATGATATTCTCTTCAGATCTTCAGAAATATATGTTATTGTTATCTTCAGAAATTTGAGAAGCTCTTTCCAAATTTTTTTTTTCTCCTTTTGATGGCACAGACCTGTTGGTCCATATTTTCTTTTCAATTTTATTCACGGCTTTTTATTCATCGCTTTAAAATTCAATAAATCACATGCCACGAATCAACATTTCTCCACTTTTAGTCATGAAAAACGTCAAAACACCATCCCACATCGAGAAACGTTTCATGAATAGGAAACTCGAAAACATTTAATTACACTTCATCTTGTGTTTCCTAAGCTCGAGGTACAAAAAAAGCGGGAACCCCAATGGCTTATGATATCATATTTATTGAGCTTCTGCCCACTCGAGCCAGACGCATTCGAGTTCGTCCGACTGACTGACGGTGAGAAAGTACGGTTCGAACAAGGGTAGGGCTTATAACTGGGTTTGTTCGATGCATTTCGGTCTTTATTGAACTTTCCGCTCATGTACAAAAGTAGCACGTTGCTGTTCGGAGGGTATTGCAAAGAAGATGAATCAAGCTCAATCCTCCTGTTCGTGTTTCGGCGGCGTTTTGTACCGTCTGTCTAAGGTTCCATTCAAAAGGGAAACAAGTTGCTGAACTCTGATGCTTTGGCTTGACTTGTCTGCTGAAGTGTGTGATAGTGTAGCTATGTGTTCATTATTGCAGTATGGTATACCATTCCAAAAGAGTGATGCCCCATTAATGCATCCCATTTTTGATGTATAGTTTGGTGTAGTGAAGCTGATAAGAGAAATGTATAAACAATGTTGATCTGGAAAATGAATATTAGTCATAGTTTGTTTTAGACGTATATCGATAATAGTGTTTTAACTCGGCTACGACTGATTAAGTATGGGAACGATTATAAAAATAAGCCCCAATATTTATGTGAACTCAACAGGTTGACAGTGGGTCCCGTTGTTAAAATAGTCATTTTGTGTCCTATTAAAAATAGTGGATAACTTTGATTGACATCATCTATTCAATTCAATTCCACCACGCTGTAATTTTTACAGATACGTATTTTGACATCAACTGTAAGGCTGCCTTCAATGCCTCATACTTAACTCGATTTGAAGAAATTACTAGTCAAGATCTACTCAAATGTGCTTCCGCAAGAATTCCTTGATCAATTTTCGGAGGTATGCCATGAGGAACTTTAACACTTCCCGGAGGTACTTCTTCATGAACTCAAGGATAATTACCTTTTAGAATTCCAGGTAAAGTATAAAAATTGTTGGTTTCTACTAAGTTGGCTTCCTACTAAGCGTCCAGCCACACTCTACGCTGGGGAAGGATCGTTTGGCCGAAACCATTGAGCCGAAACCCATCTGGCCGAAAGTCTTTTGGCTGAATGGGTTATCCGATCGAAAAGGACATTTTGCTGAAAAGGAAATTCCGCCGAATAGGACATTGGTCCGAATAGAACATTTGGCCAAATAGGACATTTGGCCGAATACGACATCTGGCCGAATACGACATTTGGTCGAATAGGACATTTGGCCGAATAGGTCATTTGTACAGTGAGAAATGAAGTGTGGAAAATGAGACATCTCACTTTTCACTACTTATTTCCCACTTTATACTGTGCAAAGTGAGAAGCGTGAAGTCAGTAGTAAGACCAAGTAAGACGCCCACTACCCACTTCGCACTTTTCACTTTTCGCAATTAGGAGTGAGAAGTGGGACGTTTCACTTCTCACGCTTCATTTCTCACTGTTCACTGTAAAAAGTGTGAAACGCGAAGTGAGTAGTGAGATGTCTCACTACTTACTTCGCGCTTCTCACTACCCACTTTTTTAAAATACTTTAAAATACTTTCTTAAGAAATTTCTAAAAGAACTCGGAAGCAAATTCCAAATGAATTTTCGAAATATTCTTATAGTTTTCTGAATAAATTCAAAAGAAATTCCTGGAGAATTTTCGGAATGAATTCTCGAAGTAATTTCCGTATGGAAAGGTATGCTCTCACAGAAGTGCGTTGTAACAAAAGTGATATTATAAAGAACAATCGATACTTTAATTTGTTTTGGTGCATATAACTAGATTGAAATCATAGACGAAAAGACGATATTCAATATATTTCTTTCAAAATAACAGGAAGAAAGCAAATTTGTGTTCCGAGTAAAAAAAATCGAGAATTGTTTCCCAATAATTGGTGTTTTGATACCGCCAACGGGGGTGTCATTGGGCCAAAATGTGGTATGCTCCAAATAAATGTTACAAAGCTCTAGTAGTTAACATTAGAATGAAGTTTTAATTAGTTTGGCACAAGCATGAACAATGAATTTACCACTGTGTGGGGAAAAAATAATAAATGAGGGAAATTCTTCCAATTTATATGTTGTTTAAAATTGGCCCATTCTCACCCCTCACAGAGGGTGACATTGGGCCAAGTGCAATACAGTTCAGCGACGACGATGCAACGCAGAGATGCCAGATTTGAAGACATGTCTTCAATTTGAAGACATTTGAATCTCTGTGAAGACATTTATTTCGTGAAGATATTTTGAAGACTTTTCAAAATATTTGAAGACTTATCTACTTATTTGAAGACACTTGAAGACAATCAATAATCCAGCGAATAGAAAATACAATTTCATTACTTACTTTTAAGCTTATAAATTTTGCGATCTATTTGTAAACTAGGTATATAAATATTACAAAAGTTATTATAGTCTTTGTCTCGAGCTTAGAATCTCAAACATAAAATACATTCACACTAGCCGGTTGATAACTGCAACGCATTTAAGACCTCATACACACTTAACTTCGTGCTGTGCGCTGGTGAAAAATTCCCGATGGTAGTATTCGTTTGTATTTTTCTTGGCGGCGTCTTCAAAATGGTATTTCGATCATTTCGGAACGCAATGACCTAATTTGCGGCAAACATAGACTTAATTCTTCTATGACTAGATTTAATCTATTCAACCGTTGAGCTAGAACCATTTTTTTTTTCTAAATTCATTCTGAATGGCATATGCATACCAAAAACATAATATACCAAATACTCCAAATAATAAACGGGAAATTTCCCAAGTTTTACTGAGCTCCCACAAAAAATCCCTTTTGATTTCCACAAGAAATTTGCCTCAATAAATTCTCATAGAAAATTCTTACGAATGTCGACAAGAAATTGAAATTGTTTTGGTGTTAAATAGATATTTCTCAGATCTTCCATGGTAAATTACTACGGGAAAATGTTCTTAAAAGAAATCCGGAGGAAAGTTATATCACAACTTCGCTAAATTCTTCCTTGAATTCCTTTGGTAATTCTTCAAGAAATATCTTTGGACATTCTTCCAGTATTTTATCTTAATTCCTTTATGAATTTCTCCAAATAATCGTTCTAGCGTTTCCTCCCAAATTTCCTACACGAATTTGTCCGGAAGTTTCAGGAATTTCTCCGAAAAATCCTCCAGGAATACCTTTGGAATTTCTTCTAGGAGCTCCTCCGTAAGGTCGTCCGAGAATTCCAGCGAAAGAACATCCAAGAATTCCTTCGGAAGATCCTTCTTAACTACTCCGGTAGCTCCTCCACGAATTCCTCCAGCAGTTCTTTCAGGAATTCCTCCGGAAGTTCTTCCAGAAATTCCGAAAGTTCCCACAGAATTTTCAAAAAATCCCGCTTAAGCTCCTCCAGTGATCCCTCCAGAAGTTTCCCCAGAAATTCCTTTGGAAGTTTCTCCAGGAATTCGTCTGGAAGATTCTCCAAGAGTGTTGCCGAAATATTCTCCAAGAATGCCTCCAGAAGTATACTAAGTACGGAATTTCTCTGGTATTTCCTCCAGGGTTTCTCTCGGAAGTTTCTGCAGCTATATCTCAAGAAGCTCCTCCAAGAATTCATCCAGAACTACTTCCAAGAATTCCTCCGGAAGTTTCTCTAGAGATTTCTTCAGGAATTCCACAGGATATTCCTTCAGTAAATCCTCAGGAATATCGTTCAGAAATTTCTCCAGAAAATCCCTCCGGAATTCATCCCGAAGTTCCTATACGAATTCCTTCTTAAGTTTCTCCAAGAATTCCTTCTGAAAATCCTCCAGCAATTCCTCCGGAAGTTCCTTCAGAAATTTCTCCAGAAGTTTGTTCAGTAAATCCTCTGGGTGTTCCAAAAGGAATTCTTCGGGAAATTTCGTCTGGATGTTTTTCAAGTATTTCACGGTAAATTTTAAAACCTTAGGTAAAGGGTATTTTTTAAAAATAAATTTGGAAGAATTCCACATGGAAATTCAGTTAAAAAGTCCGGTGGAATTTTAACCAGACTCAGTATAATATATTTGAATGTTAAAAAAAATAAACATCATTCCCCATCTATAAAACAAGGACATGATTGAATTTACAAACCTATTGGATTTTGAAATTTCTCGTTAATAATCATAATTTTTATATTGAAGACATTTGAAGACATATTTAAACGACTGTGAAGACATTTGAAAATATTCTCTGGCATCCCTGATGCAACGATTCAATCGTTCATTCAAAATAATTGCCTACATTACGGCTCTTACCAACTATGTATTAAGCATATGCGGTATTTCGAAAAATTTCGTTTCAGGTGGTTCGAAACGAAATTCCGCGGAATTTCGCGGAATTTGAGCATGGCGAAATCTGATTTCTTGATTTCGTTTCGTTTCGTGAAATTACACAAATTTCGCTAGAAAAAAACAAGCTTCTAACGAAATTTAACGGAATTTCGCGGAATTTCGAAACAAATTTAAACTAATCCATACTTTATATTATAAAAATTTTTGGCTGCGCCGCTGAACAAAATCATTAAGTTGTTTTCAAAACTTAAGGTTATACAATTTGTTCTATTAACGCTCACTACATAACCCCATTCTTAGTCGACAAATACGTAAGTAGTTTTGTTATATAAAACCCAGATTAATCCACCTAGCGGTGATGGTGCCTTTCTCGACCTTCGTAAAATGTGTGTGCTTGAAAAAAGATGAGCTAGTGGCTAGGAGTAAAAAAGACAAATTTCTTTGTCCGTTCTATGAAAATCAGATTATTTATGGCAAAGATATTGTAGATCCAGTTGAAAACCGAAAATCATATTTTGTCCCATTTCCGGATGTCGCAACTGCATCGCGAGTGGTGCCCGACTATGGCACAGTTGCGCACTACTCGCGATGCAGTTGCAACATCCGGAAATGCGAGAAAATGCGATTTCGCGGGACCTCGGTTCGGTTTTCAGCTTGATCTACAATATGCTAATAAGAATTTCAACATTTTTGTTTCCTTTTCCAATCTTTTTGACGTACATAACCCTGTTTTATTTTACCCAGTCATATATTTTAAGGATATCACTTTTGGATGTTAGTTGAACTGAAGCTCCGACTACACAAAAAGAAAACAAAAATGTCATTCCCATCACGCGAGCGGAGGGCAATATTTGTTATGATATAAATCTCATGACCGTCTTTCTGCCAAACTCCCGTATGAAGTGGGAGAGACATCAGTTCGTCGAGCTGAATCGATTGGTTTATAACACTATGGGTCTCCAGGCCTTCTGTAAAAGTTTGGTTTTTGGAGCGAACATACAGCCTTTTCGTATAAAAAGGCTAAAATGGTATTTTGGTCATAACTTCCAATCCCACAGTCCGACCTGTCCAATTTTCAATAGGAAACAATGGGAAAGGATTTTGCGTCGAATGCAATTTGTTGCGAGCAAATCGGTTGAGAATAAGTGCCTGAAAAATGAGTGACATTTCTTACGCAATATTTTCGTATGAATTTGTATTTTGGCCATAACTCTCGATCCCATAGTCCGATCTGGCCAATTTCAAATAGGAAATAATGGGACAGGATTCTGCGTCGAATGCAACTTGTTGCGAGCAAATCGGTTGAGGATAAGTGTCCGAAAATGAGTGACATTTTTTACGCGATTTGTTTGTATGAATTTGTATTTTGGCCATAACTTTCGATCCCATAGTCCGATCTGGCCAATTTCAAATAGGAAACAATGGGACAGGATTCTGCGTCGAATGCAACTTGTTGCGAGCAAATCGGTTGAGGATAAGTGCCCGAAAAATGAGTGACATTTTTACACGATTTTTTCGTATGATTTTGTGTTTTGGCCATAACTTTTGATCCCATAGTCCGATCGGGCCAATTTCAAATAGGAAACAATGGGACAGGATTCTGCGTCGAATACAACTTGTTGCGAGCAAATCGGTTGAGGATAAGTGCCCGAAAAATGAGTGACATTTTTTACACGATTTTTTCGTATGATTTTGTGTTTTGGCCATAACTTTTGATCGCATAGTCCGATCTGGCCAATTTCAAATAGGAAACAATGGGACAGGATTCTGCGTCGAATGCAATTTGTTGCGAGCAAATCTGTTGAAGATAAGTGCCCGAAAAATGAGTGACATTTTTTACGCGATTTTTTCGTATGATTTTGTATTTTGGCCATAACTTTTGATCCCATAGTCCGATCTGGCCAATTTCAAATAGGAAACAATGGGACAGGATTCTGCGTCGAATGCAATTTGTTGCGAGCAAATCGGTTGAAGATAAGTGCCCGAAAAATGAGTGACTTTTTTTACGCGATTTTTTCGTATGATTTTGTATTTTGGCCATAACTTTCGATCCCATAGTCCGATCTGGCCAATTTCCAATAGGAAACAATGGGACAGGATTCTGCGTCGAATGCAACTTGTTGCGAGCAAATCGGTTGAGGATAAGTGCCCGAAAAATGAGTGACATTTTGTTGAGTAGTTTTGCGCACACACACACACACATACACACACATACACACACACATACACACACACACACACACACACACACAGACATCACCTCGATTCGTCGAACTGAGTCGATTGGTATATAACACTATGGGTCTCCGGGCCTTCTATAAAAAGTTTGTTTTTGGAGCGATCATATAGCCTTTACCGTATACTTAGTATACGAGAAAGGCAAAACGTCTTCATGATTTAAATTTTGTGATATTTTTTTACTATTTGCACAATATGAATGCGGAATTGATCGCGTTGCTGCTGGTCATGAGACGGCAGCTAGTCCGGGAGAACGCGAAGTGAAAAAAATCTACCTCGCGTAGCAGAAATTTGTTTAACCAGTGTGCAATCGATCGTGTTGATGCTGATCACGCCAGCTAGTGTGAGAAAACGCGAAGTGATAAAAATAATGTCTGCATCGAAGAGCAGAAAATTATTTAGTGCGGAATCGATCGTGTTTTAGAAGATTATTAAACGAAGCACATTGATCTTACGTTGGATTAATTTGAAACACAGTTTTCGTCTTCTTGTTTTCAAAATAACTTCGTTTACAATAAATATTTTGTCGCTTACCAAGGGGTTTCACATGAATTACCTTCTCAACTAACCAACGATTCCTTTTCCGTAGCGCTCACGATGATACAGAGCATACTTCGGTCTCTTAAAACAATGAGTGCTAAACTAATTTTCCTTTCCTAATCCTAAATTGACTATAAGCAAGTGACCAGCATCGTTATTGGTCATGAATTGAAAACTCCGAAGCAATTGTATACTTGCTAAGAATAACTTTTTTGTAACCTAAGAATATTATTTAATTGGTGAGCTGTGCATATTTGCTGTTTTTCGGACAATCATGATTAGCAACTACGATGTGTACAGTTAATCAAGCTAATAAGCTCTTTGTTACTATTTGCACAATATGTGAGGAACATTGCAGATTTGTGGGCATTTCTAGATCTTCGCATGGAAATTGCAAAAAAAATCCAGAACGGGTTGAAAGATCATTAAAATGGCTGAAAATTCTTCACTTATGATTGCTTTCAGCACATACTGACCATAACAGCTGTTCTCATATGCCACGGGCACACACACACAATAGCTCAGTTTGTCGAGCTGATTGTATATAAGACTATGCTGCCGCTAACTGCAAGTCGAGCACATCTGCATATGGACGCCCATATACAGATGTGCTCGACTTGCGGTTAGCGGCAGTATGGGTCTGTGAAATTCAATCTGAAATACATATCTTTGTGCATTTTAGAAAGGTGCACAGGATTCGTCTAGTGAGCAAATGTATGCTATATATGTAGACGAAGAATAAGAAGGAATAAATTTTGGCAGATACGCCATTTTCAAATGTTGATCTTATCAATTCTATATCTGCGTATACGCCTGGCAGATGTGGATACATAATTAAGTATCCCACTAAATAAAAAATAAATCTAAGTATTCTTTTTCAAATTTTGACTAAGTCAATATTGTAAAACCACGCTGACAAGACAATATGAAGTATGCTTCAGCATAATTACATAATTCTTGGGTGAACTATGGTTTCAAACGAAATTTGAATCCCTATATAAAAATCACACAATTTCTTTATTTTTATATACTTACTGATATAAAATTGATCAGATTCGGGAGCACACGCTCCACGATGAATTCCTTTGAAAACGGCACAAATGCTAGGGTGCCTTATCACCAATGGTATTTGCGGCGAGAATGTGACGATTTATCACAGATTGCCCCTTCAGTTATTATACCTCTTTTGGTCGCAAAACAGTTATTCGACTTCGAAAAAGTGAAATTAGAATTGCGTACTTAATGTAAAACCAAATCAATAAAAATTCCGCGGAAAAAAAAAATCAAAATTTCGTTTCGTTTCGAAAAATTTTGAATTAAATGAACCTTGATTTCGTATCGTTTTGAAATCTCGGAAGAAATCTTTAATTCGTTTCGTTTCGATCCGAATCAACATAGACATTTTAAATTTCGTTTCGTTTCGTTTCGTTGGGAAAAAGTGTGTTATCGCATACCCTTACTATGTATGGCAAATCAACCAAAAGCTTGGCCCAATCTCACCCCTTTTCAGCGTGCATTGCTCGTTGCTACAAAAAACCAGAACAGCTATATAAATATTTAAAAAATTCGATAAAACAACAACAGATTATCGTAACTTGATAACCAGGTATCCCATCGATCTAAAAACTAGTTATGTAGTAGATTTGTGGGACATTACGGACACCATTTTAATACGGGTTCATTCGATCAATAATTTTACATTCAAATTCCAAGCATTATGGTACGAGCACAATTAGTTCTTGGAATTTGTTTAGTGATTTCCTAGACGTGAATTTTACTATAATTTCGAACCGTTTGAAGTTTTCATCAAAATTCGTAACAGTTTCTGAGATATAAGGAGTTGAAACATTTATCGTTTTTGGCCCAATCTCACCCCCTAGGCCCAATGTCACCCCGAACGACGGTATTTTAAATGTACCTAAACTGTGGAATGTTTAGAATATGCGTAGATAAAATATAATATTCATTGAATTATTCAGTCAATAAAATGTATATCGGAGCACTAAGCTGCGAGGCGGCTCTGTCCCAGTGTGAAGATGTAATGCCAATAATAAGAAGAAGAAGAATCGGTATAAATTAACCTGCTTGAGAAGGTTCTGCCTTATTACATTCTTTGAAATTGAAACGATTTTTTCTTTTAGTCGAAGAAACGGCTTATGCGTCACCTTCTTAAGAAGGACCGTTTCTCAACTCCAAGCGTCGAACGGCAATTAAACCAATTCTTTATGTAATTCTCAAATCAAATTAAGCTTAAGAAGCAATCAAAAACTCGGTAATCAACCAGAGGGGAACCGATTAGCGATCAATAGACTTAATTCAATCAACTTGCCAATATAAAACATATTTCGTCTCGCGGAACAATTATGGAGTACTAAACTAAACTAGAAGTAATTAACTTTTAATTCGTTCTTCGATCGCGAGCTAAAAAATAACCCAGTTTTTCTTTAGGAACTAGGAAAATTTATTCAAATTCAAGCTAGCCTAAGTCCTTATGTGACTTCACGCCTTCCACTCTCTCAAAGAGAATTATAATTTACTTAAAAGTGAGTTGAATTCTGATCATACCTTGGACTTTTATCGATTCCCGCGACAAATATCCCTCCAAGATCGTCGATGGGGTTCGAATAGGATACCAATTCCTTTCACCTGCATTGGGTTTGGCCTCTAACCGTAATCTTTCGTACTCACGTATTTTGCTCGCCGGCGTATTATTCGGGGTAAACTTGTCCCATTGTTGCGTGGTGTACTTACTCAGTCGATAAATGTAACTCGGCTGATTCCATGCGACTTAAAAGCTTACGATGACACGGTTTGTTGCGTACGAGCTACGACCTTTCAACTAGTTTAACTAGCCACCGAGGAATCCGCAGTTCGTTCCTGTACCGACCTCCCAAAAAGTGGCCCAAGCAATCACCGGAAATGCCTGAGACAGAAGAGGAGATTCGACCGCTCCACCTGCATCAAGGCGTCGTCGGAGATAAACTGGTGCAGTTTGAAAGATTCTCCGCTGTAGAATTGAGAAGCAAGCTCCAGAAATAACGGAGTGGCTAAACCGGGACGAAATGTTCAAAGCTGAGTCCACTATTTTCAAGGCAGAATCCTACGGAAATAAGCTAAAAAAAAACCGAGAGCTGCCCGCTGGAGAGCAGTTGAAAATCGAGAAGGCTAGCAGGATGTACAAACTTTCCCCTTTTTTTGGACGAACAGGAAGTCATACGGATGGACGGTCGAATTTCAAGCGCACAGCAGGTTTCGTTCGACTTCAAGTTTCCCGTGATCCTGCCCAAAAAGCACAGTGGAACTAAGCTAGTCGTTGACTGGTATCATCGCCAATTCAAGCACTGCAACGGTGAAACTGCGGTGAATGAAATGCGCCAGAAGTATCATGTGTCGGAAATGAGAGTTGCCTTCAAGCAAGCCGGAAAGCAGTGTCAGTGGTGCAAGATCTACAAGGCAAGCCCGAATGTCCCAAGAATGGCTCCATTACCACAGGCTAGGACACTATCCCACGTTCGGCCATTTACCTATGTCGGCGTGGACTACTTCGGGCCCATGTTGATCAAGCAAGGACGGAGCGAAGTGAAGCGATGGGTGGCACTGTTTACCTGCCTGACCATCCGAGCGGTGCATCTTGAGGTAGTGCACAATCTGACCACGGAGTCTTGCAAGATGGCGGTTAGGCGCGTCTCCACGGGAGATTTTCAGCGATCGGGGAACGAACTTCGTGGGTGCAAGCCGCGATCTGATGGAAGAGCTGAACAGAATCAGCAGTAAAATCGCCAGTACGTTCACTAATACGGATACGCAGTGGCGTTTCAATTCTTCATCGACACCACTGTGTGGGGGGGGTCTTGGAAACACATGGTCCGGTCGATCAAAAGCGCAGTGGACTCAATTTCCATAGGGGGCAAGCAGGACGACGAAACCCTTCGCACGTTTCTAATCGAGGCTGCTAGTTAACTCGAAGCCACTTACCTACCTGCCATCGATTCCGAGGAGCAACAAACACTTTCCCCTAATTGTTTTCTGATGCTCAGTACTAGCGGAGTAAATCAGCCGGCAAGGGGGCCAATCGTTGAATGTTCGGGAGCGCGCTACAACTGGAACCCTTGCAAACAACTGCTGGACAGGTTCTGGGGTCGCTGGATCAAGGAATATCTCCCTACGATCACCAGACGCACGAAATGGTTCAAGGATCACAAGCCCGTTGAAGTTGGAGATTTGGTAGTAGTAGTCGAAAACTCTATCCGGAATGGGTGCCTGAGAGGACGTGTACTACGTGTGTTTCCGGGACGTGACGGGCGCTTACGGAATGCTGAAGTAGCTTTTCCATCAGCTGTTCCATGCTCACAATCTTATTAGCCATCCTTTTACATTGGGCGCGCAATCTTTTAATAGTACGCTGTTTTCTGGAAATTGAGAGCGTATTTTTGGTGCAGCAGCTGATAATTGTTCGTCCGTAATGGTCCCAGAAAGATCTAGTATGTAGCGTATTGTCCTGATGCGACTGATCTGCGCATGATTCGGGTATACCTCGTTCGTCACTGTGCTCGGTCGAAACCGTTTTTCGATGGCATGGAATTTTCTCATTTCTCCGAAGAAACCGCTCATGATCTTCAATGTCCGCAACGGTCGAAATGTTTCTATAAAAGGACTATTTCAACATTTGATCGTTACATCATATAAATATTACTTACCTGTGTTTTAAAACTTCATTTCAAAACAGTGTTGGTATGGCTGTCTTCAAAAGAATTTTCCTTACTGGCGTATCCTTATAGCAATCCGGAGAGAAATGATCTGAGCATATCAAAGATTTTTTTGAAATTGATAGCTTGCTAAACAATTTGTTGATCTCTCGCAGCTATACACCTTATCCATTGAAGCATCCTTTCGGTTTCCTTCGGGAATTCGTGTTTGGAATAGGCCAACTTTGAAACGTCGTAAAAGTCGTTTCTACAGGACGATACTATGTACTTCATTTCCCCGATCTTCTGTGCATTGTTAACGCGCTGGACAATCCGTATTTTTACCGGAAAATACCGAATGAGAGACCGATACTGCTAAGCGACGAACAGTATTCAACGCGAGGATGCCAATTATTGAACAACCAAAACAAAACAAAAAACAACAAAAACTGAATAATATTGTAGCAAGCCTCACAGTTGAAAACATCCAGGAAATTATGGCAGTTGTTTCCAAAATAGTTATAAATATTAATTCTATTTCTTATATGAAATGATAATTCAACTAAGTATACATGCTTTCTTGATATACTCTAACATGTTTATTTTGTTTTCTGTTGAAATATGCAGTTTTTATTCGATATTTCAAGAAAATACTTTTGACGTCGTTTATGTTGGATCGAGTGTTGGTTATTTTCGAATGTTAACCTGTTCTGTTTTGACAACTGTCATTTAAGATGTTGGTTATGCTGGTAAAGACACCCATTGGCGTAACTACAGGGGGGCTAGGGGGGGCTATAGCCCCACCTAGGATCCGGCTAGCCCCCCCTAGAAAATTTGTAACTTTGTATAAGTATTGCACATATCTAGTCCACTGATTATATACAGGGGTAAATGCAGAGAAAGGATTATCTTCATTATCCAATCCCTCTCTTCGAAACACTACAGCAAGTTGAATCAATTCGCTCAAGTTTTTGAACTTCGAGCAATGAATCGCCTGCTTTGAGCGTGCTTACAGCGGCACACTAGGAGTTAACTTTCTGAAATCAGTATGGCGAAAGGCATCTAAGGCTCGATTTCTCAAAATTAAGCACCTTAATCAAAAAAATATTTGGTAGGCGTAGTAGCGAACACCTTCCTACATAACCAGTACCAAATAGTTTTTCATGAAAAGAACCTAATTTTGAGAAAACCCGCGTTAGATGTCTTTCACCATACAAATTTCTGGCGGTTAACTCATGCTGGCTATTGGCGCATATACGATAGCGCCTGGATGTGGCTGCGACGGGTAGAAAATCAGCCACTGCCAATAATTCATTTTTATAAGGCTTGCTCATGACAAAATCTGGACCCCTCAAAACACGTTATAACTTTTATGAAATACCAACGGAAATACCTCACAACAAGTGAATTAAAAATATATTATTTATTAGTATTACAAATACTTAATGGATAATGGACAATTTCTTGAGATTTTCAAGTTTTTCCAGGGTTTGTGAGTAATTGTTATCTAAATCGAGCGTATGATCTTAACCTAATACCAATCCTAAAAGCTGCAGCGCATTATTATCACTGTAGGCTTCCTGAGAAAGGTTCGGTAAAACTCTTAGATTTCAGGTAGAGGTAACTAAAAGCTGAATAAGAAAGAACTTTGTATTCTTTCGGATGGATTTTAGAAACTCTGCATACTATTTAATTCTCTAAACTCCTATTGTCGCTGCAGCAATGAAACCAGTGAAAATGTCTCAGTAGGCGTGAAACAGACCTACTGAGAGAAAAGATGTGTTAAATGTTCCTATGTGTTAACAAATGCCTATAAGTTAATTTGTTGCAATTTTTGACGTAAACTACGTCTAAGGGGAAGACTCTGATACAGGGTGTAAAACGAAAATTTCCAAATTCGAGACCGTCACGAAATTAGGATAGATTTCAAACGCTAATAGCTTCTTTATCTTTCAATGGATTTTCGAGATTTTATTATCAATCGAATCGGTAACTCTCCAGCAATTTTTTAAGCCCATTGAAACTATTGATTATCAACGTAAAAACAATAAAAATTCCAAATCTTTAAAAATCCAGTAAAATTTTACAGTTTCGTTACGACCGCCGTCTGCAGTTGGTTCTTGCGCTCTACTTTTGGGTAGAGATGTCGCAAATTAATCGATTACTTCGATTAATCGATTCATCGTTGTGATAATCGATTAATTTTGAATCGATTATTACCCAACGATTAATCGATTCAATAATCGAGATGAATCGTGAGTAATCGATTAGTTACTAATCGATTAATCAGAATTTTACGACATCATAAGGATGTCGAAAATTAATTGATTATTTCGATTAATCGATTCATCGTTGTGATAATCGATTAATTTTGAATCGATTACTATACAATGATTAATCGATTCAATAATCGACAAGAATCAAGAGTAATCGATTAGTAACTAATCGATTAATCGGGATTTTACGACATCTCTACTTTTGTGCGGTGATTCGCACAAAAAGTACAACAATAGAACCAGAGCAGTGACCGCGGGCGGTGCAAAAAAGTAGTGTTTATGAAAAAGTGCTACAGATGCTGGACATGTTCATGTAAGCAAGAGGTGAATATTAAAATTGATTATCAACTTTAAACAAGGTTACACTCTTAACTTTTTTGACGGATATTGAGTAAAATTTCTGTGGGATAGAAAGAGAGAACAATGCAATTTTACTCAGTTACTGAGTAGGTGAAAGTTAGCGTGTATCCTACTATTTAGGCAGCATCCCTTTAAAATATCACTTCAAAAACATTTTAATCGCCATTTAATGAGATGCATTGATCACTCTAAGTCGAATAACAATCGGAGAAAGGCATCATCACCACTGCGGAATAATAAATTTGGGGTTTTTAATTGAAAATTTTAAATTGTCATACCCAACCATTTTCATATATAGTGAGTTACGCCAATTTTGTTCGAAACATAAATGAATTGGTGTGCGATCGAACATGATTTGCGGCAAAACTACACATTACACGCGGCAAAACGTTTAACAAAACAAACCTCGCTACCTCCCGACCCCATATATCCAACATCCCAATGGTTGTAATTTGACTAAGCACGCACGCGCGGTTCGAAGTTTGCATGAGAATTACTATGAAAACAGTAAATTTTTCGGAAAACCATTTTGCAACATTGGTCATTAATATCTAAAAATATATGAGTACATTGGCAACATAGGAAACTTAGCAAGTGAATAAATCGTCTTTGTTGCAAAACAATTCGCTGCTTGCAAGAAAAATTATTAAGGAAATACTAAATCGTGGAAAACTCAATCGAGCTCGTAAAAGAATAACATATCAATAATGAGCATTTTTATTTTCTTTATAACTTTGCTTACCAAAATCCTATCGGTTTGCAACAACAATCGTCTTACAGATTTAGAAATATTCTACGAAATCTTCGGGTTGATTATATTTAGGGGGAAATCCTCCAGTGCCGGACACATAAGCCATTTAACAAAAAAAACTAACTATCCGGATTATGTTTCCTTTTATACCATACTAGCAGAACACGTTGCTCGGGTTTTTACGTTTAACGTTCGAAATGTCATTTTCTGCGTTGATTGCGACGCCGCACTCTAGATCATTTTTCGAGCGATCGCATTAGGTTTTCTCCAAACTCGCTATTGTATTTTGACAATTTTCCCAACTTTTCCTTTAAAATTTACTATCCTTTTGCATAAATAAACACAGTTGATCCCAATACGAATCGATTTTTGAGGAAATCTCGCAAATCGGTCATCCTCTTCGTGAGTTATAATGCCTCAAAGGAAGAATAGATAGAAAAAAAACACAAAATATGACCATTGACCATTGATGATTCAAACAAACTTTGAATTTGATCATTTGAACACGTTTTTCGACAATGAATTTTGGTGAAAAATTTTACGATTTAGAAAAATGTCTTCTAGTACCGGACGCTATTGCATCATGTTCAAATGTGACTAAGTTCCTGTTACATGAATAAAGACATCATTCAGAATAGTAATATAATTCACGTGCTTTAAATTGTAAATATTAAAAATTGTTAGTGGAGCTTATTTGACTCTTCAGCTAAATTTTTTAAATCCTAATCCAAACTCCCACATTTTTCAAAGTCCTCTTCAATTTTTGTTTCTGCTAATTTCTGTGGCTTTCTCAGCAAGAAGAAACAATTGAATTGAAGTAAATGTAACAAAACAGGTGTGAAGAATTTTTATTCAACTTAAAATTTTGTACAAAGTTTATCACATGAAGATCTGATTTTCCTTGCCGGGACCTCGGAGGACCTTGGACGGACCTTTGCAAGTAGTGTCGTTTTAAGAAGTGTCCGGTATTGGGAGGTGTCCGGCCCTGAGTAATTTCTCCCTAAATAGTTAATGATCCACCTCACGAAACGATCTCTCACATACGGGGCGATTTCTATAGTAATTTCCATACAAACTTCCAACTGCTCGTACTCAGTTAAATTATAACCAATTCAGTTGAAAATTTAGGAGGTTCACCAAAACAGCAAATGTTATCGTTCAAGCATAAGGGTGCGCAAAAGTAAAAATTTCAATCACTCTAACCAAAGGCTCTAACCAAAATAATTATCTTATGATCTGTTTTACGTAGTTTACGTCGGGCGGTCGTATCTTGTATATAACCCTTCTGATTTTTTTTAACTAAATTGACCAATAAGTTGTATTGGGATGTGAAACTTATTTTTTTAAACCATCCTAGAAGTTATTCTAACAGAAAAGAAAGGTTAGTTTGTTGTGGTCAGATCGCCGTTTGAAAGCTCGTAGGAATTGTCAGGCCACTGAATTGAAAGCTGGCGAAAAGAGTTTGAATTACTAATATTTAATTTATAATGTATTCTGGGTTCGAAGCAAATAAAAAAATCCTTTGAAAATCAGGATCATGCTTCGCATTCTATTTACGGCGAGCGCAACACCTATGGTTTTTTGAACCTATCAAGAATTTTGGGAATCCTACGAGATTTCTAGATTTTTGAAACAGGGCTGAGCGTCGATGAACATCATTTGGAATATTTAAGTCGTCCATTGATATCTTGTAGACCAACAATATACATCAGCTGAATCGAGCAAAAATGGTAAACTTTCTGTCTTATTTGTTGTAAATTAGAATAGTTAAAAAAAAAGTTAGCCCCCCCTAGAATTTTTCATTAGTTACGCCAATGAAGACACCTCGTCAGGGGGCTGGTTACTACGAAGGGTCTCCAGTTATGCTTGTAAACAAACAAGACGTAGAATTGCCAATCCGGAGATGGTGAGTTTGTTTCTCGTTCCGGTCCAAGATATTGTCTATACGGAATAAATTTATACCGCTTTTTATACCGAAGTTGGATTTCTCTCCAGATACAAGCAACTTTCCCAACTTCGGAAGTAGTGTGCTGGATTCGCCTAAAGATGCGCTAAACAACGCATCAATTAGTTTGACAAATAAAACTTCGGAAGAAAGTTCGGTTTGGAAGTCCTGACTTCCGAATTCTGATTTGATGCTACGCCGACAATATTTCCGGGTGGAAAGCACTCGACTTTCTGAGTCATTGAAGAAGAAAAGTACTACGAAGTTTTTGCATTTTAGTTCTTCTTTCATAAATAGGTAATCACGTTTCTACGTGTCTTACGATTAAACATGACCGCTGCTGGTAAACCTAAAAGCCCCCTATGCAATGCAGTGGAATGGTGGCGGAAACGGCATTTTGAAACAAAAGTGCAACAGTTTAAAAATGGTCAATATTCCCGTGATGTTATATGTAGATCTTTTCTAATGAAGTATAATTTAGCCCATTGTAATTTTTTTAAACAATGTTTAATTTCATAATCTTATTGATTTGTTCATTGGTGCATGATATTAATTTACTCCCGCTTTACTGTCTTGGGAGAGAAGTGACGTGGCTTTCCTGCAAGTTTTCCATTTCGGTGGCCAGCTACGCGGCTGCAATGAACCCAGTAATGTGAGTTAGTTTGTATCGCTGGTTAAATTTGTAAAACTCAGAGTCTATTATATATAGAGTTACGCAAAGAGTGAAGCCAAATCTACCTATTGAACTGTCAAACAATCGACCTATCGAGCAAAGTAAACAAATGCTTGTTTGTAGGGCGGAAGTATTGTTATCGCCTAATGATTATTATGGCGAATTAAAACGCATGAATTGAAATGTATTAGATTTGTTCTAGAAACAGCTTCAAAAAACTTCAATACACCCCCCAATAAAGTAGCAACAAGAAACTCACGTGTTTGCACTCTGTGGGTGACTTGGTTATCGAATTAAAAAGCTTTAGAAGTGAACACTCCCGTGAAGTCACTTTAAGGGTTGAACAAAAATGAAAGTTGCAAACACAATAACAAGAGGATCATTCAGAATAAGTGTAAGAAGATCCTCTTTGCGCAACTCTATATAATAGACTCTGGTAAAACTTACATTGGTATTGGTCTGCAGAATTACAACCGCTCGACTGGCCTCCAACAGTTAGTTGTTCTGGAGAAGGTGGGTCAATTTCTGCTGTGCCTTCGAGAACTGGACCGTTTTAGAAAAACTTGACGTGATTTTGGAGCAGAACATGCCAATAATGGACGTTCCTCAAAATTGACGGGATCGGGATACACTAAGTAAGCACAATGATTTGTCCACACTAGACTGGCCCAGGAAACAAAAAGTTGTCTAATTCCACGGGGCACCCCCCAGGATTGTGTCTTTGGGTGAGAAAATCAATCTCTGAAAATTTCAGCTCAATCGCTTGTTGCATAAGCTGGCGCATTTGATTTGAAATTTGTATGGGGATTTCAGCCAAAATGTATAGGAAAATACATCTCCGTCACTCATTCGATCTGGAAATTGGTTCTGATTGCTCGATTGACCTCAGAATTGCAAAAACGGCAGTTGGTATGCTACAGAACAATTTTACAGAACATTGTATGATGATTAAATGAACTTTTATTTAGGTTTCGGCTGATGCGATTTGATCAATAAATCCAAAAATACACAATTCAGCTCCTAATAAATCAGCCGAAACCTATATAAAAGTTCATTTAATCATCATACAATGTTCTGTGAAATTGCTCTGTAGCATACCAACTGCCGTTTTTGCAATTCTGAGGTCAATCGAGCAATCAGAACCAATTTCCATATCGAATGAGTGACGGAGTTGTATTTTCCTATACATTTTGGCTGAAATCTGCATACAAACTTCAAATCAAATGCGCCAGCTTATGCAACAAGCGATTGAGCTGAAATTTTCAGAGATTCATTTTATCACCCAAAGACACAATCCTGGGGGGTGCCCCGTGGAATTCGACAACATTTTATTCTCCCCATACTAAGCTGGGCCAGTCTAGTCCACACACGATGCCTCGTTCTTCGATATCAGATAATTGGCTGCCCAGATGCGAGCTAAAAAAAGATTAAAAGTACGATTAATACAATTGCAAAACAAACAAAAAGTACGTATTACTTACCATTACAGTTTCTAATTATGATATTATCATAAAAATTAAAAACTAATAAATAAATATTGATTTTTCCTTTTGCTACAATCGGTACAATCTAAAATACTAATTTCTTTCGACAGTTCACACAGTTTGGCAGTTTCAGTTTGTAAGCAGAGGGGCCCCCTTCTTCTTCTTATTGGCATTACATCCCCACACTGGGACAGAGCCGCCTCGCAGCGTAGTGTTCATTAAGCACTTCCACAGTTATTAACTGCGAGGTTTCTAAGCCAGGTTACCATTTTTGCATTCGTATGTCATGATGCTAACACGATGATACTTTTATGCCCAGGAAAGTCGAGATAATTTCCAATTCGAAAATTGCCTAGTCCGGCACCGAGAATCGAACCCAGCCACCCTCAGCATGGTCTTGCTTTGTAGCCGCGCGTCTAACCGCACGGCTAAGGAAGGGCCCCTTATTTTCTCATAATCGTATTCTGCATTCCTTATCGTTTTCTTTATCAAATCTCTTTTGTGCGATTGAATTAGTGAACACTTTTTCTGTCCGTTTCTCGTCGTCGCTCTGAAAGCATCGGCATCAAGGTTTTCTCGTTTCAAGTTTTTACCGATCGTCCAAAGCTGTTTGAATGTTTCAAATCAACGAAGGATATGATCAAGTTGTTGTTGTTTGGACGACAACATCGTCACTTCGTGGTGTGTTCAGTGTGCGGAATTTATTTGCGTTAGCCGTGTGCAGGCGCATCTGCGGCTCAAAATTACCAGGCAGCACACGGTCAAACCGATGGAAGCGGCTGGTCAACATAATTCGCAGGTACACGGATAAAAATAAATAAGCTAATTAGCTTAAACTTTAATCTAAAACCATATTCGGTCTATCCACTCATTGTAATGATTAATTAGAAAATAAGCAATCAAATATTAAATTGCATTTAATCTTTATGAAGATTTCTTAAAAAGTATCTATGAATGATTAAATTGAGTATAAGCATGGAATGTTCTATTTTTTGACGTTAATGTGTTTTATTTATTTTTCTATGTTTAAACCCAAGCGAAAAATAAGGAAAGTGCAAAACGAATTTCATTATCAGCATTTATTTGAATCGTAACTATCACTTTTGATGGTCATATTTGAAGGCCCTTTTTTGCCTAGCGCATTCAAGGGTGGACATGGTTACGGCGGCAGAATGTTTGGAATGTTCACTGTCGGTAGCCCCGGTACAGCGTCCCGACCCCGAGGAATCCTCGTCAGCTGCGTACATACACATATAGGCTGCGTCTAGGCAAATACATAAATATGACAAATCGGCCAAGCAATGCCACAATGTCTTTATCCATAGTTGCGATGGCTGGAAATCCGTGGCAAAATTGTTGGCGATGATGCTGATGCTTATTTGGTGGCCGCCGGAAACAATACCATATTGCACATTATAGGTTGGAGGTTATGAATGATGACGTTCTTCATTTAATCCCAACTCTACCGGATTCTTCTGCGAATTCCAATCTGCAAATTCAAAAAACATTTTGAAATTTATTGTTGTGTTTTAAAATATGGTGAAACTTACCGCTACGTATATGATCCGAAATAGATCGATGCATTTTTTCGCGATTTTATGGCGATGAAAAAGGAGGAAAAAGTTCGAAGCGGGAGCAACACGTTCTGCTTAGGAAAAAAACAAAGTTCGAATTTGACAGTTATTGATATGCTGGTCAAGGATTATTTTTACAATAATCCTGAATAGATTAAATTTGAATATTTATAAGTTTATTTTTTAAGCTTTGTAATGAATTTAGTCGAAAACATCATGAGACGAATTATAAAAAAATCTAAATAGCTTATTCATATTTATCCGTGTACGTAATTTTCTCAACTCGGGAGCAGACTAAAAAGGTTAGAGACTACATATAAAGATTGTCACTGTCGTCGCGGTAAAATCATTGAGTGGCAGTCGTTGGTGACAGCAATAGAGGTAATAAACTATAGAGGACGATTGTCGCTGTTGTTCCCTTTGTTATCGTTCCCAAACATGTTGGGTACATATCTGTCAAAACGAACTGATTTTTCCTTCGTTGACATTTAGTGCCCCATCTTCGCCAGCAAAAGATGTTTCGCCAGTGACGACAGCGACAATCTTCCTCTACAGTTTATTATTGCGAGAAGATAGAAAAATTCGAACGAGGGTCCGACGGTCGACCGTCGGAAAGTGGTTCCGCAAACGTCAAATCACTTGATGCACGGAAAATAATGTTGGTTGATTTTTTCGGTGTGAATGTTGATTATTGAAATCAAAGAAAATATGTAACTTTAAACGAGAGTTACATGCCGCCATATATTTTAAATAAGTTTTATGGTACTTCCAAGGCATTTCGGAACGTATTTATGCGATTTTGAAACATTTTAGACTTCTCGAATATTCTTGATATCAAGGAATATCAACACTTTTCGCACAGTGCATGCCATTTGAAGTTTCCGACACTCAGTCTTCTTCTTCTTCTTTGCTCCGCAAAATTAGAAGTTTTCTCTGTTCTCGCAATACCTCTATTGTGACAGCAGAATTGTGGAAGTGCAATTTTCTCTCTCATTTTCCACTCGCTGTCGACAAACCTGCCAAACAAACCAAATGTCGAATTCGTTTCTAAACCTGGGTCAGTGCCAACCCGAACACTGAATTTAAAAAAAAAATCACTTCCATCTCTCATTGGATATGTTTGTGTGCGGAGCATCGTGTTTGTTTTGATTTGAAACTAGACCAACATTTGAAAAGGGCGGAATTCCATTAACATGAAACCGAGAAAATCGCTTGTCAAATTTTAAGCTTGTAAATCAATTCCTATTTAGTGAATATTCAATAGAAATTGAATTTTTGCATATTATAGATGAAAACATTTCGCTTCGATGTTCTGTGCCATAATATGCAGCTAAGTGTATACATTGGCTTCAGAAATGGATATTACTTGTACTACGCCCAAAATCAAAGTTTCACTGGAAATAGGACATGGAAATTAGTCCTGTTACCCTGGGTACTGCGGATAGAGCCGCTTTTCTGCGCTCAAGCCAGCAGAGGGATATTTTGAAATCATTCCCATAAACCAAATTATTTTGCAGTTACTTGGCTGTCAAACATTTCCCGCTCTTCGAATTTCTCTTTCCACGCTGCATGAGAGCGCACAAATGCGCTAGACTCTACATGACTTTACGATTGTTTACATACATTTATGCTACAATCAGCTGCTGAATCTCGTGAAAATTCGTAACGAATGCTTTTTAGTCCAATCGAAATATAATGTGAGAATATTTGTTACAAAGAATACAAAACTCAAACAAAATTTATTTTTATTTTTTCCCAAAATAATAACAATAAGGTTAAGGCAGGTATTTTCGTCTTTTCGTCATAGTCTCGAAAACCAATAAAGGAGACACTTTTTTGACAAACTCATTCGTGCTCAGGAGATACGTTCTGCTATAGTGGAGCTCCAGCGAATGGATGTTGCTTTCGATGGTTTGAGCCCCTATGACGATGGACGGAAATACCTGCCGTGTCCCTACTTCTCAATATTAGATCAGAATCGAACATAACCACAATCTTCAATGTTTGGCTCCGGCACAATAGAAAATTTTGGCTTCAGTTTGACAACCAAATCTATTCTATCCGCACCACCCAGCTGTTACCAACTGCCTGTGTTGTTCCGTTCTACGTTTCACAGATAAATTGCCTACTTTTAGGTATTTTCTGTACAGCTCGAATTGTGTGGCACGTTACACGGTTTACTCGTTCGGCCGGGTTCGGGCTCGGATGATATACCGCAAGGTTCCATTGTGTTACACCATACGTAGGGTAAAATGCCCAATAGTGGACCCCTTAGTAGCGGAATTTTGCTCTTCCTTTCATAAGGAGTAGAAGTTTTCAACATATTAATTCTGCTTGATGTCTAATATCAAGTTATGCATCTCCTCTTCACGATACAGTGATCGTTCGCTAATTGGGGCACGATCTCACCCCAACTAGCGAATGCCGTTCGCCCCAACTAGAAAAAACCCAATTAGCGAACGTTCACTGTACTTCGATACCATACTCTGTTATGAATCAGCCTTGCATAAGAGGTAAAATACCAAAAAATAATACTAAAACTATATGCAGAATACTTTCAGCATACCATACTTAGTAGACTGGGTCGCAGTTGTATGGAAAAACGCAAACTTTGTCCGATCAAGTGAGATCAAGGTTTTTCTGGATCGTTTTGGAACCCCACACAGTAAAAAATAAAAAGTAATACCACATCAGATTTGATGCACATCATCGCCGTCGTAAATATAATGTTATATTACATTAGGGTGACGTAACCAAAAGTTGACGTACTTGATAATTCGTTTTCAAATTAAAGCCGTGTAATTCATTTGCGACGTAATATTTGCGATGTAACTGAAAAACGACGTAAAAACAGGTCAGGATGAACCCCGCTTTCAGCAGCGGGGTTAGGGGTATTCGGATATTTTTCTTTCATGTTCGAAATTACATTTTCAGATGCAACAATTTCGAAATTTTATTTATTTAAAACGCATTTTATTGTATCCACAAAAACTTGAACTTTTAACTTAAAATTTTCAATCCTTTTTTGTATAAATATTTTTAATTAATCATCTTTAATTTCTAATTATTAATATTTAATTAAAATAAATTAAATTAATTATTTTTTTAGTTATATTTTATTCAAATCATTTGATTAACTATATATTCTAGTATTATTCATGTATTATATTTTATCGGCGGTGGCGTGGCGGCGTCGCGTTGTTGGTTATCGGCAATAGAGGCGGGGGAATTTATTCGAAAGTTTTTTCAGGAAGTCCTCCAGAAATTGCTTAGGAAGTTCCTCTAAAAAAATCTTTAGAAGATTTACCAAACATACTTCAGGAAGTTCTTCTAGGAATTCGTCCGGAAGTTTGTCTGGAAATTCCTCCAGATACTTCTTTGCAAATATCTCTACGAATTCCATTGGAAATCTTCCCAGGAATTCCTCTGAAAATTCTTCTAGCAATTTCTCCTGAGGATCCTCCAATTCCGTCACAATTTCCTTGAATAATTCTACCGGAAGTTAATCCAGAATTCATCCGGAAGCTCCTACGTGAGTTCCTCCAGAAGTTCCTCCAGGAATTCCTCCGGATTTTCCTACGGGAATTCTTCCGGAGCTTCCTCCAGGAATTTTTCCAGACGCTCCTCCAGGAATTCCTCCAGAAGCTCCTCCAGGAATTGCTCCAGAAGCTTCTCCAATGATTTCTTCGGATGTTCATCCAGCAATTCCGCAGGAAGTTCCTCCAGGAATTCCTCAGGAAGTTCCTTCAGAAATTCCTCAGGAACTTCCTCCAGGAATTCCTCAGAAACATCTCCAGGAACTCCTCTGGAAGTTCTTCCAGGAATTCCCCCGGAAGTTACTCCAGAAATTCCTCTGGAAGTTACTCCAGAAATTCCTCCGGAAGTTCCTCCAGAAATTCCTCCGGAAGTTCCTCCAGAAATTCCTCCGGAAGTTCCTTCAGGAATTCCTCTGGAAGTTTCTCAGGAATTCCTTCGGAATTTCCTCCAGGAATTCCTCCGGAAGTTCCTCCAGCAATCACTTCGTAAGCTCGTCCAGGAATACCTTCGGAAGTTCCTTCTGGATTTTTTCCGGAAGTTCCTACGAAGTTCTTCCAGGAATTCCTACGTCAGTTCCTCCAGGAATTCCTTCGGAAATTCTTCCAGGAATTCCTTTGGAAGTTCCTCCAAAAATTCCTTTGGCGGTTCCTTCAGGAGCTCCTCCGGAAGTTCCTGCAGGAATTCTTCCGGAAGTTTCTCCAGTAATACCTTTGAAAGTTCTTTTAGGAATTCTTCCGAAAGTTTCTCCGTAAGTTCTTCCAGGGATTAGTTAGTTTCTCCAGAATTCTTTCGGAAGTTCTTCTAGAAATTCCTTCGGCAGTTCTTCCAGGAACTGCTTCGGAAACTCCTCCAGGAATTCCTTCGGAAGCTCCTTCAGGAATTTCTTCGGAAGTTTCTCTAGGAATTCCTTCGGAAATTCCTCAAGGAACTCCTTCGGAAGTTCCTCCGGGAATTCTTTCAAAAGTTTTTCCAGGAATTCCTTCGGAAGTTCTTCCAGGAAATCCTTCAGAAGTTCCTCCAGGAATTCCTTTGGTAGTTCCTCCTGAAATGGCTTCGGAAGTTCCTCCTGAAATGGCTTCGGAAGTTCCTCCAGGAATTCCTTTGGAATTTCCTCCATTAATTCTTTCGGAAGTTTCTCTAGAAAAACCTTTGAGAGTTCCTCCAGGATTTCCTTCGGAAGTTCTTCCAGGAATTTCTTCGGAAGTTTCTACAATAATTCCCTCGGACGTTGCTCCAGAACTTCCTTAGGAACTTCCTCCAGGATTTCATTCGCAAGTTTCTCCAAGAATTCCTTCGGAAGCTCTTCCAGGAATTTTTCTGGAAGTTCATCCATGAACTCGTACGTAAGTTCCTCTAGAATTTCCTTCGAATGCTCCCCGAGGAATTCCTTCGGAAGCTCCTCCGGGAATTCCTTCGGAAGTTCCTCCGGGAATTCCTTCGGAAGTTCCTCCGGGAATTCCTTCGGAAGTTCCTCCGGGAATTCCTTCGGAAGTTCCTCCGGGAATTCCTTCGGAAGTTCCTCCGGGAATTCCTTCGGAAGTTCCTCCGGGAATTCCTTCGGAAGTTCCTCCGGGAATTCCTTCGGAAGTTGCTCCGGGAATTCCTTCGGAAGTTCCTCCGGGAATTCCTTCGGAAGTTCCTCCGGGAATTCCTTCGGAAGTTCCTCCGGGAATTCCTTCAGAAGTTCCTCCGGGAATTCCTTCGGAAGTTCCTCCGGGAATTCCATCGGAAGTTCCTCTGGAAATTCCTTCGGAAGTTCCTCCGGGAATTTTTCGGAAGTTTCTCCATGAGTTCCTCTGGAGGTTCTTCCAGGAGTTCCTTCGGAAGTTGCTCCAGGAGTTTCTTCGGAAGCTTCTCCAGAAATTCCATCAGAAGCTCCTCCAGGATTTCTTTCGGAAGTTCCTTCAGGATTTCCTTCAGAAGTTCCTCCAGGAATTTCTTAGGAAGTTCTTAAAAAAGTTCCCACCGAAATTCCTCCTGGAATTCTTTCGGAAATTTCTCCAAGTATGCCTTCGGAAGTTCTTCCTGAAATTACTCCAAAAGTTTCTTCCAAAGCAATTCCCGGAGGAACTTCCGAAAGAATTCCCGGAGGAACTTCCTAAGGAATTTCCGGAGGAACTTCCGAAGGAATTCAAGGAGGAACTTCCGAAGGAATTCCCGGAGGAACTTCCGAAGGAATTCCCGGAGGAACTTCCGAAGGAATTTCCGGAGGAACTTCCGAAGGAATTCCCGGAGGAACTTCCGAAGGAATTCCCGGAGGAACTTCCGAAGGAATTCCCGGAGGAACTTCCGAAGGAATTCACGGAGGAACTTCCGAAGGAATTCACGGAGGAACTTCCGAAGGAATTCCCGGAGGAACTTCCGAAGGAATTCCCGGAGGAACTTCCGAAGAAATTCCCGGAGGAACTTCCGAAGGAATTCCCGGAGGAACTTCCGAAGGAATTCCCGGAGGAACTTCCGAAGGAATTCCCGGAGGAACTTCCGAAGGAATTCCCGGAGGAACTTCCGAAGGAATTCCCGGAGGAACTCCCGAAGGAATTCCCGGAGAAATTCCCGGAGAAACTTCCGAAGAAATTCCCGGAGGAACTTGCGAAGGAATTTCCGGAGGAACTTCCGAAGGAATTCTGGGAGAAACTTCCGAAGGAATTCTCGGAGGAACTTATGAAGGAATTCTCGAAGGAACTTACGAAGGAATTCCCGGAGGAACTTCCGAAGGAATTCCCGGTGACACTTCCGAAGGAATTCCCGGAGGAACTTCCGAAGGAATTTCCGGAGCAACTTCCGAAGGAATTCCTGAAAGAACTCTCAAAGGATTTTCTGGAGGAACTTCTGAAGGATTTCCGGGAGGAACTTCTGAAGGAATCCCGGGAGGAATTTCCGAAGGAACTCATGGAGGAACTTTCAAAGGAATTTCTGTAAGAATTCCCGAAAGACTTCCGAAGGAATTCCTGGAAACACTTTCGAAAGAACTCCTGGAGGAACTTCCGAAGAATTCCTGGATGAACTTCCGAAGGAATTCCTGGAGGAACTTATGTAGGGTTTTCTGGATGAACTTCCGGAATTCCAGAAGGAACTTCCGAAAGTATTCCTGAATGAACTTCCAGGAGAATTCCTGTAGTAGCTTCTGAAGGAATTCCTGAAGAAACTACCGAATGAATTCCTGGAGAAAGTTCCTAAGGAATTTCTGGAAAGAAATTGCTATAGAAACTTCCGAAGGAATTCCTAAAGGAACTTCCGGAGGAAACCCTGGAGGAACTTACAGAGGAGTTCCTGGAATAACTGCCGGAAGAATTGCTGGAGGAACTCTCAAAGGATTTTCTAGAGGAGGTTCGAAAAAATTCATGGAGGAGGTTCCTAAAGAATTTCTGGAGGAACTTCCGAAGGAATTTCTGTAGAAACTCTCGGAGGAAATGCTGGAGAAAATAACAGAGGAATTTTTAGAATAACTTCCGGAAGAATTCCTGAAGGAACTCTCAAAGCATTTTCTGGAGGAACTTCAGAAGGAATTCCGGGAGGAACTTTCGAAGGAATTCCCGAGAAAATTCCTGGAGGTACTTCCGAGGGAGTTCCTGGAGAACTTCCGAAGGAATTCCTGGGTGAACTTCCGGAGGAATTCCTGGAGGAACTTCAGAAAGAATTCCTGGGAGAACTTTCGAAGTAACTCCTGGAGGAAATGCCGTAGGAATTCCTGGGGGAACTTCCGAAGGAATTCCTGGAGGAATGTCCGAACGAATTCCTGTAGGAACTTTCGAAGGAATTTCCAAAGGAACTTCCGAAGGAATTCCTGGAGGAACTTACGTAGGGATTCCTGGAAGAATTCCTGAAAGAACTTCGAAGGTATTCCTGGATGAACTTCCGGAAGAATTCCTGGAAGAGCTTCCGAAGGAATTCCTGGAGGAGCTTCCGAAGGAATTCCCAGAAAAAAAAATTAAATTTTTTAATTTCAATTTTTTTAAGTTTTTAAAAATTTGAAAATTGATTTTAAAAACAAATTGTCATAGGGGAAAAGACGACTTTGGCAGGTTTAAAAAAAAATCTAATTTTTAAATTTCAAAAAATTTCTAAACCGTCATCCTCCGGGCCGGTCTCCGGGCCTTCTATAAAAAGGTTGTTTTTGGAGCGATCATATAGCCTTTACCGTATACTTAGTATACGAGAAAGGCAAAAAGGCCTAATTTTTTTTTAATTTTAAAGTTATTAAATTTCAATTTTTTTTCCCATTTTTTAAATTTTAAACGTTTCAAAATTTCACCATTTTTCAATTTCTTATTTAATTTTTAAGTTCCTTTATTGTGAGATTTTAAGTCTAAAAACAGAAATTTGTTAGGGTGTTTTTGAATTATTTTGGAGATTTGAAATCTCTCTCTGTAAAATTTGAATTTTTAATTTTATTCACGTTTCAGAAATATTTAGCTTTGAGTGATTCTGTTTTTTTTTTGTTATAAGTTTTACATATAAAATCCTTAATTTAGTACTCTATTGGAACATTCATATTTTTGATATATTATTTCATTGAAAATAGTATGTTTATTTATAATTTAGTTAGAACATCTTGTTTGCAAAAAAAAAGGAAAAAAAAAATTCGTAAACAGCCCTGCGTTAAATTTTGAATTCATGCTGGGTAAGCAGCCCTGGGTAAACATTTACTAAATAACAATCGTTTCTGTTTTCAATCTAAATTAAACTAGCGAGAGCAATCAATCACTTTTTTGAAACAGGAACGGCTGAACAGGAACACTTTCCCTTACCAATTTGAGGTTGGAAAAATTCCCCATCACTTTGCTACGCGACGACAGCAACAAACTTTTGTGGGACCCTTTTTCTGGATGCTTTTCCTAGCGCTCAGAAGAACTCGTAAAAAGCATTGTCAAATCCTGTAACGATTGCAATAAAACAAAAGGATTTTAGGTACAATTTGGAATTTGATATCAATTACCCGCTGATTGAAAACTTACCTCCGATTGAATTCGAAGCAAAATATTGTTGTTCCCGCTCCTCGATTTTCGTGCGGAGAAGTTCATCTCCCATAGTCGGTGATCACGTCAGCTAACCATCGCTTTCACACAACGCACTTTTTCCCGGACTTGAATTTTAATTCACAAATTATATAAATATATTATTTAAAACGACCGAACTGGAATATTAAAATAAACAACCGACAACCGAAAACGCGAAAATTCAATATGGCTGTCAGTTCGTTTCAGACTGGACATGAGCGCGATCACAGCGTCGTAGGTAATCTTACATCAAATCTACGTAATAAAGCACCTGAATAGGTAATATTGCATTTCATTTCCAACCAGCATGATGTGCACCGTTTTATGTGTAATAAAATAACTATTTACGAAGGTAATTTTCTGTAATTTGAGCGTAACGAAAAAAAATATTTTGTCCATCTCATTTTACGTTCAATTGTGTAATAAAGCATCGATATGATTTAAAAATACAACAAATTGACTTTTACGTAGACTTTTCAAGTACGTTGTACAAAGTTACATCGCGGCATATTAATATTTTTTTTGCTGTGCAATCAACTGTGCAAAATATGGGCTCGATTGGTTGCAACCTCGCATGCCGCATCGCGTTTTAAATTTACATGGAGGTTAGTATGGGAAAACGTACTTTTTTACATTTTTGCTATTAGCGGCTTCAATTTATTATCAATCACGTGACTCAATACGTTAGCATATAGACTGGAAGATGCCGAAAGACTTTGCCGAAGAAGGTACGTAGCTGGAAGGTCTACAAAAAATGTTATTACGTTTCGAAAATTGATTGTTTAAACCATATGCAAGAAACCAATGTTTCTGCCAGCACTATCGGACAACCTATCACAGCAAAAAATATATTAATATGCCGCGACGTATTTTCGTAAAACGTACATGAAAATCCGATGTAATAACGTATTTAACGTAATATTGTGCCATATTGACGCTTTATTAAATTCCTCGTCGCAACATTCAATTGAGAAAGTTCATATTTCAGTTACGTCGATCCAACGCCAAATTACCTGCCAAATAGGTGAATATCGCGAACTCAGCGTAATATTACCGCCACCATCAGTAGTATTGCTTCATAATGCATGCTGCTGTAAATGTCAACAAAGCCGGCAGTCAGTTCAGTTTTCACTCCATTCTGTTCACATTGAATACGATTATAATTTGAACTAATTGCTTTTTAAAAACTAAATTAAGTGGATAGGAAGTTATTGAAATGTGCATACAGTGTTTCTGACCTGGAAGTGGGAGAAAATCTGTTCATGGGTAAGTATTGTTAGTAGTTTTATTTGTACCCAGCCTTTGCAATTTATTATATCATTTTCAGAGAGGCAATTATCGAAAGGATGCTAGAGCTGCAGGATTTGTTCATACCTACGATGAATTCGTTCACACCTTCAATGCCGGAATTGAATTGTGCAGGTAAATTTCTTAACGATGATTGTTCCGATCGCTTGACGATTGTGGGTTTTTTTTACAGATTCAAAATCGTCCTGGATAATCGATCCAGGAACCGATCTCTCTGCAATCATACGTCATACAGAGCCATACTGTTGCGTCGTGATCATGCACCTTACCTCAACTTTTTAAAGTATTTCGAACGGATCAAAAGCAGGAAAAATAAAACCGAGCAGGTAAGCTCTAATTTCTTATCGACTAACATAAAAACCTCGAGCAGTACTGAACAGTTAATGAATTATTTAATATTTTTTCAGGCACAGGACAAAACTGCTGGGTTCATGTTTCCACCCACTATCCCGTACAAGAGCAATCAAGTGGACTGCGAATAACAGAAGGAGTTGCGAAGCAATGCAAACATGCGTTGACTTGTGGGAAGACGAAAAAATTAAATCTTAAAATCTTAAAATCTTAAAATCTTAAAATCTTAAAATCTTAAAATCTTAAAATCTTAAAATCTTAAAATCTTAAAATCTTAAAATCTTAAAATCTTAAAATCTTAAAATCTTAAAATCTTAAAATCTTAAAATCTTAAAATCTTAAAATCTTAAAATCTCAAAATCTTAAAATCTAAAAATCTTAAAATCTTAAAATCTTAAAATCTTAAAATCTTAAAATCTTAAAATCATCTTAAAATCTTAAAATCTTAAAATCTTAAAATCTTAAAATCTTAAAATCTTAAAATCTTAAAATCTTAAAATCTTAAAATCTTAAAATCTTAAAATCTTAAAATCTTAAAATCTTAAAATCTTAAAATCTTAAAATCTTAAAATCTTAAAATCTTAAAATCTTAAAATCTTAAAATTCAAAATCTTAAAATCTTAAAATCTTAAAATCTTAAAATCTTAAAATCTTAAAATCTTAAAATCTTAAAATCTTAAAATCTTAAAATCTTAAAATCTTAAAATCTTAAAATCTTAAAATCTTAAAAATAAAATCTTAAAATCTTAAAATCTTAAAAATAAAATCTTAAAATCTTAAAATCTTAAAATCTTAAAATCTTAAAATCTTAAAATCTTAAAATCTTAAAATCTTAAAATCTTAAAATCTTAAAATCTTAAAATCTTAAAATCTTAAAATCTTAAAATCTTAAAATCTTAAAATCTTAAAATCTTCAAATCTTAAAATCTTAAAATCTTAAAATCTTAAAATCTTAAAATCTTAAAATCTTAAAAAAAGCAGAATCTTAAAATCTTAAAATCTTAAAATCTTAAAATCTTAAAATCTTAAAATCTTAAAATCTTAAAATCTTAAAATCTTAAAATCTTAAAATCTTAAAATCTTAAAATCTTAAAATCTTAAAATCTTAAAATCTTAAAATCTTAAAATCTTAAAATCTTAAAATCTTAAAATCTTAAAATCTTAAAGTCTTAAAATCTTAAAATCTTAAAATCTTAAAATCTTAAAATCTTTAAAATCTTAAAATCTTAAAATCTTAAAATCTTAAAATCTTTAAAATCTTAAAATCTTAAAATTTTAAAATCTTAAAATCTTAAAATCTTAAAATCTTAAAATCTTAAAATCTTAAAATCTTAAAATCTTAAAATCTTAAAATCTTAAAATCTTAAAATCTTAAAATCTTAAAATTCAAAATCTTAAAATCTAAAAATCTAAAAATCTAAAAATCTTATAATCTAAAAATCTAAACATCTTAAAATCTTAAAATCTTAAAATCTTAAAATCTTAAAATCTTAAAATCTTAAAATCTTAAAATCTTAAAATCTTAAAATCTTAAAATCTTAAAATCTTAAAATCAAAATCTAAAAATTCAAAAATCTTAAAATCTAAAAATCTTAAAATCTCAAAATCTTAAAATCTTAAAATCTTAAAATCTTAAAATCTTAAAATCTTAAAATCTTAAAATCTTAAAATCTTAAAATCTTAAAATTCAAAATCTTAAAATCTTAAAATCTTAAAATCTTAAAATCTTAAAATCTTAAAATCTTAAAATCTTAAAATCTTAAAATTCAAAATCTTAAAATCTTAAAAATCTTAAAATCTTAAAATCTTAAAATCTTAAAATCTTAAAATCTTAAAATCTTAAAATCTTAAAATCTTAAAATTTTAAAATCTTAAAATCCTTAAATCTTAAAATCTTAAAATCTTAAAATCTTAAAATCTTAAAATCTTTAAAATCTTAAAATCTTTAAAATCTTAAAATCTTAAAATCTTAAAATCTTAAAATCTTAAAATCTTAAAATCTTAAAATCTTAAAATCTTAAAATCTTAAAATCTTAAAATCTAAAAATCTTAAAATCTTAAAATCTTAAAATCTTAAAATCTTAAAATCTTAAAATCTTAAAATCTCAAAATCTTAAAATCTTAAAATCTTAAAATCTTAAATCTTAAAATCTTAAAATCTTAAAATCTTAAAATCTTAAAATCTTAAAATCTTAAAATCTTAAAATCTTAAAATCTTAAAATCTTAAAATCTTAAAATCTTAAAATCTTAAAATCTTAAAATCTTAAAATCTTAAAATCTTAAAATCTTAAAATCTTAAAATCTTAAAATCTTAAAGATCAAAATCTTAAAATCTTAAAATCTTCAAAATCTTCAAAATCTTAAAGATCTTCTTAAAATCTTAAAGATCTTGAATCTTAAAGATCTTAAAATCTTAAAAGATCTTAAAGATCTTAAAATCTTAAAATCTTAAAGATCTTAAAATCTTAAAATCTTAAAATCTTAAAATCTTAAAATCTTAAAATCTTAAAATTCAAAATAATTTAAAATCTTAAAATTAAAATTAAATATTAAATATCTTAAATATTAAATATTAAAATCTTAATATTAAATATTAAATATTAAATATTGAATAAAAAATATTAAATATTAAATATTAATATTAAATATTAAATATTAATATTGAATATTAAATATTAAATATTAAATATTAAATATTAAATATTAAATATTAAATATTAAATATTAAATATTAAATATTAAATATTAATATTAAAATATTAAATATTAAATATTAAATATTAAATATTAAATATTAAATATTAAATATTAAATATTAAATATTAAATATTAAATATTAAATATTAAATATTAAATATTAAATATTAAATATTAAATATTAAATATTAAATATTAAATATTAAATATTAAATATTAAATATTAAATATTAAATATTAAATATTAAATATTAAATATTAAATATTAAATATTAAATATTAAATATTAAATATTAAATATTAAATATTAAATATTAAATATTAAATATTAAATATTAAATATTAAATATTAAATATTAAATATTAAATATTAAATATTAAATATTAAATATTAAATATTAAATATTAAATATTAAATATTAAATATTAAATATTAAATAATAAATATTAAATATTAAATATTAAATATTAAATATTAAATATTAAATATTAAATATTAAATATTAAATATTAAATATTAAATATTAAATATTAAATATTAAATATTAAATATTAAATATTAAATATTAAATATTAAATATTAAATATTAAATATTAAATATTAAATATTAAATATTAAATATTAAATATTAAATATTAAATATTAAATATTAAATATTAAATATTAAATATTAAATATTAAATATTAAATATTAAATATTAAATATTATTATTGAATATTAAAAATTCGAATTAAAAATTAAAAATTCAAATTAAAAATTAAAAATTAAAAATTAAAAATTGAAAATTAAAAATTAAAAATTAAAAATTACAAATTAGAAATTAAAAATATAAATTGAAAGTTAAAAATTAAAATTAAAATTAAAAATTAAAAAAAATTATATTGCGAGTATTAAAACTTCTGGAGGAATTTCCGTAGGATCTCCTGAAGGAATTTCCGTAGAAGCTACTGAAGGAATTTTCGGAGTAATTCGGAATATTTGGGGGAGCCACTGGAGCCATTTCCAGAGTAACTATTTTAGGAGAAACTCTTGGAAGATCTTCAAGAAGAACTCCTGGAATAATTCTTGAAGGGTATTTTGGAGGAATTCCTGGTGGAATTTTCGGAAAAAGCATTGAAGAGTTTCCCGAGGAACTTCTTAAACTCCTTAAATTCCTGAAGGAATTTACGGAGGAGTTCCTGCCGAAATTTCCGGAGAAACTCGTGGATAATTCTTGGAGAAATCTCCGAAGGAACTCTTGAAGGAACTTCCGTAGAAGTTACCGAAGGAATTTTCAGAGTAATTCTTAGAGGTATTTTCAGAGGAACTTCCGAAGAAACTCTTGGAGGAATTCCTGGAAGTACTTGCCGAGGAATTTCGGAAGAAGGTTCTGAAGTTACTTGCGGAGGAAATCGTTGTGGAATTTCCGAAAAAACTCTTGGAGGATTTTAAGGAGGAGCTCCTGGAATAATTCTTCAAGGGCCTTCTGGAAGAACTCTTGGAAGAATTTCGGGAACAATATCTTGGAGAGTTTCCGGAAGAACTTCTGCAGATATTTCTGGAGGAATATCCAAAAAAGTTCCAAGAGGAATTGCTGGAGAAAGTCCGGATGGATATTTCGGAGGAGTTCCTGCCAAATGTTTCGTCGAAAATCATATACAATTCTTGGAGGAATTTTCGAGGGAACTCTTAAAGGAATTTCCGTAGAAGCTATTCAAAAAAATTTCGGAGTAATTCGAAATATTCGGAGGAGCTACTCACAAGTAGAAGTCGTGATATTGACAACAAAACATTATATTAACTTGTTTGAAATATGAGTAAAATAACAAGCGCAAATAACAAAAATTTGCACCGAAATATCATAAAAGTATCAGGTTTTGCTATTAACAAGAACAAACTAATAGCTCAAGATATTGATAAGTTCTTGTTATTGTTTTTATGATATTTCGGTACAAATTTTTGTTATTTTCACTTGTTATTTTTACTCTTATTTCAAACAAGTTTATATCATGTTTTATTATCAATATCACGTTTTACTGTTAATGAGCTATTACGTCTACCCGGGCTGCGGTTATTTCCGGAGGAACTCCTTTTAAGAGAAACTCCTGAAAGATTTTCAAGAGGAACTCCTGGAATAATTCTTAAAGGACCTTCTGGATGAACTTCTGGAGGAATATCCGAAGAGCTCTTTAAGGGATTTCTGGAGTAAATCCAGACGGAATTTTTAGGGGAGTTCCTGGCAAATTTTCCGGTGAAACTCATATACAATTCTTGGAGGAATTTCCAAAGGAACTTTTGAAGGAGTTTTTGTAGAAGCTACTGAAGAAATTTTCAGAGTAATTCTTAGAGGTATTTTTGGAGGAATTTCTGGAGGAACTGGAGGAAGATTTGTGGGAAATTTCCGTTGGAGCAAAAAGAACTGAAGAACTTTTCGGAGGATCCCGCTGAGGAATTTCAGGAGGAATTGTCATATGAACTCCTGAAGGAATTTTCTAAGGAACTCCTGGAGAAATTTCCTAAAAATATTCTGGAGGAATTTCGGAAGAAAAATCTGAAGGATTTTCTGGAGGTACTTGCCGAGGTATATCGGAAAAATTTTCTGAAGAAACTTCCGGTGGAATCCGTTTCCGAGAAACTCCTGGCAGATTTCAGGAGAAACTCCTGGAATAATTCTTGAAGGACCTCCTGGAAGAACTCCTGGAGAAATTTCCGGAAAAAATCTTGAAGAGAACTTCTGAAGGAGGCAATTCAGGAGCAGTTTCTGAAATAACTTCTGGAAGAACTATTTGAAGAATTTATAAAATCCTGGTGAACTTTTCATTGGAACTTTTTGAGAAATTTTCAAACCAAACCCCTGAACAAGGAGTTAACAGGAATATCGGGAGGTATTTTCGGAGGAACTCCGACTAGATCTTCCGAAGTAACTCTTGTACGAATTTTCTGAGAAATTCATGTGTGAATTTCAGAACACCTGGAGGAACTGCTAAAGGAATTTTTGGAGAAATTTCCGGAAGAACTCTTGGAGAAATTCCCGGATGAACTCCTGAAGGAGTTTCCGGAGTACTTTCTGAAGAAACCCGTTGAGGAATTTCTGGAGGACTTTATGAATGAATTTTGAGAGCAACTTCTAAGGAATTTGCCGGAGGAATTCTTGGAAGAGTTTTTGAAGGAATTCCTGGAGAAGTTCCTGAAGGAAATTGCGGAGGAATTTCCAAAGGTGCTTTTAGAGGAATTTTCGAAAGATTTTTTTGTTAAGTGCAGTAAAATGACAAAAATTTAATGTATAAAATAAGTCCACGACAACTGGAAACGATCTATCACGCCATGGCGACAATATTTTTATCGGCGCACAGGTCCACCAAAAATCCAAAAATACTAAACCAAAACGTTAAGCCTGAAAAAACTAAAAATCTTAGAATAAAACCTTTAAAAAACAAAGTATTGTCATTTTTTCACACTCACACACACACACACACACACACACAAAATCGATGTGTCACAATGCTGTAAATTAAAACAAAAATCAATAATTTGTTATTATATTGTATATTTACGTGCAAAATTATGAGAAATAAAATATAACATTTTTTAGAACTGCATTTTGGAAGCATGAAAGAAAAATCCCGAACACCCCTAACCCAGCTGCCAAAAGCAATGCTTCTGCTGGCTGGTTATTACGTCGTTTTTGTCATTACGTCGAACTGATTACGTTTTACACAATTTCATTTTGGCGACAAAATCCCAATTACGTCACTTTTTGTTACACAAAACTGATGTAATAATACATGCGATTTACGACGGCGATGATGTGCATCAATTATGATGTGATATTACAAATTTTTTTTTACTGTGATGGTTATCGAAGGGCAAAACCCATCTTCCTTCTTGTCGGATTTTTTTCTTTGTGAAATAATTCCGGATAGCTCCCATTAGCTCTAAAGCCCTATAAGATCAATTATTTTGAAATAACACTCAGTTAAATTATTGGTCTACGTAGTACGGCAGTGTTGGCAGAATAAACGATTTTTTGCATATGGTTTGAACACTCAATGTTCGAAGCGTTATAACTTTTTTCGTGGACGTTCCAGCAACGTGCCTTCTTCAGCAAAGTTTTTAGGCATCCTTTGGGTTATACTTTAACGTAATGTTCCACTTAGTTTATGATGAACTGAAACCTGTAGTAGTAGAAATGCAAAAAAAAATACGTTCTCCCATACTAATTTCCATACAAACTTCAAACGCGATGCGGAAAGCGAGGAAGCAACCAATCGGTTCCATATTCTGCACAGTTGTTCAGGACCCAGAATGGCTTCGAAAAACCATTGATTTGAAAAAATAACCATGACGCCCCACTCTAATACTTAGGTATTTCAATACCAAACGAATAATAATTTGTTATGCGTTTGCTATTGCACTATTGCAATAACAGAGTATGCTATGCCTGAAGTATTCTACATATTAATTTTTGGTATTATTTTTTGGTATTTTACCTCTTATGCAATGCTGGTTCATAACAGAGTATGGTATCAATAACAGAATGAGGTATTATTGAGGTAATTTCTCCTGCTGGGGTTGTGGTACTTTGATTGAAAAATTAAGTGACCAAATTGCTGTACGGGTTTCGATTCAGGAGGTGTTGATTTACTTCATTATTTTATCATGTTTCTCGTAGTTTTTATCACGTAAAAGTAAACACATCTTGAAGCGGGCTTGGTAGTCATATGGCTACTGCTTCTGGAAAATATATAAAGCTCTACTGCTTCTGCCTCATACGCAGGAGATCCTGGGTTCAAATCCAGGTCCGTTCCATTCTCCTACTTTGTATTTTTCTCTTTATTTCTCATGTTCTAGCAATCGCTAGAACTGGAAATGGACTTCCATACCGTTTCCATTAATATTCCTATACCTTCGACTTGAGTATTCTAACAGTAATCTGCTAGAATTGGAAATGAACTTGTAGAGCTCGTTTCCTACATCCAATTAGAAATACCATCAGTTACCTTCTCCTATCTATCACATGGGCAGCTCGTTAACCAAGACGGACCTCTGCCTCTCCAACCTAACCCAGAAATTCCAATAAATTCCGCATGAACTCGTGGCAAGTGCAGAGGTATATTCGGCTTGTAGTGGGCGAGTGATTGCATCATCATTTCCTCCCCCTTCCCTACATTGACTTGCATTTTGACGTGGCAGGCGCTAGTAGGACCTAACAAATGAGATCACCAGTACTTGTACATTGAAGATGTATGCTAGTCCCAAGCAAACATCTGTTGGTTCCCTGTGCAAGAACAGCTGATCTGATCATAATGGAGTAGCAACTACGAGCAGCCAATCAAGCTCAAGCGTAAAAGTAAACACATCAAAAATAAAGATTACAACTAAATTAACGACGAACGTCATATTTTCATTTGATTCAAATTTTCTAGAGACTGTTACATATAACGAAGTTCTGAAGTGTACGGATTTCGACGCCCACGATATTACAAATCTGCTCGGTATGATTTGACAGTTCATATCATTAATGCTGAACTGAGAACTTGGTAACAGAATTCGATTGCCGAGGTGACTTCCGAGAGCTCAGCTGTTGAGAAATCGGTAATTCAATTACAGAGCCCATCAAATAAAATCAAGTGTGTGCTGATGAGGGTGGCTGGGTTCGATTCCCGGTGCCGGTCTAGGCAATTTTCGGATTGTAATTGTCTCAACTTCCCTGAGCATAAAAGTATCATCGTGTTAGCCTCATGATATACGAATGCAAAAATGGTAACTTGGCTTTAGAAACCTCGCAGTTAATAACTGCGGAAGTGCTTAATGAACACTAAGCTGTGAGGCGTATCTGTCCCAGTGTGGGGATGTAATGCCAAATAATAAGAAGAAGAAGTGTGAGTTAGGATAGACTCAAAATCTTAAAACTTACGAACGATTCAAATCAAATGCGAGTTGTAACCGGACTCGTCAACCAATCATTTTTAATGCTTCCTCCAGGGAATTACCGTTCTTCGCATAAAACAAAAGATTTTATTGCAAGTGTGAATAATAGTTTGAGCCCCGATTAATTATTAACGCTTTTTGAAGCGAAATTTTTTTTTGGCACATTAGTGAAAAGATGCGAATATGCGTGAAAAACTCAAGCGCGATGCTTTTCATGTCGAATCGCAATCCAGTTTGCTTGCGCATGACGGCTCGATGGTTGAGATTTGAGTATGATTTTACCAACACTGGTACGCAAAATAGATCCGTTATCCGACATTATTACCCCATTAGTTATTTTCGTGTTTATTTGGGCATGTGAAAATAAAAATATGTTTTTTTTATGATTCGGCTAATCCTTGGCTCTCGCTATCTGTTCTCCAGATCGCCATCGTAGCCTACCGTCATCAATTCTCCCATTCGATCATTTATCGTAACTAATCCCCAAACCGGCTACAGCATAGCTTGGAAATAAATTATTTGGGGATTTATCGATATGTACAGACGTTTATTGAAATCAGTGGTGAAGCGAGATTAGACTCAGACAAAAAAAAACGAGAGAAAAGGGGAATAAAACGGGTCAATTGCAAAACTTCCGCAACACAAACTGAAGCCTCCCGAAAGGCAATCTAGAGGTAATTAAAATTATTGCAATTTGCTCATGAAAGAACGAAATAAAAATTCGAAACAAAAACTAGAATGCAGTCTGCATTGAAGTTGATCAAGAGTCCAGGCCGAGTCAGCGTTTGCCAGTTGTCCTTCCCGTCATCCATCCGGAGGGTGCACAAAGCAAACAGAGACAATCTAATGAAATAAAGTTGTGCTTTCGGAAAATTGTATTTGAGTTTGGGCTACGCTTTTCCAGTTTCTGAGCAGTCCAGCTTTTGGAAAATTCAATTCACCTCGACAGGGAGCGTCCCCTCGCCGCTCGGCCAGTCGGCAATAGAGAAGGAATGATGAGTTAAATTGAATTCGGTTTAGCTGCTGGCTCGGGCTTCGTAGGCAGCTAGTTTTTGAGTATTGCGCTGAACAGATTTGATGCGGTTGTTTGCAGTTGCAAGCAAGCGTGAGATTGTTTTTGTTTCGAAAATTATATTAGACGTATGTTTGAATGTTTGATAAGATTTCTGACAGCGGTGCGCCAAACCGTTTGGGTCGGTATAAAATCAGTTATGCCCCTCATAAATAAATGATGGTCGTTTCATTCCAACATGCGTGCTGCATCTTCTATGACATATTTCTAGTACGTACAGCCTTTATCTAGGTCCCATAAGTGCTGTCGCAGCCCTTCAACTGACTCACTTTTACGGCTACTTCAACTTCCGTTCGGTTTGCTGCTTGCTGACCTGGCAGAGTACCATCATGTCGTGGTGATCTCATGCCCATGTAGGTGGAAACTGGCTCAAACTGCCGTCACACACAATCTAAGTTATGACTCTCGGAGGATGCCTGACAAACCATTATGCACTCTTTCCACCCACGGCCCATTCACAATCGTGCATACGTATGCGTTCGCAACCCGTTCCATCGCACGCATGGGCATTTTTTCAACCTGGTTGGCTAAAATTACTATTAACACTGCAAGTACCAACCCCTGCAAAAAGCGTGGAACGGTAACTTTGCATCGATATATCACATGTGTTTTTAGTCCAATTGAAATGATTCTTTCCAGTTACAATCTGTAGGATATCAGGATTTCGTAAGTGACTACAGATTGTAAATCCGTACATTGGCCGCTGAGAACCAGCCGGAATATTCCGTTCCACGTTTTTTGCATCACTTACAAGTCGTTTAATTTCTAGAAAACTATAACTAACTAAGGGTCAAAATCTGTTGGTACCTATAAATATTTGTGAAACCATCATCCTATGTGAATATGGGAGTATTTTTGTATTACGTAATAAAAATAATAGAAAAATACAAAAAGTTACAGTTTTGATGTAACTTTCAATGTTTGTTTGCTCAACATTCTGGAACGACGCTAGCATACTGTCCGCAAAACTTGCACGGGAAAACTCAGTTGGGCAACGAAATAACTTTTCTCAGTGGTTAATATGATATAAAATTGCTTCCATCTTCAAAAATGTAACGTTTTTCAAAAATACGTTTCACTGGTCAAAACGCCCCAGTGTAGGCAGGACGATATGCCCTTACCAACTGGACACAAGCGCGGCGAGCTTGCAGCAGTTGCTACCAAATTATATGGAAACTTTTGAAATGTAATTCCAACCTGCTTAAATGGACTTATGTTGGTTTTTTAATGTCAAGCACATAAGGATTTGTAACCTTTTTATTATGGGATTGATAAAATACTAATGAAGGGCCTTTGGTTAAGGTGGGGCGCATTGCCCAGGCACTTCTTGAAATCCAATTTTTTCACGACTTTTCAAAAAAGCTACTCACGGGCAATACAATTGCGACTTCCTGGACTATCAAATAACACAAAGTTTGCATAAATTGCGTTGAAAAGTAAAAAGTTATCAAGCCTTAGGGGGGGCATATTATACCGTCTTACCCTACCATCTAAATTGTATAGCAATAGCACACAATCGAGGCGTAAAGCTTCTTGCCTAACATCCTGGTTGTGGGCGGCGACGAATTTAGGAACTAAGAAACTTTGATATTTAAGAATTTAGGAATTCATGGATATAGAAACTTGGGAATTCACGATTTTAGAAATTTATAATTTTGGGAATATAGCAATTCATGAAATTAGGGATTCAGGAATTTATGAATTTAGGAATTAAGAAATTTGGCAATTTAGAAATTTGTGAATTCAGGAATCCTCGTTGAATACGTTCTAAAGATCGTCTAGAAACCCGTCGTGGAGATCCTCTAGGATTCCATTCAGGAGAATCCCATAGCAATTTCTCCTGCAGTTCCTGCACAATTCTACTTTGAAATTGATCCCCAAATGTGTCATGAAATTCTTCCAAGAATTCCTTCTCGAATTCCACCAGAAATTCTTCCTACGATAACTCCATCTAGATATTTTTGAGAGTTCCTTCAGAATATCATCCCGGAAATTCTCCAGTGATTGCTTATTTGGTTTCATCAGAAATTTCTCCTCGAAATCCAACCTGTATTTTCCAAATATAAAATATTGCTGCCCAATGATTTTTTTTCTCACATTAGTCACTAAAAATTGTAACCGACGTGAGTTATTCCAAGAATTCCAGGTAGAATTCATGAAGGAATTCCTGAAAAACTTTACAAGGAAACGCTGGAAAAGCTTCTGAAAAATCAAAGGAATTTTTTTTTTTTTTTTTTTGTGTCTTTATTAAGGAGACTTTCAAAGGAAAAATATTTGGAAGAACTACAGGAGAATCTTCTTCTTATTATTATTGGCATTACATCCCCATTCTGAATTCTTTCATGAATTCCCCCAGGAAATCATTCTGAGCTCCCCCAGGAAATCATTCTGAGCTCCCCCACGAATTCATTTTGAATTCCCCCATGAATTCATTCTGAATTCCTCCAGGAATTCATTCTGAACTCCCCCAGGTATTCATTCCGAATTCCCCCAGGAATTCATTTTGAATTCCCCCAGGAATTCATTCTCAATTCCCCGAGTAATCAAAAGTTTTCATGTTGTTTTGTTGATTGCGCTATTCGAATTAATTCATGAAAAAAATGTTACTTAGGTCCTTTTGAAAAGTTAAGCGAGAATTCATTCTCAATTCCCCTAGGAATTCATTCTCAATTCCCCCAGGAATTCATTCTCAATTCCCCCAGGAATTCATTCTCAATTCCCCCAGGAATTCATTCTCAATTCCCCCAGGAATTCATTCTGAATTCTCCCAGGAATTCATTCTGAATTCTCCCAGGAATTCATTCTGAATTCCCCCAGGAATTCATTCTGAATTTCCCCAGGAAGTCATACTGAATTCCCCCAGGAATTCATTCTGAATTCCCCCAAGAATTCATTCTGAATTCACCCAGGAATTCATTCTGAATTCACCCAGGAATTCATTCTGAATTCACCCAGGAATTCATTCTGAATTCACCCAGGAATTCATTCTGAATTCACCCAGGAATTCATTCTGAATTCACCCAGGAATTCATTCTGAATTTCCCCAGGAATTCATTCTGAATTTACCCAGGAATTCATTCTGAATTCACCCAGTAATTCATTCTGAATTCACCCAGGAATTCATTCTGAATTCACCCAGGAATTCATTCTGAATTCCCCCAGGAATTCATTCTGAATTCCCCCAGGAATTCATTCTGAATTCCCCCAAGAATTCATTCTGAATTCCCTCAGGAATTTATTCTAAATTCCCCAGGAATTTATTCTAAATTCCCCAGGAATTCATTCTGAATTCCCCGAAATTCATCCTGAATTCCCCCGAATTCATTCTGAATTCCTCCTGGAATTCATTCTGAATTCCCCAGGAATTCATTCTGAATTCCCCAGGAATTCATTCTGAATTCCCCAGGAATTCATTCTGAATTCCCCAGGAATTCATTCTGAATTCCCCCGGAATTCATTCTGAATTCCCCAGGAATTCATTCTGAATTCCCCAGGAATTCATTCTGAATTCCCCAGGAATTCATTCTGAATTACACAGGCATTCATTCTGAATTCCCCAGAACTTCATTCTGAATTCCCAGGAATTCATTCTGAATTCCCCATGAAGTCATTCTGAATCCCCCAGTTATTCATTCTGAAGTCCCCAGGAATTCAGTCTGAATTCCCCAGGAATTCATTCTGAATTCCCCAAGAATTCATTCTGAATTCCCCAGGAATTCATTCTGAATGCCCCCCGGAATTCATTCTGAATTCCCCAGAATTCATTCTGAATTCCCCAGGAATTCATTCTGAATTCCCCAGGAATTCATTCTGAATTCCCCAGAATTCATTCTGAATTCCCAGGAATTCATTCTGAATTCCCCAGGAATTCATTCTGAATTCCCCAGAATTCATTCTGAATTCCCCAGGAATTCATTCTGAATTCCCCAGGAATTCATTCTGAATTCCCCAGAATTCATTCTGAATTCCCAGGAATTCATTCTGAATTCCCCAGGAATTCATTCTGAATTCCCAGAATTCATTCTGAATTTCAGGAATTCATTCTGAATTCCCCAGGAATTCATTCTGAATTCCCCAGGAATTCATTCTGAATTCCCCAGGAATTCATTCTGAATTCCCAGGAATTCATTCTGAATTCCCCAGGAATTCATTCTGAATTACCCATAAATTCATTGTAAATTCCCCAAGGAATTCATCTTGAATTCCCCAGAATTCATTCTGAATTCCCAGGAATTCATTCTGAATTCCCCAGAATTCATTCTGAATTCCCAGGAACTCATTCAGAATTCACCCAGAATTCATTCTGAATTCCCCAGGAATTTATTCTGAATTCCCCAGGAATTTATTCTGAACTCCCCCAGGAATTCATTCTGAATTCCCCCAGGAATTCATTCTGAATTTCAGGAATTTATTCTGAATTCCCCAGGAATTCATTCTGAATTCCCTGGAATTCATTCTGAATTCCCAGGAATTCATTCTGAATTCCCAGGAATTACTTCTGAATTCCCTCAGGGATTCATTCTGAATTCCCCCCGGACTTCATTCTGACTTCCCCCAGGAATTCATTCTGAATTCCCAGGAATTCATTCTGAATTCCCCAGGAATTCATTCTGAATTCCCAGGAATTCGTTCTGAATAACCCCAGGAACTCATTCTGAATTCACTCAGGAATTCATTCTGAATTCACCCAGGAATTCATTCTGAATTTACCCGTGGTTTCATTCTGAACTCCCCCCGGAATTCACTCTGAATCTACCCAGAAATTCATTCTGTAATTCCCCAGAAATTCATTCTAAATTCCCCCAGAAATTAATTCGGAATTCCCCCAGGAATTCATTCGGAATTCCTCCAGGAATTCATTCGGAATTTCCCCCGGTATTCATTCTGAATTCCCCCAGGAATTCATTCTGAATTCTTCCAGGAATTCATTCTGAATTAACTCAGGAATTCATTCTGAATACCCTCAGGAATTCATTCTGAATTCCCCCAGGAATTCATTCTGAATTCCCCCAGGAATTCATTCTGAATTCCCCCAGGAATTCATTCTGAATTCCCCCAGGAATTCATTCTGAATTCCCCCAGGAATTCATTCTGAATTCCCCCAGGAATTCATTCTGAATTTCCCCAGGAAATCATTATGAATTCTTCCAGGATTTCATTCTGAATTCCCCCAGGAATTCATTCTGAATTTCTCCAGGAACTCATTTTGAATTCCCCCAGGAATTCATTCTGAATTTGCCCAGGAATTCATTCTGAAATTCATTTTTAATACCCCCAGGAACTCATTCTGAATTTCCCCAGGAATTCATTTTGAATTCCCACACGAATTCGTTCTGAATTCCTCCAGGAATTTATTATGAATTCCCTCACGAGTTCATTCTGAATTCCCACACGAATTCATTCTGAACTCACCCGGGAATTCATTCTGAATTCCTTCAGGAATTCATTCTGAATTCCTTCAGGAATTAATTCTGAATTCCCTCACGAGTTCATTCTGAATTCTCCCAGCAATTCACTCTGAATTCTCCCTGAAATTTATTCTGAATTCCCCCAGAAATTCATTCTGATTTCCTTCAGAATTTATTTTGAATTTCTCCACGATATCTTTTTGGAGTTCTTACGGGAATCCTTCCGATTTTTTTGACCTCCTCAAGAAATTACTCATGGAGTTCCTCCAGAAATTACTTCTGGAGTTCTCCCAGGATTTCCTTCTGGATTTCTTCCAAAAATTTCTCCTTTAATTTTCAGGAGTTCTTTCAGGAATTGCTTCTAAAGGTCTTACAGGAATTCTTCTCAAAGTTCCTTTTTGGAGTTCCTCCAACAGTTCATCTCGGATTTGATCCAGTAATTCCTCGTGAAGCTCCTCATGGAGTTTCTTCAAAAGTGCATCCCTGGTCTCTCCAGAAACTTATCCTTGAACTACTGCAGGAATAACTCACGCCTGTTGGTATTCAGAATTAATTCCTGAAGGAATTCAGAACGAATTCCTGAGGAGATTCAGAATGAATTACTGGGGGAATCCAAAATGAATTTCTGGATGAATTTCTGGAGCCAATCAGTGCAAATTCCTGGATGAGATCTCCAGAAGTAATTTTTGGAGGAGCACCAAGTAGAATTTTAGGAAACTCATCCTGAACTTCTTCCTGAAAATCCTCCAGCTGTTCTTCTACAAATTTCTCTGAGAGTTCCTCCTGGAACTGCTATAGGAGTTATTCTTGGACTTTCTCCAAACATTCCTACCAGAATTCCTGAGGAAACTTCTCATGGAAATCTTCCTGAAATTTCTTTTGGAATTGCTGCATAACTCAACATAACTGTATATCTACATAACTGTATAACTCTAATTTTCCTAGAATTCCTTCAATTATTAATCGACGAGGCTTGCGGTAATTGCTTCAGCAATATCTCCCAGTAATTCCTTTTAGAATTCTACTAGGTTTCAGGAGCATCACTGAAAAATCCTCTAGCATCTTCAATGGGAATCCTTTCAAAAATTCAATTGAAAACTCTTTAGGATCTTCACTAGAAGTTCATCCTGTCTCAATAGAATAAATTCCCCATTATTTCAAAAGAACAAAGATCAGAACAAACAATTAATTCCCCAGAATTCTAGAAGGAACACCTTGGCCCTTGGAATTTACTCAGAAGATTTTCTAAAACTATTCAGGATTTCCGAGAATTCTTGAAGAAGCTTTTTGAATTTAGCCTTTTTCGAAATTTCCAGTCTTTTCAGTTTTTTGGGGAGTTTTCTGGGAGTTCTCGAGGAAAAATTTAATGAAAATTCAGTGAGTTTTTGGTGGAATTACAACAAGAACCCTTCAAATTTATGCCAGACTGATTATTTATGTGCAAATTGTGGTATCTGGTAGCCTTCAACAAATTATGTGCGTAACAGCAGTTTGCCGTTTGAAATCGAGAACTCTAGTGCAGGAATAGGCATGGCATATTACACTTGGCTTCATTCGCGTGATGTAACTAAACGTAAGGTTACGATGACATTGATTACGAAGATTGGTTCTGCTCATAAAACTATGCCTATGAACTATTGGATACTATTGTGGCCCGAGGTAAACAACTATTGAGGGAAATGTGAGGTGATGTGGTCTATATGCAGCAAACTATTTATACTTTTCATTTATATAGTTTACTAGCAGATCGGACCCTGCGTAGCCCGGGATAGACACTTTTTCTTTGTAAATGTCAAATATTGCAACAACGCACTCTAGATCGATTCATGTAAAATCGTCTTGAATTTTTTCACAACTCAACAACTTTGGGCATATTTTTGAACTATCCCCGTGAAAGTGTATTTTTCTACATATAAACATAGCCCATTCTAGAACGAATTGAACCGTGCATAAATCATACTGATCGGTTTATCTATTTGTGAATTATATTGCCTCAAAGGGAATGTAAACTCATTTTTATATATAGAGCAAGAAGAAGAAAGAAGAAGGAGAAAGAAAAGACGAAGATAGAAGAGAAGAAGATTATACATTTTTACATATACCTACTTTTCTAAAATTTTCTTCACAGGCTCTAAGAACATGTTTGGATATGTTGGGTGTTCGATCAGCACTTCCACAGTTACTGCGAGGTTTCATAAGCCAAGTTATCATTTTTGCATTCATATACCATGAGGCTAACACGATGATACTTTTATGCCCAGGGAAATCGAGAAAATTCCCAAGACCGGATCGGGAATCAAACCCAACCATCCTTAGAATGATCTTGCTTTGTAGCTGCGCATCTCACTGCACGTCTAAGGAAGACGTTGCAACGTAATGTTGGTACCGGAATAAACAATTTTTTTTTTCAATTTTCATAAGATTTTTGATTCTGTAAGCAATGCAAAATTGAATAGCATGATGAACTAATTGTGTACCTACTTCCTACAATTTCAATTATAATAAAAGTTTTTATTCACTTTTTTGTCGGTTGTTTTGGTATTATTGGTGATTGTCAATCAAATCGGCTGGTGAGTGGTGTTAGTTGATTGATCAAATTCGTTAATTGATCACAAAATTAGGATTGTCCTATCTGCAGAATTGTCGATTGTGATTTTTTTGATTACGTTAACGTTATTTGCATTTTTTATGCTCATATGCGGAGCAGAGTATACTTCTCCTTACTATAATTCCACCATATCTGCTGCGAAGATGTACAATTACTTTTGTATGATAAAGTTATCTCTATTCCAATCTTAATGCATCGAAAAAGGTCTACCTCATACCCATTTATTCTTTGTAGCGACCTAGTTAATGACTGTTGACTGGTTAATCATATTCTCGTAAATTGCTAAACTTATTCATAAAATTGAAGTGTTCAGATAATCTGGTATTGTCCGCCTAGATAACCCAAACACCGGTCTGTGTACATCGCCCGTTTGTCCTGGCTGGTTTCATTATCGCACTCTCCTCGGTGATGGTGGGTGCTGCTGCACTGCGCTCTGTTATCTCTCCATTAAATGTACAACTGAGGACTACAAACAGTAGTGGGTGGTGGTTAACTGACAAGGTACGGCGTACGAATACGCGAAAAAAAGTAGACCTCACCATTACCCCTGACTACGCCGGATCGTGCTGGCTGCCCGGGATGACCCACAACTACTTGTGCTCAGTCGTTAACCGTGTTCATACACAGTTTTTTTTTTTGATCGCCAAGGTAGGTTCCGTATAGTCTGTTTACCATCCTCTGTACTCGTTTTGTGTCCCATAGATCAAATAACTCAATTTTATTATAACTCGGTTGCCTTCCGTCTGGCCAGCCAAAACAACCAGAATGTATCTGGTCATAGTTGGTGACCTACCACCGAGCTTGGTTACACCTGGCTGCCTTTTACGAGGTATGCATCAGGTCAAAAAGGGTCTCGTGTCGAAGATAAATTTATAACTTTGTTTATTTTTATCGCCAACGCTGCTCCGAATGGACACCCCCGTTGGCTAATGTAGAGGTGGACCTGAATCATCGAACGGAATCGAGGGTTGGTGTTGGCAATTAGTTGGAAAAATGTGCACATGTATAATGGTGGGAGAAGGTTTCTTATTGCCAAGAGCAGGGACCATTTATTTTGAAGATTCATCGAGGGCGCTGCTATGTAGCTCAACAATAATTGATTTCTTTTTCGGATTTTGATTTAGCAACATTTTCATTAAAAAGATGAGCCAGCCCAGGGCTGCAAGACTCTGTAATAAAGACACACACAAAAACATTGTGAATCCATATTTCTAGCCCACCAAGGTGTATTGTTAAACTATTTTTAACAATTTATCGTTAGAGATTTTATGATTCGATGTATCAGAACATACTTGTTTCACAACTGGGAATTGAAAACAAAACTTACCGTAAGATATGATAAATAAACATTCTTTTAAAATCATTATAATTTCTAAAAGTTGGGGTTTTAAACATTAGTAACACTTATCCTCCATGCTTATATCCAAGAGAAGTTATTTTAGGTAATTTTTGTTTCTTCTTACAAAGAACGTTAAGTTGAACGTATTATCTCTGAAATAAACATACAACCAGAAGGATTTAATGTTTATCTTATGAGCAAATGAGACTTGAGAGAAATGCATATTGTATGGGCTTTCGGTCGTTTTTTTTAGTTGACGAAAAAGAGCATCCAACATTAAATGTTCTGCATCAACGTCTCAATTCAGCACGCTGCAATTACTTTCCAGAACATCCACGATGGTTCTGCCAAATATCCCATAGCGCCATACTGCAGCGTTGTAATACCGACGAATGACCGATCCAACCAGCAAAGCAAAACTGCCGCGAACAAGCTATCGCATAGTGACGGACAGCGTTGCTTGAAAAAGTGCACATTTTGGCTTCAATCGTAAATTATTTTCTCACCGTCGGTGGTCGCAGATGCAACCAAAGCTGCCAACCGATTGCGTTAGTGAGAATTATTTTATTGCCGAATTTTGTCCACACCGAGTGCGATGTCGGTTGCCGGTTTATTTCCCAATTAAGATTTTTTTTAATGTTCACACAGCCCAATGCAATGTCTGTCTCGAACAAAGCCCCGAAAGCTGCACCACAGGAGTTGAAATGGAATGAAAACGCGATTTTCCCCATAATACATAATTGTGAAACAGGAAACGAGTCAACGGAAACCAAGCAGTGCGCTTGGCAGTGGGGAGTAATTTTTCGGTATTAATTTTTCAGTTGAATACTTAATTTAATTCGCTCTATAGAACAATGCTGTTTACCTGGGGCATAGGTTTAATTGGTTATCATTGCCTTTAAATGGACGAGTTACGTACGATTGTATCCACTCAGATATAAGTGTTTGGAAGCCAACGAAACGTGAAACATGAGCACTGAAAATTCAATTCAAAGAATATGAGTTTTACAAAAATGGATTTTGTTTCAACCAATGTTGGATTTAAACATTGATAAACATTATCGGATTTTTACTGATCAAGACTCTCGCTTCTTATATTAATCTTTAGTTTGTTTGGCCAAAGCATCTTGATATAAAAAAAACTCGCAGATTTGTATGAAGCTTGGATTAAAAAATGCCGGATGACTTAAAACTTATTCTAGATCCCCGCTTTAACACAGATGTACTGAATGTACATTGTACATGAATGGAGAAAACTCGGGCTCTAAATGCACGCGAAAGAAAAGGAATTTATAATTAAATCTTCCATAAAATAATCATGTTTTTATAACCAAATTGTGTAACTCGATGATCAACGAATAATTCAAATTTTGGCAAAGATTACTGATTATGATTAACGATTCCACCGTGTCCCAATATACAAATTCAAACTTCGATTATTTCAAACCAATTATTCGGAATTTATTGATTATTATTTTTATGAAAAGTAAACATTACATGGATCAATTACGGTATGTTTTCGGGATAATGTAATTTTTAATCTTCTTAACCATTTTGTTAATTTTGAGCTTTTTAGTGAAATGTCTTCACTTGTCATAAGACGAGTTTATACAATCCCATTTATTTCCACCACTTAATTGTACCTTGACAGATACGTATTTCGACCTCACCAGTAAGGTCGTCTGCAGTGTGCCTCCTGGGTTCTTTATCCTCCTTGTCTCGATGCCCCCGGGACCACGGAATGCTGCGATCACTTCGTGGTGGGCTTTGCTCAGGCATTTCTTTTCCTCTAAAATTCTGGCCCCAAGCTTAGGCTAGTTCGCCGAATGGCTTGCTGAGATCCACTGCTACGTTGGCTCGATCCCTCGGCGGTTGAGACACAACATCCTAGCTCGAATCCTCCTGACTCCCCTGTAGTCCAGGGCATTCGAAGCCACCGTATGGTAGTCGTATCGTCGTTTCCAACCTCCAGTTTGCAGAGCAGGCATCTCGGTTGCTTCGTACAGTCCCTAGCAACGTGTCCTTCTTCGCCACATTTTCTACATAGACCGGATCTGTCCGGATCTTTGAAGTTTCGCGCCTGGTGTCCAAACGCCATGCATTTGAAGCATCGCTCCATCTCTTTGGTGACCCGCGGAGTGAGTCTCAACGGGCACACCGACCATCCGACTTTGCTCACCTCCAGCATTTTGTTGGCAGCAACTGCTGGTAATCGCAGCGCTGCTACTTGTATACCACCGTACGCTTTCCTCAGCCGGATCGTCATCTCCACCTCTCTCAGCATACATTGCGAGACTAGAGCCTCCCTCAGTTCGTCTTCCGCAGAAAATTCTCGCTACGCCTACGCCACTGATTCTCCGGATATATTTTTTAAAAGACATCTGATTTTATTACTGAAATCAAATATTTTGATGTAATGTGCCATCAGAAGGTGCGATACGGTGAACCATTTCACACAAAGGAGTTAGACACTTTTTTTTTAATTTAACTGGAATTAAACAGAAAATCCTCCTGGTATCATTTTAAAGAAACCCAATTCTGAAAAAAATCTTCTCTCGGAATTCTGGAAAATCAATTCACGGAAACTCCGCCATCAGCGATTCTTTCTACAGGAATTCTGAGGAACTACTCTACCAGGAATTCTGAACAATTCACACTCATAGAATTTGCGCCTTTGAGAATTTGGAAAATTTAGCTTTGCTTTAATTTTGTAAAAGGAAGGGAAGGATTCCCAAGAATTCTGCGAAACTCCTTCTTCAGGAATTCTGGGAAACTCATATTACAATAATACAGAGTTTTTCCTATTTTAGGAATAGTAGTAGTTCTGTACCCCTTCAGGTATTATGGAGAATTCTTCCTCCAAGGAGTTTTGGGAACTTTAGACCCCATCAGACTGTCATTTTTCTTGAATTCCATACACATTCTTTCTCAGGAATTCTAAAAAATTCCAGCTTCATGAGTTCTGGGAAACTGATTTTCCAATCTTCTTGGTACTTCCATATCAAATTTTTTTTCCTCAGGAGTTTCAAAGACTTACCCCATAACCCCCTTTTTCTTGAATTCTCTGGAAATTTTCTAGCCAGATATTTCGGAGACATTATTCAGGAATTCTGGGAGCTTGATATACGTTAACTGTGGTTTAGAATTTATGGAGAATTTCTCCTTCAGAAACTCAGGGAATTTCATCCTACAAGAAATCCTTCTAAAATAACTCTCCGAAATACTCATTCAGACATTTTGGGGAATAGCCGCTCAAAAAGAATATTCCAATCCTCGCTCAAATTTTGAGAAATCCCTTCACCTTAAATTAAGCGAAATTTTTCTTTTTACTATTTGGAAAAAAATATATCCTCCTATGTTCCTGGGGAATTACTCACTACGGCCAGATAATTCTTCTCTCTGATAAATCTTGGGAATTTCTCCCTCACGAATTATGTAGAAATATTATCCTATAAAAAATAGGAAATTTCTTCAGCATGACTTCTAAAAAGTTCCTTAAACAAGAATTGCTGTGAAACTCTTATCCAAGAATTTATATAAGGTTTTTAAATATAAGGTTTTATTCTCTCAGATTTTAAATTCACTTGTCTTGCCGTGTCGCAGTTTAGTGTTTATTAAGCACTTTTACAGTTATTAATTGTGAGGTCTTGAAGTAGGATCAGCATTTATGCATTCCTCTAACACGATTATACTCATACACGTAAAAGAATAATGTTATTATAAGGATTTCTAATACTTTTTTGCCAAAGCCCATGTATAATACCCAAATATCCCCAATGTAGAAGAAAAAAAATTATACATTACATTGGCCACACACATTTCAAAACTTATACTTTTCATTAACTTATGAATGTTATTAGCTTTTTGGTATGAGATCATTCATTCATGGTATTTTCGAATGATTTTTTGCCATAAATTTTAAAGTTTTGCCTTTCTCGTATACTAAGCAGTTTATTTCATTGGTCAAGCTTCGTTTATTTGTTCTCCAGTCGGAGCGTTATCCGTTTCCGATTCTTTCAGCATCCTGGTCACGGCACCACCCTTAAAACGATTATCCATTGCTCGACTGGAATTATGTGCATGCGTGCTGGCGGCTTATTTGCACCATCGCGTAAAAGAGTCCATCGGCGTACACGTGTCAGCATCTTACTTTTGGTCAGACTCAGAAGTTTGCTTGCACTGGCTCAGCTCTTCGCCAAACACTTGGAAGGCATTCGTCGCAAATAGAGTATCCGAAGTCCAGCACTTTACTCGTGGTGGAAGATGGAGTCACATACCAGGAAGTGAGAACCCTGCCGATCTCGTCTCGCGTGGGATGTCAGGCGAGCAATGGATAATCGTTTCAACGGATGGCAGTGCCCAGTGGATCGTCCCACGTGCTTCAATGGATGCTGGATCCCAGACGGTGTCGACGATCCTGGTCACGGCACCAACTTACCGTATGCTTGATTGCGCATGTTGCCCCGATTGTTTCTCATCGGACCTCCCGAACGGTCGTTATCATCGTAGTTCGATCTATTCTGCTGGTTGAATCCGCCCCTTCCACCGCGGAGTCCTCCACGGCTTCCTCCACCGGACTCGCTGCCATCGCTTCCGCTACCCGGCGCACGCTCCTTGGTGCGGCCGCGTTCCACATTGATGGTCACTCCCTTGAACTGGCTGTTGTGCAACGCTTGGATAGCGTTGTCCATCATGTCCGGGGTTTGCATGTGGACGAAGGCGCACCGGTTCATCACATCTCACTCCGTCACGACCCCGTAGTTTTCGAACGACACTTTCGATCAAACGACGACCATCCAACGGCCAGTATTCCTCGCGAATCGTAGACAAAAGAAGGCGCCCGCCGCCATGGACAAGTTTCAGATGGTAATGCTCCGCAATCATTCGAGGAAATGGATGATTCTTCGGTAGCAGGGCAGGATGTTTCGACTGATAAGGAAGTTGGGACAAATTGAGTTGTCCTCCCACTCGCATTATTCCCTCACGATCCAAAAACGGGTGTAATCGTCGCGTGGAAAAATGTTTAGGAACTGGATTACCCTTCCGCAGCTCTCTAATCTCCTCTTTGAATGCATCTTGTTGGGCAAAACGGATGAGAAGCATGTTGACATCGGCCAATTCTCTGACGGTAAGTAACTCCGGGCATGCATGGTTGTCTTGTGGGATTGCAAGTGGCTGGGTTCTGGCTCTCGAACGAGTTCCAGCGATGAAGCGTAGGCAGTAACCGACAATGTGCAGTAGACGACTGTATGATGACCATCGAAGAAACCAATCGTTGATGCTTGGCGTTGTTTGAACTAATACGGTGACCTTTCTTTCTTCCAAATCTTCTTCAGGAACGGCTGTTGAACTTGAAATTGGCCAGGCAAACGGAGGCTGCGCTAACCAATTCGGACCATGTTTCCACACATCGCTGGTGATTAATTCGTCGACTGACATCCCACGCGAGACGAAATCGGCAGGGTTCTCACTTCCTGGTATGTGACTCTATCTTCCACCACGAGTAAAGTGCTGGACTTCGGATACTCTATTTGCGACGAATGTCTTCCAAGTGTTTGGCGAAGAACTAAGCCAGTGCAAGCAAACTTCTGAGTCTGACCAAAAGTAAGATGCTGACACGTGTACGCCGATGGACTCTTTTACGCGATGGTGCAAATGAGCCGCCAGCACGCATGCACATAATTCCAGTCGAGCAATGGATAATCGTTTCAAGGGCGCCACCTTGCTTTTGGAAGCCAGCAGCTGTATTTTAACCATTCCTTCGAAACTCTTGCAGCGAACAAAAGTGCATGCTCCGTAAGCAACCGTTGAGGCATCTGCAAACGTATGGAGTTCCACGTTGACGCCAGGAAAGAACGCATAACGGTCAACCCTATAAACAGCATTTTTCCGTAGCTCGTGCCTAAAATGCTCCCATTTTAATCGAATGGTATCTGGTACCGGATCATCCCAGTCGCAGGAAAGCGACCACAACTCCTGCATAAGAATTTTGGCCCTGACATCAACTGGTGCGATCAAACCGAGAGGGTCGAACAAGCGAGCAATGTCCGATAGAATGGTTCGTTTTGTGGGATAATCGTCCCGGGATTGGACTTGGGACTCGAATCGGAGGTGGTCTGTCTCTGTTCCCACCGGATGAGGCTGTTCGGCCACATTGAGAGTTGACGTAAAGTCAATGTCAACTTCTCTCCACGAACAGCCTAGATAGCCGTGTGGTGTCGGCAGCCGGTTGTCTGGCTAAGAATAACGCTACGGATTGCCTGTTCCAGTGGTAAAAGTCCACCATACAGGTGACCCCTAATTCTTGGTGTGATGCGGCTTTATGCTTACCGTGCCTATGAATGAATGGTTAGGGGGGTCTAAAATGAACCTAACCACTAACGGAGCCTGTGAAGCACCAGGGCACCCTTCACAGTATTGAGCCCTTATTGCGCCAACCGGAGCTATGGCGTAGTTGACTTATTGCTTCTCCGGAATAATCGGCTACTCTTATTCAATCTCAACTTGAGGTTAAATAAGGGTGGGATTATGAGAATGTTTTTATTTAGTTTTTTATCTAATTGTCACCTATATGGATTCGCTTTATGCGTTTTTCACAGTGTACTCTGTGTTTCGTCTTTGACGTTCTTGATACGATACCGACTTGGTTTCATCGTTGCTGTTCACATAAATGTTGAAGTTGTGGAGTGTATTATCGTAATTCGCAATGGCTACAGTTAGGATAGCTCAAATCAATCTTCAGCACAAAAGAACAGCAACGATTAATCTTTGTAGACTTATGCAAAATGGCAAATCCCAAGTGGCTTTGGTGCAGGAACCCTATTTTCGCAAGGGTAGCTTTTACCTAGGTAACCTAGTGAACCCGGTTTTGCTGCTTTCAGTAATGAAATGGCAAACTCTCGATCAATGCCGCGTGCATGTGTACTTATTAACAACGCTATCGTTGCTACACTTATCTCTGAACTAACAACCAGAGATGTATGTGCTGTCACAATTGATTCAACTTGCGGATCCCCCGTCCGGAAATACGTCTATTGTTCGGTTTATTTACCACATGATGAACCATCCCCTACGGATGCTTTCAAACAGGTGGTCAGTTATTGCACGTCAAAAGGCCTTCCGCTAATTGTCGGTAGTGATGCTAATGCTCATCATATCATCTGGGGTAGCTCGGATATCAATCTGAGAGGCTCCAGCTTGATGGAATACTTAAGTAGTACCGAACTTGGTTTACTTAACATAGGCAATCGCCCAACCTTTATGGTATCTAATAGAGCAGAAGTATTAGACATAACTCTCTGCTCCAATAGAATCAGTCACGAGTTGACGAATTGGCATGTGTCAGATGAGGAATCCATATCTGACCATCGCTACATCTATTTTGATCAGTTGAATGTTTCTTCGCAGACCTTGCGTTTTAGAAATCCCCGTTCAACCAACTGGGATCTCTATACAGAGTTGCTCTCGACAAAATTTCATGGATATCTACCATCCATTGAAACTCCTACCGACTTGGATGATGCCGTTGATACTACAACGTTGCATATCGTGGAAGCTTTTGAAGAAGCTTGCCCCTTGCGTTCTGTGAAAACCTCAAGAGGAACCCCGTGGTGGAATTCCGATTTGGCTAAGCTCAGGAAGCAGTGTAGAAGAAGTTGGAACAGACGCCATTCAGCAGGGACGGATTCTTTCAAGTTGGCTCGCAAAGCTTACAAGAAGGCTCTACGATCTGCTGAACGATTCGGCTGGAAAAACCTTTGTGCAAATGTTTCAAATTTGAGTGAAGCCACTCGATTGAACAAAATTCTTGCGAGATCCAAGGATTTCCAAGTTGGCGAAATTCGCAAGCCAAATGGCGACTACACTTCTTCTGACGAAGAAGCGTTAGAGCACTTATTTGATACACACTTCCCTGGATGTGTAGATATTGCATCTTCGGATGTTCCTGATGTCTTTTCATGTAGTTATGGGTCTTGGGCTCAGGCTCGTAGAATCATAACTACTGAATCGATTCAATGGGCTCTTAATAGTTTTGCTCCTTACAAATCTCCAGGGAAGATGGGATCTATCCCGTTATTCTTCAGAAGGGTTTTGAGCATATCAAACATGTTTTGAAAAACTCTTAGTATGCAGTTTTGCTACTGGGTATATTCCCATATCCTGGCGGGATGTCACTGTAAAGTTTATCCCAAAGGAGGACGTGCTTCATATGAAGAAGCAAAGAGTTTTAGACCCATCAGTCTGACCTCATTTCTTCTGAAATGCTTAGAACGCATTATCGATCATCACATTCGTGATGACTGTTTGTAAACATGCCTCTTCATGTTAATCAACATGCTTACCAATCTGGAAAGTCCACCGTGACTCTTCTACACAAGGTTGTCTACGACATCGAAAAGCATTTGCTCAAAAGCAATCATGCTTGGGTGCGTTTTTAGATATTGAGGGTGCTTTTGACAACGTGTCTTTCGATGCAATATTGGAAGCCGCACGTTGTCATGGGCTACCTAATATAATTACCAAATGGATTCACCAGATGCTTAAAACCGACATCTCTACTCGACATTACGTCAAGCAGCGATTAGGAAATTAAGTGTCTGTGGCTGCCCTCAAGGGGAGTATTATCTCCACTTTGTGGAATCTCGTTGCAGATACGCTATTAAGATTACTCAATAATGGCGGTTTTCCTACCTATGGATTTGCCGACGACTATCTAATATTAATAGCCGGTTTGTGTATTACTACTTTATTCGACCTGATGCAAAATGCTCTTCAGGCAGTCGAAAGTTGGTGTCGCCAATATGGCCTTTCGGTCAATCCGAATAAAACATCTATTGTACTTTTCACGGAAAAACGTAACCGTAATGGTATTCGCCCATTACATCTTTTTGACTCTGAAATCAATGTAACGGATCAGGTAAAGTATGTGGGACTAATTCTTGATTCCAAGCTCTCCTGGACTCCTAACATTGAGTTCAGAGTCAAAAAACGTGTATGGCTTTCGGTCAATGCCGACGAACTTTTGGTAAAACTTGGGGTCTTAAACCTAAATATATCAAATGGATTTACACAACAGTTGTACGACCAATTTTGGCTTATGGATGTCTTGTGTGGTGGCAAAAGGGTGAAGTGAGGACAATTCAGTCTAAATTAGGCCATCTTCAAAGGATGTGCCTAATGGCAATGACTGGTGCGTTCTCTTCGACTCCCACGGCTGCTCTCGAGGTTCTTCTCGACGTTGTCCCACTACACATACATCTCAAACAAGAAGCACTTTCTTGTACTTACCGATTATGGGTTCTCGGTTTCATGGAAGAGAATCCTGTAAACCGCAGTTCTACACACACTTCGTTGTTACAACTCATGGTTGATTGGGACAGAACAGTCCTTGCTCCAAGTGATCTCACACTCGCTAGTAGTTTCCTTATAGGACATTTTCAACACAATTCCCCTCGCGGGATGAGTGGACATCTGGCTATTTGGAGAGAAGTATGTCGGACAGCATTGTTTGTTATACTGACGGCTCCCTCTTCGAAGGTAGAGCGGGTGCAGGTGTCTACTCGCGTGAGCTAAGATTGGAACAGTCCCACTCACTGGGTAGACACTGCACTGTCTTTCAAGCGGAAATATTTGCCATTATGTGTGGAGTGCAATCCGCACTGCAGAAACACATAATGGGCAAAATAATATACTTCTGTTCAGATAGTCAAGCAGCTATCAAAGCCCTCGCTTCGGCCAACTCAAGGTCGAAGTTAGTAATCGCATGTCGAACTCAAATAGAGGAACTGAATTCAGTTAATACATTGCACCTTATATGGGTACCTGGCCATTCTTCCATAGCTGGAAACGAATTGGCTGATGAGTTAGCTCGCACTGGAGCATCACAAGACTTTTTGGTCCTGAGCCAGCTATTCCAATATCTAAGTGTTGGGTGAAGCGCTTGATTAGCTCTTGGGCTTCCTCAGCACAAACAGTATTGGAGTAGTTTGGATTCATGTCGACAAACAAAATTGTATATCCGAGAGCCATCTCCGGTAGTAGCTAACTATTTAGCTAATCTGTCTAAACAGAATTGCAGTGTCTTAGTCAAGGCCTTGACAGGTCACTGCCGACTCAACTATCACATGGCAAATATTCAACGTGTTGAATCCTTTGTCTGTGATGGTTGTGAATCCGATTATGGAACTTCTTATCATCTTATATGTAACTGCCCAGTTTATGCGCAACTGCGTTTCCAAATATTTGGTAAACACTTACTAAGTGAAATTGACTACAGAAACCTGAACCTTCAAAGTATTCTGTTGTTCATAACCCGTTGTGGTAAGGAGCTATGAGCTTTTGTACGTGTTGTATACGTTGTATGCCCTCTTCAAGGGTACCTTTCCCAAACTTCCCATTTTTCTCCCATCCATATTCCTTTCCTTTTTGTTCACTTCCTTTTCCGTCAGGTGCGTGATGAGAAAGGCTGTGAAGGCGATGGCACAAATCTCCCGAATTAAGGTGAACGTGCCCCTGGAGCCGACGTTCTGATACCTGATACCTCTGTTCCCACCGGATGCCAAGGGCTCCGATAGTTTCATTCGGTGAAAAATGTAGGCTAGACTGCGTTCCTATCTGATCGGAGGAGGACTTGGACCATGGAGGACTTCTAGTCGATTTGAGGTCCATTTTCGGAGATCGAATCCTCCTTTGCTGAGTAGTTGAGACAGCTCTTCCCGCAGTCGGATCGCTTCTTCCACCGAACTGGCTCCTCCGATGAAATCATCAACATAAAAATGTTTGGATAGTGATGGACCGCCCAATGGATACGCATGGCCTTCGTCCGTGGCAAGCCTTTGAAGTGTGCGTGTTGCAAGGAAGAAGGACGGAGCTAGGCCATATGTTACGGTTTGCAGTTCGTTGGTCTGTACGGGAATGTTGCTATTGAAACGGAACAGAATACGCTGAAGAGGACAGTCATCAGGATGCAGCCGAACTTGCCTATACATTTTGGCGATGTCTCCGACTAGGGCCACTGGATAAGTGCGAAATCGCAATATTATTGAGAGGAGGTCTTCTTGGACCACCGGATCCTCATATAGAGCTTCGTTTAGTGAGAAGCCAGTCGAAGTACGGGCAGAGCCGTCGAACACGACTCTAACTTTAGTGGTGGTACTTTCTTCCTTTATGACGGGGTGGTGGGGTAAATAATAACTTTGAGAGCTATTTCCGTCGTCCGCTTCGACCAATCGCATATAGCCGAGGGAGAGGTATTCACTCATAAACCTGAGGTACTCGTCCTTCAATTTCGGATCTCGGTCCAAGCGTCGTTCTAGCTGCTCGTACCTTCGAAAAGCATTGATCTTGGACTCTCCAAGCATTGTGTCCAAGTTAGGCTTCCGCGGTAGGCGTACAATGTAGCGGCCTGTCTCGTCACGAGACGTGGTGGATTCAAATACATCTTCACAGTGACGTTCTTCAAGAGAATAGTTGTTGCACACAGTTAGTTGCTCTGTTTTCCAAAATTGCTCCATAGTATCCTCCAGAGTCAGCATCGATATGGCGACGACACTAGGGGCGGTGTATGAGCCTTGAGTAGACTGACTTGCTGAGCCCGTGACGACCCAGCCAAACACACTGTCCAGCAATGTTGGAAGATTAGCGCCCAACTGGAGACGAGCGGTGCTAGGAAAAAATGTATGGAAATATTTCGCACCTAGGACCATGTCAATCTTTTGACTCTTGTTGAACATAGGATCAGCTAGGGCTAAATTCTGAGGGATCTGCCATTCTTTCACTGGAATGTCTTGTGCAGGGAGATTCGCAGTTACCGTATCTATCAGAATAAAATCAACGCCGCATTCAAAGATGTCGTTCCTGGATTTCACACGTGCAAAGATTGACGCCTGAACCTTCTTGGATAAATTTCCAGCACTCTGGATGATAACGTTCACGGGATTCCTTTTAAGATGTAGACTACGTGCAAGTCGTTCAGTCATTAGGTTTGGCTAAGAAGCACTATCGAGCAAGGCACGAGCTAGATGATCCTGACCGTACGCATCAACAACCTTTACTAATACAGTCAGAAGGAAGACATCTTCACGTGGTTGTGGAGTGGATGCATTGGCAACTATCCGAGATACAGATTAAGTGGCTGCGACTGCGGTTTGTGGCAGGGATTCTACGTTAGAGCTAACACTAGTCTGAATTGCTTGTGTTGGCAGGGACGTACGAACTGTTGAGGGATCATTGGTTGACCTAGAGTACTCTCCAGCATGCAATATGGTGTGGTGCCGCTTGTTGCAGTGCTTACAATTGAAATTCGATTGACAATTACGAACCATGTGATCACCTTTCAAACAAATGTGACACAAACGTTTACTTGAGACGAGTTGCTGCCGTTCGTGCAACGGGAGACGATTGAACTTTGCACATTTCATTAGGAGATGCTCCTGATTGCAGGACGGACATTTGCTTCCCTGACTTGAAGTGGATGCATACGATGAAAGGCGAAAGTTGGATGATTTTTTGGGAACATGGTTGGTCCCAGACGAAGTTGAAGGTGGGGAATGATGATTTACGAGAATAGATTCGAGAACTCTCATTCTGCGCTGTAGAAATTCAATTAGACAATCGTAGTTCGGCTGGTTGTTGGTCGATGCATAATCCTCCCATGCTTTGAAGGTGTCATCAGGAAGCTTGGTGCATAGAAGATGCTCCAGCATACTGCTTCAAGACCCAGTTGGCTCTCCTAGTTGGCAAAGAGTTTTTGTATGGCGCTGGAATTCGTCTACCAGCGCATGCAGCGACGCAGCAGTCTCCTTTCGTATCGAAGCGATGTCGAATAACGCCTGCAGGTGTCGCTTCTTCAACAGATAATCGTTCGCATACCTTTCGACGAGCGTTTGCCAAGCCAGATTGTAATTTGCAGCACTGATCGCGATGGATTCGATCAGCTGGGCCGCCTCACCTTTTAGAGCTGCCCTTAGGTAGTGGAATTTTTGAATTTCAGCTACATCTGCGTTCGAGTGTATTAAAGCCAAGAAAGTGTCATGGAACCCCAGCCACTGCATATAGTCTCCGTTGAACTCTGGTAGAGCAATCGTTGGAAGTTTCAACCCAGAGAGAGCGGAACAGTTGGAAGAGTTTTGAGGGACATGTGCTTGCTGATTGACAACAGGAAGTCTAGATACCAGATCAACTTTTATTACGAATAGCCAAGGCTCGAAATTGGCTCGGATGTCAGCGTGTGCTTGCCTACCTTCGTCGGTGTCCTCCGTGTCCTCTAGTTGACCTTGTACTTCCTCCAAAGTGCTCCACATGCTGTTGAGATACTCCAACCGAAGTGGTACTTGCGCCCTATCCCGTTGCTCGTCGTACGATAATATAAACGCCTCTGCCCGACCCAATGCTGCGATGATCGTTGCCCTCCGAGAGAGCAGCGTAGCTTTATGCTTTATGCCTTGGTTCCATGCTCGGGAACGGAAAGACGATCTGTGGAACAAAGGAACCACCGTAGACCCGGAGAGAAAGAAATAAGCGCTTGGAATGGTACTCACCGATTCCAAGGCAAGTAAATGCCTTGAATTTTAAATGAAGCTGCTTGTCTGGACAGGAACTGGTGCAAAGTTCCGAAGAAATTCCGTAGATGTCGTTACTGAGCGTCTAGCTTAGCGGAAGTAAAGATGTTGCGGTCATGAACTTTCCTAAGAGGTCCAACCGATCCAGCTGGATGATGGTCGTAGCCTGGCTTAGTTAAACAATGCTGGGATTGATCCGTAGATGTTTCGAGTCTCAAGCTTCTTTAATAAAGAAATAAAAAAAATAAATAAAAAATAAATGTTTCGAGAATGGCGTTGGAACCGTCGAAACGCAATGGCGGTATATGGTGACGTGTTATACCCGGACGAGTGTGGCCCAAACGGCTTGGCAGCAGCGGAAGTCGTCCGGTCCGGCGATGAAGCGAGCAATATGCATGCAAGACAAAAAACAGGAATCTTATGGGTACCTGTGAGACCCAGAAAGCTTATCGGACAGGCAATTACCTTGCGGCCGATTATTCGTGCCTTGTATTTTATACAATTGATTATGGCGACAACAAAATGGCAGCGCCCAGTGGATCGTCCCACGTGCTTCAATGGATGCTGGATCCCAGACGGTGTCGACGATCCTGGTCACGGCACCCATTTTATGTAGGCGCTTACCAAGGATTCCTACGTTGTGTTTGGTCGGTAATCGATGAAATGACGGTAGCCAATAAAATTTGAATTCTTCACCAACAGATGTCTCACACAAAACTTTATTCACCAACTCATAAAAGCACACTACAAATTTACTTCTAACTAGATCGCTTTATTGTACTGGTTGTTCTTGCATGCACTACTGAAGTCGAACTAACTTACTTTGGCGGGGTGACGTATTAGCTAAACCAAAGAACCGTATTATTTGATGCCTCTAAATATTTTTAAAATTAAAACAACAAAAAATTAAAAATATATGGCAGCCAAACGAGCTGCAGAATTGGAAAACCGAAATTTGTCTGAAAAAGTTGTTTGAAAAAACAGAAAACCGTCTAATTTGTTATACATATTAGTAAAAAAAATGTCTACCACAATTTTGCTACAACATTTGATTTTCTGTTGGTATTCGATTAACTTTAATCGATTATGTGCACAAAAAACATAAGACATCCCTATTTTTTGTTGTGATGACATTTTGAAGTGTGTGTGTTTACCGATCCTCATATTTTGGGTAGTTTCGTTTCAGCGTGTATTGATCCTTTTGGGCACGGATGGCGCCACATGCGGTGTCGCCAAAATTTCGTGAGAGTGAATTATATTGTTAATATAGTATATTTGGTATAAGGCTCAAACCTTAGCCTATTATGCTGTGGTAAAGAATTTATCAATTTAAATATTCGTATATTGAGGATCTAACCGCAATTATGCCACCGAATGCCTTTCCTACTTTTGGTTATTACGTCAAGTATTCAAAAACAACGATAATGGTTAAACATCTGTTATTTAATCCATCAAAAGTTTCGTGCGAAATGGACTTTATGTTCGGCCAATTTTCCTAATCTTGGCTCTGGTGCTGGATGAAAGGTTGGCGCACTATTCACTGTAAATCGTTTGTATAAGTCGTAAGGTAGGCAATTATAATGTGCTGCTTCATGTGAAAATCGTCAGCCGAATTTTGGCAATGGGTGTTCTAATATTGTTCAAAAAAGTTTTGTTTAATTGTTTCACTATATTAATGAAAATAGTGAATTTAACATGAATGCTAAAATAGTGGGATTGTTATCCGTTCATCTAATGTGTGAAAATAGGTAAGTCCATTCCATAAACTACTTTATTGGGCAAAAGAAAAATCTCTTGCACTGCCTGCCTACTTTAGTTGTTGCAAACAAACCGAGTTAAAGCAATTTTTCACGCAGGTTTATTGCGTTTATCAGTCGAAGAAGTGCATGAATCTTGCGTAATATAAATAAAGTCGGATTGATACACTTTTTCAAAGAAGCCTTGATAAATATCTCTCTACAAAACGATGTATTATTGTTGAATTATTGATTAATTTGCATGATGAGCCAACGTTGCATCCAGGCCTAACATTACATCCCGTTACCCTACTTGAACCGGAAACCCTTTTTCCCAACCAATCGGAATTCACAAATTTCAATAAAAGAAAAACCGGAAACCCATTTTGGACCGATCAGAATTAAGAAGAGAAATACAATAACAGTTCACCGACTCAGGGGGTTGAGCATATTGGGAGACGAACTCTGAGTTATTTTGGAGGAAACCGTTGGCAAGTGATCGTATCAGTTTAAAGTTTACTTGATTTTTCTATGGTGTTAACCAAAATTACTTGCGCATAGTGCAATCTAAATCGGTGAAGTGCGTTTGCTTTGAATGTTATCTGGCTAAATTATTAACTTATTCAATTGCATTTTCTCTAAATTAGATTTTGATTTATTTCGGTTTTTGGTTTAATTTTTTCAAATAAGAGTGTCAAGCAAAGATCGGTTGGATAAAAAGGTAAGGAAGTTTATTGAAAATAAGCTTGCTCGAGCATGACATAAGTTACGTTGAACAGGTGCCAAACCCATGCAACGTGGGTGTTTGTGCTGGAAGCACACTATCCATACCGTCACCTCGATCGCAGCAAGCAGCCTGACCACTACATTTGGGTCCGGGCGCAAATATACCCGTCGAAACCCTGCTGTGCGGAAGCTCTAGAATACGGCGATTGAAACCAAAACCGAAAAGCTCCGACAACGATGACATCGAAACTCTTCCGTCGTTGGAACCACGTGCCAGCTGGCCAGCAAGTAAGCCTGTTCCTATTAGTGCTAATAAGCTCGAAGAAACCTGTAAACAGTGTAAATAGAGCCTTTTTGTAAAAATTGTAAATATTAAAATTAGTTGATTACAGTTCGACTGGGGTGTTTATTGAAATATTTTGGCTTTTTCAGTCTGATATATTCAAACGGGTTTATATTTGCATTGCCCGAGGTTTCGGCCCGTTTATTGGGTCTTTTTCAAGGGAAAAGCTGTCTGCCGTTCTTCGTACACTTAACAACTATAAATATATATGCTAGGATTGGAGCTTCTGGTATTTTTTATGTGTTCAAATACCAGAAGCCCCAATCCTAGCATATATGTTTATAGTTGTCAAGTGTACGAAGAACAGCAGACAGCTTTTCCCTTAAAAAAGACCCAATAAACGGGCCGAATCGTCGGGCAATGCAAATATAAACCCGTTTGAATATATCAGACTGAAAAAGCCAAAATATTTCAATTAAAATTAGTTCCACTTCAACGCTCTATTCGATCATTTTGGTTTTACACTCTTTTGCGAATTATTTTTTTATTTAATAATTATTAGATTTTTTCTTAGTTTCTAGTTTTGGGATTTGCTTTAGAAGTAATAAGCCGTAAGTACTGCTTTCTCGATTTAGAATGTAGCCTTTGGTAGTATAGGATTTCTTGCGCCTTAATTGATCTCAGAGTTTGTTGGTTGCGATAGAATTGAAAACAGTCGAACGCTGATAAGATAGAGCTTTTCTAGTTCAGTCCTTGGTTTCCGTTTGGGCTCTTTTCATGGTTTTTAAGCGATTTGGGAAATAGCCCTGAAATGGCCGGACTTTAACGGCACTGCTGACTCTTCTAAAGAAAGTGGCGCTCAAGTCCCCAGTTGTGATTCTCCCGACACGTGGTAAAGCGAGTAATTAGATCCCGGAATCGGGAAAAGGGTTTCATATGTTTGAACGATAATTTTGAACCACGCAGATCCGAGCAACGAGAGCAACCGTGACGTAGCGCCGGCAAAGCCACCACCGCCGTTGAAAAATTGCCCTCACGCCGCCGCCGGCTCAAAGTAGATCGGCGCACAGGTCTAGCGCGCGTCTGAGCGAGAGGTTACAAAACAATTATTCGCATGCAGAAAAGCATTCCACCGAAGTGCTGCTATGACCACCACAGTGCGTAAACGTAGCGAAACAAGAAACCGGTACCGAAATTATTTTCCATAAAGCGTTATTCCAGAGACTAGCAGCAAGAAAACCAAATCAAAATATTGAAATAAATTGCCACTTAACTGCGAATTAGTTTTTGCAGAATCTCCCTCCGGCGCACGCTTTTGATGCTGCTATTTTCATCGATTAATTTCCAATAATTCGCCGGTTAGTAACTCAACCGCAGCCACTCAATAGTCTTACTCGCGCTTGTGATTCTGCTGTAGTCGCCTAGCGATGATGATTTGCACTTTGATGAAAATTGGTTTCGGCTCATTTTTTTCAACTATAAAATTGACGTTCTGAAAAGATCCGATTTGTTTCCAATAATGCGCCTTCCCAATTAACTGCAACAAAACCAGATCCAGTACCATGCGAGAAAGCTTCACTGGAGTGCCGCTAATGCCGACGATAGCCTAGCCACTCGATTGTTTGCCGCTGAATCGTTCTGTCCGCTTTTTGTGCCCGCTCTCCGTGACCACTTTCCGAGGATCCTCGAACAAAATGACGTACGAGCGTTTTTCCTACGTTTAAATTAAACTTTATTTCTCATTTTTGTTTGTTACAATATTATGTGTTCAAGTGATTTTTGCCAACTATTAGGACACCCTTTTTTCACATTTCATATTTTTTCATCAGTGACATGTAGTTTTTGATTTTTCATATAGCATGTTCAAAATTTAAATTCACACAATTTTTATTTTATACCCTACTTGACCTAACAAATTTATTAACTAAGTTCACTAAATCTCTTATGAGATCATGTTGTGCTTGGATTGCACCGTCAATGAAATTGTTGATGCTGCCATCAATTCGTTCTGTAATCGTTTTACACCCTGCGGCACGATGCAGGTCGCTGATACGGGTATCATATGTAGCGTCGAGGATGGGTCTGAGCAGTCAATTCTGGACCACTTGTAGCTTCTTTTTGTGCATTTCTGCACACAAGATTGCTGCACACGTGCCCCAAACTGGAACGGCATAGTTAACCACCGGTGCAATGTTGGTCTTGAAGACAGCAAGTTTGTTCTTTCGTGACAGTCGAGATCGACGCGGATAGCGGATATAAGCTTTTCAGCAGTCCGATGCATCTGGCTTCAATTTGTTGGTATGCTCACGGAAAGTACTTTTATTGTCAAGGGTGACTCCAAGATAGTCGACTTCGTCGGACCATTCGACGGGGCAGCTGTTTACCCGGATGAAACAATCGGGTGGTGGAAGCAGTTTTGTGAATGATCGGTGTCGGAAACAATTGCTTGACTCTTGACTTGCAACTTGATCTGCAAGAACCATTGCAAGATACTTTAGCCAATTTGTCTACTTGGGCTATTCGGATAGGTATCGAATTCTCTCCGGAGAAAACTGAGCTGATTGAGCCGGGTCTCAATGATAACTCCTAAATCAATGTTGGGCTAGAAAATGAAGCAACTCAATTTGTTTTACTCTAATAGAGCGAGCGTTCCAAGTGGCGATGCGAATTTTACGGGGCTCAATTTACCCCATATTGGCATACCATTTATCCAAGGACATTCACTTTGTCCGATCGGGTCATGCAGTCTTTCAGTCTGTTGCAAAATTCTATGAAAATAGTCCACAACTCAGCTGAACTGTACAGCGTCTCGTTACTTCCCACTGGTGTGCGATCCAAAGATTCCTCTTGTTGATCAGTCCCGGTGTTGACTGCACGTTGGGAGCCGTCGAAGTCAGATATTCTGGCGGGTACCGAGTTTTTCGGCAATGCAGGAACATTTTAAGCGCTCAAAGCAGGCACAGTTGCGTCCCTGGTCGTGCGACGACCGCTGATGAGGAGCAGTGGCTTGGCTTGTTGCCGAATCCGTAGGTACTCGGCGCGCTTATAGCAACTACGCTCTGTAGCCGGGTGTGGACCACCACAGTTAGCACACCGTTTATCGGACGCTTCTTTCGAGGAGCAGGCCTCAGTGACGTGGTGCTCACCCCAGGCCCAATTGTTGCATCTCCCTTTGAGGTGGCAGTTTCTTGTGCCGTGTCCATGGTGCAGGCAGTTGGTACACTGCGTAACATCTGCACGAGGATTCGACCGATGTGTTAGATGTCTCAGAGCTTCTTGAGGTTTGTGTGTCCTTTTGGGAAATGGATCAGGTAGAAAGGCTCCTCCTGTGCAGCACCTTCCCCTTTCCGCTTGATAATATGCACCGCTTGAGCGATGAGATTGTGGTCCTTTTTCAGTCTATCCACAAAAGCTTGTAGGTCAGCGAGTGGGAGACCGCATAGACCAACCAACCGGTAGGGTTTGTCTCCTGGTTTTCAATGGGCGAAATACTCAAACCCACACTTCTGCAGGAGCTCTTGCACACGATTCGACACCTTGGGAGAGGCGCACATTGTTTTCGTGCCAAACTTGGTGGTTTTGAACATAGGGCGCATTCCAGCACACGACTGCATTTTTTCGATAAGCGTCGTGGACGAGCCATTTTTGACCATGAGAGGTGGTATTTTCGCTTTCTCCGAGGCAACCATCGGAGATGTCTGTTGGCAAGTGCTGTTGGTTCGCTAACGTAGCGAATGTATTGCTTTTCAGCAGCTGCTTTTCCTGCCCGTCGAGTGTAGGTGGAGTTTGGCGTTCAGTTTTCTGACATTTGGGCTGCTTAGAACCAGATAAAATATCCGCCGCATCATGCGGCGTGTCAACCTCGTCCATATGCACGAGTAATCGAGCGCGTAAACGAGAAAAAACTGGTATGGGGTCGTACACTTATTACGTAAGCAATTTTGCTGGGTTTTTCGAGCCCCCCTTCCCCCTTGTAAGATTTTCTTCATACAAATCATTTTTTATTTATGTGGAGTGTAAGATATTGACTGACCCTCCTCCCCCATAAGTGCTTACGTAATATGTGTACGGCCCCTATGCAAAATACGACTGTTCATGTTGCCTGTTCGATACTGAAGGACGTGATGCGATAGCGCCACAAGCGCCACAATAAATAGAAACATCAATTCTACACCAACATTTGAAAAGGGCGTAACAGCCAAAATTTATTCCTTCTGATTCCTCGTCTACATACATAGCTATATATGTAGATGAAGAATCAGAAGGAATAAATTTTGGCTGTTACGCCCTTTTCAAATGTTGGTCTAGAATTGAAGGTTGTGTTATTAGTGCTACGTAACCGTTCTGTAAATGATACTGGGAGCACTGCAAGTACCATTCTATAAACTTCTAGCGCATAGCAGGCGACCTTTCTGCCTCTTTTATATTCGGGATTTTGTGTAGTTAGGTTGTGTGTCAGAGGAGCGGTTCTTCCCAGCAAACGGACAGTCTCACAATAAGTATTGCAAATTATTTTGAATATCATTAGGCTTAGAAATTTATTTTTCATTAACTAAAACAATCGTTTATTATGTTCGAATACGATGACATATTTGGGTATGTGCTGCAATTTGAATTTAATCACCTGGCGTCTAGAGTTTTTAGGAGGCAATCAAAATAATGTGTTCATTTTTTTATCCGTCAAGTAAATCATGTGAAACCTCTTGAAACATTTTGAAATCGACTAAAGCCCGCAGTCCACTGTTTGGCATATTGACAAATATTTGTCAAGTTTATCCGGACATCTATCAGACTGACTAGAAATCGACATGGATTTCAGGCAGACTTGACAAATATTTGACATAATGACAAACAGTGTTCTGAGGGCTTAACAGTTTCGCAATCCATGACCTATATGGTCAGTATATCTACAAAGATTGCTAGTTTCTTATTTTGATTTTTCTTATGGTTCGACATTAACTTATGAGGAACCACATCGGTGTTTCGTGACGTTTTTTATTTCATCTACAGTGGGTTCTTGTTCGGAGTTGTAAGGGGGAAGGACGTTGGTTGAGTGTATTTATTAGTGCTGTCCAGTGAGCGGCTCGAGGTGGCTCGGGGTTGTTTTTGTCCTGCTCGTTTTTTTGTCAACAAATGGACATGGGAGGGATGGGAGTAGCTTCGAGCTGCTTCGGGCTGCTCATTGGACAGCATTATTGTAACTATATTTGGATGCCGCTCATTCATTTCTTTAATCTGCCTGTTAACATTATCAATATCTGTTCCACCCCTTTCCTACTTTGTATCTATTATATATTAATTTTATTCCTTGTAAATTATTGTCATCATATCACATTTTTTCTATTCTTTTCTGTGTTTTATGAGTGAATACATCATCTAAATTAAGGATCGAAGTGTACCGCGTTTCAGTAATGATATGTTTTGTTTTTCTCGGGCCGGATTTTAGCATAAACCGATTTATTTTTTTATTTTTCATTATTGTTTTGGGTTAGACTACGCCACCGTTATCCAGGAAGGAAAAGTCGGGAAATAAAAAAAAATTATGGATGGTCTATGTCTAATGTTTTATGCAGTTTGTGCAGTTTGTTTATAGATGTCAATCGGGAAGCTGATTAAAGTGAGTGCGCTTCCTAACATGCTATGTTGACCACGCAGAACGATCGGGCGATCATCGGAATACTTTGTTCTGCCTTGTGCGGGTGAGTTAATTATTTGGCAAATAAAAATCAGGACGCCTCCTTTCGTGTTTAGTTGATCACGCAGAACGATCGCGCGATCATCAAAAAATTTGGTTCTGCTTTGTGCGGTCGGTAGTTCAATTAATTAGTGCGCGTTCGATTGTGTTCTTGTTAAACGTTGATCAAACTACACGCTACACCCCGCATTCCGTTTACCAAAACGAACCCTGCTACACTACCTACCCGATATATCCAACATCCCTGTGATTTCTCGTGGAAGTGCAGATGACTCGTCGGCTTCCATCAAAGCGAGTATCACGTCAACATCTTCCTACCCATTCCTTAATTGACCTGCATTCGGACACGGCCGGCGCTGGTATTGCTTTTTGCCGAGATATCTGTCAAAATTGCTGAAAGTCAGCAAATAATTTGCCGAAAATCAGCTAATAAACATCATTTTTGCCGGAATATCATTTTTTTTATTTTGCTGGCGTACGGCTGTGCGGATTTTTGCCGAGCTGCAGAAATAAAAACTAAGTGTGAACGCTTCGTTGTTTCATTATTCTCTGTCTCTTCTTGATACAGTACCTCAAACATGATAGCTGGTCATCACAATAAACAAAATACCCCAAGTAAGTGTTCATCCTTTTCAATTAATCAAAAACAAGTGCTATGCTATTGTAGGCGACCGTTTGCTTTAAGGCTTCCCCTAACACACGCGACGCGATTCTATCGCTTGGCGACAGCGATTCTGTCGCCGTTGGTATGAAGGCATAGATAGAATATGGCATGCAGCGACCCAACGATAGAATCGCGACGTCGCTTAGGTCTGGGGGAGCCTTTATTCAAGTTCTATCACTGTTCTGCTGAATGCATTTGTTCACGAATTCTCAGACCCTTTTTTCTGTGACATTTCTATGCCAGTCGTCACACACAACAGGAAGCCAAGTCACAGTCAAACCAAACAATTTGCACCATTATTTTATGACTGCATAATGATTTTAACATATTTTTCCTTTTACGCATAAGCTCAGTCAACTTTAATACCGACCACGCGGATCATAGAAGTTTATTTCCTCCTACTGCATGGACTTGAATAGTAAACCCCTCTAATAACACTACCTAGAATCCATAAAACATAAACAACTAACCCCATTCGTGCACGCTTACCTAATTAGCCAGTGTCAAGGTTACTTCGGCGGTGGTGGTCCGTGCCTACCTGGGGAAGAATTTCTCCCAGATTCGTTTGATGAAGACTTGAACTTGGCACAAGCAAATGCCTCAAAGCTGTTTACGCCGTTAAACTTCTAACCAACTAACTAACGAACGCCCACCGAGACCGAGATAGCGGCGTTCGTATCGCATGCAAAAACATTCACCCTCGCTTGTACTTGGCGCGTTTCCTGCTTTAATAAGATCCCATTTATCGGCGTACATCGTCGCCATTGCCCTGCCAATAGATTTCCGCGCAGTCAGCTGGCAGAAAGTTTACCCGCAAAGACGCACGGTTTTGCTTTTAACCTTACCGCACCATCACCACAAACAACAACTAAGGGGCGTGGGTCCGGGGAGGTCGACCGTTCGATAGCATGACGCCTGTATGTTTATCAGAGGAAGCTACTCAAGTGGGACGAGCAGGGTTAAAGCAGAATTTTCAACTATCAAGTAGTCGATAACCAATTGGGATGTTGGGTGCTACGGAATTAGTGAACTGGATATGCTAATTAAGGCGTTTCGATGAACGTCAATATTGTTTGAATGAATTGAACGAAAAATATCCATCCCCCACCAAAGGAAAGGTAGTCGATCTCAGTGAAAGCAAAACGGTAACGTTTTTGTCAAATAAGGATTCAATAGATATTGATTCTGAAACTCTCGAATTCCATAAAAGTACACTTAGTGTTGAAGGTGGATTATAAAGGTGTCCATTGAAAATAGTCATGAGAAGAGTTTTGTTAAATACTAACTTCATTTCCATGGGAAACTTACATCCTTGAATAAATGAGAGTATTTTATTACAACATTTACAAAAAGACTAAAAACCCTCCTGAAAATTTCAAAAGCTTCCATTTGTAACCGGTTCGTTAAAGTTTAATATTTCTGAGCTCAGCCCTGAAATTTAAGCTGCTGCCGTGTATGTCTTTAGTATCTGTTCCGCTTTCGCTATAGTAAGGTGTAAATTGTTCAGCCAAGTTTTATATCTGCAACGTATGTATGCACGTACGCTCAGATAGGTGAGACAAAGAAGCAGCTTCACTCCCCAGGACGCCCAAGCAGTTCAGCCGTGGCAGAACCCGGTAAAGACTTGGAAACGATAAGAGTATGTAGATCTTCTTATCGGCTCTTTTCTGGAGGGCGACGTTACCGCTTCGGGTTTGGTTCCCGTCCTCCTCCCCGCAGGTGTAAGTTGAGATTGGCGGTGAACCAGCTTTCTCGTCGTAAAGAGAAACTTTCTCCGTGGAAGCCAGGGGAGGAAAAGTTTGCAGTGTGACACTTTGGATTTGTTTATTGTGGCAACGAACATCGTGGCGGTGCGGTGGCGGTGTTTGTTTAGAATGCATTGGCTCCGGTGCAAGCTGAAGCAAGTTCCACACATGTGGCACGGTTTTGATGTGGCTTAAGCCAAGGTTGTTGCTCCGCCTTGATAATAGGAGCAAAAGTTTAAATTTCTCCCAGTGGCACTGTATAAAATTAATTACAACATGTTGGAAATTAATAACAATTTACAAGTCAGGGTGGCTATGGCTATGCTTATATGACTGGCGTTGAAGGAAAACTTTAAATTACGCGGCAAAGTATGATTAGCTGAGGTAGCAGCGCGTTACAAAAATGCGATAACTCTGGCAAGCAGCCCAAAAACAGATAACTTATGAATACGAAAAATTAGAATTGATTTTTAAAAAAAATGCACTTTGATCCGCTTTGATACTTGTTGTTATAAAAACACCACCATTGCGTAGTACTGTGTACCTTAGATTTCCAACCTCTACGAAAACATAAATAAACATCTCATTACAGCTATACCCTATCCAAAGGATATTGCAAGCAGTGGAAAATGTTTATCCTTCGGTATAATACCCATGCACCTGTGGAAAGGTCGCTGGGCACTCCATTCAAACTGAACAAGCCACCGCACGTGTATGAAAAATTCATTGCCGAAGATTGAACTCCGACCGATTGACTCTACACATGGGCGCTGGAACAGATTCTATGCTGGCCCAGTTCCGTGTGTTCCGTGATATTGGAAAAGTTTCTCCATCCATTTTCTTTAAACAGACGGCAAACCGGACTCATTGGTTGACGGGTGACGGGCGATGGTAGACGCGCGGGGTCTTCAAACTAACGAACTAAGATTTCTTCGTCTTGTAGTGCAACCACTTCGAGGTAAAAGTTCATATTCATGAGAGATGAGAAAAAAGGCGAGAATTGAGATTACCTTTTCTATACGATGGAATTCGGGGAACATTCCTATTCTTCGTTCTATTGATATTCAATACCCTTCTAGCAGTATAATGTTCGTGGTCACTGGTCAAAGATATTTGATGTTTGTTTAAGCAGTGTTGATCCATCTTAGTCTTCGGTTTGATTTCTAGTCGAAGCAGAGGAATGATGGGTGAATGTTGACTTTGATAGTTTTATTTATTTTGCGGTGGTGGTTTCTAAGACTTTTTGTACTAAGATTCGATCTTAACATTCTATACATGTTGTCACAACACAAGACAAGTTAGCTCTATTCTATTCAATTCTCGCTTAATTTTTCAAAAGGACCTAAGTAACTTGAATAGCGTAATCAACAGAACAACATGAAAGCTTTTGATTGCAGTATTCAAATTATTCATGAAAAAATGTTACTTAGGTCCTTTTGAAAAGTTAAGCGAGAATTTCACATACTCACAATATTGGCCTAGCTTTTATTTAATATATTCCAACACGGAGAAAAAGTCATATAGTTTGAAACAACCATCTTGTTGGTTGAAATTAATATTATGGTTGCTTCAAACTAAATGTTTGTTGTTTCAAATCCATAACGATGGTAGAAAAAAAACTATCTTCTTATTTCGAAACAAACTTATTATTTATTTATTGTACATCGTCTTCAACTTATAGATTGCACAGACTGCTGGTTTGACTTATTCCAATTAAAAAAAAACTAATTTGCTAACATTAAAGTCGAAAAAACAACACACTTCGTTGAATAGTCTGCAGCATAAGTCCAATGGATTATTTTGACCGTAATGTGTGCGGTGGCCACGGATCCATAACAGTTGACGATTCCTGAGTTGACGAGACGGTGCATGAAATCGAACATTCTCCAGGATGTAACGGCAGTCGATGTTGCACGTTATGACGTCGAAAATAAACATCCTCTGAAGCATCACTCGACGGTCTGCCAATGGTTGCAAGTCAATCAAAGCACAACGATTTCGGTATGGAGGCAGGTTTGATGGATCGTTCCATGGTAAGCGGCGCAAGGCGTAGTTGATGAAGCGTTTCTGTATTCTCTCGATGCGTTCAATGTGAACGGAATGATACGGTTCTCAGATTTGCACTCCATACTCTAGTATGCTCCGAATTAATGCACAATATAATGATTTGAGAGCATGGACATCATCGAACTGTGCTGTATTCCGCCGTAAGAATCCAAGCATAGCATTGGCCTTAGCAATGGTAACTGATAAATGTTCCGTAAAACGAAGCTTACTGCCGAGAACGATTCCAAGGTCTTTGATCGATGTAACCCTCTGAAGCGCTGTGTCATTCAGACAATAGTCATAGGTTATAGAAGATCGGCAACGAGTGAATGTTATGGCTTTGCATTTAGTCGGGTTCATCTGCATACCATTGATCTTGCACCAGTTTGCAACATTTACACTATCAGTATATAAGGCACAACAGTCTACGAGCGATTTTATGACACGGTATATTTTCAAATCGTCCGCATAAAGCTGTTTTCCGGAGCTCAGGTTGCTACACAGATCATTGACGAAAAGAATAAAGATGAGCGGACCTAAAATACTGCCCTGCGGTACTCCAGAGAGAATGTCAAACTTGGCGCCATGTACTTCGACGAAATCCTTGCGAGAGGATAAGTACGATTTTAACAACCGAATGATCCAAGTAGGTCAAGTTTTTCTATCGCTAGTGCATGTGGCACCTTGTCAAACGCCTTTGAAAAGTCAAAATAAATAGCGTCGACCCGGTCGGCTACGGTTCTCCAATGCGTCTAGCACTGTATGAGTGAATGCCATTAGGTTGGATGTCGTCGAGCGCTTTTTCATGAACCCATGTTGATACTCGGAGATGATAGACTGTACTGCTGGGTATAACACTTCGTGAAAAAGACTCTCAAAAACTTTGGCGAAACAGTTCAAGATTGATGCCGGACGGTAGTTCTCTACACTGAATCTATTACAAAAGGTCGAACGACAAAAGGTCGAAAGGACAAAACGTCGAAAGACAAAAGGTCGAAAGACAAAAGGTCGAAAGGACAAAACGTGGAAAGGGACAGAAGGTCGAAAGGACAAAAGGTCGAAAAGACAAAAGGTCGAAAGGGACAAAAGGTCGAAAAGGACAAAAGGCCGAAAGGGACAAAAGGTCGAAAAAGACAAAAAGGTCGAAAGGTCAAAAGGTCGACCAAGAACAAGCTGTTTGTTTGTTTGTTTGTTTATTTTTGACATTTTACACTCTAAGTGCATTCATGTCCGAAATTTACATCTATAATATAATAAATACAAAATCATTTTTTTCTTGATCTGGTATTGTAGACTTTCCAATCAGAATCAAAGTAATTTTCGCAACAATTTTCTTCTCCGTTTTGCACTTCCTTATGTGATTGGCATCCCTCATTACACGAACGTTTTGCGTCATGCCCTACGTTGCTGCTTGTTTCACTCGTACTCGTTGACAGCCGCCTCTTCTCTGCGATTTCGTTTTCTATTTCTCTTATCAAGTTGTCTATACTTTGTTGGCCATTGTTACCGTCATCGTTGTCGTTATTATAGGCCTCGCTGGCTCCAGTTGAGTCTGCCACTGGAGTAATGTTTTTAGCGCTGTTGGTCTGTGTGTCGACATCGTTCAATTTTGTTGTCGTATGCGAAGTCGCGGTGGTTGGTGCATTAGCTTCTTTGCGGTAGGTCAAAAGTGTCGTATGATTGTCCACTACGATATGTGATGGTATTGCTTTCTCCAGCCTAATACGTACTACTCTCACACCATTTGACACTCCTGGGAAGAAATTTTTCCATACTTCGTTGTGGATAGAGATGACTTTGTCATATTGCTCAATATGATCGGATATGATTTTATTGGCCATTCGCGGCGGGAGATCGTGGATCCTGATGGTGGTAGCGGGACCATCAACGTACACTGGTATATAGTAGTGTACACCGAGATGTTCAAATGAGTGTTTGAGATGGTGTTGTTTTTGTAGTCGTGGGGCTACGCCGGAGTCGTGCATCTCAATATACACGTAGTTTTTGAGGTTGTGTAACTGGATAGTTTTAACATCTTCCATGTCAATCTTTATATCTTCCTCGAGAAACTCCTTTACCTGGTCCAACGCCGGTCGCTTTGGCAGGACACTGAAATCCACGACGAGAGTGTTCCTTCTGTGTGACATCTCGTGCCGAATGCAATTTTTCGGAACAAAAACGACACGAATTAATCAATGCAATAGACTAGATATATGAATTGTGCGGAAAGACGTCTGTCGCGCGCGAGAAGTGGCTGTCAACTGCAAGAACAAGCTGATAACAAGTTTTGTGTATTCCAAAGGAATTTGGAAATTACACACTCATCACATTAATCAAAGTTGAAGAATGAGCCATTTTCAAAGAAGGAGTAATGACTATGAAACAATATTAAGAATATCTAGATAGTTCTGTTAGAGATAAAAACCCTGATTAATCCACCTAGCGGTGATGGTGCCTTTCTCGTGCATTATAAAAATAGTATTTTGGCCATTACTCTTGAGCCCATAGTCCGATCTGCCCAATTTTCAATAGGAAGCAATGGTAGAGTATCTTGCGTCGAATGCAATTTGTTGCGAGTAAATCGACTAAGGATATGTGCCTGAAAAATGAGTGACATTTTTTTACTCAATTTTTCTATAAAAAAGTGGTATTTTGGCCATAACTTCCGAGTCCATAGTCCGATCTGACCAATTTTCAATAGGAAACAATGGCAGAGTATCCTGCGTCGAATGCAACTTGTTGCGAGTAAATCGGTTAAGGATAAGTGCATGAAAAATGAGTGACATTTTTTTCTGTAATAAAAGTGATATTTTGGCCATAGCCTTCGAGCCCATAGTCCGATCTGACCAATTTTCAATAGGAAACAATGGCAGAGTGCCCTGCGTCGAATGCAACTTGTTGCGAGTAAATCGGTTAAGGATAAGTACCTGAAAAATGAGTGACATTTTTTTTGGGTGGGTGCGCACAGACGAACACACATACACACACACACACACACATACACACAGACATCACCTCAATTCGTCGAGCTGAGTCGATCGGTATATAACACTATGGGTCTCCGGGCCTTCTATAAAAAGTTTGTTTTTGGAGCGATCATATAGCCTTTACCGTATACTTAGTATACGAGAAAGGCAAAAAGATTGTTGAAATAAAACCTGTATTGCACAAGACAGAGTTGTCCTATACAGTTTGCAAAAATATTGCTCTTTTATTTTTCACCATTTTTAATAATTAAATAAAATTCATTCAATGAGTGCAAATAATAGATTGATGTCTAGGTTTTCTAAATGTTACTTTGATCTGTCAAAATAGTGCACGCCTCAGCCATGCAGACGCGTGCATTAAAAATACACCTGCGTGTAATACACGCCAGTGTATTTGATATCCGGTGTGCGCCATTTTGACAAATCGGAATGACATTTAGAAAACTCAAACATCCATCTATTAGTTGTACTCACTGAATGAATTTTATCTAATTGTTAAAAATAGTGAAAAATAAAAGAGCAGATTTTTTTGCCAACTGTGTAGGCCAACTCTGTTGCGAGATTGATTCTTTCCGTTTCAGTTTCTTGTCCTTTCGACCTTTTGTCCCGTTCGACGTTTTGTCCTTTCGACCTTTTGTCCCTTTCGACCTTTTGTCCTTTTCGATCTTTTGTCCCTTCGACCTTTTGTCTTTCGACGTTTTGTCTTTCGACCTTTTGTCCTTTCGACCTTTTGTCTTTCGACCTTTTGTCCCTAACCCCTCTACACTATGTATGTTACCGGATTTGTCCACGGGAACGATCGAAGCAAGCTTCCAAGCTTCCTGGAAAACACTATCGCTCATAGATCGATTGAAAATTGAAGCAATGGGCATTGCCAGCGATGAAGCACATTGTCTGATGAAGGTGGGCGGTAAGTGATCAGGTCCCGGTCCTTTTGATGTGTGAAGCGAGCTGAGAGCATCAAAAATATCTGCATTGCTAAAAGTGACTTGAGGAAGCCGGACGGAAGACTTTCGATGTAGCTTTGATCCAATGGAGGAGGATTGTCGTCATGTACTGAGCGGAAGAAGCTGGCAAACAAATTTGCTGTTGCGTCAGGTGATAGGGAGGAAAGCGTACGATAAGTGACGTCAACAGGGATATTCTTCGACCCCTTCCTTTTATTAATGTAGGCCCAGAACGCTGAATGATCATTTTTCAAATTTGCTTGAAGGGTTTCCATGTACTCACGGAACCGACAATGTTGCATACGAGTATAATCTTCTTCATCTAACCGCAGATTAGCCGCGTTCACTTCAATCCTGTTTCGCGGAAGAACTTCTTCCTGCATTTCCGCAGACGATTGCGAAGATTCCGGAGCTGTGGCGTCCACCAGGGTTGATTGTGCTTCTTAGGTGGTCGGCAAATATTGACCGGAACGTTTTCTTGGATGATCTGTTCGATGGTGCGATAGAACGCGGTAACAGAGTCGTCGATTGAGGCATAATTCATAACATGATTCCAGTCCAGGGCAGCAATCCGTGCATTGACGATTTGATAATCACACCTGTTGAAGTCGTAGTCAACGGTAGATATTGGCACTGACCTTTCATCGCGAGAATGGACGTCAACGGTTAAAACTAATGGCTTGTGATGAGGGTCAATTTTTAAAAGAGCAGATGGCGACTCGAAGAGATCTATGATGCATGGATCGCTTACGAACACCAAGTCAAGAAGTTTTCCGTTCGCGTTCAGAAGATCATTGATCTGATGCAGACCGGAGGATAACAAGGACTCTGGTAGAGCAAGCTCCTGCTCAGTTGACGCGTTGATAGGCAAGTACATATCCGTTAATTTCATCATCGAAATGCCAGACTAGATTCGGCAGATTGTAATCTCCAAGGCAAACAATGACGGCGCAGGAATCGGCACGGTTCAGTATCTGGCTAATCGAATCCGCGTGTTTCGTGTAGATATCAGGGCAGCTGTTTGGGCGAATGTAGATGCAGCTAACGTAAAGCGAAAACTGAGCCAGAATAATGCGAGCAGTGGCTTGTTCTAGGCAATCACAATCGACGAGGTTCACCGAAATACACTGCAGTTCCGAAGGAAAGCAATTAGTACGCCGCCACCTCTACGGAGACTACTAGTGGAAGCGTTACGATCGCAACGGTAAATAATATAGCTACTGGCAAATTCAGAGGAAGCGATGTAACAGTGAAGCCATGTTTCTGTCAGAACAACAATGTCAAGATCGCAATCGAGTAACGACAGAAGCAGAGTATTCGTTTTTGTTCTCAGACCACGAACGTTTTGATAGTACACTTTCAGTGGAAAAGAAGCGGGTTGATTCGATTCCGATTAGGGGGGCACTACAATCGAGGTTAAAGTATCTGAGGCAATCACAGGGGATGAAAAGACTGGAATCGAATTTGTGCTGGCTGTTATTGCTGGATCTGTGCTAATGTTGATGCTGGGTGTTGATGAACTTCTAAACCGTTCGATGTACCGGAGTCGGTTCTCTGACCCGTTTTCCATAAATGTCGAATACTGGAGCTGTTTCTACAAACTCCCGAAATTCGATTTCAGAAGGCCAAAATGATGAGTCCAGCGCTTTTGTTTTCCATTCTTGACTGACACCAACCTTGAAGGAGACAAACGATAACGTTGATAGTGGCCACCCTTTTGGTATTGGCGATATGACTACAACATCATCCACCTGCAAACATTGCTTGGCCAGATCGACAATGTCATCTTCGGTTGCCTCTGGTGAAATTTTTGATAAATATAGCCAAAATTTGCTAGCCGCACTATCCGATGTTCTGCCCTATGTACTAGGTACACTGATAGATGGATTAGTGCCAAGAAAAACTTTCGACGGTCGATTAGAAGATAGCATAGAAACTTCGTCCCGATCGCGAAATCTCTTCAAAGTCGGTCTGTTGTTGAACTGGAAGCGATTAGAAGCTTGGGACATAATTGCTGGAGAAAGCATATTGAACCCGGCTTGAATTTCAAGCCTCAGTTTAGCGACTTTGACCTCCATTTTCAGGTCGTCAACAAGTTTCAGGTACACATCATTTACTTCCTTGGAAGCGGCATTCATCGAATTCAAGGTGTTTTGAAAGCGAGCGTTCCCCATGATTTCACGGCAACCTTTCCACATCCAATAGATAGCCGAATTCCCATCGATGTTTTGTTTGTTTCTAATCTCTCTTCTTCTCTCTTCTATATACATAAAAATGAATTTCTGTCTGTCTGACCCTTATAGACTCGGAAACTACTGAACCGATCGGCGTGAAAATTTACATGCAGAGGTTTTTGGGGTCGGGGAAGGTTCTTAAGATGGTTTGAGACCCCTCCCCCTTTGTAAAGGGGGGCTTCCAAACAAAACTACTTTAGTTCTCTATAAAAGAGGGGGTGATCAAGTCTCCCCGGGGATCAAGTCTACCCACCTTCCCCTACTGCTTCCAACTCAGGTAACAAGATATTCTCTTTGTTAATGAAATTCAATGTAAACCCAATTTTAAGTGAAAATTTGATGATTGCAGGCTAAACGCTAAAGATTTTCCAGTATCTACCGATGTTTTGCAATTGCCAGAAGCTGTACCCTGATGCCGTACTATATCAGAAAAAGTCGAGCCCCATGCAGATCAACAGTACGAAATAGTTTGTTCGTCGGTGCCGGAAACAATCTGTTGGGTCGTTGACTATTTTGCCCAGAATTCCTTCACCCGGTGATGGAATGAGCGTAACAAAAATTGATTGGAAAACCGAAATAGAGCAGCACTTGCGAACCAAGAAAGGTGAGTAGCGATGGTATAAATGTTTCAAAATGGACGATAATTATAAGTGAAGAATGTTATTTTTCTGTTACAGACTAATCACTGCTTTTCTGAGATCATGATACGGAAGAAAAACATCTCCTGTTAAGGAGGTAACAATCGTCGTTTCAAGCCGCTGCTGGTTTTGTATCAATTGAATAAATAAAAATACAATCATTAATATAAAAACCCAGAATAATCCACCTACAGTGAGATTTTGACCCTTCCTTAGCTATAAGGAAATTTTTCCCAGACTCCAGCATTTAAAACGAGATAAAACTACTCAGCTTCCCACGGCGATTTACCGTGAAAGTAACAAAATAATTGCCTACCCAAAGGCGGATGTCATGGGTTGAGTGACAACTCAACGAATGATAACGTACTGCACTTCATGCTGCCTGTCTAAAGGGGAAGAGGCCCCAAAACGCCCCCCGATGCAAAACGCCTTTTGTGGTTTCCCTCATATTTACCGTCATTAATATGTCCGTAACAAAACTAGATCTAAAATTATGTAGGATAAGCGAAGAAAGTTTCAAAATAGTGCCTGGGAAGGTCGGAAAAACCGAAAATTTCCACATTTTGAAGAAACATCTAACATTTTGGCGAGGCAAAACGCCCTAGTGGCAATAACCTACAAAGTACTTGCGTCTCCACGGACTATCCATACTAGAATGCTGATTCGCCGACGCGTGGTACTTTGTTCCCTAGGAGCTGCCAGCTAAAAGGCGTTTTGCCTCATGAGTTTTCCGGTAACAAAATATCACCACCTTTTTGAAATGTGAATATTATCAATATGATTGATATTTTTGACAATTTTTGAATGGCATCAACTAGCTAACTTGTTTAACTGATGCATAATGTAAAAATACCCATGAATAGCGTTACAAATAAGACAATAGAGCAGTGTTTGCTTAGCTAGGGCATATTGCCCCCCTTCCCTAAGGCGCTCGTCGGATTGAATAACTATTGTAACATGGTTAGTAACTGTCGTAACGCTGGTTGCATATAGTGTACTCGTAATTTCCAGAGGCCTTGATATTAATTATTCCATAACTAACTAAATCAGTCATTGATCTGAACGAAACTCAATAGCGTTCAATAATAACATATATTTCGCCTTATGGATGTCTAATTTGATAAAACTAAACTTGTTCAATACCTTAAAAATGAGCTAGATTTTTATGGTAGTAAATTTTAGAATTTGCACACATACGCACACATACATGCATACAAGTGATCTATTAGTGTCTCAAAACATGCTCAGATTTGCTATCTAGCTTCCACTGAAGAAATTTTTGAAATCCCTTTCAATTTTTACGTTTTTGCTTTTCTGAGAAGATTTTTTTGTACATGCTTCTATATGTTCCTCAATTAAAATCATTTGTTTCTTTGAAACAAATCAGAAAAAAAGGCATGATTCCATATCATATCATCTGTTATAATTATATTTTCAATGTCAAAGTGAATTTGTTTCAAATACCATACATTTTATTTAATAATTCACGAGATTTCTTGATAGATTAATACGTAACACACCTGCGTAACGCATACAAAGTGAAATTATTTAGACACTTCCGAAGGAAGGGTCAAAAATAAACGAAAATTATATCAATTTTAAAATATATTCAAAATAGAAAAACAACCAAAATTTCACCGGATTTTTTCAGAAGTTTGTCACCTCTCCCTTGAGGGGGGCCGCATGAGACGGAGACAAAAGTTTGAAAGAGGCGAAGATAGCAGTCCTCATTGCCCAAGTACCCAGAACCACCAACAATTGGTTCTAACAATATAATGGTCCCATAAAAAAGCACTACTCGGAATCATTGCATTGCAATCATTGCAACAAAATAAAAAAACCCAAATTTCACATGAATTTTAATAGTGTATATTAGTAGGTACTTACGTTAATCCTTAACCTAAAGTTTAATTTGTGTGAGTGTATGTGCAAACGTGTATCCCTCGGCGACCACAATCCATCGTGTCTGTCCGGACAGAACCATAATGCCGCCGGCTCACGCCAGCTATCCGTGCCAGCCAATGCGGTGCACCATCGCTCTGGATTACAACTCATCCAACACGCCACACAAACTTCTGCAGCGATCGAAAGGCCTGTTGAAGGTATATCACATATCGGATTTGCTTCAGATCTTCTCTCTTACCGATCTCATTGCAAACCACCAACTACTCCATTTCACTTGCTATTTGGAGCTGGTACATCATTTTGGCAATATAGGGCTGTGGGGTGAATCCAAAATTAGCACAGTCACTTTAAATTTCTCCGCCCAGCGGCTACCTTATCATCAGCCACTAAAGAAGACCCACTGCACTGCTCACAAATAGTTATATTCAACACTTTAATCCGATACTGTCGGTCAGGCGAATAGCACGGCGACAACCAAATCATTCAAAACTTGCATACGCCTGCTTGGCAGTTAACCGATAACTGGTTGTGATTTTTGGATTTTGTCTGTGCCTCCTTAGATATGATGATTCTTGTCGCTTATCATCATCCGAAGTCGGGAGATCGTCTCAGGAGAGTGCTTGGCAGGATGCTGGGAGAAGATTTAATTGACGGAGCCTTTCTGCAACCAATTTATGGTTCGTTTTGGTAGCCAGTTGATTTACTGTCGAAACATTCAGTGTTTGGTATGTGGTCTATCAGCTGCCCTTTGTGGATATTTCGTTGGAGAGACTGGAATGTGACTTTTTTTTCAAATTCGGCAACGAATGTTCTGTTGGTGTGTTGTGTACGTGATGTGCTTTACACGGTAGATAGAATTGTGTTTCCATTTCATGCGGCGACTTTGTCAGCTGTTTTTGCAGCTATCGCGAGGTCATCGGACGTGTGCAGGTTACAAGTTCCTAAACGAATTCCTCAGGAAGTTCCTCTAGGAATACCACCGAAGGTTCCTCCAGGAACCCCTCCGAAAGTTCCTCCATGAGCCCCTCCGAAAGTTCCTCCAGGAACTCCTCCGGAAGTTCCTCCAGGAACTCCTCCGGAAGTTCCTCCAGGAATTCCTCCGGAAGTTCCTCCAGAAGTTCCTCCAGGAACTGGTAATATTTTCCACTGTTTTCTGTAAACGATAATGTTTCAACTGCCTGACGTTTCGGCTATGTTTGGCAGCCTTCTTCTGGGAAAATTAGTCTTACTGACTTACTGAGTCTTTAAATGAAAATTTAAAATATTTTCAGACCGAAACACTTAAGAAATGTTAATAGGAGATCATCATTAGTTTTCAACAGCCATTCCGGAAGTTCCTGAAAACAATTGATTTCTTAGGCTGTGTCTTTATCAAATTATTTCAACAACAAAAAGCAATATTTGGCACATCTTTATGGTTCCATTAGACTGCAAATATATAAATTTTTAGTACAAATAGTAAAACTATAGAAACAATCAATTAACTATTGATTTACAATCAAAAACGTTTTTTCACTCTGCACTAATTTTGTTCTAATGATTCTCAAAGATGATTCCTTCCCATTTAAATCTTTGAAAAAAGTCTGTGGGGCAAAGAAAATATTTTTAAGTTGGCCAAGCATGCTTAAAAATATATTAAAATCAGCTAGTAAGGTAGCCACCAAACAATTGCGGCATACTTGGAAGTACACTGGATTCTGTTTTTACACGATTTATATTTTCTCAATTTTTCACTCATCCTAAATGTTTAACGCATATCAATTATCATGTGATTTTTCTTTGATTTATCCTGGATTTTTTGAAACATGTTGCGAAGAGTTTGACGGTAAATTGAAGTCACACGATAAAAAACACGAGCGTAAAAAAATCGTGTAAAAATAAAATCCTGTGTAGGTAAATGTAATATGAACTTGATGAAAATTTGTGTTTCAGATAGGATGTACGAAACCCATCAAACTACTGGTTTAATAGTCCTTTGATGGCTATCATCGGCCTGGTGAAAAATATTCGGCGGCGTGGAAAATTTTCATGCAGCGGCGAGCCGAACCATTTTTAACAGCAGCGCCGATTAAAAAACACTTTCCAACAAAATTGAACTTTTCTTCCTATTTTTAATGTACTCAGTACGCTCAATTAGCAACCCTATAACCAGAGACCAGCGGAGTGAAATTCTGTCGAGATGGCAACGTATGAAAATGCATGAAGTCGTGAAAATAATACTGGCAGCACTTGAACTTTTTGCTTGCTTCTTATGGATGTAAAATGTAAACAAGTCGAATTGGAACCGCTTTGAACGGTTCGATTGGAAACAAGATGGCGTCTTCGCCGATCTTTTATTCTAGTATCTCTATGTTCAATGTACGCTAAGTTCAGATACATATTCAGTCCAGTTTTTAAGATAACTGGATTTTAATTCACAAAAATATGTATTCATAGAAATTTGGTTCATCTGCTCTGACAAGCTGAATTTCTGTTCCTCACTTTGAGAATGACGTTTGCGTTTCATAGAATAAGCCTTGCAGACTACATATGGTTTGTTGGATTTTATTAGGCACGTACATTTGTTGTGAAAAACTAAATTTAATTAACAAAAGTGCGTATTTTCATAGAAATTTGATTTCTCTCCTCTGCAAAGTTGAATTTCGGCTTCTCGCTTTGAGAATGAATTTTGCATTTTATAGAATGATTTTTTTTGCATGTACATTTGTTGTGAAAATTGGAATTTAATTCACAAAAGTATGTATTTTCAAAAAAAAATGGGTTCTTTGCTCTGCAAAGCTGAATTTCGGCTTCTCACTTTGAGGATAAGCTTGAATTTTGTAGAATAGGCATCGCAGAATGCATATGGTTTGCTGAATTTTCCTTAGCACATAGATTTGTTGTGGAAAAACGGAATTCAATTAACATAAGTAACAACAAATGAATATGCCAAGAAATTAATATACCAACCAAACAAGCCATATGCATTCTCACGGTGTCTCACGTTTCGCTTTGCTGGTGTCGATGCTGGCTTTTTGAACCAGAATTTGATCAATTCACAGTACGGCTCTTTGGGCCGTTGGCGGAGTTATTTGTAATTAACTCACTTAAAGATTTTCACTATTCACTGATCACTTTGATTTGCAGCACGGCTCTTTCTACCGTTGACTATTTTCAGATCACAGTACGGCTCTTTGAACCGTTGGCGGAGCTAACTGGAATAAACTCACAGATTTTCACTGATCACTACTTTCTTATGAAGACTTTTGCAGCAAACACTTTTTAAAGATTTTTCACCGACATTTAAACTTATACTCTTCCCACTCGCGACTACGGGTCCCTATTCGGGCGCCAGTTAACGGAGTGCCTAGGGTCTCTTCAAAAAATAATAAAGCCGAAACGAATTATATGATGGTTAGAGCTAAACTGATTTATTATATCGATTCTAATAATAAAGAAACCTATTTGTTCCTAGCTAAATGATGACAGTCCCACGGTCGTGGTGTCGACTCAGCATCACGGGGTCCCACGGTTAGATGTTTATGGAAAAGTCACGTTACTGTCTTCCCACGGAAGACGGGTGTTAACTCGTGCAAGTGCGTGTCTTTAATCTCCATTGTCGTGCGTGCAGCCGTGCGACGGCTTTCTATTCCCAGCTTAAAGCCAAGGATCGAACCGCCATCATCCAAGCCATCCAAGCTCTCTGAAAATCTGCTGGCCAACCGTGTCTGAGGCCAGAACCCACGCCAACGTCATTCACGTGGGTTAATCGCAGTAACTGCCCCCCCCCTCTTTTTGATGCGTGCGACTACTAATAGTCCTAGTAGCCAGCCAAGCAAAATCGACGAAGAAGAAGCTCTCCCCTACACCATCCGGAGGCAGTCGATTGACCGAGAAGCCAGTCCAGTGAGGAGGTAATCCACCTTTCTACCGTACCAGCCAATGCGTGGTCGTATGTCACCGAACCCAAACGGCAAAGCTGATCGCCAACCAGGGCAGCATGTAGCCGACGAAGGTAACACCGATCAACACATCGAAGATCACCGAAAACAGGCGCCTGTAAGTACTACTGAATAGAGCTCTTAATTTTTTTGGCCGTGTGCACATGTGACCGACGAATATTTTTGTTAATGAACATCGTTGCATCGTTGCTTTGTGCAAACGTTTTTGATCGTCGGAGAAACAATAGAGTGGAGATATGGAGTGATTTCGTAAGACACGCACATAATAGGATAGGAAATAGGGATAGAGACAGAACGAATGAATAGGGTTCACAATTTATTCATTATCGACTTAAGTCACGTTTTTCACGCCGTAGAATAATAAACTGACTAATATCCCCTATCCGCTGAAGTGAAGTATGATTTTTCGTGTTAAGAAAGATTTCATCCCGCGCGCTTAGATTTGAATTTGAATGATGTGAAGTTAGTATGAAGGTTGAACCGGTTTCCAGATCGGTTTCGATATTTGGTGTGAGTGATGGGAAAACTTCCGATGATGAAAACGGAAAGCTTCTGAACCGTTTCAATTAGGGTAGAGTCGTTAGCTATGGTCTTTTGCTTGAGGGAAGTTTTAATAAGACTTTGGTAAAGAAAGTTGGGGACATCCGGACCGTTTTCTTATCCTTTTTAAAAGGAACAAACTGAACCTACCTGAGGTTAGGTCTCACACCGGGCAAATCATCTTGGCGAATGGTCCTCATGCTGAGGTGGCGCATAAACCATTTGCTTATTTCTCGAATGCGGTACGGTAGTCCCATCTGATAATTATTTGGAGATTTTGATTCTCTCGGGTAGTCAATCAGCTGTTCCCAAACGACAGAACCAGTGTTGGGAAATGTACAGTAAAACACTGTGATTATGCGAATGTTTACATTTTATCCGATCAAATTTCACGCACCGCACAAACCGAAACAGTTTTCCAAAAAAAATGTACGCCTCATTGTGACATTTTTTTACCGATGAGGCAAACTGTTTTTATGTTCCTGCCTGCTGCTGCGTGAGAGTCGAGCCGTCGGTGCAGTCAGCAGATTTCTTGTTTCGGTTCGTGCGCAGCGCAAACAGAACAGATTCGAGTTTAATTGCCTGTGGCGCAAAGCCTAGAAAGAATGCTAGCCGTTGGTACTAATTCATTAGTTCTAGTCTCTAAAATGAGCAAGGAGTAGAGAAACAATCATTTACCACCAAAAACGGTCATACGTCGTGAAATGAGTGTACAGAAACATTAATTGTGGGGAGAGAAAATAAAAAAAATCATATGGTGACTGTCGTCTGCTTGGTCGTGGCTGCTGCTGCGGCTGCCGTGTTTTTGTTTTTCTTTTACTTCGGGGCAGATTTAATGATAAAAAGAAATGTCAACCGTTCCCGTCCCTGGACATAACAGCGGGCTACAATATATAAAACCAATCATATATGGGACTGTCAAGCGTGTAGCAGCAGCTTAGCTTCCGTAACATACATACAGAAATGAAATTTGCTCTTTATAAAACCTTTGTTCATCCGGTAGCCATTTTTGTACATGAAGCATTAAAATGATGAGGTTCAGGCCAGAGAGCTTTTGTGGTTTTTAAGCAAAATTTGATGCGAATAATATTTAGTAAGCTACTTGAAAACGGTGTGTGCCACAGAAACGATGATCAGGAGGAAAATATTATGAATCCTATAAAATATGGCCGACTAACAATGGGCTGGTTAAATAGTACGAATGTCAGAAGAAAAAAATGCGAATACAATATTCCACAGAGAACTGGATGAAGGCTGGGAATAGATGATAATTGCTGAAAAAAATTGTGATTCAAGCAAAAATAAAAAAATCATTAAAAATACTTTAAAACGCTTAAAATACAGAAATAAATTATTTTTCAACATTTCAGATCTGTTTAAAAACAGGTTTTCGATAAAAAAAATGCTACAAATGTGTACATTTTCAATTCTGAGGGTTTATTACTACCGTTTATCCATTGCTAATGCACGAACACGGTTTTCCGGATAAACTGACACGGTTGATCAAAGCGACGATGGATCGGGTGATGTGCGTAGTTCGAGTTTCAGGGGCATTCTCGAGTCCCTTCGAAACCCGCAGAGGGTTACGGCAAGGTGATGGTCTTTCGTGTTTGCTATTCAACATCGCTTTGGAAGGGGTAATACGAAGAGCAAGGATTAACACGAGTGGTACAATTTTCAATAAGTCCGTCCAGCTATTTGGTTTCGCCGACGACATAGATATTATGGCACGTAACTTTGAGAAGATGGAGGAAGCCTACATCAGACTGAAGAGGGAAGCTAAGCGGATCGGACTAGTCATCAACACGTCGAAGATGAAGTACATGATAGGCAGAGGTTCAAGAGAAGACAATGTGAGCCACCCACCGCGAGTTTGCATCGGTGGTGACGAAATCGAGGTGGTAGAAGAATTTGTGTACTTGGGCTCACTGGTGACTGCCGAAAATGACACCAGCAGAGAAATTCGGAGACGCATAGTGGCTGGAAATCGTACGTACTTTGGACTCCGCAAGACGCTCCGATCGAATAGAGTTCGCCGCCGTACCAAACTGACAATCTACAAAACGCTAATTAGACCGGTAGTCCTCTACGGACACGAGACCTGGACGATGCTCGTGGAGGACCAACGCGCACTTGGAGTTTTCGAAAGGAAAGTGCTGCGTACCATCTATGGTGGGGTGCAGATGGCGGACGGTACGTGGAGGAGGCGAATGAACCACGAATTGCATCAGCTGTTGGGAGAACCATCCATCGTTCACACCGCGAAAATCGGACGACTGCGATGGGCCGGGCCGGGCCGGGTGAAAATGGTTCTCGACAACGATCCGACGGGCACAAGAAGGCGAGGTGCGCAGCGGGCAAGGTGGATCGATCAGGTGGAAGATGACTTGCGGACCCTCCGTAGACTGCGTGGTTGGCGACGTGTAGCCATGGACCGAGCCGAATGGAGAAGACTCTTATATACCGCACAGGCCACTTCGGCCTTAGTCTGAATAAATAATAATAATTATCCATTGCTGAGTAAATAATACTTCCATTCCAGTAAGTTGGATCAGCAAGGAAGAACACTAATTTTCTTAGCAATGTCCCTCCCAAAGTATCCTTTTCATATGCCACCTGAATATGGAACGGTTGGTACGGCCCGTCTCTTCCCACATGAATTCAAAACTTTTCGTTGATCATGTTATTCATTACTGAATCTACTTGCCGGTGAGTTTTGGATGGTCTCCCAAAATCAAGGGTGCATGGTTGGCATGACCGTTTTAATATTTGTATCATATTTATGATATGCTGCAAATATTAATGCAGAAAATACTCGAAATTTCGAGAGATTTTTTTTGTAGAAATTCTCAGTCTCTGAAGTCGAAATACGTTTCGTCAAAAGCGTGCTTCCGTACCGTACCGTACTTTCAAACAAGCACTTTGTAGCAATTTGCCATTCACACTTTCGACCTGAAAATTTAATGCCACTATTCATTAAATATTGTCACCTTTTTCGTATATCACAGCGTTTTAATCAATGGGAATACTTTTAATTGATTAATAAATTGCTTTCAACAATTTCACTCCGCTCGCAGGGTGCGCATCGTGGGCGGACAGCATCAGCCACATGTCGTCACGGAGCTTTTCGGTGTGTTCGTCATCATCCGTCGCGTTAGTGGATTGGGACATTCGACCACTGAGCTAACCAAATTGCCATCACATCGCACCGTCACCTCGCCCGGGCCCCCTCTGGATAACAATTTATGAAAATGCACCTACTGGGAATGCACGCCTCTCCGATGTCAACTGATTAAAACATTCATCATCGCGTTCGAGGCCGAAAACCGAATATGTACGAATATCGGATGACAATTTTCGAAACTTATAAATATTGATGAAGATAATGCTGGTGCATCAATACAGCGGAGTCGCCCTGAGGGTCGGACGGACACAATCGAGCGAACGCTTCACCAGATGTCTCTCCACGCAGAACAACAACAACAAAAATGGGGGAGGTCATGAAACAAACTGCATTCACACCAGAAGTGCTGTCCGTAATAATAAGGCATATAATAATTTCTGCATTGGGATAAAATTTTTCACCGACATTTATTCAAAATAAAATTTATTATTAATCTCATTATAATCGAAAAATATTTATTCAATTATACTCGCATGAGTATGTCCATGATTTATTTATGAGGGGAAGAGTAAGCTGCGCAAATCGGTACACGCTGGCAGAGAAGTGCCATCAATCAGAGCGGCAGACGAAAAGACCGCCCGTCAACCTTGGCTCACCAATCCGGAACAGCCACAAAGTTTTACTCAGTTTCATTACAGATTCGGAAACGGATTACGGGAAGGATATCGTTGAAATATTTACAGAACATTGATTTTGTTTACCCCCGAGCATGTGACGGTGATGAAACTTCTGGTGAGATTGGTTGGCATACCCTATGTAGGAAATTGGTTTCCCCAGGATGCTCGCAGCCAACTGTTAAAATGCAGTTGAAAGGATTTCTGCAGTTAAAGAATGGACTCATTCTCTCAGGTTCAATCTGCTAATGATTTTATTATTTCTGACTGTCAATTAAAAATTAAAAATTGCGGAACTTATGCTTCTGTTCTTGTGTGTTTTTTATGACCAAGCAAATGCAGGATTTCGCTCTATTTTATTTTTAATCTATTCTAATTCGATTTGAATTAAAACCAATATTGACAAAAATCATAAACAACTGGAGAATGGCTAGACTCGTTTTTCTCTCAGTCTTGGATAATTCAGACAACGTATAACATGCAAACCCAAAGTTGTTCTGCTGGAATGACAATAACCACAATTCAGATGTACTCCAGTTGGCAGATCAATAAATTCCATTGCAGCTGTTCTCCAAGCAACAATGTTAGGGTTTTATGTAAATGCTACTTTCGATACACATAATCGCATGTTTGCCTTCACTGATCGTTTTCTGTTCGTCTGTTCGATGGCTTTTCCGAAGCTTAGAGTCAAACAAAAAAAAACAATTCCTTAGTCCCAGAGCAGATTCTCCATTCAACAAATTCGAACACAAGGCTTCGATTATCAGATCAAAATTCATCCGTTCCCAGTTCGAGCTCAATTTGCAATCGCTTTTGTTTCCAATAAAATTCCCATCCCGTCGTTGTCGATTCGTACGTCTCGGTGAAAAAGAGGGTCTTACAACACCATGTCGTCTGTCGGTTGGTCATAATCTAGCCCCAAATTTCAAGACCATCTCACACATTCTCCCCGGGCTTATTGGGTGGTGTGACATTGAAGACACTGTATCGATTGCTGAAGTGAGTGCAATTTCCGCCGCCGAACCTCCATTCATCCGTCCTACCCACCACCGACGTAAGAAACAGATGTATTCTTGTGTACCTAACCTGACTTCACCGAAAATCGATCCGATGGAAACGACAATGGCAACAACTATCAAGCCTGGGGGGGGGGGGGGTATGAATAAACAAAAACATCCTACATGCTGGAAATCGGATCATTTCTAACCAAGCCGCATCGGCATCGAAGGATCCGGTCGGAGAGCATCGAGCTGACTGCAAATCTGCTACTTTAAGCTACGTAAAAAGTATGAACAGACGACAGGCGGACGACGACGGCGCAAGTTTTTCTTTGGGAAGTTTCCTGAACGATGTGTTTGTTTCTTTCGATATGAACGAGAACAATTTGACCGAGTTTACTTATTCATGTTGTGATTTGCGCTCCAAAAAAAAAGAAATGTAAAGACAGGTTTGCTGTAGTTTGTGTGATCGTCCCGTTCGTACATGTCAAACAGGTCTCGACAAGAGAAGAAAATTATTCTGTGAGCTTGTTTTGTGGAATATGTCTTATTCAGACTACAAGACGAGTAAGTATTACGACTCCATTTAATTCCACTACTTGATTGCAACTTGAGAGACAGACAAACCATTCATCTTCAGTGCCTCATATGGACGTGACGATTGTAGCGTGTAGCGTAAAGAAGACTTAACATGTACAATGGCACATTTCCGTAATGTATTTGTAATCCCTGGTCCAGAGTCATCCGCAAATACAAATCTCCAAATCTCACTTTAATTGTTAGAATAAACACTTAAACAGTATTATTATATTATTTCTAATTGTGAAAACAGGTTAGGTTACAGAACTTTGAATACTTACTTGCTAAAGATATGGAAATGCAAATATCATCTTCCAAACTTAAACGTACATGGTCATGATAGTCAATTCTTCCCTCTTTCTTCATACGGGCGTTTGGCAGAAGGAAGGTCTTGAAACCTATACCATCACAAATTTTTCCCTTAGCTCGCATTCAAATCAAATTCTATAAAAACATTCTTCATGCCTGCTGTATCCCAACGGTACTAACATCTATACATTCGCATTCGCCCACTGCAGTCCGCTGTGTTGTATCAGCTTAACAATATTTCGCTCTTACCTGGTATAATTTGTGATTCATACGACGCCACCATATGCCATTCTCCTGTTCACCGCCGAATATTGTTCGCAGCACATTACGCTCATATACTCCGAAAGCTCTCCGATGAGTCTCCTTTAACGTCCATGTTTCATGTTCGTATAAAGCCACCGTAGTAGAATACGGGACTTAAGCTGGTTACAAAGTCCGTAATAAACCTTATTAGCAGCTGTAATACGCCATTTCACCTCATTCTCGCACGTTACTAGAGTTCCAAGGCTCTCCCTTGGTAGTCACTTCGGTCTTATCTGTCAGCAAATTTCTTTCTTGGTCGTTGCACAAGGTGGGGGATGGCGAAGTCTTCCTGTATGGTATTTGTATGGTATTTGAAACAAAAACACTTTTGTTCGTGCTCACTCAAATTACATCCAAATTAGCTAAAAATTTGGGAGGATCATTAAAATGGGAAATGCAATCATTTAAGCATCGGGGAGCCAAGATTATAGCATGAAGCCAGAAATCGGCCATTTTGTAAACCACGTGCTTTTCCAAGAGCACGAGATGAAAGAACAATAACGCGTATGGGACTGAAATAATGGTAGATCGTTTGCTTAGAGGCTGAAAATATTTCCATATGATTAAGGAAGAGTCAAGATCTCACTGTAGGTGGATTAATCTGGGTTTTTCTTCCTGCGGTGGGTTCACTTTTCGGTTGATCTTGCTTCCGATCTCAATTCAACCGGGATTTCAGCCCGAACTCCTTCCACCGACAATCGTTGGACATTGTAACGCATTGTTTGCTGTGATCTTTTATTCGGTACAGTTGACAACCGTGACAGAGTTTGTGATCAGAGTCAAAGTTCGGACCTCTGAATGACCTCACGTCCGCACATCGATACCATCCCAGAAATGCGGATATTCCTTCGTGCAATGTAGGTGCTACTGATGACCGTAGGCCATCTTGCCGTAGGCCGTTGTCGCTGGTAGCCTAATTAATTGTAATTAATTCCACTTGTGTTTTCCCATATTGCTATTTATTCGCATAACAGTCACATTCCACATTTTGACACTCTTTTAGACAAAAAATAAATATAAATATGGTCCATTCAAGTTCCTTAGCAGTGTAATCATGTAAATAGGGGCAGTCGGAATGATTGTAAATAACCTAGATTAATCCACCTAGCGGTGACGGGCTTTTCTCGATTCAATCGTCTGGTTACGCCTTAGAGTGATACACATCATAAATAGGGTATCTGTTCCATTATTAATAACATGCTCCTATATCAATACCATTTTCAAAACAAGCAATTTAGACTTAAGACACAAAAATGAGAAATAAAAAAAATTGCGCACCAATTCTTTGTTTTCGAATGGTTTTGATTTGGGTACATAGTATGAATGCAAGGGGCAGTTCCCTTAGTTGCCAACATTACGGCTCTTGCAAACGCTCTAAACACACAATTTTCCCCATAACTTACTTAATAACCTTTGTAGCAAGCACGCCATATTTATTTATTTATTTATGTCAATATTTAGTTTATCTCTGTAAATATATTTATTTTGTTATTTATTTAAATTATAAAACTTTGCATGTCCAGTTGCGTCTTTTGAAATAAATCTTTGTTTTGGATCACCGCAAGAATGGTCTAGAAGAAGTACACCATTGAGTTACCTACGCTAAGAATTAAGTCTTATGAGTTCCCTACAGTCAGCTACCAAAGTAACACATGCACGCTTAAAATGACTTACATATTTTTCTGTTCCGTTCACACAAAACGGGTCTCTCCTGGAACAACTCATATTATGAGTAATTACGATGTTACTAATTTTTGTGTAACCGATGGCCGATGATTTTCGGTGAGTTCATTTTACACAGCGAGCGAGCAGTCGGAAATCGAACCTAACCTCAATTGTATGTTTTCAAATTGATGTTAAAGTAAGCCAACTTTTCCTTACTTATTTGGAGGCTTCTCCAATCGTTTCGATCAACAAAACAAAGTGCGATGATTGTATTCGCACATTTTTTTGTTTCGCCATCAAAGCTAAAGGAAAAACCTCCGGAAAAGTGCGATTTCTTGCGGCACATTCTGCACCCGTTCGCCATCATAGCGACCCGAAGGGACTGTTGGATACTCAAGTCCATATAACACTCATACCAAATGTACGGCCCCGTTGCACATTAACCCAATAGATAAAGGGAGCGCTTACCTTATGTGATGAGCCGCCGACTGCAACCCAACGTTCCGACGGCTGCCTACACCTCAACACCACAGCGGTAGGACGATGTATCGCCAATGGCTGCGCACACACACCACAGCCACCAACGTACGATGAATGAAACCGACGATCGTATCCACCACTGATACGACCACCGCTGCTACCGATTCGGTTCTCACGAAGGACCAGTCACTTGTGTGCCGACACACACATATGTCGAATTCGTTTTTAAAAAGTTCCAACCTAGGTTGGAACCAGTTCCAAACTAAGTGCTGTCAAAGTGTTTTTTTATTCGCTCAGGTTGGAACTAGGTTCGCACTTGTTCCAACCCCAAAGCTGCCGGGTTCGCACTGTGTTGTTTCACGGTTTCGCACCGGGTTCACCAATACATCTGTACTTCAACTGTCAAAACCACGTGGGTGGGTGGGATTGGGCGGAATAAACAAGCAGAAGGGAGAAACGAAAGTGTCTGTTTATTAAAATAAAATGCGCGCTGAAAATCTTTTTTTCCGGGAGTTTTGTGATAGGGGAACGGTTTACCACTTCATCTCATAGCTCCTATTTCCATCTCATCAAAAACAAAGCACTGGGAAGGAATTTGGTTTGTTTATTATTTTTGTGATTTTTTTCAGCAGTGAGCACGCATGTTGACAAAAAGAAGCGACGAATTTGGTGCCGTATTTCTTCGTTTAGCGATGAGATGAATATATGTACAGTGAGAAGGAGATCGGAACATTTTCCCTATTTGTTATTGTAGTTTTAAATGAAATTAATCCGGTACTGTTGTCTAGATTCAATTTTAAAAATAATTGTTAGGGAAGTTATGTATTCATAAGTTCATTCAGCTTTTCCTGACAGATGGTGTCCTAAATTAGGTCGGTGGATAGAATTATGTAGTTTGGGAATTCCCTTGAAACCCGTTCACAAAATCCGCTCAGAATTATCAGAAAGATATATTTGAGGAATACCAAATAGAATTATTTCTTAAGCAGAATTTCTTTTGAAATTCTTCCAAAAACTTTTTCGTGGGTTTCAGAATTTCTTCGAGAATTCTGCCAGAAATTACTTCAGAAATTCTTTCAGTAATTCGTTCAGTAATTCTTTCTTGAATGTTTGACGTTCCTCCATTTTTTCCAAGGGATCCTTTCGAGATGAATATCTTTGACTACTGTTCCAGGATTTTCTCTGGAATGTGCTCCAGGAAATAATTTGGAAATTCCTACAATATAATTCCTTCAGGAAATCCTTCTGGAATTCAGGAACTTACTCGAAGTTTCCTTCAGGAATTTCTCCGCAAGTTTCGTACATAAATTTCCCCGGAAGTACCTTGAGCAATTCCTCCGGGAGATTCTTGAAAATTGAAAATGCACGGGGCCCAAAATCCGGCGGAAAATTTTCCCGTGGTTTGAGGGCTACCTTTATCAGGAGAGGTAGCGAAGAAAAAAAAAATAGCGAATCCTGGAGAATTTTTATTACATGCTTCTGAGTGTTCTCCGAAAAAACACTTTTGCAGAAATAGATGAATTTTTGTAAAATAGAAAACCTCTTTTACATGAATTCTATACGGAATTCTTGGTATAAAAATGTGCACGGGATTATTGAATATAATTAAATAGGGGAACTGTTCCGATCTCCATCTCACTGAACATATATTCATCGCATCGGGAAACAAAGAAATGCAGCACCAATTTCGTCGCCTCTTTTTGTCAACATGCGTGCTCATCACTGCTGAGAAAAATCACAAAAATAATGAACAATCCAAATTCCTTTCCATTGCTTTGTTTTCGATGGGATGAATATCCGAGCCATGAGATGAATTATAGGAGCAGTTTCCCTATTTATATCCACCCAAAAGTAAATTTCACTATCCGCAAAAATCAGTACACGCACTTAAACATATTTATTTATCATGATCTGATTAGTCAAGGCCAACGCACTGCCAGTGCACTGGATGTCCTGCATCATATGTTTCGAATCAAAACAAACACGATGCTACGCACACCAACATATCCAATGACAGATGGAACTGAAAATGTTTTTTTATTCAGGGTTCGGGTTGGCACTGACCCAGGTTTAAAAACGAATTCGACAATACACAGCTGGATACGCTTCAACCACCAGATTTGGCGCAATGAATACGCCAGGAGCAATGCCGAAAGCCGATAGGCTATAGAAAATTATAATTAACTCTTTTGGCATCCACTCCTGCGTTCCACGGCCAACACCACGCTCACGGTTGCTGTCGTCAAACGGCACGCTCCACTACTCGCTCCGCTCCACCCCTCGCTCCGTTCCACCAACGCTCGAAGCAAATAGCAGGAAATTGCAAGATGCAACATGATCCACCCTGGAACCAAGCTCGCTTCGGATTCCGCTGGTCGCCCCGCTGACCAGATGAGACTCAACACTGATGCCCCTCGGGAAACTTCCTCTCAATAGTAAGAAACTTGAAACTTGTTTGATGTTTCCGTTACAAAGGTTTATTACTGAATGAATATGACATGAATGATACATAAGTTATATAGCAAAATTGTATGCGTTGGCAGCAAACATCTGCGCACCAAAGCCACGCCCCTTCGAGTTGTGTTGCTGGATGTTGGTATTCATATGCCGTCTTGAAACGCGTTCGTCGCGTACAGGGACTTTGACAGTTCGAGGCAAATTCACTTACACATATCATGCACATGTGAGACAGTACACAGCGACTGCTCGTGTTAAACACAAAATTTTCACTCATAGTGAGAGTTGACTAAGGCATCGCCGTGATGTGTGAAAGCTATTCATGCGACGTGTACTTGACTTTAAGCGTGTGGGGTTTAGCCAGCATATAGCGCATCATGACGCCAAAAGTAGCGTGTGGCTTGCGGTCAACGACCCGCACGCCGGTCTTTTGAAGTTGCGTTGACCTTTGGCTTGTCCGGCATTCCACGCTTGACACGATTCTTAGCGAGCAAGCTCACTGGCTAATTTGAATCCTCTGTGGGAATGAGATGCACGATTTTGGGGGATTTCGTGAATAAATTCTTTTGATTCAACGTTGAATTTCGCGAACTATGGAGACAATGTCTTAAATTCCGCGATATCTGAGGATTTTCCCAACCCGGAATCGTTCACTTTGTTCCATTCCGTGGAAGAGGCAAAAGCGGTCAATTTTGTTCCGTGCCGTAGTGTGTTCTCAAAGGTGAAAAGTTACATAGATTTTTAATAGATATTAGCTTATGTATGTTCTTGTTTCCCTCTAGTCGAGCAGAATCTGTAAAAGCTCAGTCCCGTTCATTATTGGTAGATTGTGTGTGCGTAGATCCATGTTAAGAAAGGTAAATTGTGCAGTTTCAAAGGTGAGATAGTTTCTCAAAAACCCCGTGCGTGTGTGCTTTTGTGTATTGGAGATTAGGTCCGTGGCAGCATAGGTGAAGCCGACACACTACATCTAGTAGTAAGACCGTCACATCGACCCCACACATCGGCTACAAAAGTTCCCGGGGTACACTTTGCCGGAGAAGGTTGCGTACCTTCATTTCCGCACCTTTGGCAGGCGAAGCCAAACCACCGCAAATCAACAATCAACATCAATCAAGTTGCACGTCCTCCAACCGCATAGCAGCAGATCGCCGTTGTCGTCGTCGTCATCGTCAAGCAAAGTACCGACAGCGCATGCGTAAGCCCGCGCACCGAAGGAGGGAGTGAGCGACCGTACCACATCGACGCAATACGTCGTCCGTTGGCGTGAGTTTCTGGCCCGAAATTGTGCGCAATGACGGGTAACTTTTTTGGGTTGGTCCGATGAGGAAAACCCCGCCTGAATGACTTTGGTTCCAGGCCGGATATCGGAAGAATTTATTTAGGGAAATCTCTTACAGTTAGTAGTCCGCTCGGAAACGAGAAGTACAACGGACGTATGCAGGTTAGCCAGTCTGCTTTCTCTTTAAGAAAAGTGACCCTTCCCCTAAGAAGGTCTCAAGCCGGGCAACAAAAACTCGTCTCCTACCAGGAGTGGCGCATAAGCCGCCCAATTCTAAACCGGAAACGCGACTGGCCGACTCGTTATACCTTTAAGCGCAATGACCGTTCGTGATTATATTCACGATTGTCCTCCATCGAATGCAACTTGTTGCGATAAAATCGGTTAAGAATTACTACACTTACATAAATCTCCGCATTATATTCATAAGTTCACATATGGATTTAAGCAATGGGGGTAGCGAAATGGATTTCATAGTTTTGACACATATATTCCATGCCCGCATGCATTGCATGAGTGTTCACTCATACTATCCATGTGGGTCTTAGTATCCATGTGTGAATTTGTATGCAATTAAGTAGGTGCCGACGCAAAATATGCATTTTTCAAAACACATGGATTTTTGCCATAAAGTATGTGACGATTCGCCTGAGTGTAAGGAAAAACTGTATGATTTTCAGTTTTTGCACATACACACGGTCAGACAGACATTTGTTCAGCGAGGCGAGGTGAGTCGATTGAAAGGCAAAAATGTATATCGATGTAATTTGTTTCCAATCGGGATAACTTATTGGAAAGCTTTTATTTTTTCAAAATCATGCACTACAAGGTGCATTGTAATGGAGCTGGATCTACATCTACAACTAATGCAGTTGACCTTTCCCGTCAAAAATTGTATCTCGTTATATTTTGACTTATTTAAGGTCAACCCGATCAGCAATGCATAACAAAATTATAACGTGGGAAGTTATTTGTTTCAGAAAAATATTGTAACAAAATATGTTATAAATTTCGCTGGTTAGTTGTTAAAATAACGAAAATTATATCAAAAATCCCACTAGCCGTAACACAATTATATCAGAGGTTGAAACCTTCATATCAACATTATAACAAACGTTGATATAATTATCCTTTAAAAAATCTACTTTCATGGTACCGTCAAATGGGGGGAAGATGATCATTGAGGCGAAGATGATCATTTGATGTGTTAGTCAAAAGTGCCTATTTTTTTATGAAACGGTAGTTAACAATATTATCCGTTCAAGGTAGGTACCGCTAGGTAGAAAATCCGAGTTTTTCGATTATAATCATGAAAATATATTTTGTAGAAGAAAGAGAGAGATAGTCATAAATGATGCTATTTTCGTTTCAAATATTGACTTCGATGACTTCTTTACGTAGTAAATTCAACATTCATACAAATAAACTAGTGTATTTTGACTACTAGGTCATAATTATTTCAGTAGAGCTATCTTGATCAACTTCACCCCAAAACAGATTACTTAAAAAATGTGTGATAATTTAATTTATTTTAATAAATGCGAACGCATTTCAGAAAACTAAAGTTGTTGATTATTGCAGCGTATAGCAGTACATGTTTTGAAAATATTTGTTTCGATTTAAAATGTAAACACACATTGTTATTGCATGTTTTGTCTTAAAAATGATCATCTTCCCCCTCAGATGACGGTAATTGCCTACATCACGTATAAAAATCTGGCACGCTACAACGGCGGATTTCCATCCATAATGTAGGCAATTAACTTTGTATTAGCTATAAGTATCGAACATAGATTCAAGTTATACTAGATGTGATTACCTCCGCATTTTTCCAATATCTACAAAAAATTTAGGCAATTATTTTGTGTAAATATACATAACTAATGTTGCTATAATTTTGATATGAAATAAAACTAACCGAAAATACATTTTTATCAAATTATCTAATTATAACACACGTTGTTTTAAATAACAACCATTGAAAGAATTGAGTTATAATTTTGTTATACATTGCTGATCGGCAACTTTCCCCCATACTTTTGAAATGGTAACAAAGGTAAGAATAGGAGCGATTCATGAACGTATTGCTACTGTGATCTGAGTTTCTTGCACTTTTTCGAGTGTTTGAATAACGGTCTCCTGTAAATACATGGCGTTCAAATTCTGTTCCTTTATAAACATCTATGTTTGCATCTAATTTGCCCTCTATGTACAGATTTATGTGCCGTATTCGAATGAGTGTCCTATTTCTTAAGTAGCGCTTGACAACTGTTATATCAAAATTAGGAAATAATCTCGTTGATAATTGAACGAAATTTTATGTTTTTGAAATCGGCCGGTCCGTGCATGCTTACAAATATGTTTTCCATTTTGTATCCCATGTCTATAAAATCTGTTGATGGGGACGTTAACCCTCCATACGACAAATTCGCTAGATAAACCGGAAGATGATGAGGGTTGCATTGTGATGCCGCAGATCCAAGATGCGGATGAGTTTGCTTCAGTTTGTACACAAACCCATCGAATTCCTGATCGGCGAGCAGAAAATCGGGCCTGGTCTTTGTGTTCCTTGGCGGTATTGTATCGGCGTGATCGCCAGTCGGCAAGTTGTTTTCGCCGACTTGAAATGAACCTGTGGAATATAAAATTAAAATCCAGATTAATCCACCTAGCAGCGATTGTGCCTTTCTCGTGCATTATTAAACAACCCAATCAAACAATCAAATGCATTGTCGGGAAATTCGTTGAAATGCTTAATAATTTGTGATATTAATTTAAAATCACTAAGTAAAGTATTATTAGCGTGCGCGTTTCATGCGAGTTTTTTGCCTTTCTCGTGCAATAAAGTTGTACCAGAAGATTATAATTTCACTCCAAAAGACAAATTTTGATAGGAGACTCGGAGACCCATAGTGTTATATACCAATAGACTCAGCTCGAAAAACTGAACAAATCTCGCTTAACTTTTCAAAAGGTCCTAAGTAACATTTTTTTCATGAATTAATTTGAATAGCGCAATCAACAGAACAACATGAACGCTTTTGATTGCAGTACTCAAATTAATTCATGAAAAAAATGTTACTTAGGTCCTTTTGAAAAGTTAAGCGAGATTTGTTCAGTTTTTCGAGCTGAGTCTATTGGTATATAACACTATGGGTCTCCGAGTCTCCTATCAAAATTTGTCTTTTGGAGTGAAATTATAATGTGTGTTCTAGGGGAAGGCTAGTCTGGACCACAGCTTTGGACCCGATCCGATCCGGCCACCGGTTCCGTAGATTTTCCGATGTTTTGTTTTTTCGGTGACGTCATTCGGCTGGTGACGCTCCCATTCGGTCTGTAGGACGCGCGTTTTTCAGGAAATTTTCAGTGCGGGGAAAAAGACACCTTCCCATCGCCTGGGGTGGCTGAAATTTAGTCAGCGCATTCAGGGTGAAGTGCGTAATCGTCCAAAACCGGTTCCGGCCCGATCGGACTGCGGCCACCGGAGTAATCCGCGGTCCGGTGAGTTCTCTTCGGTCAGTGCATTTTCTCGCCTCCCGGTGGAGACGCGTGGTGTTTAGTGCGGTTGCGTTCGCTTTTCGACCCTCGTCAGCGCACAACCGCCGCGTATTCGTGTGCTTCAACCGCCCGTGCCGGTTGGCGGCGCGTGCGCGGTTCCGCGGAGATGGTCAAGGGCCTCTCCTTCGGCCTAGGGAACCCAGGGGGGCCCAATAATGGCACAGTGAATAATCGCCGAGACGGCCAGTTTACCAGACCGCTACAGATCCTACGTATGCAAGGTGAAAACAAGCCACTGCCAGCGAACCCAATCTTGATTCGCCACTCTGTCGAGGCGTTCCAGCAACTCACACCCCACATCAAGCCGGAAATGCCCAGAGTACATTAAGGAGGTCGAAGTACAATGCACGAAAATCGACCAACCCGACCAGTTAGTCATAACAACATTTTATCACAATTATATCAATATGTGTTACAAATAACAAAACTTGCAATAATTTGGTTATAAATTCTCTGTCAAAGATGGAGGAAAGAGAATTTCATGATCGTCATAACATGATTCTAACATTATGTGTTATTATTTCTACCGAAAAAAACTAGCAATGGGTAATGTTTTTAACATAACCGCGAGTAGACGTAGGACTTATATAAACGCAACGTATTTACATTTGACTTCTAACTTTGGATCTATGGAGTTTGATTATAGGCATTGATGTTGGAAACGTCAAATTCCATGCTGTGTAGAATTATTAGGAATGTGTTTATTCAAAGCTTCTGAAAATAAAACTAATAATTAGATTAAAACATAATTAGAATTGCTTTGTTTCTAATTATTAAGCCTTTATTTACTTTAGCAAATGTAGCCTTTTTTTAGATTCCTAATGATGATAGTATTTGAAGTTTTAAAATTCTATTAATAAAATTGTCGACTTGGGCAAAATGTGCTATTTTAGGAGGACCCATTTACCAAACAAAGAAATACAGCACAAAATTCGTTGCTTCGTTTTGCTAACATGCTTGCTTACTGCTGAAAAAATCACAACAATAAGAAACAAGTCAAGGAGCAGTAACCCTACTAAAATAGAGGACGTACTGCTAATACCTCAACGAAAAATTATTTAATGTTTTGATTCCAAACTTGAAGTTTAATAATTTAATTTCTCAGAAAAAGAAAAAAGATTATGTTTTTAAATATTCTTCTGGAAATTATTTTTTGCGGACTTTTTCAAAACATTAACATGTAATACAGCGAAATTTTCTAATCTAAAATAGATATTAACACTATTGCTGATTGTGCATCTTTAATTGCTAATGCCTTCTGCGAATAAATGAAGTCAATTAATTCAATCAAATTTTCATTTTCATCATTGTAGTTGATTTTTTTTGCTGGGAAATCAGAACTGTTATAGTATAACCATGTTTTAATGTACATGTCGTTTAGTACCAAGCACAACTTAACATATGGTCCGTCATATGCCATGACTCGTACCCATCCCGGGATCATGTGAATTATGAAACCAATCACTTTTCGTGGATGAGCAGACCAAATCCCAGTAACTTTATTCTTCTTCATCCACCACCGCTGCCCTCGCTGCCTCAGCCATCATCGGCCATTAGCCGTGAACTTCGAGCGATGCGATGAGCGATTGCATCCATCGCAACCGACACCACTGCATCCGACCATCATCAAGCACAGAATGACAAAAAATGCGCCCACTTCTTTCATGCATATTCGCAGACCCACCGGCAATGCGCGAGCAAAAAGCACGTCAGTACGCGTTGCTGTCACAAATTGTAATGGCTTGTACACGGCAGGCACTGCTTCTTTTATACACGAAGAAAATCTTCCGCTAGACCCGAAGGCCCGTGACATACCGCATTTTGATGTCTGTGTTAGGAATGCACGGGATTGATTACATATGAAATTTTTGCTGGCTTTGACAAGAATTGAAATTTTCAATAGTCTATCGTTAAGAATCTTAAATTTCAATTAAATAGGCAAATTGCTGGAGAGTGTCCGAGTCGATTGATATATAAATATTAAAAATCCATCGAAAGATAAAGGCGCTAGTATCGTTTGAAATCTTCCCTTCCAGCGTAACGCTCTCGATTTCCAAAAATCTAAATGACGCCCAGTATAGTAAAGAAAGACGTGAGTCCTACGTCAAAATGCCTACATTTTTGGAAGGTAGGAATTGGAAAAAATCGAAGGACCACCTTCAGTATAACTTGAACCAGCTGGAGAAAGTTAATTGCCTACATTATGGGTAATCATGACCTTTTCAAGAAGATAATTTGTTATAGAATAAACTTCTCACCACTTTTTATGTAACACATCCAGTTATATTTTTGTTCAATTAATAACTTATTTAGTAATATTTTTGTTAAAACTAGAATAGATTTTGTTACAATTTTTGTTATTTTAACTACTAATGGTACATGTTTCATAAGAACCGCTGTTATAAAAATTTGCAGTAACAGAATAACAAGTTCTGATATAAATCTGTATTGGAAGCAGCACGTTGTCATGGGCTACTTAAGGTGATTATACAATCAAGCCATGTGGTGAATTTCAAATTCACCACACGGTTTTCTACTCCTATTATCAAAAGTTCAAATCTAGCGTAATAATTTTCGTACAATGCTGAAATTGAAGTCGATTGTTCAGCACAAGTAAGCAAACGATCTACGGATGTTTCATCCCCATGAGCATTGTGGTTCTCTCAATTCGTGTTCTTGAAAAATCACAAGAAAAGGCACGTGGTTTCCAAGATGGCCCATTTGTGGCTTTGTTGTATAACCACCTTAATGGGACTTGGCTAGATGACTTTTGGCTTAAAAGCCAGTATCGACCCAAAAAGCAGAGAGGTTACGAAATTTCGTTCAACGGTCGTTTGACAAAAAGCCCCTTTTGCCGTAAATGTCATTAGTTCAAATGTAATGTAAATGTCATTAGTTAAAGTTCAGCTGTCCGAAAACTGCAAAACTGATGTAACTATCGAATTGCAGTTAAAAGCATTGCATTTAAATGACTTTCAGTTATCGGTACAAGAAATTTCACGTAGAAATCTAATAATTCCGAACAATTTTCCGTTGAAATCCAAAGATTTTTTTAATTGAAATCTTCATTTTGAACAATCTTTCGCACAAACTTCTAAGGAAGTTTCCGTTAAAATTCCTCGTGAGTATTCCAGAGAATTTTCCTTGAAACCTTCTTGGAGTGTCCCGTGAAACCAAATTAGCCGTCTTAATTATTCTAGACTGAGAAAGCAAACGTTTAAACACCCATTCTACCAGCCGCATTTTTTTTACAAATATGAAGAATTATCTGAGTGAATTTCGAAGAACACAAAACAGGATTTTTCCGTGAATTTCCTGTAGAAGTCAAGAGCAACTTCTCGTGGAAACTCTAAAGTTTCTCATGCAAATTGCTACGAATTTTATGCTAAAATTCCAAACCTTTTTTTTGTTAATTCCAGAGAGCCTCTCTTGGTAATTCCAAATATCTCTCGAAACTTCAAAGTAGCTCCCGTGGAAAATCTGAAAATAAATTCCAATTTTTGGAAAAATTTTAAGAAGAAGTTCATTAGATTTTTCATGCGAAATTCAAAAGATTTTTCCTTTGCAAATGGAAGTCCATTCCGAGAAATGCATTTTTTTAAAGAGGCGTAATCAAAAAATACCCACGCCGATTCACGCCGCCGCCGACCAAAATTCTGACAAACGCCGCCGCCGATGAATATTGGACCGGCGCACACCTCTAGTCTGTCCTAGATGGAGGAAAGAGAATTTCAAGATCGTCATAACATGATTATAACATAATGTGTTATGTTCATTTTCGCCGAAAAAAAATTGCCTACATTTTTGGTAGATAGGAATTGGAAAAAAAACAAAGTTACCACCTTCAGTATAACTTGAACCTACATTCTAAGTTGAACCTGCTGGACAAAGTTAATTGCCTACATTATGGATATTCATAATCTTTTCAAGAACATAATTTGTTATAGTATAGGCGATTTTTACCTCTATTTATGTAACACAACGAGTTATATTTTTGTTCAATAAATAACACATTTAGTCATATTTTTGTTAAAACTAGAAGAGACTTTGTTACAATTTTTGCTATTTTAACTACTAATGGTACATGTTTTATACCAAACGCTGTTATGAAAAATTGCTGTAACAGAATAACAAGCTCTGATATAAATCTGTTACCATCTACTGGTCGGGAAGTGGCTACTCAGGTATCAGGTATCAGAACGTTCACCTCAATTTGGGAGATTTGTGCCATCGCCTTCACAACCTGATGGAAAAGGAATGTGGATGGGAGAACAAAGGGGAAAGTTTGGAAAAGGGCCTTTGAAGAGGGAATACAACGCATAAGCGTACGCGAGCTTATAGCTCCTTACCACAACGGGTTATGAACAACAAAATACTCTGAAGGTTTAGGTTTCTGAAGTCAATTTCACTAAGTAATTACAATTTGAAGTCAATTTCAATATAATCAAATAACAAATATTTGGAAGCGCAATTGTGCATATACTGGGCAGTTACATATTAAATGAACTTCTTATCATTTAATATGTTACTGCCCAGTCTATGCACAATTGATTCACAACTATCACAAACAGATGATTCAACGCGTTGAATATTTGCCATGTGATAGTTCAGTCGGCAGTGACTTGTCAAGGCCTTGACTACGACACTGCAATTCTGTTTAGACATATTAGCTAAATAGCTTGCTACTACCGGAGATGGCTCCCAGATGTACAATTTTGTTTGATGACATGAATCCAGACTACTCCAATGCAATTTGTGGTGAGTGACAGCCCAAGAGTTGATCAAAAGCTTCACCCTAAAGCTAGCTCAGGACCAATAAAGTCATGTAATGCTCCATTACGTGCTAACTCATCAGTCAATTCGTTTACAGCTATGGAAGAATGGCCAGATACCCATATAAGGTGTAAAGTATTAACTGAATTCAGTTCCTCAATTTGAGTTTGACATGCGATTACTAACTTCGACCTTGAGTTGGCCGAGGCTAGAGCTTTAACAGCTGCTTGGCTATCTGAACAGAAGTATATTACGTTGCCCATAATGCGTTGCTGCAGTGCAGATTGCACTCCACACATGATGGCAAATATTTCCACTTGAAAGACAGTGCAGTGTGTACCCAGTGAGTGTGACTCTTCCAGTCTCAGCTCACGCGAATAGACGCCTGCACCTGCTTTACCTTCGAGGAGGGAGCCGTCAGTGTAACAAACAATGCTGTCCGACATACTTCTCTCCAACTAGCCAGATGTCCACTCATCCCGCGAGAATAATTGTGTTGAAAATGTCCTATAAGAAAAACTACTAACGTGTGTGAGATCACTTGGAGTGAGGACAGTTCTGTCCCAATCAACCATGAGCTGTAACAACGAAGTGTGTGTGTAGAACTGCGGTTTACAGGATTCTCTTCCATGTAACCGAGAACCCATAATCGGTAAGTACTAGAAAGTGCTTCTTGTTTGATATATATGTGTAGTGGGGCCACGTTGAAGAAAAACTCGAGAGCGGCCGTGGGAGTCGAATAGAACGCACCAGTCATTGCCATTACGCACATTCTTTGAAGATGGCCTTAGGAGTCCAGCAAAGCTTTGAATCCAAAATTAGACCCATATACTTTACTTGATCAGTTACATTGATTTCAGAACCAAAAAGATGTAATGGACGAATACCATTACGGTTACGTTTTTCCGTGAAAGGAACAATAGATGTTTTATTCGGATTGACCGAAAGGCCATATTGGTGATACCAACTTTCAACTACCTGAAGAGCGTTTTGCATCAGGTCGAATAAGGTACTAATGCACAAGCCCACTATCAATGTTAGATAGTCGTCGGTAAATCCATAGGTAGGAAAACCGCCATTATTGAGTAACCTCAATAGCGTATCTGCAACGAGATTCCACAAAAGTGGAGATAATACTCCCCCTTGAGGGCATCCGCAGACACTTAATTTCCTAATCGCTGCTTGACGTAATGTCTAGTAGAGATGTCGGTTTTTAAGCATCTGGTGAATCCATTTGGTAATTATATTAAGGTTAGAGGTGTGCGCCGGTCCAATATTCATCGGCGGCGGCGTTTGTCAGAATTTTGGTCGGCGGCGGCGGCGTTTTCGGCGTCACGCCGATAGCCATTTTAGCCGGCGGCGGCGGCGGCGTGCATCGGCGTGTCGTTTTTTTTTTATCACGTCCCTTAATTTTTTTGCCTTTTTCCTAAATATTTATTTGGAAATTTTTTTTTTTTTTTTTTCTTCCTAAACAATGGAGGGGGAATCTGCTCAACAGACATCCTGGGTTGACCAGGAAGTGCTGGGTTAGGGGCCACCTCCAATGAGGGAGGCAGGGCTGCATCCCCGACCAGCTAAACCGTTTCCATTGCCGCCAAGCCCATCGTCCCTTCGGTACAACCAGAAAGTAATGCTTCAAAGGGGGGCTGCGGTTAGGTTAGCTGCGTGTCCTTGCAGCATCGAACATTGTGACTCGCTTTTTTAGAAGAACACCATGGTATCGTGCCAGCGCATTGCCGGCTTTCCAGGTGGCCTTACCACGCCCTATGTCCTCGGAAGGTGGGCAGGGTCGACTTCGCGCCTGCTTCCCTCTGCACGACTGGTATCAAGAATGATGATGCCGCGTGCACCCCAAATTGACCTTTCTGCGATAGGGCCTATTCGCCAGCACACAGAGGGACTTGCCGACGCGAGGCCTACGCCTGCCCCAGCCTTGACGAGGACCCCTTTCCGTCCTCGGGCTCGGAACCCGCCCGGTTGATCGACGCCGCGAAAGCGACGATACCATGTTGTTCTTCGCGCGGCCACTTGTTCGATAAAAGGATCGAGTTCGACCACAGAGCATGACCACCGGTATGACCCATGAAGCCGACTCCGATCCCTTGGACCACCTCTTATTTGCGCCTGAACTAGCCATCCCTCGAGTCCACGCGCCACCTTCTGTGTAGCTCCGAGACGATTTGGGCGATAGCCGATAAAACGGCGTTCCAGCCAACTTCGTCTTTACACATCCTCCGAACTAGGTTGTCCGGGGTAGTGTCCAGACCACATGTGGCAAGCATGTGGTCACGCATTGCGCGAAAACGTGAGCACACGAACAACACGTGTTCCGCCGTTTCCTCTAAACCTGCGCACACCAAACACTCGGGCGAAGCCGAGCAAGCCAGCTGCTTTACCTGCACTTTGATTTTGCAGCACGCTTAAACGCCGGGCACATCAGGCCCCCATGGGGTGCTTGCTGTTCACAGCTTTGCTGGAACAAATCAAACAATTGGGAGGGTTCGTGCAGCATTGTGCTTTATGTCCCTTCAATCCGCAGCGTCGGCAGAGATTGCTTCTGTCAGGGCCTTTGCAGTCCCATTGCTTGTGCCCCGGTTCCAGGCACTTGAAGCAAACTTCGGGTTGCTCGTATATGCGCACAGGGCATACCGACCATCCCACCTTGACGCTCCCTAACTTGACTACCTTGGAGGCGTCCGCTGCAGATAGCCGAACCAATGCTACCTGCGTCCCTGCCGGACCTTTCCGTAGCCGAACGGCTGCGGTGGGCGTCTCCACTTCACACTGTCGCCGCAGTGCCGTGACGAGCTCTTCGATTTCAGTGATCTCGTCCAGGTCTTTAACCCTTAGATTCACCTCCGTCGTGAGTGCCCTCACCTTGACCGTCTCGCCTGGGACCTCCTCCGCCAACTTCTTGTAGGCGGCGCCCTCTTGCGAGACGCCCCGCTTCAGCTCGAGTATCATCTCGCCCATCCGGGTAAGTCTTATTCGACGTACGTCGGCGCCGAGTTCACCGAGCTTGACGTCACTCCTCATCGCCTTCAAAACATCCGAGTACTTAGCCTCGTCCGCCGTGATGACTAGGGCATCGCCCCTGGAGCGATTGGCGCCTACCCTAGACTTCTTGCTACCCTCATTCGCCTGGGCCTTCTTTTCGGCCCTTGACGTCTTCGGTTTCCTCTTGTTCTTGACCAGGGTCCAGGAGGCGTCATCCCCTCTATTTCCCTGGTCTGGTGCGGCTGAGAACTTTCAGCCTGCCGTAACCCCTTTCCACCGTCTTGCCTGAGTGGACGGACCTTTCCAGGTCCTTCCTCCCCGGTTTTGGAGGTACGTGACCGGGGTTCAGCTTCGAGCCCCACTACCCTTGTTCGGGGTAGTAACCCTCCGCGTTTTGGAGCGGCCCCCAGGGAGCTCATCCCCTGGAGACTGTCTCCCCCGTTTTTGTGTCTGCTCCGTTGGAGTAGTCACCCCCGACGTACCCGCAAATACTTGAGCCTCAGTCTGGGTAGACTTTGGCACCACCGTCTTAGCTGGCACGCCTTCGGTCGACTCGACCTTGCCCGAGTCCGCGAATCCTTGGGCCTCATTCTGAGTAGACCTCGACTCCACCGATTTCACGGGTTTACACTTGGCCGTCCCGACCGCCCTCTCCAGCTTGGCGTCCAGCATCGACTTTCGAAGTTTCTGCAAGCTCCTCTTGAGGTCCTTGCTGATATTATGCTTCGATGACGCAAAGTCGATGATGGCGTCCAGCTGTTCCGTCGCCACCTCGAAGGCCGAAAGCCCATCGCGTTTGCGGTTCATCGCCTTCACAAGCCATGGGCCGTCAATAACCCCTTCCGGCGTTTTTATAGCCGAGAGGAAGGTTGAGTGACCCACGCTGGCGCTGCGCACTGAGCTGCCGACTATTGCCTCTGGCCTCCTAGGCCTGAACAACCCACCTCTTGCGAAGGGGTTGTCGCCTACACTACTACCACTAATTGAAGAATTGACTTGGTTTTCCATTTTGGTCCCACGAGTTGCTCGGGAAAAGAGGTCCACCACGCCAGAGCCCAGCATAACGCGGTAAGGGACAATTACTGTGGAGGGTGCCCAGGTACCCCACTGGCTCCGTTAAAGGCCTAGCTTATTATTTCACCCCCCTGGCCATGCATCCCCTCGGCACGGGTCGCTTGACGCCTTGGGATTAGGGGTTAGGGACGATGGTCCCGGTCTAACTCGCAGTGGCCATGGGGAGGGGTCGTCAAGCCCTTGGACAAAGTCCCTGCTGCCCCCAATCAGCAAAGCAAATGTGACCTTTAAGTGGTCTTGTTGTGTAGGGGTTATCACGCCTATCTAGAGAGTAGGAGGTTGAGAGTTCCAGTCCCTCCAAGACACGTGGATTCTTTTTCGCAAATTTCATATCAATTTGTCCATTTTGAAACATGTGCTGTGCATATGCACAGCCAAGATATTCAACAAAAAAAGGTTTTCGAGTTGCCGAATAATATGCAGTTAATTGTAATTTTCCTCGGGAACTACTCTGAGGTTTAGACAAATCTATGGAATTACCAAGAGAAGCTTTCAGCAAAAAATTTGTCATGAGAAACTCGTCAGAATTTTCACGAGAAATTGTTCTAAATTTCTACAGGAAAATCCTCGGAATATACACGGAAAGTTCTTGTCGAGTTTCTGTTGAGTATTATTCGAAATTTACTTCATAATTGTAGGAAAGTGCGACTGATAGAATGGGTGTTTTAACGTTGGCTTGCTCAGACTAAAATAATTAGTCTCCGGAATTTGACGGTAACTTTAATAGAATTTCGCGAATGATTGTTCAAAATGTAGATTTTAATATGAAAAATCTTTGCATTTAAACGGAAAATTGTTCGGAATTTTTAAGGAATTTTAGGAAATTCTTTGTACAATAGATGTTTGACAACTGAAACTTATTCAACTGCAATGCTTTCTAACTGCAATTTAATAGTTACATCAGTTTTGTAGTTATCGGACCGCTAAACTTCGAAACGATTTTAAATTCGATGATAGCTGCATTGCGCTGAACAATCAAATGCACTTATATTGCATCTGAAGTTGTCGAACGTGACAATAGTTGGACGTTTAGAACGTTTAGAACTGCATTCGCTAACTAAAACGAAAACATGTTGCAGTTTTCGAACGACTAGTGTATTGTCCACTTGGAGTTTTCGAAAGGAAAGTGCTGCGTACCATCTATGGTGGGGTGCAGATGGCGGACGGTACGTGGAGGAGGCGAATGAACCACGAATTGCATCAGCTGTTGGGAGAACCATCCATCGTTCACACCGCGAAAATCGGACGACTGCGATGGGCCGGGCACGTAGCCAGAATGTCGGACAGTAACCCGGTGAAAATGGTTCTCGACAACGATCCGACGGGCACAAGAAGGCGAGGTGCGCAGCGGGCAAGGCGGATCGATCAGGTGGAAGATGACTGGCGGACCCTCCGTAGACTGCGTGGTTGGCGACGTGTAGCCATGGACCGAGCCGAATGGAGAAGACTCTTATATACCGCACAGGCCACTTCGGCCTAAGTCTGAATAAATTAAAATTAATAAAATTAATTAGTGTATTGTCCATAAGACATTCTTGGGAAATTCAGTTGGCCGAAAGCGTCAAGCGGCCGAACTGATAATTTGGCCGAAAAAATCGTTTACCCCAACAGGTCGTTTGGCCGAATAGGTCATCTAATCAAATCCTATTAAGCTGAACTTAACGTTTATCCGCAACTATTATCAGGTCGAAAATGGTTTGACAAAAAATGTAGTTTGGTCGAAAGCGACATACAGCCAAAAGGAATATTCGGCCGAACTGGTAATTAGGCCGAAAAAATAATTTTACCAAATAAATCATTAGACCGAAAATGCCGTGTGGTAGGAATGGTCATTTGACACGAAAATATCCTTTCTGCAAAATACCCTTCCGGCCAAATGGCAATTTCTGTCAAATGACCTATTCGGCCGAACTTGTTTTTTTATTCAATTCCGTCAAACTACACTTTTTGAAGAAGGTTGTCTTGCAGACAGGACATTTTTGGGCCAAATGGCTCTTTTTCCCAAATGACAATCAACCGGCATTTTTGTAATAAACATTGTGAGCTGATAGAGCACTTATTCAACCAAAATGGTCTTCTACAATAAAAACTAGCTTATTCAGCCCTAATTGTTTGTTGGGTATTCAGTCAAACGACTTTTTCAGCCTGTTAGGACAAACTGTTACGGTCAAAATCCGGCCAAATGTTCCTGTACGTCGCTTACGACTCAACTACATTTTCTGTCAAACCTGTTTCGACCAGATAACAGTTACCGTTAAACGCTTAGTTCTGCTAATGGTACTCAGCTAGATTACTTTTGGCCTAAAAGCCAGTATCGACTTAAAAGTAGAGAGGCTACGAAATTTTGTTCAATGGTCAAATGACATTTTCCGCTGAATGGCCCATTCTGTCAAAAACCTTTTCGGCCAAACAGCATTTTCGGCCAACGATGCTTTCGGCCAGACGACCTGTTAGGACAAACGGCTTTCTGTGCCAAATTACCCGTCTGTCGCCTTCCGTCAATGGAATTTCCCAAGAATTTCTTATCGAAAATAGAAAGAATGTTTTGAAGTAATCCAAAAACATTTCTTGAAAATTCCGAGCAATTTTCCAAAGAATTTTTCGTTGAAATCTACATCTTGAACCATCTTCTGCAGAAACTTTGAAGAATTGGAAATGCCGGAGTTTTTCTCGTGAAAATTCTACAGTCTCCCGCGGATATTGCAAAAAAAAATCTGTTTTAAAGTTGGCTTTGCCAATCTAGCCGTCTAGTGATGAACTTCTCCCTGCGAAAAAAAGCAATCTAATAAAGAATAAAAAAAACTAACCATCTTAAATGATCTAGATTGAAGAATTGTAAATTTCGAAAAATTCTCAACAGAACTTTCCGTGCATATTCTGAATATTTTCCTAAGGAAATTTTGAACAACCTCCCGTGAAAACTCTGAAAATAATTTCCAAATGAATATTCTTGAAAAACTTGAAGAATTTTCTGACGAAATTCAAAAGATTCTCCCGTTAATGTGTTGAAAATATCCAAAATGACCGATTCAGCCGAACTTTCGATCGAATGTTCATTTCGGTCAAATGGCCCTTTCGACCAAATGACTATTTCGGCCTATTAAGCTATTCATCTAACCATTTCTTTCAGCCAAAGAAACTATCCGACCAAATGACATTCTATGCTAGATACCCTAGCAAAGTCTGAAAATGTAATGAGTGCATATATAAAACATATTTTGATTTTGACTTAAAATTGATTCATAATTTGTTTTCAAATATGAATAATCATGATTGATTACATATTTTGATCTAATTTTGCTGTAGATTACTAAACTGCATGATATGACATCAAACTGTGTACTTGTTTTGTTATCGGAAACCAATATCAAAATTAGTTTTCTATTTGCTCTCAATGACAGCAGGAATAGCTTTCGATTTGATGTCACAGTAAGACTTTTCTGCTATACGTTTTGTTACTCAACCGTTAAAACGACCAAAAGATATCAAGTTAAGTAATAATAATCCATTATTTCACAACATTGAAACAAGTTATCGATTTGCTCTCAATCTTTGCTCGGATAGGCTTCTACCAAATAGTCTTTTCGGTTAAACGACATATTCGGCGAAACAACTTTCAGCCTTGTGATCTCCTTCCATATGGCTTTCTGCTGAACGCCTCTTTTCCATTCAAAATTAATTTCAATGGTAAATTCTTTGGATTTCAAAGAGAAATCCTTCGCAATTTACACACAAAGTTTTCTTAGTTTTACGGAGTGATTTTCAAAAATTCAAGTAGAAATTGTATGGGATTTACATGGAAATCATTGGTATCTTCACGGAAAAATCTCTGGTGTTTCAACGTGATGGATCAGGAAATTATACAGGAAATCCATTGAATGTTCAGAATTTCCACTTCCACTTCCAAAATTCTGCGGACATCTTCAAATTTGTATCGGCGTGGAAAATTATAGATAAGCGGCGTGACAATTTTTAAACGGCGGCGCACCGATGCAAAAATGTCGGCGGCGGCGGCGTGCCAAAAACTGCCGGCGGCGGCGGCGTGGCGCGGCGGCGCACACCTCTAATTAAGGTGGTTATACAACAAAGCCACAAATGGGCCATCTTGGAAACCACGTGCCTTTTCTTGTGATTTTTCAAGAACACGAATTGAGAGAACCACAATGCTCATGGGGATGAAACATCCGTAGATCGTTTGCTTACTTGTGCTGAACAATCGACTTCAATTTCAGCATTGTACGAAAATTATTACGCTAGATTTGAACTTTTGATAATAGGAGTAGAAAACCGTGTGGTGAATTTGAAATTCACCACATGGCTTGATTGTATAATCACCTTAAGCCGAACTGAACGAAACTGTGAAAGCGAAATGTCCGAAAGCGACATCCAGATAAAATGGACATTCAGTCGAACTGGTAATTTGGCCGAAAAAATCATTTGACCAAAAATGCCCTTTGGTAGGAATGGTCATTTGGACCACAAATATAATTTCTGAAAAACAACCCTTTCAGGCCAAATGGCATTTTCTCCCAAATGACCTATTCGACTAAACGTCATTTTGGCAAAATGATCAATTCAGCCAAACGACACTTTTCAGAAAAGGTTTTTGGCCAAATGGCTCTTTCTGCCAAATGACAATTCTTACCGAAAGACATTCATGATCAAATGATCTATTCGGTCAAACGACTTTTTCGACCGAACGGCATTTTCAGCCAAATTACCTGTTAGGGCAAACAACTTTTTACAAGTCCGGCCAAATGTTCCTTTTGGCTGTACGTCGCTTTTGGCCAAACTACATTTTCGGTCAAATCAGTTTTTTCCTTATAACAGTTTCCGTTGAATGTTTAGTTTTGCTAAGTGGTACTTGGCTAGATGTCTTTTAGTCTTAAGGCCAGTATCGACTTAAAAGTTGAGAGGCAGTACGAAATTTAGTCATTTCAATGGTCAATTGAAAACAAGCCATTTAGCCAAACGAGTGGCCATTTTTGACCATATTACCCGTTCAGTCATTGACATTTGGCTAAATGGCCCATTCTGTCAAAAATCCATTTCGGCTAAACGGCATTTTCGGCCAACGATCGTTTCAGCCAGACGACCTGTTAGGGCAAACGGCTTTTTCGACCAAATTACCAGTTCGGCCGTCTGTCGCTTTCGGTCAATGGAATGGAAGTTCTCGAAAATAGAAAGAATTTTCTGAAGAAATCTAAAAAACTCAAAGGTGCAGCCCAAACGGGTTGTACGCAAAGGTGACGTTGAACTACGTAGCTGTATGTAATGTACAGGTTTTCGACTTTTCTGTGAGACGAGACCAATGCAAGCATTTTTCAAGCCCAGTGTGAATCAGCTTTCGTTATCCTGTGCTCCTGAGATTGAGTGCACATAACGAGCCCTGATGATGTATATAATTTTCAAACCACATTTGAATTAAGAATAAATAAGAATAAGAATGTGTAAGAATTATTGGTAAATACTGCTACTGATAGTGTACCGCTACAACCATTACCGACGCAAACTGGAGCAGAGACTAAACACCCCCACTAAGTCAGTTTAAGACCCCGGTAGCTTATTACAGTAAAGCCCATCGTAAAAGCTGGACTGCCAACGGCGTTTAGTAATCATCCTATGGAGGAAGTCAGAGAAGACACCACAATGCAGTTTGAAAGATTATTGATAATAATTATTATTCCTTCACGTGAGTTGCGTCGGACTTTGCGTTTACTCCATCAGACACCTAGGAATCAGCGAAAACGAGCTGAAGAAAGTTTCCCAGAACGCATCCACTGCAACAGCGAAGAAGATTCCGAGCCCCTCTACAGTAAGGGTGCCAATGGAATGTAAACATTGTCGTTGAATTTCAAAAAAACAACATTGCTAACAAGTTTCATTACCCCAAAATATGACCCCATGCAAAATTTGAGCTCAATCAGACATGATTAAAGGGTGCCTAAAATTCATCAAAGTTTTGAAATTTTTACCCATGAAAATTTTCCCAAAGGGCGACCAAAAGAAAAGTCGAAAATCGAATTTTTGCTTTTGATGACAAATGACTTAAAAATGCATGAAACGTCGAGATCTACTGTTACTTTAAAAAAAATCGATCTTGTACTCCGGTTTACACTTCTTGCATTTTCATGGGTAAAAATTTCAAAACTTTGAAGAATTTTAGCCACCCCTAAATCATGTCCGATTGAGCTAAAATTTTGCAAAAGGGGATATTTTTTGGCTACGAAAACGTTTTCGTATCGTCCGGTGTTAAAATTCGATGAAAAAAAAATGTCCCAAAAATGTTCTAAGAGAAAAAACCGATTTTGTCCAAAAAACATCAAGTAACATCAGATCTCGACGTTTCATGCATTTTAAGTAATTTGGCATCAAAAACAAAATTCGATTTTCGAATTTTCCTTTGGACCCCCCTTGGGAAAATTTTCATGAGAAAAATTTCAAAAGTTTGATGAATTTTGGGCATCCCTAAATCATGTCCGATTGAGCTCAAATTTTGCATGGGGTCATATTTTGGGGTAATGAAACTTGTAACAATGTCGTTTTTTTTTTTAATAAAAAAATTTCATTTTCATTGGCACCCTACTCTACAGGCATCAATAGCGAGAAGCTGCTGTCAAACGCCTCCAAGCTTTCGATAAAATACGCGCGTGTAAGTATGCAGACACGAACTGCACCAGCTAAAAGCCTTGTAAGTTGCATTATTGGGACCTCTATACTGGCTTGAGGTCTCCAGTTATCCTTGCGAACAAAGGCGCAGAATACGGAGATGGCGAGATCGATTCTTGATCCGATCTAGGGTGTTTTCGGATGGGGAACATTCTCGACACACAGGTCATATTGTATCCATTGACTTTGCTACACAAGATACATACTAATGCAAAGACGGTCATAGAAAGCTTTCAATTAATATTGCGGATCTCTTTAAGGTGATTATAGAATGAAGCCCGTGGTGAATTTCAAATTCACCACACGTTTATCTACATACATTTTCAAAAGCCCAAATCTGGCGTAATAGTTTTCGTACAGTGCCAAAACTCAAATTATGATTGTTCAGCATAACTAAGCAAACGATCTACCGTTATTTCAGCCCGGTACGCGTTATGGTTCTTTCCTCTCGTTTTCAGTAGTAAATATTATCATACATAAATATTGTAACACACTGGAGTTGGTTTTTACGCGGATGATATGGGGCGCGTAAAGAAAAACAACGTAAAAAACCGCGTAAATCCCTAAATATGTCTGAATGAACCGCAGAAATCCCGAAATTCGAGTTGAAAAAAATTGCATAAATAGCGATGCCTGTAAAAATAACCGCGTAAAAAATGACTTCAGTGTACATCAGGTATGGAGCGTTGACTCTTCCTTGATCGAATGACCCAAGACAATTGAAAATCCATCGAGAAACGGCTGAGATATTAACGAGCAAAGTCTATCATATTTTCGTGACGTTTTTCGATTTTTTGCAATCGTAAAGTGTACCCCAATATAGAAAAGACAGACGTAGTTCTACGTCAAAAAAAATCCCTAAAATCACCGAGCATTTTTCCGTTATTTTAAAGTTGGCTATGCCAAACTAGCCGTCTCAAGTAATCCCTTTTACCAGTCACAATTTTCTTTGTGAATTTCAAAGAATTCTCAACAGAAACTCAATAGGAACGTTTCGTGGATATATTGAATATTTTCTTGTAGAATTTTGGAGCAACTTCCCGTGAAAATTTTGAAGAGATTCTCATGTAAATACCAAATAGTTTTCCTTGGTAAATCCAAAGAGCTACTCTTGGTAATTCCAAAGAGTTCTCGAAACTTTAAAGTAGAAAATTTGAAAAAAAAAATCAAATGAATATTCAGTAAAAACTTGAAGAATTTTCTGGAGAAGTTCATCAAATTTTCGAGGTGAAATTCAAAAAATGTCTTCAAAATATCCATCCCATTCAGCCGAACGACACTTTCGAACGAATGTCCTTTCGACCAAACGACTATTTAGGAACTGCTCGACCAAATAACGATACGACTTATATCAAACTGTGTACTTATTTTTATTTCCACTGAATCTTCGGAATTTCCACTGAAATTTTTGCGAATTTCTTCTAATTTAAATCGGCGTGGAAAATAATAGATCAGCGGCGTGAAAAATTTTAAACGGCGGCGCGCCAACGTAAAAATATCAGCGACGGCGGCGTGCCAAAAACTGTCGGCGGCGGCGGCGCACACCTCCAGGACAGAGAATTTATAACAAATTTATTGCAAATTTTGTTATTTAAAACACATATTGATATAATTGTGATAAAATTTTGTTATGACTAACTGGTCGGGTTGCCATGCCTAATTGAGTCCTAAAATGAAGAATCGATATTCGATTTTCTTTCAGGGAACGATGAAGTTAATCATTCTGAACGCATCAGTTTGCTTTCGACTCAAAAATCGAAAGGAACATTGTTTAATTTGAATTTTAAAAATAGATGGAAAATGCTTCCTCGACATTTTCGGTCTTGTTTGACGTACGAAATAATATGATTCAAACGCACTGATGGTTCATTCATTCTGAAAAGTTGCACAGCCCAAAATTTGCCTTAAAATGTCTTAAACGCAAAAATATTATTTTACTGATTTATACTTTTACCAGATTTTTTTATAATATCGGTTAAAGTATTCTTGACCGATGCACTATCGTTTGCAACCATAAACGAGATAGGGCTTTAGAACCCAATTGAATTCGCCAATGTGACCATTGAGTAAATATTGTAAATATTCAGTGCCATAGCGTGGGGTTGGTCGGGTCGGCCCTTGCCAAGGGCGTAGTGTCTGGGGCGGGAAAATCAAGAATTACAATATGAGAAATAGAACAATGTTTTTCCGGGTCGATAAATACCAAATCGACTACAAAGCCCAAAATTATACAGTACATATGTTTTGAATAATTTAGAGCAAACAAAAATATTTCTTTATACTCACATCAGATGCCATATTATTTTAGTTTTGACGCCTATTACGGTTTCTCAGGGATTTCCTTAACCGGTTGGTAGGTGCCAGTTTAATAAGATGAACTGCCTTCATGACTGCACCCAACCGGCGGTTGTTAGATTTTCTAACAATTCTGTATAAGAATCTACCAAAACCTGTATAAGAGTTGGGCATATGCGAAATTGCTAGATTCTTATACAAATATTGTATAACAATCTAACAATATTGTAAGCTTTTCTTACATTTTTTGTATAAGAATCTATCAATTTCGCATATGCCCAGTTCTTATACAGGTGTTGGTAGATTCTTATACAGAATTGTTAGAATATCTAACAACCGCCGGTTGGGTGTGATAATTCTGGATTTGTGACACTAACCATTACAATAAGGCTTCTGTCTAAATCTAAGCAAAACTGTTTGGAACAAATATGTACAACATTGAAAAGAGGAGACGTTATTTCGAAAAGAAGGAATGCAAAATTTTTTACAAATTAGACAAAAGGGCATCATGCTAATAGAAAAGGGAGGAGAGTTGTTCGAATATCGTGAGACTAAGAGGTTATAAATGGACCATTTTTGCATGGTTTACCTTTTGAATCACCTCTAATTGGGAATAGCACGCAATTTTGAAAAATCATATCGATTGAAATATTGATATTTGATTATCGGTACGTCCCTAGTCAAAATTCATAAAATCCATCAATGAATGTAGTTTGAAGAACATGTATCTATTTCAATGCGTTCCAATCTTCTCTTTGTGCAGACAAGATGCAGCAATTTGTCTTCAAATCAGTTTTCCACTAGAACTCTTGCCGATACAGTTCCTACAAATCACCATCTATAAGTCCGAGGTGCGCCATCCATATTTCTCGATCCAGCCTTTACTTGGCAACTGCATTCCCACTCAATCCAATGATATTACCCTCCTACGAGGCCTACCGGAATTTGCTATAGCTGCATTTTCCATACGCTGAGTGGCTTAACCTAGGCCATGAAAGTGGGCGAGAGCTGCATGTATGCATGTGCTACCTGCCTTCCGCGTAAGGAAGAAGCTCTCTCATTCCACCCGAAAAATGAAGACAAATGGCTTCCTGTTGCAATACATCGTTTTGCTTTATTTATCGGCGGCGATGGCTTTTATGCATGGAATGCATCCCCAACCAGCCTGAAGATAAATATCGTTCCTTTCCTCGGTTTTCGCCGAAGGGCGTTCGCCTGATGGCTTGCCTTGGATTTGCATTACGGGGATGTTCCTTCAGAAGGAGCAACACGGCGGCGGCAGAGTCGGCTCATAACCACAACACATAAGTGGCCCGAAAAGTGAAGCAGTTTGTTATTCCTCCGTCGAGAGAGAGAAAGAGGCCGCCTTCATTGCCGGCGTCGTTGAGGAGTAAACAGGAAATGAAGAAATATTTAGCATAAATGATTCTATTAGCAGCATGAGCTGGTTGTGTGTATGTAAGAAGATAATTTAAATTTACAAGTTTCTTGGAAGCAGTCAGCTTGCAAACGACCCGCCTCTGAGGCTCTATTCAGCAGCAGCAGCCGGCGGTTCAGCATGTTTGTGACTTATCTCGGAATACTGCATTAGTTGGCCGGTACCTACTCGAAAATGAACTTTTGACGTGGGCTGTCTGAGGGAGCTCAGAATACGTGTCAAAAAGCCTGTCTCCGTATCCACATGGGCCAATCTATTTGAAAACCGACCGACTTGTGGTCGTTAATTCATGGCCGTCTGCAGATCTTTTACAGGACGATACAACGGAGTAGGGATACCGAGCCGTCGTCGTGGTGTTGCGACACATTCAGGAAAGTGTTTTGAATATTTGAAACGTTCCTGATTCTTTGGCATCCCTCTGGGGGCACATGCATGCATCTTTGGAAACGAGGCTACATCATCTTCCGAATAATGCAGTCTGAAAGTCTCATTTTCATCCTTTTATCACCATGAACGTGCCCAGACTGCCCGTTGCCCTTTTGCAAATCCAACTGCCGATGGGATTTCGTTCGGTAGAGGAAAGCGATCTCCTTATTCAACCCTTCGACAAGCTCGCAACCCTTATCGCAATACACTAGCGTTCGAGAGCTGCCGGCAAGCGCATTGGAGCTATAAGAGCTTGTTGTAGAATATCATCCCATGCATTAATGTTGTTTATGACTACTTGATAGCATTGTATGTTTCCATTTACTGGTAGGCGGATGTTGCTTCCCACAGGTTAGACTAGAGATTGCACAAAAGAATGAGTGCGGCTTTTGCGGTATGACTTTACTGGTTCTTCTATGCTCTCTGGCTGTAGTTATGGAAAACTATACAAACAGGAGACAATGCTTAAGAGGGCAATAAAGGACATCGCAATCGTTTGGAGGCTAGTTTCTTTGGAGGCTTTGCTCGTAGGGAAACGGATTGCGACTCTAAATTTGATGAACGATTTTTGCTTTGTGGGCTCCAAAATAGAGAATAGATTTGTTTCGAACATCAAAAACAGTATCAATAGAACATAAGCTGCAAGTAAACGTTTTTCAATATTGCGAACTTTTTCAGCCACGAACACAGATTTAGACGACACACAATCTATATTAAGCATTTTAACCGGTTTGATCAACAGAATGAACCACATTTGCTTAAAACGAGATTTGATAAATTTTGCGACTTTAAATTGAATCCATTTTTTGTTATCTCATCTATATTTGCACAATAAATTGAATTATTTAAATTGTTAACACTGCAATATTTTAATAATTGTATAAGATAAAACACATTAAATGGAATAGTACAAACTCGTCTTATGACAAGTAAATACATTCCACTAAAAGCTTAAAATAATTTTCGTTTTAGACACATTACCGTTTCCATAAACTTATCCTTTATTTTACCACGCGTCTCCATAAATCATCATACTCCATAAGTGGGCATCCACAAATGACACATTTTACATTCCGACTATTTGTCTAAACTGCTGAAGTAAACGAAAATATTGAAATACTTCTTTCTCCATGGAAACATAGCTTTAACTCAATGTTTAAAATTGACGTCAACAGGTGCTCCGTAGACAAGTAGTTTGCTTTAAAATTATGTTTACTAAAATCAAACTTTTTCTCCACAAAATTCTACTCAATGTTGTAAGAATTGCCGTCCAAGGTTCGTTCGGAAGTTGAGCAACATTCGACCTTAATTTTAAAGCGACCAATCCCCTTGGATCAATTTACAGCATCAGTTTGCAGTATCTGAGCACTTTTCCATCGCAATCCGCAAACACACACACACGTACGTTCCCTTGTGCATACTTTTGTGATCAATATTTAAGAACGGAATTTGTGCTCCACCAGAGATTATAACTCAAACATCCCGTTTGCCCGGGAAAGTACAATTTATTCAACCTCTTTGCCGAGGTTTTCCCGGAGCCCAAGAAGCGACGGAATGCGTTCGAATGTGTGTTTGCTTTTGGTTGAACTTTGCAGTGGGAAGCAGCGAGCAAAGCCTTCAAGCAAACTTCACCAGGAAATCGAAAGAGTACAAATAATCTCGTTTGGGAATTTTCTCCCTTCCCATGCCATCAGGACATACGAATACGGAGCGGACTAAGTAGAATCGGTGCGTAGTGGAACGCCTTCGCAAAATTTCCGCAATGCAAATGAATCATCTTCGGAACTTGCGGGGGGGATCGATGCATTTTCGGAAATTGAAAATCCTCACTTTGTGCGGCGATAAAGGCCGGATTTACTGCCGGCAAACGATGAATATGTCCCCATTGGGTATTGATTTAAAGATGGTTTTTTTCTTTCGGAAATGAGGCGGCCTACGGGATGGAAGTTTATGGCACAGTTCGTCGCTATAGATTCAATTTGCTCGGTATGAAAAAATCACATTTTTCTTATCAAAACCCGAGTCGAGGAACGGTAAACGAAATCCTTGCCTTCGAGTATATAACTGATTCGCATCATACGAGTTGTAAACCAAAGTGTCAGCTCAATAATGCGGAAAGATTCGATGAAACGTTCGATACTAAAGATCTGAACTGAATCATGAAAAATATTTTGGTGACAAACCCGTTCGATTTGTTTGCTGCAATAAAATTTTAGGAAGCTCGTCAAATTCAAACAATTTATTATAGCAACAGAACTTTAAGATAATTTGGGAAGTGTCCTATCTGAGACGAAGTCGAGTCAAGTACGAGACACTGAAGACGGCCTTACTGTTGAGGTCGAAATACGTATCTGTCAAGATACAATTAAGTGGTGGAATTCAATGGGATTGTACAAACTCGTCTTATGACAAGTGAAGACATTCCACTAAAAAGCTCAAAATAATTTTCTTAACATTCATAAACTTGTTCCGACATTACTTCAGGAAATCCTTTGGAAATTCCTTCGGAAAACTATTTTAGAACTTCCATCGGAAATTAGTTCATTGTTGAATAAATTTCCGAAAGAATGACTGCATGATTAGCTCTACTAAAGGAATTTCAAAATTTCTGTAGGAATTCTCAAAGAATTTTACGAAGGAATTCCTTATGAACTTTAATAAGAAATGTCCGTAAAAATTTCCTTAAAAAAATTCTAGTTTCCTCCAGAAATTCCTTCAGGGACTACACCAAGAACTTTTTTGGCACATGTAACCAAATTTCAGGAAAAATATTAAATTTGGTTGGTCATCCCCAGTCTTACTCAGCTAGTATTTATTTTTATTTAGGGGAAAATACCTATTCTTGGCAGTCTAAGACATTTGCCAAATTGAATGATAAAAATAATGAATAATTACACTAAAACACAGGTACAGTTGACCTGGTATACATTTGTATGCTCTTTCTTTGATGATTGGTGTTCACTAAATATAACAGCTTTTACCACAAACTCAGTAAATTTAATATAAAGTAACAGGTCAACGTTTCTTCTATTGGCATAGCAATTTCTTTTATCAACAATGAGTTTGCTCTCTTTAGCAACTAGACATGGAAGTAGAAAACTGGTTATGTATTGGTGCCAAATGCTGGTTGTTTATATCCTCCAGTAGTAAAATTCATTCATATTAATCGGCCGCACGCTCATTACGCGTCACTCAATTTTAAAACAAATTTTATTAATTATCAAAACTGGCTTAAAACAAACCATCAATTTTTAGCCATGGCATCAATTTTATGTCATGTAGACAGATAGGCAAAAGCATTTAAACACATTGTAAAACAAATTTAACCCTTATGCGGCCAACAAAAAACAGACGTGAATGGCAGATAGGGTAAATAATGTAAAAAATATATAATTAATCAATTTCAAGTAAAACGAAGCTCGTCGGTTCTGGTAGTATAGTATATTAACAATATATTCCACCTCGTAAGTCTTCACATGTTGAATAATGGGCAGCACTGTCCTGTCCAGCCGCTGGAGCCACCCCATTCTTACACTACGTTTCGCAGTTGAATAATAGATAATACTCTAAAAGTAGGCAATTATTTATGGTTGAAATGCGACGCGTTATGTAGGAACGGGAATGGTTATGATTTTTTTGATGAGCTTGGAAAGTATTGAAGTTGCAAAAGGAAAACGGTCCTGTCAGCCACATAAGGGTTAAAATACTACGGTGTTACTATCACTTTTGATATAGTTCATGGTCTGCGTAAAAAATCTGAAGCATTTGTATTATAACACTTTTTTTTTTAAATAAATGCCATCGCCGGATATTTTGTTCGTATTTTTGCTAAAATCAATTCACATAGAATTGTGCGTGGTATTTTTTAGCGTGTGTTTGATATGCTCACAAACACATTCTCTCGCTCTATTCCGAAGTGTGCTGCTGTCAAAGAAAACGAACAGTCCCGATTTTATTTAGTGAAACATAGAGCAAATATTGCATAAATTTGCTCTTTGTGGCAATAATCAAGTGGTAATTTAGTGTAAAAAGTAGTTTACGTACTTAATTTGTCGTGTCATACGCAATAAAGAGGAGAAACAGGCGATCCAAAAAAGTAAGTAACGGTTTGCTTTTCGTTCGCTGCTTTCTTTGGCAATGCAATAATGGCAAGGAAGTTGTAGGTGCAAATTTTTTTCGATGATTAACACATCAAATCTTGCTACTTTTACACAAACAACTTATTCAAATGAAAGCTTAGACTTGAAATTGTGTGATTGAATCAAAATGATGTTCATAAATAGTGTATGTTTGCTGAAAAACGCAAATATTGTTGAGGGTGCCAACAACTGTCGCACCCTGCCAATGAAGTATTCTACCCTATGTTGATCATAACTTTTTAACATAAATAACATTTTAAAATCAGGTATTGATTAGTGTCGCCGGCAATTGACTATTTTGAATGTACTGCTTTATGATCGGCAAACGTAGAATATTGCAATTTTAATCCACTGAAGTCGATTTGTATACGGGCGATTGCTACCGTGTGAATCAAAACCGAATGACTCCAAAAACTCCAAAACAGCATGACTCCAAAAAAAAATATTTTTCCAGTCATTGATTTTTTCATCCACGCTGGCTTACGCGCCGCTGTGACGCCGCCGCCGCCGTGGCAAAAGTGACCACCACGCCGCCGCCGCCGATTAAGGTAAAGTGCCCAATAGTGGACCCCTAACCAATAGTGGACCCTCCAGACATTTTTCCATTATTACAGCACAATGGAAACATTTTGCTATGAAATTCCATCGGGAGAACCTACCTTACAGTCCTATGATTTGATTACATGCATTGAAAATGCTATGGAAAGTAAAATTAGATGATTTTTTACAATTCTATAGAAAATAAACACAATAGGGAAGAAGAACGTCCCGAAACAAAACATGAAAATCAAATGAAGTGTCGACCATGGGGAAGCAATTTCATATTATGGACCCCCAGGAGGTCTACTATAGGGCGAATTCAGTCGGACTTTAAAATGTTAATTTCAACGAAGAACGTCGTGTATTCAAGTGTTTTATGCATGTATCGTGATGTATACGCAAAATTAATATTTTGAAAATTTCCACTCCTTATGCCAGGAAGAGCAAAATTTCGCCATTAGGGGGTCCACTATTGGGCATTTTACCCTATATGACCGGCGCACAGGTCTATTGCTATCTTCTATAAAGTTGTTCGAGCATTGTAAACCAATATGTTGAGGAACTGTTTAGTTCAGAATTAAGCCATAAGGTGACGCTAGAGTATATAAGAGATCAGTTTAGCTTGATCTTTCGGGATCTGTGAAATTTAGAAAATTGGCGTCTTCTACAAAATTGTTCGAGAACTGGAAACCAATATGTTGAAAAACTGAATAATTTAAAATTCATCCGCAAGGAGGTGCTACTGCATATGAGATATCAGTTCTTCGATATCTTGGGATCTGAGGGATTTAGAAAATTGTCGTCTTCTACAAAGTTGTTCGGGGATTGGAAACCAATATGTTGAAATATTGTGAAGTTTAAAATTCATCCGTAGAGTAGTGCTAGTACATGTGAGACCACCAGTTTGATTATATAACCCCGGATCTGTAATATTAGAGAGTGGCCGTCTTCTTCACAGCTGTTCGAGGATGAAAACCATTATTCTGAAAAACTGTTTAGTTTAGATTACATCCGCTGGGTGGTGATATATGGATCAACCAGTTTTGTTAGATATCGCAGGATATGTGGGATTTAAAAGTGCCGCCATTTACAGTTATTTGGGATTTGAAATCAAATGTATTCAGAAAGCTGTGCTTGATAGTCATATAACTACCGTTTCTGCCTCATACACAGGAGGCTTTGGGTTCGATCTCAGCCCCATTTCGTACTACTTTCTATCTTTTTGTATATTTCCCATGTTCCAGCAATCGCTAGAACAGGAAATTGATTTTCGTAGTGTTTCCATTTCAATCCTGTACCTTCAACTTGACTAGTCTAACAGTAACTGTTAGAATTTAAAATGCAGGAAAAACTTGTTTCTTACATCCAATTAGAATTCCGAATTTTGCTTTCCTATCACATCCAATTTAGCTGAAATAACTTCTTTTTTGCTAAATAAGTTCTTTAACAGCATTCAATGCTTGTTGGGATTGGCCACTCGTTATTATTATCTAAATTATCATCAAAAAAATGATCATACTAGCCAGGATTCGCGTAGATTTACAGTACATCGAGTAAGCCAAAGTGCACTGTATGTACCGCAAGTAGGCATGGTACCGCATTGAGGTATTTTCAGGAATTTAGATGGCCATTACAAACACATCATACTTGTCGAATAACTTAACTTAGACAAGGTATTGATTTGGTATTCAATATCTCTCGATTACCTGATGTAGTTATTATCATCAATGACTACTATGTAAGTATTTTTATGATAGAATTCATCATTCATTTGTTTGTGTAGTTCATATATTTTTGGGCAATTATTATACCTTTGGCGAAGGTGGAAAACTCTATACAATATTTTATGGTAAAGAGCATTGACTATCATCCTGGTCATTCCATTCCATTTCCTTTCATCCCATTCACGGGATGTATCGCAAGTATTTGGTGTTACTGTATTACTGTATTCGAATGGATAAATTTGACTTGACATAAACATAATAACAATAAACAATTGTGTTCTTGCTCGAACATCCGTGAAAAACATGTTCCGAGGTTGTTTTATGATTTTTTGCAAATAAACCCGAATGACTCGCGAAGCTTCACGAACATTTTTCGGGGTTCGTTTTTTGTTTTCTCTGCGAGTAGTATGTAGACAAGAAAAAGGCAAAACAAACGTTCGCGAGTATTTTGCATTGCCTACTTCTCGTTTTGTGAGTAAGGTTCACAGATTTCCACCACTGGTAGCCACCTGCGGTCGAAACAGAGTAAGAACTGTGAATGAACACTAAGACCTCCATCAGAAATTGCGACTCTAGGACGAACTGTCTAAAATGACCATTTAACGGATGCTCCAAATTATTCGGAAAGACTTTGAAATATCTCTAATATCACCGTCAGAAATGGTTTAGAAAATTTTCGTTACTCAAGGATGAACTTCACAAAATGACCATTTTTACGGATGTCCTGGATTTTCCGGAAGGCCGCCTGGTGTAGAGGTGTGCGCCGGTCCGATATTCGTCAGAATTTTGGCCGGCGGCGGCGGCGTTTTCGGCGTCACGCCGAAAGCCTTTTTAGACGGCGGCGGCGGCGGCGTGAATCAGCGTGGCAATTTTTTTCATTACGTTTTTCTAAGATTTTTTTGCATTTTTTCGACATATTTTCAAGACATTAAAAGAAGTTTTTTTTTATTTTCGCATGAAAAATCTAATGAACTTTTCCAGAAAAATCTGGAGGAAAACCAAAATTTGGAAAATATTTTCGGATTGTTTGAAGTTTCGAAAAATCTTTGGAATTACCAAGAGAAGCTCTTTTGAATTCCCAAATAAAATTGTTTGGAATTTCAGCAGAGAATTTTTGTCGCAATTTACATGAGAAACTTCAGAATTTTACAAAAAAGTTCAGGATGTACAGGAAAAACTTCGGAAATTTATGAAAAGGTCTTGTTGAGTTTCTATTGAGTATTCTTCCAAATTTGTACAGAACATTATTGATAATTGTACACAGATAAAAATATGTTGTGATTTTAAATGTATTTGCATGCACATATTCGGAGCATGCAAATAAACGTAACATTCAATCGATCTTACTATTCTTTTGAGTCGAAATAAATTTAATCTGTGCTTGCTTGTAAAATTCTATCAAATTTAATTGAATATCAAATGTTAATTCGTTTGATAGGGTTCGCTGCAATTTTACACGTCGTTGAATTTTCAAAATTATTTGCTGTGTAGAAGAGTGCGGCTGGTTGAATGGGTGTTTTACCGTTGGCTTTCTCAATCGAGAATAATAAAGATGGCTTGTTTGGCATGGCCAACGATAAAACAGTCAATTCTTAAGAATTTTCGCGGGAGACTCTAAGGAGTTTTCGAGAAAAAATCTCTGGAATGTTCAGGAGAAATTCTCCTTAAGTGTTATTAATTAACCCTTATGCGGCCAACAAAAAAAACATACGTGGATGGCCGACAGGGTACCCGTGTTCCACTAAATTGATATTCGCATAACTTCAACAATTTTCAACCGATTTTGATAATTTTGACAGTTTTGGAAACAGAAACTCATATACTTTTTGCTCATTGTCAATGTTTACGGCTTATGCCCATGGTTATTCAAGAAATCTTTGAAGTAAGGCTTAAGAGTCTACACGCGTAACCAAAGGCCATTCAACCAGTTTCAAATATGCTACAAGCTCTTTGCGCTTCTTAGAATTGAAGGTGTTCACAGTATATACTTCGGGTAATGCAAAAATCCCTGAAATGAGGTCTTGGTCATCCGAGAAATCTCTGGAGTAAAGCCTAAAGATCTACTCGCGTAACCAAAGGCCTATTATGTAAATTCAAATACGGTACATGCTCTTTGTGGTACTTAGCATAGAATGCGTTCACAGTATATGTTCCGAGTCATCCAAGAAATCTCTGGAGTAAGGCCTTGAGGTCTACACTCATAACCATGGGTCTATGGACTTGTCTCAAAAGTGGTACACGCTTTTTGCGCATCTTGAAATCAAATGTGATCACTACATATGTTTTGCGCTATCGAAGAAATCTCTCGGATAAATCCTTTGGCGCCTTCATTGCATATGTTCATGGTCATCCAAGAAAACCCTGGAAAAAGCCTTCAGGTCTACACGCGTAACCAGAGATCTTTTAGATTGTTTCAAAACTGGTACATGCCCTTTGTGGTACATAGAATAGAACGCCTTTATTGCATATGTTCAGTGTCCTCCAAGAAAACCCTGGAAAAGGCCTTAAGATCTACACGCGTAACCAAAGATCTATCAGATTTTTTCAAAAGTGTTACATGCCCTTTGTGGTACATAGAATATTTTTCGTCCATTGCATAGGTTCATGGTCATCCAAGAAAACCCTGGAATAGGCCTTTAAATCTGCATGGGTACCCAGAGATCTTTTGGCTTGTTTCAAAAGTGGTACATACCCTTTGTGGTACATAGAATAGAATACGTGCATTGCATATGTTTATGGTCTTCCAAGAAAATGTTAGAATAGGCCTCAGGATCTTCACACGTAACCATCCAAGCAACCAGAAGTTCGGATAAGAGGGGCTATTTTGGCTTAATCAGCTCTCATTTTAAGTAATTTTTCGTATTGTGGGAGCGTAAAAGTGAACTTTAAAGTTCCGTTAAGGATGCTTGGAACTTGATGTGAACCATAGTGAACCAATTAGTTCGGTTAAGAGAAAATTTAAGTAAAATCTGAACTTCTGGTTGCTTGGGCAGATACCTTTCGGATTGTTTCAAAATTGGCATATGCCCTTTGTGGTACATAGAATATACCGCTTTCATTGCACTTGAACAATCCTCAGGAACTTCACGCGTAACCAGAGCTCTTTCGGCCTATTTGAATAGTTATACATGCCTTTTATGGTACGTAGAATAGAATGCACCCATTTCAAATGTTCATGATCATCCAGGAAAACCCTGGAGTAAGGCATTAGGATCTACACCAGAGCCTGTTTTAAATTTGGTACATGCCTTTGGGGTTCTAGAATAAAAAGCGTTCATGGCATATGCTAATGGTCATCCTAGAAATTTATGGAGTAAGACTTCTAGGCTTACACGAATATCTAGAGGGTCTTTAAAGTCACTCCTTACGGAATCCGGAATCCGAAATGCAAAATGTAAATAAATTGGAACGATACAACTTCACGCCGAGAACGTGAGGGAAAAAACGGGCTAATATCGCAAAGATCATGTACCATATTAAAATTAGATTAAGGACACTACTCACGGAATCCAAGTTTCAAAGTGCTCGCGTTTTCGGGGGCACACCACTCTATACGGAAGTAACGCACAACTGTCATTTTTATTATTTCACGCATGCTGCGACGCAGCAAAGCTAAATCAACAAAAATGACAGTTGTGCGCCGCCTCCGTATCGATTGGTGTGCCCCCGAAAACGCGAGCACTTTGAAACTTGGATTCCGTGAGGAGTGTCCTCAATATAATTTTAATATGGTACATGATCTTTGCGATATTAGCCCGTTTTTTCCCTCACGTTCTCGGCGTGAAGTTGTATCGTTCCAATTTATTTACATTTTGCATTTCCAAAGAATAGACAACTTCATATTAGGGATATGAATGAAGTTTACTACCTGGAACCAACAACAACAAGACAACAATAACTACTTGGAATGCTAATATATCAAGATGAGGTTTCACATCTTGTTTATTCTTCAATAACTGCCCAGAGCTAATGACAACAACTTGAACTACTTGAAATGCAAACATATACCAATAGCCTTCCGTTCGTGGATTGATCTGCAGATCATTCCTATATGGAGTTCATAGACTACCTAGTACCATGGCAAAAACAAAAGCTACAGCAGACGTTCGATAACTGCAAGTCATTTAACTGCAATGCTTTTTAACTGCAATTCGATACTTGCAACAGTTTTACAGTTATCGGACCGCTAAACTTCAAACCGATGTCAGACTCAATGACAGCTGCATTGCGCTGCACATTTAGATGCACTTTTATTGCATCTGACGTCGATTGACAACCGTTTGACGTCTAGAGTGCGTTGCAGTTATCGAACGGCATTCGATAACTGAAAAGTAAACATTTTGCAGTTATCGAACGGCTACTGTACTAGGAATGCGTACATTCACTCAGATGAGGTTGACCCGATTTTGTCACTCCCAGATTTTGTCTACCCCTGATTTTGCCTAACCCTTCACTGCCTGTAGCTTATTATGAATCATTTATAAGTACCTATTAATAAATTTGTAAGTCTCTTCGACAAAAAAATACGGATTCCATTCACGTATTTTGCCTTGCTATGGAGCTCACGACAATGAAAATAACTACTTAAAATACAAACATATACCAAGAAGGGGTCTCACAACTTGTTTATTTTCAAATAACTGCCTTCATTAAGGAGGTTGATCCATCGACCTTGACTCTATTTCATAGACTATCTGGAGCTCAAGACAACAACAAGAACTACTTTGAATACAAACATATACCAAGATGGGGTCACAAAACTTGTCTATTCTTCGATAACTGCCTCCATTACGGAGATTGATTTACAGAACTTCGGTGGGGTTTGATCCCACGAAACCAGTACGCTAGACAGGTGTTTTCCCTACTAAGCTACGAAGGACCTCCGTCGTCCTCCGCAGCTTAGCGGGTACTGATGAAACCAAATTCCCAGCACCGGGCATGTAGCCGAACTCTCGCAACACATTCTCAGAACTAACTCTCTTATATATGTTTTGTACAATGCCAACCAAGTAGGATGAGTATTTAGTATTATCTGGCTCCTACACTTGCTTCATCACCAACGGCGCTCGATGAAGTAGGGTTGTGTGAGATTGTGCCAGTTAGTCGTCAGATCCCAACCCGACCACATAAGCGAAGAGGGATCGCCTTTCGAGTTCAGTACATTCAAAGTTAATTGCCTATGTTCCGGGTATTGAGCCAGCCGGATTGGAAATTAATTGCTATGTCCGAAACTCGATTTTGCATATGCACAACATGTGATAGATTAAGTTCGGAAAAGGTATTGGAGGAAAACCGCTACCTTCCGTCCTTCCCAGTTGTTCTTCAATAACTGCATCCGTTACGGAAGTTGATACACCGACCTTGGCTCTATGGAGTTCGTAGACTTCCTGGAAGCCACGACAACAACAAGAACTACTTGGAATACAAACATATACCAAGAAAGGGTCACGCTATTTGTTTATTCTTCGATAACTGCCTCCATTACGGAGATTGATCCGAAGATCTTGACTGTATGGAGTTCGTAGACTACCTGGAGCCCACGACAACAAGAACTACTTGGAATACAAACATATACCAAGAAGGGGTCACAAAACTTGTTTATTCTTCAATAACTGCCTCCATTACGAAAATTGATCCACAGACCTTGACTCTATGGAGTTCGTAGACTTCCTGGAACCAATAATAACAAGAACTACTTAGAATACAAACAAATACCATGAAGGCGTCACACAACTTGTTTATTCTTCTATAACTGCTTCCGTTACCAAGGTAGAACCCCATACCTTGGCTCTATGGAGTTCGTAGACTACCTGGAGTCCTCGACAACAACAAGAACTACTTGGAATACACACATATACCAAGAAGGGGTCACGCAACTTGTTTATTCTTCGATAACTGCCTCCATTACGGAGATTGATCCGAAGATCTTAACTGTATGGAGTTTGTAGACAACCTGGAACTCACGACAACAACAAGAGCTACAAGAAATACAAACATATACCAAGAAGGGGTAACGCAACTTGTTTGTTTATCGATAAACGCCTCCATTACGAAGATTTCTCCGAAGACCTTGACTGTATGGAGTTCGTACACTACCTGGAACTCACAAAAACAACAAGAACTACATGAAAAACAAACATATGCCAAGAAGGGGTCACAAAACATGTTTATTCTCCAATAACTGCCTCCATTACGGACGCTGATCCACTGACCTTGAATCTATGAAGTTCGTAGACTACCTAGAACCCCCGACAACAACCAGAACTACTTGGAATACAAACATATGCCAAGACAGGGTCACACAACTTGTTTATTCTTCGATAACTGCCTCCATTACGGAGATTGATTCGAAGACCTTGACTGTGTGGAGTTCGTAGACTACCTGGAACTCACAACAACAATAGGAACTACATGAAAAACAGATATATATCAAGAAGGGGTTACACAACTTGTTTATTCTTCATTAACTGCCTCCATTACGGAGGTTGATCCACAGACCTTGAATTTATGGAGTTTGTAGACTACCTGGAACCAATGACAACAACAAGAATTACCTGGAATACAAACAGATACCAAGAAGGGTCACACAACTTGTTTATTCTTCAATAACTGCCTCCGTTACTGAGGTTGATCCACAGATCTTGACTCTATTGAGTTCGTATACTACCTGGAGCCCACGTCAACAACAAAAACTACTTAGAATACAAACATATACCAAGAAGAAGTCACGCAACTTGTTTATTCTTCGTTAACTGCCTCCATTACGGAGATTGATGCGAAGACCTTGACTGTATGGAGCTCGTAGACTACCTGGAATCAATGACAGCAACAAGAACTACTTGGAATGCAAACATGTTTTAAGAAAAGGTCATTGGATGACTCGGAACATATACTGTGAAAGCATTATATGCTAAGCACCATAAAGAGCATGTACCGTTTTTGAATTTTCTCGATAGACCTTTGGTAACGTTAGCAGACCATAAGATCTTATTCCAGGGATTTTTTGGATGACTAAGGCCTTACTCCAGGGGTTTTTGGAGAACCAGAATATATACTGTGAACACCGACTATTCTAAGAAGCGCAATGAGCATGTAATATATTTGAAACTGGTTGATAGTCCTTCGGTTACGTGTGTAAACTCTTAAGCCTTACTTCAAAGATTTCTTGTATAACCATGCCAAAAACTGTAAACCTTGACAATGGGCAAAAAGTATATGAGTTTCTGTTTCTAAAACTGTCAAAATTATCTAAATCGGTTGAAAATTGTTAAAGTTATGAAAATATAAATTTAGTGGAACACGGGTACCCTGTCGGCCATCCACGTGGTAAAAAAAATCAGATGCCCCTCCCCACGTCCCTCCTCACTGTATCAACGTGATTTTCTCACAGATGCTACATTTTATGGAGTTCTTAGATGTCACCGAGTTTCAGCTTTCAGCTTTAAAAAATTCATTGAAATATCACCACTTGAATTTGAAAAAGGAACACGGGTACCCCGTCGGCCGCATAAGGGTTCACGACTGGAAAAAGTGTTGCATTAAGGATCTGGTCCATAGACTGAAAAGCCAGATCCTTAATGCATTCTCCATAAGGCTAACGGAAACTCCTTAGAATTTCCGTGAAGGATTGTTCAAAACGATTCAACGAAAATTTGTTCGAAATTCTTGGAATTCTACGGGAAATTCTTTGTATAGTAGACGTTCGATAACTGCAAGTCATTTAACTGCAATGCTTTTAACTGCATTTCGAAAGTTACATCAGTTTTGCAGTTATCGAACAGCTGAGATTCAAAACTATGTCAAAGTCGATGATCACTGCATAGCGGTGAACAATCAGATGCACTTCTATTTTGACGACGTCTGACAATTGTGTGACGTCTAGAATGCGTCATGTTACAGTTATCGAACGACAAGTGCATTGTCCGTAAGAAATTCTTGGGAAATTCCATTGGCCGAAAGCCGTATGTGCGAACTGGTAATTTGGCCGAAAAAGTCGTTTTCCCTAACAGGGCATTTAGCTGAAAATGCCGTTCGGGTGAAAAAGTCCGTCCAAATTTTCCTTTTGGCTGTACATCGCTTTCGGTCAAACCAGTTTTTATCTTATAACAGTTTCCGTGAATCGTTTTGCTAAATGGTACCTGGCTAGATGTCTTTTGGCCTAAAGTCTAGTATAAACATAGAGAGGCAACGAAATTTTTGTTCAATGGTCAATTGTCAAAAGACCATTTCGCCAAACAAGTGGCCATTTCTGACCATATTACCCGTTCAGTACGAGGTTCAGTCATTGAAATTTTGCCGTATAACCCCGTTTGGCCAAATGACCTATTCTGTCAAAAAACTATTTCTGCTAAATGGCATTTTTGGGCAACGATGGTTTCGGCCAGACGACCTGTTAGGACAAACGGCTTTTTCAGCCAAATTACCAGCTCGACAGTCTGTAACTTTCGGTCTTATTGGAATGGAATGAAACTTACCAAGAATTTTTAATCGAAAGTAGAAAGAATTTTCTGAAGAAACCAGAAACAATCTTCAAAAACTCCGAGCATTTTTCCGATGTTTTAAAGTTGGCTATTCCAAACTAGCCGTTTAATGATGAACTTATCCCTGTGAAAAAAAAAACAAATCACTCTAATAAAGGATAAAAAACTAACCGGCTTGATTAATTTAGATTGGGGAAGTCAACGTTAAAGCATCTCTTTCACTATTAAAAATTTTCTGTGTGAATTTTAAAGAATACTCAAAAGAGACTCAATAGGAACTTTCCGTGAATATTCCGAATATTTTCCTGTAGAAATTTGGGACAACTTCCCGTAAAAACTCTGTAGAGATTCTCATGTAAATCCCAGACGATTTCCTTTGGTACCCAACCGTCTAAAACGAATTAAGTACTCTCCATTTAATTCCACTAATTATTTTCGATATCTTTGCAGATACGTATTTCGACCACACAGTTGTGGTCGAAATACGTATCTGCAAAGATATCAAAAATAATTAGTGGAATTAAATGGAGAGTACTTAACTCGTTTTAGACGGTTGAATACATTCCACTAAAAGAGCTTTATATATTTTTCCCTTGGTAATTACAATGAGTTCTTGAAACGTGAAAGTAGTCTCGAAACGTGGAAAATCTGAAAATAATTTTCAAATGAATATTCTGGAAAAACTTGAAGAATATCTGGGGAAGTTCATCAATTTTTTGAGGCGAAATTCAAAAGATTCTGCCATTATTGTCGTGAAAATATCCTAAGTGACCAATTCAGCTGAACGACACTTTCAACCGAATGTCCATTTTGACCAAATTGCCCTTTCTACCAAACGACTATTTCAGCCGAACGACAAGTTAACGATTTTTTTAGCCAAAGGAGCTGTTCGACCAAATAAGATTCTCGGCCAAATATCTGTAGGCTACATATCCTATCAAAGTCTGAAAACATCATGAGAGCATATAGAATATTTTGATTTTGACAACAAAATGATTCACAATTTGTTTTCAAATATGTATAAATCATCATGATTGATTATGTTTTTTTTTGTTTCTTTATTAAGGAGACTTTCAGCCCGAGGCTGGCTCGTCTCCGAGCTGATTGATTATGTATTTTGATCTCATGTTGCTGTAGATTAATAAATTGAATGATATGACATCAAACTGTGTACTTATTTTGCTATCGGAAGCCAATATCAAATTTAGTTTTCGATTTCCTCTCATCGACAGCAGAATAGTTTTTGATTTGATGTCACGGTAAGCTGATTCTGCTAAACGTTTTGTTATTTTAACCGTTAAAACGACCAAAATTATTCGGAAGGTCGTCTGGTGGTCACCTGTAGTCATAGCTAATTAAGACTTTGAAATATCTCTAATATCACCGTCAGAAATGGTTTAGAAAATTTTCGTTACTCAAGGATGAACTTCACAAAATGACCATTTTTACGGATGTCCTGGATTTTCCGGAAGGCCGCCTGGTGTAGAGGTGTGCGCCGGTCCGATATTCGTCAGAATTTTGGCCGGCGGCGGCGGCGTTTTCGGCGTCACGCCGAAAGCCATTTTACCCGGCGGCGACGGCGGCGTGAATCGGCGTGGCGATTTTTTTCATTACGTTTTTCTAAGTTTTTTTTTGCATTTTTTCGGCATATTTTCAAGAGATTAAAAGAAGATTTTTTTTTATTTTCGCATGAAAAATCTAATGAACTTTTCCTGAAAAATCTGGAGGAAAACCAAAATTTGGAAAATATTTTCGGATTGTTTGAAGTTTCGAGAAATCTTTGGAATTACCAAGAGAAGCTCTTTTGAATTCCCAAATAAAATTGTTTGGAATTTCAGCAGAAAATTTGTCGCAATTTACATGAGAAACTTCAGAATTTTTACAAAAAAAAAATGTTCAGGATGTACAGGAAAAACTTCGGAAATTTATGAAAAGGTCTTGTTGAGTTTCTATTGAGTATTCTTCCAAATTTGTACAGAACATTATTGATAATTGTACACAGATAAAAATATGTTGTGATTTTAAATGTATTTGCATGCACATATTTGGAGCATGCAAATAAACGTAACATTCAATCGATCTTACTATTCTTTTGAGTCGAAATAAATTTAATCTGTGCTTGCTTGTAAAATTCTATCAAATTTAATTGAATATCAAATGTTAATTCGTTTGATAGGGTTCGCTGCAATTTTACACGTCGTTGAATTTTCAAAATTATTTGCTGTGTAGAAGAGTGCGGCTGGTTGAATGGATGTTTTACCGTTGGCTTTCTCAATCTAGAATAATAAAGACGGCTTGTTTGGCATGGCCAACGATAAAACAGTCAATTTTTAAGAATTTTCGCGGGAGACTCTAAGGAGTTTTCGAGAAAAAATCTCTGGAATGTTCAGGAGAAATTCTCCGTAAGTGTTATTAATTAACCCTTATGCGGCCAACAAAAAAAACATACGTGGATGGCCGACAGGGTACCCGTGTTCCACTAAATTGATATTCGCATAACTTCAACAATTTTCAACCGATTTTGATAATTTTGACAGTTTTGGAAACAGAAACTCATATACTTTTTGCTCATTGTCAATGTTTACGGCTTACGCCCATGGTTATTCAAGAAATCTTTGAAGTAAAGGCTTAAGAGTCTACACGCGTAACCAAAGGCCATTCAACCAGTTTCAAATATGCTACAAGCTCTTTGCGCTTCTTAGAATTGAAGGTGTTCACAGTTTATGCTTCGGGTAATCCAAAATCCCTGAAATGAGGTCTTGGTCATCCGAGAAATCTCTGGAGTAAAGCCTAAAGATCTACTCGCGTAACCAAAGGCCTATTATGTAAATTCAAATACGGTACATGCTCTTTGTGGTACTTAGCATAGAATGCGTTCACAGTATATGTTCCGAGTCATCCAAGAAATCTCTGGAGTAAGGCCTTGAGGTCTACACTCATAACCATGGGTCTATGGACTTGTCTCAAAAGTGGTACACGCTTTTTGCGCATCTTGAAATCAAATGTGATCACTACATATGTTTTGCGCTATCGAAGAAATCTCTCGGATAAATCCTTTGGCGCCTTCATTGCATATGTTCATGGTCATCCAAGAAAACCCTAGAAAAAGCCTTCAGGTCTACACGCGTAACCAGAGATCTTTTAGATTGTTTCAAAAGTGGTACATGCCCTTTGTGGTACATAGAATAGAACGCCTTTATTGCATATGTTCAGTGTCCTCCAAGAAAACCCTGGAAAAGGCCTTAAGATCTACACGCGTAACCAAAGATCTATCAGATTTTTTCAAAAGTGTTACATGCCCTTTGTCGTACATAGAATATTTTTCGTCCATTGCATAGGTTCATGGTCATCCAAGAAAACCCTGGAATAGGCCTTTAAATCTGCATGGGTACCCAGAGATCTTTTGGCTTGTTTCAAAAGTGGTACATACCCTTTGTGGTACATAGAATAGAATACGTGCATTGCATATGTTTATGGTCTTCCAAGAAAATGTTAGAATAGGCCTCAGGATCTTCACACGTAACCATCCAAGCAACCAGAAGTTCGGATAAGAGGGGCTATTTTGGCTTAATCAGCTCTCATTTTAAGTAATTTTCGTATTGTGGGAGCGTAAAAGTGAACTTTAAAGTTCCGTTAAGGATGCTTGGAACTTGATGTGAACCATAGTGAACCAATTAGTTCGGTTAAGAGAAAATTTAAGTAAAATCTGAACTTCTGGTTGCTTGGGCAGATACCTTTCGGATTGTTTCAAAATTGGCATATGCCCTTTGTGGTACATAGAATATACCGCTTTCATTGCACTTGAACAATCCTCAGGAACTTCACGCGTAACCAGAGCTCTTTCGGCCTATTTGAATAGTTATACATGCCTTTTATGGTACGTAGAATAGAATGCACCCATTTCAAATGTTCATGATCATCCAGGAAAACCCTGGAGTAAGGCATTAGGATCTACACCAGAGCCTGTTTTAAATTTGGTACATGCCTTTGGGGTTCTAGAATAAAAAGCGTTCATGGCATATGCTAATGGTCATCCTAGAAATTTATGGAGTAAGACTTCTAGGCTTACACGAATATCTAGAGGGTCTTTAAAGTCACTCCTTACGGAATCCGGAATCCGAAATGCAAAATGTAAATAAATTGGAACGATACAACTTCACGCCGAGAACGTGAGGGAAAAAACGGGTAATATCGCAAAGATCATGTACCATATTAGAATTAGATTAAGGACACTCCTCACGGAATCCAAGTTTCAAAGTGCTCGCGTTTTCGGGGCACACCACTCGATACGGTAGCAACGCACAACTGTCATTTTTATTATTTCACGCATGCTGCGATGCAGCAAAGCTAAATCAACAAAAATGACAGCTGTGCGCCGCCTCCAGTATCGATTGGTGTGCCCCCCGAAAACGCGAGCACTTTGAAACTTGATTCCATGAGGAGTATCCTCAATATAATTTTAATATGGTACATGATCTTTGAGATATTAGCCCGTTTTCTCCCTCACGTTCTCGGCGTGAAGTTGTATCGTTCCAATTTATTTACATTTTGCATTTCCAAAGAATAGACAACTTCATATTAGGGATATGAATGAAGTTTACTACCTGGAACCAACAACAACAAGACAACAATAACTACTTGGAATGCTAATATATCAAGATGAGGTTTCACATCTTGTTTATTCTTCAATAACTGCCCAGAGCTAATGACAACAACTTGAACTACTTGAAATGCAAACATATACCAATAGCCTTCCGTTCGTGGATTGATCTGCAGATCATTCCTATATGGAGTTCATAGACTACCTAGTACCATGGCAAAAACAAAAGCTACAGCAGACGTTCGATAACTGCAAGTCATTTAACTGCAAATGCTTTTTAACTGCAATTCGATACTTGCAACAGTTTTACAGTTATCGGACCGCTAAACTTCAAACCGATGTCAGACTCAATGACAGCTGCATTGCGCTGCACATTTAGATGCACTTTTATTGCATCGGACGTCGATTGACAACCGTTTGACGTCTAGAGTGCGTTGCAGTTATCGAACGGCATTCGATAACTGAAAAGTAAACATTTTGCAGTTATCGAACGGCTACTGTACTAGGAATGCGTACATTCACTCAGATGAGGTTGACCCGATTTTGTCACTCCCAGATTTTGTCTACCCCTGATTTTGCCTAACCCTTCACTGCCTGTAGCTTATTATGAATCATTTATAAGTACCTATTAATAAATTTGTAAGTCTCTTCGACAAAAAAATACGGATTCCATTCACGTATTTTGCCTTGCTATGGAGCTCACGACAATGAAAATAACTACTTAAAATACAAACATATACCAAGAAGGGGTCTCACAACTTGTTTATTTTCAAATAACTGCCTTCATTAAGGAGGTTGATCCATCGACCTTGACTCTATTTCATAGACTATCTGGAGCTCAAGACAACAACAAGAACTACTTTGAATACAAACATATACCAAGATGGGGTCACAAAACTTGTCTATTCTTCGATAACTGCCTCCATTACGGAGATTGATTTACAGAACTTCGGTGGGGTTTGATCCCACGAAACCAGTACGCTAGACAGGTGTTTTCCCTACTAAGCTACGAAGGACCTCCGTCGTCCTCCGCAGCTTAGCGGGTACTGATGAAACCAAATTCCCAGCACCGGGCATGTAGCCGAACTCTCGCAACACATTCTCAGAACTAACTCTCTCATATATGTTTTTGTACAATGCCAACCAAGTAGGATGAGTATTTAGTATTATCTGGCTCCTACACACTTGCTTCATCACCAACGGCGCTCGATGAAGTAGGGTTGTGTGAGATTGTGCCAGTTAGTCGTCAGATCCCAACCCGACCACATAAGCGAAGAGGGATCGCCTTTCGAGTTCAGTACATTCAAAGTTAATTGCCTATGTTCCGGGTATTGAGCCAGCCGGATTGGAAATTAATTGCTATGTCCGAAACTCGATTTTGCATATGCACAACATGTGATAGATTAAGTTCGGAAAAGGTATTGGAGGAAAACCGCTACCTTCCGTCCTTCCCAGTTGTTCTTCAATAACTGCATCCGTTACGGAAGTTGATACACCGACCTTGGCTCTATGGAGTTCGTAGACTTCCTGGAAGCCACGACAACAACAAGAACTACTTGGAATACAAACATATACCAAGAAAGGGTCACGCTATTTGTTTATTCTTCGATAACTGCCTCCATTACGGAGATTGATCCGAAGATCTTGACTGTATGGAGTTCGTAGACTACCTGGAGCCCACGACAACAAGAACTACTTGGAATACAAACATATACCAAGAAGGGGTCACAAAACTTGTTTATTCTTCAATAACTGCCTCCATTACGAAAATTGATCCACAGACCTTGACTCTATGGAGTTCGTAGACTTCCTGGAACCAATAATAACAAGAACTACTTAGAATACAAACAAATACCATGAAGGCGTCACACAACTTGTTTATTCTTCTATAACTGCTTCCGTTACCAAGGTAGAACCCCATACCTTGGCTCTATGGAGTTCGTAGACTACCTGGAGTCCTCGACAACAACAAGAACTACTTGGAATACACACATATACCAAGAAGGGGTCACGCAACTTGTTTATTCTTCGATAACTGCCTCCATTACGGAGATTGATCCGAAGATCTTAACTGTATGGAGTTTGTAGACAACCTGGAACTCACGACAACAACAAGAGCTACAAGAAATACAAACATATACCAAGAAGGGTAACGCAACTTGTTTGTTTATCGATAAACGCCTCCATTACGAAGATTTCTCCGAAGACCTGGACTGTATAGAGTTCGTACACTACCAGAACTACATGAAAAACAAACATATGCCAAGAAGGGGTCACAAAACATGTTTATTCTTCAATAACTGCCTCCATTACGGAGGCTGATCCACTGACCTTGAATCTATGAAGTTCGTAGACTACCTAGAGCCCCCGACAACAACCAAAACTACTTGGAATACAAACATATGCCAAGACGGGGTCACACAACTTGTTTATTCTTCGATAACTGCCTCCATTACGGAGATTGATTCGAAGACCTTGACTGTGTGGAGTTCGTAGACTACCTGGAACTCACAACAACAATAGGAACTACATGAAAAACAGATATATATCAAGAAGGGGTTACACAACTTGTTTATTCTTCATTAACTGCCTCCATTACGGAGGTTGATCCACAGACCTTGAATTTATGGAGTTTGTAGACTACCTGGAACCAATGACAACAACAAGAATTACCTGGAATACAAACAGATACCAAGAAGGGGTCACACAACTTGTTTATTCTTCAATAACTGCCTCCGTTACTGAGGTTGATCCACAGATCTTGACTCTATTGAGTTCGTATACTACCTGGAGCCCACGTCAACAACAAAAACTACTTAGAATACAAACATATACCAAGAAGAAGTCACGCAACTTGTTTATTCTTCGTTAACTGCCTCCATTACGGAGATTGATGCGAAGACCTTGACTGTATGGAGCTCGTAGACTACCTGGAATCAATGACAGCAACAAGAACTACTTGGAATGCAAACATGTTTTAAGAAAAGGTCATTGGATGACTCGGAACATATACTGTGAAAGCATTATATGCTAAGCACCATAAAGAGCATGTACCGTTTTGAATTTGCTCGATAGACCTTTGGTAACGTTAGCAGACCATAAGATCTTATTCCAGGGATTTTTGGATGACAAAGGCCTTACTTCAGGGGTTTTGGAGAACCAGAATATATACTGTGAACACCGACTATTCTAAGAAGCGCAATGAGCATGTAATATATTTGAAACTGGTTGATAGTCCTTCGGTTACGTGTAAACTCTTAAGCCTTACTTCAAAGATTTCTTGTATAACCATGCCAAAAACTGTAAACCTTGACAATGGGCAAAAAGTATATGAGTTTCTGTTTCTAAAACTGTCAAAATTATCAAAATCGGTTGAAAATTGTTAAAGTTATGAAAATATAAATTTAGTGGAACACGGGTACCCTGTCGGCCATCCACGTGGTAAAAAAATCAGATGCCCCTCCCCACGTCCCTCCTCACTGTATCAACGTGATTTTCTCACAGATGCTACATTTTATGGAGTTCTTAGATGTCACCGAGTTTCAGCTTTCAGCTATAAAAATTCATTGAAATATCACCACTTGAATTTGAAAAAGGAACACGGGTACCCCGTCGGCCGCATAAGGGTTCACGACTGGAAAAAGTGTTGCATTAAGGATCTGGTCCATAGACTGAAAAAGCCAGATCCTTAATGCATTCTCCGTAAGGCTAACGGAAACTTCTTTAGAATTTCCGCGAAGGATTGTTCAAAACGATTCAACGGAAAATTGTTCGAAATTTTTGAAATTCTACGGGAAATTCTTTGTACAGTAGACGTTCGATAACTGCAAGTCATTTAACTGCAATGCTTTTAACTGCATTTCGAAAGTTACATCAGTTTTGCAGTTATCGAACAGCTGAGATTCAAAACTATGTCAAAGTCGATGATCACTGCATAGCGGTGAACAATCAGATGCACTTCTATTTTGACGACGTCTGACAATTGTGTGACGTCTAGAATGCGTCATGTTACAGTTATCGAACGACAAGTGCATTGTCCGTAAGAAATTCTTGGGAAATTCCATTGGCCGAAAGCCGTATGTGCGAACTGGTAATTTGGCCGAAAAAGTCGTTTTCCCTAACAGGGCATTTAGCTGAAAATGCCGTTCGGGTGAAAAAGTCCGTCCAAATTTTCCTTTTGGCTGTACATCGCTTTCGGTCAAACCAGTTTTGATCTGATAACAGTTTCCGTTTTGCTAAATGGTACCTGGCTAGATGTCTTTTGGCCTAAAGTCTAGTATAAACATAGAGAGGCAACGAAATTTTGTTCAATGGTCAATTGTCAAAAAGACCATTTCGCCAAACAAGTGGCCATTTCTGACCATATTACCCGTTCAGTACGAGGTTCAGTCATTGAAATTTTGCCGTATAACCCCGTTTGGCCAAATGACCTATTCTGTCAAAAAACTATTTCTGCTAAATGGCATTTTTGGGCAACGATGGTTTCGGCCAGACGACCTGTTAGGACAAACGGCTTTTTCAGCCAAATTACCAGTTCGGCAGTCTGTAACTTTCGGTCTTATTGGAATGGAATGAAACTTACCAAGGACTTTTAATCGAAAGTAGAAAGAATTTTCTGAAGAAACCAGAAACAATCTTCAAAAACTCCGAGCATTTTTCCGATGTTAGTTGACTATGCCAAAAGAGCCGTTTAATGATGAACTTCTTCCTGCGAAAAAAAACAAATCACTCTAATAAAGGATAAAAAACTAACCGGCTTGATTAATTTAGATTGGGGAAGTCAATGTTAAAGCATCTCTTTTACTAGTCAAAATTTTCTGTTTGAATTTTAAAGAATACCCAAAAGAGACTCAATAGGAACTTTCCGTGAATATTCCGAATATTTTCCTGTAGAAATTTGGGACAACTTCCCGTAAAAACTCTGTAGAGATTCTCATGTAAATCCCAGACGATTTCCTTTGGTACCCAACCGTCTAAAACGAATTAAGTACTCTCCATTTAATTCCACTAATTATTTTCGATATCTTTGCAGATACGTATTTCGACCACACAGTTGTGGTCGAAATACGTATCTGCAAAGATATCAAAAATAATTGGTGGAATTAAATGGAGAGTACTTTAGACGGTTGAATACATTCCACTAAAAGAGCTTTATATATTTTTCCCTTGGTAATTACAAAGAGTTCTCGAAACGTGAAAGTAGTCTCGAAACGTGGAAAATCTGAAAATAATTTTCAAATGAATATTCTGGAAAAACTTGAAGAATATCTGGGGAAGTTCATCAATTTTTTGAGGCGAAATTCAAAAGATTCTGCCATTATTGTCGTGAAAATATCCTAAGTGACCAATTCAGCCGAACGACACTTTCGACCGAATGTCCATTTTGACCAAATTGCCCTTTCTACCAAACGACTATTTCAGCTGAACGACAAGTTCACGATTTTTTCTAGCCAAAGGAACTGTTCGACCAAATAAGATTCTCGGCCAAATATCTGTAGGCTACATATCCTATCAAAATCTGAAAACATCATGAGAGCATATAGAATATTTTGATTTTGACAACAAAATGATTCACAATTTGTTTTCAAATATGTATAAATCATCATGATTGATTATGTTTTTTTGTTTCTTTATTAAGGGGACTTTCAGCCTGAGGCTGGCTCGTCTCCGAGCTGATTGATTATGTATTTTGATCTCATGTTGCTGTAGATTACTAAATTGAATGATATGACATCAAACTGTGTACTTATTTTGCTATCGGAAGTCAATATCAAATTTAATTTTCGATTTCCTCTCATCGACAGCAGAATAGTTTTTGATTTGATGTCACGGTAAGCTGATTCTGCTAAACGTTTTGTTATTTTAACCGTTAAAACGACCAAAAAGATATCAAATTAAGTAAACATAATCGATGATTTCACAACATTAAAACAAGTTATCGATTTGCTCTTAAGCTTTGCTCGGGTAGACTTCTACCAATTAATCTTTTCGGTTAAACGATTCGGCCTAACAACTTTCAGTCTTGTGACTTTCTGCCGAACAACTCTTTTCTATTCAAAAATTCAATTTAAATTAGATTTTCATTTTTTCATTGTTCGCATTTTTCGCTTAGTTTTTACGGAGAGCTCTTCAAAATTTTAACAAGATATTGTATGGAATTTTCATGTAAATAATTTTTATCTTCACGAAAAATTCTCTGCAGTTTCAACGTAATGTTGTAGAGATCTATCAGCAAATTATACGGAAAATCCAATGAATCTTAGGAGTTTCCACTGAAAATTTCAATCGGCGTGGAAAATTATAGATCAGCGGCGTGGAAAATTTTAAACGGCGGCGCGCCGATGAAAAAATGTCGGCGGCGGCGGCGTGCCAAAAACTGCTGGCGGCGGCGGCGTGGCGCGGCGGCGCACACCTCTAGCCTGGTGGCCACTGCGGTCGTAGCAGAGTAGGAGTTGTGTATTAACTCGAATGTCACCGGCATAAATAGTTTACAAAAAATTGCGCTACTCTAGGACAAACTTTCAAAATTATCATTTTTACGGACGTTCCGGATTATCCGGAAAGCCGTCTGGTGGCATCTACGGCATAGGTGAGTGAGAACTGCGAATTAACTTCAAGGTTATTGTCAGAATTCTAGGAAGAAGCTCTAGGACAAACAATTCAAAATAACATTTTATACGGACGTCCCGGATTATAAGAAAGGCAGTCTGGTGGCCACCTACGGTTATAGTAGAGTAAGAACTGTGGAATATCTCCAAAATCACTATCAGAAATTGTTTTGAAAAAAAATCCACTGCTCCAGGACGAACTTCACAAAATGACCATTTTTTACGGACGTTCCGGGTTTCTGGAAGGCCGCCTGGTGGCCATCAGCGGTCATAGCAGTACGAGAAATATGTTTTAGCTAAAACATCCCCATCCGAAATGGTTTAGAAAAAACCCAGATTAATCCACCTACAGTGAGATTTTGACCCTTCCTTGGTTATAAGGAAGTTTTTTCCAGACTCCAGTATTTAAAACGAGATAAAAAATACTCAGCTTCCCACGGCGATTTACCGTGAAAGTGACAAAATAATTGCCTACCCAAAGGCGGATGTCATGGATTGAGTGACAAATCAACGAATGATAACGTACTGTACGTCCTGCTGCATATCTATCAGGCGCTCGTCGGATTGAATAAAAATTGTGACATGGTTAGTAACTATCGTAACGCTGGTAGCATATATTGTACTCGTAATTTCAAAGACCTCGATTTTAATTAATCCAGAACTAATTAAATCAGTCATTGATCGGAACGAAACTCAATAGCGTTCAATAATAACATATATTTCGCCTTATGGATGCATAATTTGGTAAAACTAAACTTGTTCAATACCTTAAAAATGAGCGAGATTTTTATGTAGTAAATTTCAGAATTTGCACACGTACGCACACATACATGTATGCAAGTGATCTGTTAGTGTCTCAAAACATGCTTACATTTGCTATCTAGCTTCCAATGAAGAAATTTTTGAAATCCCTTTCAATTTTTACGTTTTTGCTTTTCTGAGAAGATTTTTTTGTACATGCTTCTATATGTTCCTCAATTAAAATCATTTGTTTCTTTGAAACAAATCAGAAAAATAGGCATAACACCATATCGTATCATTTGTTATAATTATATTTTCAATGTCAAAGTGAATTTGTTTCAAATACCATACATTTTATTTAATAATTCACGAGATTTCTTGATAGATTAATACGTAACACACCTGCGTAACGCATGCAAAGTGAAATTATAGACACTTCCGAAGGAAGGGTCAAAACGGTGCTGCTCTCGGACGTACTTTCCAAAATGACCATTTTTACGGACGTTCCGGATTATTCGGAAGGCCGTCTGGTGGCCACCTGTGGTCATAGCATAGTAAGAACTGTGTATTAACTCCATTAACTCCAGATACCAGCGGAAATTGCTTAGAAAAAATTGCGCTGCTGTAGGACGAACTCTCCAAAACGACCATTTTTACGAACGATCTGGGTTTTCCTGAGGGCCGTCTGGTGTCTACCTATGGTCATAGATGAGTGAGAACTGCGAATTCCAAGGTTATTATCAGAAAGGCGATAGAAAAAATCGCGCTACTATAGGATGAATTTTTAATGAAATTAATAAATAATTCATTACTGGTCACTTTTCCCAGTGCACCTGAGCCTTTTATTTAGCTATATTTACCCGAGCCTTCTATCGAATCACTTTTATCATCTTTTCAATTGATGAAGAACTAATGTTTGAGGAATACATGGTGGTTTGGAACAAATTGGTCAACTGACTAGAAAGATATCTCATTTTTTCTCAATGTGTTGTACTTTTTACAACGATGCGAGTCCCGGAAGGTTAAGAAAACATAAAATCCATTTCACTCGAGACTTTTGACGGCTTAAATGTGAGATTATGGACAGAGTTCAGTGCGAGATTTCTCTTGTTTCGGACTGCAGAACGATGACGCGATCGGCCGAAATATTTGTTCTGCATTGCGCGGCCGGTAATAAAATCAGTTCAGTGCGAGATTTCTCTTGTTTCGGACTGCAGAACGATCGCGCGATAGGCCGAAATATTTGTTCTGCATTGCGCAGTCGGTAATAAGAGTAGCTATCGAACAAGTAAGTGCAGTGCGTGTTTTAGTCGTCGGGAAAAAATAAAGTATTTTGTGTTCGGTGGCTCATGTGCATGTCGCGCGCGGTCGAAAAAAAGCGAGTTCTTCAATAGTTTGCTGTAGCCATCGAACAAGTGAGTACAGAGTGCTGCGCTTCCGTGCGGTCGTCCAAAACGCGAATCTTCTTAGCTTTCATATGCCACCGGGCGTGCATGTTTTTTAACTTTTAACTCGTATTAGTGTCATTTCCCATCCCATAGATGGCATCGCTTACCAAAGTAAATCCAGATAAATTGTTCTTTGTAACTAAGACGATATCCTATCCCAAGACAATCGTGGAGATGCAGAGGTATACTCGGTCTCTAGTAGCAACGAGAGTCGGACTAACAATCCTTCCATTCCTATATGACCGTAAGGACGTGGCCGGCGCCGTTATTGACTTTAAATATTTGAGCTCCCGAAACGTGTACATTGAGAATGGGTAGCTAATCCCAAGCCCCATTAATTGTGTTCTCTGTACAATTTCGCAAGTTCAGTCAATCACGGAGTAGCAACTACGAATTGTGCGGTCATAATGCTCATGCTAATGCTCATGCTCATGCTTAAATGTGAGATTATGGACAATTATTGTTGTTTTTGGCCACTTGGCGCAATGATCAAAATTAAGCAAGCCGCCTGGTGGCATAATTTTTGTTAGAGCTCCAATATACGAAGATTTACAATTATAAATACGCTCAACCACAGCATATTAGGTTAAGGTTTGAACCATATACTCTAGTTCATCTGCATGTCATCTGACTAATTTGCCCAAAACATTTTAAGAAGTCAAACTCACTCCTTAATATTTGAAATCATTGACCAATGAACAATGCTCAACACTGGTCATTCGTCACTGGTCACTGGTCAAAGCCCTAGTAGAAGAGGAAGTTAGCTGGAAAAAAGCAGCAAAGGCAAATTGAACATCGTATCGACATCATTCGTGAAGAAATCAATTCACGGTAGGCACATCAATGCTACTTTTGCAGGCTGGTGATCTAATATAGCATATGTAACAGAATTATGCCGTAAGTTGCATAATCATTAGTACCATTGGCGTTCTGAATATAGTTTTTCTGCTTTTCATGGATTCATTCTTGGGAGAGGGCTGAGTTTTCACACTGATTGAAGTCTTGCACTTCCTTGCGTACCAATGGATCTTCTAGTAGTTGTATGTCTTGGATCATGCCTTGAAGGAAATGAAGAATTTTGTAATCCATTCGTGGGAAACATCAATTTATTTTCGTACCGTATTTCATAGCTCCAACAAAAAGAAGATTGGTTTTCTTATTAGCTCTTCGTTAGTCTGGCATTTGTTGCTGTAAAAAGCATTTGTACCTGTTTATTCGACAGAAATTTCGTTACAGAGGTTCCAGCACGACTCACTCTAACCAGTGAAGTGTGGTCATCTGATATGCGATAATTGACCAGGTATCATGTAATTATGTATTGCTTTTGAGGTTTTATTCACTTGTGTGGTGGGGTGTGGAATATAACAGCAATAAATGAAAAGCTTTGGAGAGATTATTTTTACTGTATTAATATGTATGTGACTACACAAAATCAATCATTAGAAAGACATTTTGTGAGCTCAAAAGCTTTGATTCGTTCTATAGCTTACATAACACATTCCGAACACCCTTCGTCTTCACCAACACAGGCTGCTAATAAAACTGATAATTGATCTGATAAGTATCCTTTTTCTTTGGCATAATACCCGTTGATGGAACATTTCCGCATCGTAGCTTAATGTTCTTTAAGTTCTTCCACAGTGTAATAACTGTGAGGTTCAAGCCAAGTGACCATGTTTACATTAGTATATCATATTGCCATCCCGAATATTTCCTACACTGGACCGGGAATCGAACCCAGCCACCATCAGCCATGGTTTGCTTTGTAGCCGCGCAAGCTAAAGGGAAGGCCCGAGCAATCACATAACAAAATCAATTTCACCGAGTTGGCACCACATGGCACAACTTTTGCAATAATGCAGACCTATCGTGTAACGAAAATCCCACAAACGTGCCGCTCTTTGCCCGCGTGACACGTTAATGGAGACTGCCGTAATTTAATTTGCTCTTTATGGTTTCCATGCATGCCTCGCATTTCGTCCGTGATTACAGCCCACACACGGTCTGCTGACGTGATTTTGTGATATGATCGATTTCGATTATAGACTACAATCGGGCCGACGTATGCCGCAATTATCCGAGTTAATGAAATATCGTTGACTTCCGGAATTATTTGCTTTAAATTACATTTGCAAGTACGGTTACTTTTTTCACCACACTGATTCGCAAAAAGTATTCTTATTTTTTTAATAAAGCCCAGGACGCCGACAACTTTTTCATTCGCATTGGAACATCAATTATTCATTTCGTAATATGGATGGGTTAGTACTGCGCCAAACTAAATAAAACGATTCATGTGGAATCGAACAAACCTTACATTCTCCCTTCCAACATTCGCCGCCGACCGTTAATTGTTTCCGATCAAATATTCAGCGATTCCTGTATATATGTACCGCAAGCGTGAGTCGCAAAGTTCAACAAATCAACAAGAACAACAGAATCCTACCTACTCAGTCGTTGATCGCGGTCTTCGTGGACTCATCGTGGTCATCGAATCCATGGAATCTGAGGCGGAAAACACTTCCCGCCAGCTTCGACGAAGCCTTCCCACCCTTGTCTCCCTTGAGACCGCAAGCCATCCGTAGCGTCGTCATGGAGGGAGTGGGTGCCATTGTTTTGACTTTTATCGAATAGTCGCTCTCTCCCCCCTTCCTGTGCACCTCCATCAGAACTATAGCAGTCCTTCATGCGCCTTGAATGTTCACGCAAGCATCCAATCGCGCCTTGCTTCGTGTGGAACTAACTGGCAATGGCAACAAATTCCCGGGGTATGTTTTTGCGAAATAGGCGAACGTGAACCAAGTTGCCACACCGACACGGAGCCATCCAATTAACATGAATAAATTATGCCGCGCCGCAGTGCGTCCGCGCTGGATCGTAGGTGGTTAGTAGTGTGGGCTCCCTTGCGGTAGCGGCGCGGTGGATGCGAAATCGAACCAGAACAAGTACCTATTTCGCAGAGGTTCTTCACAGTTTGAAAAAAGGGAACAGCTTCGATGCCGTGCTCTGAGTATTGAACTTCTCGATATTTTATAGTGTTTTGCTCATTTAGCTCAAACACATTCAATAAAACATTTTATCACGATTTTAACGTTATTAATTAGTGAATAGGAAATTATTTAAAGCTGTATATTGGAATGTCTTCATTTGTCTTAAGATGAGTTGAGTTGGCTTACATGGGATATTACTTATTTTATATGGTTTAACAAATAATAATTAATAGCAAGCTACTGTAAAGTGTGGGAACCAAAATTGAAAAGTATTTTCAGGATGAAGTTTTTCCTGATGGTTTATTATTAAAATTGATGAAAATAGCATAATGTAATATTCCATATTTCAACGCCTCATTGGTTTAATCAGCTTAATCAATCAAATCAAAGGAGAAATTGGGAACCCCTATGAAGTTAAATTCAGTTTCTATGTGAAGCGCGTAGAAAGGGATGGTGCACGACAAGTAGGTCGAATAGTACACGTTCTGCTCTGTAATAATATCTACGAAGGGAATGATGCCCCGTTCCGTACGCCTTTCGATGGTTTCAATGATCCTGGCAGTGTTGCCCGCCACTTTCATTCTCACTGAACTGGGCAGACCGATTCCCTCAGCAGCACTGCCAGTTCAGCTAATGGTAGAAGCTGGAAATTCATACGAAACAAGTAGTGACGGTTGTCGCGTATGTCCGCGAAGTAGATTATTTATGCCGGAATTTTAATTATGTTTGCTCGTCCGATTCCAACGCAATGCTTGTTCGAATTTAGCCAAATCGATTCGCACCATCCGGCATCATGGATGCTAAACTGTCGTCCTCGCCGCGATGCAGTTCATTGTTTGTTCTAGATATGTGCAATACTTGCGAACTCATCGCAGAGACAGCATTTGTAGGCCTGTGGCAGGTTAAAATCCCATTTGGGTTAGGTTTAAGTTTCAATTGGCTTGGAATGGAATGAGCCTCAGGACGATACGACAGTCCAAAATGGCCACAATATTTATGGGACATAATGAAGTCTCTTACTGCAGCTCATTCCGGACATGAATTCAATAGATGTCAACGCAATGCCATCAGAAGGAAGGATAGTGCCGCATTCAGATGGCACGACAGTTTTGCACCATCCAGATAAGGCATAATCAATTGTCATGTTGGCAGCAGATGGCAACGAGGGAAAGTGTTTTCATTTCAGTTTTTTTCTTCGCCAGCCGGTATTGCTTTCGTTTATGGCTTTGATGAGAATATTGACACTTTTGTTGATCCATAAGTGAATGGGGAATTCAAAGCTTTAATATCGAAGAATGAAATTAAGTGTATCGGTCATAAACGCATTAAGGATACTTCGGGATGACAGAAAACATTGCTAGCAAACGTAATATTAATGATTCATTTAAACTCCCGCGGAAATATTTCAATGTTTTGAGAGCGTATATTGTAATTACCTGTGAGAATAATTATGTTAAGGAAAACTATAGGGGACACTGGGGAGACTTGATCCCCTTCTTATTTCCGATGTATCATAGCCAGGGCTCGTACTTTTCGTTTCAATGAGACGAAATAAAGCGATTTTCGGGTCGAAGGAGAATCTTTTTTCGTAGTTTATGGTGAACAACATCTTTCTCTCACACATATTTTCTATAGAACGAAACTGGAAGATAAACGAAAATCGTGCCTGCTTGATAAAATTCTTTTTCGACTCACTTTTCGCGAGAATTTTTGGGAACTAATTATAAAAATTTTATGATAGGATCGGGATTCGAACCTAGACCATCGACAAAAATGGCGTTGAGATGCGGTCATTCTAGCCATACCACCACGTAGACTGCATATAGAAGTAAGTTTGTTCCATAAAGGCTACTTCTTTTGCAATTGGTGGTGGTACGAAAAGGATAAAAGAAATGAGAAAATGACCAAAACAAATTTTCGCGGCATGGGTAGTGAGGGAAAAAAGGTTATCTCTCATCTGGCCTTTTTTCATTCCCGCTAATGGATTTTTCATCTAAGCCATACTTCGTACAGAGCTCGGAAAGCAGCAGATATTCCCTCTGTTTAAGTTGTGCTTCGTGGTAACCAAAATCATCTGCACCACCGAAGCCGACTACCAGGACGTCAGTAAACACCTGCTGGCCCAAAACTGCGAGTTCTACTCGCATGATGCCCCTGGAACAAAGCCTCTCAATATTCTGGTTCGCGACCTTACGGAATACAGCCCGGAGGCAATTGTTGAAGGCCAACAAATTGAAGCCGATTAAAATGTTTCCCATCAAGCGCATCGAAGGGAATAGTCACCGGAATGTACTGTACCTGGTGCATTTGTAAAAGGGCTCTGCCACCATAGCGGACCTTCAGAAATGAAGGGTACTCTTCCACATAATTGTGGAGTGGGAGAAATACCGCCCGAAGAAACGCGACGTAACGCAGTGTAGAAACTGTCTTGCGTTCGGCCATGGAACCAGGAATTGCCATATGAAGCCCCGCTGTGACAAGTGTGCCGGAGCGCACCAAATCTTAACGTATCAGGCGATGGAGAAAGCCGCTGTAGTCAAGTGTGCCGATTGCGGTGCTATTCACGAGGGCAGCAGTCGTTCCTACCCCAAGCGTGCCGAGTTTATTGCCATCCGCAAAAAGGCTTCATCGAAGAACCAATCAGGTCGACGACACTGTTCCGAACCTCCCGCTACTCCAGCCAAACCAGCAGAAGGCAACCCATGTCCCGGTCTCCTATGTGCAGCAACGCTTCACGACAGGCGCCGCTACTCCGTCATTGCGGAATCCTTTCCCATCCGCCTGGGGGAACCACCTCTTCGTCGGTTATGACTTTTCTAGCCAAATATGGGCTCTGAAAGTTCCATCAAGTTTCCTTATTAGAACACTTCTTCAATCCAGAACAAAAGCATTGACTTCCATAGTGAAAAGGACATCGACATCGCAGCCATCACCGAGACACACCTCCAACCCGAAGTAAATGTCTATATTCCCGACTTTCGACTTGTGAGACTCGATCGTCCTGGCCCCGGGGGAGGAGTGCCCATCGCCTTGCGTCGAAACATTAATTGCTGTCTGCTGCCAAGTTCTGCTGCGGCCCTGAGTCAAGATATTATCAAGCTAACCTGGCAGTGTACATTATCGTTGGCGACCTCAAAGCGAAACACCAAGCCTGGGGGAACAACAGGTTAACCAAAACTGCACCATCCTCCAACAAGACCTAGATAATGAGCACTACACCATATTGAGCTCGGATGCTCCCACCGGTAGTGCTCGAGGTGGGATCCTCGGCAAATCGACGCCATCTTACCCGACGCAACTACCATCATGCCAACTGGGATTGGTTCCGGTAGTGCGTGGATGATAGCATTACCTACGAAGCGCACCTCAGGTTAGCAATGCCCTAACCATCGATACACTCACCAAAGGCTTAATTCGTATGCGGAATGTCAAAAGAAAGCACTTCAACGCACTAATCAACCATCTTCAAAGACAGACTGTAATCGCTTGACCAAGATTATCAAGGCCAGACTGGTGGACTTAAAAATAATGATTTTTCTAATAAAATCAGCGCTCTTTGTGCCACGCCGTTTTGGAAATCAACTAAAATTTTGGAAACCAAACCACGTTCTATCCCACCGTTGATCCCGTTAGACTAACTCGGCACACAAATTCGGCACTTCATTCGCTCACACAGCCTTGGACAGAATGTTTTTAGTCCGCATGAAGCTGTCGTCTGATAAATATGAAGGCTCCAGGTTTTGACAACATCTTCAACTTGGAAATCAAGCACACAGGTGAGTCATTTTTCGAACATCTTGCCAAGATTTTTAATCAGTGCTTACGGCTTTGCTGCTTCCCCTCCGCCTGGAAGTCAGCCAAAGTAATCCATATCAGGAAACCTGGGAAGGATCCAACCTCCCCTAAAAGCTATCGACCCATCAGCCTTTTCTCAGCGTTATCTAAGCTTTTTGAAAATGCAATTTATCGCCGGCTTCTCGAATCTTCCGAACAAAACAATATCCTGCTTGATGAACAGTTTGGTTTCCGCCATGATCGGTCAACCGTTCACCAGCTTACCAGAGTAAAAAACATCCTTAGTCGGAACAAGTCGGTATCCAAATCATCCGCCATGGCCCTGCTGGACGTCGAGGCCTGGGAGTTCTGACAGAATACTTCGCCAGCTGGAAGATCTGCATAAACGCGGCACAGACCATCTTCCCTCACGCCCGATCCCCTATACTTGTTACGGTTGCGGATTGTAAAATCATCTTGAACGGCTCACTGGTGTAATGGGCTGATAGTTCTGATTATCTTGGCCTAACACTAGACAGCAAGCTGATCTTCAGACAGCAGATTGACAAAACAGTTATAAAGTGCAGCATTTTTCTAAAGTTTCTTTATCCATTACAAGTCTGCTCTGTCACGGAAGAATATGTTTGCTGTCTACAAACAAATCATCCTTCCGGTGATTGAATACGGTATGCCAGTTTAGCTGAGTTATGCTTAAACGCATCGTCTTAAGCACCAAAGGGTGCAGAACAAGTTTCTTTGAATGGTCCTTGACACTCCGAGGGGCATGCGAACTTCTAAGGTCCATCGTCTGGCTGAGATGAAATTGCTGAATGACCGCTACAGGGCTCGCTGCCAGACATCAGAGCACCAGATTGTGCGCGATCTTACACATGGTACATTTTAAAATTTCAGGATTAGTTAGGATAGATATCAAATTAATTTTTTTTGGCATATCGGAGTAGAGTCGGATAAGAGTCGAGGGCTGACTACTTAGTATGTAAGAAAATTTGTTCAAACAAACAAAAATGGAAATAAAATGAAATTCATTAAAAAAAAGTTAGTCAGGATTCTCTGCTCGAGAGAATGAGTGAGAAATACTATCCCTGATTCGACGAAAAATCCTGTCCCATTGTTTCCTATTGAAAACTGGCCAGATCGGACTACGGAATCGAAAGTTATGGCCAAAAAACAAATTTATACGAAAAAATCGCGTAAAAAAATGTCACTCATTTTTCAGGCACTCATCCCCATCCGATTTGCATTCGACGAAGAATCCTGTCCCATTGTTTCCTATAGAAACTTGGCTGGATCGTACAATGGGATCAAAAGTTATGGCCAAAATACTTATTTCAAAAGCACAAACAAAATCTCATTTATGGCACTTTTGCACATCCGATTTGTTTGCAACAAGCTGCGTTCGGCGAGAAATTTTATTATGCATATAAACAAAGGGGAAGGGTCATTCGGCCGAAACCCATTCGGCCGAAAGCCATTTGGCCGAATGCCACTAGGCCGAAAGTTGTTTTGCCGAATATACCATTTGGCCGAACAGAACATTAGGACGAAAGTCATTTGGCCGAACGGGTCATTTGGCCGAAAGGGTCGTTTGGCCGAATGGGTCGTTTGGCCGAATGGGTCGTTTGGCCGAAAGGATCATTAGACCGAAAGGAATTTATGACAAAAAGTCGAAAGACAAAAGGTCGAAAGGACAATAGGTCGAAAAGACAAAAGGTCGAAATTAGAAGTGAGCCAAACGACCCTTTTTGGTCAAACGACCCTTTCAGCCAAACGACCCTTTCGGCCAAATTACCCTTTCGGCTAAATGATTCTTTCGGCCAAACAACCCTTTCGGCCAAATGACCCACAGCGAAAGCAATTTAAGGATATGAGGAAACTTGATCTCCTATTCTTTTAATATTTTTTCGAGCAAATCCTTCATCAAAACACAAAAATAGCCGCCTAAGAACAAATTTATAAATTTTCTTTGCAATATGTTTGTATGGGTGCCAAAGGAGAGATCAAGGGTCCCCATATTGATGCAACAACTTGAATTCCAAATATCATAAAATTATGATCGAATGTTGACCTTTTGACTCTTGCAGATGAGATGATTGAGCATATTTTCTGGCTTGATGCTGTGAAAAATATAGCATTTGGTCATTGTTAAGAGAAGCTGTTCAAATTTTGCGTGGCCACTAAAAAGCCATTAGGAGGGTCAAAACAAACAAGCTGTCCTGCAGAATCAATACGATTGTCAATCCAAAATATAACTCACCAAATAACGATCATTTGTCTAAAGCAGCGGTTTTCAACCTTTTTTTTTTTAGAGGTACTCCCTATTTTTTTCGCTGTAAATAAAAATAAGCTCATATCATATGTTATATGCTATATTAATATATTAAAGTTAAAATATATTAAAAACGGACCAGAAAACTAACGGTATATGTGGCCTCTTGAAAGGAGCTTTCCAAGTCCTGAAAGTAGCCATCTTTAGAGAAGGCTTCTGAATATCTTAAGAAGACGCTTCACAGCAGCAGGCAGCGGGCAGCAGGGACTATGTCCAAGGGCTTGACGATCCCTCCCCAGGCCATCTGCGAGTTGTGGCGCCTGCCTAGGATGTGGTGGGGTTTGACAGTGGGCCCTGTTAAACCTTTATAAAAAGCTGCATGTATCCGCAAGTAGGCTCCGCCAAAGCGACCGTGTGCTGCTCAAAGCGCACAAGCCCAAGTCCTGGTGTTAGGTGGGACGCTAAACAGCCCTGACACGACGGCCCTCCGACGAGACAGGAGGTTTGCGCAGGCCCAATAAGCCGCCTTTAAAAACAACTATTACGAACGACATAGAAGATAATACGACTCGATACAATCGGCAACGACCTAGGCGACGAATAAAGGATCACGATTGGAAGCTTGGAACATGGAACTGCAAGTCGCTAGGCTTCGCAGGCTGCGACAGGATAATGTACGATGAATTACATCCCCGCAACTTCGATGTCGTAGCGCTGCAGGAAATCTGCTGGACAGGACAGAAAGTGTGGAAAAGCGGGCATCGAGCGGCTACCTTCTACCAAAGCTGTGGCACCACCAACGAGCTGGGAACCGGCTTCATAGTGCTGGGAAAGATGCGCCAACGCGTGATTGGGTGGCAGCCAATCAACGCAAGGATGTGCAAGCTGAGGATAAAAGGCCGTTTCTTCAACTATAGCATCATCAACGTGCACTGCCCACACGAAGGGAGATCCGACGACGAGAAAGAAGCGTTCTATGCGCAGCTGGAGCAGACATACGATGGATGCCCACTGCGGGACGTCAAAATCGTCATCGGTGACATGAACGGTCAGGTAGGAAGGGAGGAAATGTATAGACCGGTCATCGGACCGGATAGTCTGCATACCGTATCGAACGACAACGGCCAACGATGCATAAACTTTGCAGCCTCCCGCGGAATGGAATAGTCCGAAGCACTTTCTTCCCCCGTAAGAATATCTACAAGGCCACATGGAAATCACCTAATCAAGTAACGGAAAACCAAATCGACCACGTTCTAATCGACGGTAAATTCTTCTCCGACATCACGAACGTACGCATTTACCGCAGTGCGAATATTGAATCCGACCACTACCTCGTCGCACTATGTGTGCGCTCAAAACTCTCGACGGTGATCAACACGCGTCGGAGTCGTCCGCCGCGGCTTAACATTGGGCGGCTACAAGACGGTAGACTAGCCCAAGACTACGCGCAGCAGCTGGAAGTGGCACTCCCAACGGAAGAGCAGCTAGGCGCAGCATCTCTTGAAGATGGCTGGAGAGATATTCGATCCGCCATTGGAAGCACCGCAACCGCTGCACTAGGCACGGTGGCTCCGGATCAGAGAAACGACTGGTATGACGGCGAATGTGAGCAGTTAGTTGAGGAGAAGAATGCAGCATGGGCGAGATTGCTGCAACACCGCACGAGGGCGAACGAGGCACGATACAAACGGGCGCGGAACAGACAAAACTCGATTTTCCGGAGGAAAAAGCGCCAGCAGGAAGATCGAGACCGTGAAGAGACGGAGGAACTGTACCGCGCTAATAACGCACGAAAGTTCTATGAGAAGTTGAACCGTTCACGTAAGGGCCACGTGCCACAGCCCGATATGTGTAAGGACATAAACGGGAACCTTCTTACGAACGAGCGTGAGGTGATCCAAAGGTGGCGGCAGCACTACGAAGAGCACCTGAATGGCGATATGGCAGACAACGGTGGCGGTATGGTAATGAACCTAGGAGCACGCGCGCAGGACATGCGACTTCCGGCTCCGAATCTCCAGGAAATCCAGGAGGAGATCGGCCGGCTGAAAAACAACAAAGCCCTTGGAGTTGACCAACTACCAGGAGAGCTGTTTAAACACGGTGGTGAGGCACTGGCTAGAGCGCTGGGCTATTACCAAGGTTTGGGAAGATGAGGTTCTGCCGCAGGAGTGGATGGAAGGTGTCGTGTGTCCCATCTACAAAAAGGGCGATAAGCTGGATTGTAGCAACCACCGCGCAATCACATTGCTGAATGCCGCCTACAAGGTACTCTCCCAAATTTTATGCCGTCGACTAACACCAATTGCAAGAGAGTTCGTGGGGCAGTACCAGGCGGGATTTATGGGTGAACGCTCTACCACAGACCAGGTGTTCGCCATACGTCAGGTATTGCAGAAATGCCGCGAATACAACGTGCCCACACATCATCTATTTATCGACTTCAAAGCCGCATATGATACAATCGATCGGGACCTGCTATGGCAGCTAATGCACGAAAACGGATTTCCGGATAAACTGATACGGTTGATCAAGGCGACGATGGACCGGGTGATGTGCGTAGTTCGAGTTTCAGGGGCATTCTCGAGTCCCTTCGAAACCCGTAGAGGGTTACGGCAAGGTGATGGTCTTTCGTGTCTGCTATTCAACATCGCTTTGGAGGGAGTAATACGAAGGGCAGGAATTGACACGAGTGGTACGATTTTCACGAAGTCCGTCCAGTTATTTGGTTTCGCCGACGACATTGATATCATGGCACGTAACTTTGAGAGGATGGAGGAAGCCTACATCAGACTGAAAAGCGAAGCTAAACGGATTGGACTAGTCATCAACACGTCGAAGACGAAGTACATGATAGGAAGAGGCTCAAGAGTGGGTGGCACCACGAGTTTCTATCGGTGGTGACGAAATCGAGGTGGTTGAAGAATTCGTGTACTTGGGCTCACTGGTGACCGCCGATAACGATACCAGCAAAGAAATTCGGAGACGCATCATGACGGGAAATCGTATGTACTTTGGACTCCGCAAGACGCTTCGATCGAATAGAGTTCGCCGCCGTACCAAACTGACTATCTACAAAACGCTGATAAGACCGGTAGTTCTCTACGGACACGAGACCTGGACGATGCTCGTGGAGGACCAACGCGCACTGGGAGTTTTCGAAAGGAAAGTGTTGCGTACCATCTATGGTGGGTTGCAGATGGCGGACGGTACGTGGAGGAGGCGAATGAACCACGAGTTGCATCAGCTGTTGGGAGAACCATCCATCGTTCACACCGCGAAAATCGGAAGACTGCGGTGGGCCGGGCACGTAGCCAGAATGTCGGACAGTAATCCGGTGAAAATGGTTCTCGACAACGATCCGACGGGAACAAGAAGGCGAGGTGCACAGCGGGCAAGGTGGATCGATCAGGTGGAGGACGACTTGCGGACCCTCCGCAGACTGCGTGGTTGGCGAAGTGCAGCCATGAACCGAGCTGAATGGAGAAGTCTTTTATGTGCAGCACAGGCCACTCCGGCCTTAGTCTGATGATAAATAAATAAATTCACAGCATCTTGAAAGAAAGCCTCTTGAACCAATTTCGAGCATCTTAAAAGGCTGCTTCCGAGCTTCTTGAAAGGATGCTTCCGAGCCTCCATGGAGGATGCAAAGGATCCAGAAGTTTGTACCCCATGCGTACAATGCACAGTGGGCCACGTCGTGAAATTAGGAGGAAAAAATTATTTTCACCATAATGATAATTTTTTAGGATCAAAGTGTCTTCAGCAAAGTCAAAGATTATTATTTAAGCTTTATTTTGAAGTTTGTTGCAATTGGGTGGCACTGCTACATTCTGAGATACATGCTTTTAACTTCTTTATTTCTAATTTTAGCATTGTACGATGTTCTAGAAAGTTGTTCCTTATTTAATTTTGAGGCACTTTGCTAAAGAAACCATTGTTGTACGTCGTTTGTATCATTTGTTATGATAATTTTAAATAATTATGTTAGGGTGACCCTAAAAAATCAATATTTTGATTTAATTTTTATCGAAGTGACGTCTTCTACAAAGTTTTACAAACGACGTACAACAATGGTTTCTTTGTTATGAATAGGGAAGAAGGAATTTAGTTATATCTCGGGTACTTATTCAAAAGGACGTATGTGATTTTGTAAACAAAGATTGAAACGTCGATTTATCCGATCTGATGACACTCCCACGCAAACCAACACCACCAACAGGTAGCCGAAGGCTTCCCCAACCTGTCTGTGGTGATGGTTCGCGTGGGAGGGCTATCAGATTGGACAATTCGACGTTTGAATCTTTGTTTACAAAATCACATACGTCCTTTTGAATAAGTACCCGAGATATGAACTAATTTGTAAATGTAAATGGACCCTTAACCATTACTAGCACACAAGAGGGAGGAGGGTCCATTATAGGCACAATGTGGGAATAGATCATGTAAATCAAATGAGGGGAGCATAATACGTATATAAACAAACTCGACGTTGCGTATTATGGACCCGGAGGTGGCCATAACAGGCATGCTAGCTACATCATTTTAAAATGCTTACTTCAGTAGTAAAAATGAATGTTTTGGCTAGATTTATGTACGAAACACGACGCTGATACCTGTTGCTTGTCATCTGGTGCAGCAGAACTACAATTTGCCAAGAGGCTCGCTCTAGAGAAGCGACTGAAGTAAATTGAAGCACATACTCCCTAGTTTTGATGATGCATTTCAACTTGTTCTACGCAGCTTTGCGGTCCCCAACACAAAATGAGCGCGAACAAAGCGAGAATCATCACTTCTCTGTGGAGGCTGCCAATCGTATTCTGTTCTTTTGCACTTGCATACAAATTTGATAAATTTGTCATCATGGCTTGTTATGATTGGGAAAAATTTTTGCCTTCTTTTTTCGTTGATCTATTGTGAGCGATTTCGGCAAACCCCGACAATGGATTGGATGGATTCGAAGACACGCTGGAATAACATGTTATCCATGCTCAGACGGTTCTATGAGTTGAAGGAGCCCGTAGTGGGGTTATAATTTCGGTGCACCAATTGATGTTCGCTCGATGAAGTGCTGCTTGCTGCATGAACAAGGGGAGATTCCAATACAAAGCATTTGTTTTATATCTTTTATATATTGAAAGTGGCGTGTTTTTACCGTGGTATCTCCACAAGCCGGGTAGTGCCGTGGTGTGAGTAACCATTTTTCGCCAAGCACATTGAAACTGTTTTCCCGTGAAGCTACTTTCCTTGGGTATATCTAGTGCTGCAACATCGGTTCTCACTTCATTACGACTCATCGGCATCGCCGCTTTCAGTGGAGGAGATCAGAATAAATCAGAATGATTAGTGAATGATCTGCAGCAATTACGCCGACGACCACGACCAATGGTTTCCCATTGAAAATGCTATTAGCACCTTCGTGCTGCTTGCTGCATCCGCTCTGCTGCGTGCCTTGAATCTTGTTCGCACTGAGGATTAGATCCAAACCCGCAAGTTACTTGATGTTGATGGCTGTGTTTGCGATGCATGTAGGGGAAAAGACGGCTTTGGCAGGTTTTGTTCTATTATTGGCAGGGGGGTTTTTGTCGACCGAATTTTATGAAATTTGGCCACAATATTCTTTAATATGCAAAGAATGTTTAGGCCAAATTTGAGCATAATCAGTCATAAAAAAACCCCCTGGCGAGATGGACCATGATTGGTCCCAGCCGTCTGTCACCATAAATCACAAAGAAAAAAAAAAAAACCCCTGACAATAATAGAACAAAACCTGCCAAAGCCGTCATTCCCCCTACGTGATAACTTATTTCTAAAAAAAATTACCAATTATCGATAAAAAAAATAGTTATAAATCAGAATTGACTCATTCACGAATGGTTCAAAAAAATGTAAATCAATCATGAAACGGTAGAGTCTATCACATTTTCGTGACGGTCTTCGAATTTCAAAAATGCAAAGTTTACTCCAATATAGAAAAGACAGACGTAGTCCTACGTCAAAAAACTGATAGATTTGAAGATTTATTCCAAATTTAACTTCAGTTATAATGATTTTTTGGCAGTAGGTAAAACAATTCCCACCCTTAAGCTGCTTTAGAAATACTCTGCCGTATTTTTTCTTAATTTAGAGTTCATCACTAGGTGAGTTCTGCACTCTATATGAAGCCAACGTGGCGCTTCAATTTATGTTGGAGCAATTATGAAATCAAGCCACATAAATAGCCGCAAGCTCATTCAATGATCTTGAAGAACGTTTTCCATTGAGACGATCAGAATACGCCGATCTTTTTACCTTTCTAATATTGTGCCTTGCAACAAAATGACAACTGTTGCGTTCATTTTCCAAGGCTCTCATAGATTTAGAAAATATATCCACAGTATCCTATTAAAGCATTCATCGCCACAATCCACCACGTGGCGGTCGAATTTTCAAAAATATCAAAGACATCCAGAGCTACTTTGATTAGGCAAGCGGACGAGATATCGAAGCGTCTAATCATTAGATCATTGAGGCTGAGGCAACGACCACACCTGACGATCGGTACGACTTTGCACAGCTCAACAAATAATGATTTGACTATTTGTAGTTTGTCATAAACAATTATTCCTCACACAAGTCCCTCCTAATATTGGAGGTTTATGACATTTTACCTCCACCAGAATAGAGAAAACTTAGATAATATAAATGAAATGTACCAAGTAAGATGAAAGCTGAAGAAAGCTTCCTCTTCTCACATTATCGAACCCTGATGGAATTCAAACACTCACTGAACTTTTACAAACCACCATCCATGTCAATGAAGAGCAGGAAAAAGTCAAGGACAACGTCAAATGGTTGTTTTTCTTCCTGCAGAAAAGGGTTGAAAATGTTGTTGTAGCCATCATGAAAGTACGGTGAAACACGATGCATTTCTTTCGAAGCTACATTCGACGGAAAAAAAGTAAACGGATGAAAAACGATCGTGAGAAGAAAAATGGAGTGGAATTACTCTTTTCAAAAATAACGTTTCCACTTCTCGCAGTAAGTACGGACGGGCGGCGGTGGCGTCTAATGTATTATTGCGGTTTGAAAGTGAGTGCGAGAAAAAAGTTCGACGTGCTCGAGCTGAGGCAACAACCGGGAACGACCGAGCTTTTGTGTGGAAGTGTATCATGTTTTCCGTAGATGTTGAGCAACTTCCTTTCGAGTACTTTTGCCGATGGGGATTTGTTATGGCGCTTCATCAGCACTTGATACATGTATTCTAGTTTACGGCAGAACTAAAGTTTCGAAATGAATCTGCAAAACGTCCGAGTTGAGATACAGTTTCAGAGAAACTGGTTCAAACTTGATACGCGCCACGAAGGATTAATCAACGGGAATCTTCTCATCACTCGTAGGAAATCCCAGAAAATTAACCACAGCTTACCCTTCTATCGTGTCGTGATAGAACCAACCAATCCTGTCGGTGGGACCACAGAATGCTAACCACTAGCTTACTCTAATCCTAGTTCTTGAGGAAAGCAGCGTAAAGAAAGTACACCCTCCTGAGATTTTGAAGTACTTGCAAGTACTTGCCTTGCTCGCTATTTTCTTATTAGCAGAGGAGAAAATGAATGCCGGTTGAGGAAAGCGAAAAAAGCAACTAAGGAAAAAAAGAAATGGCTGGCACTATAAAATTTAATGTGTGTAATTACTTAATTAAATTGCTCCGGGTTAAGATACTCAAGTCATCCCGCTTCTAGCCAAAGCGTCAAAATTCGAATGCAGCAAGACCGTCACGTTTGGGAGTTATCCGTGGTTCAATTTACGAGAGAGAAAATGACGTTGAGGTTCTTTTCTAGGAAAGCAGGAAGTGGATATAAGGAGGATATAATTGAAGAACTTGTTTTGTCCTCGGAGTGCATGCTACGACACTTACTAATTTCGCGTTGTAAGCCAGACTTGCAATGCTTTTGAATTTTTTTTTCCTTTAGCTGAAATAAATTAACTGCTTAAGGGGGCCGCAAATGTACGTTTGAAGTGGAACGATTGATATTTGAGCTCGTTGTTCAATAATTCGTGCTTTCTTTATAATGCTCTACAATAAAAACGGATTATTTATAGTCGTTCAAAAGAAGTAGATTTGCCTTAGTCATTGCTTGAAATTGATTTTGTTGTCCCGCAATTTTAAGGGTAGGAACTTCCACAAATTATGTCATGCAAAAAAGTATGATGTATATTTTTACATAAATTAATCGATCTTCCCTTTGGTGCCTAAAACGTGCTCCTATGAAGTACAACTAATTTGGTTAGAAAGCAGGTTGAACTAGTTTAAAATTTCCATCAAACGATAAAAACTTTGCCACAAAAACCGACAGTAATCAATCTCTACCGGAACCCAAATCCTCCAATCCGCAGCTGATCCGATGATGAAAATTCGCTTACATCACCACCCCTTGGTTAACCATAACGGCCTCCGTGCTCTGTGGCCAACTTTACGACTCCCCTAGGATATACACCTCCACATTATAGAAATGGAACAAGCAACGATAACAACTAAAGCTGCCCACGGGTGACAATTTTCTCCCCACCCACGTAGCCGAGTTGAGAGATGGCTTTTACTCCGTCCCCCGTCTGACTGCACACCGCACCGGTACGCATCAACGCACAGGATCCAAAGTTTGTTTATGATCCCGGAGGATTGACACTACCCATAACAGAGACGGAGTTTGCTTCCTGGTTGCCGTGACTCGGAACAAAAGAACCGGAACAAGGCAGACTGCGAACAGTGGCATCCCACTGCTGACTGGGGGGGAAAGATTCAAGGAAAACTTTCACCTCAGAATTATTCTCCTCGGTCAGAGGTCGTGAATCCATTAGGTGGAAGGATGTCGCAAAACGAATTATAAATAAACGCCTCGTAAACAATCTCAACAATACTTCAGTCACGCGATCTTGATGATGGAATTAGTTGTTAGAGAATTTAGTTTTATTTTAGAATGGTGCTCCTGGAATTTGTGTCTTTACTACTTTGCGTGAATACTTTATCACGATTCATATTTTGATAACACAATTATAGATGCATTAGTTATCAACTAGTGCTGAACTTTTTCTTTTCTGTGCACCGACTGAGTAGAATCAGCATACGCTAAGGCATTAAACAGGTGTTTGATTGTGCGCACACTAAACATCGGAAATTGGAATTACGTTTTGGATAAAAAAAATGGCTAAGCCCAAAATGTGCATCACCACAGGCAGGTAGGGGAAGCATTCGGCTATTTGTTGGTGGTGTTGGTTTGCTTGGGAGTGCTATCAGATTGGATCAATCGACATTTGAATCTTTATTTACAAAATCGCATACGTCCTTAGTACCCGAGAACTGATGAATATCGAAGTTGTAATTTATAAAATAAATGTTAAAGTTGTAGCTCGTTGTAGGGGAAGATTTGAATTTGATGATTATTTCGAATAGGCTTGAATTCTATTTGCTGGTTTCTCATAAAACGAAAAAAAAAACTACACGTGTTTTTTTACATTTATTACTAACTAGGCGAACCTGCCCGATTTTGCTGAATTGTTAATTTTTTCGTACCAAATGTCAATCGTTTAGTCGTCGCCCTCTAGATCGATTTCAGTTTGAGATAGATGGTGTTCTTCAAAACTCATAAAAACGTAGTATTTTTACATTTGTTAAACTTTCCCAGCAAAATGTTTTATCTTTTTATTCATATAAACACAACTGATTCTAAGACGAATCAATTAGTAAGAAAATCAAAGGAAATGCAAACTCATTTTTATTATATAAGTACTAGCCGAACCAGCCCGATCTCGCTCGTGATTTTTGTTTTATCTAACTGTCAATCGTTTATTTGATTGCAGCATCGCACTCTAGATCGATTTCAATTCGAGTTGATGGCTTTCTTCAGAACTCTACATGATATTATATTTTTACAATTTTCCTAGTTTCCTCGTCGAATGCATCAACTTTTTGCATATATAAACACATCTGATTTCAAGGCGAATCGATTAGTGAGTAAATCTTGCAAATCGGTCCATCCGTTCGTGAGTTTTATTGCCTAAAAGGAAATGTAAACTCATTTTATATATGGAAGAAGAAGAATATAGAAGATAAAGTACCAATTTCGGGTACTTATTCAAAAGGACGTATGTGATTTAGTGAACAAAGATTCATACGTCGATTTGTCCATTCTGATGGAGCTCCTATACAAATCTAGCTTAACTTTTCAAAAGGACCTAAGTAACATTTGTTTTCATGAATTAATTTGAATAGCTCAATCAGTAGAACAACATGAAAGCTTTTAATTGCAGTACTCAGAAAAATGTTACTTAGGTCCTTTTGAAAAATTAAGCGAGAAATCAACACCACGAACAGATAGCCTCCCCCTATCGGTCTGTGGCAATTGTTTGCGTGGGAGTGCTATCCTGCCTATAAATTCATAACAGTCCCATGTTTGCTTGATTCTATCAGTATCAGATTGGAGAAATAAACGTTTGAATCTTTGTTTACAAAATCACTCACGTCCTTTTGAATAAGTACCCGAGAAATGACTTTTATAGTAAGTTCGGTTTTCACGACTAAATATATATTTTTTACAAGAGTTGTTTTGGACCTCTGTGTCTTTTTCATCAGCTCATTAATTCGGTAAGCTCAGTCGTGTGTGACACTTTGCCGAGCCGCAATTCTCAAGCGTGATGTCTTATAATTTATAGGGCAGTGGCTCCGGTTACCGATACGACAAATCTGAGCATTGTCAAAGTTGTAGTTTGACAGCGCACATAATCAGTGACAGACAAAAAATATTTTAGTTATTTTTTTGTTAAATATCTTGTCTGTGCATATGCACAGCACATATTTCGAAATGGACAAATTGATATGAAATTTGCGAAAAAGAATCCACGTGTCTTGGAGGGACTCGAACCCTCAACCTCCTACTCTCTAGATAGGCGTGATAACCCCTACACAACAAGATCGCTTAAAGGTCACGTTTGCGGAAAAGCCATCAGAATCCGAGTACCAACCTCCACCGCGGTTAGCTCTCTTTTTTGCAAATTGAATATCTTTCGGTTGCTTGATTTGTCCAATCTCCACATGTGCTTTACTGTTGTATATCCACAGTCAAGCGAGTGCACGAGAGGATCGCATTCCATGCCTACAATGGTTTTCGTACGGCCGAGTTGCCGAATAATATGCAATTAATTGTATTTTAGTTACCAAATACAGATTGCCGCTTCGGTTCCCTTTGTTCTGCTGTCCGAAACATGTGTGGTACCTAACTGTCAAATCGTATGTATTTTTCCTTAATTGACATTTAGATCCCCTATCCTCGCCAGCAAAAGATGCTGCAGACAGCGACAATGTTTATCTTGTAACTAAAATATCTTTTGAGCAGACGCATGTGGTTTCTTGCTGCGAACAAACAAAAAATATCGTAAAAAATTGTTTGTGTTTCGAATTTTTATCATTTCCCATGTGCGATTTACCAAATCAAAACATTGCAAAAAGATTAGTGTTATACTTTGCACACAGAAAAATTTATTGAAGAAACAACAAACATAAACATTAAATCTAGACCAACAGTTTAAAAAAGCGTAACAGCCAAATATGTAGACGAAGAATCAGAAGGAATAAATTTTGGCTGTTACGCCCTTTTCAAATGTTGGTCTAGAAATATTGTTAGCTCAGGGCTAACTCATATTTAGCGTTTGAATCAAATCATAATATTGTTGTTTTTACAATCATGCATCCAAACATGGTTGACATTGTATGTACATTATTTCTTAATTTCGATAGTAATCAAAAACAAGATAATGCTCATTCAATATTTTATTTTTATCATTTAATTAGAATATTCATATTATGCTTGTTGGCCATGTCTCTGTAGAAAAGCCCTGAAAAAATGCTTTTTTACTTTTAAAGCCGTTTGAAACTTATCTGTTGAAAGTATAGGTTTGATTTCGTAATCAAATAACGTTTGATTTTAACTGCGAAATAATGATGAAAATAAGCCTTCATACCTGGCCTTTTATTATCCGTTCAGCCGGGAGTAAATGAAAACGAATAAATTAGGCGTAGCTCTTTCCTTTTCTGGTTCCGGATTCTCATTATCCTGAAAATGAGACAAAAATTTGTAACTAAATAATACAGTATATTATTACTTATGTACAATCATGTTTGCACCAATTTTTTTTTTACTTCTCGAGGTAACATTTCGTTTCCTACCACGGGAGAATCGTTTAATTAGTTTAAGTCCTTTTAAAACAGAGAACAAATAGGCTAGATGTACCAGTTTTGGCTATAGCACCAGTTGTCGCACTAGTGGTCCCAATTTGGCCAATCCCATAAGAAAACAATGGGATTTGCCAAATAAGGAACCAAAATTAAGAATAGGGTCACAACTGGTGCATGCGTTCCTATTATTGATTAATAAATTTTGAGGCATATAACAAATTTTATTATGGTTTTCACAGCAGTTCTATATAAAGTACACTTATTTAAAAAAAAAATAGTTGTTCTTATGCTTGATTGATGACTTGTGAGGGAAGTCAGATATTTTCTTTTTTTGGAAAAGATGTTTAATTTTGATACACAAAGTTATATTTGCCATTTTAGGGTATTTTGATGAGATATTGCAAAAAAAGACTCGGCTGCCGGTGGGACTTGAACCCACACTAATCAAGTACACGGACGTATTACCAATTATACAACAGCTGCCCTTGCGAGAAGTTGTTCCATAACCAGCTAATAACGATGGGATATCAGTCAATTCCCCGTATCTATCGAATCTGCTTTGGCAACATTTCACACCCTGTTCTCTCTGCCAAAGCAGAAGCGAGCCTCTATTGTCGTTGCAGAAACAAACCCACCTCACTACGACAAATAGAAGCACATGTTTGTGATTCAAACGTAACCGACTGTTGTTAAATTCTGATACACATAGTTGGGTAGGGAGAACAGGGTGTGACATGTTGCCAAAGCAGATTCGATAGATACGGGGAATTGACTGATATCCCATCGTTATTAGCCGGTTATGGAACAACTTCTCGCAAGGGCAGCTGTTGTATAATTGTTAATACGTCCGTGTACCTAATGGATTAGTGTGGGTTCAAGTCCCACCGGCAGCCGAATCTTTTTTCGCAATATCTGATAAAAACATCCTAAAATGGCAAACATAAATATTTGTATCAAAATTAAACATCTTTTCCAAAAAAAATGGGCTACTTTATGTTTTGTGTTGAAAGTCTGTGTTTGAGTATAAAATGGTCAAATATCGTTGTGGATGATTGAGTAACATAAATCAAAAAATCACCCTAATCAACGGGAAACAATTTTAATGCGCTGGCTGAGCGATGTCATCAAACGATATTTGAACGACGATGAGCTGTCCATCAAATTCCGCCACCACTTGCTCGTAGCAGTTTGTAAAGAACGTCAAACGAATGGCGTTTTGTTGCAATTCGTTCGCAGTCTACGAACTCCAACCAATATTGAATTATTTGCCTTTGCCGTACAACAAAGTTGCACCGAAGGAAGAGCTATTATTGCACTCCAAAAACTGAGCCTTTTTATAGAAGGCTCAGAGACCCATCGTATTATATACCAATCGAAACAGTGCAACGAACTGGACAAAGGCCTGTCTGTCGGCTTGTATGTGTGAGAGAAGCGAGAAGTAAGAAATGGGAACTAAGAAGTAAGGAGCGAAAAGTGTAAAGTACAAAGCGAAAAGTGAGAATCGAAAAATGAGAAGTGAGAAATGAGAAGTAAACTGTTAGAAGTGAGCGTGAAGGAAGTGAGAAGTGGGAGATGAGAAGAAAGGAGTGAGAAGCAAAAAGTGAGAAGCTAGAAGTGAGAACTAAGAAGTAAGTAGTGATAAGTGAGAAGCGAAAAGTGAGAATCGAAAAGTGAAAAGTGAGCTATGACAAGTGTATTGTGAGAAGTGAGCGAGTAGTGTGACATGTGAGAAATAAGAAGAAAGGAGTGAAAATTACAAGAGAGCAGTGAGAAGTAGAAAGTATGAAGTAACTGGTAAGAATTGAGAACTTAGAAGTAAGCAGCGAGAAGTATGAAGTGAGAAGTGAGAAGCGAGACGTGAGAATCGGGAAGTGAAAAGTGAGTATCGAGAAGTGAAATGTGGGAAATGAGCAAGGAGGAAGTGAGAAGTAAGAAGAGAAGAGTGAGAAGTAAGAAATTAGAAATAAGAAGTGAAAAATTATGAAGCGAGAAGTAAGAAGTAAGTGTGATGTGAAAATTGAGAAGCAAAAAGTGAGGATTGACAAGAGAGAAGCGAAAAATGAGATGTGAAATAAGAGAAGTAAGAAATGAGAAGTAAAATGTGAGAAGTGAGAAGCGAGAATGTAGTAGAAAAAATCAAGAAGAAAAGTAGTCAAAGGTTAAAAAGAAGGAAGAATAAAGGATGAAGAATGATGAAAGAGGAATGAAGGATTAATAAAGAAGGAAGAATAAAAAGAAGAAAGATGAAAAGAAAGAAAAATAATAATGAATCAGAAAGAAGGAAGAAGAAATAAGGAAACAGGAAGAAAAAAGAAAAAAGGATGGATGAATGAAACTAGAAAGAAGAAGGGGGAGGTAGTTCTGGGACATTCGGGGTTATCCAAAGTATTCTTGAGTTCGGAACTTGCGATCTACATCTGCTTATAATCTTTTTTCGGTACTCCAAGCTTCGCTATGCATTCAATTATATCCATTACACCTTTTGAGCTTGGAGATATTCTAGGTCATCCAAACTGCCCTTGAGTTCAGTAGCTCAAAGCTTCAATTCATGTTGATCGTTGCTTGTAATACGACTATGTTGCTGAGCTCTGCTTTTCGTGGTAAAAAAAAGTTATTCGTCAAAACGTGAAACGCGGTAGACACCATCCATAAGAATCCATTTTTGCAGCGTCTCCCTCCAACGAGCGCTGGTGGCAACTTTCTGTTGTTGCCACGCAATTATGATATGGCTTCGTGGCCGTGCGGTTAGTGACGTCAGACGTCGGTTAGCCCCGGTAAGAAGAAAACTTTAGCGAAAAGTTCTCCACTGTTCCACTGGGTGTTGTATAAAATGTCCTGTCCGTCGATAAACGATTTTGATTTTCCCATTCTGTGCGATGAGACCAAAGCAAGCCTTTTTCAAGCCCAGGATGAATCGCTGCTTTCGTTGTTTATCCTGTGCTCCTGTGGTTGAGTGAGCATTACGAGCCCTGGTTATGTATATAATTTTTAAACCATCATTTGAAAAGGAAGATAAAAACAAACAAAAAATTGAATTTTCAAATAATCGAGGATGAACAACACTCTCAAGCGTTTACATATTCAAATTATCAATTGATAAAAACTCGCTAGAGAGTAAGAGTTGTTCGATAATTGTATCTTGATTCGAATTATTGGTAAATGCTACTTTTAAACCTATTTTCCTATAACACTTATAACACTTAAACACTATGCCAAACATCCGATTGAACTTCATTGTTGACATTAAATTGGTATTAGTTAGGTTTAGGTTTACATTAAAATGCTAATTTCGTGTTTATTACCAATCGATTCCAAAATTTGAAAAACTATCGCCGTTGACAACTCGCCTACTTTTCACACCTGAGAAGTTATCAAATAAAAATTCCAATAATTATCGTTTGAGAATGATTCAGCACAACCCTGACTGATAAAGCCTCTCCACTAGACTGGCCAGTATTAGTATGGGGAGAAAAAAAAATTGTCGAATTCCACGGGGCACCCCCAGGGTTGTGTCTTAGGTGAGAGAAAAGAATATATGTATAAGAAAATACACCTCCGTCACTTATTCGATCTGGAAATTGGTTCTGATTGCTCGATTGATCTCAGATTTGCAAAAAGGGCAGTTGGTATGCTACAGAACAATTTCACAGAACGTTGTACGATGACTAAATGAACTTTTACTTAGTTTTCGGCTAATTTATTAGGAGCTGAATTGTGTATTTTTGGATTTATTGATAGAATCGTATCAGCCGAAAACTATATAAAAGTTAATGTTATAATCATACAATGTTCTGTGAAATCGTTCTGGTGCATACCAACAGCCGTTTTTGCAATTCTGAGCCCAATCGAGCAATCAGAACCAATTTCCAGATCGAATGATTGACGGAGGTGTATTTTTCTATACATATTGACTGAAATCCCCATACAAACTTCAAATCAATTGCGCCAGCTTATGCAACAAAGCGATTTAGCTGAAATTTTGAGAGATTGATTTTCTCACCCAAAGACACAATCCTGGTGGAATTCGACATTTTTTTGTTTCCTGGGCCAGTATACTCTCCACGTTAAATCTCGGAATTCCAGTACGAATTTTTCAAAAACCACTGACACGATTCAATTTTATAACAGTTGAATCTCTACACTTCATGGGATGCTTTGAGCATGTTTTAGCTCTCGTCCAAATTGATAAAATGGCGACAAATCACATGGACATTAACAACGTTAACTGGAATAGAGACTAAGCGCCTGCTACTAAGTCAGTCTAAAGCCCCGGTGGCTCATTACAGAAAAGCTCATCGTGGAAGCTGGGCTGTCAACGGCGTTTGGTGCTCATCCTTGAGTTAGTCAGTAAGTCAGAGCAGACGCAGTAAAGAAGTTATAATTATTATTGCTTCACGTGAGTTGCGTCGGACTATGCGTTTACTCCGGTAGACACCTAGGAATCAGCAAAAACGAGCCAAAGTTTCACAGAACGCATCCACTGCAGCAGCGAAAAAGATTCCGAGCCGCTCTACTGGCATCAATAGACGTAAGCGAGAAGTTGCCGTCAAACGCCCCCAAGCTTTCGAGAGAAAACGCGCGTGTAAGTTAGCAGAAACTAACTGCACCACACGCAGCAAAATTCTGTATGATTAAACTAAAGATAAATTTTGTTGGATTCAATAATCGCTCTAGTGTTGATTCAAAAAGATTTTATTGTTGTTTCTACTATAATACCTGATTGGAATAACAATATTATTTTAATTTCAACAATATTTCTTATTGTTCCAAATATGCTTAAATGTCAAAGTGGCGTGCTCTTTTTTATGTGTAAAAATTGATCATAACAATTGAAAAATATATTTTGTGAGGCTGTTTTGTTGTTTCCTTAGAAGATGAAACCCGTGAATCCATTAATTGCTGGTGTATATTCCGGCTCGCTATCGAGAAAAAACGTGTATCTAAAGGTTTGTATGATAGAATCAAATTAAATCGCTTTAAAACTATATTGTTTTCTAATTCGCATAACAACAGAATGGCGAGCGCTGATAAAACTTTCATCGTCAGCATGGTTTATACGGGACGGGAAAATCAGGTAAAATTTGTATATTTTTTATCAAACGATAAATAATTCTCACTCCAATATCTCATTTTCAGAGCTTTCTCTCATTCAGGATTGCTATCGGAAGCAGATTCTATATTAATAATAATTATGTAAATATAATTTGCTAATGATAAAATAAAATATCAACCGCACATTCATTTGCTTTTATTCATTTTCACCTTGAAACAAAGAAAAAAATGAAGCATAATTTAATGAAAATAAAAGTTATTATTTGAACAATATTATATTGTTGAATTGATATGTTTGTATCATTGAAACTATAATGCACTAATGATTGCTTCAACAATAATATTGTTGTTTCTACAATAATGCGACTTCAATCATGAAACGGTTTGATTGTAGAAACAACAATATTATGGGTTGACTCAAACGACAAATATTATTAGCCCTGAGCTAACAATATGTATTGTTGAATTCAATCCGAATTATTGTTGTTACTACAATAAATTTCTGTACGTGCAGCTAAAAGCCTTGGAAGTTGCATTAATTTGACGTCTATGCTGGCTTGAAGTTTCCTGTTAGCCTTGCGAACAAAGGCGCAGAATCCAGAGATTGCGAGATAGATTCTTGATTTGATCTAGGATGTTTTCGAGTGGGAAACATTCTCGACACTCAGGGCAAAGTGTTTCCATTGACTTTGTCACATACTCATGCAAAGCTTTCAATTTATAACTAACGAAATGCTAATAGATAACTAAGTTGAAAAGCAGGCCAAGTTTCAGTTGGAATGTAGTCACTGATTCAACGAAACCGAATGCTAAACTGTTAGCAAGTTTTAGTATCATATAAATATTGTAACACACTGAAGTCGGTTTTTACGCGAAGGATATGGACCGCGTAATTTAAAACAACGTGAAAAACCGCGAAAATCCCAAAATATGTCTGAATGAAGCACGGAAATCCCAAGATTCGAGTGAAAAAAATCGTATAAGAAGCGATTCCAGTAAAAATAACCGCGCGAAAAGCGACTTCAGTGTACATTGGGTATGAAGCGTTGACTCTACCTTGATCGAATGGTCCAAGAAAATAGGAAATCCACCGAGAAACGACTGAGATATAAGTCAAAGTATATCATATTTTGGTGACTTTTCTCGATTTTTTGCAATCGTAAAGTGTACCCCAATATAGAAAAGACAGACGTAGTTCTACGTCAAAAAACAATTGTCAACCCACAGTGCAGCTTTCTAAGCACTCACAGAAAGCAAACGTTAATCCGAACTTTGCATAAAAATTTCAGCTGCTGCTGTCCGACAGTCACTTGATGATTTTCCGCTAAGATGCCACAGGGCATGAATGGTGGGTGGTGTTCATGCTCGGTTCATAAACAAGTCGAACGATCTGGTATCGTAATGCTTTGTGCAGTCAAGAATAAAATCAATTGATACGCGTTTGATTGTGTTCTTGCTTGGTGTGCAGGTAGTTAGTTTGTACTGCTTTGTGCGGCCGAATCATTGGTAGTTAAAATCATTGTGTAAAAAAATGTCACGGTCGTATCGCTTATCAGATTGAATCCAGATCCAACGATGCCTTCCGACTAACTGATAATCTTTCCTGTGGTTTTTGTGGAGACGTAGAGATGAACGCGGCCTTCAAATGGCAAAAACCACCTACTAATATTCCTTCCCTTCTCCTAACTAACTACAAGGACGTGGCCGGCGCCGTTTTTTGATAATTTGAACATTTGAGTGCTTGAAACTTTCACACTGAGAATGCTAGTCCATCATTCACTTGATTCTTTGTGTAGTCAGTTAAAGCAAGATTAAAAATAAAACAACAAACTTACAAAACAAACTTTATTACGTTCAGTTGTAAAATACGTCTTTCATCGAAAATTTGCATCCTGGCCTTATGTAGAGAATTCCGGAAACTGAATGCGGACGATTGTCTCAATATTAATGCAAGGATGCGTTAACAATGTTTTATCTTGTTTATCTAATAAACGGTTTCCTGCCTATCATTTGGTAGATTAGAGTGACCTTCATTGTATTCGCTAGACTGTTCCTTTATAGCAATCATAAATAATGCAGTTTTATGAAGGCTTTGACCGTGAATAAAAATCTTTTGGATAGAAGAAAGTTTTTTGTCGGTAAAGATATTGGCTGCCAATGGTGACACCGGTGAGAGGAAAAACTCCGAAATGCTTCATAAATTCCTAAAGCCGGTTATCGTATACTGAACGGAGTGCAGAACCGCAATGCTATAGTAACGAAGCGATACCGAATTTCATTCGGTTTTATTGGTGAAATCAATTTGTAACAGTCATTGCTTTGTTCATCCAGTCTTCTACTATTTGTGCTGGCAGTCACAGCTAAGTTCAATGACATTTATTAGTGCTTTTTATGGAAAGTCAATGATGATAAAACGAACAACTAATGGTGATATCAGAAACGTGTTTGGGAACTGCGTAGACAAACTATGTAATGTCAGTAGAAGGTTAAAACATTCCAATGTCGAGAGGCGTTTATATAATTTATGAATAATTCCAAAACCAGGAAAGCCAAACTTAACTCATTCAGTAAGCCCATATGTACGATAATAGAAAATACTTAATCCCCGAATTTGTTCACTCCCTTACGTGTCCTTATTGCTACCATATTCCGATTTTTCTCGTGTTCTATTTCGCACTTCAATAATATCGTGCCCGCATAGAGCCGAACGCTAGGCCATTCAGCTTGATTTATATCAAACGATAGTGCTGACAACAACTCTCGTATCGTGACCCAGCACATTAGCCGACAATTCAAACGGAGCAGGACGTGGCACTATCAATGAATGCCTCGTTCACCCTGACCTCCTTCCACCCACGCACCCTCTCGGTCATGTGGATCTGCCGCAGGAGGGTGCAAAAATCAGCGCCGGAATCGAATCTTATTTTCTTCACTCTGGCTTCTGTTCGATAGCTGGCAACAGCTGCCCGGATTTGGCTATCTTGCTCCAATTTATCCAATAGGGAGGTTTCCGTTACCACATCAAGGCGAAGTCAGGAAAAAAAACTGCTAACCTAATGGAGAGCCAAGTTCGCAGTGGCACACATTGTAGTCGAGGAGCTCTGTTAGCCAGTTGGTGGGCCATTGCGGTTTTGCTGCTTCTGGTTTTACGATTTGTTTAATCAGCTTGTTTGCTCTAATGACCGTTATCGTCGTAAAAGTGGAGATTTTATGGTGCAACATCGTGATTGCATGTCTAGCGTCGAACGATCTGCCTCATGTCATGTTCCGGAACGAGTGGGGTTTTTGAGAGTTATCGATGATATTTATTGACCGAAACACTTGTTAACTGCGGTATCAAATGTTCTGAGATGATGCATAAAACAGACTTCTTGGTTTTAGTACCTGTCATAATCGAAGATTTATCTTAATTTAAAAAAGGCTCAGAAGATTCGATCAGCATAATCCTTTCCAAACCTGCTAAGTAATGCAGTATGTAGGAAGAAAGGCTGCATATCGATTCAGTTTCAAATGGTCAGAACATATTGGGAAAATCTCCTGCAATTTCCTAATGAAAATGGTCATCGTCTGGCATGAATATGTTTTCAACTTCTGATAGCTCTTACTTCTTCCTCTAAATGGCTGTCTGCAATCCGGCAGTGTGATACCTATCTGGTGCAGAGTTTGATAATAAAGAAATCCGGAAATGGAGACGACAAAATGGGCCAGATTTTGTGATTATATTGTTCAGAAAACCGGAGGAGCATATTCAAATTCGACAAAAGCAAAACGCATAGCATATAGTTCAAAGTAAGTAGGGTAATGTTCCATTGTAACAAGATTGCTGGATTTCAGTCAATTCCTTTATGCCTTTGAGTTATTTAGATGCGATATCCCTCGACACACAAAAGCAAGTTTGAATAAAAATGACCTAATGACAAAGATTCATTCACTCCGTAAGTAAATAAAAGCAAGTAAGTTTAAAAGTGTAAATAATTCTTTTCCAATAATTTGACACTTCACCCTATGTGACTCCTACGGGTATTTTATTCGATTGCGGTGAGGAGACTAAACAACCACGTACGCTCTTACACTCGAGGAAAGAATTCTGTATTCATACACATTGCTGCAGTCGGATCCCAGGATCATGCGGATGTGTGGCTACTTTGAGATTGGGGAACGGATCAGCCCCCTAACAGCCCCAGGAAGCCACATCGAGCAAACGGAGCGCACCCTTGCAGGAAAATATAATTCAAAAATCTAAATACTTTCCGTAATCGAAATGTGCACTCGATACAATTGCTCTTGCGTAAGTCCAACCAATTTTGGGCCCGATCTATGGAAACTGTACGTGCGTTTGTTCAGTAAATGGCAGACCGCCCGAAGTATGTCGGAGCTGTAAGAAAGAATGCAAAGCGGGTGCAAGTTTGCAGCAACTGATATCTTTAGATTGTTGAAAATTGAGTTGGATTGAGGGCATAAATATGAAGTGAGGATGGCTCCAGAAGATAAAGGGGGCATATCGAGAGAGCAGTTTATGGCTAAAACTTATATGGTGTAGAACGATTTTGAATACGAATTTAAGCATGAATTTGCATTTTTAAATTAAAGCAGATTTGTGTCGATTGGTTTGCTTTTGATTCTCACAAAAGCATTTACTATCTGATACACAAATAAGGTTATTTGAAGCTTCTGAACGCATTGTTAGGTGATAATTTGCTCCTTTCAGATTTCTACTGTCACCGCCTTTTTTCTATTTTCAACGAACTTTTAGATTTTTTTTATCACTTTTTCTTTATCGCTTCCCAAACAATTAGGGTTTTAAGCGTTTAATAACGGGCCACTAAAAATGCAGTCAAACCAGGAATAAACGGTGCATTCAGATGCATAGTGAATTAAGCGTTTTCATGACTGAGTATTTGTAAAAACCCGAGCATCTTACTGGAAGACAAACAATCTTGTTGGCAGCTTCCAATTTGCTGAAGAAATGTACAAACAAAAATTCTACCTTATATGTGGTTTTATCTTTTTCATGAAGATTTCACTCTAGAATTGAGAAGCTTGAGATGAAAAGAAACAAAGAAGCATACAACGATGAAGTTTTTTCGACATTTTATTAGCATCAACTTTTTTTATCACAAAAAAAAGTTAAATAAAATTTTGGTTCTATGATAGACTCATCTCCATCTCTTCTGTGGTAGAAATTTGGTATTGGAAAGAAAGCAACAGCACTACGTGTTTTTCAAGCAGAACGATAACGACTGTCAGCTGTCCAGTGGACAGTGTTTACTATAAAAATTATGTCGAAGCCGTCTTGAAATAGTTCAACGGTTTTCATGAACTTCTGCAGTTCACTTTCATAATGGAAGTAAGTAGAAGGAAAATTATTGTTTTTGAATTTTGGTCTGCACAACGAGGTCACAATTACAGCCGAGTGGTTCCCAAAAGATATTATCGGAAATTATTTGGCATAAACAAATATTAGCTCTTTCAGAAAACACAAGAAAAATACAATAATATCATTGGTATCCAAGCGCTAGAACTGACAAGCGGACTTGGGACTACAACCTTTGATAGAATCAAGGAGATGCTGAATATTTTCACTGTGATTTTGGTATGCTCAGCGGTAATGTTCTATCGACTTAGGACCCGCTGATCCCTTAACTTAAGAAGCTCTGTCCAGGTAGATAACATGTCCTTTAATTTGTGCAGTTCTTGGTGGATTTTCTCCAACTGCAATCCCGCTTTAAACGTTTCTATTTATGAAATTGTTGGACATTTGAAGAAAAAAATTTTTTAAACAAAACTGTGATTGAAATATTTTGGGATATTTTTATAATACAGACAGGGTTTGAATTCAAAGGAGAATAAGAGAATCTCTCACCTATCATGTCTGTATACACTCTCGATAAGTAGCATACCGTGAGAGATGTTTTTCGGTAGCTGTTACGATAATGAACTGATTCGGAGGTTATAAACCATGATAAATTTTCTTTAATAAGCCTCAATTGTGGGGGCACTGGCTCTGATGATGCATTTACACTTGTTTCACACAGCTGTGCGAAAAAAATATGGTCGAGAAAAACGTGTTTTATCAAAACCCCTCGGTGTGAGGGCCTATCCGAATCAGTTTTATTCAACTTGTATGCAAGTGCGATAGTTTTGTTTTCATGGCTTGAAGGGGCTTTTGCCTCTCTTTTATCGTTGTTCGTTATCTATCGAGAGCGATTTCTGCATATGATGTATACAGCGTAGGATTTTCTTCCAGTGTTTCTTTGGAAAAAGAGCCTAATAGATCAACACGTTCAAAAATTATGTTCAAAATACTATGATTTCATAAAGTGTATAGGAAAAATCACTTCAGATTTCTTCTAAGCTCCATTGCAATATGTGGCCGACCTTTACCTTTACACAACACGTTTCACGACAGATTAGAACATTCAATGTTTGGTGCGTAGATCAATCCAATCCGGTTGGGTCTTCAAAAATATATATAATTTTTATTTCGGAAACTCGCAATGGTAGCCACAGCCTTTCTGACTAGTGCTTCCACTGACATCCCAATTTGCAATCTGATGATATCAGACTGTCAAGATATTGAAATCCTTCGATCGTCCGGCTACTGCAAAGTTTGAGGGGCTGTCCCCAAGCAGCATAAATTGTTTCACTACTGAACATTTCACTGTGTTGTAACTATTCGGAAAGAAACAATCTTTGATGGTACAAATATAACTCTCTTGTAATCTAAAAAGCGCAAGAGGTGGAGCCTTCGAAAACATCCTTCGATTGCAGTAAAATTGCAATAATGTTGCAAAAAACTACAGAAGAAAAAAATAAAATAAAAATATAAAACTGGATTCATTCTATGGATCTTGTGATTGATAGTCCTTCACTCTACCACAGCACCATTCAATACTTCGAAGGGACTGCATGTTGACTCACAATAAAAACCATACGATTATGAAGTTTTGTACTGGGGTTTCCTGCTACTTGATTGCATCATCACAGGAAAAAATGTGAGTTGTCAAAACGTTGAACGATGCTAAATTAAACATGAAGATACATTCAACTTATCTGCAACTTAATTTAAACAAACAATTAAATTTTGAAAGACGCATTGAAGTTACATGGTAAAAAAATTGCAACTTAATGATTTTGTTTCGTGTTTGCAACATGAAGTGCAGTATTCTATGTTTGTTTGTTTCCAAATGTCAAACACGTACTGCATTGCAATTTTAATGAAACATTATCACAATTCCAACATTTTTGACATCTTGATGCAACTTTTTCGTGCTTTGATGTTTTTTCAATGCCTTTAATGAAACTGAATAGAAACAAGGTGCTTTTAGGAAGATGTTGCGTGTGCTACTTGGGGTCCTCACCCATGCTTACGTTGATAGTGAGACGTTACGGTTAGCTCGTTGAGCCTACTCTGCGTAAGGGAGCGTCTCAGTACTGCTATAGCGTTTCGTCATCATTAGCCGAATTAGAGTCGTCTAGGTATTTCAAAGCAATAAACTATCAAAACAGCTCAAGGTATGGTACATGGTCAATCGCACCCACCAAGATCTTATCGATTACGTTGAGAAGTAACAGTGGAGATAAAATGCATCCTTGCATCACATCAGCGACTATCTGAATGGGGTCAGTTAAAGCTACGACCCTATCTGAAAATCACTTGCATCAATGGGCGCTACACAGATGTTCGTGATTCAGACAATATAAATTCCTTCCGTGGGGTCTCCAATAGTCTTGCGTTGCCAATCCGTAGATAGCGAGTTCGATTCTCGCTCCGGTCTAGGAAGTTTTCGAGTTGGAAACTTTCTTGACACCCTGGGCATAGTGTATCCATTGTATTTGCCACACAAGATACAACGGCGAACGTAGAAAAGCTTTTAATTAATATGCTATATAAGAATATTAAACTGAAAACCAGGCCAAGTTCCAAATTCCAGTTGGAATGTAGAACCATTGAAGAAGCAGAAGAAGAAGAAACTCCTTCCGTAGTCTAGTCAATGAATAGCAAATAAAGAGACCCTTCCACCTTGTTGACCTGCTCCAGAATGATGCGGAGCGGAGCAAAATATTGCATAATAGTTGCTTCAACATTCGCACAGACAACATAGGGTCAGCCGTGAACACCTCCGCCGGAAGCCGATCGACCTTGGGTGCCTCTTTAGATTTTATGCGTCGGATGGCTGCTTTTTGAAAAACACTGGCTGAGACTTGAAGAAGCTGTTAAAAGTGCTCGAACCAACATTTCAGCTGTCTGGTTCTTCCCGTTTCTCTGCCCTGCTGCTATACGCTCCTAAATCTTCCGTCGGGTAACATCTGTAATCCATTCTTTAGTGCGCAGCTCACCCAAGTTGTTCTCGCCGGTTTCGATAGCAGCATTCTTCACTGCCCACTTCTCTTCTACGCTGCTACATTCCAGCACATGCACTACCCGAGTTCCAAGTTCTTCAACGAACGATCTCTTCAGTATTCACAGCTGGTTCTATTAGTCGGCCTATGTTATTTCATTGCCAGAGCCTCACCTTCAGCCTCTGAATCCGAGCAATGCGTTGTCGGATCTCGTCAGTTAGAAGATGATAGTCCAAAGCGATGTTAGCACTCATGAACTCAAGAAGGCACCGTCTCCGTTTTCAGTTGATCCTTTTCTAGAGAAGACAAATACTAGTTCTACCCAAGATGAATACACTACAAGTATTCCAAACTGCCAAATTCACGATTCAGCCATCTTGTTTTTAGTATTGACTCTTCCGAGTTTGTTTGCACTGAAAATGATTTCACCCCCGCCATCTTCTCTTCCATGAATTTGACAGATTGGAACACCTATAGGAACTATAGAACACTATAGTTGTGTATTCATCTTAACCCTGCCAACTAAAAACGGGTCCTGAGAAGTAAGTCAAACGCTACTGGCTGCAGCCAAGAGAAGCTGGTGCAGGTGGAGTCCCCAGCCGACAATGCATTGGGAGGAAAGATGCAGTAACCGGCGATAATAGCCTTCTCTACGAAATTTCACGACATCTGATTGGAGCAAGGACAAATTGGTGGATGCCAGAGAAAGACGCAACATGTCAGTCACTCACCGATCCAACTGATCAGCTTAAACGCGACAATGCCATGTTTATTTTTGAACTTGTTTAGATGAATGTTTTATTTTTCATAAAACAAGTGAAACTGTAACTCTCAAAAAGCAAGGTTGTTTTCAGTATATCGTTCTTTTGCTTGGAGTAAGATATTTAAAGGAGAATCTGCAACCAGACACTTGAGAAGACATCTCAGATTGTGTGGGGGGTTGGGAAGCGCCCAGGCAGCATACCAGCCCTTTTACAAAAAGAAAAACTCAAATTTCTACAGAATTAAGTTCCAGTATTTTTTTATTTACGTAAAATTTAGTGTTAAATTCACTACTGGATAAATATGTTACAAATATTAATATTATTTGCTTTCTCTAAACGTGCATTATTTGCCATTAATATTTAAAAAATTCATGGAAGAATTGCATTTTGGACTTTTTTTTCGTTTTCATGTTATTTTTTTTTATTTCCCCCCCTCGTACCTTCCAAGAGCTGCCGGACATAAAATAAATTTAATATTTGTATCGGCCTAAAATAGAACATGTCGAATGGTGTAGATATGTGTTCGTTAAACCTTTTTGGAATTCAACTATTCATACATTTTTCACTAGGGCTATTTTGACGCTTCAAACAAAAATGAAAACCATTTTCAAATTCGTTTTGAATCAGTGCACATGAAAATATAGTTTATTTACTTTTCAATTCTATGGTTTCACGACTGATAAATATATGTACATTATTTGTTACATTATATGTACGTTTTGTTACATTATAGTGTAACAAAACGTTAACAGTAAGACTAATTTCCCCAGAAGAAGACTGCCAAACACAGCCGAAACGTCAGGCAGTTAAAACATTATTGTTTGAACAATTTAGACTGTTAAGAAAATTATTTTGAGCTATTTAGTGGAATGTCTTCACTTGCCATAAGACGAGTTTGTACAATCCCATTTAATTCCACCACTTAATTGTACCTTGACAGATACGTATTTCGACCTCGTACAAGGTACAATTAAGTGGTGGAATTAAATGGGATTGTACAAACTCGTCTTATGACAAGCAATTTAGACTGTAAAGCCGAATTCTATTACATTTACTTTTCAATAAGACCAATAAAAGTATACAATCTGCGGAATCACGTTCTGGTTGTATGGAACCCGACCATTGTGCGCAGTAGGTTTTCTAGTTGATCGGTATTGAGTTTAGTTTAAATTGCATGAATAAATAATACGGTGTTCTTTTACTATGCGGAGCTGCATTCTGGTGGATGTTCCTCAAATGCAAACCTGCTCTTCCCATGAGACCTTTTAAATTCTTTGGTATCCCCTAGAAGGATAGATGTTGAGAGCCGCTGACCTTGGTTGTCAGGTCCCGTAAAGACGATCCTCGGTAGTATTACCAGGTATTCCGCAGTAGCCTGGGATTCAGAAATTCCCAATACTCGAAGTGCCAACGTTTCCAGACATCTTAACATATTTTCGGAATTTGTTGCCAATAATGGTAGAATTATTCTAAGTCGATGTCCGGAACGGATCATAACGATGACCTAACAAAAAAGCCTCGGCGTTTAGGCCTGGAGGTCTGTCAGATCATCGGAGAGCTTGATCGGTGAGCGAGAGTTGAGGCATCCTTCAATTTGTCAAAGTGTGGCGAAAATCTTCGGCTTCGATACTCATTTGCTGCACGTACAAAATTTCGACCGTTGCCTCAATATACTTGGGCGTATAGACCCGGGCGCGATACAAAGCGGCTGGAGGCTTCAGAAGTGTGTGAGGAGAAATCTGATTTGAGTGGAAAATTAAAATGAGAAGTGCGAAGTGGGTAGTGGGATATGTTGAGTGAGAAGTGAGTAATTAATAGTGAGAAGTGGAAGTTAAAAGTGAGAAGTTAAAAGTGAGACGTGAGAAATGAGAAGTGAGAAGTGCAAAGTAAAAAGTGAGAAGTGAGTAGTAGGAAGTGAGAAATGAGGAGTGAGAACTGCGAAGTAAGTAATGAGAAGTGAGTCGGGGGAAGTAAAAAATAAGAAGATAAAATGATAAGTGAAAAGTTAGAAGTTAGAAAGAAAAGTGATAAGCGAGAAAAGAGAAGTCATAGGTGAGATATAAGGAGTTATAAGTGAGAAGTCAGAAGTGAAAAATGAGATGTGAGAAGTGCGAAGTGGCTAATGGGATGTGAGAAATGAGAAGTGAGAATTTAATAGTTAGAAAGGTGAAGTGAAAAGTGCGAAATATAGGGTGTCCCAGAAAGTATAAACACGATTTAAAAACAAACATTATGACTTTGTTTTTAGGAAATACTTGATTATTGTTTCGCTCTTATGTCCTTTACTATGCTTTACTGCAGATTAGTATCACTTTTCTGAGATCCTACGCCAAGGATTAGGATTTTGATCAGATGGTACCCATTAGCTTCAACACGGACAGTTTTTCAATGATTTCAGCTTCTTTTTCAATCTTTTTTACAAAGTTATGATGGAGTCCGCTTCCTTAATATGAAGTCGTATAAAAATATGAAGTTATAAAAATACAAAAAGTTATAATAGGAATTTCCTGGGAATGACATAGAGAATCCATCACCTTGAGAACGAGTCCGACCCTTTTTGCTTTGTACCAGAATACCGTGTCCATCGCGTAATACACTGATATCAAAACCGGCCAACATATTACTGGACAACATGACAGTAACCGTTGCTACGAGAATTCCTGAACGTACACAACTGTTATTGTATCGATCGCTACAAATGGATTTGAGAAAATTCCACACTTACAAATTGCTTACAAAATCATTGCCTTTTTACAGAATTTTCCTAAATAAACTTGCTTATCAACATCGTTAATACTTTACCAATACGGATCATTCCCGTGGAAGCATTTTATATTTGTCATAAGACGAGTTTGTCTTATGAGAATTCCACCACTTAAGTGGTGGAATTCAATGGGATTGTACAAACTCGTCTTATGACAAGTGAAGACATTCCACTAAAAAACTCAAATAATTTTCTTAGCATTTTATAACCGAACTTCACTCATGGTTCATTATCATCATCACCTTGCATAAAGATCTTCCACACAAAAGTTTATCGTATAACTCATAGGGACTGATTTACATTCAGATTTTTTCATGCCCTGAAAAGTAAAATCCACACCTTGCTTCAGAATCGCATCGCCATCTGACTCAGTGAATGTTGCGAATAGTGCATCACTCGTTCAAAGTCTGTTTGCACTTTTCAAGGAAAAAGTTTCGCGTTCCCATAAAAACTTAACCAATTGGCACTTATGAATCACAGAGCGACAGATTAAAACGTAAACAATGATATTTAGTGATTACTTGTCATTTAAAATTTATCTGAAAACAATAGGAGCGCATCAAAATCGTGCTTATACTTTTTGGGACACCTTATAGGTAGTGAGTAGTAGGAAAAGAGACGATTAAAAGTGAGATGTACGAAGACAGAACTAAGAAGTAAGTAGTGAGAAATGAGAAATGGAAAATGAGGAGTGAAATGTTAGTTGTGATATGGGAGTAGTAAGTAGTCAGAAGTGGGGACCGAGGAAAGAGAAATGAGAAACGATATTATTTATCTTTCCTTCTATATTTTTCTTCTTCCTTCCTCTATCTTCCATCTCCTTTCTGTGTTTTATATCTCCACGCAGTTCTCACTACTCAACATCTCGATTTTCACTTCCCATTTAATTCCTTTGCTTCTGTTTCTCTCACTACTCACACCCTACTTCGCCCTTGAGCAATTCTCTGTAAAATCGAAGGTCGATTTATTTTTGTATTTTTTATTTCTCTGAAATTTTACATAAACAGACCCCATTAGATTTTGGCAACACAATTTTTTTTTTAAATTTTCGATATTGCTTATAAACCACGTAAATATCGTAATCCTCGTGAAAAATTGGTTGAACCCCTAACCCGACGTAAAAAAAGTTCGTGAAAAAAATGCGTAATTGTTTTTTTTTTTCAAAATGAACGCCTAAGTATCGAAATTATCGTAAAAGAAATTGGATAGACCACGAAAACGACAAAAAAATAAATAAAAAAAACGGCTAAAAAATTTTTAGTACCGTCAACGGGGGGGAATATGATCATTGAGGTGAAGATGATCATTTGATGTGTCAGTCAAAAGTGCCAAATTTTTTTATGAAACGGTAGTCAACAATATTCTCCGTTCAAGTAATGTTACCGCTAGGTAGAAATCCGAGTTTTTCGATTATAATCATGAAAATGTATTTTGTGGAAGAAAAAGAGAGATAGTAATAAATGACGCTATTTTCGTTTCAAATAATGACTTAGTATACTTCTTCACGTAGTAAATTCAACATTTATACATATAACCTACATATCAATACCTACCCATTGAGCATTCAAGAGTAACGCCGCGTTTTTATATCGCTCTCTAAAACGAATAAACTCTGCAATAAAACCGATAGAAAAAATAACATGTTGCATTTCGTCCAATGTAGTTTTATGTGACGATTGCAATAGTGTAGACAATACCCAAAAACACTGTTAAAACCGCGAATATTTCGCACATTTAGTGTGTCGTGATACCGTTGACTTGTTATGAGCATTCGAAACAAAAGGACTGCCATGGATGAGTGCGTTGTGTGTAACAGTGACATAAAGACAGATGAAAAATATGTCAAGTGCTTGTTCTGCAGCAATTGTCTGCATATGAAGTGTGCGGGCCTATCCGAATCACGGTACAATAAGGTACAAAAAACAATTGCTTCTACTGTTCAACACAGTGTGAGACATCGCACATAAACAGTAAAAAGATGGATGAGTTGCTATTATCGGTGAAAAATTTGCAAGTATCCGTAAATAAAGTTGATGAGAAGTGTGAAGCTAATATGGAATGTCTCAAGAAGAATGATCGTCTGATGGCAAAGTTTGGCGCGTCTCTAAGTGAACTTACTGCTGCTCAAACAGAAATGCAGAAAACTGTCCAGGAAGTGAGATCCTCACAAGAATTTATTGCCAAGCAATACGAAGATATTCGAACAAGCTTTGAAAAAATGAAAACAGACTGTACTACTATCTCGACCAAGATGAGCGTACATGATGGTCAACTCACGACTCTGAGATCTTCCGTGTGTGACGTGCAGAAAAGATTACGAATTGCTAAGCAAGCTGCATTAAAGAATGAACTGATTATCAACGGTGTGCCCAAATCTCTTGCTCTCAGTGAAACACTCATCGTTACAAAAATCGCGCCTGCTGTAGGGGTACAGCTTTACTCTCCGGATATTGAGAAAACCAGACGTGTTCAAAACGGTATGATACATGTCGAATTTAACAATACTAAGGTCCGCAACGATATTCTCCGAGCACGGAAGGGTAAATCTCTCTACCTCGATGAGATTGGTCTTGATAGCGCTGCTACAACGGAAGCTGGAACTAGCCGATCATCACCTAAAACTCGAATCCAGCACTCTCAAGTCTTCATTAACGAGAACCTAACAAGAGAAACTAGGATGATCTTTCGAGAGGCTAAATCTCTGAGATCTACACATGGATACAAATATGTATGGTGCAACAGGGGAGTTGTTTACTGCAAAAGAGATGATGCTGCTAACGTACACATTATTGATGTCATGGAGGATGTCAACAAGCTACGGAGTCCTAGAAGATCTTACACGCTTAAAGTCAAGTACACATCGCATGAATAGCTTTCACACATCCCGGCGACGCCTTGGCCAACTCTCACTATGAGTGAAAATTTTGTGTGAAACATAAGCAGTCGCTGTGTACTGTCTCACATGTGCATGATATGTGTAAGTGAGTTTGCCTCGAACTGTCAAAGTCCCTTCGGGTCGCTATGATGGCGAACGTGTGCAGAATGTGCTGCAAGAAATCCTACTTTTTCGGAGCTTTGATAGCGAAACAAAACAATGTGCGAATACAATCATCGCACTTTGTTTTGTTGATCGAAACGATTGGAGAAGCCTCCGAATAAGTATGGAAAAGTTGGCTTACTTTAACATCAATTTGAAAACATACAATTGAGGTTAGGTTCGATTTCCGACTGCTCTCTCGCTGTGTAAAATGAACTCACCGAAAATCATCGGCCATCGGTTACACAAAAATGAGTAACATCGTAATTACTCATAATATGAGTTGTTCCAGGAGAGGCCCGTTTTGTGTGAACGGAACACAAAAATATGTAAGTCATTTTAAGCGTGTAGACTCTGCTGCTCGCTGCTGTTGTTGCTGTTGTTGCTGACCTGTTTTGAATTTTATAAGTGCAATGGATACCACCGACCAAAGGGACTTTCTCCGTTCTGTTGGTCTTAATGATAATTTTGTTTTTAGGTACAAAGCGTATAATGAAATTTTCACAAATGCCAACCTGAATATTATTTCAATTAATATTAACTCCATCAGAAACAAAATTGATGAACTTAAGCTATACATATCCAACTTCCAATCGACAGTTCACATAATATGTGTTACTGAGATTCGTCTACGACCGGATGATTTGTATCTATGTCACTTAGATGACTATGTCGCAGTATGCTGCCCGAGGTCAACGAGAAGTGAAGGAGGAGCTTGTATTTTCATTCATCGTTCGATTGGTTTTGAAACCATAGTGAAAGAGGATTTTTTTGAGGGAAGTATTATCGTTATTCATCTGAAGAATCCAAATTTGAAAATTGCTGTTGTGTATAGGCCACCTCATGCTGATCTTGTTGCTAGTATTGCTTCCTTCGACAAGCTGTTGGAGACTCATAATAGATTAGTGTGTGTTGGAGACTATAACATCAATATTTTGAGCCCACAATCAACTCATTATCAGGAAATGGTTACATCGAATGGGTTTGCATTTCTCAACGAGATAAATGAGAGCCTAGTTTCACTTATAGAAGTGGATCGTCAGGATAAATTATCGACCACCGATTAACAAATATAGTTAATTATGAGTATACAATAGGCCTACACGCTGTTAGTTTCACTGATCATAGAGTAATGTTGATCAGTCTGAAATGCTTTTCTGACTTCTTAAAAGTGAATCCAGTCATCGAAGCGCAAAAACTCAATTTTGAACAATCTTCTTTTGACCTAGATCAGAAAATTTCACAAGTAACAACTTTAAGTGAATTATGTGTCCTAAGTTCGGACGTAATCATAAATAGTTCGCAAAAGATTAGACTTAAACAAAAACACTCGCGTAAAGTGCCATGGGTAGATGATTATGTTCTCGAGCAAATTCGCATAAGAGAACAGCTTTATCGAAGAACTTTAGAGTGGCCCAATAATGCTCAAATTAAAGCAAACTATTGTAGACAGAAAAATTATGTTACCAAGGTAACAAGATATAAACAAAAACAATACTATAGAATATTAATAGAAAATAATCGTGAAAATATTAGAAAAGTATGGAACATTATGAACGAAATAGTATTTAATAAAAAAACAAATGTCAAAAGTTCACTTACGAAAATCATAATCGGAGACACCACTGTAACAGATACGACTAAAATATGCAATGTATTTAATGAATATTTTATAAACATACCATGTCAACTACAAAATGCGCTATTATGTGAATATAATAACCGACCACGAGTTTGTACTTTATCCAGTAGTTCATCCAGATCGATTATGATGCTGCCAGCCTCGAACAATGAAATAGGGAATTATGTACAAGAAATCAAGACATCAAGTTGCGCTGGCATAGATATGATTCCCACAAAATTTTTGAAACAAAATATTGATGTTATTCTTCCGATGCTAACTACCTTTATCAACCGCTCAATAGTAGAAGGAGCGTTCCCAGACCAATTGAAAAGGGCACGAGTAACACCAATTCACAAAAAAGGATGCAAATCTAGTGTTGAAAACTATAGACCTATTTCTATGCTCTCTAATATGTCTAAGCCGTTTGAAAAACTGATTCATAAGAGACTGCTTATTTCTTCACTCATAATAATGTGATCAATTGCAATCAATTCGGGATTCAGCCTCGTTCTAACACCACAAGTGCGGTAGCCAGCTTAGTTAATGAGATCCAAACGTACATAGATACAAGAAAAAAAATTCAGCAATTTTCATTGATGTATCGAAGGCTTTTGATTGTGTCCCGCATGATATGCTGTTGTTAAAACTGAACAGATACGGAATAAGAGGAAATGCATATAACCTGATCGAATCATACATGAAAAACAGAACACAAATAGTTCAGTTAGAAGGCGTTACTAGTTCGGAAAACAGAATATGTCATGGAGTACCTCAAGGCTCCATATTAGGTCCGCTTTTGTTTATTATCTATATTAACGATATGTTTCGTGTTCCATTAAAAGGTTCGCTTAAAATGTACGCAGATGATTCTGTTCTTGTCTATAATGCAGAGAGTTTAGATCGATTATTTGATGATATGCAGCATGACCTGAATCTTTTGAAGATTTGGTTTTACAATAAAGGGCTTACTACGAACGCTGCAAAATCAAAGTACATGATCTTTTCAAGCACGGATCGTTTTAGTACTATAAATTACAATCTGTTCCTAGGAACTAATGAAGTAGAAAGAATTCTTGTTCACAATTATTTAGGATTAATATTGCAGCAAAATTTGAAATGGAATAGCCATGTTGAAAGCATTAATTCTAAAATAGTTAAATTTCTTGGAATGCTGCGTAGAACTAGCTACATGTTACCATCAAAAGAAAGAAAATCATTGTATTTCGCACACTCGCAGATAACGTACATGAGTATCATCTGACAAAATGCTCCTACTTATGTTATTAACAGAATAATTGTAACTCTGAACAAATTTATGCGAGTAATTTTTTGGGAGCAATACAACAATCCCGATACAAGAACAATTGATCTTTACATCAATAATAACATGATGAACTACAAACAAATTAAGTTATATGAAGCAATATTGTTTGTTTATAAAGTAAAAAATAATCTAATTAAAAACAATTTGAATTTGCAACGTAGCCGTGACTACCACAACTATCAAACGCGTTCGATTGATAATCTACGCATATTGGCGCCAAGAACCAACTATCTACGTTTAGGATGTATGTACAGCGCGATTTCAAACTACAACAACTTACCTACAAATATTTCCAACGTCACACCACTCTTTAGATTTAAAAATGCTCTTAAAGTGTATATTTTTGAGCACATAGTATAAAAACCGCCGTTGGCTTTGAATGCAAAAAATCCGTCAATGAAAGGCCTCAATATCAGTCACTTCTGACTGTCGGAGGTCTGTTGTATTTGTATATGCATAGTAATTGGGAATTCGTGAATTACAAAATGAAATTATGTTAAGTTAGGAAATAATATTGTACTGATTGATTTATGGGGTTTTTATGCCTTGGCTTTTCCCCTTCCCAAAAAATATTAAAATAAAAAAAAAAAAAAAAAAAATATCCTAGTGTATTTTGACTACTAGGTCATAATGATTTTAGTAGAGCTGTCTTGATCAACTTCACCCCAAACCAGATTACTCAAAAAATGTGTGATAATTTAATTTATTTTAATAAATGCGAATGCATTTCAGAAAACTAAAGTTGTTGATTATTGCAACTTATAGCAGTACATGTTTTGAAAATATTTGTTTCGATTTAAAATGTAAACACACATTGTTATTGCATGTTTTGTCTTAAAAATGATCATCTTCCCCCCAGTTGACGGTATTAACGTTTAGATTTCAAAAATCGCGTAAAAAAGGTTGCAGGTGTCTAGCGTCACAAAAAGGGAAAAAATGTTAAAGTATCACAAGAAAACAAAAATACATTCGATTTTGACAACATTCGATTTTGGCAACATAAATGCTCCGATCGTGTTACCAAAATCGAATGGGTCTGTACATTCTTTGTGATCAAAAATCATCATTTGAATCATGGCAAACCACATATTGACTCTAGCCTAATTTTTGACAAGAGCCTAAGCTGAAACACCTTGAACACTTTCAAAAAAATATTACTTGAAAACGGTTTGTCCAATCAGCAATGTTTCAGGTAATCATTGGGATAATATGTGAAGAAAATATACACAGTGAAAAAAAAAAATGGTTCAATAATTGAAAATGAAACTTTAAAACTAAATTTCCATTTAATTTTTATTTTTTGATATGTTGTAGTTGATGACATGTGTAATTCTTACACTATAATGGAGTCATAATGAAGAAATGATGGAGAAAAAGTTATATTTTTTTTTTTAATAAGTCGGTTGTTAAAAAATGGTCGAAATATTTAAGTTTTTATCGACTCGATTTTATGAAAGTACACAAAATTTCAAATGGAAAAAGTGCACAGTTTTTTTAAGTGCTACAGTTTCTGAGATACAGTGGTTATAACGAGTGGCCATTAAATAGCAGGAATGAAAAGAATGGCTCGGGAAGAAAACTATGAAGAAGTACAGTTTAATCTGATATACGTTATAAAAAGAGTTGGCCTTAATATTTAAACTTAGATTAATGAATAAAAGCATTATGGTTTGTGGTCCGCCGTGCGGCGTAGTTTAACCTTGCAGGTATCACATGACCGTTGGACGGCGGCCATTTCAGGATGATGCTTCTGATCCTATTGATGAGTTGCTTCGTGTCTTTGGTCTTCCAATCACCTTTGAATACAATGGAGCTCGGTCAACTTGAAATCCTTCAACAGTTTTGGAAACATTTTCACGTTCAAAATTGTCCACCGTGTACTTTTCCCACGATATTTGTTCGCTTGAAAGTATTGTACAATGCGGCGCGCATCCTTCCTGTTTTGACGGCATATTTGAAACAACTGAACATGTTGGAGTAAAAGTGTGTTGGCGACAATTTTCTGAATATTCTTAGGATTCATTTACATATAGAAATATTTCTTTTAAAGCATTAATATTCTCATAGAAAAGTATTGAATTATTCAAATTCCCGTTTTTTAGTGACCACCCGTTAAGATAAAATATACCGATTTTTTGAATTTTCAGTCATTTTCGAAAGTGTCGAAAGTGTTCAAGGTGTTTTAGCTTAGGCTCTTGTCAAAAGTTAGGCTAGAGTCAAAATGGCAAACCAATGATGCAAATTATATGTTCTTCGATTACCAAGAATGTACACTGACCCCACAATCATGGGTCACACACTAATATGGGTCATTTCCATTTGATCAACATGCAAAATGGAGTGACTAATTATTGTTACAAAGTGACCCATATATGTGGGATCTGTGTATGTGCAAAATTTTAGGTAAATCAAAAAATACGAAATTGAAATCTCGAAGAAAAAAAATCATATTTTAACAGAGAATTGCTCCCTTCACAATCTTTACATCTTACTTGTCACCACTTTCTTCTCATTTCTCACTTTCCACTACTCACATGTTACTGCACACATCTCACTACTCGGGCTGCGAAATGGTGAGTTGACATCCGGTTGGTCCTCACAAGTTCCAATCTCACGCTTCCACGAGTCTTCCGATGACAATCGACCGCCAGCTAGGGGTTGTGTACTTAGCTGGTAGTGCAGCCTGGGCACTGTTGTCTATCTGACATCAGCTAGAGTGAGGGGGTGCGACCAAGGAGACCATCGTCCCTAACCCCTAATCCCAAGGCGTTAAGCGACCCGTGCCGAGGGGATGCATGGCTAGGGGGTGAAATAATGAGCTAGGCCTTTAACGGAGCCTGTGGGGTACCTGGGCAACCTCCACAGTAATTGTCCCTTACCGCGTCATGCTGGGCTCTGGCGTGGTGGATCTCTTTTCCCGAGCAACTCGTGGGATCAAAATGGAAAACCAAGTCAATTCTTCTTCAATTAGTGGTAGTAGTGTAGGCGACAACCCCTTCGCAAGAGATTCCTTCCATACTTGAGAGGCTGTCAAATTTACTTCATTAATTGAAAAAAATTTCCTTGACCGATCGCCTTGAGAGCAGCATACTAGACTTGAGCCACAACGTAATCAGCTGGATAGTTAAAAAAGATTAGATAAGATACCTACCCGGGCAGAAGCCATAAACAGAATAACAAAACATGATATGGATTTGATTGATATAAGAGATAAAAGAACAGGCAACAATATCAAAAATTTGCACCGAAATATCATTTAAATATCAAAATATGCTATGTATAAGAACAAACTAATGGCACATGATATTGATCACTTTTTACAAATAGCATAACTTGATCTCCTCATGATATTTTAGTGCAAATTTTTGATATTGTCGTCTGATCTTTTATCTCTTATATCAATCAAGTCCATATCACATTTTGCTATCTTATCAACATTTGATATTATTGAGCTATTTTCGTCTACTCGGGTAGCGTAGCATAAGTAGTATAAGCTGCGTTTGTTCTCTCCAGTGTACGAAACTCTGAAGATTGAATCAATATGTTTACGAGGAATTTACCCAACAGATACTGGGGAAGGATATCTTCGCCATAATCACTATCTTTTTAAATAGCCCCGAGCGATTTTAAAACTCCTGGCGATTATATAGCGACTGTAGATCAGGCTGGATTAGAGTTCTGCGACGACTATTGTATAAGCAATGTGTTCCAATTGACCGCCAAACCGCAGAATTTTTCCAGCCGCAACCCTTTCCTGACAGAACTCAGTTTATTCTTTGAACATGAAGTATGAATTCCGAACGGAGGCCTCGTCGATGTTGGCCAATCATTCACTATCCGAGGCGGAGGACGCTCTTCAAGACAAGAGGATGCGTGAAGATGTTTGTGTTACAGTCTGGGCGGTAGATGTTGAAAACAGCATGAACAGGAACCTTCATGAGGGTCACGTCGGTCATTTAGGTGCAGCACAGCTCATAGTTGGACACGATCAACTGGCAGGAAAATTTAGCGTTGATTAATAAAATAATTAAATAATTAATAAAACAAAAGTAAAATACTTTTAAAACAAAATGAAACTACATAAAATTGAAGCTCAATTATCTTGATACTTCTATATTTCTACGACTAAATACTTCCATTTTTCTTTATCGGATACTTCTATTTTTCTATACCCCATATCTTCATTGCTGTTGATGGCTTCGAATGAAAGTAGATTGGTGCTTGAGATCATTCTAATGCTTGGCAAGTTTTATCCCAGATCCACGTTTGGCAAATAAACAAGAAGTTTGAAGTTACAATAATTTAGTAGTAGTCAGTCGTTAAGTGGTGAATGCTGACCATGTCAATTCACACATTTACTTAGAACAGGTTTAAAAATTCCATCCCATCTAGTAAAGTAGTTCCTGCTGGGCTCATAGAAGGTGAATTGTCAAGACGGACTCCATTCTCATCAAAACACCAAGCAATTTGAACACTTTGTTCTTAGGTCGAACGACTTTCGTGAAGAAGTTATTCCACTTCCAAAGTTCGCACACTGGCACACTTTCATCAACACATGATACAGATAGAAGTTTTAAACTAGGCTAAATCTCACCTACGTGATCTGAACATCTGTTCGTGGATGTAGATTCGTATCTTTTTGCAAGTATGACGCATTTTCGTGTTTGGATACTATTTGCCACATTCCTTTTCATTTTTAATGAACGTAGAACCATACTTTGGAATTCAATGTAAAAGGACAAGCCGAGTTGCGAGTTGGACTTCCAAAATTTATCTTGGATCATCTACAAGTTCAATATTTGATCCGTCGTTCATAGACCCCTCGTGAAAACTTCCATGGTATTCGCTTCATATCGCAACAAACTGATTCATATCAGTTTTTATCTTAATTGAATAATAGAGATTTCGTTTCGCATTACGTTAATTTCTTAAGTGGCCTTTAATTATTTTTCATTTCAAAGCATCATAGTACGATACGTCTGCAACATTAATTTCTCTTTTATTTATGAAGTCCAAAAAAGGCTGCCTTTTAGGCGAATTCTTTCGGGTGAAATTTGCACTCCGGACCGAAAAAAACAGCATCCGGTAAACATTCCCCATCAGTTGCAGTGCCATTCATAACCCAGCACTGTGTACCTGGCCGTTTTTATGCTCGCCACTATGGCAAAACTCTATCTTTTATTACCCCACCGAGCACTGAAAGCATTCGGACCCTTTCTAGAGCTGGCAGATAGTCTTTTCCAGCGATTACGCCGCTCCGTCGTCACGGTCCGTTGCGACAGGAATTCACACCGCAGAACATGAATTCAATTAGCGCGCGCGAGAACATTCATCGTTGGGCTGTACCTACGGAAAATATCCTAAATGTAACCTGGGTTTCGCAGCTAGAGAGAAAAAAAGAAGCAAACGACATCATAAAACCTCCTCATCTCATGCACAGATAGTAGCTGCAGCCATTCTTCTTCTGCAGGTGCGGTGCTTCCGTCATCCTGAAAGCAGGTATTTTTTCCCTTTTCATAATTCCGAAAACAAATGCAATCTTTCCCGTTAGCCTTTTTACGGAGCCACCCAGGACTCAGCGATTCACCGTTCGTTAATGAGTCATAAATTTCATTCCAATTTAACTTTTCTTTCCACGGATGGTGAAAATGTACAAGCAGCTATGTAATGAAGTTTTTCTTATTTCATGGGAAGCTCTCGACCCAAAAAAATATCCACTTCTAGTTAAAAAAAAGTGTTTGTTAACCGTTGAGAGTGAGAATACTTTGTAACTAAAATCATCACGATGTTAATTCTGAGAAGCGAATTCGATCTTCCGTCAGGTGTATTGATAAAAACAAAACATGGCACGATTGGCAAACTGATGATGACGTACAAATTAAGGAAACTTTCGCCCAGTATTAGGAAAACGTATTTTCATTACTTGGGACCTTTCGTATCTTAGCGGTAAAATGCCGCTGCTCCCAAATTCCGGTCTGGTCTAGGAAACTTTCCAAACTTTTCTAGGCGTAAAGTTTTTGCCTCACAAATGCAAAATTAGTATTTTGACATGACAAAAATAGTAATTCGCAGATAATATCACTGCTACAAAGCGGCAATGTCTCAGTGACGGAAGCAATGCTAACAAGGAAAGAATGGAAGAAGATATTCATTATTTTCGACTCAACCAATCTAAAAATAAACTCCTTCCAAAAGTACTACCAAAAATACTTCGGTAAAGTACCTTGTATTAAGGTTAACGTCGGTTGCGTGCATTTCTTGCCACTAATTTAGTGGGCTCATTACCATTTATTCTAACCAGGAACCGAGGTGATTTGTTGGTTTTAGCAGACTGTTGTCTCTCAATGCATGCTGCGAACGCTCAAGAAACGGATGTCAACTTTATTTCTCCGGGCAACGCAAAACTCCTGTAACCTTACCCTTAATATTACTGAACCATCCCGTCAACCACAAACCACCGGGACCCCCCTTCCGGGAGACAATGCAGCAGCGCAAATCCAGAAACAACGACGAGCTTTCGTGACCGACGGTGATTACCCGCCGCCTGCCGTAATCGAGGTAATTTCTCTGTTTATCATCGACGACGTCTGCCAGAGGCAACGGAACGGGTGTTGTTCTTGCACTTGAACGCGTCGGATATGATTCAATTTAAGCGACGACGATTTATTTAGAATTAAAACTGGCTACGGCTTCTGGGAAAATCCGCTCTGAAGAAGGCAAGCGCAGGGCATCACCCAGGTACTGACAGTGGTGAGGATTTTGCGGAAGGAAGGCAATCAGGAAAAGGGCTGGAAATGAGTGGAGCGAACGGCAATTATCATTTCCTAAAATAACAAAATTTTGATTATTTCATAATTAGCGCATTTAATGCTTTATCGCTTAGAACGCAAGAGGGCATGGAAGGCTAAAGTATCGGAAGTTGTAGGTTCATGGAGGTGGTCGGAGCATGCGATATAAATGATACATGGTAATGTGCCGCTTGTATTTTAATGATTGTAGATATTTTGTTTGTTCATCTACGAATATTCATGTATTCGGGGATTGATTTCAGAGATAGATGTGAACGCCGTTAGGGAACGCCTCTGGATGACAAAAGTGTTATAAATAAAAAATCGTATAATTTTCAATATTATTGGTAATTGGTGCTTTATTAGAAATAATAGCCTGCTAGAACAAGACTTTTGATCAGGTCTAGGATCAATGATATTCATAAAGTATTAGACTGATTAAATTGATTGTCGTAATGCTAGTTTGAAGGTTGTCATAGTTGGTTTACGTTTTACTTCAAGCGGCAAATTATTTCAGCAGGATACCCCTCTTATAAGTGGGCTTTTTGAGCTTGAGATTGATTCAAATATGACGTCCACTACTTTTTGAGATTTTTAGACCCCACCTCTGTCACGCTTTTCTGTATAACTTTGTCAGACAGAAGTACCTATAACATGTCGGTTAAAAACTATGTTCATTTGAGGCAATAATGCACCAGTTTTGCTAAAGATAATCGCCTTGGTTTTTAGTGGATTTGGATGCAGATAGTTGAGTTTGGCCCATCGAGTGATGGATCTAAGGTCGTCATTGATAGTTCGCACTAGTTGTTCGATCTCTTCGATGGAGCCGGATTTGTAGATCTGGATGTCATCGGCATACAGATGATAGCTACATTTGAGATGACTGGAAGGCTGTTTATGTACATGCTAAAAAAGGAGTGCATTCAAACATGAGCCTTGTGGCGTGCCATCACTAACTTGTCTGTCAGATGAGGTCGTATTCCCAACACGAACATTTTGATACCGTTGTCCAAAGGTGCACGCCGATTGGGAGAATAAGAATTCTTCATTTGATTTATTGCTGAGTGATTTACGCAATTAAAAGCTACCGAAAAGTCAACTAACACCATAATGGTGCAGTTGTTGTGGTCTAAGTTACTGTAGACGTCATGTGCAACTTTTACTAGAGCACTTGTAGTACTATAACCTCTCCTGTAGCAAGATTGACATTGCGCAAGGAGAGGCGTATTGTGGTTTTCGAGAACCTTATTGCTTGCTACAGTAACCTTTAAGGGGTTTTGTTTCAGCTAGATGGTGGACAACGAAACTGCGCCTGCATCACGGGATGTCGATGATCTGATCACCCTACAAAAGTTATTCTGAATTTGCTGGAGTTTCAGATAATATTTTTAGCCCAATTCTCCCAAACCGGCATACCTTACTCAATGGCTGGAAGGATGATTTGTTTGTGAACAGCTAGCTTATTTTTCCAGGCCAGATTTGCTATTAATCAACGGGTTCAACGAACCCAGTAGTGTCTGTTGTCTGAAAATGTAGGTACTGCTGAGGTGGACGACGGAGGTCCTTCGTAGCTTAGTAGGGAAAGCACCTGTCATGCGAACTGGAGTCGTGGGATCAAACCCCACCGAAGGGGCGGTTACCCTCCAATACCTTTTCCGAACTAAATCTATCACATGTTGTACATATGCATAATCAAGTTTCAGACATAGTAATTAATTTCCACTCCGGGTGGCTTAACACCCGGCATATAGGCAATTAACTTTGAATGTACAGAATGAAGGTACTGTTTAAGGACATATTTGGAGGAGTACCACAAATCACAATGGCAGTCAATATGGCACCGGACCTTCCACGGGTCAACCCCACACCTCCCGCACTCCTCTCCCACCAACATTCGAATGCATCGAATAAAAGTTTAATATTCAAATTACTAACCTGTTCACAGCATATTTATTTACTTCCCGTGATAATGAACATGTTTCTTCAAAGAATCCTACGTGTTTCGGCTCGAATTTTATCATAAATCAACAGTTTCGTGTCAATTTAATACCCGTTCGCGATTCGGTGGGCTTATCACTGCACTTCAGTTCTTCTCAAAGGGCATAGAAAAATCAAGTTTTTTCCCACTTCTCCGCACATGAGCAGCCGGAAAGGTTGATAGAATGCAAATTAAACATCACTTTTTGAAATCAGTCACTCGTTTGAACCGAAAACCTAATATAAACTGCTGTTTTTGCCCGAAAAAATGATTAAAAACTGACCGCGGAGCGAATGCAAACACCGGCAGCGGCAATAGCAAACTAATACATAGGGTGGTTCAATACATGATTTTGCTCCGCCGCGCTCAGTCGATTATGATTCATACTTTGGGTGTCATCCGATGGTTTGGGTTGGTTTGAATAGAGGCTTACCGTGCACAAGTCGTTTCAGGTTTGTATGACAGTTGATATGGCGAGGTTCAATTTTACATTATTTTGATTGTGTCACCCGTCATTGGGCGCTGGCGAGGGGGAGACCATATGACTGGATGAAATATTCAAGACCTTTAATTCCATAGACAATGGACATTGAATGGTGGTTTCAATGGTTGGGAGTCGATTTGAATCGAGGTTGCGAATCTTTAGCAAATTAGGCTTATTTTTGCGTTACATAATCAATGGATCTTTCCTGCGGTGCAGTTTTCGTTAAGTGGAGTCTCCGAAATGTTGCTTTAAGCTATGTGGATTCTCTTTTCGCACGCGTTTGAGGGAAGGCGCTGTAGCCAGCGTAATGAAAAATTTAGTTTCTCATACTAGTTTTCATACAAACTTGAACCGGCTAGTGTTCAATCAGTTTTTGTTCAAATCGGCTTTTGGAGGACACTCGGGGCATGGGACGGAATCGAGTGAGCGTGGTGGAGCTGGGTCGTTTTTTGAATCACCCTACTAATATTCTTTGTTTTTTTATAAATACGACACCAATACTACTACAGTATATGACAGTTTTTATTGTACCAATACTTTCAAAGCTTTGTTTTGGTACTCAACCCACCTTCACCTTAAAGCCAACTCAAAATAGCCAGCAATATTAGACTTTTGTGCCGTTTAAAATAATTCGAAATCCTGAGTTCTCGTGGTGTAGATGCAAACCTTCCAAACAGTGTCGTAATTCTTCAAAACATCCAGACCTTATTGAAACTTTAGAAACTGTTCACAAATAATATAACGCTACAAAGGGAGGGAGGGGCTCAGCGCTTGCTGTGCTGTGTTACAAATAAGTTCTCGCGCTAAGTTTCATAGGGGCGTAACTGTATTGATCGATTTCTCTCAATCGATTTTATATTTCGTTAATAACTCAACTGTTTCAAAAGCTACAACCGTGATTATTGATTCTGGTGCAAGATGCAATCATCCTTTATAACATCAAACCATTAAATCATCGTCAAAAAAGCGCAATTCGGTACAATAATAAAAAGACAACATCGACGAAGAGAAATCGACCTATACAGTTACGCCCCTATGAAACTAAGTGCGAGAGTTGATTCATCTACGCAAAAAGTGTTTAGTGAGGGGATATTCTGCTGTAAACAATGGAGGTGTCTTCTGTGAACAAAGGCAGTGCACCACCGGCTACTGTACCGTTGAAGCTTATAGGGGAAGAGTCCCCAAAACGCCCCCCGAGGCAAAACGCCTTTTGGGTATTCCCTCATATTTACCGTATTTGGCATGGCCGTAACGAAACTAAATCTAAAACTATGTAGGTTGGGCGAAAAAAGTGTCAAAATATCAGATAGGAAGGCTGGAAAAACCGAAATTTTCCACATTTTGACGAGGCATCTAACATTTCTGCGAGGCACAACGCTCTAGGCCTAGGGCAACTAACCTACAATGTACTACGCGTCTCCACGCACTGTTCATACGGTGCGATGTTCCCCTATAGCTGCCAGCAAGAAGGCATTTTGCCTAATGAGTTTTCCGGCAGCGAAACCCCAACACTTTTTATATGTGAATATTAAAAATATGATTGAGATTTTCTACAATTTTTATATGGCATCAGTTAGCTATGTTGTTTACCTGTTGCATGAGTTAAAAATACACTTAAAAATCATTACAGCTAAGACATTAAAGCAGTCTTTGCTTACTTACTTGATACTTGATGGGCTACAGCTCTTCGATGAACCTACGCCGAATGGAGTATCCTTCTCCACTGGACTCGATCCTGGGCCAATCGCTTCCAGTCGCCCTGAACATTGAGCGCCCTCAGGTCCTCTTCAACTGCAAAAAGCCATCGTGTACGCGGCCTTCCACGAAGCCTGCCAGTCTTTGCTTAGCCAGGGCATATTGCCCCTCCTTCTCCTACACCAGGTCTAGGCCAAGGGTTTTGTATGTTTTATGTTACGGGTGGAAATATGTGTTGTCATGTGGGTAATCCAAGATTGGTGACCTTTCTAATCACAAGCTGACTTTTTGGGCAACTTTCTAAAACAAAGAACATTTTTTGTCGAAATTGAAGTATTGATTAATATTTTTCATAATTAGTATTTAATCTTCTGCATGTGTCTTAATGGTTTGGATCAGACTACTCTATTAATTTTTGATTTGCTCAAACATGAAGGTTTTAAGAAGTAAAGAGCGGCTGATTGGGTTTGAAAATGAAAATGAAAATGTTATATTGATTTTTATCCATTGCGAAAAGCTTTTATTCATAAAACCGACGGTGCACCAGGTCATCATGCCATTGTGTGAGATTGTGTGAGCTGACGAAGTGACGACCTGTTTCAGGAGCCTTCTTCAAAGCCCGCTGTAAAGCCACGAACTGCATCTTTAGGAATTGTTCGGGTAGCCACCCGATCACTGAGAACTTCCCAAAACTAAGTAAGTGCAATAACAATCAGCACGATATCTCTAGCCGAAGTCGACTACAGTTGCGCTTGTCCGGAGGCCAGAAGAATCCTTCAACAGAACAAAAGGGCGGAAAGGTCATACACCGTTTTAAGTTATGCAGAAGAATGAAGTCCTCGCAAGGTCCACCAACTCAGCTGACATCCGTAGTACAAACTGTAATGATCGGGAACGATCACCTTAAAAGGAAACGAGACTGTAGAGCTGTTTTCTTCGGAGCCACGATTCATCATAAACCGAAACTTTTTCCTCTACCGTTGCTCGGTTCCCGGGGATAGACAGCAGAGGGATGCTTTATTAAGCGCTAGAAACAGTCAAGCGCAAGGTATCAAGCCGCTGCTTCTCCTACCCGAGCAGGAGAAATTGGCTCAATAATACCTATTTCTGTTATTGATACCATACTCTGTTATGAATTAACTCTGGATAAGAGGTAAAATACCAAAGGAATAATACCAAAAACTAATATGCACAATACTTAAGCCATAACAAACTCAGTTATTAAATTGGATTTCAATACCAAATGCATAACCAATTGTTATTCGTTTGGTATTGAAATACCTAAGCATGGTGTGCCTCAAGTATTCTGCATATAAGTTTTTGGTATTATTTTTTGGTATTTTACCTCTTATGCAAGGCTAAATCATACCAATTTCTGTTATCGAGGACGTCGCTCCTGCTCGGGTAAGGACTCCGTGGGAGGCAATCGTTTCCAGTCTGACGCTATCGAAGCGCTTATTTTTTCCCGATGCACAGCGAGAGACTCAAACCAGCGAAGAGTAACGATTCAAGCAACATCTCACAGCTCATCAACAGTTGGAGCTCTGGACGATAATAGTATCGCAAGCATCTACGGGTTCCCTGATTTTTTTGTTTTTCAAGAGATAAGTCCCACCATTTCAGACCGCTTTTCGGGAAATCCGAAGATACCAACCCGGGTAATAAGTTCCAACAGCTTAATAGGTAAGACGGACAATAGGTAATACAACTTTCAAAAATCTACTGTTTCCTCCTAGAATACATAACTATAAATAACTATAATAAATAACTTAATAAAAATACAAAAATATTGTTATTTCCGAGGAACTCAAAGATTATTTCAACTCCAAATGGGGACCCTATCTCTAGGACGCAACAGCATCATTTGACCTTTCAAGAAATTCCTGTCGACAGCAGCCCTCCGGACACATCCAGGGGTTGAATTCCAACCTGGTTTCTTCCCTTCTGACCAACAAAACGTAACCAGGAGGACAACCGCACCTTATCAGCTTCCATGGATCATTTCCTTACAGGCATTTTTTTAATTGCCCATGGGTTGAAATAGGTTTGAAAGGGAGATACAAATAACCGGCACTCCGTGGTGATAGGGATCATCCGGAATATTCCGGAAGATCCCATTTGACTATTAGCGTTACTATTGAAATTGTGAATGTCTACCTACCTAATGAAACGGTTACCGACATTAAACAAAAGATGGGTGACATCATTAGTAAGATTCTTCCTCCCTTTTTTCTTGAGAGATATGAACGCCCACCACTCGCCCTGTGGTAGTACAAGAGTCTGACCCCCATGATGCGGCTACCAAGTCGATTTTCGAAGACTCATAGCTGCTACAGCCTAACGCTTCAGAGCTTTCGAGTCCCGACGGACTTGCTAGGATCTCAAGCAAACCAGTGAGTCTACTGGTCCGGATGGAATAAGATATCCGAAGCTAAAAAGCCTTCAGCAAAAATAGTATTCTTTGGTCTGGAAAATCAAGTCTCAATAGGACAAGCTTTTCTGATGCGTGACTCTATCACGTCATTTCCATCCTTCAACACAGTATCTTCTCCCACGACACCACCGAGGTCTTCTTGACCTCATGTGTATCAAAGGTCGACTAGAGGTTGGTTAACCGTAGGCTGTTCCATCTACTTATTCTACTACTCGGAGTTTCCATCTACTTATCCCTCATTTGAAATCGGTTGAAGTCTGCTGCAGGTCGAGGATTAACCTAGTCAATACCCAAGACCGCATAGGACAAATAACAGGGTCACTCGATATCGTGTCGACCAAACTTTGATTGACAGCAGATTACTGTACGGACTGGAGCTGACTTCTCTAAGCAAAGCGCTTCCTTTGATGCCAATATAAACAGCTCCATCGCGAGGCGCTTTACAAAAGGGGACACTATGAAAGCTCTTCGAAGATCGGTCGCCGAGCTGCTAAACACCTGCTGAGCACCGCTACACTGACGGTTCCGTAGGACTTCCGCATTCACAAACAATTTAGCGCATTTTCGTGGGAAACCGCAGCTCTAGCGGCAATATACTACCATTCCTTCCGACAAACCAGTCCCACTGCACACCCATAGATCCAGCATTTTTTAAAGCAAAGTACCATTCTGATTGCGAAAACTGTTGCTCCCAGACCGCAGGTGGTTTCCACTTCGACTCCTATATATGGCTGCAATGATAATTATCTAGAAGTGTGGGGTTTGAGTAAGTTACCATCAGCGTGCGATTATACATTAACACCTCAGCGTGTCGATCAGTGCGCAGCAAGCCATGACTCGGCCTCTTCTGGTCAGACCTTCGTGGCGTGCACACGCACCCACGGAGAGCTGCTGTCATAACAGCTCCGGCCATTTGGGGCCACGCCACACATTTTGGCGATCCTGCCAAGTTATTTGTTGGATCCTGACGCTTATTTCAAAAGGTGAGTTGAATTCAATTTATTTATGTGCTAATGTGTTAAAATATTTAATGATAAAAAAAACACAAGGCAATGGGTTTGCATTGCTACAAAGCGCAAAAATAAATTGTGGTTTGGAATATCACAAAGCGTGTCTGGAAGACTGCTGGAAAATTGGTTGTGGTTTGAAAATTCACAAAGCGCGTCTAAAATACCGCTGGAAAATGGATTGTGGCTTGGAAAATCACAAAGCGCGTCTGGAAAATCACAAAGCGCGTCTGGAAAACCGCTGGAAAATGGATTTAGGTTTGGAAAATCATAAAGCGCGTCTGGAATACCGCTGGAAAATGGATTGTGGTTTGGAAAATCACAAAGCGTGTCTGGAAGACCGCTGGAAAATGGATTGTGGTTTGGAAAATCACAAAGCGCGTCTGGAAGACCGCTGGAAAATGGATTGTGGTTTGGAAAATTACAAAGCGCGTCTGGAAGACCGCTGGAAAATGGATTGTGGATTTGATTTTGGTTGGATTTGGACTTGATTAGAATGAAATTGGATTGTATTTGGAATGGATTTGAAACGGATTTGGATTAGATTTTGGTTGGATTTGGATTTAATTTGGAATGGATTTGGATTGGATTTGTATTAGAATTGCATTTGATTGGATTTGGCTTTGGAACGGATTTAGATAGGATTTGGATCGGATTTGGATTAGATTTTAATTGGATTTGGATTGGATTTAGATTAGATTCGGATTGGATGTTAATTAAAATTGGATTGAATTTGGATTGTTTGGATTTCATTGTATTTGAAAAAATCTCAAATTTTATAGTTCTCCATTTACTACATAGATCCAAATCTATTGGCTGTGATAGATTTGTGGGACAAATGTATGAATCAAGATTCATTCATTCGCAGGGTCTCAACTTTTCTGTTCGATGAGATCAAAGCAAGCGTTTTTCAATCCCAGGGTGAACGACTGAATCTGTTTTCGTTGATTATTCTGTGCTCCTGAGATTGAGTGAGCATTGCGATCCCTAGTAAGGCCAACATTTGAAAAGGGTGATGAAAATAAAATTTTCAAATAATCGAGGATGAACAACACTCTCAAGCGATCACATATCCAAATTATCAGTTGATAAAAACTCGTTAGAGAGTAAGTATTGTTCGATAATTGTATCTCGATTCGAAGCATTGGTACCTAAGTGCTACCTTTTTGTACTTATTTTCCTACATAACACATTGGAAAGAATAACTGCTTACGTCGCCTGAATATCCTGAATCCGCCAACTTTATTCAGTTAGAATAGAAAGTTACAAAATCCTACAAAGTGATAACAATGCTCAGTGTTGCTATACGTAATAAGGTGTGAATTTCCTTACGTTTAGTATTCTACTACTCCTTAACAAATCGACGTATTGAGCATTCTTAATTTACGGGCACAGTTCAGCTGTTGTTCAAATTTTACTGGGTAAATTATCTAATTTATAATGGAGTTCAAATTTGTTCTCACCAACTCGCTGCCGTAAGAGCGAAACAGTTCAGTTTTCTGCTCAGTTGAACGGTAATTTATAGGTTTTATTTCTGGTGTGGTTGGTAGAAAGTTGAGTTATTGACTGGCCTAAATAATTAATTTGTTTTACAATACCTTGGCGTTATTGTAGTTCAATAGGCATGTAAGCCAAGAAACACATGTTAAATAACTAATTCAGTAGACTTCAAGAAATTTTAGTGGATAAATAAATTACAATTTTGGGGCAGTAAAACAGTTGCTTCGGCTATTATTAGGTATACACATTCAGCTTTCAATTTTTGCCTATCATCAGTCATGGCGGATCTGTGACAGCGTTGACGGACGATGTCATCTCTCGATAGCACGGTTTTGGGTAGACAAACACAATGCCAAAAATCCGATTGAACTTCATTGTTGACATTAAATTGGCATTAGTTAGGTTTACATCTGAATGATAATCGATTCCAAAATTTGAAAAGTTATCGCCGATAACAAATCGTCTACTTTTCACACCTGAAAAGTTATCAAATGTCAATTCCAATAATTATCGTATGAGAATGATTCAATCCCTGATCACAACCCTGGCTGATAGAGTACCGCTACAACCGACGCAAACTGGAACAGAGACTAAGCAATAAATCAGTCTTAGAGCTCGGTTTTTCATTACAGAAAAGCCCATCGTAAAAGCTGGGCTGTCAACGGCGTTTGGTGGTCAGGTCATCCTATGGAGGAAGTCAGAGTTGACGCGATGCAACGCGACGCGACAAAAAAGTTTAACAGTTTAATGATAACAATTATAATAATTATTATTCCTTCAAGTGAGTTGCGTCGGACTTTGCGTTCACTCCGGCAGACACCTAGGAATCAGCAAAAACGAGCCTAAGAAAGCTTACTAGAACTGGCATCAATAGACGTAAGCGAGAAGCTGTCGTCAAACGCCCCCAAGCTTTCGAGAGAAAACGCGTGTAGCTTAGCACAAATGAACTGCATCAGCTAAAAGCTCTCTAAGTTGCAATAACTTGACGTCTATACTGACTTAAGGATTCCAGACAGCCTTGCGAACAATGGCGCAGAATTCAGAGATGGCGAGATCGATCCATTGACTTTGCGACACAAGATGGCAAAGACGCAAAGGCAGGCATAGAAAGCTTTCAATTAATAACTATGAAATGCTAATAGATTGTCAAGTTGATTCGCAGGCCAAGTTTCAGTTAGAATGTAGTGCTATGGGAGAAGAAGCTTGCGATGCACTTACGAGATTGACTGATTCGCCGGAACGGATTGCTGAACACTTGAGTCGGTTTTCATAAGGATATAAGCCGCGTAAATTAAGACAACGTAAAAAAAACTGCGTATATCCCAAAATATGTCTGATTAAATCCCGAAAATCGAGTGAAATAAAATCGCATAAAAAACGATTAATGTATAAAAAAAACGCGTGAAAAAACGACTTTAGTGTACATCGGGTATGAAGCCGAAGCGTTGACTCTTCCTTGATCGAATGGTCCAAGAAAATTGAAAATCCATCGGAAACGGCTAATGACGTTTTTTGAGTTTTTGCAATCGTTAAGTCAGAAGTAGCTCTACGGTAAAAAAAATTGCATTCTATGCCAGAGGTTTTTTTTTGCCTTTTTTTTAATGAGAGAAGAAGGGAAATGTGGGGTTTGAGTAAGTTACCATCAGCGTGCGATTATACATTAACACCTCAGCGTGTCGATCAGTGCGCAGCAAGCCATGACTCGGCCTCTTCTGGTCAGACCTTCGTGGCGTGCACACGCACCCACGGAGAGCTGCTGTCATAACAATTCGCTCCGGCCATTTGGGGCCACGCCACACAAGAAGCTCGACATTAGCTGGTACGTTGCAACGTAGCGTCATGACCATAGGCTCTTCCCTGAAACAGGACTTATTTAACCGCCCAAGTTTGAAACTGAGGATGAAGAATTTAACTTCCTGCAAGTTGGTTTGATTGGAGGCGTTGGGATAATCAAAGCTTTGTACTGCAGGGAAGGAAAATGTTCCCATTCGGTGAAAAAGCGGATCTCGCTTGTAGATCTCGATGAACTGCTGTGACTTGGAGCAGTCGCAATCATTCCTTTCATACTTGACACCAAGTCATCGTTTTTTTTTTTTTTTTGAGTGGCAGTGATCCTACTCAACAAGGATGTGATGATGATGATGATGATGATCTGAATCTTGATCCTGATGATCTACCACTTTCACCCGTTTGATTGGGGAAACCTTTGAGCGGCTCGAGGTTTATCGCTCTAGACTCATCCATGACGACCTCCGGGTGTTTTCCGGCAGGCTGCGGATGTTTATGGAAGTTTATGCTTCACAGACAGTTAGTGTGGCACAAACAGTCTTCATACCTATTCCACAGAGCTGGAGGAACCGATGAATTTGTTTTGGAGCACTTCCTTGTAAGAAAGCGGGAGGAACTTTCACTTTTTTCGGATCTTGCTGTACCGACAGAATGAGACACTTATTACTCGCCAGAAGCTATGTACTCATATCACATATGTTGTACTTCGTTGAAGTGAGCATCGTTACGCCCGGCGTTTACTTCCTCCGCCCTCCTGCCACCCGTCATCATTGTATGTGCTGGCCATTCCCGCCCATCGACCACCTCGTGGGATCCGACGCTCGATTACCGGTGCCCGAATTACCGGCGCTCGGTTACCGGCGGTGATCTCCGACACAATAACGCTGGACTCGACGACATAAACCATCGCGCAATTGCCGACCGGCACCCCGCATCATCCGCAACCCGCTACATTTCTACGTGTTCCATCGTGGTACCAGTACCGGTCCCGGCCTTCCCACTGTACCGTACCGCCCGCACCGGTCATCGTTGAGCTTTCGTCTTCGTGTCAACCATCCTTAACGTCCCACCAACGTCGGGTAATTTGTCGCCCTGCTACCGGCTGAGAGCTCCGACGCTAGTCCCAGTATCCCCGTCAAGACAAGTCGTCGTGCCAACCTTCCGCATCAGCTGCAACGCGGCGCCTGGCGCCTCACTACGTGCTTCATCGTGAGGCTACTGCTGGAATCGGTCGCCCCACTGTACTCAATCGCCCGCCCTGATCGGTCAATAAACCAGAAAGGTAAAGTTCAATTAAATTTGATTGTTCTAGGATTTCCACTCTTCGAAAACTCCCCACGCTCACACACCCTGGGACCCGGGATAAAGAGGCCTTTCGCGCTCACCCCGGAAGCTGCCGTTGGTCAGACCAGCAGCTTGGGGTCTAGGCGAGTCCTTCCGGGACCGCGAGGATTCCCGGGGTCATAACGTTTCATTTCCGCCCACCGTGAACGTAACCTATCGAGGTTCTTAGGAGGGAAAAATATCTTCGGATATTTTTCCTCAATTAGCGTTGGGGGAGTTTCCGAGATTAGAATATCTCAAATCCACTCTGGTCACATTAGGTGTCAAAACAATATGTTTTGATTTGCCCGCTGGTGAAGCTCTGGTACTAGTATCGATTTGGGGAGAGCACATCGCGAATAATTACAATTAGTCACTTCCAAGGGTTAGGTTCTTTCCAATCTGGAAGCAAAAGCTTGAGACCTTTAGGTGTTTGAATAACAGACGAACCTGAACAACATAACGATTAAAGGTCGGATGTTTGGGATTATTCTCGTAGGGTAAATGCCCTAAATACCTTCCACGACTCTTTATTCTTCCCCGTTTCGAACCATGCCACCTCGCGTGTCCGTGTCCGGACCGGACTTTAATGTGCTTTATCGCGGAATGCGGGTAGACCATCTGTCACCCGGGGAGCTTGATTACGAGCTCCTGCTTCGTAATGTCGTCATCGCGGACGACGAATCGCGGTGTAAGCGACGCAGGAGACTGAAGCAAATATTGAAAGATGAAAGAGAAGGTCACGAATTTATTATTCATTATGATCAGGATCCGGAGATCGACTTGGATGCGTGTAGTTATTTTTTTAGGGAACTCGAACAAAACTTGCTAGAACCAGCAATATGCAAATTAAGAACACGTACAGGGCTCGGCTACTGCATTTAGGTCATCGACTCGCCGTGATAAAGAATCACGCAATCGGAGAGCTAAAAGTGAAGGCCGGCGAAGCTTTCAGAAGCGTGTTGAACCTTTTTTCGGAACACTTCTGGTCAGACGATGCTTGTTGTGCCGAATCTGAACTGGAAGCCGATAGTGAGGACGAACTTCTTGATGAAGCTGCTGGAGAAATGGAACCACCTCCAACCCCGGCTCCCAGATAGAGACGGTCATTAGGCGTAATTCCAAAACAAACTCAATATGTAACAGTGGAGCAAATCAAGCAATGACGGATATCGGAAGCTTGTTTAAGGCTCTATCAACCCAAATCAGTGGAATAAGAGAAGATATGAAGAGACCTCCTCCAGGCACACAAGCCCCAAAGCTCAATAGCACAAATCCTTTCCTGGAGCCTCAGGAAGCGCCAAGAGTAATTCCTGCTGCTCCGCGAGTAAATTGGGCCGATTTTGAAAGTGGTACAAGGCCTATGACAGGTCCGACCATTCGCAAGCAAAGTACTGCTTTTCCGGAGTCCACCTTGGTAGGTGCCGAAGCACTGAACAGCTCTTTCCAACAAAGATTAGATGATTTGTCATTTACATCTTCGATTGTCGGAAATGCACCTGGTCAAATTAGTGCACCTCCCAGGCCTCCAACAGTTCAATTCCTACCACAGCCCTATCCGGTAGCTCCACAACAAAGGGGCACCCCTGTTTCCCAGTGGAAAATAAGAAAATACACGGGAAACGATCAGGGTCTCGGTTTGAATGACTTTCTGTCCCATATTCAACAGTTGGCCATATCCGAACGTGCGTCGTCTGATGATTTGTTTGATTCGGCCATTCACTTGTTCGATGGCGCGGCATTGAGCTGGTATACAGCGTGCCGAAATCGAAACTCACTTCTGGGTTGGGAACACCTCGTTCATGAGCTCAAAAATGAGTTCCGTCACCCAGACCTAGACTCTGTTCTCCGTACAAAAGTCTACCAAACGCGGCAACAAAAGGGCGAATCGTTCCAGCAATTTTATTTGCAGGTCGAAAGACTCTTCCAAGCCATGAATCAAAGAATGTCGGAGAAGGAGATAGTCGAGGTCCTCAAAACAAATATGCGGTACGATTGCCGGAAAGCCTTAGTAGGCAGAAACGTTCGAACCCTGAAAGAATTATTAAACATAGGCAAAGAGTTGGATGCAACCGACTTCTCAGCTTTCTCGAGCGTATTTGGGAGCAACAAACGGGAGACCTGTAATATACCCAGGGGGAAATGGACCTTCCAACACCAGGACTTTCTACTCTAGTAGCAGAACCCCAGATTTGGGGAACACCTCCAGACAATTCTCAAAAGTAGGCAAATCCAACGCCAATGGATCAAAGGGACAGCCAGCAAAAGGTTCAAATACGAAAATCGATTCAAAACTCCTTGAAAAGGAAATGAAAACCGGGGCCACACCAAAAGAACCATTGGCAGGGTCGAGTACCCCTAGTGCTCTTTTGAAGATGGTTGCCAATTATTCCCTCCAGAAGAAGGAGAATGCTTTAATTGAGGTGAAGAACATGATCTCGCGGATTATCCGATACCGCGCAGCGTGTTCTGCAATGCGTATGCCTTCAAAGGGTTCACCAAAATGAACTACTCATATTGTTTAAAAACCAGTTGAAGAAGTCCTAAAGCCGCAAGAATTTCCAAATGCGCAGAATGAAGCCGAATTTCTCAACTGGTTAACTGAGCTAAGTAGTTTTACGAAATTAATACAGATAGACCAGAAGAGGAAACGTCTTCATCTCAAATTCATAAAATCACTCTTAACAACTTTCTTGACAATCGCCCCCACGTCAAGATCAATATCTTCGATGTCGAGGTCACTGCCCTACTAGACTGTGGAAGCCATTTAACTTTCATAAATCAAACTCTGTTCGACAAATTCCGTCGGATAAAAATTCGAGAGCCAACAAATCCAGTTGAGCTACAAACGGCAGATGGATCTCCGTTAGAAATTCTCGGCGAAGTACTCATGCCTTACACCTTCAAAGGAAAAACCAGGTTACTCTCTACTCTGGTAGCTCCGGAGCTGACTAAAGAATGCATATGCGGTATGGACTTCTGGCGATTCTTCGGAATCTATCCAGCCATAGCCTTCATAAACTATTGTTCGCCGGACTCAACGCCGATCCCCGAAACACCCAAAGTAGTTCTGACTTCGGCTCAACAAGAAGTTTTAGAGCAAACTAAACAACTATTCAAAGTTGCCCAAGGGAATCGTTGGACACAACCCAGCTTTGTTAACACACAATCACTCTGGAGGAGGAAGTCAAGAATTCCAAGCCCGTCAGGTTGTATCCTTATCCAATTTCACCAAAAATTTAAGAGTTTTCATTCTCGGAGTTGGAAAGGTTGCTCGACCGAGGGATCATCGAAGAGTCAAACTCCGACTGGTCACTAAACATCGTTCCCATTCGTAAACCTTCGGGAGCAATACGTTTGTGCCTAGACGCTCGTAAGCTTAACGAGCGAACCGTACGTGACGCTTATCCCCTTCCGCACCCTGGACGAATACTGAGTAGATTGCCCCGAGCGCGTTATCTTTCGACCATTGATCTCTCGGAAGCATTTTTACAAATTCCGCTCGCAAAGCAATCACGGAAATATTGTTCATTCAGTGTGCAAGGGAAGGGGATGTTCCAGTTCACCCGCCTTCCATTCGGTTTAGTCAACAGTCCAGCAACACTGGCAAGGTTGATGAACCGAGTTTTAGGCCAGGGTGCACTGGAACCGTATGTCTTTGTCTACTTAGATGACATCATCATAGTGACAGAGACATACGAAGATCACATACGGTTGCTCGGGGAGGTTGCGAGACGTCTTCGGGAGGCGAATCTGTCCATTAAGTTGGAAAAATGTCATTTCTGTCTCGCGGAGATCCCTTTTCTTGGCTATATCCTATCTTCTCAAGGGTTACAAGTTAATCCTGAAAAGATAAGACCGATAGTCGAATACGAACGGCCAACGTCCATTACGAAACTTCGTCGGTTTCTAGGTATGTCCAATTATTATCGGCGATTTATCGCCGACTATAGTCGGACAACCTCCGCCCTTTCAGAACTTCTTAAAACGAAGTCTAAAAACCTGAAATGGACGCCCGAAGCCGAGGAGGCCTTTCAACAAATAAAAGAAAAGCTTATTACAGCTCCGATTTTAACCAGTCCGAATTTTGAACAAGAATTCGTGGTCCACACTGACGCCAGTGATCATGCCATAGCTGGTGTCCTTACACAAAAAGTCGATGGACAAGAGCGAGTGGTTGAATACTACTCCAAAAAGCTTACCACACCCGAAAGATCATATCATGCTACGGAGAAGGAGGGTTTGGCGGCTCTCCTCTCTATAGAGCACTTCCGTGGTTATCTGGAGGGAAGTCATTTTGTGCTGGTGACAGATTCTTCGGCGTTGACGTTCATCATGCGTTCGAAGTGGAGAACGTCATCACGTCTCAGTCGATGGAGCCTGTCGCTCCAAATGTACGACATGACCATCATACATCGTCGGGGCAGGGACAATATTGTCCCCGATGCACTGTCGCGAAGCGTGATGGTCATATCGAAGAACTCCGACAGTGATGGGTATAATTCGCTCGTCAAACAAGTTGAAGAGTCACCAGAAGAATACCCGGATTTTCGCCTTGAAAATGAACAGCTTCTTAAATACGTTTTGAACGACGATCTTACCGATCATCGTTTTGATTGGAAGGTTGTGCCTAGTCCGGAATCCCGAAAGGCAATAATCAAAGCAAACCACGACGATTTTATGCACATTGGAGTGGATAAAGCGATAGGAAAGATTCGCCAACAGTTTTACTGGCCGTGTATGTTTCGAGATGTTCGAGAATACATTCGAAAATGCTCGGAATGTAAACAGATAAAACCTCCCAACTCAGCCACCACCCCTCTCATGGGTGATATGCGTCCAGCTTCACGCCCCTGGCAAATTATTGCCCTTTATTATATCGGATCCCTACCACGCACCACTACAGGGAAGCAATACATATTGGTGACGTTAGATCTTTTTAGTAAATGGGTCCAGTTGCACGCTTTTCCCAAAATATCTTCCAAAACGCTTTGCTCAGTTCTAGTCGATCAATGGTTTTTAAGGAATTCGGGATCAACACATCGATTCGTTCATATGCTCGAGACAATCAGAGAACCTGGGACTCTCGATTGTCAGAGATAGAGGTCGTTATAAATTCCACCATTCATTCATCCACCGGATTCAGCCCCTCAAGAATTGTGAAAGGAGAAGAGATCATGCTTAAAGGGACAGATCACTCTCGCTTTGAAAAAGAGGGAGAATCATCCATCAAAGAGAGGGTGTTTCGAATAAAGGATCAAAACCCCCGACTGTTTACACTTGTGCAGAAAAATTTGCAAAAAGCACATGAGGCCTCGACAAAAACCTACAATTTACGCACCAGAAAACCTGCTAAACCATTTGAAGTTGGTGATGCAGTATATAAAAGGAATACAAAACTGTCTAATGCTAACGAGTATTATAATTCGAAGCTGGGTGCCCAGTATGTACCTTGCACAGTAATAAAGAGACACGGGTCATCGTCCTATGAGCTGGCTGATAGCCACGGCCGCAACATTGGTGTGTGGCCGGCCAGTCTGTTGAAATCCGCCTAACCATTGCTATTGTTAACGAGCATGCTGACGACGACGCTGAACCGTATCAGGTAGCTTAGTCAGGGCTCTGGGAAAAATAGAATAATAAATTGTGAATAATAAATCCACGACCAGCCATTAGTTTATTTCCAAATTGCAAAGCTACCTTTTGTCCTGTAACCCTTTGCCTAAGGCAATCGCTTTCGCGAGGCGATCCGTGTAGGATATTTCGGGTAATTAGGAGAGCTGTAGAAGCAGTTAGAACGTTATTTCCGTCTTTAAGAGGAGACGTCCTCAATAAGAGGGAATGAGCAAAAATACGCGCGCGCGGTTTAAGTTCCATCATGAACGACGACTAATCTCAAACTAATGTCTGGACATGTAATTTCCGACCTCCAGATAAGCATATCGGAGAAACTCTCCCAACCGAGGTTGTTAATATACCTAATCGTAAATTATACATAAGAAATACACCGGTATATGTATATTGAGGTACTAGAATAAACAATTAAATTGTCTAGTGTGTGCCCATAGCACAAAAGCGTAATTGTTATGTCCTATTGTTTCATTATGTACTAATGTTCAATGTGTAGGGATCATCAGAAAGTTGATCTCTCCAAGATAGATTCTCGAGCTAGTAGCGTTCGGTCTTTCGCGAATATCGTTTCTGTCCCGCGAGACAGTCGGTGGCGGATACGAAATTTGAACCCCGGCTCGTATACGAGGGGATAGAGGGAATGTGGAAGTGTAATCCGCGATAGATGGGTCGATCCACCTTAGAATGTCACAAGAGGTTGTGATATGAGAAGATTGAGCCAACCCAAAGGAATGTTTTGACCTTCGAACTCTGAAATTCGCGATGGGTTCCCATTCAAACTTGATCTAGTTATTATGGTTTTTACTAGTGGTGAGGCATGTAGTTTTTGTTGTTTTGGTATCTAATGATTAGTTTTTTCGGTTTGATTGTTGTGTTTTTCTTGTTAAAAAAAAAAATGTGTAAATTCCCATTTCTTCCCTGACCAGAGGGGGATTGTTACCGAACGGTAACATTTACTTATTATTTGTATAGAGTGGAAAGATAGGGAAAAATGATGTGAAGTTAGATTCAACCGCCAATTTAAATTGGGCGGGCGATGAATATGTGGATGAACCAGATGATGTGGTCTTGTTGGTTGCCAAATTTGGCTACCAAAGTGAGCAACAATATGCAGCTATAGAGGCCAGTGTTGGGAAATGTACATTAAAACACTTTGATTATGCGAATGTTTATGTTTTTTTCAGTCAAATTTCATGCACCAAACAAGCCGAAACAGTTTGCCAAAAAAAATGTACGCGACATCGTGACATTTATTTTTCCGATGAAGCAAACTGTTTGTTTGCTGCTACGTTAGAGTCGTGCCGGCGCGCGGTCAGCATTTGCATGAGATTTTTTGTTTCGGCTCGTGCGCAGCGCAAACAGCACAGAATCGAGTTTAATTACCTGTGGCGCAAAGCCTAGAAGGAGTGCTATCCGTAGGTACTGATTTATTCGTTCTTGTCTCTAAATCAAGCAAGTAGTAATGAAATGAATACTTCCCACCAAAAACGGTTACACGTTGTGAAATTATTGTACGAAAACATTAATTGTGGGGAGAAAAAATGGTAAAAGCATGTGCTGTCTGTCGTCTGCTTGGCGTGGCTGCTGCTGTGGCTGCCGTGGTTTTGTTTTTATTTTTTTGCATGGAAGAATGAATGGTAAAAAAAAATGTCAACCATTCCCGTCCCTGATAGAGGCGGAAAAATGGGCCGTTAGCCTGCACTGGAAAGCCGATGGGGTAGAAGGAGAAACAAAAAAAAGGGAGGCCATTCGAGACACGTTCGTCATTCGAGGAAGAAGTGCTCCGTTTTCCCAAGAATTCGCTAGTCCGCGTGTGAAATCCGGTTTCGGACCGGGAGTGGAGATTTTTTGAAAGTTATTAGCCAGCACCGTCCCACTACTAGCCGCCGGGGAATTCCGGAATAAGTTTATTACTTATCCACCAAGGTATCCGACCGCCATCTTGTCCGTGGTGTTTGGTGACGCAGCCCAGCGAATACTCAACGCTGCTCGCCGTGTTGGCCCTTCGTGCCACCTGATTCCCATCACCGGCCTCCGTGCATTATTATCTCGGCAAAGCAAACTCCATCTCGTAGACCGCCCTCCTGCCACCCGTCATCATTGTATGTGCTGGCCATTCCCGCCCATCGACCACCTCGTGGGATCCGACGCTCGATTACCGGTGCCCGAATTACCGGCGCTCGGTTACCGGCGGTGATCTCCGACACAATAACGCTGGACTCGACGACATAAATCATCGCGCAATTACCGACCGGCACCCCGCATCATCCGCAACACGCTACATTTCTACGTGTTCCATCGGGGTACCAGTACCGGTCCCGGCCTTCCCACTGTATCGTACCGCCCGCACCGGTCATCGTTGAGCTTTCGTCTTCGTGTCAACCATCCTTAACGTCCCACCAACGTCGGGTAATTTGTCGCCCTGCTACCGGCTGAGAGCTCCGACGCTAGTCCCAGTATCCCCGTCAAGACAAGTCGTCGTGCCAACCTTCCGCATCAGCTGCAACGCGGCGCCTGGCGCCTCACTACGTGCTTCATCGTGAGGCTACTGCTGGAATCGGTCGCCCCACTGTACTCAATCGCCCGCCCCGATCGGTCAATAAACCAGAAAGGTAAAGTTCAATTAAATTTGATTGTTCTAGGATTTCCACTCTTCGAAAACTCCCCACGCTCACACACCCTGGGACCCGGGATAAAAGAGGCCTTTCGCGCCCACCCCGGAAGCTGCCGTTGGTCAGACCAGCAGCTTGGGGTCTAGGCGAGTCCCCTTCCGGGACAGCGAGGAATCCCGGGGTCATAACGTTTCAATTAACACCTCAGCGTATCGATCAGTGCGCAGCAAGCCATGACTCGGCCTCTTCTGGTCAGAACTTCGTGGCGTGTACACGCACCCACGTAGAGCTGCTGTCATAACAATTCGTTCCGGCCATTTGGGGCCACGTCACACAAGAAGCTCGACATTAGCTGGTACGTTGCAACGTAGCGTCATGACCATAGGCTCTTCCCTGAAACAGGACTTATTTAACCGCCCAAGTTTGAAACTGAGGATGAAGAATTTAACTTCCTGCAAGTTGGTTTGATTGGAGGCGTTGGGATAATCAAAGCTTTGTACTGCAGGGAAGGAAAATGTTCCCCATTCGGTGAAAAAGCGGATCTCGCTTGTAGATCTCGATGAACTGCTGTGACTTGGAGCAGTCGCAATCATTTCTTTCATACTTGACACCAAGTCATCGTTTTTTTTTTTTTTTGAGTGGCAGTGATCCTACTCAACAAGGATGTGATGATGATGATGATGATGATCTGAATCTTGATCCTGATGATCTACCACTTTCACCCGTTTGATTGGGGAAACCTTTGAGCGGCTCGAGGTTTATCGCTCTAGACTCATCCATGACGACCTCCGGGTGTTTTCCGGCAGGCTGCGGATGTTTATGGAAGTTTATGCTTCACAGACAGTTAGTGTGGCACAAACAGTCTTCATACCTATTCCACAGAGCTGGAGGAACCGATGAATTTGTTTTGGAGCACTTCCTTGTAAGAAAGCGGGAGGAACTTTCACTTTTTTCGGATCTTGCTGTACCGACAGAATGAGACACTTATTACTCGCCAGAAGCTATGTACTCATATCACATATGTTGTACTTCGTTGAAGTGAGCATCGTTACGCCCGGCGTTTACTTCCTCTGTTTTTTTCTGAAGACTAGGGTAAATCACTACTTGGGCCTATGGACCCGGTTCCCGGCTCACTACACAGAAAACTAATGATTTATACTGTTTGGAAGCCGCAGGTTTATGATTGATAATTTTTAAAAAGTCTCCCATTTATTTTTCACAATATTCAATATCTTTCGATCATTTGTTTTACTTCTAATTGATCCAATTGTAGAAAATAAAATGTAGATTTCAAAATCTCGCTCTCCGATGCCACACCACTGAGCCGGAGTGATTCTTCCACTTTTACAAAACGGTATCATCAAATAAACACCTACCTGAAAATCGTCCTAGTGCTCGTTACAATCATTGCTTCAAGCTTTTAATCACCACACCATGATGCTTCACACACGCACTTCAATCTAATCACTAGAACGTATCACTAGAACTTATATAAATATAATTAGAATACATTTAAAAATGTATTCTCAAACCGAACAAAAAATCACCTCGGCCCAAAAACTTCTAGCCGCACCGTGCTGCCAAAAGGCCAGGAGAATGAAAATGATCCTTCATCGTTGATAGGAAAACTGTTTAATACGTTGACGCTATCATGTTATTTATAATTTTCTCGATTTCAAAAGGTGAAAAAAATATTGTTTTTAAGTATTTAGAAAAAATTTGGATGAGTAAATATATCTTCTCAACCAAATAAAAATGATTATGAATGATACCATCTGGCATCTTGTTGTCGTGGAACGTGCATATTTTTGTTTACGTCGCATTTTCTACCGTCCCGAGAGAGAATGAGAGAGAAATGTTGATAGATTGAGTGAAATTTTGCTTAGGCCGGGAACTGGTTTTATGATATGCCGAATGGAAATCGCTATGACTGAAATGAGTGCTGCACCTCGTTAATTTAAATCAAATAAAAGCTTTTTTGAACGATATTTAGCACGAATCGCTATTTTTTAAGCAGAAGTGAACCCCAATGTAGTATTATACAGCCCACAAAGTTCAGGAAAAGTTGCTTCCTGTCATAAATATCAATTGAATAATGCAGTCGTACGCATGTTAGGCCGGGAATGGGGTAAGAAACCCTATTTATTCTTGCGACTTATCGGCTACGGCTCATTTTGTTGGATTGTAACAACATTGGGCTTTTAAAACGTGAGTGTACTGAAAATCACTCTTTGCCTCCACGGAACAAATGGAAACTTATCCGTGCTGCGAGGCGGAAATGTCTCTGTGGGGGATGTAATGCTCATGCCCAAGAAGAAGAAGCAGTAACCAGAAGATGCGATCACAAGATTTTGGGAAGGGCCGTCAAAGCCTGAAGTGTTAGCTTCTGTTCTTTATCTTTTGTTTATAAGTCGTGCTGGAAGACTAGAATCTGGACCGTTGTTGTGTTCCAAATCGAAAGAACACTAGGGGAGACTGGGTAGACTTGATCCCCTTTTCTGATTTCCGATGTATCATAACCAAAAATAAATAAACATACGCGATTTCCATACAGGCTCTCTAAGAAATATAGTAGGGGTATACACTTAACGGCGTAGGTCGCTGCGTATCTGATTATAGAAATGTTTCACACTCAATCACAAGGGACATATTTCAAATCGCCTATGAAACATTTCCATAAACAGATACACAGCAACCTACGCCGTTAAGTGAATCCCCCTAGTATTTATCTTTACTGATGTATGACAGTCCTTAAATTATTGTTGTTATTGATACACAATCGATTTTTTGGAGTGCTGTCAAAAATCGACTTTGAAAATATTCGGGGGAAATTGATCCCTCTCCAAGAACTTGGTTTGATAAAATTAGAAAGGTGCCATCAGATTTTTTAAATATTTTTCCTTCAAAATACGCGCAATTTTCGAATTGCTGTGCGTATACATGAACGATTTTTGTTATTCAATTCGACAGCACATGCAATTTAAAAATTTGGGGAGACTTGATCCCCTTTCTATGATATCTACGCAATAAATAATTTTTCCTGCCAACCCTTCATCAAATCTGTTAAATCTACAGAAAATTAGAAGCCTGAGAACAGATTTATATTTTTTTGAATTTTTTCGCCAAATTTTTGTATGGGTGACTAATGGGGGATCAAATGTCCCCATATTGAGGCAATAACTTCAAATCCAAATATCCTAAAATATTGATGGAATGTTGACATTTTCATTAGTACAAATCATTAAGCACATTTTTGGCTTTGTGCTGTGAAAAAACGAAAGCATTTGGTCATTGTTATGAAAAGTTGTTAAAATTTTGCGTGGCCAATAAAAAAATCTTTAGGAAAGTCAAAACATACAAACCACCCTGCAGAATAAATAAGGTTGTCAATCCAAAAAATAACTCACCACATAAAGGTCATTTGTCTAGAGGATCTATACTAAAAAATACGCTAGAACAAAACTACTTTAGTTCTCGATAAAACATGGGGTGATCAAGTCTCCCCGGGGATCAAGTCTACCCACCTTCCCCTACTAAAAACCAATCAGCTGATAACGATACGCATATTTATTATTTGGCTAATACTCAATGAGTTTTAGCGATCGGTGTGCATCATTTGGAGAATCATCAATGGTCATGGTCATGTATGGTTTGTACACATTACACGGAGAAAGCTTGCCAATATGTTGAGCCGCAAGACTTTTCTACTAACATGCCGAAGAAAAAGTGTATTTCCATCACACATAACTAAAGCTGTGAAATGCACTCATGAACTACTAGCAGAAAATGGTCCTTACATAAATAAATTGGATTGAATCATGGCCAAATTCAAAAAATCCATCCTGAATTTGGAAATAAAACAAACGTTCCACAAGATCGATATCCTTCACCGCAGCATACAGGATATTGTGCCAAAGATGTGTCAACATTCCAGTCAAGCAATCGTCGATCGGTTCATTGATAAGCAGGACATAGCTTAGATTTATAGCAAAACATCTATATGCGAAGAACAAATCAACCTCCATCAAGCTTCGAAGAATCATCGATGAACCAACGAAACAACGAAATAGGATTGTGTTCAATGAAAATGCCGTTTATAATGCAACCACAGTCAGTGTGCCGAATGAAACGTTGCATTTACTGAGTCTTGGCCCCAAATTCGCATTACCACCGGCGGACCTCAACCAGGTCCCAATATATCATGTTATGGCAGATTTAGAAGGCATTTTGAAGACTGACAGCAACAAAGATGTTCAGAACCGGAACAGATTTCGAGTCGTTAACGCGATAACAAACTACATACATGGGTTTTACAACATTATAAAACCACATGACCCAATAGTTCGTTTTTGCAAATCGGCTAAGAAAACTACAACTCGCTTCCTGAATCGAAACCCGGAAGTTTATATCCTGTCAGCAGACAAAGGCAACCGTACCGTAATCATGTACAAATCAGACTACATTCAAAAAATGAAAGCGCTGATTGACGATGAAGAGACGTACAGAAAGACCAACAGAGATCCAACAACAGGCTACCAGAGCAAAAACAACAATTTCATAAAAAGACTCAAGGATCTGAAACTCATCGATTACAGGACAGCAAGAACACTCACAAGATACGACTCCGTTTGTCCAAGGATATACGGACAACCCAAGGCCCACAAACACAACTTGCCACTTCGTCCAGTGATACCAAATATTACAGCTCCAACATACATGTTAGCCAAGTTCGTCGCCGAGATTCTCCAAAGATCGATGATAAGCAAGTATTCCACTCCAAGTTCATTCAAGTTTTGCGAGAATGTCAACGGAATTACTCTTCCGGATGGATACGTCATGCTGTCTTTAGATGTCGTGTCGCTATTCACTAATGTCCCTCGAGAGCTAGTGAAACAAAGCATAAAGAACAGATGGTCGGACATGGATACAGAAATAAATCAGTACTTGTTTCTCGAAATAGTTGATTTCTGTATGGAAGCTAGCTATTTTCGTTTTGACGGAGAATACTATGTCCAAATCTTCGGCACAGCAATGGGTAGTCCTCTATCGCCAATACTTGCCGAGATAGCGCTAGACGCGGTCATAGATAAAGCTATGAGCTCTCTCCCCTTTGAAGTCCCTATTTTTAAGAAATATGTGGACGATATATTCCTAGCAGCCCCACAAGATGCAACTGACATTGTGCTGCAAGAATTCAACAGACAGGAAGAGAGACTACAGTTCACAATCGAGCTAGAGGAAAATAACAAGTTGCCTTTCCTAGACACGAAGGTGATAAGAAACTATGACCAAACATTAACGACTGAATGGTACACAAAAGAAATTGCTTCTGGGAGAATGCTGAATTGGTATTCCTTCCATCTACCAAAGTACAAACTTAATGTCGCAAACAATTTCATTCATCGCGTCAGCTCATTGTCCACCAATTGGAGCTGTGGGACAATAAAATCGATCATCATACAGCACCTCACCAACAACAACTATCCTCGGACACTGGTAAACAGACTGTTCAATTTGTATGCGACTCGAAGAAACACCAGGCAACATCAGGGAGCATCGATCACCGAATCACCACCACCGATGTCCTCGCCAACTGTCCCAGACGCAGATAATGATCCAACAAGTTCCAGTCACATCCTAGCAGAAGACTCAGCAAACCGAGGAGGCGAAGAAAACCGGCAGAATCCCACGGAGCAGCGAACAGATCCTGATTGCGTCGAACCTGAAATCACAGCAAACGAAGAAAAACAGAAACAGTACCGTTCCATACCATATGTTTATGGTTTGTCTGAACGAATCTCCCAAATCCTCTCCCACGACTACGCCGACACCATAATAACATGCAGACAATATAAAACAGTAAGAGACTATCACACTAGAGTAAAAGACCCGATAGACAAAACAGAGCAAAGCAACGTTAGGGTAAAACGTCCTATCGTTGTGGTATGTCCTAATGTTGCGGTAGTGTAGGTAGGTAGTGTTAAAATAGTCCATTCTGGATATAATAGCATTAAAAACAATTGTGGATACGCTAAAACTCTTCGAATTAACGACTAGAACAGCTTTTGTTTGACAAAATTCCGTTCAAAATTATGAAAAATCAACATTTTTCATTAAAAATTTGAATCCTTTGAGCCTATTATTGCGGTAGTGCTAAGGTCCTATTGTTGTGGTATCGATTTCCATAAGAATTGCATGCAATAACGCAACACGGACTTTAATGTATGTTTGTTAGTTTATATTGTTGTTTAGTAATTTGTTAGTTGACCATGATCCATGTTTTGAATTAACTTTTTAGACTGATGTACACCACAAACTTGACACTTACAATTTTATGTTCAACCAAAACCAAACGAAAAACTATAACACCGACTGTAAGTTTAAACATAAATTATAATATCCAGCCTAATTTATTTTATTTATTTATTTATTTGATACAGTCAACAGGCTAAAAAAACACCCCAATGACAAACTTAAAATTAAGCAAAATAATTAAAATCTAACACATAATAATCTTAATTCTCACGAGAAACATGGAAATCGAACTCTTCATAACATCTATTGAATACACGACACATACTCTTGATGGATTCATTTAAACCGTACTCAATTGGTTCTTGATATACAGGAATACAAAAATGATTGTGATCGGAGACGGCGGTTACAAGCTTATTTATTACTAGCTTTATGTACCCGGCCTTGCTCGGAATTGCCAGTTTGGTTTGCAGTTTTCTTTTACAATCGGAAAATGATAAAACCAATTGGTCAACAGGGTAATTGTGTTTACTTATTCATACTTTATCATTTGATTAAAAGAAGGCTTTTGGAAACATTGACTGATTTTGAAGAAGGTATCGTTGGTTTGAAAGGTCTTATTCCGGGCAAACGTCTATTCTAAAGAAGGAAAAACATTCATCGATGCCATATTCCGGGCAACGCATATTTTTCAAGAAGGGATCACACCCACACGAAGGAAACACATTAATCATTAATGCTTTTCACTGAGCATACCATTATTCCGATGAACAACAATATCCAATCCCAATACCCCCCCCCCCTCCCATTCCAAAAGTCCCTTCCAGCCTCTCTATAATAGTTTCCTTTGGGTAGGGATAACGTGTTTACGTGTTTGGTTTGGTCTCATTTAGCTATGGCACTCATACCCAGTCTGATATAGTCTTCCTTAGACAGATAATATGGGTTCCAAATTTGGTGGACATCGATAAATGGGTTCAGAAGTCATGCTGAATTGATCGATAACTGAAGAATACCCCCTCTCCCACACCCGCCCCCTTTTAAAATTACTTAACCACATCCACTAAAATCGCTTCCTTAGGACAGACAATATTTGATACAAATTTGGTTCAAATCGGTCATGAGGCTCAAGATTTACATTGAGTTGATCGATTGCTAAACAATACCCCTCCCCCATACCCTCCCTCTTTTGTAAAGAGCATCCCTAATCTCCTATCGTCGTCTCCTTATGAATAGAATGTGTTCCAAATTTGTTTGAAATCAGTCAAGGGGTTCAGAATTTACACTGAGTTGTTCGGAAACTAAGCAATACCCCTCCCCCACACCCTCCCTCTTTTCCAAAGAGCATGCTCAACCCCCCTATCGTCCCCTCCTTGAGATAAAGAATTTGTGTTCCAAATTTGGTTGAAATCTGCCAAGGAGTTTAGAATTTACACTGGGTTGATCGTTAACTAAGCAATACCTCTCCCCCATACCCTCCTCCTTTTCCAAAGAGCATGCTTAACCCCCCTATCGTTCCCTCTGTAAGATAAAGAATTTGTGTTTCAAATTCGGTTGAAATCGGCCAAGGGGTTCAGAATTTACACTGCGTTGACGGATAACTAAGCAATACCCCTCCCCCCACAACCTCCCCCTCTTCCAAAGAGCATGCTTAACCCTCTATCGTCCCCTTCTTAAGAGAAGGAAATTGTGTTCCAAATTTGGTCGAAATCTGCCAAGGGGTTCAGAATTTAAACTGGGTTGATCGATAGTTAAGCAATACCCTCTCCCCCATACCCTCCTCCTTTTCCAAAGAGCATGCTTAACCCCCCTATCGTTCCCTCTGTAAGATAAAGAATTTGTGTTTCAAATTCGGTTGAAATCGGTCAAAGGGTTCAGAATTTACACTGAGTTGATCGATAACTAAGCAATACCCCTCCCCCACACCCTCCCCCTTTTCCAAAGAGCATACCTAACCCCCTTATCGTCATCGTGTGTTCCAAATTTGGTTGAAATCGGCCAAGGGGTTCAAAAGGTACACTGAGTTGATCAATAACTTAGCAATACCCCTCCCCCCACACCCTCCCCTTTTCCAAAGAGCATTCCTAACCCCCCTATCGTCGTCTCCTTAAAATAATGAATGTGTGTTCCAAATTTGGTTGAAATCGGTCAATGGGTTCAGAAGTTATGCTGGAACATACATACAAACATACAAACATTGAGTTTTATATATATAGATTATAGATTATTATGTCTTTACTGTAATTTTTTCAAGCAACTCTGAACAATCAATATAACCCTGCAGCAAATCCCCTACAAAACATGCTTTTGCGATATCGCGTCTCGTTTGAAACAGATCTAAGTTAATTAGTTTGCATCGGTTCTGGTAGCTGGGTAGATTTAACGGATTTCTCCAATTGAGAAAACGGAGAGCAAAACGGAGGAATTTACGTTGAATTGATTCGATGCGGTAAATATCATTTTGATAGTACGCGGAACAATATTCTACTAATACTAAAACATAATTACAGTTCCCCTGAAGAAGACCCGAAAAGTGGTCGAAACGTTGGGATAAAATCAAAATTATCGTTTGATTACTGAGACTGCATAGCCGAAACGTAGCATCATTACACGGAGTTTCTTCCGATGGGCTGTTAATGTGGCCTCGTAGCATGCCATATATTCTGTCAAACTATATGATAATTTTAAGCCGTTTGATTCGGTCGACCAAATGGTCTGTTCGGCCAAACGTCCTTTTCAACTGTAAGATTCATTAGTTCATATGAAATTTTATACCAAATGATCTTTTCTGAATGTACGACGTACGAGTCCAACCAAGTACCATTTTTGGCCATATCACCTGTACGGCTAAGCACTACTTTCTGAAAAAATAATGTACAGCAAAGCGGCATTTTATGTCAGACGTCATTTTTAAAACAAATCAACATTTTTGGTATTTCTCGACTGTCTCTTTCGGTCAAATGGCTTGAACGGCTAAATGGCTTTTTCAACCAAACTTTTTATTGGGACGATTCAAATATTCGGTCAAAAAGCTTCCGGTCCAATTTGTCCAAATGGAACGTGCTGATTGGCCTAATGGTTTTTGGTCAAATGATTTTAGCGGATCGACCCTTCTCTTTTTTAAAACTCTATTATTGTGATTGTAATTTCGTATGCCGGAAGAGCGTCAAGCGAATACAATATTCAGTAGAGTACCCGGATGAAGCCGTAGGCTTCGTGCAAAACCTCGTACGCGATGGTTTTTTTTTGCAGTTGAAGAGGACATAGACAATTATTTTGAGCTTTTTAGTGGAATGTCTTTACTTGTCACATGACAAGTTAGTACTATCCCATTTAATTTTAGTAATACTGAAATTAGATGGGATAGTACTATCTAGTCTTATGACAAAGGAGCATGATGCATAAATAAATCAACATTGGCAATATTAGAAATTTTTCCATAAAAGTTAAAAAATAAATCCATAAAATATTTAATGAAGAGGAATAAAAAACTAATCTAATTTCCATAAAAAAAAATTAAAAATAAACAAAATTTGATTGAAATTTCTATGACAACAAACGCTTTTAAAGAAAGAATTATCTATGGAACAATACTCAGTTTTATTGCATTTAAATATTTCTTTGTTGAAATTTTCATATCTTTCATTGCTCTCTATTGATTTTTTCATGGAAAGTTTTGATTTTTTTGCAGAAAAACAATATTTTGTGGTAAAGTTTCTACAAAATAAATATATTTTATTACTAATATTGATTAATTTATGGTTTTTTTTTTCAGTGGAAAGATTTTATTTCTTTTTGGAAAATCTTCTTTTACAATTGCACTTCTTGCTTTTAAAAGTGCTAATTTATTTTTGTTTAGTGGAAAATTCTTATTGGTTTTGGAAATTTTGCATTATTTAGGGAAGTTTTATATTTATGTATTGCTTATACTCTGATTTCTTTATAGACAATTTCTTATATTTTTATGAAAAATTTAAATTATTTTAGGACGTGTTAAACAGACTTGGTAGTCATATGGCTACTGCTTCTGTCTCATACACAGGAGGTCGTGGGTTCAATCCCAGGTCCGTTCCAATCTCCTACTTTGCACCTTTCTCTATATTTCTCATGTTCTAGCAATCGCTAGAACTGGAAATGGACTTCCATACCGTTTCCATTTCTATACTATACCTTGACTATTCTAGTAGAAACTGCTAGAATTGGAAATGAACGAAAAAGCTCGTTTCCTACATCCAATAAGAAATTCTATCCTCTGCTTTCTCCTATCTGTCACATTAGCAGCTCGTTAACCTAGACGAACCTCTGCTCCTCGAATCTAACCCAAAAATTCCAATATAATCCGCATACTCGTGGCAAGTGCAGAGGTATATTTGGCTTGCAGTGGGCGAGTTATTGCATCATCATTTCCTCCCCCTTCCCTTCATCTGACGTGGCAGGCGCCAGTATGACCTAACAAATGAGATCACCACTTGTACATTGAAGAAAAATGCTAGTTTCAAGCAAAAACATCTGTTGGTTCTCTTTGCAAGAACAGCTGATCTGGTCATAATGGAGTAGCAACTACGGGCGGTCAATCAAACTCAAGCTCAAGCTCAAGCTCATTGTTTTTGTTTGTTTAAACAGAACGGGGCCCTTAGGGGCCCTCCTTAGCCGTGTGGTAAGACGCGCGGCTACAAAGCAAGACCATGTTGAGGGTGGCTGGGTTCGATTCCCGGTGCCAGTCTAGGCAATTTTCGGATTGGAAATTGTCTCGACTTCTCTGGGCATAAAAGTATCATCGTGTTAGCCTCATGATATACGAATGCAAAAATGGTAACCTGGCTTAGAAACCTCGCAGTTAATAAATGTGGAAGTGCTTAAGGAACACTAAGCTGCGAGGCGGCTCTGTCCCAGTGTGGGGATGTAATGCCAATAAGAAGAAAAGAAGAAGAAACAGAACGAAACAAAAGATTGATTCTATTTCGAGACTTCGAAACGGTCTCACTGCTCCAATCTTTGTTTGCAAAACAAAATTTTCTCGATACAAGTAAAGGCGTTCCACTTCAAGCTTAAAATAGTTTTTTTTATGAAATTTATTATTTTTTCCAAAGATTTCTTTTATTAAATTACAAATTGTACAAATTGTATTTAAAATTATTTCAGACAACTAACTGGTTTATAACTGGTCAATAGCATTTGAGCGGAATCGGAACGGAATCCGAGAAGCAGCCTCTACCGAAAAGCTGATAAAACGCCTCCCTGGAGTAGTACAATTCAGACTGATTTGGTTGCAGCAACTCTTAAATCACTTGATTTAGTTGTATTGTAAATTGTCTATAACAAGTGTGCTGCTAGGATCCCGCTTTTAAGTAATGCAAGTTCTTAAGCAGAAAATTTAAGCAAATAACTCATAGTTGACTATTTTGAATTGAATTGAATAGTTAAACGATGGCATAAAGAAGCAAGCAAAAAATCAGCTCCCGGCGCAAAGGTCTAGCTCGCTTGTTAGATAGCATATGCTGTTGAGCGGCAGCCTTTGTTCTCCAAATCAAATCGCGAATCAACATTATAGGTTTGATGTCCATGTAGGAGAAAGCATTGAGAAACGCATCTATTGTGAGCAAATGAATCATTTGTTTGAGAAACTGCATATGTCCATTTTACACAATTTCGAGAAAACAACAAAAAACTGTATGGAGTCGTTTTGTTGATTTTTCTCGGTGAACAAAAACTAAACACAATTATTTCAGCGTGACGTTTCGGTCTACTGCTTTGCCTCGACCATCTTCCGACGCCCTTTTTTTTTTTACAATTCAAAAAAATAAACAAAGAAAAATAAACATAATAACATCTGTTTAATTTTTTGAATTTTTAAAATAAAAAAGGCGTCTGAAGATGGTCGAGGCAAAGCAGTAGACCGAAACGTCACGCTGAAATAATTGTGTTTAGTTTTTGTTCACCGAGAAAAATCAACAAAACGACTCCATACTGAGTAACGGTGATTAAACCAATGAAAAAAAAAAAAAAAAAAACAAAAACTGTTTTTGAACAAATTGGCACCGAATCTTTCGATTTCTTTGATACAGATCAATAGTTTTTGATAAAACTCAACACCCTGGGGCACTTCCAGTGCAAAAACTGTAAGCAGTACTCCATAATTGCTCTTCAAAGTGCGTGGACATATGTAGTTTCTCGAACAAACGAAAAAAAATCATAGGTGCATTCCTGAACAAAAAATTTTTTTCGTATTTTTTTGCCAGGATACGTTTTTTTGGACAAGAATTCAGAATATATAAAAATCTCATTTTGGCCAAAAATGTTACATATGCAGTTTCTCAAACAAACGGTTCAAATATAAAGCAAATATAAGGTTGATTCAAATCATGAACTATGAGTATCTGCCACTTTTCATCTATTTTATCCTGTAACAATCTCCCCAAATGCGTCCGAATGCTAATTCAATTATATTAACCAGAGGAAACTGATGGGCTTTGGTTAGCCGAATCGGAATTAGTTTCCAAGAGTCATTTTCAATGTGTTTACCCCGTTGCCGAAATAACACTAAAGCTTTCCGATCGATTTAGTTTTATGAGAAATTATCAACTGAGCGGGAAATTTTCAACCCCATGTGATCTGCAATTTGTGGATTGTTCGGTTTTAGGAGGGGTTGCGTTGGCCAGTAGAAACTAATTGCTTCGCAATTTTTATTTGATCCCATTTTCTGTTGTTGTCGTGACTTATCGGACGTTGCTTTTCCTGTGCAGTGAAGTGTGTTTTTCATGATTGTTGTCTTAAGGTCGCATCTGTGTTTTCCTTTTTACGTTGAATGATAGTAATGTCGCGTGTTGCAGCTTGTTTCGCCAGTTTACGAATGCAATCAATTCCGTGAAAATGCATTTCTTATTATTAATGTCAACACTTGAAAGGTGAAGAATATATATATACAAACAATTTCACCCAACATTCATGATGAGGCAAATTGATATAAACTTTTTAATAATGTGACCCTGCTCATAGCAATGACATTTTATTTCATTAAGCTTAAGAAAAATGCGTTAGAATTTAATTTTAACACCACGAGAATTTGAGGAGCGTGAATCTGTTGTCGGGTTTCTTTTGACACCTGAAATATTTTCAAATAAAGATGACCATCGTTTTCGTAGCTTTAAGGTCTATCAATCGAATGTTGATTGTGATTTGTTCCATAGACAACGTAAGATGCACGTATGTCAGCCAGCTATTCTTTGTTTTTTCCTTATTTCGACGGGTCTGTCCTGAAAAAAGCAATTTAGGCTCAAACACCATTCTTCTTCATTCTATCACAAGACGTCAGCAAACCGACCTTGATCCCAGTGGTGTTTTATAGCCGCTGACCTCACACGCCGGATCATGCCCGGTCGCTATTTCGAGAGGATGATGATGATTGGTAGCTGCAGAAAAAAAAAATACTCAGCGACCATCATCACCGGCACCGCCGACGCCCCACTAAAGGAGAACAAGATTGTTTGCATTTAGGACCAGAGTACACCAATGGGGGCAATAATCGTAAAATAAATAATGCATTACTTAATTAGCTTGCTAGTCAGCGTTTCTGGAGTTGTGGATGATTCGGATGGATGTTCGGCTCTTTTTTATGTTCCCCAATCTTTTGTTTTGGATTGAGTATATGTCGGGTTAAATTTGTGACGAAGAAATAAACATAGAAAGCTGCCAGAACGATAAAATTATTCAATAGTTCAACACCATCACAGGAATAATACTACAGGTGAGACTTACATGAAGCATTTTTCTCATGCAGCATAATTTTATTACATAAATGACATTCTATACGAGCCTCGGAATCTTAAAGCGTTATATGTCTCAACTAGACGTATTTCTGCGATATGAGGTAGACAAAAAAAATCAGAATCATTCCATCGAGGCTTGAAAGTTTCGTTGCTCAGTAACTATTGTAAAAATTTGAACAAAATTCGTCAAGTATAATGTGTCGATCAACTACGACTTAATCGAGTAAAGTACGAGTTGTTGAGGTAAGAATACGTCCCATTCCAATCCCAAAATCACTTACAATCAAATGGTGTAATTGAAAAGAATAGAAATAAATCAAATCATGTTCTTTAAAATTGTGTTCAACATGTGAAATAATCGCAAAACTGTTGTCTTGATATCAAGAAAATACAATTTAAAACAATAAAAAAATAGCTGAAATTTGAATTTTAAAATGCTACAAATAGGGGAAACAATTTATAAACTTTTAATTCAGTTTGCGAAAAAATAGAATCGTATTGAAATCATTGAACCACATTTGTCCAAAGTCTATTTTCCGCACAATTGTCGTAGTGTCACGCGGCATCTTTGCGTCCTTCGTCACGCACGCCATTTGGCAGCACCAAAAACAGAGACCCGTTTCAATCTTACGAACCCTACCGCTTTCAACACCTTCACCATTCGGTGCCCGACTTAAACACGCCAACTACTCAGACGCGCTCCGATGGTTAACGGTCCGTGTTGCATGTCGTCGCCTTCTGTTCTGCTCACCAGCTCTGCCGCGTGTGACGCCAACGAGAACTCGTCACGAATTACAACCAAAAAGGGATGAAAGTGCTTCGAATAATTAAAACGACAAACTACACTCTTAATTCTGCGTCTTTGATGGGTTCGTGCCACCTCAATCGCTTACACCGGACCGAAATTCTCAACAGCAATTGCTACTCAAAAGCGGGATCCTGGCGGTGGCAAAAGTGCCAAAACGGTCCAAATTAAGCCGTCAACCGGGGAGCAATGCATTGCGATGATGCGGGGCAACCTCTTCCCACGGACGGACGGTCGGAGCACGATGGAATGGCAATGTTGGGAAAACATTTCTGAACCCGTCATCATTGAATCGCGACGTGGGGCGGTAGTCCAAGCACGGGGAGGAAAGTGCCAACAACATCTCACAATCATTGTCGTCATATTGCGGCCTTTATCCGTCTTGTTCGCTTATTGTTCCAGGCTCAACTTCTAAGAGAGAAATGGGCAATATGCCGTATAAAATCTGCTGAAGCAAATGATTGAAATTTTGGACCCGGAGATTTAAAAAAATAATCGATTTACAAAATAGAACCCAACTCAAAGCGTCAGCTGTCTTTGAAGAGAATATAACGGAGACGCATGGTGGTTAGTATTGCAATGGCGTTTTGCCATTGCCAAAAAAAATCACTTTCATAAGACGAGTTCAGTACCTACAATTCCATTTAATTCCACCACTTCGCATTACTTTTACATATACGTATTTCGACCTCAACTGTAAGGTCATTTTCAGTGTCTCGTATTTAAGTCGAGTCAAGTACGAGACACTGAACACAACCTTGCAGTTGAGGTCGAAATACGTATATGTAAAAATAATACAGATGGTGCAATTAAATGGAATTGTACTAAACTCGTCTTATGACACTGAAAACATTCCACTAAAAAAGAGCGAAATAATTTTCTATCAATAAATTTGAAATGTGTGCAGTTGGGTCTTTTACAGCCCACTTTATAGGAATCTGCTATTGAAAAACTCATAGATTTTGGATTGTGTCACCTTATGAAACGCATTTAACCCATTGGGGCATTGTGGTGCCTCTTCCCCTTACATAGAAGAAGGACGAAAATGCTTTCCCTTGCTTATCGGACACAAAAAAAAGTATGAAAGAAAGATGATTGTTATTATTGTAACCTTAACTTGGGTTTAACGGGTTGAGACAATTGAAATTTGGATGGAATTTCTCTGTCGTGACCAGTTTCTGATTGTTTCGTAGATGGGGAGTTGTTTTCGGAGCACTTGGCACAGCTACGTGAACCGCAAAATATTGAAATGACAACATGGATACAATCTGCAAGCATAAGTTTTTCATAATTCCTTTTTAAAGGCAGTTAGGTTGGATGTAGTCAGACTTTGCGATTATAGTGGACGAGGAAGAGTATGGACATTTAATAACAATGAGATAAGGGCGTCAACGAGCACGTATAAATTTTGTCAAACCGGCCTGTAGACAAATTTAACGAGATACGTAACACTGAGCTTCACTAAGATGTAAAGTAAAAAAAAAGAGTGAATAAAAAGTCAGCAATCATTCAATCCTTTAACATCTTGGATGGAAGAAAAAACATAAACAAATAAAAGACTGGAAGAGTACTAGGATAAAAGACCCAATAGTGAAGACAATAAGCACCCGCTATCACTATTTAATCGCTTGCACCTGATCCATATTGCATTCAACTTACCTTAAGGGCGTATCCAAAAGCTCATTAACACTACACACCAAAAAATTATGAATATTACAGGTGATGTATTTCAATAAAATGACTCAAAACCACATGATATAAACAGAATCGTATATTTTTCAATGTCAGATGATTTAAAATTATATGTCACGGAACCTAAACACAGCACCCGCTGCAACGCACCTAACGCACCAGCAGTTAATGACTTGATGCAGTGAAATACTTGTTCAGTGCAAATCGTGGAACCAGTTTTACTTCGATCATCCCTCTTTCAAGAAACGGAGATAGCTGAGTGGTAGCGTGCCGGGCTCTCACTCAACGGACTTATGTTCGATTCTCGTTCTGATCAATCAATTTTTTTGTCAATAAAGTTGTGATGCAAAATTAAAGTACCACCTAATTTTACGTCAAAAATGACGCTCGTATATGTCGGTGTCACAGCACCTAAAATTACACGATTATTTTTAGGTGTGTATTTACGCGAAAATATGTCCCAACCGGTAGGAAATCTATCACTGTTGCCTAAAATTATTCCTCCAATTATTGGTTCTTCTTCTTCTTCTTCTTATTGGCATTACATCCCCACACTGGGACAGAGCCGGCTCACAGCTTAGTGTTCATTAAGCACTTCAACAGTTATTAGTTAGGTTACCATTTTTGCATTTGTATATCATGAGGCTAACACGATGATACTTTTTTACCTAGGGGAAATCGAGACAATTTCCAATCCGAAAATTATCTAGACTAGTACTGGGAATCGAGCCCAGCCTCCCTCAGCATGGTGTTCCTTTGTAGCGTCTTACCACACGGCTAAGGAGAGCCCTTTATTGGTACAATGTTCTAATAGTTGCGGTATTTGTTAACTAGAGTTCCTATAGTTGCGTTTTATCACGGGATTTGCAACAATAGGAACACCACCGCAACATTGATGCAAAGGACAAAAATAAATAAGGTATTTGAAGATAATCTACCGTTTTCAAGAATACTCCTAAGCAGTTTTTGATTGTTTCGTATAATGACAGTTCACCCAATTGATCAACAATCTGGGTTGGTTCAATCAATCAAAGGTAATTGCCTATTTCCGGGGATTAAACCACCCGACTTGGACGTTAATTTACAATGTTATGAAAACTCATATGTGAATATGTACGTTATGTGGAAGATATTGGTCGGGTCTGAGCTTGACGACCGACTGGCAAATAGCTTACACAACCTCACTTGATCAGTACCGTTGCTGATGAAGAATGTGTATAGCCGCCAGACATTTTAAATACTCACGCTCCTCTAATGTGGACGTGTACAATACACATGTGGAAGTATTGGCTTAAGAAATGAATTGCGAGTGATTTGACTATGCGTCCAATTTGGGAATCTCGAGCTCGTTCAGTAGCCGCTAGGTTGCGAAGGCCGATGGAGGTCCTTCGTAGCTTAGTTGGTTAAAGCACCAGTCTAGCGTACTGTAGGGTCATGGGTTCGAGTCCCATCGAAGGGAAAGTGGTTACCTCCAATACATTTTTCAAATCAATATCTTCCACATAACGTACATATTTACATATGAGTTTTCATAACATTGTAAATCTGGGTTGCTTAGATGCATCTGTAGATTCTCTAAAAACTGCACTACTGTACAGCTCATAAAAAATGTTTCAATCGCAACAGAAAATGAGCGCCAGAGAGTCGCCTAAGAAAAACATACCACCAGAAAAAAAGCTAATTTGATATTTTTGAAAACTTGGTCAACACGTGGTGGATTGTGACGATGAAAGCTTTGATAGCACGTGCTATTTGTACTGCATTGGAAAATGATCACGTACTGGAAAATGATCACGAAAGATGTCATTATTTTGCAAGGCACAATAACGCAATTATAGGAACACCATCGGAACTTTTACCCTTCGTAAAAACGCAGTAAGCTATGTTCATTTTCTTTCATTTAGTTCACATCTAAACAGATAACATTTGATGCCAAGGTTTGAGGCCGCATCTCTTCATCCTCGAATGCGCCTCACGCTCGCCAAGTCGTTTTGCACCTGGTGTGCCCACCTCGCTCGCTGCGCTCCACGCCGTCTCGTACCTGCTGGATGGAAAGCGAACACCATCTTTGAAGGATTGCTGTCCGACATTCTTGCACCATGCCCTGCCCATCGTACCCTTCCTTAGCTACCTTCTGGATACTGGGTTCGCCATCTTTCTTCGCCACACCGTCTTCTTGCACACCACCAAAGATGGTCCTAAGCACCCGTCTCTCGAATACTCCGAGTGCTTGCAAGTCCTCCTCGAGCATTATCCATGTTTCATATCCGTAGAGGACTACCGGTCTTGTCAGCGTCTTGTACATGACTTATTTGGTGCGGTGATGAATCTTTTTGACCGCAGTTTCTTCTGGAGGTCGTAGTAGGCTCGACTTCCACAGATGATGCGCCTTCGTGTTTCACGACTGACATTGTTATCAGCCTTTAGCAAGGATCCAAGGTAGACGAATTCCACGACCACCTCGAAGGAATCCCTGTCTATCGTAACACTGCTTCCCAGACGGGCCCAGTCGCGCCTGATTCTCTTATCTAGGGCAGCGGTTCTCACCCTGGGGTATACATATCTAGACCAACATTTGAAAAGGGCGTAACAGCCAAACTTTATTCCTTCTGATTCTTCGTCTACATATAAAGCTATATATGTGGACAAAGAATCAGAAGGAATAAATTTTGGCTGTTACGCCCTTTTCAAATGTTGGTCTAGATATGTACCCCTGGAGGTAACTTTGCTAGCCGCAGGGGGAACCTCGGACAAAAATGCATAATGATGGACTCAGTACAATTCCAATATTGATAATGTTTTGATAATTGTGTATTTTGACGTAGGACTACGTCTGAGTTTTCTATATTGGGGTACACTTTACGATTGAGAAAATCGGGGACCGTCACGAAAATATGATAGACTTTTATTTTCAATATCTAAGCCGTTTCTCGATGGATTTTCAATTTTTTTGAACCATTCGATCAAGGATGAGTCAACGCTTCTTTGTATTAATTTGAAAATACTGATTTTTAACTATTTATTATCGATAATTGATAAAAAGTTTAGAAAGAGTTAATTGCGAAAATGAACTGTTTCGGTGGCATCAGGTTTGGCGTGGTAGTTTGGTTGCTGTTGATGATTCCATCCTTAATTCACTACATCATCTCTATTTACGATTGAGTTTTGCACTTTGAAGAAAGTTTATTTCGGATAGTCGGATCAACCTTCTTTTGTATAAAATCAATGAAGACGCTACCTCAGTGGAAACTATCTACAGCAACCACTCATCGGTGAACGTCGCTCGGACAGACAGATTCCGAAAGATAATGTTTTGTAATATGAAGAAACTTCGTCTTGAGTCAAATTTCTGTTGTCATTCCTCGCAACAATACGCATCTTAGATAAACAACATCCTCATAACCAAATTCAGAATCTTGCGAGAAAGTTTCATTGGATTCTAAGAATTCGTCATTCTCCGTCATTGTCTGTGGAATCCCGATCGAAATGGCTCGCGCGTGTCGATAACCAGCATTCTTATATCTAATGATATCCATTAATCTTCCATTAACCCCGCCCCTTCATTAAACGTTATGAGTGCACATTATATTCACACCCATATCAGCTCACAAAGGGGCGGGGCTTACGGGCCTAATTTATTGAATACAAGAAAGCTGCTGTTCGGCGTGCCCGAGCCATTTTGATCGGGATTCCACAAAGAGCGGTTTGACATTCAATGCAGCGGAGCGGACACAGCAACACGAAGGCGTGGGGTGGCAGTGGCAATGCGGAAAATGCATTCCAAATTTTGAAGGCTGAGCGAAAAATCATCAAGTGGCGGTCGGACAGTTTCAACGCAAGGTGCCGGCAAGCGTTTGGATGCAGTTAGTTATTAGAAAGACGCATTGGGAAATGAAAAATGATTCTTCTCAGGACCAATATTTTATGATAAGAAAGAGGTTGTTGCGAAAATGAATTGTTTCGGTGGGATCGGGTTTGGCGTGGTAGCTTGGTTGCTGTTAGTGATTCCATCCATTCGAATTTACTGCATCATCTCCCTCCGATGCGCTATCAAATTTGCTAGTTACGATTGAGTTTTGCACTTTGAAGAAAGTTCATATGTCGGATCAACCTTCTTTTGTATAAAGACCTTTTTGGACGACACCATCCTCAAAAATGTCCGAAATAAAGGTAAAATAAGCAGAATCAGAAGTGGCGTGAAACCAAACGCAAATATATTTATTTGCAACGTTTGGTTTTCGCCCGCGATGTAAGCGTACGTGGCAAAGTAAGGATTGTGATGTCCCCGACTGAAAGCTAGTCGAGTGACTTCAGCGGCCAATGAGTCATGTTAATTCCACGGTTAGAGACTCAAAGTCCATCCAACTGGGAACAACTAATCGACTTCTTGATTGAGTTGGCCTCCGAGCAGTTTGCTCAATGGTAATAAAACGAGACAAATTATTATGGCAAATACCATCATTTTCGAATAGCTACGTAGTCCTACGTCACCTTTGCGTACAACCCGATTGGGCTGCACCTTTGAGTTTTTTATATCAAAACTTTGACTTGTACATAATATGCATAGGGATCAACATAGCCAACTGAATCCTGACCTCCGCCGCCAACAGTTGAAGAGTATGTTAAGCAAATGCTTCTTAACTAAAATCTAGAATTTAAAGGTTCAGAAGCCTTCGTTTGAAAGCCATGAAGGCTTTTTGTTCGAAAAGCTCGGTTGTTTCGTTGCAAGAGGATTGGAAGCATCTTCCTACGCTTCTCGGAAGCGTTCTTCCAAGCTAATCGAAGGTTACCTTCCAAGAGGCTTGGACGACTCCTTTCAAGAGGTCTAGAAGCCTCGTTTTAGAAGGACTCCTTTCAAGAGGATCAGAAGTTTCCTTTTAAAAGGCTCGGAAGGATCCTTTTAGGGGCTCGTGAGCCTACTCCTTAGAGCCTCCTCTCAAGAGCCTAACCTTCTTTAAGAGGCCCGGAAGCCTCCTTTCAAGAAGTAAGGAACCCACCTTACAAAAGGCCAGGAAGCCACCCTTCAAGAGGCCAAGAAGCTTCCTTTCAAGAGGCTAGGAAGACCCCTTTCAAGAGGCTAGGAACCCTCCTTTCAAGAGGCTAGGAAGTCTCGTTTTAAGAAGCTAGGAAGCCTCCTTTCAAGAAACTAGGAAGCCTCCTTTCAAGAGGCTAGGAAGCCTCCTTTCATGAGGCTAGGAAGCCTCCTTTCAAGAGGCTAGGAAGCCTCTGTGGTGAATACCGCACTCAAACGATAAGCTAATTTGGTAGCGATCCGACGAATACATGTGAAGAAGTTTTGTTAAATATAAATAAAAGCAATATAAATAAACAAGACGAGCTGGAGCTCGTCCTCTTTTTTGTACAAACTGCAGACCAAGCCTGATGTTCATCTTTTCACCTTACCCGAAACTATCTCTGTTAGCTCAATTAATGTAACGCTAATCCGTTGGCTTTGTTCACTTTTAATTTAAAACAGACAGATATAAAAGTGGCGACGAGTGAAACACGGTTAATTTATAGTGAACGCGTGTAAATTAAAAAAAAAACATTTAACGGGGGAGGCAGTGCATATAAACCATAGTTTTTAAGACTTTAATGTTGTGAAGTACCTGTGAAGAATAAACAATAGTTTTGGCGCTGAAATCAAAGTTTTTCAGAAGGAAACTGTATTGAAGTGTGGACCGACAAGTCTCCGTACATTGTAAATAAGAATAACAGAAAATTCTGTAAGGGGTTGAAAATCAACAAAATATATCTGTACCCGACCAGCATTTTGAGCACGACGAAATTGTCTATATTTCTTTAATTTGTATGGTCCGTAAGTAGTTGAGTCTGGTGAGCAGGTAAGCAGTTTTGTAAAATTTTATTAAACAAATGGTTTGACTGCCGTGCGCAAAAGTGCTATGTTTAAAATAGAATGATAATATTGATAATTATGTGGTTCACTATGAGTAAAATTGCTTAAAAATTTAACTAATCCCAAATAGTGCAAGTTGTTGAATACCATATTGATTCATTGTCAAATGTTTTTCTTTTGTAAAGGCTTACATGAAAGGAATGCTATCGGCTAATTGGCTGTTGTAATGGCAGATCAACGAAGAATTATGGATGTGTACGATTGCGCGACTTTTGAGATGATCGACGTTAAGAAGACGAAGTCCGGTGGAAGGGGGATGGAAAAATCTGTGGACGCACTTTCGAAAGTGTGGCTATGGCCAACGAAACAATTTCATTCAGGAATTATTGAACCGTCTCTATCGTCGAACAAGATGACCACAAGGAAACTGAAGCGTTTTGAGAAAAGCCAAATGGCGAAGTTATTAAATATAATCGATAACAATTTATCTAAACCAAAAACTAAAAACCAAAATTCATTATGGAGGTTTTGGACTGAAATTTCAATGGACGGTATTTACCGTATTTATGTATGCTTTGGAATAATACTTACGTCTCGTGCACAGTTCGTTTCATGTAAAAATTGTTGTAAAATAATTTCGAATATTTGTAAATCTTTTTTAAGGGGGAAGAATTGTGGTGAATACCGCACTCAAACGATAAGCTACTTTGGTAGCGATCCGACGAATACATATGTGAAGAAGTTTTGTTAAATGTAAATAAAATAAATATAAATAAACAAGACGAGCTGGAGCTCGTCCACTTTTTTGTACAAACTGCAGACCAAGCCTGATGTTCATCTTTTCACCTTACCCGAAACTATCTCTGTTAGCTCAATTAATGTAACGCTAATCCGTTGGCTTTGTTCACTTTTAATTTAAAACAAAAAGATATAAAAGCCTCCTTTCAAGAGGCTATGAAGCCCCCTTTAAAGAGGATAGGAAGCCTCCTTTCAAGAGGCTAGGAAGGCTCCTTTCAAGAGGGCCAGGAAACCCCCTTTCAAAAGGCGAGGAAGCCTCCTTTCAAGAGGCTAGGAAGCGTCCTTTCAAGAGGCTAGGAAGCCTCCTTTCAAGAGGCTAGGAAGCCTCCTTTCAAGAGGCTAGGAAGCCTCCTTTCAAGAGGCTAGGAAGCCTCCTTTCAAGAGGCTAGGAAGCCTCCTTTCAAGAGGCTAGGAAGCCTCCTTTCAAGAGGCTAGGAAGCCTCCTTTTAAGAGGCTAGGAAGCCTCCTTTCAAGAGGCTAGGAAGCCTCCTTTCAAGAGGCTTGGAAACCACCTTTCAAGAGGCCAGGAAGCCTACTTTCAAGAGGCTAGGAAGCCTCCTTTCAAGAGGCTAGGAAGCCTCCTTTCAAGAGGCTAGGAAGCCTCCTTTCAAGAGGCTAGGAAGCCTCCTTCAAGAGGCTAGGAAGCCTCCTTCAAGAGGCTAGGAAGCCTCCTTTCAAGAGGCTAGGAAGCCTCCTTTCAAGAGGCTAGGAAGCCTCCTTTCAAGAGGCTTGGAAGCCTCCTTTCAAGAGGCCAGGAAGACTGCTTTCAACAGGCTAGGAGGCCTCCTTCCAAGAGGCTAGGAAGCCCCCGTTCAAGAGGCTTGGAAGTCACCTTCAAGAGGCCAGGAAGCCTACTTTCAAGAGGCCAGGAAGCCTCCTTTCAAGAGGCCAGGAAGCCTCCTTTCAAGAGGCTAGGAAGCCTCCTTTCAAGAGGCATGGAAGCCTCCTTTCATGAGGTTCGGAAGCCTCCTTTCAAGAGACTAGAAAGCTTCCTTTCAAGAGGCTAGAAGCCTCCTTTCATGAGTCTTGGAAGCCACCTTTCAAGAGGCCAGGAAGCCTACTTTCAAGAGGCTAGGAAGCCTCCTTTCAAGAGGCCAGGAAGCCTCCTTTCAAGAGGCCAGGAAGCCTCCTTTCAAGAGGCCAGGAAGCCTCCTTTCAAGAGGCCAGGAAGCCTCCTTTCAAGAGGCCAGGAAGCCTCCTTATAGAGGCCAGGAAGCCTCCTTTCAAGAGGCTCAAGCCTCCTTTCAAGAGGCTCAGAAGCCTCCTGTCAAGAGGCTCAAGCCTCCTTGCAAGAGGCTCAGGCTTCCTTTCAAGAGGCTGCAGCCTCCTTTCAAGAGGCTCAAGCCTCCTTTCAAGAGGCCTGGAAGCCTCCTTTCAAGAGGCTCAAAGCCTCCTTTCAAGAGGCTGGCAGCCTCCTTTCAAGAGGCCCGGAAGCCTCCTTTCAAGAGGCCAGGAAGCCTCCTTTCAAGAGGCTCAGAAGCCTCCTTTCAAGAGGCCAAGCCTCCTTCAAGAGGCTCAGAAGCCTCCTTTCAAGAGGCTCAGGCCTCCTTTCAAGAGGCTCAGAAGCCTCCTTCAAGAGGCTCAGAAGCCTCCTTTCAAGAGGCTCAGAAGCCTCCTTTCAAGAGGCTCAAGCCTCCTTTCAAGAGGCCTCAGAGCCTCCTTTCAAGAGGCCTGGAAGCCCTCCTTTCAAGAGGCCTGGAAGCCTCCTTTCAAGAGGCTCAGAAGCCTCCTTTCAAGAGGCTCAGGCCTCCTTTCAAGAGGCTCAAGCCTCCTTTCAAGAGGCCTGGAAGCCTCCTTTCAAGAGGCTAGAAGCCTCCTTTCAAGAGGCCAGGAAGCCTCCTTTCAAGAGGCTAGGAAGCCTCCTTTCAAGAGGCTCAGGCCTCCTTTCAAGAGGCTCAGGAAGCCTCCTTCAAGAGGCTCAGGCCTCCTTTCAAGAGGCTCCAGAAGCCTCCTTTCAAGAGGCTCAAGCCTCCTTTCAAGAGGCTCAGGCCTCCTTTCAAGAGGCCTCAGAAGCCTCCTTCAAGAGGCTCAAGCCTCCTTTCAAGAGGCTCAGAAGCCTCCTTCAAGAGGCTCAAGCCTCCTTTCAAGAGGCCCAAAGCCTCCTTCAAGAGCTCAAGCCTCCTTCAAGAGGCTCAAGCCTCCTTCAAGAGGCTCAGAAGCCTCCTTTCAAGAGGCTCAAGCCTCCTTTCAAGAGGCCTGAAGCCTCCTTTCAAGAGGCCTGGAAGCCTCCTTCAAGAGGCTCAGGCCTCCTTCAAGAGGCCTCAAGCCTCCTTCAAGAGGCTCAGAAGCCTCCTTTCAAGAGGCTCAGAGCCTCCTTTCAAGAGGCCTGGAAGCCTCCTTTCAAGAGGCCTGGAAGCCTCCTTCAAGAGGCTCAGAAGCCTCCTTCAAGAGGCTCAGAAGCCTCCTTTCAAGAGGCCTGGAAGCCTCCTTCAAGAGGCCTGGAAGCCTCCTTTCAAGAGGCTCAAGCCTCCTCAAGAGGCTCAGGCCTCCTTCAAGAGGCCTGGAAGCCTCCTTTCAAGAGGCTCAAGCCTCCTTTCAAGAGGCTCAGAGCCTCCTTTCAAGAGGCTCAGAAGCCTCCTTTCAAGAGGCTCAGAGCCTCCTTCAAGAGGCCCAGCCTCCTTCAAGAGGCTCAAGCCTCCTTTCAAGAGGCCTGGAAGCCTCCTTCAAGAGGCCTCAGCCTCCTTTCAAGAGGCCTGGAAGCCTCCTTTCAAGAGGCTAAAGCCTCCCTTTCAAGAGGCCAGGAAGCCTCCTTTCAAGAGGCCAGGAAGCCTCCTTTCAAGAGGCTCAGGAAGCCTCCTTTCAAGAGGCTCAGGAAGCCTCCTTTCAAGAGGCTCAGAGCCTCCTTTCAAGAGGCCTCGGAAGCCTCCTTCAAGAGGCTCAGGAAGCCTCCTTTCAAGAGGCTCAGAGCCTCCTTTCAAGAGGCCTGGAAGCCTCCTTTCAAGAGGCTCAAGCCTCCTTTCAAGAGGCTCAGAAGCCTCCTTTCAAGAGGCTCAGAGCCTCCTTTCAAGAGGCTCAGAAGCCTCCTTTCAAGAGGCCTCAAGCCTCCTTTCAAGAGGCTGGAAGCCTCCTTTCAAGAGGCCTCAGGCCTCCTTTCAAGAGGCTCAGAAGCCTCCTTTCAAGAGGCTCAGGCCTCCTTCAAGAGGCTCAGAAGCCTCCTTTCAAGAGGCCTCAGGCCTCCTTTCAAGAGGCTCAGAGCCTCCTTTCAAGAGGCCTCAGAGCCTCCTTTCAAGAGGCTCGGAGAGCCTCCTTTCAAGAGGCCTGGAAGCCTCCTTTCAAGAGGCTCAGAGCCTCCTTTCAAGAGGCTCAGAGCCTCCTTTCAAGAGGCTCAGGAAGCCTCCTTTCAAGAGGCTCAAGCCTCCTTCAAGAGGCTCAGGAAGCCTCCTTTCAAGAGGCCTGGAAGCCTCCTTTCAAGAGGCTCGGAAGCCTCCTTTCAAGAGGCTCAGAAGCCTCCTTTCAAGAGGCCTGGAAGCCTCCTTCAAGAGGCTCAGGCCTCCTTTCAAGAGGCTCAGAAGCCTCCTTTCAAGAGGCCTCAGAGCCTCCTTTCAAGAGGCCTGGAAGCCTCCTTCAAGAGGCCTGGAAGCCTCCTTTCAAGAGGCCTGGAAGCCTCCTTTCAAGAGGCTGGAAGCCTCCTTTCAAGAGGCCTCAAGCCTCCTTTCAAGAGGCCTGGAAGCCTCCTTTCAAGAGGCTCAGAGCCTCCTTTCAAGAGGCTCAAGCCTCCTTTCAAGAGGCCTCAAGCCTCCTTTCAAGAGGCTCAGAAGCCTCCTTTCAAGAGGCCTGGAAGCCTCCTTTCAAGAGGCCTGGAAGCCTCCTCTCAAGAGGCTCGCCAGCCTCCTCTCAAGCGGCCCGGAAGCCTCCTTTCAAGAGGCTCGGAAGCCTCCTTTCAAGAGGCTCGGAAGCCTCCTTTCAAGAGGCTCGGAAGCCTCCTTTCAAGAGGCTCGGAAGCCTCCTTTCAAGAGGCTCGGAAGCCTCCTTTCAAGAGGCTAGGAAGCCTCCTTTCAAGAGGCTAGGAAGCCTCCTTTCAAGAGGCTAGGAAGCCTCCTTTCAAGAGGCTAGGAAGCCTCCTTTCAAGAGGCTAGGAAGCCTCCTTTCAAGAGGCTAGGAAGCCTCCTTTCAAGAGGCCCGGAAGCCTCCTTTCAAGAGACCCGGAAGCCTCCTTTCAAGAGACCCGGAAGCCTCCTTTCAAGAGGTCCGGAAGCCTCCTTTCAAGAGGCCAGGAAGCCACCTTTCAAGAGGCCAGGAAGCCACCTTTCAAGAGACCCGGAAGCCTCCTTTCAAGAGACCCGGAAGCCTCCTATCAAGAGGCCCGGAAGCCTCCTTTCAAGAGGCTAGGAAGCCTCCTTTCAAGAGGCTAGGAAGCCTCCTTTCAAGAGGCTAGGAAGCCTTTTTCAAGAGGCTAGGAAGCCTCCTTTCAAGAGGCTAGGAAGCCTTCTTTCAAGAGGCTAGGAAGCCTCCTTTCAAGAGGCTAGAAAGCCTTCTTTTCAAGAGGCTAGAAAGCCTCCTTTCAAGAGGCTTGAAAACCCGGAAGCCTCCTTCCAAGAGGCTAGAAAGCCTCCTTTCAAGAGGCTTGGAAGCTTCATTTCAAGAGGCTCAGAAGCCTTTTTTCAAGAGGCCCGGAAGCCTCCTTTTAATAGACTAGGAAGCCTGCTTTCAAGAGGCCAGGAAGCCTCCTTTCAAGAGGCCAGGAAGCCTCCTTTCAAGAGGCCAGGAAGCCTCCTTTCAAGAGGCCAGGAAGCCTCCTTTCAAGAGGCCAGGAAGCCTCCTTTCAAGAGGCCAGGAAACCTCCTTTCAAGAGGCTCGGAAACCTCCTTTCAAGAGGCTCGGAAGCCTCCTTTCAAGAGGCCTGGAAGCCTCCTTTCAAGAGGCTAGGAAGCCTCCTTTCAAGAGGCGAGGAAACCTCCTTTCAAGAGGCGAGGAAGCCTCCTTTCAAGAGGCTAGGAAGCCTCCTTTCAAGAGGCTAGGAAGCCTCCTTTCAAGAGGCTAGGAAGCCTCCTTTCAAGAGGCTAGGAAGCCTCCTTTCAAGAGGCTAGGAAGCCTCCTTTCAAGAGGCTAGGAAGCCCCCTTTCAAGAGGCTAGGAAGCCTTCTTTCAAGAGGCTAGGAAGCCTCCTTTCAAGAGGCTAGGAAGCCTTCTTTCAAGAGGTACGAAAGCTTCCTTTCAAGATGCTCGGAAGCCTCGTTTTAAGGGGCGCGGAAGCCTTCTTTCAAGAGGCCCGGAAGTCTTCTTCCAAGAGACCCGAAAGCTTTCATTCAAGATGCACGGAAGCCTCGTTTTAAGAGGCCCGGACGCCACCTATCAAGAGGCTCGGAAGCCTCCTATTAAGAAGCTAGGAAGCCTCCTTCAAGAGGCTTGGAAGAAGCCTTTTATCAGCCGGAAGTCATTTTTTCAAGAGGCCCGGAATCCTCGTTTAAGGTGGCCTGACCAACTGCTTTCAAGAGGCTTTGGAGCCTTGGAAGGAGATTTTCAAAGGGCTCGGAAGCCTCTTTTCAAGATGCTCGGAAGCCTTCTTTCAAAAGGCTCGGAAGCCTCCTTTCAAGAGGCTCGGAAGCCTCCTTTCAAGAGGCTCGGAAGCCTCCTTTCAAGAGGCTCGGAAGCCTCCTTTCAAGAGGCTCGGAAGCTTTCTTCCAAGAGGCTCGGAAGCGTCCTTTCCAGAAGCCTCCTTTTAAGGGCCTCGGAAACCTCCCTTCAAGAGGCTCGGAATCGTCCCTTCAAGAGGCTTGGAAGCCTACTTTCAAGTGTTTCGGGGCTCAGAAGCCTCCAATAGTCCTGTAGGAAGCTTGATGGTTAATCTTAATGTGAATTGGAAAGTTGCACGGAATAATAAAAATTTCAGCCCACTTCATAGAGAGCCGTTAGGGATATACGCTGTTAGTTAACTTTGGGCTATATGCCGTTAGTTTTCAGGTTCATTTTTAGTTGCGCTTATTTTCATTTACAGCAAAACATAGGGGGTACCTCAATTAATGCAAAAGTTCGAAGGGGTACCTTTTATTAAAAAGGTTGAGAACCGCTGATCTAGGGTATATACTTTCATATGATATAAAAATTAGTCAAATTGGAGATACTAAATTTTTCGATTAATGGCCACCATTTTCCCTATAGTGGCATGGTGTCCATACAAGCCCTTAGAGTTGTTATTGGCTCTGCTTTGAGTCCAGTTGATTTAATAGACCATTTGGTCTGAACTCCATAATGATTTGGAGAACTTAGACCATCCGATTTAAACACATTTGGATAGTGAATTCTGCCCATGACTTCTAAGAGTGTCTATGGACACCATGGGTTGCTCTTGGTTTCATACCAATCGTAATTGACCTGGTCGACCAAGGCTCTGAAATCCAGAATGGTTTGGAGAACCAATAACATCTTAATTTGGTTTAGAAATGCCTCAGATATTGCTAAGTCAAATCTGGGTCAATAAGTCTCGAACACCGTATACCTCTGTTGGTGCAAAAGGCCGACTTGAAAGATATCCATCCTGAGCGTTGCCCGGCTATCGCTTTACCCTGTTGCCAAGTTAGATTTCGGTAGACTTCTTTTATTTCTTTATTGAGACTTCGCCGCTAAGAGCCTCTGGGTCTGCTTCTGCTGCGATGTCCCGCTGGGTTCCAGTCTAATGCTTGTTTACAGATTTCGTTCCCCCCCCCCCCCTACGTAGAGTGTGGCCGACCCAGCCCCACTTCCGATCCCGAATTTCTGTTGCTATCGGCCTCTGGTGACAACGACGATGGAGCTCGTTGTTTGAGATCCAGTTGTGAGGCCACCAGGCCCGAATTATATACCGCAGGCATCTGTTAATAAACACCTGCAGCCGTTGAGTGTTCTCCACTGATACACACCATGTTTCGCTAGCGTATAACAGCACAGATTTCACGTTAGAGTTGAAAATTCGTATGATGGTGCGTTCACTTATCTGCCTGTTTTCCAGATCTTTCTTAAACTCGCAAATGCAGCCCTTGCTTTCTTGATCCGTGCGCCTATGTCGATCTTGGCACCGCCGTCTGACGCCATTTGGCTACCAAGATATTGGAAGCTTTCAACATTCTCCACTACTTTAAACATTCCCGGCTACTGTGAAACTGCGTTGTCAATGAATACCAAGTAAAGGGACTCTTGGAATTCGTTGACCTGCTCCAAAATAATACATAGCGTGAGAATATGGTCCACACATGATCTTCCGGCACGGAACCCGGCCTACCTAAGCCGCATCGATCTTCTCCTGAATCCGGGATAGGATAACTTTGCATAGAACTTTGAATCGAGACACATCAACATAATACCTCGCCAGTTATCGCATACAGTCAGGTCACCCTTTTTGGCCACCTTCACTAATATACCTTGCAATCAGTCGACCGGAAAAATTGCGGTGTCCCACATATTACGAAATAATCGATGCAGTAGTTTAGCGGAAGTCATGGGGTCAGCTTTGAGCATCTCGGCTGATATGCGATCGATTTATTTATTCGATTTCATGCGTTGGATGGCTGTTTGAATCTAAGAGTGATGGAGCTTCGGTATTGACGCATGTTATACGTCGGATCAGGCAGATCATGCTGAGGTGGTGGTGGCCTGGCTGGCACATGAAAAAGTTGTTCAAAGTGCTCGAACCAGCGATTCAGCTGGTCAGTTGAGTCGGTCAATAACTGACCATTCGCGTCTTTCACAGGCATCGTTGCATTCATATTCGCCCCCCTTAGCAAGATATCATAGAAGAGGCGAATGCCCCGGTTGCTGCGGCTCTCTCTCCTTCATCGGGCAGACGCCCGCTCACGCTCGCTTGTCCCGTCGACACGATTTTTTCTTCCTTCTCCAGATCCGAGTATCGTTGATGGGCTAAGACTTTAGCTCCTCTGGTTTTTGATCGCTCTATCGCGGTTCGCCCAGATTGTTCTCGCTGGTGGCGTCCAAGGCATTCTTGATGGCGGTCCATTGGTCTTCCACGCTGCCACCTTCCGGAATATCTGCAGCACGCGTCTCCAGTTCTTCAACGAAGGCCCGTTTCACCTTGGCATCTTCCAGTCGGCGTGTGTTGAACCGTCGTCCAACTTTCTTTTCCTGCCGCGCATCCGCGACGAACACCGTAAGTGTGAGTTTTTTTTTTGAGCCTTTCAGGAACGTCGTACAAAGTTAATCAACATTCAGGAATATACTCTACGAAATATACTATACGAAATAGGAAAAGTCAATTAGTTGCAGATATTCACATGATTGCGTTAAAAATTTATTACAATTTGAAAGTGCGATTCGGGTCACATTGACCCGAACACGTTAGGAAGGTTAATGTCGTAGAATGGAAAAGCCGGTCGTGAAAAGCAAAGTAAAAAGTCAAAATACATATCTGTAAGGAATACAAATAAATAATAAGGAATGGAAACCGAGCATAACAAATGGGTAGAGAAAAATCTAGCATTTTGCGACGAATTCTTATTTCTTCGCATACAAAGTATTTTCAGTGCATTGCACTGCGAAATCCCGATTCGTACCGTTCCCCCAAATAATGAAATGGGGCTGTCCATAAACCACGTAGACTCTTGAGGGGGAGGGAGGGGTTTCGAAAAAGTCTACGATAGTCTACGAAGGGGGATGGGGGGGTTTACCAAAAGTCTACGTAGACTTTTTATTTTTTTAAACGATTTATACAGCAGCTTTGTGCGAAGTTCACTCGTTTGATTTTTTTTCAGAATTTTCGGGTTTTTTTCTCCATAAAAATGTAATGAATTTCACTGAAGTAAAAACCAGGAAATTCTTCTTTGTTGACCAGGAAAATTCTCCAAAGGAGAATTTGGAAACTATGGAAATTAAATAATGTTGTACTTCAACGGTTTTTTTATTTACAAAGGGAGCATTTTAGAATATCCTAGGGGATTCTCCGAAATTTCCATGAGAAAACCTTCAGCATATCCATCAGACTCCCCGGAAAATTTTTCCTTATTTCGGAAATTCTTCGGAATTTTTGCGAGGAATTCTTTGGACATATAAGGAAAATTTTTCGAAATTCCCGTGGATAATACTTAGTAAATTTCTTCGGCAGTTCTAATGCAAATTCTTTGGAATTATCGATGGAAAATCTCCAGAATTTCTAAATAAATTCTTGAAAACTTCCACGAGAAATTATTCGAATTCCGCACCAAAAACTGTTTCCACAACAAAAAATTGTTTGCAGTTTTTGTAAAAAAGCCTTCGTAATTTTCATGAAAATTTATTCGAATTTTTTACGAGAAATTTGCAAAAAAAATTAACTGAAAATTCTCCATAATTTCAACCGAATATTATTCAGAAAATTCTTTGCAAAAAAAATTGCGAGATGAATTTAAAAAAAAATAGGGTAATTTGCCAAATGTTGAACGGCTAATTTCTTCGCCTATTGTTGAACGCACGTGCATTTCTTATGAGATTTCTAAAATAGACGACAAAATTAGACTTTCAACATTTGGCGGTTTCCCCTACTAGGAAACCATTCTAAATTTCCACAGGAAATATATCGGAATGTCCGATTAAACTTAAAATTACCTCGGGAAATAATTCTACAAAGAAAATTATTTTGAGCTTTTAAGTGGAATGTCTTCACTTGTCATAAGACGAGTTTGTACAATCCCATTGAATTCCACCACTTAATTGTATTTTGACAGATACGTAAAGTCGAGTCAAGTACGAGACACTGAAGACGGCCTTACTGTTGAAGTAGAAATACGTATCTGTCAAGATACAATTAAGTGGTGGAATTCAATGGGATTGTACAAACTCGTCTTATGACAAGTGAATAATTCTACATTATAAAAGAGAAATACTCGTTTTTTTAACGGGGAAACTTTTGAAATTTAGAAGAATATTCTTGGGATTTCAACAGATGATTATTCAGCGGAATATTGCATGAAATTTTCAAGAAAGGCATCGGAATAATCATGGAGAGTTATTTGGAGTATATTATCTAGAAGCTTTCAAGGTTATCAATTGGGAAATTTTCACGAAATTTTCACGCAAAACTTATTGCAATGTAGACTTGACATTTTCGGAATTTTAACTCGAAATTTCTCGAAATTCTGAAAAATCTTCGGTTTTCACAAATTTGCGTTCAGAATTATAGGACAGATGCGTGACAGATTTTAAGCAGTGGCGCGCCGATGCGAAAGTGTCGGCGATGGTGGCGCACACCTCTAGGAGGGATCGAATGCAACAGAAATTAAATTACTTGGCTTTGAAATTTGGTTTCTGGAGCTATGGACAGAAGATTAAATTTGATTTCCTTTCAAATTGATTTTTGTTTTGTTGGATTTTGTTCAGTTTGATTTAGTTATGTTTGAAATTCGAGTTTTATTGTAACATGGAAATGGATTTGAATAGCTGAATTGCTTGAAACGTGGTTGATTTCCATATTTTTCCTTTCACATATGATGTTTTGTAAAATTTGGAAAAGTCTACGTAGACTTCAAGGGGAGGAGGGAGGGGTTTCGGAAAAGTCTACGAAAGTCTACTAGGGGGGACGGGGGGGTTTGAAAAGGTGAAATTTCGGTCTACGTGGTTTGTGGACAGCCCCAATGTGGAGATCAGCGTAAATTTGTCTTGTGATCCCGTTGCTATTTCGTCGCTACTCTTCGGTTACGAACTAGCAAAGTAGATTTCACACAATTTGTACACGGAAAAATATATAGGGCCCATAAAAATGAGTTTTTTTTTTCATGAAAACGGATAATTATTTGTAAGGGAACTAAAAGACAAAATAATAAACTATGTATGTATCGTAACAAAACATTTTGAATAAATGATTTTTCCTCGAAATTATTTCATAACACAGGAACGAACGATATTTTGGTGAACAAAATAGATTAGATTAGAGAAATTAATACTAATCACAATACTATTCATCATTTTGTGGATTTCCTTAGGTTTCTTAAATGTTTGTCCAGTGTTGGTATTTGTATAGCTTTATTCGACGCGCGCTTTAGATTGAGTTTTTTTACAAAATATTTTTGTCAAAACTTTGAATTGTCAAAAACATTTCCGTGTCGAAATTCATAAAAACAATTTACATAAAACCGTTTCAAAATTCTGCTTTTCAAATATTTGTTATTGTAATAAAATGGTTTTAATTTTTTTTTACATTATTCTAGAATATCTATTTCGCTCCACTTGTTCGCTCTGCAGTGCTCGGGATGCCACCACCCGACTCACTGGCGGTTCCCACGGCTGCTACTTGGGAGGAATATTTTTTATTCATGAAACTTAATGAAAAACATTTATTTACATACTGCAACATGCTGTTTACACACGGAATAGTTGAGATTTTTCCCCTTTACCGAACGCTGTCCAACCTGCACCCCGTTCGTTCGTTCGTTGTTGGTTAGCGGACAAACAAGAAGCGAACCGCACTAACTGGGAAAGTGCTTTTCCCTCTACGGGGCTTCGGTCAACACTTGCTCATTCCTAAGTCTTGGCCGAGGCGAAAATGGATTCTTTTTATTTGAAGTGCAGCAATTTTCGCCAAACGGTTCGTATGGTGGTGCACTGCCACGTTTATTTCAATTTCGGGAAGTCGGTACTTATTTTAAACACGACAAATATTCAAATTCTAAAGTGATGGATTACCTACACGCTCGGCATTAGAATCAATAAATCAACCAACTTCCTCCTGCTTGCTTGTCATTCAGCAGGTGGAAATGAGTAATGGCGTGGAAATGAATCCAGTCACATTAATTTGCGATTTTATTCATTAGGACAGCCCAATGAATTCATGCGACATTTAACACATTAATTGTATTCTGCACGAGAGGGCGACCGCGCACACACGCGAAGTGCCTTCCCATTCAACGATAGGCAATAATGGCAATAATTCTAGACAGGAAAAAAAAATATGTCCAGCATCATAAGTACATGAGAACATCGACAACACTGACTCCGGGGTCCGATGATTGGAAACAGATGACAGAGACAGATTGTTTCGTAATTAGAATGTGGAGCATTGATTTATAGTTTTAATTGCTATCACTGTTTGTAGGCGCTTCAATTTATATTAGAGAAACCAATATTCAATCAGGATGTTTGTTTTAATTGGAAAGCATACTAAGCAAAGCTGAACGATGGAATAGTTCTTTATTTATTCCTGAAACAAGAGATACGTTTATGACAGCAAAATGAAAAGTACATTCGAACAAGTAGTATTCCTTGGTGAAAATAACTCATCTCATGGTTTGTGTTTATAGGCAAGTTTTTTTAGAATTTAGTGAAATAGTGAATTTATTCGCTAAATTATGTTGTGCACAGTGAAGGTAATGTGGTAATGGAAGAGTGTTCACTTTTACATTTAAAAATTACCGTTTACAAATATGACTCACGCATATCTTTCTGGAAAAAAAAATCTGTTTACAAACCCGTGTGAATGTGCTGCATCTCACTGGTGGCGCCAGAGTTCTGGTAATGGTGCGGCACCAGCATTTTTGGCGTAATTGGTTCATTTATAATCTGGCGTCACTAGTAAGAACCATAATTGAAGGGTCTAATAAGTCAAGCGATAAATCAATTAAAAAAATGCGAACTGGTTTCAAATATGACGAAATTTTAATTGCATTTTATCATCTATAAATTGTTTAGTAATTTATTCAAAACGTCTCTAGGAATTCTTTGGAATGTTTTTTTTTTAAACTTCCAATTTCAGGAATTCCTGAGAATATCTGAAGAAGTATGATAATGGATAGACTGTAATCGTTACACTTTTGGGCGTTTTCTAGCAAGCAATTTCAGAGTCGAAGCCGGGTTTCGCTACAGTCCAGAATTCTTTAAATGTTTTCATCAATTTCTTGGGAATAAACTTCTAACATTTTTTCGTAGATATCTTAAATAATTCTATCGGGAATACCAGAAATTTCTTCAGGAACACATTTGAAAATTATTTCAGGAATTCCTTCGAATACCATCGGGAATTCTATTATCTTGTGATATTCTCCAGTAATTCTTCTAGAATTTCCACCAAGAATATTTTACAACAATCCAGCACAAAATTTCATGAATTTCCTTAGAGATTTCTAACGGAATTTACCGGAATTTGAACATTACCTCGACATCAAATTAATACAATAATTTGTTTTCAAATTTTGATCTCCATTATTGATCACTTATTTGATTTCAGTTTGCTGATAATTTCTGAATTATATAACCATGTTGGTTTTGATAGCGAAGTATGTAATCAGTTTAATAACAGTTCATATAATTTGGCAATCAACGATAGTGCGGTCGGTAATGAAGTTAATGAGCGCGCGTTTTTTCATGTTACAAACAGCAGAACGATCGCGCACGCTCAGAATTAATAAATTGTTCGGAATAAATAAATAAATAGTCGCTTACCAAGGCGACTTTTCTATAGATTACTTTATCATCTAACTACATAAATATTATTTTCCCGTGTCACTCACAGAGATGCAGAGGATTCCTCGGTCTCTTGTAGCAATGAGTGTTGGACTAATTTTCCTCCCCTAATCCTGAATTGACTGTGAGGACGTGGCCGGCATCGTTATTGATCTTGAATTATTGAAACTCCAAATCATGTACAGTGAGAATGGTTTTCTAATCCCAGGAAAGCTATTCATTTGGTGAGCTGTGCAAATTTGTTTCTCGGCCAATCACGACTAGCAAGTAGCAATCCAACAAACAATTTTAGCTGTATAAGCTAGTTTTTGAGCTGAAGAAGGCTATTTTTAGTTGAATAAGCGCTTCACTCGCTTTCGATGTTTGTTGTGAACTACGATGTGTACAGTCAATCAAGCTAAGCTAAGTTCATATAATTTGGTAATCAACTGAAAACTGATATCAATAAATATTAAATCAAGGAGGCAAAAATTTGCTTCCCATTTGTCCTCAATATGTTGTCAGACTTTGCTTGGGGTAATAAACTTATTACTTGTTTCGCTATCGAAAACCAATATCAAAATCATTTTTCAATATGCTCTCATGGACAGCAAAAATTGTTATCAATTTGATGTTCAGTAGGATTTTTCTGATGTTGATTTTGTTATTTTAGCCGTTAACATGACCAAAAGGTTATAAAAAACAGCGATTCCTCAACATTAAAACAAGTTATCGATTTAATCTCAAATTTTGCTCGGGACAGGAGCCGAAGACAGGAAGGAGAAATTTCTGAAAGTATTGGAATTCCTGAAGGAAATTTCGGAGGAGTTTCTAAAAAAGTTCGTAGAAATATTTGAGGTTATGGCTTTCAGTCTTCTTATGCTCAAAAACGAGTTTTACGTTTTTATCCGACGTTTCGGTTACATATATTGTACCTTTATCAAGGAGTCTGTGGACAATGGTGGATTATGTTGTATTGGACTTATTCCTTGAGATTACCGAGTTCTGCATAGACTGTAGTTACTTCCGGTTCAAAGGGAAATATTTCCAACAGGTGTTCGGAACAGCGATGGGTAATCCACTTTCCCCCACCATTGCGGACCTAGTAATGGAGGCTCTTTTGGACACGGTAACTGCAAGAATCAATTTCCCAATCCCGGTACTGAGAAAATACGTAGACGATTTGATTCTAGCGGTACCCAAGGAGAAAATTGAACAGGTGAGAAAATCATTCAATGACTACCATGACAAAATACAGTTCACGGTCGAAACTGAAAAAGACGGTCGAATCCCGTTTCTAGATTTACTTCTAGTACGACAGAACGACCAAACAGTCAAAACAGAATGGTACATGAAACCCATAGCATCGGGTAGGTTTTTCAATTACCATTCTGCACACAACACGAGACTGAAAGTCAATGTAGCAATGAATTTCATTCAACGCGTCAAAACATTCTCCACCAACATCGACACAAGACAAACACACAACATAATTTTCTCCCAACTGAAATTAAACGATTACCCCACACGAGTGATTAATCGCCTAATCGAACGATCACGAGAACGACAAATAAACACCACCAACAACGATGACATCAAGGCCCAGAACGAGACAATATACAGATCTATGGTGCACGTGGGGCAGTTATCAAGCAAAATACAAAAATGCTTGAAAACAGATTAGGGGCCATCCAGAAACCACGTGGTCATATTTTTGAAGATTTTCAACCCTCCTCCCCATGTGGCTTATCGTGGTCATTCGGCAGACCCCCCCTCCCCCTCCCCCTTTGACCACGTGGTTTTTTTTTTCAAGTACAAAAATTAAAAAAAAAACTTATGTAACTAAAACATATGGTAAATCCAATCAATTTTGAAGATGGACAATTTCAATTGCTTCAAAATCAAACTAAACCTAGCATGGAGGATACAAAAGAAATGTGGACTCATCTTATAAAAAATTCGAGAAAAATTTATAATGGTTTAAAAATTTTCCAAAAAATCCCTATATTCTTAATTTTTTTTTTTTATTAGTGTTTATTTTATAATAACTATAAAGTTCATCACTGAATATCCCTATAGATTCTTTAGAGTATTTGGGACCTTCCATAGCTCTGGAGCTACTAGAAATACTTAAGATATTACCCAAGCAGCACAACTTGTTTCACTACTAAACATTTCACTGTGTTGCAACTATTCGAGAAGAATCAATCTTTGCGTATGTGCCATCAAATATAACTCTCTTGCAATCTAAAAAGCGCAAGAGGTGGAGCCTACGGAAACATCCTTCGATTGCAGTAAAATTGCAATAATGTTGCAAAATACTACAGCGGAAAAAATAAAATAAAAATATAAAACTGGATTTGATTTATGGATCTTGTGATTGATAGTCCTTCACTCTACCACAGCACCATTCAACACTTCGAAGGGACTGCATGTTGACTCACCATAAAAACCATACGATTATGAAGTTTTGTACTCGGGTTTTCTGTTACTTGATTGCACCATCACCGGAAAAAATTGTGAGTTGTCAAAACGTTGAACGATGCTAAATTAAACATGAAGACACACTCAACTTATCTGCAACTTAATTTAAACAAACAAATAAATTTTGAAAGACGCATTGAAGTTACATGGTAAAAAATATGCAACTTGATGATTTTGTTTCGTGTTTGCAACATAAAGTGCAGTATGCTTTAGTTGTTTGTTTCCAAATGTCAAACACGTACTGCATTGCAATGTTAATGAAACATTGATCACAACTCGAACGTTTTTGACATCTTGATGCAACTTTTTCGTGCTTTGATGTTTTTCCAATGCCTTTAATGGACCAGAATAGAAACAAGGTGCTTTTTGGAAGATGTTGCGTGTGCTACTTGGGTAGCCTCAGCGAAGTATCTGAACTGAACTCCTACAACGAAAAGTTTATCAGAGAATCACAAAGTTAATATGTAATCTTAGAGATGCAAATAAAACCTCCAACTGTTGTTTCTTTTGAGTAGCATTCCTGTAGAAATTTCAGTATTGTTTTCAGAATCATCAATATTAGAAATAAATAATTATAAAATATATTTTTGCAATTCCTGATCATAATACCTGGTTTACAGTTGTCATTTGACAACTTTTCCATACCAACAGAATGGGTGCTTTAATGACCATTATGCAACTCAAATGGGTTGCATAATATTCATTATAGCACTCATTTGGGTGCTATAATGAAAAACCTACATTGGGACAGTAGTTACATGACTACATTTAGCTGAATTAGTTTGGGTGAGTGTTTAAATAGTGTACTCTAAGCGTCTCGTAATAAAATGAAATGGTTTGTTGGACATAACATCCCAATTTTCCAAAGGCAATTGCATCCATCGCTTCATAGCTTTTCAAGCTGTGCAATTTGGCAACGATAAGATGGAATCTTATTGTTCTCTGCCGCAACATAATTTATTGGCCTGAATGATCATGTGGAATAAATGCGATTGTACAATTTTTGTATAGATTTATCATATTAAAGCCCAATTTTCGTGTGCAACAACATAGCGTGTGCAACTCGTTGCAAAACTCGATTTTTTCAGCACTCGTAGTATTTATCCAACTCGGCAAGCCTCGTTGGATAAACGTACAACTCGTGCTGAAAAAATCATCTTTTTGCAACTAGTTGCACAAACTACTATTTTTTAATTGTTCATTGCTAATATTGATTTATTCATGAAAATTCTGTATTTTTTCATTGAACATTTTGATTTCTTTATGGAAAATTCTTAATTCATAATGGCAATTTTTGCTTTTACAAGTGCTAATTATTATTATTATTATAATTTATTATTGTTGTGTGTATTATTGTTCTTTATTGGCAATTTCCTATTATATTATGGAAAATTTCCATTTTATTCTCTACTAAAGAGATTTTCAATCCAAAGCTGGCTCTCTCAAAATTTCTAATTCTTCATTGAAATTTTATTTTGATATCGAATCGTGGAAGCCAATGATGCCATACTAAAAATATTTTCTCGGTCACTCTGATGGTTCTTTCGAATAATTTCCCAAGGAACTTCTATTCCACATCTCGAATATGCTTCAGTCAATGGTCCTTTCATAAGTGACTCATAGAGGAATGAATGTATTATAGACCAATTATTATTTTGGAGTTCGGATCATTCGATTTATCCAATTAACCATCTTATGAATGATGAATGATATAATATCCCAGTAGGTCCATTGGGTTGATATGACTTCAATTATTATTTATACAAGCTACTACAGATCGTAATGTTTGAACTACTTGATCATTCAAGTCCGTGAACCCAGTGCTTCTAAGCAGAGTCTCTTAATTCTCGTGTATACACGGATGAGACAGTGTGTCATGAGCTACAAAAGCTCACGTAGCACCGATTCAGTGCGACGAGAGAACCTAGCGCGCGCATGAAATAACTAAGTGAGCGTGTCTCAATGTACGTCTCATGAGACTCATCTCATGCGCTAGAAATCCATAGCTGGCGTTACTTAGGCGACGATATTATTGAATGAAAATTTCCCGCCCAAGCTGTTTTACGCATCTCCGCTGTTGTTTGCAAAGGTTTGCCATGGCAAACAGCGCATGAGCTGATCGCATTGAGATGTCTCAATGCGACTCACCAATGTTAATGTGAGGTACACAAGCTTCGTGAGACTCGCGCGCGCTAAATTTTATGTGCGCGTAGCAGTCGTTGCTCAATCTCATCCTTTTTTGTACGCGTGCATGATGTCTGCTTCTAAGGCCCTACAAAAACAGTTTGCGAACAAACCTCATAGTCATTGTGCAACTTGATGTTGACTCAAGATAATTTTGGGTACCTTGTCTCTTGGATCTCATGTTAATGGAAATTAGAATCATATGCTTATTTCATCGGATTGAGTATATACCGATGATAAGAACTTTGCAAATATCTTGATTGATCTGGTAGATTCGTGGGCAGAACTTGAGAGCATTTTAAAGTATCTTGAGCATCTCGTATTCCTGAATATTAATCAATCTATTCAGAATGATTCAAACATTTAAACTTTATTTACATGCTCTTAGAATCGAAATCTTCCCAAGGTTTCGGATATCTGAGTTTTCATGTTCAGTCAAATTTGAGCTCCCATATTTCTTCTGTAAAGCCAATATTTAGATGAACAAGTTTACTGAAGAAAATGGTGGCCTAGCTCTCTTTTGTGATTTTATAGACAATCTAAAACGCTGGGCATATATGACCCATCCGTCCTGGAAGGGTTGAGACTTGTTTTGGAATTCAATTTCAATCGTTATCATAACACTATTTATAACCTAGATTGTTTTAGAAATTGGAGTGTTTTTTTTCTGGAACACTGCCACTTTTTTTTCATATCGCAGGAATCTCCTTAGTTCTAAGACCCTTTTATGAATTTAAAAAGCATTTTATTTAGAATTTCATGTTGATTTTTTAAATGCAAGCTTCATAACCTTTTTCATGCGCACTACTAGAATTTTGTGCATTTAGAACATTTAGGTGCATTATTAATTTTTTCGATCATTAATTATTCAATATCATAAAAACTAGGCTTCTTAAGCCTAAATTATTGTCTATATTTATTACGAAATGCATATTTACGATAAAAATTCCAATAAACATCAAATTCCGAAGAATTTCCCAAAATCCTGGGCAACTTTAATGAATCTTCAAAGGAAATTCTTCTAAATTTCCAATGGATTTTTTTTTTCGTTTTCCAAAAGAAATTCTTAGAAATTTTCAGCAGTTTTTTTTAATTTCCAAAAGAAATCTGGACCACCAATAATGTATTTCCCGAGGAAATTCCGATGTTTTTACAAGTGGAAATAATGAAAAAATTGTACTTTTGTAGTACTTGTAAAGGTTGTACTTTTGAAGCATTTCCAGTAGGAATTCCTTAAAAAATTGAATCAAAATTTAAAAGATTTTCTGGTGTGAAAATTCCTTAAACTTTCTAAATCATTTCCTATGCATCTTTGCATGGTAAAGATTTAAATCAATGTTTAGCTGAACCTACAAAGAAATCAAAATGACTTCTCGAAGAAGAATGAATTCCCGATGAAATTTTGAAATGATTTCTGGCTCAAATAAAAAAAAACAAGAACTTTGAGAATTCTAAAGATTTATTCTTTGAAAATCCAAAGAATGTTTTGAAGACAATCCATAGACTCTTCCGTGGAAATTCTAAATAATGCCTCGAATAAAAAATACTTGGAAAATTTAAAAAAATGTGCTAGAATTCACAAAGAGCGTAAAAAAGTATTCCGAAAAAATTTCATTTCAAAATTCCAAAATTGAAAAAAAAATCTACGGAAATATCAAAGTGTTTCATGTGGCATTGGCTCCATATTCCAACTGGAAGTTGATCTGCTTTTCAACTTAGTATATTCTATTAAATAGCATTTCCTCAGTTATAAATTGAAAGCTTTTATATCCCAGCCATTGCACGATTATATATCTTGTGTAACAAGTACGATGGATACACTATACCTAGGGTGTCGAGAATGTTTCCCACCGGAAAACATCCTAGACTGGAACGAGAATCGAACTCGTCATCTCCGGATTGGCAATCCTCGCAAGGCTAACTGAAGACTGAACATTTTGAAGTGCACTCCATGTTCAAAAAACTACATTTGTAACTGAAGAAGAATTTCTGGTGAAGATTCGGAAGAACTTGGCGAAGAAATTCATTAGAATTTTTCGGAATTTACCTGGAGATGTTTTGTTTTTTTTTTCATTATCAATTTGTAGCAAAATTTCAAAGCAAAATTTTTTAGAGAGAATTGTTCAAAAAAAATTCTAAATGCCAGCACTTTATCAGGATTGTATGAAGTAATGTGAAATTTTTTACAGGAAATTTCTTTACTTGATTTTTCCTGAATATCCACAAGAAATTCTTTTGAATTCTTATTCTTAACATTTTTTCTTGGATTATTGTAAATGAACATTTTTCAAAATTGTAGCTGCAGTCCGCCAATGCAAAAATGCCGGCGGCGTGATGCCAAAAATTATCTGCGGCGGGTTTTTTTTTTAATATTTTTCCATTTTTCCTTCCCAAATTTTTTTTTGGACATTGAGACTGAATGGAAACTTGTTTTTTCGTTTATTTTTGTATGGATATATGATCTTAGGCTAAGATGGTCAAATAATGTAGATATGCATCGGCGCTGCGACCGACGCTGCGTTATCGATTTTTCTCGATGCACACCTATGTCTTTTTAACGCTGAATTGAAAAGACGATACGTGGGCGTCGGCCCTTAGATGCGCTTTCGTTTAATAATTAAATCATTGAATTTTAATGATTTGTATTTTTTACACCGCTGTTATTATTCACCAAAAGTTTTTCGTGTAAAAAAACCACGTGGTTCGAGAGCAACACCCCCCTCCCCCCATGTGGCTTATCGTGGTCATTTTCCAACCCCCCCCTCCCCCCATATATGACCACGTGGTTTCTGGACGGCCCCTTACCCAAACGTCACCATTAGTGCGAAAAATGAGAAGACCGTCGGAAACATGCTACCCCCGGTGAAGGACAAGATAGACCAGAACGACCGATCAAACGTCATATACAGGATCCCATGCGAGAACTGTTCAGCCTGTTACGTGGGGATGACGTCAAACAAGCTGAAAACAAGAATTGCCGGCCACCGCTCCTGTTCCAACCGATTACAAACTATGTGGGATCAAGGGAAATCAGCAGAAGATCAGGAGGTAGCAGCAATGCGAGAACGAACAGCGTTACTCGATCATTCCATCGAGAACCATCATGCTTTCGCATTCGATCGCACACACGTTCTAGACTCTAGTCTTAAGAAACAAAATCTACACATTCTAGAAACATGCCATATTATAAACACACAGAACACAGTCAACAAGCGCACAGACACAGACAACCTCAGCAGTACGTATGCCGGCATACTCCACACATTCAAAAACAATCAGTGTAATAGAGCAAACAGACAGACAGAAACGCCATCACAACACAGTTCGATACAAACAGAATAGAAGTGGCGCTAAAAACGTACTACACGATAGTTCCTGGTGCCCGGATAAATTCAATTTCGCAGCCCTACCGAAAAATAGAGGGGGCGATGTAAGTAAATTTATGAAGACCACCTACACAGTGAGTGCGCCTGTTACAATCAGTGTTTCTCGTTTATTGCAGTTAACATAAAGTTGTGACAAAACGTTCTATGCTAAGACAATGTAACAATAAAACGGGACTTAGTTAGTAAGTAATCCTGAACATACACAACATACAACATCAATACAACATAATCCACCATTGTCCACAGACTCCTTGATAAAGGTACAATATATGTAACCGAAACGTCGGATAAAAACGTAAAACCCGTTTTTTGAGCATAAGAAGACTGAAAGCCATAACCTCAAATATCACCATCATAGTCGATCTCTCCTAGAAAGTTCGTAGAAATTGAAATAGTATTCGAAAGAAATTTCTGAAAATATTTCTGAAGGTATTTCTAGATTCATTTGTGATGGATATTGTAGTGAATCACTGGAGAAATTTCCGATTCCTGAATTTCTGGATGACAAACCGAGTTAATTCCTGGGGTTGTTTTAACGAAAAAATGTTAGGAGGATTTACCGAATGAACTTTTGGATAAATTCATGAAACGAGAAAGGATCGTTGGGCTGAACCCATTCGGCCGAAGTCCATCTGGCCGAATAGGTTATTTGGACGAATAAGACATTTGGCCGAACATGACATTTGGCCGAACAGGACATTTGGCCGAATAGGACATTTGGCCGAAATGGACATTTAGTCGAATAGGTCATTTGACCGAATAGGTCATTTGGCTGAATATGACATACAGCCGGATAGGACATTTTGCCTCATAGGACATTTGGCCGAATAGGACATTTATACGAATAGGACATTTGGCCGAATAGGACATTTTGCCTCATAGGACATTTGGCCGAATAGGACATTTTGCCTCATAGGATATTTGGAAGAATAGGACATTTGGACGAATAGGACATTTGGCCGAATAGGACATTTGGCTGAATAGGACTTTTGGCCAAATAGAACATTTGGCCGAATAGGACATTTATTTGAATAGGTCATTTGGCCGAATAGGACAGTTGGCTGAATAGGACATTTGGCTGAATAGGACATTTGGCTGAATAGGACATTTGGCCGAATAGGACATTTATACGAATAGGGCATTTGGCCGAATAGGACATTTTGCTTCATAGGACATTTGGCCGAATAGGACATTTGGCCTCATAGGACATTTGGCCTCATAGGACACTTGGCCTAATAGAACATTTGGCTGAATAAGACATTTGTCCGAATAGGACATTTGGCCGAACATGACATTTGGCCGAATAGGACATTTTGCCTCATAGGACATTTGGCCGAATAGGACATTTGATCGAATAGGACATTTTGCCTCATATGACATTTGGCCAAATAGGACATTTGGCCGAATAGGACATTTGGCCGAACATGACATTTGGCCGAACAGATCATTTAGCCGATCAGAACATTTGGCCGAACAGAACATTTGGCCGAATAGGACATTTGGCCGAATAGGACATTTGATCGAATAGGACATTTGGGCGAATAGAACATTTGGCCGAATTGGACATTTGGCTGAATAGGACATTTTGCCTCATAGGACATTTGGCCTCATAGGACATTTGGCCTAATACAGCATTTGGCTAAATAGGACATTTGACCTAACAGAATATTTGGCATCATAGGACATTTGGTTGAGAAAGATTTTTTCTTTGAATATTCCATGCATTTTTTTAAATTTCGGAAAGCTTCATCTCAAACTAAGAAGAGTTTGTGAAGAATTTTCTCCGAAATTCCAAACATATTACCGTTGAAATCTCAAGTAAAGTTCTATGAAAATTTGTTAGTTCCAAAGCACTTCCCATGAAAACTAAAAAAACATGCATGCAAATTTCCAACAACTAAACGAACAACTAAAAAAATATGCAATGGAAATTTCGAAGAATTTTTCTTGGAAATTCCAGTTGAATTCTGTTGAAACTCAAAAAATATCTCATAGAAACCAAATTTTCCAAAATCATTTAGCGGAACATTTTCAAAATGGACATAGAGTAGAGTGGGGCAAACGTGCGCATTTCCGATTTTTTTAATTTATAAAACTATCAGCACTGCATCAGTTTGATAGGTATTCTGACCAACTATTTTCATGTGTAATTGCAAACAATTTTAATAAACAACAGGGAGATATGAAGAATAGTTAATTTTGTGGTCATTTTGCTAAAAATAATTGTGTTTTCGCAACTATTATTCCATTGCCATATATACGTTCAATCAGTTGAACATTATAATATTTCGATAACCTGTTTTATAGAGTACTTAATGGTGCAGAACATTAATTCGATTAGTTTTCCAAGAGGTCAAAACCATAAACTGAATAAATCTTTGGGCTTTGGGGTAAAAGTACGCAGGAACGGGTGGGGCAAGAGTACGCATGTGAACCTTTAAGTTCTGTTGTCAAACCAGTATCTCCGGCCAAAATAAGACTGCTTTCCAAGCGTAAAGATCCACAACAAAGAAAAAAGGGACAGAAATCGAAAATTATCACAAGTTCTCCTTTTAAAGATAAGTAATTTGGTGTTAGAAAGCACTTAGCGAACAAAGCACTGAAGCGAAATAATAAAATTGTATTTGGTATTGTTTTACACCTCAACATAGTCCAATCTATTTTTTTTAATTCATTCTAAATGATAACCCTTTAATCAAAAGAAACATCCATAAATTACGCAACGCTGAGCTGGGAGAGGTTGCGAGATGTATGACGATTCTTAGAATTTTTAGAGGATTCATACAAAAAGTTTAGGATAGGGGGGAGGGGTGATGGTCATATTTTCCGTTTCGTAATTAGTGATCTTTCTTTAAAGAAAATTGCTTTATTCAAGCCACGTGAAACCTGGTATATTGTTACCTCTGCAGTTTTTTCGTAGTTCATATTTCTAGGACCCCCTCCCCCTTTTAAAGTTACGTAATCTTTAAACATTCTATAATATATTTTCAATTAACATCAATTAAATGTTATTTATTCTTATTTTTGTTAATATATACTTGAAACTCATGATTGGAAAATTGCGTACTCTTACCCCACCTGATGCGCACTCTTACCCCACCGGTGGGGTGCGTTTTTCACATGTCCTGCAATGAGGGTTCTACTAAAACGAATTACAATAATTTCAATATTATTTCCACTGGGTAACATATAGGAAGAGTATACAAATCGTCGACATTGATATGATATGCAGAAACTTGCCTCACAAAGGCTACATGATCGATTGAAAACTAAGTGCGTACTCTTGCCCTACTCCACTCTACGGCCGAAAATGTCGTTCGACCGATCAGGTCAATTGATCGAAAAATCAAACTGCCGAATAGGTCAGTTGGCCAAACAACCCGAAATAGTCTTCTGGAAGAGACAGCCATTTGGCCGAAACGGTCATTTGGTAGAAATGGACATTTGGTCGTAACGGATATAAGTCAGGAAGTTTCATTAGGTTGAACTGGTAATTTTGCCGAAAAAGTCGTTTAGCCTATCCATTACAAAAGACTATCCATTACAAAAATAGCCGGTTAGTCGAAATGTTCAGCCATATGACCCGTTCAGCTAATGACATTTTCGACCGTTCGGCCAAATAACCTCTTCAGCCAAACGATCTGTTCGGCCAAACGATTATTTCGGCCAAATTATCTGTTAGGGCAAACGACTTTTTCGGCCAAACTACCAGTTTAGCCGTTTTTTTCCCTTTCGGCCGCATGTCATATTCAGTCAAGTGACATTTTCGGTCAAACCATTTACGACTTAATCACACAAACGGTTATTAGGTCGAAAATGGTTTAACCGAAAATGTCACTTGACTGAAATGGAATTCGGCTAGATTACTTTCGCCTTAACTTGTTATTCGTTCTTAAGACGGTATTCGAACAAATGGTTTCCCGACTAGAAGAGCATAGCAAAATCTGAACACAATTTTAACATATTGTGGTATTTATAACTTTTTTTGATACAATTTTATTCTTAGTGGCCATCATCTTTCAGATGTTGTAACAGGATTTTATCATAATATGATTTTAAAAAATTCCAACAGTAGGCAATTAAAATAATGTGGCAAAGTCTTCCAGTTCTAGATATCAAAAAGTTGATATAATTTGGAAAGGTTGCCTAATTTGTAATGTTGTTACTTTCATGTTCTTGAAAAATATTCTTGCTAATACAAAAACAAACATTTCTGATTGTTGATCACAATCTAGAGACCTATCACGACCAGTAAAAATGTTCAGTAGGGGAAAAGACGGCTTTGGCAGGTTTTGTTCTACTTTTGTCAGGGGGGTTTTTGTCGACATTTTTTTTTTGAAATTTGTCCACAATATTCTTTGATATGCAAAGAACGTTTAGGCCAAATTTGAGAATAATGAGTCATAAAAAAACCCCTGACAATAATAGAACAAAACCTGCCAAAGCCGTCATTTCCCCTAATTAATATATTTTGTATCTGATTCTGTTTTAAATTTCTTACAAAATATGTTATTTTTATGACAAAATTGTAACACAATTTGATAGTTTTTTTTTTTTTTGTTTCATGTAGTTTATTTTTGAATAGAAATTTAGATATTTTATCCTGTACCATGTTTCTAACAGATGTTGTTATAGAAAATTTGTATAACATAATAACATATGTTGATATAATTTTGATATGACCTTCTAGTCGGGTCTTCGAATACTGACTTCGGCCAAAAAAGATCGGCTTGGTCATTCGGCCGAAAGCCGCAATGTTGAAAGTTGTTTAACAGAATATGTCATTTGACAGAACAAACCATTAGGCTGAAAACCATCTGAAAAATATTCGTTGGACAAAATGGACAACTGGTCATGAACATTTGGGCTTATGGTCAAACATATCATTTGGTACGGCAGAAAATTTCGTTCAGCTAAACTGGTCCTTAGTCAAAGAAAACGTGTTGTCGAATACGTCAATTGACCCAAATAGCCCGTATGTCGCTTTCAGCCTGACATTTGACATTTTTGGCAGAACCGTGTTCGACCTAATACCATTTGGGCCAAACGTTCAATTCGGCTAAATGGAATTTGTCTGGATGACTTTCGTCCTAATGTATTTTTCGACCAAGTCGCATTCGGCTAAAAGACTTAACGCCGAATGACTATTAACCAACTGACGCTTCTCCTTTAAAAAAAAATCCCGTTAAATTTTTGAAGCATTTCATATGGATAATACAAAATATCCCGTAGAAGTCAAAGAAATATCTCCAAAATTCCCAAAAAAAAATCCCTAAAGTTTCAAATTTCAATTAGGAATTCGGAAGAAATCTTGTAAAAATTCCGGAAAATTTAGCGTAGGAATAAAATTTTAGAAAATTCTTGTTTGTATCCAACAAATTTCCTTGGATCTTCTGAAGAATTATCCTCGGGAGTTTCCGTTGAAAACCAAAAAAACAAAATTTTCAAACAGTATTCTACGGGTATTTCGGAGTTTCTCTTGGACTTTGAAACGAATTTCCAGTGGAAAATCCCAAATTGATTTTTTTTTGGAAAACTTCTATGTCCAGAGGATTAGATTTTTAGATTTTATCTGGTTTTTTTTTCTGGTAAAATTGAAAAGTGTCACCCTACAAAATATGAAAAAAAAACTTTGGCTTTCATTCACTGCCCGAGCCATCACCAGAAAAAATGTACGGCAAAGACGGACGCTTAATTATTCTGAAATGGCCCTCGCATACTTCAACACCTTTCAAACAATTTTCTCATTCGTCGCAGCCTATAGCGATAACTTTTGGATTCCGTTTCTTTTCCATCTGCTTTCTAGCACACTCTGCTTTCTTCCTCTATATGAAATTGTATCAGGAAAAGCTTTCGAGATTCCTTTGGAAAAATTCCTTTTGTGAATTCCTTCGGAAATTGCTTCAGAACTTCAACCAGAAATTCTTCCGAAAATTCCTCCGTTTTAATTATAAATTACAGTGATCATAAAAATTGGCAGAAAAGTATTTTTTTTTCTCAGAACAATTGGCGTACATAATTAAATTTCAGGGAAAATATTCGAATTAATGGGTCACGTGCCCATCGTGCCCCAGCTTCACTACGCCAATGCTGCATCTTCTCTCGATTTAGTTTAAACCGAATGATTGGCAAGTGAATTGTATAGTTAGGATGAAAAGATGGAGTTGGACAGCTCGAATGGAGTTCTAGTTAACAAAGGCATAGGATTGCCAATCCGGAGATGGCGAGTTCGATTCTCGGTCCGGTCTAGGGTCTCTTCGGGTTGGAAACATTCTCGACTCCCTGGGCATAGTGTATCCATTGTACTTGCCACACAAGATACATAGTCATGCACTGGCGGGCATAGAAAAGCTTTCAATTAATAACTGAGGAAATGCTAATAGAATACTCACTTGGAAAGCTGGCCAAGTTCCAGTTGGAATGTAGAGCCATAGAAGAAGAAGAAGTGAGACCAAACTAATGATTACATTCGAAATAGAATAAACTTTAGAGAAGCCACGGTTCTAGTTATTCCAATTATTGCAAATTTCATAACATCTGTTATATCTATAGAGCAAATCAGACATTACAAAATAAGCATTAAAGTACCCTGCGTTTTCGTACTGTAAGCACCACAAATCGAAACCAAACTCGACTCCTACTCTCTCGTTAGCTATGCACGGCATGATTCGCTCTAATTGGTCCATAATTAGCCTGTATTCCCGATTATTAGTGACCCCAAATATAATTCCGGAAATCAGATTCAGTGTGCGAATGCACATGTACACAACTCTGCCACTGCTGCGGTCGAGCGCATGCAATCGGGTCATCCGACCGGATCCACGATAACCCAGAGTCTCTGATTAAATTAGGCAAATTCAACGAATAGACAAGACTCATGTTTGAAGCACATCTAATTAATTTAAACGTCGCCCGCAACTGACGGCAAGATCCTGCGTATCAACCTCCCGAGGCTATTTAACCATGAAACCACTCGAGATTGTATCATCAAGCAGTTGGACACCACCAAGTGCCACCAACATCAATGATTGTGAAATGAAATGAATTTTGCGAACACGCAACATAGTACTTCTGTGCAGTAGAATCACGGAATATACGCGACATTGTTGGGAGATTGTGTTCCCCTTCGAGGAAGTCTGTTCAGGCGTCTGGCTTGCGGGATAGGTGGAGCGAGTAAACCCCCTGGAATACATGGCATCCTGCAGACGATAAATGAACTCTTTCGCGGAAAGCGCCACCATTCCGGAGACGAGTTTGTTAATCTATGCTGAAATAATTAATTAAAAAAGTTTTTCGAAATTTGCATCATACCGTTTTCATGCGGCCTTTTGGATTTTACGAGAATGTGTGGTTATCCATTTCCAACAGCATCCCCAGTTACAGGAATTTTATTAAACATAATAAACAACATTGAGGAACGAGCTTCGAAGTCGTAATTAAAGGGAAATAATCAATCACTAGGAATTTTATTTCACATCAAATTAGATTTCATGCGTAATTCGTCTGCTATCAAAAATTACCTTCATTATGACTATTCTATAAAACTTTCATTGTAAATCTGCTGACGGGTTAAGAAACACTGTAAGGAGCAGAGTATTTATGGGAAATGTTTTGTGTTTTTTTTTTAAGATTTTTTTTAATAAATAATCCTCAACAATAGACTGAGTGTTGGTCTACTTCCTAGTCAGGAAGATCCGTATGAGTCAATGAATTTTTTATCCAATTCTGTGCCTTAATTCCTTTAGATTTGAGCATAATCTTTTCTGACTGACTCCACTTAGTTTACTGTACTGATTTGCTTTAGGGAAACTTTTCCAAACTTCATTTTTTATAATGCCTGCCCTTTGTCCCTACTGTTTATTCCTACAGAGAATATCACAACATGCAAACACAAATCACTTCCAATTACCCTCAAGCGCAAAACGAGTGCCGAGTGCTCTCTGGAGCACCATTCGTGATAATTTTGTTTATAAATCACTGATATTCACTCTAATAACAAGATAAAGGAAACCGCCGCGAAATTTACTCGGTCCTCGTTGCGGCATGAAATGTTGTCACCACGCGACTCACTCGCTGGCCACACACCACCCTGAACGCAATTTCATCACCTATAGTCTTGGTCGCCGTCGTTTCTGTCGTGCGGAAAAACTATTTCACTTAATTGCAAACTTCCCCGTCTCTGTTGACTTCCACGGTCAACCACTGCACTGCGTTAGGCTTCTGTTTAGCTCGAAGACATAGCGAATTAGAACACGTCCAACTCCTTTTAGTGAAATCATATTTTCTATTTTTAAAATTGACGTAGAAAAAGTTTGCTTCTCGACAAGCTGGGTTTGTTGTTGATTGATATTACTAGAAACAGAAAAAGACACACCGTGCCTCCAGCCGAACACAGTTGGAACGCACTGTGGTCGGATATCATGAAATCATGGCATTAATAAATAACTCCTTAGGGTTGCCTCATAGAAGTTTGGTGTCTTCTACAAAGTTGTTGCTTGATAAGCAGGCCTTCATATGGTGATAAAACTATAGTTCGAAACTCTACCGCTAGGGCGGCGCTTCAGCTATCTTTATATATGAGCATGACAGGATGATGGTGGCTTCAGAAAAAATCAAGAATTCAGTATTATAAGCAACTCTTGTGAAGAAACTATCTTTGAAAAGGCTTTTGATTCTAAGATACAATGCATTTTATGTGAAAAATGTGAGTTTATATCCAAAATTTGATTACTTTTAGATTAATTTTGTATCTATGTGAAATAATTATTTTCACATGATTTTTCTGTATCCCGGAGAGTAATATATAGTAGTGTCAGAGCCGATTTGACCATGAAATAACTTGGAAAACGCCTTAATTTTTGTAAAATATTCAAAAAAAAATGATGAAAAATCGATTTATTTTCCTACTCCCTCCACTTCCCGCTTAGATTTTATCTCGGATAGAATCTTTGGGTTATAAAGAATGTAACGGACGCGAATTCGGTTGCAGAAATTTGCCGTAAATCTTCCACAGTGCCTTAATATTTATTGAGTTCCGCATGTGTTTGACGGAAACCTGTCACTTATTCAATCAAAGTAGGCCGTAAAATTCATATTATAATGAGCACATAAACTTTCTGAGCTTTGTTTTGGTTATTTTGCAGTATTATTTTAAAATATATTGGTCAAAAATTTAGCTTAGAAATCACTATATGGCACTACTTATTTGGTTCCCTTAAAGTTTGTACACTCTGGACGGATTTCGAAATAAGGTTTGATTTTAGCTATACTCTTAACAAGCTCTGACTAGTTCAGATCAAAACGTAAATTAATTAACGTTGTCCGTGAATCTATGTCTAATTCGAGGAGTGTGCTAATCATAAAAATTAGAAAATGTGTATTTGATAAGATTCGTCAGAAATACCATCTGGTGTCGGTATATTTGGCGTTATTCTATTTTCGTCTTCAATATCTAAGTCGTTGAGATGGGCTCGCATAAAACAGCACCGGAAATTGTGAAACAGCTCCTAGAGTCCTAGTTCTGAAAAAAGATAATTACGTTCTTTGATTATTAATGTACAAACCATTTTGCATTTATATTACGTTCAGCATAAACAATTCGTATGCCAACGTTAAATAAATATTAAAATATTTACAACTATTATTTAAGAAAAATATAGTACCAGCATAACATTTTTATTGCATGGCACTATAAATGGTAGTAATAGTAGGACTAAATCCAAGAAATTCATGGCGTATGTTGAATTGAGCGCAAAATCATTCAGTTGAACACATAAAAGTAGGTCGATTGAGAGTTGCGGCAAGTTTCTGCAACCAAATTCCCCTCTGTTTCATTCTTTACAACCCAAAGATTCTTTCCGAGATAAAATCTCGGTGGGATGTGGAGGGAGTGGGAATATAAACCGATTTTCTATATATTTTAAATATTTTACAATAATTAAGACATTTTTTAGGTTCTTCGTCGGTCAGACACTGCCATATATTACTCTCTGGGATTCAGTAAGTTTATGCCAAAATAAATATTATACATAGATACCAAATTAAATTAAAAACAATCAAATTTTGAGAATAAAAGCACATTTTATACAAAAAAGGCATTGTATCTCAGAATCAAAAGCCTTTTCAAAGATGGTTTCTTCGCAAGAGTGGCTTATAATATCAAATTCTAAAACTTTGCAGAAGACACCATCATCCTGTCATGCTCATATAAAAAGTTAGTTGAAGCGCCGCCCTAGCGGAAGAGTTCTGAACTATTTTTGTATTACCATATGAAAACCTACTTATCAAGCAACAACTTTGTGGAAGACACCAAACTTCTATGAGGCAACCCTAAGGAGTTATCTATTAATGCCATGATTTCATGATATCCGACCACAGTGGAACGTCTGTGGGAACTCAAAAAGGCAGGAACGAGGCGCCAAAGTGGCGATGAACGATGAAACTTTTACCTACCGAATTTATGCCATCCATTAAGATATGCAAATGTGCACACCCAAGACATTGTATAGAATTTAGCTACTGGTACTTTTTACTTGCACCGCACTCTACAGTGACGACGGACAAGTGCATTTTCCTCTGGAAATGGGTACTTTTATGGAAACAATCCATGAATGGTCAATTTGTGAGAAATTTACGATAACTGGTACATATATGTTTATATACGATGGGATCTATATTTTAAAAATTCAAATTTTAGTTTCAAGTGGTAAATGTTTTTTTTTTATTTTTTTGTTAAAATTTTTGTTTTTTGTCATTTTAAGTTTAAAGCCTACCTACTTCCTATTTACGAAGTAGGAAACATTGCACCAGACATATACACATGATAACGTAACAAATATGCAAATTAATTATTTCTAAACTCTCTCACTAAGAATGTCCATCAAATGTGGAACATGTAACACACGTGTCTAAAAAAACTGATAATATGCTTGCATTGACTCGTCGGTCAAGATTCCTAAGCGTTTATCTTCGCTAGACCAATTAATTGGAACCCCATTCATAGTGACAAAGCTTGAGACATTTTTTTTTAATTTATGATAAACTTATTCGTTTTGATCATTTGGTTTACTTTGCAATATTTCAAAGATAGCTTACTGTTTGATTCAAGATTATAGAAGCAAAAGTAATTTTTCTTCCAAGCAGGCATCTGATTCACGTGGTTTATTTTAAAGCTTGAGACAAAAAGAAAACCCGAGTTAAATCAAACTTTCCGAACTTGCTAAGATTTCGAGTGAGTTTTATTGAAATAACAATGACAAAAAATTACTCTACCACCACGAATCTTCTGCTCCATTGGCATTACATTCCCTACTATGACACTTCCGTTTCGCAGGTTAGTGTTCATTGAGCTTTTGCACAGTTATTAACTGAGAGGTTTCTAAGCCAAGTTATCATTTTTGCATTCTCCTTATCACGAGGCTAGCTATGATGGAAATCGAGAAAATGTTCATCCCGAAAATTCCCTAGATCGGACCGGGAATCTTACCCAGCCACTCTCAGCATGGTCTTGCTTCATATGAAAATTATCTTATGCTTTTAGTGAAATGTGTTTATTTGTCATAAGACGAATTTGTACTATTCCATTTCATTTCCGGTATTGCTTTGATGTTGACCTATATCCCCCTCTCTCAATTGTTTATAATGAGATGCAATTAATTGTACACGCCATAAAAAAAATCGTGACTCCGTACAATGTTATACACACCTGAGCCTAGAAAACGACACGAAGGAAGTTGAAATGGTTGAACGAGCGTCAGATCCAGTTCAGATGCGTATGCCTCTTGAAAAAAGGCTTTCGAGCCTCTTGAAAGGAGGCTTCCGGGCCTCTTTAAAGGAAACTTCTGGGCCTTTTGAAAGGAGGCTTCCGGGCCTCTTGAAAGGAGGCTTCCGGGCCTCTTGAAAGGAGGCTTCCGGGCCTCTTGAAAGGAGGCTTCCGGGCCTCTTGAAAGGAGGCTTCCGGTCCTCTTGAAAGGAGGCTTCCGGGCCTCTTGAAAGGAGGCTTCCGGGCCTCTTGAATAGAGGCTTCCGAGCCTCTTGAAAAGAGGCTTCAGGACCTTTTGAAAGGAGGATTCCGGGCCTTTTGAAAGGAGGCTTCCTGGCCTTTTGAAAGGAGGCTTCCGGGCCTCATGAAAGGAGGATTCCGGGCCTCTTGAAAGCAGGATTCCGGGCCTCTTGAAAGGAGGATTCCGGACCTCTTGAAAGGAGGCTTCCGGGCCTCTTGAAAGGAGGCTTCTGGGGCTTTGGAAAGGGGGGTGCCGGGCTTCTTGAAAGGAGGCTTGCGGGGTTCTTGAAAGGAGGCTTCCGGGGCTCTTGAAAGGAGGCTTCGGGCCTCTTGAAAGGAGGCTTCCTGGCCTCTTGAAAGGAGGCTTCTGGCCTCTTGAAAGGAGGCTTCCGGGCCTCTTGAAAGGAGGCTTTCCGGGCCTCTTGAAAGGAGGCTTCCAGAGCCTCTTGAAAGGAGGCTTCCTGAGCCTCTTGAAAGGAGGCTTCCGGGCCTCTTGAAGGAGGCTTCAGCTCTTGAAAGGAGGGGCCTTCCGGGCCTCTTGAAAGGGGGCTGCCGGGCCGCTTGAAGAGAGGCTTCCGGGCCTCTTGAAAGGAGGCTTCCAGGCCTCTTGAAGGAGGCTTCTGGCCTCTTGAAAGGAGGCTTCCGGGCCTCTTGAAAGGAGGCTTCCGGGCCTCTTGAAAGGAGGCTTCCGGCCTCTTGAAAGGAGGCTTCCGGGCCTCTTGAAGGAGGCTTCCGGGCCTCTTGAAAGGAGGCTTCGGGCCTCTTGAAAGGAGGCTTCCGGGCCTCTTGAAAGGAGGCTTCCAGGCCTCTTGAAAGGAGGCTTCGGGCCTCTTGAAAGGAGGCTTCTGGCCTCTTGAAAGGAGGCTTCCGGGCCTCTTGAAAGGAGGCTCTGGCCTCTTGAAGGAGGCTCTGGCCTCTTGAAAGGAGGCTTCGGGCCTCTTGAAAGGAGGCTTCCGGGCCTCTTGAAAGGAGGCTTCTGGCCTCTTGAAAGGAGGCTTCCTGGCCTCTTGAAAGGAGGCTTCTGGCCTCTTGAAAGGAGGCTTCCGGGCCTCTTGAAAGGAGGCTTCCGGGCCTCTTGAAAGGAGGCTTCCTGGCCTCTTGAAAGGAGGCTTCCGGGCCTCTTGAAAGGAGGCTTCCGGGCCTCTTGAAAGGAGGCTTCCGGGCCTCTTGAAGGAGGCTTCGGGCCTCTTGAAAGGAGGCTTCAGGCCTCTTGAAAGGAGGCTTCTGGCCTCTTGAAAGGAGGCTTCCTGGCCTCTTGAAAGGAGGCTTCGGGCCTCTTGAAAGGAGGCTTCCGGGCCTCTTGAAAGGAGGCTTCGGGCCTCTTGAAAGGAGGCTTCCTGAGCCTCTTGAAAGGAGGCTTCCGGGCCTCTTGAAAGGAGGCTTCCGGGCCTCTTGAAAGGAGGCTTCTGAGCCTCTTGAAAGGAGGCTTCTGAGCCTCTTGAAAGGAGGGCTTCCTGAGCCTCTTGAAAGGAGGCTTCTGAGCCTCTTGAAAGGAGGCTTCTGAGCCTCTTGAAAGGAGGCTTCCAGGCCTCTTGAAGGAGGCTGAGCCTCTTGAAAGGAGGCTTCCAGGCCTCTTGAAGGAGGCTTCCAGCCTCTTGAAAGGAGGCTTCCTGGCCTCTTGAAAGGAGGCTTCCAGGCCTCTTGAAAGGAGGCTTCCAGGCCTCTTGAAAGGAGGCTTCCAGGCCTCTTGAAGGAGGCTTCCAGGCCTCTTGAAAGGAGGCCTGAGCCTCTTGAAGGAGGCTTGAGCCTCTTGAAAGGAGGCTTCCAGGCCTCTTGAAGGAGGCTTCCAGGCCTCTTGAAAGGAGGCTTCTGAGCCTCTTGAAAGGAGGCTTGAGCCTCTTGAAAGGAGGCTTCTGAGCCTCTTGAAAGGAGGCTTCCAGGCCTCTTGAAAGGAGGCCTGAGCCTCTTGAAAGGAGGCTTCCGAGCCTCTTGAAAGGAGGCTTTGAGGCCTCTTGAAGGAGGCTTCCGAGCCTCTTGAAAGGAGGCTTGAGGCCTCTTGAAAGGAGGCTTGAGGCCTCTTGAAAGGAGGCTTCCTGAGCTCTTGAAAGGAGGCTTCCAGCCTCTTGAAAGGAGGCTTCTGAGCCTCTTGAAAGGAGGCTTCCAGGCCTCTTGAAAGGAGGCTTCCAGGCCTCTTGAAGGAGGCTTCTGAGCCTCTTGAAAGGAGGCTCTGAGCCTCTTGAAAGGAGGCTTCCAGGCCTCTTGAAAGGAGGCTTCTGAGCCTCTTGAAAGGAGGCTTCTGAGCCTCTTGAAAGGAGGCTTCCGAGCCTCTTGAAGGAGGCTTGAGGCCTCTTGAAGGAGGCTTCCAGGCCTCTTGAAGGAGGCTGAGCCTCTTGAAGGGCTTCCAGGCCTCTTGAAGGAGGCTTCCAGGCCTCTTGAAGGAGGAGGCCTCTTGAAAGGAGGCCTCCGAGCCTCTTGAAAGGAGGCTTCCGAGCCATTTGGAAAGAGGCTTCCGAGCCTTTTGGAAGAAGGCCTCTTGAAAGGAGGCTTCCGAGCCTCTTGAAAGGAGGCTTCCGAGCCTCTTGAAAGGAGGCTTCCGAGCCTCTTGAAAGGAGGCTTCCGAGCCTCTTGAAAGGAGGCTTCCGAGCCTCTTGAAAGGAGGCTTCCGAGCCTCTTGAAAGGAGGCTTCGAGCCTCTTGAAAGGAGGCTTCTGAGCCTCTTGAAAGGAGGCTTCCAGGCCTCTTGAAAGGAGGCTGGGCCTCTTGAAAGGAGGCTTCCAGGCCTCTTGAAAGGAGGCCTGAGCCTCTTGAAAGGAGGCTTCCGAGCCTCTTGAAAGGAGGCTTCCGAGCCTCTTGAAAGGAGGCTTCCAGGCCTCTTGAAAGGAGGCTTCCAGGCCTCTTGAAAGGAGGCTTCCGGGCCGCGTGAAAGGAGGCTTCCAGGCCTCTTGAAGGAGGCTTCTGAGCCTCTTGAAAGGAGGCTTTCGAGCCTCTTGAAAGGAGGCTTCCGAGCCTCTTGAAAGGAGGCTTCCGAGCCTATAGAAAGAAAGCTTCTGGGCCCTTTGAAATGAGGCTTATGGAACTCTTGAAAGGAGGCTTCTGGCCTCTTGAAGGAGGCTTCCTGGCCTCTTGAAAGGAGGCTTCCGGGCCTCTTGAAAGGAGGCTTCCTGAGCCTCTTGAAAGAAGGCTTCCGGGCCTCTTGAAAGGAGGCTTCTGGCCTCTTGAAAGGAGGCTTCCGGGCCTCTTGAAAGGAGGCTTCCAGGCCTCTTGAAAGGAGGCTTCCGGGCCTCTTGAAAGGAGGCTTCCGGGCCTCTTGAAAGGAGGCTTCCGGGCCTCTTGAAAGGAGGCTTCCGGGCCTCTTGAAAGGAGGCTTCCGGGCCTCTTGAAAGGAGGCTTCCGGGCCTCTTGAAAGGAGGCTTCCGGGCCTCTTGAAATGAGGCTTCAGGGCCTCTTGAAAGGAGGCTTCCTTGCCTCTCGAAATGAGGCTTCCGGGCCTCTTGAAAGGAGGCTTCCGGGCCTCTTGAAATGAGGCTTCCGGGCCTCTTGAAACGAGGCTTCCGGGCCTCTTGAAAGCAGGCTTGCCAAAAACTCCTCGCCGAGTAGAAAATGAGCAAGAGCAAGAGTTTTTTTGAGGAGCAGAAATAAGCATCAAAACTCACAACATTGTGCATCATTAAACCCGAGCTTGTGCGTCGCAAAACAAGAGCGAGTCTATCTGTTCATCTTTTTCTTGTGGTGCGTCACTCACTTACACTCACACTCAAAACAGCCTCCAAGATTTTTTCACAAACAAAGCGTCGCTCCGGAGGCTCAATGAATGCTCTTTCGCCCGACGCCTCACTCACATGTGTTTTTATTTTGCTTTTCCTCACTCTGCGTTTTTATACCTCTGCTTTTTTACGCTTCCACTCAATTGTGAGGATGCGAAGGCAGCATTTTGCTGATGATGATTTTATTTGACTCTAGCGAGGGTGAGGAGTTTTGTCAAGCCTGCTTGAAAGGTGGCTTCTGAACCTCTTGAAAGGAGGCTTCCGGGCCTCTTGAAAGGAGGCTTCCGGGCCTCTTGAAAGGAGGCTTCCGGGCCTCTTGAAAGGAGGCTTCTGGCCTCTTGAAAGGAGGCTTCCGGGCCTCTTGAAAGGAGGCTTCCGGGCCTCTTGAAAGGAGGCTTCCGGGCCTCCTGAAAGGAGGCTTCCGGGCCACTTGAAAGGAGGCTTCGGGCCTCTTGAAAGGAGGCTTCCTGGCCTCTTGAAAGGAGGCTTCGGGCCTCTTGAAAGGAGGCTTCCGAGCCTCTTGAAAGGATGCTTCCGGGGAGGCCTCTTGAAAGGAGGCTTGAACCTCTTGACCGAGGCTTCCGAGCCTCTTGAAAGGAGGCTTCCGAGCCTCTTGAAAGGAGGCTTCCGGGCCTCTTGAAAGGAGGCTTCCGAGCCTCTTGAAAGGAGGCTTCCGGGCCTCTTGAAAGGAGGCTTCCGGGCCTCTTGAAAGGAGGCTTCCGGGCCTCTTGAAAGGAGGCTTCCGGGCCACTTGAAAGGAGGCTACCGGGGCTCTAGAAAGGAGGCTTCTGGACCTATTGAAAGGAGGCTTCCAGGCCTCTTGAAAGGAGGCTTCCAGGCCTCTTGAAGAAGGCTTCAGGCCTCTTGAAAGGAGGCTTCCGGGCCTCTTGAAAGGAGGCTTCCTGGCCTCTTGAAAGGAGGCTTCGGGCCTCTTGAAAGGAGGCTTCCGGGCCTCTTGAAAGGAGGCTTGGGCCTCTTGAAAGGAGGCTTCCAGGCCTCTTGAAAGGAGGCTTCCGGGCCTCTTGAAAAGAGGCTTCCGGGCCTGTTGAAAGGAGGCTTCCAGATCTCTTGAAAGGAGACTTCCGGGCCTCTTGAAAGGAGGCTTCAGGCCTCTTGAAAGGAGGCTTCCGGGCCTCTTGAAAGGAGGCTTCCGGGCCTCTTGAAAGGAGGCTTCTGGGCCTCTTGAAAGGAGGCTTCCGGGCCTCTTGAAAGGAGGCTTCTGGCCTCTTGAAAGGAGGCTTCGGGCCTCTTGAAAGGAGGCTTCCGGGCCTCTTGAAAGGAGGCTTCGGGCCTCTTGAAAGGAGGCTTCCGGGCCTCTTGAAAGGAGGCTTCCGGGCCTCTTGAAAGGAGGCTTCCAGGCCTCTTGAAAGGAGGCTTCCGGGCCTCTTGAAAGGAGGCTTCCAGGCCTCTTGAAAGGAGGCTTCCGGGCCTCTTGAAAGGAGGCTTCCGGGCCTCTTGAAAGGAGGCTTCCAGGCCTCTTGAAAGGAGGCTTCCGGGCCTCTTGAAAGGAGGCTTCCGGGCCTCTTGAAAGGAGGCTTCCGGGCCTCTTGAAAGGAGGCTTCCGGGCCTCTTGAAAGGAGGCTTCCGGGCCCCTTGAAAGGAGGCTTCCGAGCCCCTTGAAAGGAGGCTTCCGGGCCCCTTGAAAGGAGGCTTCCTGGCCTCTTGAAAGAAGGCTTCCTGGCCTCTTGAAAGGAGGCTTCCTGGCCTCTTGAAAGGAGGCTTCCTGGCCTCTTGAAAGGAGGCTTCCTGGCCTCTTGAAAAGAGGCTTCTGTTCCTCTTGAAAGGAGGCTTCCGGGCCTATTGAAAGAAGGCTCCCAGGCCTCTCGAAAGGAGGCTTCCGGGCCTCTTATGAGCCACTTGAAAGGAGGCTTCCGGGCCTGTGAAAGAAAGGCTTCTTGAAATGAGGCTTCCGGGCCTATTGAAAGGAGGCTTCCGGGCATCTTGAAAGGAGGCTTCCGGGCCTCTTGAAAGGAGGCTTCCGGGCCTCTTGAAAGGAGGCTTCCAGGCCTCTTGAAAGGAGGCTTCCAGGCCTCTTGAAAGGAGGCTTCCGGGCCTCTTGAAAGGAGGCTTCCGGGCCTCTTGAAAGGAGGCTTCCGGGCCTCTTGAAAGGAGGCTTCCGGGCCTCTTGAAAGGAGGCTTCCGGGCCTCTTGAAAGGAGGCTTCCGGGCCTCTTGAAAGAAGGCTTGCGCGCCTCTTGAAAGGAGGCTTCCAAACCACTTTAAAAGAGGTTTCCGAGCTTCTTGAATGTAGGCTTACCAGCCTCTTGAAAAAAGGTTTTCGAACCTCTTGAAAGAAGCCTTCTGGGCTTTTTAATGTGGAGCTTCCGGGCCTCTAGGTAGGGAGTTTCCAAACCTATTGAAAAGAGTACTCCAAAGTGCTTGGAAGGAGGCTTTCGAGAATCGTAGAAAAATGCTTCCAAGAGTCTTGCAACGAAGCAACTAAGCTTTTCAGAAAAAAAAACCTTCCTGTCTTTCAAGTGGAGGCTTCAAAACGTGTAGACTCTAAAATATAATCTTAACATATTATTTAACATTTGTTTCAAACAGGAAGATTACATAGAAGATTTTTAAAATTTGTTCATTCGTCGTCCTGTCCTTTTGATCATTTGTCCCACAGCCCTTCATCCACTGTGTTGGGTGTAGGCAGGATTCAATAGTCTCTGAGTTACTGATCGCCATGCATATTATGCACAAGACAAAATTCTGAAATAAAAAAATTATAAATATATCAAACTATATCAATATGTTTTGATTAAAATTGTAATATATCCGCTAATATGCAATTTTGTCTGAGGTACCTCCTAGGCCCGGTGAAGGTACCCCCAGCAATACATGTACACAGGTTGAGAACCGCTGGGCTAGGAGAACCGGATGAATGCTGTCATCAGAGAAAAAGTAGAATCACAAAAATTTACCACGATAAGGTATAGCCAATGGAATTCGAAATAATTTTACAGATTACAAGCTGATTTTTGTGAGAATCGTTACAATATTAGAAATTCAATAAAAACATAGTACCTTTTGCGGGATCGATTCAAGAAAATAAAAATATTACCATAAACAATCAAATAAATATATTTACAATGTAGATGATCAAAAGTCCAACCCGGTGCTCCAAATTTTTTTCAAATACATCTTATTTTGAAATTATTAAAATTATTTAGAGAATTGCATCCCATATCTAGCTGTGGAATTTTTTCCGTGATTCTACTTTTTCTTTTTTGACATTTCTTCTAGCGGGTTTTGCAGCTTTCGATGAACAAAGCTATTACTGTCCCATCAAACCGAGTCAGATATAAAATCATTTTAGAACATTTTGTTAAGGCAAACAATCAAATTGTGTTCAAAGTGTTTTATTTTTGGGTCACGGAACTAATGAATGATTTTTATATCATTGGTTCTGTGACCAAAAAACTAAGAATTTTGAATTTGGAAGAGTCTATTCTGGTTAAACAAGATTTTCATCTTTTTGTATCAAATCGTTTTATTCAACGTAACTATCGCAGGCAGGCTTGGTAGTCATATGCTTCTGCCTCATACGCAAGAGGCCGTGGGTTCAATCCTAGGTCCCGTTCCATTATCCTACTGTTTAACTTTGACTACATTTTTTCATGTTCTAGAAATCGCTAGAATTGGAAATGGACTTCCATACCGTTTCCATTTCTATCCCATACCTTCAACTATTCTAGCAATAGCTGCTAGAATTGGAAATGAACTAAGAAGCTCGTTTCCTACATCCAATCAGAAATTCCATCAGTTGCTTTCTCCTATCTATCACATTGCCAGCTCGTTAACCAAGACGAACCTCTGCCACTCGAATCTAACCCAGAAGTTCCAATAAATTCCATATGAACCTGTGGCAAGTGCAGAGGTATATTCGGGTTGCAGTGGGCGAGTTATTGCATCATCATTTCCTCCCCACATTGACTTACATTCTGAAGTGTCAGGCGTCAGTGTGAACAAATGAGTGCTAGTCCCAAGCAAATATCTGTTGGTTCTCCGTGCAAGAACAACTGATCTAGTCATAATGGAGTAACAACTACGGGTACTTAATCAAGCACAAGCTCAAGCTCAAATCAAACTATCGAGTTGATAAAAAACCTATCTTAATAGTACATTCAATCTTTGCAGTTCACTTATTACAGATCTTGTAAATAGTGGGTGATCTTTTCTAGTTTTCAGATCCCAAAGCAGTTGTCGTTGATATTGCCTATGAGACAACGACGCGTATTCAAATATCAACGTCTCTTCTAAAAGATATTCCTGCAAACCGCATGCCATTCATCAGTATAATTAATTCAAAAAATCGAATCTAGAACAAAATTTTAAAACGGCGTAACAGTTAAATTTATTCCTTCTGATTCTTCGTCCACATATATAGCTATATATGTAGACGAAGAATCAGAAGAAATAAATTTTGGCTGTTACGCCCTTTTCAAATGTTGGTCTATTAATGAATACTTTAAGAATGTTTACAGAATTACAGCTTCTTTAATTTTTCTGTATCGCGGGACCTTATCTCGAAATAATTCAAATGTGGGACGTTTGGTCACTATATACCAATGATACGGCAATAAATCACCCCACTTCAAAATCACTTTTAATTAATTTGTTGAAAACTATTAAATTTTTTTAGATACGGGTAAACGATGGTCTAGCACTATTGATTAGCTTATAATAGCGAACCTTGACATAAAATGTCATAGCGCATTATTCCCGGTGAAAACTAGATGTACGAACACCGATACCAAGTAACTCTACATCAGGTGTATGAAGTAGCTCGCAGCCTGGCCAGCACATAAGTCTTCTACTACACTTTTCTGTTCTTTTTTATTCCTCGCCCTTTCGATATTCGTCATACTTTGCGAAATAGATAGGCAGTGATAGATATTTGACTTTTTAATAAAACATTCCGTGATCCAAACCAAGCCAATTTCCTCTATTGAAAGTAAGTAGAGCATAAAACTAATCTGTTCCTTTCGAAAATTGACGAGTTCGCAATACCCGAATGCTTGCCATTCTTTTCTCCACCGCAAGCAAGCAATAACTCCCAAAATCAGCGTAGCATTCTTCCACTTGCTGGTCTTTCTTCGTAGAGCCTATGCTTCTGAAAAATATGCCTCCATCGATATTCGCACCATTATTGTGTTGCTCCACGTGGCGTTTGGAGCGGCGCAAAAGTCGAATTTCCTTGCAAAACCACCGATTGTTACCGCGAAAGATGGATCATATTTCAATAAATCTACCGTCACGAACCAATCGCTTCCATCCGAGTTTTCATCCTCCGAAAAGCTGTTTTTCACATTGTATTCATTATTTTCCCATAACGGCATCTATCGTATAACGTCACACGGAGCCCGTGTCGTACCCCGCGAGGGAATCCAACACGACTCTTCTCTTCTTATTAATAAATGGCAAAATTTATACGATCCTCCTGTTGAATGGAGGCTTCGGATCGGGCTCATCGTGTTTCGCTCTACTCAGCCCAGCTAAGCATGTCCAGCATCACCGCCTGGGCAATGCAGCGAGCGCTCGTCCAAGTTGGGTCATCCTCGCATAGCTCGTATGACCAGCAGTAGCCGGTTCCGTTCGGCGAATAATTTATTGATAGCAATAAAAAGCGTTATAAATAAGGAAATAGAACCCTTTGCCGACTGCCCAGCAACCACGGGACAAAATGACAAACCCGGAAAAGCGCTCTCCTCGCTGAGTTGTCCCTACGGACTGTTTCATGAAGTTATTATGGCAAGTTAATTGAATTGATGTTGTACTCTGTGTGAAATATAATTCCAAACAAGCCATCCTGTTTATGCAAACTGCTTAACGATGACTTTCCTTCGAGGCGAAAAACGACTGGAGCGAGTTGCAAGCAATTGTAAAAAGCTCACAGATAAAGGCTCCCATTCCATCCCAAGTGCACCTACGACTAGAGGCACCACGGTGGGATATTACTTCAGTTTGTTTGGCCAAAATAATACTTCTTTTATATAATCGAACGGAAAATTTAATTTAATTTATTTGAACACCGTCTTCAACTTGTAAATTGCACAGATTGATTTTTTAAAACTAACTAGCAAACAAGTCGAAAAAACAACACACTTCATTGAACAGTAGGGGGTGACTTGATGTAACCAAGGATTACCCGTTCACCTCCAAGAATATTTTGAGATCCCCGGGATTTTTTTTTCATACTGAGGCCGGAGTGACCTGTGCGTGCATAAAAGTCTTCTTCATTCAGATAGGTCCATGGATGCACGTCGCCAACCACGCAGTCGTTGGTCGGTGAGCATACGCCGTATTTCGAAAAATTTCGTTTAAGGTCATTCGAAACGAAATTCCGCGAAATTTCGCGGAATTTGAGCATGGCGAAATCTGATTTCGTTTCGTTTCGTAAAATTACAAAAATTTCGATAGAAAAAACTAGTTTTTAACGAAATTTAACGGAGCTCCGCGGAATTTCGAAACAAATTTAAACTTAAATAAACTGCCTCGTACGGTCGTGTATTATGAATAATTTTGGCTGCGCCGCTGAACAAAATCATAAAGCTGTTTTCTAAACCTAATGTTATACATTTTTTTCTTTTAACGCTTACCTTTCTGAGTCGACAAATACGTATTTGGTTTTCTTCTATAATATTACAATTTGTCGGATTACCATTCAGTATCAGTCAATATATTTTGCTTCCATAGAATAGCGGTGTTAGTGAAGTGGAAGTGCGAATATAAGTTTAAGTGTTAATTTTTATTAAGTGAATTTGTTTTGTAATTAAGTGATACTTAAATTTGAATTTGAAAATGGATTACTAACACATTAATTAACCTTTGCATCCCCAGCCACTTTTGTGCATCAAAATTTTGGTGATGTTTTTGCTCTAGTTCATTCAACTTTTGACCGATTTGTTTGAAATTTTCAGTCATGAACCAGAAATTATTATAGATTCAGAAGATCGATCGATTGGACATGTCGGTCCACCGGTTCCGGATTTATACGGAATCCCAGTGGGGTCTGTCGGGTGGCCATTTAGGACATTTTTGACTTTTATGTTTGTTATATCATGAAGACAACTTATTTGCGATGCTTCTGAACAAATTTGGATGCATGATGGCCACACTGGAACCGGTTCCGGGGCTCTAACTGGGGACATATATTAGAATACTTCGAAATGTATCATGAGGCATATCAATCATCGGTATTTTTTGGCGAAAGATATTTTGAAACTAATTTTAGATTTCTACTATCAATTTTGAACCTTTTGACCCAGTTGATCCAAACATCCCGGGACACCTGGAACCAATTCCGGGGACCCTGTGGAAGACTTATATCCGGTTTTTGAAAAAAACATAGCATGCGACATATCAAACTTCATGATTCACCATGAAAAAAATGTAGGATAATATTTTTTAGATCTTGATTCTACTTCTGGCCACTTCCGGGAAAATCCGGAAGTCGAAGGAAGCAGTTTTGAAGTTTGTTTCATAAGTTGAAGTTCGTTACTAAAGCTGTTAGTTGTACGCACATTTCGACTTTTCGAAATCAGTCAAGAAAAAAACAGACATAAGAATGCCTCTAATATAATTTTGAACCTTATTGGTCATGTTCCAGGCATCCGGAACCGGTTCCGGGATAGACCTGTGCGCCGATTGCAATTTAATTGGCGGCGGCGTGATAAATAATTTTGAGTAAGCGGTGGCGGCGTGCCGACATCCCACCATTGGTGATCGGAAGAAGCGGTGCGGAATTTACTGCATCATTTCGATCGGAAGTTCCTTCAAGAATTTATTCCTCTGCAAGTTCCTTCAGCATTTCCTCCAGAAGTTCCTTCAGCAACTCCTGCGGAAGTTCCTCCAGGAATTCCTCCGGAAAATCCTTCAGTAATTCCTCTGGAATCTCCTTCGGGAATTCCTCAGGAAGTTTCTCCAGGAATTCGTCCAGAAGTTCCTTCTGGAATTCCTTCGGAACTTCCTTCAGGAATACCTCCAAAAATTCCTCCAGCAATTGCTCCAAAAATACCTTCAAGAACTCCTCCGGAAGTTCCTTCAGTATTTCTTTCGAAAGTTTTTTCAGGAATACCTCCGACAGTTCCATCTAATTTCCACCGGAAGTTCCTCCAGGAATTCATCCGAAAATTCCACCAGCAGTTCCTTCAGCTACTTACTTACTAGAAGTTCTAACAGCAATTCTGCGGAGAGTTCCTTCAAAAATTCCTCCGGAAGTTCATTCAAAGATATCTCCGGAAGTTCCTTCAAAAATACCTCCAGAGGTCCTTCAAGAATACTTTCGGAATTTCCTTCAGAAATTCTTTCGGAAGTTCCTTCAGGTTTTCCTCCGGATGTTCTATCAGAAACTCTGAAATGAAAGTGCCTTTAGAAATTCATCTAGAAGCTAATTTAGGAATTCCTCTGGATGTTCCCTCAGAAATTCCTCTGGAAGTTCCTTCAAGAATTTCTCCCGGACGTTACTTCAGAAATTTCTCTGAAAGTTCCTTCAGAAAATCATCCGAAAGTTCATGCAGAAAATCCTCCGGAAGTTCCTTAAGCATTTTTTACGGAAGTTCCTACAGCAGTTACTCCGGTAGTTCCTCCGGAAGTTTTTTCAGGGATTGCTGAAGAAACTTCAGGAGCAATTTCTTGAAGGAACTCTCCGAAGAAATTCTGGAAAGAACCTCCGGAAAAATTCTTGAAGGAACTTCCGAAGAAATTGCTGAAGGAACTTCAGGAGGAATTGCTCGGGGATTTTCTGGAGGAATTCATGAAGGAACTTCTGGAAGTATTCCTGAAAGAACTTCCGGAAGAATTTCTGAATTTCGGAAGGATCTTCCGAAAAAAAAACTTCCGGGAGAATTCCTGGAGGAACTTCCGGAGGAATTCCTGGAGGAACTTCCGGAGGAATTCCTGGAGGAACTTCCGGAGGAATTCCTGGAGGAACTTCCGGAGGAATTCCTGGAGGAACTTCCGGAGGAATTCCTGGAGGAACTTCCGGAGGAATTCCTGGAGGAACTTCCGGAGGAATTCCTGGAGGAACTTCCGGAGGAATTCCTGGAGGAACTTCCGGAGGAATTCCTGGAGGAACTTCCGACGGAATTCCTGGAGGAACTTCCGGAGGAATTCCTGGAGGAACTTCCGGAGGAATTCCTGGAGGAACTTCCGGAGGAATTCCTGGAGGAACTTGCGGAGGAATTCCTGGAGGAACTTCCGGAGGAATTCCTGGAGGAACTTCCGGAGGAATTCCTGGAGGAACTTCCGGAGGAATTCCTAGAGGAACTTCCGAGGGAATTCCTGGAGGAACTTCCGGAGGAATTCCTGGAGGAACTTCCGGAGGAATTCCTGGAGGAACTTCCGGAGGAATTCCTGGAGAAACTTCCGGAGGAATTCCTGGAGGAACTTCCGGAGGAATTCCTGGAGGAACTTCCGGAGGAATTCCTGGAGGAACTTCCGGAGGAATTCCTGGAGGAACTTCCGGAGGAATTCCTGGAGGAACTTCCGGAGGAATTCCTGGAGGAACTTCCGGAGGAATTCCTGGAGGAACTTCCGGAGGAATTCCTGGAGGAACTTCGCAGAGGAATTCCTGGAGGAACTTCCGGAGGAATTCCTGAGGAACTTCCGGAGGAATTCCTGGAGGAACTTCCGGAGGAATTCCTGGAGGAACTTCCGGAGGAATTCCTGGAGGAACTTCCGGAGGAATTCCTGGAGGAACTTCCGGAGGAATTCCTGGAGGAACTTCCGGAGGAATTCCTGGAGGAACTTCCGGAGGAATTCCTGGAGGAACTTCCGGAGGAATTCCTGGAGGAACTTCCGGAGGAATTCCTGGAGGAACTTCCGGAGGAATTCCTGGAGGAACTTCCGGAGGAATTCCTGGAGGAACTTCCGGAGGAATTCCTGGGGGAGCTTCCGGAGGAATTCCTGGAGGAACTTCCGGAGGAATTCCTGGAGGAACTTCCGGAGGAATTCCTGGAGGAACTTCCGGAGGAATTCCTGGAGGAACTTCCGGAGGAATTCCTGGAGGAACTTCCGGAGGAATTCCTGGAGGAACTTCCGGAGGAATTCCTGGAGGAACTTCCGGAGGAATTCCTGGAGGAACTTCCGGAGGAATTCCAGGAGGAACTTCCGGAGGAATTCCTGGAGGAGCTTCCGGAGGAATTCCTGGAGGAACTTCCGGAGGAATTCCTGGAGGAGATTCCGGAGGAATTCCTGGAGGAGCTTCGGAGGAATTCCTGGAGGAACTTCCGGAGGAACTTCCGGAGGAATTCCTGGAGGAACTTCCGGAGGAATTCCTGGAGGAACTTCCGGAGGAATTCCTGGAGGAACTTCCGGAGGAATTCCTGGAGGAACTTCCGGAGGAATTCCTGGAGGAACTTCCGGAGGAATTCCTGGAGGAACTTGGGGAGGAATTCCTGGAGGAACTTCCGGAGGAATTCCTGGAGGAACTTCCGGAGGAATTCCTGGAGGAACTTCCGGAGGAACTTCCGAAGGAATTCCGGAAGGTACTTCCGAAGGAATTCCGGGAGGAACTGTCGAAGGAAATCCGGGAGGAACTTTCGAAGGAATTCCTGCAGGAACTTCCTAAGGAACTCCTGGAGGAACTTCCTAAGGAATTCCTGGAGGAGGTTCCTAAGGAATTCCTGGAGGATCTTCCGAAGGAATTCCTGGAGGAACTTCCGAAGGAATTCCTGGAGGAACTTCCGAAGGAATTCCTGGAGGAACTTCCGAAGGAATTCCTGGAGGAACTTCCGAAGGAATTCCTGGAGGAGGTTCCTAAGGAATTCCTGGAGGATCTTCCGAAGGAATTCCTGGAGGAACTTCCGAAGGAATTCCTGGAGGAACTTCCGAAGGAATTCCTAAATTAACTTCTAGAGAAATTTCTGAAGGAAGTTGCAAAAGAATTCCTGAAAGAACATCCGGAGGAATTCCTGAAGGAGCTTCAGGAGAAATTTTTGAAGGAACTTCCGGAGAAATTCATGAAAGAACTTTCGGAGGAATGTCTGAAAGAACTTTCGGAGGAATTTCTGAAAGAACTTCCTATAAGAACTTCGGTTGGAATTCTTGAAGAAACTTCCGAACGAAATGATGCAGTAAATTCCGCACCGCTTCCACCGATCACCAATGGTGGGACGTCGGCACACCGCCACCGCTTACTCAAAATGGTTCATCATGCCGCCGCCAATTAAATTGCTATCGGCGCACAGGTCTATCCCGGAACCGGTTCCGGGTGCTTGAAACATGAACAATAAGGTTCAAAATTATATTAGAGGGATTTCTATGATTTTTTTTTCGATCTGATTTCGAAAAGTCGAAATGTGCGTACAACTAACAGCTTTGGTAACAAACTTCAACTTATGAAACAAACTTCAAAACCGCTTCCTTAATTCTGGTTCATGTCTGAGAATTTCAAACAAATCGGTCAAAAATTGAATGAATTAGAGCAAAAACATCACCAAAATTTTGATGCACAAAAGAGGTTGGGGATGCAAAAGTTAAAAGTGTTTGGAAGAGGGTGAGATTTAATACGAATTGGAAGCATGGCGTCGAACGGTACGTGAGACCAACCTGGTACTCGATAGAAGATGAACACGTTGGCATCCCACTGAAGCTTTAGCAAATTGAGGTGTCGATCAAAAATAAGGTTGGGACAGGATGTTTGTCACAGTTGGTGCATTTGCACAAACGTATTCGTCGATATCCTGTGAGTAGCTTCGACCAGCGAGAGAAGCAAGGAATGTTACCGAATGCAGTTTCTCAAATGGCTATCAACTATTTCGGTGTTAGCTTGGATAGCATTGGTCAAACGATACCTCAAAGATGCCACATCCTCAGAAAACACACTAGCCGGTGAGACAGGATCCGTCTGGAACACCACAGTACAAAAGCTCGATTCAAGTGCAGCTTAATCGTCGTACGCGGAATTCTGCTCCGTCAATATTCCAGCTTACTGGTAAGTCCTTTGATGTTAATCCGTTTGAGCGACAATCCGAAGACGATAAGAAGGTTGAACCGATTAGCTAGTACCAAAATGCTGCAAACATGGTGAACAATACGCCACGGAAACACTCACCGCAGTAGGACGATGCTTCATCCAAAAATCATCCACATGATGCTAATAAGGTAAAGTTGAATAAGTATGTCCACGTTTCGGAAATAGAGACATAACGTCAAAAGTTGTATAAATCAAATTATGGCTCGAGAGATAGTGGCTGACGTAGTGGACCGATTCGCTAAAGTGGGAATGAAAGAACGCGAAAGTCCAGGAATAGCAGGTGCTGAGACAGGTCAACCGAAGAAGACGGAAGTTAACATAACACAACCCACCGAACCTTGCAGAAAAGAGCAAGGATCCCAGCCATATTCGAATTACAAAGTAGATGCCACACAAATCGGTACAGGTCAGAAACAACCGAATAAGCTTTTTTGGTCTTCAGCGCCTCAATTCAAGCCGTTTTCGAATTTATGTCGCAGGAATTAAATTTCACCGAATCAGCAAGTGCCTCAATCGACAAGCCAGTCTACATACATTATTGGGACAGCCGTATGGAACAGGGAATTTGACTGGACATAGCTTAAACGCGAACCCTTATATGCGACAGCGTTTTCCTCATTAAACCTGTAACATAATTGAGAAATGGCCCAAATTCTCTGGGGACACAAACGCGGTTCCCGTGGTGGACTTTTTACGCCAAATCGAGATACTGAGCCGAGCTTACTAAGTATCACCTGAAGAATTGCGAATGCATGCCCATATGTTGTTTAAAGGAAAAGCTTATGTATGGTTCACCGCATATGACGACAAATTGGACTCGTGGCTGACCATCATGTTGACCACCATGCTAAAAATGCGATACGATATCCCGAACAGGGATAGAGCGATTCGGGAAGAGATGCGAAACAAAAAAACAAACACCTAGCGAACTTTTTAATGCGTACTTGACCGATATCGAAGCCATGTCACAAAGGCTGATCCGTAAAATGTCAGATGAAGAAAAAATCGACTTGGTGGAAAACATGAAGATGACCTACAGGCGCAGATTGGCTTTGCAACCAATTGGCAGTCCTTGGGTCATCTAACTCAGTTATGCTATCAATTCGATGCGCTTGAATATAATATATTTCTGTCGAAATCAACTTTGAAACCTGCAGTGCTCAATCAAATAGTGACTGAGGATGATTTTAATAATGTCGAAGAAGTTTCGGAGAAGAAAGATGCCGCAGTAATGGCAATGCGACCGACCACGAAACTAAATCGTGATAAGCCTTCTGGATCCAAACTAGCATCGGGGAATCGAGAGGCCAATCAACCATTATTTTGGATATTATTAGGAATGTTCACAACGAAAAATATCTACTGTCATAACATAATCTAGGATCGCGAGAAAGCAACGATTCAAATACGAATAAATACGGTAGATGCAAAGAAGGAAGTAAGAGGTAAGTAGAGAGAAAAACTGAAGCAAAAGGTGAAAGATAAAAGATGATAAGAAGCGAATTGTTGCGCAGTGAGTGATGATATACGAGACAGAAAAAAGAGAAATCAGAAAAAAGGAAAAAGGAAATAGGAATAAGAAAAAATAAAAACCGAGTATGAAGATGGGAAAAGAAAAAGGAAGTATGAAGAGGAAGAAGGGAAAGGAAAAAATAAGAAGAAAGAAAAAAGACGAAGGAAGAAGAAAGAAGGGAAAAAGGAAATTACAATAAGAAAAAGAGAAAAGGAAAGTGAAGAAGGAAAAAGGAGGAATGAAGAAGTAAGAAGGAAGAAAGATGAAGAAGGAGGGAAGGAAGAAAAAAGGAAGAATGAAGGAGGTAGAGCGAAGGAATGAAGAAGGAAAAGGAAGAAGATAAAAGTTAGAAAGAAGAAGGAGGATAGTATAATAAAGAAGGAAGAAGGTAGAAGGAGGACGTAGCAGGAAAGATAGGGAAAAATATTGAAGTTGAAAGGAAGAAAGAGAAGAGTATAATAAAGAAGGAAGAAGGAAGAAAAAAGAAGAAGGTAAAATTAAGATGAATTAATGAATAAACAATATCTAGGAAATGAAAGAAGAGAGAGAGAAGAAAAAATAAAGAATCAGGATTCAGGAATAACGAGTAAGGAAGAAGAAAGAAGCAAGAAGGAACAAGAAATAAGAAGGAAGGAAGAACAAGGATGCAGGGAGAGACAAGAAGAAAAAAATAGATGGAGGAAAAAGGAAGAACGAAGAGACAGAAGAAAGAAGTTAGTATAATGGTTTAAGGAATAAAGAAAAAGGAAGACGAAACCCGGATTAATCCACCTAGCGGTGTTGGTGTCTTTCTCGTGCAAAAAGCAAACAAAAATATAAATGATTATGTAAATAGAAAATAGTATTTTAATTATAACTTCTGATTCCATAGTCCGATCTTCCCAATTTTCAATACCTAGCCTTTCGGTACAACTTTGCTGTATGAGAAAGGGAAAAAGAAAAATGATAAAAAATAAGAAAAGAAAAAGAAAGGGAAAAGGCAGAAGGAAAAATACAGAAAGAAGAAAGAAGGAAGAAAGAAGAAGAAATGGAAGAAGAATTGTTCAAAGTCAAAATCTCACATTTTACATGTCACATCAGACTTCTCACATCTCTCTTCCCACTTTTCATTTCTCATCTCTCTTTTTTCACTTCTCGCTTCTTGACTCTTATTTCTCACTGCTCACTCTTCACTTCTCATGCCTCATTTCTAACTTCTCACTTATCTTTTTTCACTTCTCGCTTATCTTTTCTCACATCTCACTTTCCATTTCACTACTCACATCTCATTTTTCACTTATCTTTCCTCACTTATCACTTATCTTTTCTCACTTATCATTTATCACTTCTCACTACTCGCTTCTCACTTTTCACTTTTCGCTTCTCATTCCACTTTACTATTCACTTTCCCTTTCTACTTTCCACGTCTCACTGCTCATTTCTCTCTTATCACTTTCTTTCCTCTCAGATTTCACTCCACACTTCACGTTTTTCTTCTTGCATCTTTCTTTTTACTCATCACTCTTCAACTCTCTTCCGATTTTCTCTCACGTTCTGAATGTGTTGTTCTTCACTTCTCGCTTCACACTCCTCACTCCTAACTTTTCACTATTCACTAATTACTTTTCACTCCTCACTTCTCATTTGTCTCTTTTCAATTTTTACTTTCTTACTTCTCACTGTATTTTTTTTTAACTATTCGGCCTAATGGCTCCCTGGCCTTGGTCTTCTGTCTTCCGAAGATCTATATAACCTTGGGAACACGGTCCAGGAATCAAGCTCTGCTACTTTGAGTATGTCTTGCTTTGTAGCTGTAAGGTTAATCTTCGTTTTACTATCACTTGCATCGACACTCAAAAGACAGCTTCGTCATTGACTCGTGTTTGTTTTGATCAGACGCTCGGCAATGCAGACATGAATATCTCGCAGCATGTAATCAAACTTCCAAACCAAATTTGCTGCCTGATCATCAATAGCCGATTGATAATCGGCGTAAAAAATGAATATCTACCGGGGCTGAAATGAATGTTTTGGATTGCTGTTGATTTGACCGATGAATGATGATTATTTTATTTTATATCCTAAACAGATGCAAATCTTTTAGAAATCTGACTTCAGAATGTTAAATCCATGCACTGCAGTATGAAATGATATTTATATTTTAAGATTTCAAATTTAATATCAATATGCCAAGCTGAAGATCCATTTTGACACCGCACACAACAATGCTGACACTGAGAGTCGACGCTTGCTGATGTTCATGCACATGCCGTCCTGTTCATTTGCACATTTAAATTTGTAATGGACTGGTGACTTGATTGAGTGCTGGATGTCAATTGTTTAAGTGTACTTGAAGTGTACTTTTTGTCCCTGGGAAGGTTAAGAAAAATCGATCTATCGATCTAAGAAAAAAATAAAACCATATAAAACATTTGATGGAAAATGATAAACATGACTGAGATTGAGCTTTAATGGTCGCTTCTGTGATCGACCAATTTAATTAAAAAACAATAATCTTGATAAAAAATTTACTCTATTTGTCATCTCGAATTTCTTTCCTAGATGATACAGTCGAGTCTCTACATCTCGATGCTCTATATCTCGATATCTCTCCCTATGTCGATGGTTTCCTCGGTCCCTTCAATCCACATACATTTTGGCTTTCTACATCTCGATAACCTCCCTATCTCGATATTTCTTTATCTCGATGTGTTCTAATCATATTTTGTTCAGAATTCACTATCTTTATGACGATATGATCAAATTTTTTGGATACTAGACCATCTCTGGACAAAAACAAACACATCAACAATAAGAAATGACATTTGTTTTGTTGTCGTTTTTCATAGCAACGATCTGTTTTTGGATCTAGTACCCATTTCAATTTTCTTTCCATACCTTGATCTCTTCCTATCTCTATGGTCCCTTCAATATCGAGATGTGGAGAGGCGACTGTAATATTTTTTTAAGAAGTTAATAGTCAACCGCATTCCAACCAAACTCTTTATGTTTAGATTCATCATTAGCATCCTACAGAAACCAACGTTCTACTAAAAATCAATTTCGTAAATGCGACTTGGTTATGAGGGTGGCTGGGTTCAATTCCCGGTGCCGGTCTAGGCAATTTTCGGATTGGAAATTGTCTCAATTCCCTGGGCATAAAAGTATAATCCTGCTAGCCTCACGATATACGAATGCAAAAATGGTAACCTGGCTTAGAAACCTCGTAGTTAATAACTGTGGAAGTGCTTAATAAACAATAAGCTGCGAGGCGGCTCTGTCCCAGTGTGGGGATGTAATGCCAATAAGAAGAAGAAGATATAACATTTGGAGAACCGAATATAATAATGATGTCAATACTTTTAATTCAGACCATCTAATTCGAACAAAAACCAGTCTGTGCAAAGACAGGACAACGACGATCATCACAGTAAGACGATCAAATTGCAAAGAAGCACACCGCAGTCGACGACAGCGATGGCGGGCCACCGAGCGGAAGACCACCGACATCCCCTTAATGTTTTAATTAAAGTTGCTACCCCTCAGAGTCGGAGCGTGAAGCAATCGGATCGCAACTTGGTTGAAGTTGTGCAAGCAAACGGATAATCCCAACTGTGGACGAAAAGAGTTTTCCGCCCGGAACACTCAGGATGGGGCCCTCTGCTGGCCTGCGAGGAAGCGACCTCGTCTGCAGTTGCTGCATTCGAGTGAACGGAATGATTTTTAATTGGAATTCAGAATGCGTTTCATAATTAAACGTTTGTCACCGAGTGACCGTTATGTGCCGAATGGCAATAATATGGATTTCTCAAACTTTAAGCCTAATTAGAAAATAACATCAAATTTGAGTGGAACTAAAAAGAAAGACGGAAGCTTCTATAGAATAGTGATGACCACCAGAGAGTGGTAACCGTAACATAAAGAGCCATCGGAAACTTCATTGGTTTTAATTGCAACATGCAATTTTCAAAAGAGCAATATTTTGCTTAAGTTTAAGCTGTGTGGTGGCAATGTCTCGTTTCGTGGATACAACGCCAAACTGTTTTGGTTTTTATAAGGAACTATTTTCTTAGCTATTAGATAGAGGTCAGTCCGTTTTAACCGATCAATGACTATCTGGAGGGGGAGGCTGGCTGTGACGAATCAGCATCAGATCAGTTATCTGCTTTTTTTTGTACTCTTCCCATTAAATTATTTTTTTCATGTTCTTATATTTTTAGTTACTGTATCATTTTCATCACCGCGTATACAAACTGCAAATTTGTTTAAATTATTTTTTATGTCGTTTTACTCTAGCAAAATCATTCGTCATAGTGAATTAATTTTCATCATCGGCCAGACAGTCGTCATAATCCGACGGCGATGACGTCGATTGCAGTGACATGCGTAAACACTACTTCAAATGAAAATGACCGCCACTACACTTCATTATACTTAATGAGCACTCACTGCATTGTCGAAGTCGTTGTCGTCAACGTTCTCATCGTACTATTCGGGGTGCGATTCCACTGACCGCATCCACCAAATGTACTTCTACTCGAAGAGGAAATGTTGGTGCCTGCTGCTTCTAAGAAACCAGCAGACGTCGCTCTGGCAGCAGAGACCGGATTCGTGATACGTTCACCCATCAGAGGACGAGAAGAATATTTATGAAGCAAATTCCATTTAATTATGGGTCAACTGGAGAAGTTTGCCGTTAATCAACGGTGAGACAACGAACGGTTGTGGCCAAGTGCGAAATGTTCCCGAAATGAACCACCGAGCGACTGCCTGTTGCCGTTGCGGTGGACATTCCTCGGGTCGGATCAAAGAACGGTCACGCCAGCTCCATCACTCTGTTTGCATCTCATCATTGGCTGTTTGCAAGTGCGAGTTCCTTGATATTGCGGTTCCATAGTGGAAACTATGCGAAAATACACAAATGTTTATAAGCAGTGCTATTGCTTGCCGGTAAACTGGTCCCACCGGTGTTTGAACGAAGGTAAATTCAGGAAGAAGAGCAAAGCAGAAAAACCTTCCGGAATTTTCATTAAATGTTACCAGCTATATCATGTCGCATTAGGAGTGTCACATTTCACGATAGATCACGTAAGATAACCCAAGTCTTCTTTTTTACCGGAATGCAAAGGATGCATTGTTCCCAAATGATTTATTCGATTGGACCAGCATTGAAAAAAGCTTTGAAAAGCTTCAACTCTCCTCAGTCCTCATGTCCTTGCGATTAGACATCAGAATTTCTGTGACTTATGAATTGATCGATACGAATCACCCGGCAACTCTGCCGTCTGCAAATGGTGTCTGCTCGTAAGTGTGACGGAAAAAGCTTAACGGTTTAGCAATCCGAAGCAACAACGAGAGAAAAAAAATCAATTCAGCAAAAAACAACACCCAGTCAGTGTTCACAACATGCTACAGTTTGTTCAGTTTGTGTACATTCTGTAAAGATAAGAACGGCGCAACATCTAGGCGAGAGGATGGCGCAAAACAAAGCAATGAAGTCACCCGTCACTCCGGCAAATGTAATAAATCTAGATTTGGAAAAGTTGAAATACACTCGAGGATCAGTGCGAATGCGAATGTGAATGTGTCATGGGTGGCGAACGAGCCCCGGCTAAGGACGCTCGGAAGGCAGCTGAAACAATAGAGCGCAGGCTGGAAAGACGGTCCCCCTTCCGGAAAAGGGGAAACGAATTATAGGTTTCGCCCACCAACCGACAGCAACAGCAACAATGACTCGAATGCCATTGAGATACTGTCTGTCTGATGGATCTCCCGTGCGTTCCGTTCGGGATGGGTTGGAAGTAAATTGTCAGTTGGAAGTCGAAGTGATTGTTATAGAGAATCAGTAGCTGTGCGGTGATTTCGCGAATTGATCTCGTTTCAGCAAGACATCGTTTGTCATTCGCTTCGGAGAGTAGTGGCAAAGACGGGGCTGAGAATCATCTTACTTTGTAGGTGTTTATAATATTTTGAAAAATGCTTTTCACGTGCTGTGTCATGATAAATGGTCTTCAGTTTTAGTAGAGAAATTTCGCTCCAGTTGACTAACCACCTAATACAGTGTTCATTATTCACATTTAATGAAGTGATGAATAACTTTGGCTTGATGTTTCTTAGAAACACGTGTTGTGTGTTTCATATTTACATAGAATTTAAACAAACCTTTAATATTAATAGTATAGAAAAAGCTTAGTGGCAGATTTTTAGAATCTCGAATGTCAAAACAGCCATCTAATCGTCATTTGATTTGATGCATTAGGTGTAACGATTTTCGCGTGTATTTTTATATATGCAACAGTAAAGCGGTAAGATGCACGGCTACAAAACAAGACCATGCTGAAGGTGGTTGGATTTGATTCCCATGCCGGTCTAGGCAATTTTCGGTTTGGAAATTGTTTTGACTTCCCTGGGCATAAATTATCAACTTGTTAGCCTCATGATATACGAATGCAAAAATGGTTGATAACTGTAAAAGTGATTAATGAACACTAAGCTGCGAGGCGGCAATGTCCCAGTATGAAAGATAGTGAAGGTTCCCCCAGACACGTGCGAAGCGATTGTTGCTGTCGCTTGCCGGCTGCGATTCTGTCGTTGTTGATATGGAAGCGTAAACGGAACATTGCACACGGAACCGCGAAACAACTCACTTTATGATTCCTTTCACTCAAATCCGCCATTGCGTGGAAGAAGCCAAAAATAAGTAAAAACCGGTGAGTACTTTGCCTTTACTCCCGTGGTAAATTTTCACCAACTGTGAAGTTTCACCAACTCAAATTTATGTTATTTTCACTCACCCGAGACTATGGTGAATACAACTCAAATTCTAAAATGTTTTCTTTATTGGTAAAAATGAATGTTTTGGCTAGTTTTATGTACGAAACACGATGCTGGTACCTGTTGCTTGTCATCTGGTTCACCAGAACTACAATTTGTCAAGAGGCTCGCTCTAGAGGAGCGACTGAGGTAAATTTTAGTCGTTAAAGGGTTTATTACTAGACTAGCACTCTCTCTACTTCTAGTGCAAAGGTTGTTCTACAACTCTGCCTAATGGTTCATTGTTTAAATTCAACTAATAACGGAGTTATAGCGCTAGTTGCAGAAACTTAAAATAAATGGATTTTACGACATCTCTAGTCCTAAGTAGTCTAAGCTAGCAATCATATAACCCTATAACTAGTATTTCTTATAGATAGTGGAATATATACATGGGCGTAGCCAGGATTTCGATTAGGGGGGGGGGCAAAGTTGTTAGGTCTTCTGAATCGTAGTTTTATAAAAACACATGAATATTAGTACTTGGTACTTTTTCCTTCTAAGCTCCAAACACTTTGAAACCAAATCCACAACCAACAGTAAAGGCTGAATCTCAACAGCGCGTTGCGCGTCAGCGTTTTGTACTAAAACGTAATGCCAATAAACGTGACGCATTCACGCCCAGATTCTTCAGGAATGCCTCCAGCAATTTTTTCGGCAATGTCTTCAGGAATTCCACCATCAATTTCGCCGGGAATTGACCGAAAATTCCACCATCATTTACTCCAAGAAATACTCCACGAATTCTTTTATAAGTTCTGCAGGAATGTCTTCAGATAATTCTTTCGTGCTGTTTCTTATAAAAAAATCTGAAAAATTGCACCGTGGAATTCCTAAGAATATTCCGTGAAAATTCCGCAGAATTGCCAATAAACATTCCTGAGAATTTCGCGAAAAATCTTCGAACTTCCTGTGTAAATTCCATATTTTTTATACAGAATGTATACAGAAATTTATACAGAAATTATACCGAAAATAAAATCAACAATGTAATTTTTGGAGGAGTTCCTAGATTAATTCCCAAAGAAATCCAGAAAGAATTCCGGCGGAAACTTCAAGATTTCCACTGGACATCCTGCAGGAGTTTCTTCGAAAATTCCTCCGGGAATTCTTCCAGGAGTTCAACCGGCAGATCCTCCAAGAATTCCTCCGAGAATTATTTCGGTAATTCTATCGGCAGTTCCGACGGGGGCTCTCTGAAAATTCTTCCGAGAATTTCTCCAGAATTTCCTCCAAGAATTATACAGAAATTCCTCCAGAAGCTCCTCCGAGAATTTCTCTGGGAGCTCTTCAAGGAATTCTCCGGGAGGTCCTCTGATGATGATGATGGTCCTGCTACATACCCCTACAAAGGTTTCAGCTAGAAGAGATTTGTCTATAAGATGAATTCTCCAAGATTTTTTCCGAGAAGTAGATTCAGGTAGGTAGGTAGATTCACTGGCAGTTCCTCCGGAGGTTCATTTAAAAATTCTCCCGGGAGTTTCTTTAGAAATTCCTCCGGGTGTTCCACCAGTAGCTCTTCCAGGAGATCATTTATGCTTTTTTCAGGAAATCATTCAGGCTTTCTTCAGAAAATTAGCTGGAAATTCCTGCCGAAGTTCTTCCGGGAGGTCCTCTAGGAAGTCTTCTAGGAGTTTCTCCTGAAATTCCTCCGGGAGTTCTTTCGGGAGCTCCTCCGGCAGTTCCTACGTGAATTCCTCCGGGAGATCCACCGTCAGTTTTTTTGAGCATTTCTCCGGGAGTTTCACCGGCAGTTCCTTTGAGAAGGAACTCCCGGAGTAATTTCCGGAGGAACACCCAGAGGAATTTCTGTAGGAATTCTCGGAAAAAGTATCAGAGGAATTTTCGGAAGAACTGCCAGAGGTACTTCTAGATGAATTTATTGAAGAACTATAGAAAGAATTTCCGGAGGAAATCCTGGAGGAACTCTCGTAAGAACTTCTGGATGAATTCCAGGACAAACTCCTGGAAGAATTCTTAAAGGACCTCCCGGAGGAGCTCCCAGAGAAATTTTCCGAGTAATTTCTGAAGGAATTTGTTGATAAATTCCCAAAGAAAGCCTTAACTCCTGAGAGAAAGTCTAAATGAATTTTCGGAGGAACTACTAGTGGAACTCCCGGAGAAATTTTCAGAGGAACAGCCGATGGAATACCCAGAGTTGAATTTCTAGAGGAACTTCCGAAATCCCATTTCCCTTGAAATTCCTGCCAAAAATCCTCAAAGAATCTCCTGTGAAGTTCCTGGAGAGATTACTAGAAGAACTTTTGGAAAAACTCCTGGGGGAGCTCCCGGAGGAACTCCCACAAGCACTTCCAAAGGAATTCTCACAAGGTAGTACTGAAATAATTATTGGAGAAGTTCATGAGGGAATTTCTGGAGAAATTCATTTCATTCATTTATTTAGTTAACATCTAAACAGATAACACTGAATCAACAATTTGACGCCACAATGCACGGTTCGAGGCCGCATCTCTCCATCCTCGAATACGCCCCACGCTCGCCAAGTCGTTCTGCACCTGGTCTGCCCATCTCGCTCGCTGCGCTCCACGCCGTCTCGTACCTGCCGGATCGGAAGCGAACACCATCTTTGCAGAGTTGCTGTCCGGCATTCTTGCAACATGTCCTGCCCATCGTACCCTTCCGGCTTTAGCCACCTTCTGGATACTGGGTTCGCCGTAGAGTTGGGCAAGCTCATGGTTCATTCTTCGCCGCCACACACCGTCTTCTTGCACACCGCCAAAGATGGTCCTAAGCACCCGTCTCTCGAATACCTGAGTGCTTGCAAGTCCTCCTCGAGCATTGTCCATGTTTCATGTCCGTAGAGGACTACCGGTCTTATTAACGTCTTGTACATGACACATTTGGTGCGGTGGCGAATCTTTTTCGACCGCAGTTTCTTCTGGAGCCCGTAGTAGGCCCGACTTCCACAGATGATGCGCCTTCGTATTTCACGACTAACGTTGTTGTCAGCCGTTAGCAAGGATCCGAGGTAGACGAATTCCTCGACCACCTCGAAAGTATCCCCGTCTATCGTAACACTGCTTCCCAGGCGGGCCCTGTCGCGCTCGGTTCCGCCCACAAGCATGTACTTTGTCTTTGACGCATTCACCACCAGTCCAACTTTTGTTGCTTCAAGTTTCAGGCGGGTGTACAGTTCTGCCACCTTTGCAAATGTTCGGCCGACAATGTCCATGTCATCCGCGAATAAGCAAATAAATTGACTGGATCTGTTGAAAATCGTACCTCGGCTGTTACACCCGGCTCTCCGCATGACACCTTCTAGCGCAATGTTGAACAACAGGCACGAAAGTCCATCACCTTGTGACAAGTCCTTGTCTTAGTCCCCGGCGCGTTTCGAACGAACTGGAGTGTTCGCCCGAAATCTTCACACAGTTTTGCACACCATCCACCGTTGCTTTGATCAGTCTGGTAAGCTTCCCAGGGAAGCTGTTCTCGTCCGAACAGATGGTGCGTTGGGACCTGGTATTCACGGCATTTTTGAAGGATTTGCCGTACAGTAAAGATCTGGTCCGTTGTCGAGCAGCCGTCAACGAAGCCGGCTTGATAACTTCCCACGACTTCTGGAGAAATATCAGAAGGAATTCCCGAAAAAATACCAGGAGGAATTAATGCAGAAATTATGTACCAGATGAAATCCAGAAAGTATTCCCAGATGAATTGCTGTTCTTTGTTTGTTCTGAAGAAATTCCCGGAAAAAGTCCTGGAAGTTATCCCGGAGGAATTTAAGGAAGAGTTCCTGGAGGAATGCCCGGAGCAGTTTCTTATAGATTAGCAGATGAAATTATGGAGTGAAATCGAAGGATTTCCGTCATAAATTACTGAAGAAACTTCTAGTGGAATTTTGGGAGGAAATTCGGTATGTATTATTGAAGGAACTCTAGAACGCATTCCTGAAGGAAATGTCGCAGATTTTCCTGGAAGAATAGCCGAAAAAATGTCTAGAAGTAAAACTTGAAGGGAAGAAAAGAAATCTTCAAGAAACTTCCACATGAATTTCCTAAAAAAAAAAATAGATGGGGGTTTCTAGATAAGGAGAAATTACAATTACAGGAGAAGGATTTTCAAACGATTTTCAGAGGAATTTGTGGATAACTTGCCGGAGGAATTTAGAAGTTCCCTGGGGAGCTTCTAGAAGGATTTCTAGGAGAATTCTTGAGCCCGAAATGTTTCGAGTTGTTTTGAAATTTCAAAAACCTATTTCTGAATATGATTGGATCGTAAAGTGCACATTAGAGTGATTCAAATTTTGACCTTTTCGCTCCCCTATCCTTAAACGATTGTTTTTGCTATTTGATTAGTCCTCCCAATTTTTTAGCTGATTTGGATGTAATTTGGTTGTGCACGTGCCGTTTGAAGGTTATATGAAAATTGCCACTTATGTAAAGGATCGTTCCGTGAAGCAGCCCAGAATTTATTTGAATATATTTAACGCATCGCCATCATACAATAGATCATAAGCTGAAAGTCAGTTGCTGTTGCGAAGCAATCTGACTTTTCTGAGCAAAATTATAAAGAAAACAGAAATGCTCATTATTGATATTGATGTTATTCTTTTACATGTTAAATTGAATTTCCCACAATTCAGTATTTCCCTAATAACTTTTGTTGCCAGCATCAAATCGTTTAGCAACAACGACAATATTCTCCATTGTTAAATTTTCTATGTTGCTAACGTATTCATACATTTTAAAGGCTTAATGGCAATGATGGGGAACGGTTTTTCACAAAAGTTACTGTTTTCATAGTAATTTTTATACAAGCTTCAAACTGCTTGTGCTCAGTCAAATTACATCCAAATTAGAAAATTTAGAACGTTTATTAAAATGGCAAATGCCATCGTTTAAGCATAGGGGAGCAAAAAAGTCAAAATTTGAATCACTCTAGTGCACATGTTTAAGCGAATTCATTTCAGTACCCGTTCAATCTTTTCAACATTTGGGGGGGGGCGGCGCAACCCCCTCCCTCCGCCCCCCTCTGGCTACGCCCTTGAATATATGAATATATGATGAGCGAAGATGAATCCTCTGTCCCCAAACGAGCATGACGTCACGATTTCAATGGAAATGTTAAGGGTAAAACAAAACGACTCAGCCATGCTTTCACTCATCTATAGATTCTACTACAGTAGACGTTCGAGAACTGCAAGTCATTTAACTGCAATGCTTTTTAACTGCAATTCGATAGTTGCAACAGTTTTGCAGTTATCGGGCCGCTAAAATTCAAACTGATGTCAAACTCAATGACAGCTGCATTGCGCTGCACATTTAGATGCACTTTTATTGCATCTGACGTCGCTTGACAACCATATGACGTCTAGAATGCGTTGCAGTTATCGAACGGCATTCGTTAACTGAAAAGTAAACATTTTGCAGTTATCGAACGGTTACTGTATCTATAGTATTTCTAGTCCAAGCCCATTGCGAGTCGCAATTTGCATATATGTAATATGCAATTTGCGACAGTACCGTAGAACGTCTCGCCTTCAAGGGATCGTACACATATTACGTAAGCCTTTTTTCTGGGTTTTTCGAACCCCCCTCCCCCCTGTAAGATTTTTTTCATACAAATGATTTTTTATTTATATGGTGCGTAAGAAAATGACGGACCCCCCCTCCACCCATAAGTGCTTACGTAATATGTGTACGGCCCCCAAGTTCATTAGCCACCGCTTGGAAAGCAGTAAGGAACCGATTTACAGGGGTTAGACAAAAAGGTTGAGATAGACAAAATTTTGTCGAAGTTCAAATCAGTATAACGTTGCGTAGAATGATCCGATTTCGATGAAACTAGGACCCTCGGACGCGGAAACTCTTCTAGTATACTGTCCACATGCAAAACCTCAGATTGACCTTTGGCCACCGGAGATGTTCCGGGATTTCCGAGGATATGTTGAAAATGAATTTTTTCTTCTGCTCGTCGTTTTATCTGACGTTTACTGCCATCATGTTTTATAACTCTCTCTGGAAACTAGAACTAATATGCTGACCAATGCTGGCTGCAGATTGAAAATCCGTTAGGTATACGCAAAGATATAGCCATTTTCGTACGGGATTGGCCATATACCCTAAACAAATGTCACTTTCGCAGAACACCCGAAACCTGTTACAAATTGGCCAGAGAGGCTTACAGTCATCATAATGTATCTTTAATAAAGATCCTATATTCATCGTCTTGGGAAAACATGAATTTTGACACCCATATATGCATAGTTCAAAACGGTTCCAAAACCGGCACCTCCTGGAACGCCCTTGGAACCTGCTATAAGGGTGGCAGTGGACACTATCATTCTGGAAATGTTTCTGTAATCATCGTCTCGCAAAGCCATGAAGATAGATACCCATATTTGCATTATTCCGATCTGCTATCATTCCATCATGTTCCCGGAACCGTTTTTACGGAAATGGCCATATCTCTTCGTTGTTTTGATGGATTCTTGATCTACAGCCATCATAGTTCTAGTTTTTGGAAAAAGCATAAAACATGATGAAAGTAAACGTCACATAAAATGCCAAGCAGTGGAAAAAATGCATCTTGAGCATACCTTCGGAAAACCTGGAACATCTCCGGTGGCCAAGACCCAATCCGAAGTTTTGCAGGGGGACAGTATACTAGAAAAGCGTACGGTTCTGATGGTCCTAATTTTATCGAAATCGGATTATTGTACGCAATGTTATGATGATTTGAAATTCGACATAATTTTACCTATCTCAACCTTTTTGTCTAACCCCTGTACATATAATCTGCCCAGCCAGTTTTTAAATGAACTTCTTCGGTCAATAATTTGTGTGAAGAACGAACGATTCTTCAAAGGCCAGCGAAGGTTGCATTCAATTTTCATAGCATGGATTCCAGCACCCTAAACGGCAGATATTCAAAACTGAATAAAGTCTGGTACCGTCTATAAATGGGCATCCCACAGATTAGCCCAAAGAACCGAAGAAATAATGAAAAGTGAGCATGGAACAGTTCCCCTCTGAATAGTAAGTTCTACTCATATTTTGGGTTGTTACATTTTTAATATGAGAGTCGATTTCGATTCAATTTTCAGTAGTTTATTTCAAACGTGTATCAGTGTCTTGGAGTGCTGGTATGGATTTTCGCACACAACTTTCATATGTTTTCTGGGATAAGTTGCATGCAACACTTGCACACAAAAAGATGGTAAGTCACTATATAGTTGAACTTTTCAAGCAATGCAGAATGTTCAGTTGAGGATATTCTATAAATCGGGTTATTTTGCGCTACGGTTGTGGTATTCGATAAAATTAAGCACCACAATTCAAGCCTTCGCTTCCATCCTAGTGCGCCACCATCTTTTTGAAGAGTGAACTATGGTTGATTTACGATTCGACAAAAAGTTTTGAATTTTCATGAAGAAGCACTGTTGGCAGCTTATAACATTGCGGAAAATCAAAACTAGGTAGGTATTTGTTTGATTTTTGAAACGAAACCTGACCGAATCATTTTACGATCTTAGACCACTTTATATCTCCCGTGTTCAGGGATAATCGAGTTCGAATCAAAATTAAAAACTTCATCAAGGTTTCGGGTTCTCAAATCTCCGAAAGCAAGCAAGAGACAACCATGAAAAATAAAAGAGGGATTTTCAAATGTGCTTTCAACCACATATCTAGTTCCGTTGCGCTCTAAATTCTTAGTTTTTAATAATTCATTCAATTGCATCTGGCAGTTAGGATTTTTTCCTCTATTTGAATTGAAACATGTAGGAATTACAATGATTTAAACTTAAACTAAACTCATCCTAAGTTATACTAAGGGTACAAGGAGTTAATTGTTGCAACGATTTTTGTATAATATTGGAAATTATTTTATTGGACAATTGTTGCAATGTCTCAATATTCGAAATTCTTTGAAGTTCATTGGTAGTATACTACGGAGTCAACTTCAGTATAATTTTTGAAATTTTATTTCGAATTCTCTGAAGTGCCTTCTTTCTGGTATTGCAGCAACTAGTCCATATTGGCACAGCATACAACATGGTTGGTCTAAAAATTTGTTTATAAATCAAAAAATTGTTCTTAAGACAAAGTTTTGATTTTTTGTTTATAAGTGGATATAGACACTTAATATATTTGTTACATTTAGCTTGAAGGCCTACAATGTGATTTTTAAAAATACATTTATGATCGAGCAGAAGTCCTAAATATTTAGCTTCGCTAGACCAATTAATTGGAACTCCATTCATAGTGACAATATGTCTGCTAGAAGGTTTCAAATAAGAAGCTCTCGGCTTATGTAGAAAAATTATAAGCTGAGTTTTGGAACGGCACTGGGTGGGGTTTTGGAAATTTCCCCCAGGCCTGCGGAAATGTTCCCATGTTACACGGGCATGGGACATAATACAGGCCTTTTCCAAACTTTTCATATTATTTAGTTCACTTTTGTTTATTTATTTTATTTATCACCAGACTAAGGCCGGAGTGGCCTGTGCTGCACATAAAAGTCTTCTCCATTCAGCTCGTTCTATGGCTGCACTTCGCCAACCACGCAGTCTGCGGAGGGTCCGCAAATCATCCTCCACCTGATCGATCCACCTTGCCCGCTGTGCACCTCACCTTCTTGTTCCCGTCGGATCGTTGTCGAGAACCATTTTCACCGGATTACTGTCCGACATTCTGGCCACGTGCCTGGCCCACCGCAGTCTTCCGATTTTCGCGGTGTGAACGATGGATGGTTCTCCCAACAGCTGATGCAACTCGTGGTTCATTCGCCTCCTCCACGTACCGTCCGCCATCTGCACCCCACCATAGATGGTACGCAACACTTTCCTCTCGAAAACTCCCAGTGCGCGTTGGTACTCCACGAGCATCGTCCAGGTCTTGTGTCCGTAGAGAACTACCGGTCTAATAAGCGTTTTGTAGATAGTCAGTTTGGTACGGCGGCGAACTCTATTCGATCGGAGCGTCTTTCGGAGTCCAAAGTACGTACGATTTTTGTTAAAGTGAACTAAATAAAACTCTTGAGAAATGCCCCTCTGGGAAGTACCAGAGTGAGATTTATTTTTCATCTTAATTACTTGGACTGGCGCAAATCCAAGTAATTGAGAAGTTTCAAAGACTGAAGAAGACGTTTGCGATCGTCAAAGGATCCCGGCAAAACGCGGCAGTCACCCTTCCTAACAATCTGAAATGAAACCTTGATCCCCTGAAGGTTACGCAAGATTTCATTCCGAAAGCCAGAAAACTCGGCAACAGATACACAATTGGCGGAATCCTGTGTTTCTTCGCATGAATCGAATCACCTGGGCTAGAGGTAGATTCGGTTTGCTCAAATTCGTCAATAATCAAATCGGTTCTATAGTTGAAGAAATGATGTCAACGCTAGAGTGAGAAGGAATATCTGAAGTCTTCAGCTTCCTTCTAACTCCTTCTTCTCCGCTTCCAACGGAGGCGGCTGAGTCTAGGGGTGCTCAACCGTGGCAGCAACAACCCCAGAGGCAGAAGCAGTCCACAGCGAAGGCCAGCTACAGCACGATACAGTCATCGTCAGGAGCACGATGTGTGGCATGTAAGGAGAACCACTACCTCCATCAATGTGGCGTGTTCAAACGGATGTCGGTGGCTGACAGAGATGCCCTGATGAAAACCCACTTCCTCTGCAGGAATTGTTTTCGAGTGGGTCATTTGTCCATGGAGTGTCAGTCCAAGTTTAATTGCAAGCATTGTAAGGGTCGTCACCACACTTTGGTGTGTTTCAGGTCGGAGAAGGTTAGTCAGCGATTGCTAGGGGCAACCATCCTTCAATTCCAAAGGAGTCCTCCGGAGTCAGCAAAGCTTCTGGTTCGGGTTCCTCTCAGGTGGTCAATATGGTGGCCACCGAAATTTCGGTTTCTGGTGCGGCTCACCAATATTCTTCGCAAGTTTTACTAGCAACTGCGGTCGTCGTCGTGGAAGATGATAACGGTGGAAGATTTCCTGCTCGCGCTCTCTTGGATTCGTGCTCAGGGAGCAATTCCATCTCGGAGCGACTGAGTCAACGGATGAAGACCCAACGAGAAAGGGGGAATATTTTGATTCGTGGAATTGAAGGTCCGATCGCGAGTTTATACTTTCTCGCAAGCAATGAACTTCCTCGTTCTGCCCAACGTAACGGTGAATCTTCTAACTACTACAATGCGCACGGATGGTTGGTCGATACCCCCAGGAATCAAACTGGCCGATCCCGCTTTCTTCGAGTCCAGTAGAGTGGACTTGGTATTCGATATCGAATCATTTTTCGATTTCTACTTATTATTATTAATGGGGAGGAGGTTCGGTTGTGGGCACCCTTTTGTGTTTGGTCCATAACTTTGGCCCTGGTTGATCTTATGTCGACATTTGCATAGCAATCGAAAGCTAAACTTATAACCTTACTACTAGCAAAGAAATTAATATGATTTCATAGATTTAGAAAAAAATATTGACAATTTACAAAATTTGACATTTTTGGACATTTTCATTTCGTGGTTCGGTTGTGGGCACCCTCGAAAACTTAGCTAAAAATAAAGAAGCATGAATAAAAACCACCCAGATTTAAAGACAAGGAATAGTTTATTCATTCTAAAAGCCAGGAGACGCTAAAAAAACTCAAATCAATTCACCTAGCAGTGATGATGCCTCCCTCGGTGCATTAAGGAGGATGTTGAAAAAATCACATAAGAAAGGTCTAAAATAGCACTTCAGGTAAATGGGTTTTAATTTTTCATTGATTTACGTTTTATTGGTATGCATCACAGTCAAAAAAATCCTGATTAATCACCCTAGCAGCAAAAGTGCCTTCCTCGTTCATTTCAAAAAATAATATTTTGGCCATAAATTTTGATCCCATAGTCCGATCTGACCAATTTTCAATAGGAAACAATGGGAAGCATTCCCCGTCGAATGCAACTTGTTGCAAGCAAATCGGTCAACACTTTGTTTCAAAAAGTGTGTGTATAATGACTAGACATGCCCAAAGAACAAAAATATTAAATAAACTCATTATTTCGAACAATTATGTGAAACTAATTATAAAATCTGCCTTAAAACGTTATTAAAAATAAGTTAAGGGACAAGTAAAACGATATTGAATGATTTATCAATAAAATGAGGGTGCCCATAACCGAACCAATAAAGGTGCCCACAACCAAATTTCGCAGCCTTTTTGGAACGAGAAGAAAAAAAAATCGCGCTAAAATTTTGATGGCAATCGACATTGGGCCTCAAAAAAGATTAAATTTACTGTGTAAATACGCATTAGAACTCACTTTTTGAATTAAATCCTTTAATTTATGACACTTTGAAAAAGGCCAAAAAAACTTTCGTGTTGTTTTTCTTGTACGAAAAATTTATTTGTTTCTAGTTCAAAGTAGCACAGTTGTGATATTGAGCACAAAACATCATGCTATTATAGCAAACAAATGACGGTTGTCAGAATGACAGCATCTCTTATCTGTCAAAAGATACATAGGGGTGCCCATAACCGAACCTCCTCCCCTATCTTTATTAATGAGGTTTTCGGCCCTGGACCGGTTCACCTCGTGAAAATTTTTCGATTTCTTCGAAACCGTTAAAAGAATTAACCTAGGCAACCAATTGCCGACGCTGAACGAATCGGTTTTCGGATGGTTAGTATGTGGAGGTTTATCCAGTTCTCATCAGGATCTGCACACCACCTACAGCGCTTCCGCAACAGAGAAACTGGAATCTCTAGTTCGCGGTTCTGGTCTAGCGAAGAGGTTGGTTCGGTCAAGGTACTCTCACAGAAAGAAAAACGCGATGTGAGGACTTATTCAGAAATACAGTCCAACGGAATTCCGATGGCAGGTACCCGATTACAATCCCGAAGGAGGAAGGCGCTACCCAGTCAACACAAAATCGTATATGATGCCATATAAGATGCTAAAGTGGAGGCGATATACGTATATTTTGTATGGGGAAGTACGTAAATGGCCTCCACTTTAGCATCTTATGTGACATCATATACGATCTTGTGTTGACTGGGTAGTCAACGGTTGGGTGAATCCTTGGACATTGCGATCCGGCGACTTCGATGTACGGAGCGACAGCTGGCAAGGAATGCCAACTTGCACAAAAGCTACCACGACTTTATGGAGGAATACGAGTCGATGGGCTGAGAAAGGGCGGCCCTAACAACAAAACGGCGGTGCTTCTTACCACATCATCCCGTTTTCAAGAAGGAGAGCACTACTACCAAAACCAGGATGGTGTTCGATGCCTCCTGCGCAACATTGTCCGGCGTATCGCTCAACGACGTGTTTCTGACTGGTCCGATAATACAGGGTGATCTCAGATCAATCATCATGCGAAGCCGAACCAAGCAAATAATGCTCGTGTCTGACGTCGAGAAGATGTTTCGGCAGATTTGGGTTCACCCGGAGGATAGGCCTCTGCAGTATATCTTCAGATCCTCAGGACATCGGCGTCTATGAGCTCAAGACCGTTACGTACGGTACCAAACCGGTGCCGTATTTGGCTACAAGGGCCCTCAAACAGCTAGCGGTGGATGAAGAAACGGCATATCCCCTCGGATCACGTGTGCTGAGCGAAGACACATCCATGGATGATGTCGTCACAGGATCAAACACGGTTGGATATGCTTGTGAGTTGCAAAAACAGTTAAGTGAAATTACGGGAAGAGGTGGTTTCAGGCTCCGGAAGTGGGCATCCAACAGTCCCAAGGTCTCAAGACAGTTTAGCGATTCGAGCGGGGGACGGAATCAACTTGGACCCGGATCCATCAATCAAAACGCTCAGTAGGGTGGCTCAAAAAACACTTTTTCAAATTTTTTGATGGGCCGCCCTCTTATTCGGTTCTTTTTGATGCCCTGATGCTCTGGACAAAATTTCAGCCAAATCAGTCAACGTTTGGGCGGTGCTAAACTCGTTGGAAGTTTATATGGAAAAATGTATGCAGAAACATCCTAAAACAGTGATTTGCACTTGGAAGGCACAATTTACGATCAAGAATGATACTCATTCAGTTCTTGTAGAATTAAATACAGAATGTTATGCTGAAAACCGCGAGAAGATTAGAGTTTATTACGCAAAGATATTAGCATTTTACTGGAGTGTTGTAGGGGTGAATTTATTTCTTTTCAAAGGTAAAAGAAACGAAACTTGCTCAAACCCCACTTCAGAGAAATGCTAATAACTTAGCCGGAAAAACTCTAATCTTCTCGCGCTCAGGTACCTAAACTTACTGCGTACAACCCGAGAGCAGCGGAATCCACCGACATTTCTAACGACAGCGGAACTGAGAGAAGCAGAAATTAGCCTGGTGCGTAGGGTTCAGTAAGAGTTCTTCGTGAATGAACGGAAATCTCTCTCTAAGGGAGATTTGGTATCAAGAAGATCGCCACTGCATTGGTACAACCCGTACATGTCGAAAGATCAAGTCATTAGAGTCGGAGGACGACTAGCGCATTCAAAAGAAGCTGAGGATGCAAAGCACCCCATGGTTCTACCAGCAAGCCATCAGCTGACTAGATTAATCCTGCATGCTGGTCCCCAGTTGATTTTGGCAACCGTACGATTGCGTTTTTGGGCATTGGGAGGTAGAAGTATGGCTCGGAACATAGTCCATCAGTGTTTGAAATGCTTCCGTTCTAAACCATCATCGATTGAGCAGTTCATGTGAGAACTACCAGCACCACGTGTTACTATGTCCCGACCCTTTTCTAAGACCGGTGTGGATTATTGTGGACCATATCATGTCCGGCCAGCAGCTAGGCGACCGACTGTAAAGTACATCTGGAGCTTGTTTTGGACCTAACCACCGACAGGTTCATTCAAGCCCTACGTCGATTTTCAGCCAGGAGAGGAAGATGCAGCGAATTCTAGTCTGACTGTTGCTGAACCAGGTATCTACCCTGAAATTTGAACGCAGCGAAATGGAAGTGGTCACTCGATCCATAACTCAATCGATGGAAGGATCTCACGGAAGACGATGTCCAGACGACATGAATCATCGAAAGAAGATTGCGAGAATAAGTTGTCCACTGCTACTGCTCGCGACCGGTCACTGGAGGGCAAACCTCCGTTCGATTTTGTGTGCATTGTTTACGTTTAGTTAAGTAATAAATGTAGAAATAGTTTGTCCGTAGTTTCTCTGAAATAAAGTGTAGTTTGTATATTAACATAATTTTTAATGTGTTTTGTGAGTGTCGCAACCCTGAAAGACCCCAACTGGATTCCTTCGTGCAGAAATTGGAACGGGTAAACTACCACCGAACAGTCCTACGGGAGGTCAACTCTGGGTCAACGACATACAGCAGGATCGACGATTTTCGAAGGTATCCCAACATTAATTGGTCATTGGTTGGGATAGTGAACCTGAAATCTGTATCGCCATTTCGAAGTCGAGGCCCTATTGTGCTAAATGTTTGCGCCAAGGAATCCTATTGGAACTTGATCAAAGGATCATCGCCATCGCAGGACATTTCAATGCAACCGAAAGGATCTGCGCCATCGCTGGAGTGAATGAATAGTCAATCGCCATCTCCGCTTGCAATTTTCGCGCCAAACCATTCATAAGAAGACTATTTTCACCGATTGAAGAGGACACATTTCGCAATTGATGTCAATCAAGCAAACTACCTCAAACGACTGTGGACAATAGAAATCTAGGGGGCTAGTAGACGGCTTGAGTGCTGTTCTACCACCGGTCAGGTAGGTTGTAACTAGTATATGTCTGGCCAAAGCCTGCATTTAGCCGTCTAACACAATCCTTTCGATCTACATTTTCCTGTCTTCGGTGAAATACCAAGCAGTGTCATCTATGTTAAAAATAAGTGTTTCCAAAATAATGTACCACAAATTTCCAAACCTGACAGTTATTGTAAGACTAAACATTAGACAAGGAACAAACATAATATTTTCCCCTGATGAAGACACCAACCCCGTGTCGAAACGTTGGACAAATATAGATCTTGTTTTAACCCTTATGCGGCCAACAAAAAAAACACACGTGGATGGCCGACAGGGTACCCGTGTTCCCATAAATTGATATTATCATAACTTCAACAATTTTCAACCGATTTGGATAATTTTGATAGTTTTGGAAACAGAAACTCATATACTTTTTGCTCATTGTCAAGGTTTACAGCTTATGCCCATGGTTATACAAGAAATCTTTGAAGTAAAGCTTAAGAGTCTACACGCGTAACCAAAGGCCATTCAACCAGTTTCAAATATGCTACAAGCTCTTTGCGCTTCTTAGAATTGAACGTGTTCACAGTATATGCTTCGGGTAATGCAAAAATCCCTGAAATGAGGTCTTAGTCATCCGAGAAATCTCTGGAGTAAAGCCTAAAGATCTACTCGCGTAACCAAAGGCCTATTATGCATATTCAAATACGGTACATGCTCTTCGTGGTACTTAGCATAGAATGCGTTCACAGTATATGTTCCGAGTCATCCAAGAAATCTCTGGAGTAAGTCCTTAAGGTCTACACTGTAACCATGGGTCTATGGACTTGTCTCAAAAGTGGTACATGCTCTTTGCGCATCTTGATATCAAATGTGATCACTACATATGTTCTGCGCTATCGAAGAAATCTCTCGGACAAGTCTTCTGGCTACTTCATTGCATATGTTGATGGTCATCCAAGAAAATCCTGGAAAGGCCTTCAGGGCTACACGCGTAACCAGAGATCTTTTAGATTGTTTCAAAAGTGGTACATGCCCTTTGTGGTACATAGAAAAGAGCGCTTTCATTGCATATGTTGATGGTCATCCAAGAAAATCCTGGAAAAGGCCTTAAGATCTACACGCGTAACCAAAGATCTTTCAGATTTTTTCAAAAGTGTTACACGCCCTTTGTAGTACATAGAATAGATTGCGTCCATTGCATAGGTTCATGGTCATCCAAGAAAACCCTGGAATAGGCCTTTAAATCTGCTTGGGTACCCAGAGATCTTTTGGCTTGTTTCAAAAGTGGTACATGCCCTTTGTGCTACATAGAATAGAATACGTCCATTGTATATGTTTATGATGTTCCGAGAAAATGCTAGAATAGGCCTCAGGATCTTCACACGTAACCAGATACCTTTCGGGTTGTTTCAAAAGTGACATATGCCCTTTGAGGTACATAGAATATACCGCTTTCATTGCATATGTTCATGGGTATCCAAGAGAACAATTGAACAATCCTCAAGAACTTCACGCGTAACCAGAGTTCTTTCGCCCTATTTGAATAGTTATACATTCCTTTTATGGTACGTAGAATAGAATGCATCCATTTCAAATGTTCATGGTCATCCAAGAAAACCCTGAAGTAAGGCATTAGGATCTACACCAGAGATATATCAGCCTGTTTTAAATTTGGTACATGCCTTTGGTGCCCATGAATAAAATGCGTTCATGGCATATGCTAATGGTCATCCTATAAATTTATGGAGTAAGACTTCTAAGTTTTCGATGGGACACCACTCGATACGGAAGCAACGCACAACTGTCATTTTTATTATTTCACGCATGCTGTAACGCAGCAAAGCTAAATCAACAAAAATGACAGTTGTGCGCCGCCTCCGTATCGATTGGTGTGCCCCCGAAAACGCGAGCATTTTGAAACTTGGATTCCGTGAGGAGTGTCCTTAATCTAATTTTAATATGGTACATGATCTTTGCGATATTAGCCCGTTTTTTCCCTCGCGTTCACGGCGTGAAGTTGTATCGTTCCAATTAATTTACATTTTGCATTTCCAAAGAATAGACAACTTTATATTAGTGATATGAAAGAAGTTTGTATACTACCTGGGACTAACAACAACAAGACAACAATAACTATTTGGAATGCTAATATATCAAGATAAGGTTTCACATCTTGTTTATTCTTCAATAACTGCCCAGAGCTAATGACAACAACTTGAACTACTTGAAATCATTCCTATATGGAGTTCACAGACTACCTAGTACCATGGCGAAAACAAAAACTACAGCAGACGTTCGATAACTGCAAGTCATTTAACTGCAATGCTTTTTAACTGCAATTCGATATTTGCAACAGTTTTACAGTTATCGGACCGCTAAACTTCAAACCGATGTCAGACTCAATGACAGCTGCATTGCGCTGCACATTTAGATGCACTTTTATTGCATCTGACAACCGTTTGACGTCTAGAGTGCGTTGCAGTTATCGAACGGCATTCGATAACTGAAAAGTAAACATTTTGCAGTTATCAAACAGCTACTGTACTAGGAATGCGTACATTCACTCAGATGAGGTTGACCCGATTTCGTCACTCCCAGATTTTGTCTACCCCTGATTTTGCCTAATCCGATTTTATCACGTTTTCGACCCAATTTCGACAAAAAAATACGGATTCCATTCACGTATTTTGCCTTGCCTTCATTACGGAGCCCACGACAATGGAATTAACTACTTAAAATACAAACATATACCAAGATGGGGTCACAAAACTTGTTTATTCTTCGATAACTGCCTCCATTACGGAGATTGATCTAAAGAACTTCGGTGGGGTTTGATCCCACGAAACCAGTACACTAGACAAGTGTTTTCTCTACTAAGCTACGAAGGACCTCCGTCGTCCTCCGCAGCTTAGCGGGTACTGATGAAACCAAATTCACAGCACCGGGCATGTAGCCGAACTCTCGCAATACATTTTCAGAACTAACTCTCTCAAATGTATTTTTGTACACAATGTCAACCAAGTAGGATGAGTATTTAGTATTGTCCGGCTCCTACACACTTGCTTCATCACCAACGGCGCTCGATGAAGTAGGGTTGTGTGAGATTGTGCCAGTTGGTCGTCAGATCCCAATCCGACCACATAAGCGAAGAGAGATCGCCTTTCGAGTTCAGTACATTCAAAGTTAATTGCCTATGTTCCGGGTATTGAACCACCCGGAGTGGAAATTAATTACTATGTCTGAAACTCGATTATGCATATGCACAACATGTGATAGATTAAGTTCGAAAAAAGTATTGGAGGAAAACATCTACCTTCCGTCCTTCCCAGTTATTCTTCAATAATTGCATCCGTTACGGAGGTTGATCCACCGACCTTGACTCTATGGAGTTCGTAGACTACCTGGAGCCCACGACAACAACAAGAACTACTTGGAATACAAACATATACCAAAAAAGGGTCACGCTACTTGTTTATTCTTCGATAACTACCTCCATTACGGAGAATAATCCGAAGATCTTGACTGTATGGAGTTCGTAAACTACTTGGGACTCAGGACAACTACAAGAACTACGTGGAACACAAACATATATCAAGAAAGGGTCACAAAACTTGTTTATTCTTCAAACGCTGCCTCCGTTACCGAGGTCGATCCCCAGACCTTGACTCTATGGAGTTCGTAGACTACCTGGAGTCCTCGACAACAACAAGAACTACTTGGAATACACACATATACCAAGAAGGGGTCAGACAACTTGTTTATTATTCAATAATTGCCTCTATTACGGTGGTTGATCCACAGACCTTGAATCTATGGAGTTCGTAGACTACCTGGAGCCCACGACAACAAGAACTACTTGGAATACAAACATATACCAAGAAGGGGTAACAAAACTTGTTTATTCTTCAATAACTGCCTCCATTACGAAGATTGATCCACAGCCCTTGACTCTATGGAGTTCTTAGACTCCCTGTAACCAATGACAACAAGAACTACTTAGAATACAAAGAAATACCATGAAAGCGTCACACGACTTGTTTATTCTTCAATAACTGCATCCGTTACCAAGGTCGAACCCCATACCTTGACTCTATGGAGTTCGTAGACTAACTGGAGTCCTCGACAACAACAAGAACTACTTGGAATACACACATATACCAAGAAGGGGTCACGCAACTTGTTTATTCTTCGATAACTGCCTCCATTACGGAGATAGATCCGAAGATCTTGACTGTATGGAGTTCGTAGACTACCTGGAACTCACGACAACAACAAGAACTACATGAAATACAAACATATACCAAGAAGGGGTCACACAACTTGTTTATTCTTCAATAACTGCTTCCATTACGGAGGTTGATCCAGCGACCTTGAATCTATGGAGTTCGTAGACTACCTGGAGCCAACGACAACAACAAGAACTACTTGAAATACAAACATATATCAAGAAGGGGTCACAAAACTTGTTTATTCTTCAAACGCTGCCTCCGTTATCGAGGTCGATCCCCAGACCTTGACTCTATGGAGTTCGTAGACTACCTGGAGGCCTCGACAACAACAAGAACCACTTGGAATACACACATATACCAAGAAGGGGTCAGGCAACTTGTTTATTCTTCGATAACTGCCTCCATTACGGAGATTGATCCGAAGATCTTGACTGTATGGAGTTTGTAGACTACCTGGAACTCACGACAATAACAAGAACTACATGAAATACAAACATATACCAAGAAGAGGTCACGCAACTGGTTTATTCTTCGATAAACGCCTCCATTACGGAGATTGTTCCGAAGACCTTGACTGTATGGAGTTCGTAGACTACCTGGAACTCACGACAACAACAAGAACTACATGAAAAACAAACATATGCCAAGAAGGGGTCACAAAACATGTTTATTCATCAATAACTGCCTCCATTACGGAGGTTGATTCACCGACCTTGAATCTATGAAGTTCGTAGACTACCTAGAGCCCACGACAACAACAAGAACTACTTGGTATACAAACATATGCCAAGAAGGGGTCACACAACTTGTTTATTCTTCGATAACTGCCTCCATTACGGAGATTGATTCGAAGACCTTGACTGTGTGGAGTTCGTAGACTACCTGGAACTCACGACAACAACAGGAACTACTTGGAATACAAACATATACTAAGAAGGGGTCATGCATCTTGTTTATTCTTGGATAACTGCCTCCATCACGGAGATTGATCCGAAGACCTTGACTGTATGGAGTTCGTAGACTACCTGGAACTCACGACAACAACAAGAACTACATGAAAAACAGATATATATCAAGAAGGGGTCACACAACTTGTTTATTCTTCATTAACTGCCTCCATTACGGAGGTTGATCCACAGACCTTGAATTTATGGAGTTTGTAGACTACCTGGAACCAATTACAACAACAATAATTACTTGGAATACAAACAAATACCAAGAAAGGGTCACACAACTTGTTTATTCTTCAATAACTGCCTCCGTTACTGAGGTTGATCCACAGATCTTGACTCTATGGAGTTCGTAGACTACCTGAAGCCCACGACAACAACAAGAACTACTTAGAATACAAACATATACCAAGAAGGGGTCACGCAACTTGTTTATTCTTCGTTAACTGCCTCCATTACGGAGATTGATCCGAAGACCTTGACTGTATGGAGTTCGTAGACTACCTGGAATCAATGACAGCAACAAGAACTTCTTGGAATGCAAACATGTTTTAAGAAAAGGTCATTGAATTACCCGGAACATATACTGTGAAAGCATTATATGCTAAGCACCATAAAGAGCATGTACCGTTTTTGAATTTACACGATAGACCTTTGGTTACGTTAGCAGACCATAAGATCTTATTCCAGGGATTTTTTGGATGACTTAGGCCTTACTCCAGAGGTTTTTAGAGACCCAGAATATATACTGTGAACACCGACTATTCTAAGAAGCGCAATGAGCATGTAATATATTTGAAACTGGTTGATAGTCCTTCGGTTACGTGTGTAGACTCTTAAGCCTTACTTCAAAGATTTCTTGTATAACCATGGACAAAAGATGTAAACCTTGACAATGGGCAAAAAGCATATGAGTTTCTGTTTCCAAAACTGTCAAAATTATCTAAATCGGTTGAAAATTGTTAAAGTTATGAAAATATCAATTTATGGGAACACGGGTACCCTGTCGGCCATCCACGTGGTAAAAAAAATCAGATGCCCCTCCCCACGTCCCTCCTCACTGTATCAACGTGTTTTTTTCACAGATGCTACATTTTATGGAGTTCTTAGATGTCACCGAGTTTCAGCTTTCAGCTATAAAAATTCAATGAAATATCACCACTTGAATTTGAAAAAGGAACACGGGTACCCCGTCGGCCGCATAAGGGTTAATCATTAAAGACTGCGTAGCCGTTTTAAGTTAAAATAACAATAAACAGTCGATCATTCGATAGTACATTATAGACACAGACAGTGATGGGAAATGTCAAAAAAATGTCATGGCAATTAGCAAATTAGTCTCATGACATCGAAATGACATTTCCCGTCACTGGACTTATAGATATATGTCCAGCCGAAGCTGGTTTCTGTTGATGCTACACAACAATAAATCGAGGTTTCGAGACGAGCTAATTTTCTGTTAAAATAATTACGATTGTGGACTGACAATCCTGGCTGTTATCGTCATCTGTATTTCTATAGGTGAGCTTTACAGTATATGTACAGCCGAAGTAAAGTGTTGTTGTTCCCGTAACACGGTAGATCACTTTGACGTAGTGTGTTGCGGTGTAAGATCTACCAAACAGAGCCCTAGCCTAATCCATTTTTCTAGCTAGGACAATAAGTTGTGGTAATTAAGGATTCATCGTATTTAGTCCTCGCTACCAACAGCAGTCTCAGAAATAAAACATAATTAATGTTACCTTGCAGACAGTTGAAAGACTCGAATTCCTTTTGTTTGAGGCTAAACTGTATGCAGCGGAAACAACTTTTCAAGCAATTAGTTAAAAAAAACCTCGGTACCCGGTCCTAGGCTGAACTGACTGCTGGAAAAATCGAGTTAGGGGTTTAAATACGTACTAACTCTTCTTGAACTGGTGAACAATGGTAGAGAGAGGAAAACACGGAAGTTCTTATAACTAAACAAATTCTCTTGTTTGAAATGGTCTTGAAGACAGAGCTAAATCCCGGGTTTTAAGAGTTTCGCTGGTGATATTCTAGAAGTAAGGCAAGGATGTGGCTAGGGCTCCGATGCATGGCCAAAAATAGTATTACGGTTCTGTTTCCTCAAGAAAGGATTGATTTCCTATTGATAAGGGGCGCGCCTTCAATGGGATTGCTCTCTATGAAGGGTCTAAATAGCGGGACCTTGTTATGGTGGTCTTGAGAAAACAAAACAACAACTGTATTGAAACCGATACTGCATTGCTTCTCAATAGCACTGGAGTAATTCGACATGCACTTTAACACTAAGGATACGGGTAACGCTACAATAGATCTAATAATTGGTCGCAGTGGCACACCCGAACAGGAAAAAAAAAGTGTTGTTGTATACTACATTCGCCCTTTTTGCCTTTCTGTTCTTCGCTGGATCGTTCTGGAGTCTGATTCTGCTGAAAATCACAAACGTGGAGTGACAACAGATTATTTGGTCTTGATCAACTTCGGAGGTGACGCTGGTTTCTCTCATAGGTGAGCTGAACAGTATATGTTTAGCCGAAGCAGGCCAAATTCTTGAAACTACATCCTCGTATTCCTTCGCTTTTCAAATAATACACCATTTGTGAGACTCCACGATGACTTCCAAGGACTCGCAGACGTTGAAGACACTTTCGGCAAGGCTTAGAGGACTTCGCACCACATTTGGTAATATCCGACGGTTTGTTAACGAATTCAAGGAGGGAACAACAGTCAGTCAGATCAATGTTCTTATTGCGCGTCTCGATGAATCATGTCTATCGACGAAGCTAGTTGGGAGCTACAAGCACAAAAAACATTTGAGGAAAGTAAAGCTTTTCTCAAGGATCAAGCAGACTTTGAGTCCAACTTCTATGATGTGAAATCGTTTCTCCTAGACAAGCTGGCCGCATTGGGTACCAGCAAAGGTTGAAACCTTGGGGCTGACTTGTCTTCCTAATGCTGATTGCTTTAGATTCCAGTTCGATATTCCACGATTTTCTAACGATCAGCATTACACGAAACGAAACGGCGGAGTCTCATCGCCAAATTGTTCGATCCTTTGGGGTTGCTAGGTTTTTATGCAGCGCCTTTGGACTCTAGAGAATAATAATTTTCAGAGGATAGGCTGGGACAAACGACTACCGCAAATGGTGGGTGAGAAGTGGCGCAACTTTCACGAAACACTTCCGTTGTTAAACACGGTTCACGTACCTCGATGCGTTACCATAGCTGGAGCACGAAAAGTAGAATTTCACTGTTTCTCTGATGCACCAATGGTAGCTTACGGTGCTACGGTTTACGTGAGAAGCGAAGGGTAAAATGGCCAGGTTACCGCTCACCTACTTACGTCGAAATCGAAGGTTGCTCCACTGGCAATTCAATCACTGCCTCGTTTGGAATTGTGCGGAGCACTTCTTGCCGCACAACTATGGGAAAGAATATCAAAGGCAGTAAAACTGAATCTAAATGTTTCGTTCTGGACGGATTCAACGTGCGTGCTGCAGTGGATAAAATTTTCACCTGCAACTTGGACAACCTTTGTGGCGAACAGAGCTAAAATCCAGTCCTTGACAGAAGGCTACAGCTGGGCTCATGTTTCGGGAAAAACAAATTCTGCAGATTTGATATCCCGGGGAATTCTTCCCAGCGAAATTCTGAATAACGAGCTCTGGTGGAATGGACCGAGTTGGTTGAAAACACCCAAGGAACAATGGAGAACCAGTCCAATATCAGCGCAAACACCTCAAGAGATGCGAATGACAGCCGTTGCATGTACTGCTCAAAAATTTCCTTTGATTCGGATTACGTAGAAAGGTTTTCGGATTACAACAAGCCTATTCGTTGTACGGCTTACTGGCTACGACTAATTGCAAGACAAAGCAGTGGTGCAGCATGCAGAGAAGGCTCTCTATCAAAGCTGCTTCACGCTGGACCTCAACTTATGCTTGCTTCAGTACGACAACATTTTTGGCAACTAGGCGGTAGAAAAGTCGCTAGGAAGGTTGTTCATCACTGCCAACGTTGCTTTCGAGCTAAACCATCTCACATTGAACAGCAAATGGGTGAATTACCATCTTCCAGAGTAACTGTCTCGAGACCCTTCTCCAAAACTGGCATAGACTATTTCGGTCCGGTCTACATCAAGCACAAATTTTGTTGGAGCACGGATTACCACCGCTTGTCGGAATTTTACTTGCGCAAACGGATCCAATGTAAAACGAAGGCACGGGTCCAAGCAAAGATCGTAACTGCATCAGTATGTACAAATAGCGCTGAGAAGCACTGTGGAATTTAAAATAGCTTCGGGTAGTAATAAAAAAAAAACTTCCTTCAGCAAAGAGAGAAAAGAACCGCACAGTACAAGAGCACAATGCGGTCTCAATGGACATCAAAAAAACAAGATCATGCTGAGAGTAGCTTCGTTCGATTTCTGCCCGAGCAGAACACATGATTCACAAAAATTACAGCAACTTATATGTATTTGTATGACTAGATTTTGTCAAAATGAATCGCCTGCTTTGAGCGTGATTACAGCGGCACACAAGGAGTTAATATTCTGAAATCAGTATGGCGAAAGGCAACTAAGGTTAGATTTCTCAAAATTAAGCACCTCCATCGGAAAAATATTTGGTAGGCGTAGTAGCGGACACCTTCCTACATAACCGGTACCAAATACCTGTCATAAGACGAGTTTAAACAATCCCATTGAATTCCACCACTTAATTGTATCCTGACAGATACGTATTTCGACCTCAACAGTAAGGCCGTCTTCAGTGTCTTGTACTTGACTCGACTTGAAGAAAATGATCGCAGCTTACACTATTTATACTATGCGTAGGTATAATAATTTAACTAGGTACTTATCTTACTACGGTGCTTATTTCTACTCGCTTGATGCGCTTAATGCTTAGGTATAAACTTGAAGAGCCAGGAGCTACCATTTCCTTGATCTTTATTCAACAACCGCGTTTGTACCTGTCGGTAGATTTCCAAGCTCTCAGCAACATCAAGTTTCCACGGAGAAGAGACATTTCTTAAAATTTTAATGTTTGATGTCGTAATTGAATGATTGAATGATGTTCAGCTACCTTAGACCTAAACTCATAATTTAATCCCTTATCAGTTTCCCTCTTAGCCTTACTTACTTCTGCAATATGTTCTTTGAACCTTACATCTAACGATCTTTTTGTTTGACCTACATATACTTTATCACACTGTGAACAATTAATTTGATAAACCCCGGCCTTATTTAACATTTCTACTCTATCCTTTGTGGAGCCCAACAATGTCTTCAGTTGATTGCTTCTGCTGGAGAATACTAAATCGATGCCGAATTTCCTCAGTCGATGGCGTAGCTGGTGGGTGATGTGTCGATCATAGGGGACCGATACCCTCTTCAGCGGTTCATCGATCGGTGTCAGTGTTGTCAGTTCGTTTTCCCGTAGGTTCCTCTGCTTCTTGTTGATGATTGCTTGTATTGTTTTTTCCTTGTATCCATTTATCCTCGCTGTTTCCAAGATGTGTTGTAGCTCCTTCGTTTTTCCTTCTTCGCTCAGGGGAATCGTCTGCATCCTGTGGATCATGTGATGAAAAGCTGCCATTTTGTGCTGATACGAATGATTTGATGTGTATGGGATGACTCTCATTGTGTTGGTGGGCTTCCTGTAGATTTCGAAGTCTAATGTTGCATTTGTTCCCTTGATAACCAGTAGATCCAAGAAAGGTAATTTACCTTCCTTTTCCTCCTCGTGGGTGAATTTGATGTCTTTATGCACGTTGTTTATCGCTTCCAAAATCCTGGGTAGATCTTTCCGGTTGATGATGCTGAAAATGTCGTCCACGTATCTCCACCACTTCTCGGGTAGTACTCCTTGTTCCTCTAGGTTGTCCTCCAAATTCGCCATGAATAATTCGCACAAAACGGTGATAGCGGATTTCCATAGGTGCACCCTTCGTTTGTTTGTAGAAGCTTCCACGGAATGTAAAGTAGTTCTCATTCATGCATAATCTTGCAAGCTTGAGATACATCTTTACCTTTCCTCGCCATGTTGTATCCGTCCGTTGTCCTAGTAGCCAATCCTCCAAAAGGTTCAGAGCATCCTTCACTGGAACGCTTGGGAACAATGCCGCTACGTCGAATGATACCATGATGTCCTCTTCTCCGATGTTTCCTGATTCCAATATCCTCTTGGTGAACTCCTGGGTGTTTACAACTGATCTGCTGGGGAACGGCTTCGGCATACTCTGGAACTCCTTGACTAACCACTTGGCCAAGTTTTGTGTAAGGAATCCCACTGATGAAACTATTTCTCGCATCTCTGTACCTGGCTTATGTATCTTTGGTAGTCCTTTGATCCTTGGTAACACAGGGTTCGTCATTTTAACGCGGGCTTCTCCGATGATCGTCTTGCATTCCTTTATCGTTTTATCCGTAAGTCGGATTAGTCCGGGTAGTGGGTCCACTCTCAAATGCCTGTATGGTCCTCCGTTGATTTTTGTCGTCATCTGTTCATCGTAGTCCTCTTTGTCCATTATCACCACTGCGTTTCCTTTGTCCGCCTTCATGTAGTAAACTGGTTTCTCCTTTAACTCCTTTAAAATCCTCCTCTCGTCTTTGTTCGATGTCCCATGATGTCCTGCTTTGATGGCGTCTGCTACGATGTTTCTCACACTATTCTGGTCCCGCTGATCAACATTTCGTGAAATCTAGAGAGCTAGAGAGGTTGAACTTGGAGTGCTACAACCTGCACCCCAAGCTGGCAAAGGAGAACCAAGACTCTTTCGACATACTCCTAAATAAGGTACAGCGGGCTGAAGAGTGTGAAGCGGACGGGAAGAGGAGACTGCACAGGAAGAAATTGACTATTCTACGAGGGAAATCAGCGACGGAAGGTAGAACGACTAACCCCACAGTACAAATGATTGAGGGATTCGTTGTTAACCGTTCGACACAGCAGTTTACGGAGGAACAATTAGCACACCTCAACAAGGGGTTAGGGTATGCGACAACCCAGAAAGCGGATCTAGAGCAGATAATCGTGGATACTGAGACAGCGATTTCACGAAATGTTGATCAGCGTGACCAGAATAGTGTGAGAAACATCGTAGCAGACGCCATCAAAGCAGGACATCATGGGACATCGAACAAAGACGAGAGGAGGATTTTAAAGGAGTTAAAGGAGAAACCAGTTTACTACATGAAGGCGGACAAAGGAAACGCAGTGGTGATAATGGACAAAGAGGACTACGATGAACAGATGACGACAAAAATCAACGGAGGACCATACAGGCATTTGAGAGTGGACCCACTACCCGGACTAATCCGACTTACGGATAAAACGATAAAGGAATGCAAGACGATCATCGGAGAAGCCCGCGTTAAAATGACGAACCCTGTGTTACCAAGGATCAAAGGACTACCAAAGATACATAAGCCAGGTACAGAGATGCGAGAAATAGTTTCATCAGTGGGATCCCCTACACAAAACTTGGCCAAGTGGTTAGTCAAGGAGTTCCAGAGTATGCCGAAGCCGTTCCCCAGCAGATCAGTTGTAAACACCCAGGAGTTCACCAAGAGGATATTGGAATCAGGAAACATCGGAGAAGAGGACATCATGGTATCATTCGACGTAGCGGCATTGTTCCCAAGCGTTCCAGTGAAGGATGCTCTGAACCTTTTGGAGGATTGGCTACTAGGACAACGGACGAATACAACATGGCGAGGAAAGGTAAAGATGTATCTCAAGCTTGCAAGATTATGCATGAATGAGAACTACTTTACATTCCGTGGAAGCTTCTACAAACAAACGAAGGGTGCACCTATGGGAAATCCGCTATCACCGTTTTTGTGCGAATTATTCATGGCGAATTTGGAGGACAACCTAGAGGAACAAGGAGTACTACCAGAGAAGTGGTGGAGATACGTGGACGACATTTTCAGCATCATCAACCGGAAAGATCTACCCAGGATTTTGGAAGCGATAAACAACGTGCATAAAGACATCAAATTCACCCACGAGGAGGAAATGGAAGGTAAATTACTTTTTTTGGATCTACTGGTTAACAAGGGAACAAATGCAACATTAGACTTCGAAATCTACAGGAAACCCACCAACACAATGAGAGTCATCCCAAACACACCAAATTATTCGTATCAGCAGAAAATGGCGGCTTTTTATCACATGATCCACAGGATCCAGACGATCCCCCTGAGCGAAGAAGGAAAAACGAAGGAGCTACAACACATCTTGGAAACAGCGAGGATAAATGGATACAAGGAAAAAACAATACAAGCAATCATCAACAAGAAGCAGAGGAACCTACGGAAAAACGAACTGACAACACTAACACCGATCGATGAACCGCTGAAGAGGGTATCGGTCCCCTATGATCGACACATCACCCACCAGCTACGCCATCGACTGAGGAAATTCGGCATCGATTTAGTATTCTCCAGCAGAAGCAATCAACTGAAGACATTGTTGGGCTCCACAAAGGATAGAGTAGAAATGTTAAATAAGGCGGGGGTTTATCAAATTAATTGTTCACAGTGTGATAAAGTATATGTAGGTCAAACAAAAAGATCGTTAGATGTAAGGTTCAAAGAACATATTGCAGAAGTAAGTAAGGCTAAGAGGGAAACTGATAAGGGATTAAATTATGAGTTTAGGTCTAAGGTAGCTGAACATGTATATCAGGAAAATCATTCAATTACGACATCAAACATTAAAATTTTAAGAAATGTCTCTTCTCCGTGGAAACTTGATGTTGCTGAGAGCTTGGAAATCTACCGACAGGTACAAACGCGGTTGTTGAATAAAGATCAAGGAAATGGTAGCTCCTGGCTCTTCAAGTTTATACCTAAGCATTAAGCGCATCAAGCGAGTAGAAATAAGCACCGTAGTAAGATAAGTACCTAGTTAAATTATTATACCTACGCATAGTATAAATAGTGTAAGCTGCGATCATTTTCTTCAAGTCGAGTCAAGTACAAGACACTGAAGACGGCCTTACTGTTGAGGTCGAAATACGTATCTGTCAGGATACAATTAAGTGGTGGAATTCAATGGGATTGTTTAAACTCGTCTTATGACAGGTGAAAACATTCCACTAAAAAGCTCAAAATAATTTTTTTTTTTTTTATCAAAAAGGTACCAAATAGTTTTTCATGAAAAGTTCCTAATTTTGAGAAAACCCGCGTTAGATGTCTTTCGCCATACAAATTTCTTGCGGTTAACTTTCGCTGGCTATTTTCGCATATACGATAGCGCCTGGAAGTGGAAGCGGCGAGTAGCAAATCAGCCACTGCCAATAATTCATTGAGTTGCTGCAACCAGATTCACTTAACTTGTGCTGCTTGAGAGGTCCCGGTCAAGAAAATTTTCGAGAGGGAAATTATTTCGAATTTTCTAGACATGAAAAAATCACAGCGCAGTTAATAACTCTGCGAAAGTACTTGATGATGAAGATTTCGTGGTTTCGTTTCCAGCGCAAAAGTATTCTTCCAACCAGCAAAAGCATGTGTCACGTATACAAGAGTGATGAAGCAATGAATAAAACAAATTCAAAATGGTTAATCATTTTCGGAATTACATTTATTTGGCTTCCATACCTACAATCGAATAAAGTTCTAAACTTTGGGTACTTTGCATTTTTCATAGATCAGTTCCATTAAATATGGTTTAGTTGTTATTTATTTGTTCAATAAGTTATTATGCGATATAGTTACACTGATGATCGTACTTAAAACTTTATACAGTAAATAGTCGAGGATGAAGCGATATTTGTTACATCGGCTTCGAATACGCTTCTATACAGACGATAAGAACTTGTCTAAAACCTTCAAAGGGTAGCTACAGCGTTTATGTACAGTGTCAAGGAACTGCCTCAAATTTCTTTGGCTATGCGCTATTTTTTAGGGTTGCTTTAAAACCGTTTTGAGATGCTTGTACAAATTTACATCTTTTGACTTAACATGCTAAGGTGCCTTATAGCTAACAAGTTTATTTTTGTTTAAAATTAAGGAATGATTGAAAACGATTCTATTTTTTTTTTTTTTTTGCTAAACAGGCAAAGAGATCTGTACACACATTATCGATTGAATGGGACAACTTTATTCGCCCTATATTTATTCCGATTCCAGCTCGCTGTCAGGTCACGTGACATTGATCTCCTCGTCCGAGTCATCCGAGTTGGACTCGTACTCATCATAGTACATCCCGGACGACATATTGTCGGAGGATGAGCAGCTGTTGGAGCGGGCGTTGAAAACAGCTCCACTTGCGGCACCGGCTGCCAACAGGAGCTCTCGGTCACGATCCGAATTAGCATAGAAACTGTTCATCAAAGAGGGCCGCGGTTGTTGCTGTTGGGGTTGCTGATGAACGTTGACCGGGTTACCGCTGATGTCATCGAACTCGTACTTGAACTCGACGCCTCCCACGATTGGCGCTTTGGAAAGTTCGAATTTCGGTTTGAAGTTGATCAGAGCGGATGTTTTCGGGATTCCTGTTCCCACCAGCAGGGGAGGTTTGGACGATTGAGGGGACGGTGAGGACTGCTGCTGGGGAGAATGCGCCTGCTGCGGGTGCTGCATCTGTTGGTCTGATATGGTGGGTGGTGGCGTTGGTGATGGGGGTGGCGAAAGCGACTGCTGGCGATCGGTGCGCGCGTCCGACAAGTCCGGGTTGGGATTGTTTTTGTTGGGAAGAGTCTGGTCGCGAGATCCTCCGCTGGCAAGGAGCTCGCGTTCCTTCGAGTTGCGCCACTTCATGCGACGGTTTTGAAACCATATTTTAACCTGAAATTGGAAATGAACGTTCGTAAAATTTTTTTGTCTATCAAATTTGTCAATAAAACAAGCTAAAAAGAAATAAATCCTTCATTTTTCCACAGGTTGCAAATTTAAATTTCCTACTGCTAATGAGATCTCCACTAGTTCAAGCTTATGTCATTTCTTTTATACATATTCCTACTGCACGAACTCTCACAACACTTTAAATTTTGTCACTCGTGTCATAAATATTATCGCAAATATATCTGCACAATCATACGTTTGGGTAATCAAGAGAAAACGAAAGTGCTTCTAAACTCTGCAATATTAGCAATGCGCTTTGCCATCGGTGCCTTATTTAGCCGAAGGCAACGATAAAGGCAGTGGGCGAATGCATGAGACATACACACTTTTCGCCTCACCACACCAATGTTGCGTCCATACGATGAACGTGAAATCGAGAAGGACGTAAGTGTGTCGACGTTTAACTACAATTTAAAGCAAAGTGTGTATTTGGTGATTATACATTCCGAGCGAAAGAGGTCCTGTCAGCAGCAGACTCAGAGTCGGCACGCGTGCGGCATATGTGTGGGAAAAGGGCCCTTCCAGCTGCCGCCGTGCCGACACCAAAGAGGATTGAAGATGTCGTCTTGGGTTGTTGTTTTCTCTGGGATGATAGCAATTATTATTGATGGTGTCGTCTGGGTGCAACTGAGATTGATTAATTTACAACTCTGACTGCATTTGATGGATTTTTTCGCTTCGTTTTTACGGTCAAATATCATCATTTCTATAAAATTAAGACCAATTTGTCACGGAAATTTACAATACGCTATAATTAGTTCCAGTATCGAAGCTGTGCCAAAGGCACCGGTGCTAATGATTTTTGTGACGTTACTCGTTTTAGGTGTATCATTGAAAATACTCGCGTGAAATGAGTTTGAAAAATTATGCTTTGACAAATGTATTCGATCATCCATGAAATAAGAAATCATTCAGAAAAATCACAATTGACAACCAACCCAACGAGGTCAAAGATTTTCCCACAATGATTTTCATTTGCCGTTGGTTCCACTCGAGCTAATTCCACTTGGCTATAATCGCACCTAATCCAATCACACAAAGGAAAACATCTTTCTCTGCTGTTGCTCCCCGCCGAACAAAGCCGGAAATCCCTCAACGATCATTAATTTACATTTGCAAACAAATAAATAAACACACTTCGGGAAGCCTACGTTGTCAATCCAGTCTCGCCCGGGGAACAGTCCACCCTCCTTCGCAAATCCTAGGCTTGGGAAAAACAACGAGGGTGGTTCAGTTGGAGAGATTCTAAAGTCGGATCCCAGCCTCAGCGTTAAACCGCATCTCGAAAGAATGGAAAACCCGACGGCGCTGACAAGTAAATATTTGAGATTTTCTTTCAGAATGCTTGGCGTCCGGAATAGAAGAAGGGTGCCCGCACAAATATGTTGCTTGTTAGATGGATAGGTGGAATTGAATTGACGCGCGGTGCAATTGAAACACGCCGCAGGGTGTGGGCTTTTCGCTTTGAAAAAATGGTTGGAACTGCAATCCGCCCGGTCGGTACGATAATGAGTGGTCGCGTGCAGTGTATTAGGCTGGGCGACTGATGTTGGCGATTCGAGCGATGGTGTTGGGTGATTAGAAAAAAGGGGTTACGGAACCGTGAAAATAATGTGTTATCATTAGAGATCAAACATTGAATGCATAATAGAGCTCTTCATGTTTTCAATAAGTATCAAAAATTCAGTCGGTTAGCCCAGAATCACAATTCTATTACGAAATTTTTTTAAGCTTTTAGTGGAATGTATTTACTTGTCATAAGACGAGTTTGTACTATTCCATTTAATTTTACTACTCTAAAGTAGTGGACAGTAGTATGACAAGCACAATTATGGTAAAATAAGCCTTTTGTCAAATTTTCAGCTAATTCGGATAAAATTTCGAGGTGGCTTAAGTCGATTTAATGTTTTTTGGCTATTTTTATTTTGAAAACAATCTACCAAGAAATATAAACGCCAAAAATCATCGCAACAACCTCTAAACTGAATCTTTTGGTTCGAACAACTTGTTTAAAGAAATCCTAACCCGTAAATTTACGACAAATGTTCAGCTTCTGATTTTTTAAATTTTTAAGGGTCAAATATCTAGGGAAGAAAGAGAATTATAATATAATAGATTAACAATTATTTGTAAAAAATCAAGGATTTTGTAAAACAAGACTTTTGGGGGAAACAGAGTTTTTATACACTTAAAAGCATGAAACTCACTTTAACATGGTCAAAACGTGAATGAAACGAATCTTTTATATTTCTGTCATTTGATCCATTGTCACCCCCAACGACGGTATTACAAATATATTTCCTCATTCCTTATTGCATCGTATGTTTTCTATGATCAATTTTTCGGCAAAGTATCGTCAAGTGCAAGTCATGATTTTTTCAAAGATTTTTCATATACATTTTCATACAGATTTTTCATATCATCAATGCCAATCACTCATTGCCATTATGTGATAACAAAGTGTGATAACTATAATTTCATCGATCATCTGGTTAAACTGTTCGAATAGTCAACTTGATGGGGTATAGCAGCTACAATAGAACACACCATTGATCCTGGCTATCGTGATATCCTCAGCAGAGGATGGTACTACCTCTTGGATCGGGTACCGTCCCGTCGTACAAATAGCCGTCATCCTAGACCAGTCCGCCACCCGAATGCCATTATCGACAGGGACGTCGTACGGGTCGGACAGGGGGCGAAAACGGTCCTCGACTCCGAGACCGACTGCCACAGCAGCTGCTGAGTAGTTGCACAGTGGTTAAGATTCAGCTGTGCTACTTGCACGGCTTATTCTTATTTTTCTCTCCGATGGGACACGAAGATCCACACATAACGTGGTTACAAGCTTGCTTTTTGCTGGCGCAAATGAGGCACTTTGGTGCCTTATCACATACCTGCGCCTTGTGCCCTTCCTCACCACAACGACGACACAGGTTGCTACAGTCTGGGCCCTAACAGTTGAAGGACTTGTGTCCCAACTCTAAGCACCGATAGCACCTGTCCACTGAAGGCGGCTGGAGTTTGCTCACCGATCTTCAACGCCCCTGGTCCCATTACCTTTTGGGAATCCGCAACCGGTAACCTAAGGTAGGCTACCTGCGTGCCAAAGGGACCGCTTCTTACGCGTACTGAGCTCTTCTCGACCGCACTGATCTCTGACGGCAGAGATGACGTCGTCCGCGTTCGTACCTCGTCCAGTTGCTTGCACTGGAGGGTCAATTCCGCCCCCAACGACCTCACTTCGGCGTCGTCACCCAAGACCTATTGGACCAATTTCCTATAGTCAGTCCCACTAGCCTGCGCTCCGGTCCCACTTAGCCGTGCGGTAAGACGCGTGGCTACAAAGCAAGACCATGCTGTGGGTGGCTGGGTTCGATGCCCGGTGCCGGTCTAGACAATTTTCGGATTGGAAATTGTCTCGACTTCCTTGGGCATAAAAGTATCATCGTGTTAGCCTCATGATATACGAATGCAGAAATGGTAACTTGGCTTAGAAACCTCGCAGTTAATAACTGTGGAAGTGCTAATTGAACACTAAGCTGCGAGGCGGCTCTGTCCCAGTGGGGGATGTAATGCCAATGCAGAAGAAGAAGAAGAAGCCTGCGCTCCAAGATCATTTCACCGCGTTTCAGAGCCAAGATCATTTCACCGGTCTTGGTGCGTCTGACGCTTCGCACGTTCTGACCCAGCGACGAAAGATTTTCAGCCGCCCGCATCGATTTAAGGACTTCAGGTAGAGGTGTGCGCCGGTCCGTTATTCGGCGACGGCGGCATTGGTTGGTCAGAATTTTGGTCGGCGGCGGCGGTCTTTTCGGCGTGATGCCGGAAGCCATTTCAGCCGGCGGCGGCGGTAGCGTGAATCAGCGTGACGGGTTTTTCACTACGTTTCTTTAAGATTTTTGTTTGCTTTTTATCGGGATATTTTCGAGATATTCACGGAAGAATCTTTCGAATTTCGCCTAAAACATGAAATGAATTTCTTCAAAAAATTATTAAAGTTTTTCCAAAACATTCATTCGGAAATTATTTTTGGATTTTCCACGGGAGCTACTTTGCAGTTTCGAGAATTTTTATGAATTGCCAACAGAAGCTCTTGAAAAAAACCCAAAGAAAATTATTTTGAATTTCAACAGGAGATTATTCGGAATTTACATGAGAAATTGTCAAATTTCTTCTACACGAAAATGTTCGGAATATCCACAGAAAGTTCTTGTTGAGTTTCTGTTGAATATTTTTCGAAATTTACACATTTTTGCCTTTCTCGTTGTATCGAAAGGCAATCATTTCACTGCGAAAACGAACTTTTTATAGAAGCTTCGGAGACCCATAGTGTTATATACCATTCGACTCAGCTCGACGAGCTGAACAAATGTCTGTCTGTCCGTGTGTGTGTGTGTGTGTGTATGTATGTGTTTGTATGTGTGTGTATGTGTGTGCACAAAAGCTAAGAAAAACATTAGACAACTTTGCATATAGTAATCATTAACCGATTTCCTCGCAACAAGTTTTATTCGACAGGGGGCAAAGACTAGTTGATCACTTTTGAATTTTAAATCTATAAAGAAAATGGTACATCGAACCATATTCACCATATAAGGTTGGTGTCTTGGCTAAATGCGAGAAAGGCAGTATCACTACTCGGTGAATTAGGTTGGTTCTTTTTTTATAATTGTAGAAGAGTGCGGCTAGTAGAATGGATGTTTTAACTTTGGCTTGCTCAGTCTAGAATAATTAAGACAGTTAATTTGCCATGGCCAATGGACATAGTTAAAACAGAATATACTTCAGAATATCCGTTGGAGACTCAATGGAGTTTTCAAGGGAAATTCTCTGAAATTTTCACGAGAAATTTTCCGGAACTTCTTGAATATTTCCGGAATTTCTGAAAATGTCAATTGCTGAAAGGATAATATGGTCAAAAAAATCCACCCGTTTGGCCAAATGACGTTAACGACGAAATGGCCTTATTGTTAAAAGATCATTGAACGAAATCTCGTAACCTCTCTACTTTGTGATTCGATTTAAGTCAAAAGTCATCTAACCAAATCCCATGAGGCCGAAATGAACGTATATCCGAAACTGTTATCAGGTCGAAAATGGTTTGTTTTTAAATGTAGTTTGGTCGAAAGCGACATATAGCCGAAAGGAACATTCGACCGAACTGGTAATTTGGCCGAAAAAATCGTTAGACCGTATTGTTAAGGTACACTGGGGGAAGTGGAAAAAGGGGGTAAGTGTAAAAATCGACTCGAAAAATTGGAATTGTACATTTATTATTTATTTATTCAGACTAAGGCCGAAGTGGCCTGTGCGGTATATAAGAGTCTCCTCCATTCGGCTCGGTCCATGGCTACACGTCGCCAACCACGCAGTCTACGGAGGGTCCGCAAGTCATCTTCCACCTGATCGATCCACCTTGCCCGCTGCGCACCTCGCCTTCTTGTGCCCGTCGGATCGTTGTCGAGAACCATTTTCACCGGGTTACTGTCCGACATTCTGGCTACGTGCCCGGCCCATCGCAGTCGTCCGATTTTCGCGGTGTGAACGATGGATGGTTCTCCCAACAGCTGATGCAATTCGTGGTTCATTCGCCTCCTCCACGTACCGTCCGCCATCTGCACCCCACCATAGATGGTACGCAGCACTTTCCTTTCGAAAACTCCAAGTGCGCGTTGGTCCTCCACGAGCATCGTCCAGGTCTCGTGTCCGTAGAGGACTACCGGTCTAATGAGCGTTTTGTAGATTGTCAGTTTGGTACGGCGGCGAACTCTATTCGATCGGAGCGTCTTGCGGAGTCCAAAGTACGTACGATTTCCAGCCACTATGCGTCTCCGAATTTCTCTGCTGGTGTCATTTTCGGCAGTCACCAGTGAGCCCAAGTACACAAATTCTTCTACCACCTCGATTTCGTCACCACCGATGCAAACTCGCGGTGGGTGGCTCACATTGTCTTCTCTTGAACCTCTTCCCATCATGTACTTCGTCTTCGACGTGTTGATGACTAGTCCGATCCGCTTGGCTTCCCTCTTCAGTCTGATGTAGGCTTCCTCCATCTTCTCAAAGTTACGTGCCATAATATCTATGTCGTCAGCGAAACCAAATAGCTGGACGGACTTATTGAAAATTGTACCACTCGTGTTAATCCCTGCTCTTCGTATTACCCCTTCCAAAGCGATGTTGAATAGCAAACACGAAAGACCATCACCTTGCCGTAACCCTCTGCGGGTTTCGAAGGGACTCGAGAATGCCCTGAAACTCGAACTACGCACATCACCCGATCCATCGTCGCCTTGATCAACCGTATCAGTTTATCCGGAAAACCGTGTTCGTGCATTAGCTGCCATAGCTGGTCCCGATCGATTGTATCATATGCGGCTTTGAAGTCGATGAATAGATGATGTGTGGGCACGTTGTATTCGCGGCATTTCTGCAGTACTTGGCGAATGGCGAACACCTGGTCCGTGGTGGAGCGTTCGCCCATAAAACCCGCCTGGTACTGCCCCACGAACTCCCTTGCAGTTGGTGCTAGTCGACGGCATAAAATTTGGGAGAGTACCTTGTAGGCGGCGTTCAGCAATGTGATTGCGCGGTAGTTGCTACAATCCAGCTTATCGCCCTTTTGTTGATGGGACACACGACACCTTCCATCCACTCCTGCGGCAAAACTTCCTCCTCCCAAATCTTGGTAATGACCCAGTGCAGCGCTCTAGCCAGTGCCTCACCACCGTGTTTAAATAGCTCTCCTGGTAGTTGATCAACCCCAGGGGCTTTGTTGTTCTTCAACCGGCCAATCTCCTCCTGGATTTCCTGGAGATCCGGAGCCGGGAAGATTATGTCCTGCGCGCGTTCTCCCAGGTCCATCACCATACCGCCATCTTCGTCTGCCACATCGCCATTCAGGTGTTCTTCGTAGTGCTGCCGCCACCTTTGGATCACCTCACGCTCGTTCGTAAGAAGGTTCCCGGAATTGTACATACTTTACAGTTTTTACCACATCATAACATTATGCAAGAATATACTTTGATGCTCACACTAATACTATGTTGAAATTTGTATAATACATACACTAACACGGTTAACGCATGAACTGTAATTTTAGGTTTCGCGAAAAGTTGATTTTTGCATTGATAAAATCAATTCTTATTTGCACCAATTGTCCCTTTTTCGAGTGAATTTATATCACAGGTGACCATTATAATACAATTAAACTAATCCCATTCAATTGGTAGTGGTTTGTACCAAGAAAGGAAATAATTCAAAGATTTTACACTTACCCCAGGTATCGAACACTGCGGGGGAAGTGGATAATGTTCTAATTACGCAATTTTTTTCTTCTCTCTAGGGTTTATTTGGATAGCTGTGAATCTTAATATGATCCTTCTTTGTTATCATTGTGATTCCAGTGATGATTGTACTAATATAAAGTAGAAAACGCCTGATTAATCCACCTATCGGTATTGATGCCTTTGACATGTTTTACATATGATAAAAAATGTATAAGAAAGTTAAAAATAGCACTGATAGGTAAATATATTCTATAATTCACATTAATTTTTATTCATAACAAGTTTCGCCGTTGAATGCAATTTTTTTTGCGAACAAATTCGTTAAGGACAAGTGCTTAAGAATAGCTGATAATTTTGTACGTGCTTTGCGTACACACATACATACAAATACGCACATACAGACATCCTCTCAATTCGTTATACTAAGTTGATTAGTTTATAACCCTGTAAGACCCATTTTTCCTTTAAAAATTTCATCTTTGGGGCGAACATATAGACTTTACGTACACTTAGTGTTCGAGAAGGCAAAACAAGCCCTCCCCTAGCTATTACGAGAATTCCTTGAGGATATATTCCGTTAAGGTAATGAAATTATTCCACAAAAGATACTCAGAGCAATTATCATATTGATTTTAGTTATATGTAACTACTCATCACTATTAAAGGTCAAGGTAACATGCGTTTTCCACTTACCCCATCCCACTAGGGTAAGTGGAAAAAGAACTCCCAATTTTAAAATCTCTTTCCATAAATTTCAAGCGGCCAAAATGGTATGAATTTCCGCACAGTTAGTGCAAAATTGACTGTTTTTGATAGCCCATTTTGATTGAACGCATTTAGATCATTTAAACTGGTTTTACACTAATTTAAACATGCACTATCGATTTTTCCTTTTCCACTTCCCCCAGTGTACCTTAATTTAATCGAAAAAAGCACTGTCACTAAAATAAAAGTGCAATACAAATGAGTGAAACACGATACATAAACTAGATTACTTCTACTCGCGAAAGTAAAACAAATTGTGTATTCGATGAAACTTTTCTTAAAATCTATTTCATAACAATCTCAATACCTCTCAATCTGCAACAATAACAACGTTCATTTGACTCATGTTTTGACAGTTCTAAATGCTCGATTGGCTCACACTGGCCGCTTTCGCATATCTCTCATTATAGGATCCCTAGGTAGGACTGTTCATTTGGCAGAAAGAGCCATTTGGCCCGAAAATGTCCTTTCTGCAAAACAACAATTTCGACCAAACAGCATTTTCTGCCAAATGACCTATTCGGCTAAATGACTTCGTAGCAAAATGATCAATTCAGCCGAACGACCCTTTTCGCAGAAAATGACATTCGCCCGAAATGGTTGTTTGGTTGAAAGGACATTTTGGGCCAAATGACCATTCTTACCAAATTACATTTTCAGTCAAATGACCTGTTAGGGCAAATAACTTTTTCGGTCAAATTACCAGTTCGGACGAATGTTCCTTTCGGCTGTATGTCGCTTCTGGCCAGACCACATTTTCGACCTGATAACAGTTTCAGATAAACGTTACCGTATACCGTATACCAAATAACACTTTCAACCACACGACTTGATAGCAGAGTGTTAAATAATCGAACATTTTTTTGAAGTCCGACTTTCTTCACTACACAGCAGAGCCTAAAATATTCATCTTCATGAAGCAAGTTCGGTCCGAATTTTGACAAACATCGCATGAATCACCTGTCATAAGACGAGTTTATACAATCCCATTGAATTCCACCACTTAATTGTATCTTGACAGATACGTATTTCGACCTCAACAGTAAGGCCGTCTTCAGTGTTTCGTACTTGACTCGACTACGAGACACTGAAGACGGCCTTACTGTTGAGGTCGAAATACGTATCTGTCAAGATACAATTAAGTGGTGGAATTCAATGGGATTGTATTAACTCGTCTTATGACAAGTGAAGACATTCCACTAAAAAGCTCAAAATAATTTTCTTATCGCATGAATATTCAAAACATAGAATGACATAGACATAGGAGTAGTCTCCACCAACTCATTTATTCGACTGTCACTGAGTGTGCTTACTGTGTGCAAAAAAACTCAAATTAATCCACCTAGCGGCGATGATGCCTTTCTCGTGCATCGTAAAATGTACTGCAAAAATCACATAAGAAAGGTCAAAAAAGCACTTTAGGGGAATAGATCGCATATTTTCTATCATTTTTCATGTTTTTGCATTAATTACTATGCATTCCCACCATTCCTTGGGAAAAAACAATGATTTTTCAATAATTCCGAAACGCAATGTCCGATCGGGCTACTTTTCAATAGCAAACAATGGGACCGCATTCCCCGTCGAATGCAGCTTTCTGCGAGTAAATCGGGTAATGCTAAGTTCCAAAAAGTGTGTCTACAAAATTTGTACACATACACACATACACACACATACATACGCACATACAGACATCACCTCGATTCGTCGAACTGAGTCGATCGGTATATAACACTATGGGTCTCCGGGCCTTATATCAAAAGTTTGTTGGAGTAGACCTATAGCCTTTCGGTACAACTTTGTTGTACGAGAAAGGCAAAAACATTATTAGCATTGTTCATGTTGATGTTTACCGTTGAAAGTGCCTCGCGGATGAAAATCGATCAGTCCTGTGTGATAAATCACTTTACTCATTTGAAACGTGTTCAGATTTCAGATAATTTATCAATTTGTAAAATGTGCATAAATATTCAATAAACTATCAATTTCGACTGTAGTTTAGTGATTCGTAGATGGCTTTTCAGTCTTGACAAAATCAAAACACTGTTATTTAATCTTGTCTTGGCAAGATTAAATAACAGTGTTTTGATTTTCTCAAGACTGAAAAGCCATCTCCGAATAAATATTCAATGACCAATATTCAACTGAATATTGACTGTCCAGAGCCGACTATGAATGTGTCTGGAAGTAAACTGACAAGTGAAGAAAGGCGGACTTAAAAATTTTTTTAGTTTATTTTACACTCTGCTTGTCAGTTCACTTCCAGACACATTCATAGTCGGCTCTGGACAGTCAATATTCAGTTGAATATTGGTCATTGAATATTTATGCACATTTTACAAATTGATAAATTATATGAAATCTGAACACGTTTCAAATGAATAAAGTGATTTATCACACAGGACTGTGGGGGTCCAAACCAAGTTGGTTACACTAGCAGTAAGGGTATGCGATAACACACTTTTATCTAACGAAACGAAACGAAACGAAATATAAAATATCTATGCTGATTCGAAACGGAACGAAACGAAATATAGATTTACTTTCGAGACTTCGAAACGATACGAAATCAAGGTCCATTTAATTCGAAATTTAACGGAACGAAACGAAATTTAAATTTTTTTCCGCGGAATTTTTATTGAATTGGTTATATATTATATGATTTCATTTTTTCGAAGTTAAATAACGGTTTTGTGACCAATAGCGTTATAGGAACAGAAGAAGCAGGTTGTGATAAATCGCCGTGTTTCCGTTTATAAATCACTAGCAGACCCGTCGAACTTCGCCTTGCCCACAATGGATTAGTTAGTACAAACTTTTATTTTGTTTTCACGATATAAGTTTGAATGTTTGCTCTACGATTAGAAAGACAGAGCAAACGTCAAAACTTTTAGAGCGGGAAAGAGTATCGAACCATTATATAACCATTTCTTATCTTTAAAAAGCTCATGGAAAATGATAGAATCGGCTATTTTTATTATTTTTCTTTTTTCTATTCTTTTTTCTTTCTTTTTCTTCTTATATATTTATGTTCGAAGCACATCATGAATGTAGTTAAAAGATAAAAGCGGCCAGTCCTACTGTGCAGCGTATTCGGAGAAGTTCAGTGAAAATCAATTCATAATTTGATTTCACATTCAAGCCATAGAACGGGGACATACCAACCCCTCCATTCAAAATATTAAGTAATGACTAAAAAATAATTGATAATAGCATACATTTGCTCACTTGACAAATCCTCTGCAACTTTCTAAAATGCACAAAGATAACAATTTCTGATCGTATTTCAGAAATGTGATAGCAAAGTTTCATAGCAGCATCAGCAGTTTGCCAGGTATAGAGAAATAATTTTGAGAAGTAATTAAAGAAATGTACCAAAAGGCAATTATTTTACATTAAATTCAAACTTTCTATAGGAGACATATTTTCTATATATATGAGACCAAACAACAATGCTCAATCAATCATATTGGGTGCTGCAAATAGAGCCGCTTTTCTGCTCTCAAGCGAGTAGAGGGATATTTTGAAATCACTCCTATAAGCAAAATTATTTTGCAGAATTTCACTTTCCATGTTGCATGAGGTCGCACAAATCTATTCCTGCTCCAATCAGCTGCTGAATCTCGTGAAAATTCGTAACGAGTGATTTTTAGTTGCATTCCTACTAATTTCCTACTCGAAATATAATGTGAAAATATTTGTTAGAAATAATACACAACTCAAACTAAGTTTATTTTTATTTTTTCCTCAAATAATAACAAAAAATCTCAATATAAGACCTAAAACGTTTGGCTCCGACACAATTGAAAGCTTTGGCTCCAGTTTGACAACCAAATCGATTCTATTCGCACCACCCAGCCTTCATATATTGTACCGCGTGTAAAAAATCTATTCCTGCGCTTATTTTCAGCGCCAGTTAGTCGCCTAAGAAGGACATACCTTCAGAAAAAGCCACTTTGATATTTTTGAAAATCATAGGTAAGACACCCAGAAATCGCCTCACCCCAGTTTTCGCCCACCAATTTGGAAATATTCATTTCTCTACAACTAGTTGTTGGAAATAGTTAAAGTTCAAGTTTTATTATTTACGAGACGAGCCAGCCTCGGGCTGAAAGTCTCGATAATAAAGACAAAAAAAAAGTTTTATTATAATTGATTGATAATTGTGTGGAAAAAATTAGAACTTTATCTGTTTCCAACAATTAGTTTCCCTAATTTGATACTTTGGCAGGCACGTGGTTGATTGAGGCAGTGAATGCTTTGATAGCACGTGATATTTGTGCTGCGGATAAATTTTGATTATCTATGAGATCCTTGGAAGATGATTACGATAGTTGTATTTTGCAAGGATGTTATCGATCATTTAGTAATCTGCCTTCGATCATTTAGTAGTTTGTCAATAACTCGTTCCAGAGGCTAAATTTCAAAATGTGTTGTATGGTGGACCTCTAGTGCAAAGGTTTATCTACAACTCTGCCTAACAGTTCGTTGTTTGAATTTCACTAATAACGGAGCTATAGCGCTAGTAGCAGTAACTTAGACTAAATGATTGCATATTTTGTTATCATTTAGTATAAGTATAGCAACTAGCACCGTAACGCCTTTAATAGTGGAATTCGAACATCGACCTCTTATGGAGAGTTGTAGAAAAACCTTCGCACTAAAAGTCCACCATACAATACATTTTGAAATAAGGCCTCTGGAATGAGTTATTGACAAACTACTAAATGATCGAAGGCAGATTACTAAATGATTGATAACATCCTTGGTATTTTGTTGGCATACTACCGCGCTTTATGACATTTTTTCTAAACCTTACTAGTTGACCCAGCAGGTGTTGCCCTGTATAGTATTCGAAAATGTGCGTTATGAACTGCCCATACTAATCTTAAATTTAATTGTTCATAATTTACTCAACTTCAATCTTGATTTTTGCATGAAGAAACATCATATCATTTTTTGCCTCAATGCCTCCTTAAGGATAAAATGTTATATTAGAAAATTAATAAATTGTGTTTAAAGCCAAACTATAAAACTTGGAACCAAAGCTGAAGCGCCAGCTGACTCTTATTTACTTTTTGTTTTCCTAAAAGCCTTCTTAACTTAAACCTGATTTGAGGCCTAAACGGAGGTGGACAAATCGGCCTTTAAAAGGAAAGAGGCGCTAGAAAAAGACTTCGTACCGTCGTTCGGGGTGACATTGGGCTTAGGGGGTAAGATTGGGCCAAAAACGAAAAATGTGTCCACCCCTAATATCTCAGAAACTGTTACGAATTTTGATGAAAACTGGTTCGAAATTATATTAAAATTCACAAATCATAAAACAAATTCCAAGAACTAAATGTGCTCGTACCATAATGCTTGGAATTTGAATGTAAAACTATTGATCGAATGAACCCGTATTATAGTGTCAGTAATGCCCCACAAATCTATTACATAACTAGTTTTTAGATCGATGGATACCTGGTTATCATGTTACGATAATCTGTTGTTGTTTTATCGAATTTTATGGATATTTTACATAGCGGTTCTGGTTTTTCGTAGCAACGAGCAATGCACGCTAAAAAGGGGTGAGATTGGGCCAAGCTTTTAGTTGATTTGCCTTACATAGTAGGTAAGAGCCGTAAATTAGGCAGTTATTTTGAATGAACGATTGAATCGAGACATTGTCACCGCTGAACTTTATTGTACTTGGCCCAATGTCACCCCCTGTGAAGGGTGAGAATGGGCCAATTTTGAACAACATATAACTTTGAATAATTTTCCTCATTTATTATTTATCGGTCTAGGATGCTTTCGGGTTGGAAACATTCTCAACACCCTGGGAATAGTGTATCCATTGTACTTGCCATACAAGATACATACTCATGCAATGGCGGGCATAGGAAAGCTTTCAATTAATAACTGAGGAAATGCTAATAGAACACTAATCAGGCCAGGTCCCATCTGGGCCATCAAAGAAAAAGATACTTTTTGTTTTCTGTCAAATATTTCCAACAAAACACTGAAGACGTTTTATAGAAGGAATCTAAATATGTATTTGTCTACTTAGAATGGGGTTATGTAGTAGGCGTTAGTAGAACATAAAGTTTTGAAAACAGGTTTTTTAGTTTTTTCAGCGGCGCAGCCGAAATTTTTGATAATATAAAGTATGGTATAAGTTTAAATTTGTTTCGAAATTCCGCGAAATTCCGTAAAATTTCGTTAGAAGCTAGTTTTTTCTAGCGAAATTTTTGGAATTTAACGAAACGAAACGAAATCAAGAAATCAGATTTCGCCATGCTTAAATTCCGCGAAATTCCGCGGAATTTCGTTTCGAACCACCTAAAACGAAATTTTTCGAAATACCGCATATGCTTAACTAGCAGTCTTAATTAATCTAGATTGAGAAAGTTAACGTTAAAGCATTCTTTCTTCCAGTCACTCCAGCTTCTACAATTATGAGGGCTTTATTGTGTACATTTTTAAGAGTACTCAACAGAAATTCAACAGGAACTTTCCGCGGATATTCCGAATATTTTTCTGTAGAAATTTGTCTCATGTAAAATCCGAAGATTTTTTCGCTGAAACTTCAAACAATTTCCCTTGGGAAATCCAAAGAGCTCCACTTTATAATTCCAAAGAATTTTCGAAACTTCAAAGTAGCTCCATTGGAAAATCTGAGAATATTTTCTGAGGAAGTTGATCGGATTCTTCCGGCGAAACTCAAAACATTCTTCCATTTATGTCTTAAAAATATCCAAAATGATCAATTCAACCGAATGACACAATCGGTCGAATGTCTATTTCGGCACTTTCTGCCAAACGACCATTTCGGCCAACGGGCATATTCGGTCAATTAAGCTAGTCGGCCAACCGTTATTTTTAAGCAAATGAACTGTAAAACACACACACAAGTTAAAAAAAAAATCAAATGAACTGTTCGAATAAATGACATTTTCGACCAAATAATTTTAGGTTACTTAGTCTTCTACCAAATGGTCTGTTCGGTCAAACAACTTTCAGCCTTGTGGTCTTCGGCCAAGTGGCTTCCTGCCGAATTACCCTTTTTCGATTTTAATGGGAAATCCTTCGCCATTTCCACACGAGTTTTTCTTAGAAACTAAAATAAGAAATTGTATGGAGTTTTCAAGAAAATTATTGGTATCTCCACGAAAAATTTTCTGGAGTTTCAACTTGATGTTGTAGGGATCAATCAGGAAATTCTACGAAAATTCCATTGAAGCTTCGGCATTTCCACTGAAAATTCTGCGGACTTCATCAAATTTGAATCGGCGTGGAAAATTATAGATGAGCGGCGTGACAAATTTTAAACGGCGGCGCGCCGATGCAAGAATGTCGGCGGCGGCGGCGTGTTAAAAACTGTCGGTGGCGGCGACGTGGCGCGGCAGCGCACATTTCTAACTTCAGCGTACTTTGTATTATCAGTTTTCACCAACAAGGGCTCGCCTCTGTTCTTAGCTTTCTTTGCATGTTGAGATGCGTTCGACTTCCGCTTTGCCCTACTGGCCAGGTGCCAGGGATTTTCGGTCCTTTGTGCCGATGGCACAGGCTGGTTTTTTTTGGGCCGAGAAGTCACCTTCTCGGGTCGACTACTTAATCGCTACTTAGGCCATGGTCGCCCCTCCAAGGAAGGAGAAGGCATAGGATTGAGCACCTTTGTCGGCCTTCTCTCTTCCCATCACCCGCCTGATAAACGCATCCTGTTCCCGGGTAGTGGCCCGCCGAGCGTGCTGATAGGGCTATACCCCGTCACTGCTGGGAAGACTCCGGTGCTGCTAGTTGCAGCCTCCGTCACTCCGCTCTCTGCCTCCCTGGGAGGAGACCTCACCAAACCCCCCTTGGCAAAGGAGTCTACCACCTCCATGCATAACGCATCGTCAAAAGAAATATTTTTTTCTTCACTCATTGTAATTGGGTCTCCCTTGTAGCTGCCGTCGAATCCTACCAATTGGTACTCCTTGGGCTCCTGTGCGCTTTGAGCGGCACACGGTCGCTTTGATAGGGCCTACTTGGGGACACATGCAGCTTTTCGTAGAGTTTAAACAGGCCGCTTCCAATCCCCACCACGTCCTAGACAGGCCCCCTAACTCGCAGAGGCCGTGGGGAGGAGTCGTTAAGCCCTTGGACATAGTCCCTGCTGCCCCTGCATTGCAACCCTGTCTATATTTAGTCACAATCAAGTTGCTTCTTTTTCTTCTTATATGGCTCCACATTCCAACTGAAGCTTGGCCTGTTTTTCAACTTAGTATTCGATTAGCATTTCCTCAGTTATTAATTAAACGCTTTTTTCTTTTTCACCGCTTACCCTCCTGTACGGCCCTTTGTACGCCCACGATTTGTGACCCACAAACCCTAACAGTACACACGTTCTACACAGGATAATGCAAGTCACCAATGACCAGATTCAGTTTCAATCAAGTTGCTGTAACTATTTTGGTCTGATTTCTGCTGCTCGGGTAGAGACACCGGAAGAATTTGTTGACTACGGGCGGTTGAAAGGCGTCAGCTGAATATACTGACTATCCACCTTTCAGCTTACCAACTTTGGTCATCTTAATGGTGCCGATGCCCGGTAGCTTGATCGTGGAAATCCACATTCTTTACAGAAGGATGGGCACCACCACTCCAACCTGACCCTTGACGGCTGCGACGATCTCTACCACTATTTTTTTCCAGCTGCTTAAATAAGAAGGTCATCTCATCAAGACTTTCATTCTAGACTTTCTGAGCAAGCGCTTCATGTGAGTTACCGTTTGCCTGAGAGCCCTTCCCCAGGACCAGAATAATCGAGTTCGAGACGAGTTCCACTAGCTTCTCAAATCGGCTTTGGGACAAAGATCGATTGACAAAAGGTCAACGAGACAAAAGGTCGAAGGGACAAAAGGTCGAAAGGACAAAAAAAACACAAGACAAACAAATTTGGAAACATGCTGCGAAAAAAAATCTGGCTTATAACATTTTCCAGAGATTTCTTCTTTGTTTCATGGGCAGTTCTTTAACCAACTTACGGTAAGCATGCAGCAGCCACCGGTCGAGCATTGCATAATTTTCATCAGTTCTCGGGACGTTGCAGCTGAATAAATGGTACTCATTAGCTCATGCACTTGTAACACGTGTCGCTTCTGTCAAAAGAAGTGTGCGATCCTCTGTAATAGCTTAGCTTGATTGACTGTACCCATCGTAGTTGCTAGTCGTGATTGGCCGAGAAACAACAAATAATGCACAGCTCACCAATTGAATAGTTTTCTGTACACCACCAATTGAATAGTACTGTACATGCTTCGGAGTTTCTTTAATTCAAGACCAATAACGATGCCGGCCACGTCCTTACTGTTAATTAGGATAAGGCGAGGAAAATTAGTTCAACACTAATTGCTAAAAGAGACCGAAGATCCTCTGTATCTCCATGAGAGCACTGGAAAGGAATAGTATGTTAGTTGGGAAGGAAATATATTGAAAATCGCCTTGGTAAGCGACTAATTATTTCTTTTGAACGACGCCATATTCATGATGATACAAAAACGAAAAAGCAACGCGTGTCTTACGTATTTTCCCAAAGACTGATTCGATATCTTAACTACTTCGCGACGACTAAAACACGCACTGCACAACGCTTTCTCGAAGGCTAATCCAAAAAAAACACGCACTGAACTTATTATGAACTTTATTACCGGCTGCGCAATGCAGAACAACATTTCGACGTACAGCGCGATCGTTCTGCTGTCCGAAACAAGAGAAAACACGCACTCAGTTCCTCATTGATTATTGCAACTGCAGTCAAACTCAAGTTGATACAACCATTTTTGTCTTACTTGTGCGATTGTTGTGTACCTACTTCCTGCTCGCGAATAGTGTACACAATGGCCCTCTTCGCCGAACTGTTTACCCTCCTGTCCGGATCTTTGTGACCCGCTTCGATACAGCGGAAGCACTTGTTAACTACCGGCGGTTGGCAGAAGCCAGCAGGACATTCTGACCATCCAACTTCAGCTTACCAACTATGTTCATCTTAACGGTGTCGGTGGCCGGTAGCTTGATCGTGGAAATCTGCATGCTCTGTGATCCTCTTTGCAAATGAATGGGTACCTGTGCTACCACCACTCCAACCTGGCCCTAGATCACTGAGACGATATTTCCACAGTAGTGATCTTGTCCAGCTGCTTACATTGAATGATCCCCTCATCATGCAGATCTGTTACTTCACCTTTCGTCCACCTTATGATACAAATCACTTTACCAATTTCCACCAGCTTGTGCACGTAGACGTAGCGACTTTCTCTCTGTATTTTTCAGCAGTACTTCTCCCTAGCTCTTGCCGGGCACGTGATTGTCGCTTTCTCCATCTTCGTCCTAATGGCTACCGTTTGATAGGGACCGTCCGACCGCATGTTAACTTTATTGGGTTGGCTTCCCGCCTAAGGTGACTGACTAGCTTGTTACACCACCGTTTTCCGGTTTTCCTCGATGGCTGCTTCACCATTCACCTCTTTCAACTCCTACTCCCACGCACCCGATGCGTTGAGTGTAAACTACATCAAACCCCTCCTTACGATTTTTTTTGCCACCGTAGTTGCTTTGTTGATCGCTTTATTAATTTCTAATAGGTCCTAATAGGTTCTAATAGGCTACCCTCGAACCCAGCTGGAATTGTCGCCTCCTTAATCCCAAGGTTATCTTTGCGGATGCAGTGAGCCCATGACGGAGTTGACATCTTGGTGTGCAGAGCCAGATCGGTGTGAGCCAGAAAGGAATGATTGGGTAAGCTAGACGGCGGGATTAGAACGGCGTGACCTAAGACTGATAGGAATAGGAAGCAATAGACGAACAATCCTGTACTATCCTGGCTCCTGGGCTCAAACAGTATAACCAGAAAACTTTTTTTTAATAAAGCACAAGTGCCCATTACTGCTAGGTTGATTAATCAGTATCTTTTTGGGCGGTTTTCTTTATTATGGATTATTTAGACGATTTCAATGGTACATACTGAAGGCTGTACTAGTCTAGTACTACAAATGTGTGTTCCAGCAAGCCAAAAATGATAGTTTCAAGCATTGAGCCATATTGTTTGAAGAAATTTGTAGTAATCATTTATTCAGCAGATTTCAGCACAAATCACAAATAATCCAACCCTCATTGCTACACAAAACTATGCATGTTGCCCCAGGCGAATGTACGAATGATTGAAATGATTCGTGCAGAGAACACATGTATTTCCCAACTGGAACTCATGATTGCAAGTTCCGTTCCAACAAAACCCGTTCACGGCTTAGCCACTACTCTGCACTCTGATTGCTTGCTCAAACGGACTGGGAAAATCTGTTTCGGATATCTGTCTGCGAGATAACAACTTAATCCTGTTTTATGAAATTTTCAACCTCATTGCCAGACACAAACGGATGATACGAACATACCTAAAATGAATTCGCTCCGAGCTCCGAGAAGGCAGCAACACTAGCACTGGCTTTGCTATATTTAATTCATTATCCTTTGCGAAGGAAGCTGACTCCCACCCACCCGACGTTCAAATATTCCAATGATATCCTTTTCTCTGTTATTCTTGTATTCCGACATGCGAACCATCCTTCCTCTCCCGTTAACTATTTCACACTCTCCAAGCAAGGCAGCAGTAACGATTTAAATGTGACACAAAATAGCAACTCTTTCAGCTCGGAAAGTGTCGAGCTGCAAAATATTTCTTGCGAATGCGATGAATAAATGTTATGACCCTCCAATCTATATTCTATACTGCCTCCCACGAATCCGCACCGAGAGGGGGTTTATTCGTCGTGGCCTGAAGATGGATACGTGTTGCCATTTGTGACTAGGGCAGAAAGGGACGATGACGTGCAGCAGTAAAGGCAACAACCGAAGTGGAAGCAATATGCTATTAGGCGTACGCACTTGGTCGCCGGTCTGCCATTGTCACCTTCTGGATGCAATTACTCATAAACAGACATCGATCTCTCTCTGGAACGACGACAACAGCGTCGACGACGGCGACGGCTTGGTGACTTTTATACACATCCCGCATACACACATTTAGTTTGTGATTCAGGGTGAGACACAGTAGTGGGAAAATAGGCAGGATGCATCTTGGATTGCGATACGATTCATACCTACTTTCATTTCATCTATGACATGTGGCAGCGTCGTTTGAAACGTAAATTGTAAGCTCATAAAATATGACGAACTACATAGGGCTGTACACGTAGCGCGAATGCCAAAGCAAAAAATAAAACAAGTGTAGATAATATTCAGCTAAGAAAATATAAAAAGACGTCGAAATCATGGAGAAGCATGTGCTTTAGAACTGCGGATTCATAAAGTTTTAGACATATCTATGATGTTACCGATCAAAAATAAATTGCAGTTAATAAGTTGTTGGAACACCTCATGTTTAACGTAAATCTGATAAAATGCATTTAATTGGTAAATCTCGCTCAAAGATAATTTGCAAATTCATTTTTTACCAACAGTACTTTGATCAGCAGCCGGGGGTCCCAGAATTTTCGTCACTCCCATGATCTTGAACTCGAACCAAAGTCACAGCCAGATTAGACGACAAATTTGGATTTGTTTTGTTTATTTTCTTCCATCCACCTGTCGATTGAATCAACAGCAGACGGATATAAGCTAATGTTTACCGGAGATATTAACGATTTTTTTACCAAGGGGTGGTCCCTCTTCTCTAAGACTCAGAAGAAAAAAAAACCTTGCTCATCGCCCGTCTGAAGGTCGACAAATTTCGTTAAAATAATTGAACATGTGCCTTCTTCGCTACGCTATTCACCTCGGTTAAAAACGTTCTTGGGTTTTCAAATCTGCTCAAACATGTTCTATTCAATCTAATGATGTTTGCTGCTTGGTGAGTAAACTCACTTCACTTCGAACGGTAAACCTTACTGCTCGGCCGCTGAACCTATAGAGACGAAGCGAAGCCTTTTGAAAAGTGATTCACGTGGCTTTCAAGTTTTTCGACAAATGATGCGTGCCTATTATTTGTTCGGTTGGACACAGCTGGCGATTTTCGCGATCGGGTCATGTTTCGTTCGACGACGATTTGTTACTGTGTTATGTTCAGGAAAGCAAATCTTGACGGAATATCGACTGTTAATAGTTGAATGTTTGATTTGGGTTCAGTTTCATTCACTTAGTTGAACCGATACGATTCAATCAAAGTTGTGTGGCTTGGTGTGGAAATGTGTCCATTGAGCATGGATTGTTTATGCTTCTTTTTCCTGTGGATTCTTTGCGATTTATTTGCTTACATCTCCAGGGGAGGGTGGAAGAATGTCTGGCGTTCATTGATTTTTTCTCAGTAGGTAGCAGTTCTGTATGTAGTTTTACATCTGAGCTATCCGGATTTTGAAATTAGAATAAAAGAAAAGAAGTAAAGTTCTTCATAGGTTTTAGGTTGTATCTAAATACACTACGCATTATTTACGCATCATGAATGATTTTCACACATAATAGTAACGTCTTCGGTCATCATAAACTGTGTAAAAAATATGCACACAAATAATTTTGTCATGCTGCAATGGGGAAATAATAAAACTGTACGACCAGAGCCGTAGCGTACATTCCTCGCGCTCTTGGCGAAATCTGTTTGGCAATAATTTACATTCCAATAACTATTTGAAACTCACTTGAAAATAAAAATAAAAAGTTTAGTTGGTTGAAGATGCTTCAAAAAGTAAGAAGTATTTGGCAGTTTTTTCCTGAAAAGTTATGATATTTTGTGATAACGGCTATGTTTTGAGCTCAATTGAAGAAACTGGTGTACTTTAAAGTACACAGGATTCTGTTTTTAAACGATTTTTTTTTTCGCTCGTATCTTTGGTCGTGTAACTTCAATTTTCCAATCTTTGCAAATGCTTCAAAAAAAAATGGGTCGTGGTAATTAATACGCGTTACGCGTTTCGGATGAGTGCAAAATTGAGAAAATATAAATCGTGTAAGAACCGACTCCGATGTACATCATTGATCAGGGCCTCCTTAGCCATGTGGTAAGATGCGCGGCTAAAAAGCAAGATCATGCTGAGGGTGGCTGGGTTTGATTCCCGGTCCAGTTCAGCAAATTTTAGTGTAGGAAATTGTCTCGTCTTCCCTGGGCATAAAAGTATCATCGTGTCAGCCTCATGATATACAAATGCAAAAATGGTAACATGGCTCGGAAACCTCGCAGTTAATAACTATGAAAGTGCTTAATGAACAAGCGGCGAGGCGGCAGTGTCCTAGTCAGGGATGTAATGCCAATGAAGAAGAAGATGGAGAAGGGAGTTTAGAAAATCGTGACAAATCATTTAAGAATTCCTGATGGTTCAGCTTATGCTTGAGCTTGATGACCGCACAATTCGTAGTTGCTACTCCGTCATTTGGCCAAATGGGTCATTGGTCCGAAAGGGTAATTTGACTGAAAGGGTCATTTGGCCGAATAGGTCATTTGAGAAGTGAGAAATTAGGAATGAGAAGCGAGACGTATCACTTCTCACTCTTCATTTTTTTCTTTTCACAGTAAAAAGTGAGAAGTGCGTAATGATTAGTGAGACGTCTCACTATCTACTTCGCACTATTCACTTTTCACAGTGAGAAGTGAGAAATGAGGAGTGAGAAGTGAGACGTCTCACCACTCCGCACTCCTCTTATTTTACAGTGAGAAGTGAGAAATGAGGAATGAGAGTCTCTCTTCTTACTCCTAATTTCTCACTTTCTCACTTTCACCTATTCGGCCAAATGACCCTTTTGGTCAAACGAGCCTTTCGGCTAAATGGCCTTTTCGGCTAAATGACTTTTTCGGCCAAACGGCCCTTTCGGCCAAATGACCCTTTCGGCCAAATGTCTTATTCGGCCAAATCTATTATTGGGTCAAACGACCCTTTCGGCCATATGACACTTTCGGCCAAATGACCTTTTCGGCCAAAAGACCCTATCGGCCTAATGACCCTTTTTGCCAAATGACCCATTCGGCCATAAGACCCTTTCTGCCTAATGACCCTTTCGGCCAAATGGCCCTTTCAGCCAAATGACTCTCTCGGAAAAATGGTATATTCGGCCAAACAACTTTCGGCCTAGTGGCATTCGGCTAAATGGATTTTGGTCGAATGGGTTTCGGCCAAACGACCCTTACCCGTTGACGTACGTCATCATATAATGACGAACAATTCAATGAATTTCTAATGAAATAAAAAAGAATTAGAAATTTTCCATAAAAAATAGGAAATTCCCAATAAAGAAATCAGGGTATGAGCAATAGACAAATATAAAATTTCCACAAATAATGCAAAATGTCAATAAACAATTGAGAATTTTCCACAGAACAAAAATAAATTGGCACTTTCAAAAGCAAAAATTGCAATTATAAAAGAAGAATTTACCATAAAGAAATCAAATTTTCCACGAAAAAAAAAACAAAATAAATCAATATTAGCGATAAGCAATTACATTTTTTAAATCAATATTAGCAACAAACAATTACAATATTAGCAATAAACAATTACAATTACAAAAAGGTCGAAAGGTCAAAAATTAAGTTAAACGTCAAGTTTTAATCAACTATTCTTTTGCACATCTATGTTTATTCAAGTTTCACCTAATAATATTTAATTGTTTAATTTCTCCTTCTTTTAATCAACAGCTTTCTTTTTTCGAGTTTCGCATATATATATATATATATATATATATATATATATATATATATATATATATATATATATATATATATATATATTTATTGGTATTTCACTTGATAATATTTCATTTTAGAATTTTCCCTTTGTTCAAACATAGTTCTTCACTCAATTTCATCAAACTGATCATTTGAATCATATCATTTTTGGCTTAGCATACCATCTTCTAGTGATAATAATTTTAGTTTTATATGCTCAAAAGACGATACGTTTTAACGGGAGTAAAATTTGGTTTTGAAATAAATATAAACGAATAAAATAAATTTAGTTTTATTATTAGAAACCGTAAAGTAGGTAGGGGTCTGAAATTGCCTAAGTTTGCGTTTCGTAATTTGTAAACGGACCCTTATTATTGTTTCATTGAATGAACTAGTAACCCTCTTCTTTGATATTTTTTGTAATTTTTAATTGTTCAGATTTACGAGACGAGCCAGCCTCGGGCTGAAAGTCTCGATAATAAAGACAAAAAAAAAAAAAAAAAAAAAATGGTTCAGATTTCCAAAAAGCTTACGATGTCGATCAATAGTATAAGCTTCAATGCTTGTTCAAATGTGGTTTTAAATTAATTCTGAGCTAGAAAAACAAAATGTGAACACTTTGAATTGATGATATCACGAATTGAAAATTTTTGCCTAAAATGTGCTCAAACTAGTTTTAGAAAGTAAAATAGTGATTTTGAGCAAATACAAAAAAAAAATTGTTGTTAGAGTTAGCGTATGTTTACTTATTGGTCCTGTACTCGCCTAGTGGTACATAGAGGCGACTTGAAAGATCTCACAGAGCTTGACTTGACAGACATAACTCGTAAGAACAGCCTATGATTAAAAGAATGAAACTTACGAATTCTGTCTATTCAACTACTTGTTCTGTCGACCTTTTGTCTCTTCGATCTTTTGTCCTTTCGACCTTTTGATCCAGTAATTATTTTCAGCTTTCTTTTCCCTAAACCTTTTGTCAGTTTATCGACCGTCTTTTCCTTCGACATTTTGTCCTTTTGATCTTTTGTCCTATCCTACTTTTTGTCATTCGACCTTCGAACTTTTGACACAGATTCATATAATCAATACGTGTAAATAATAAAAATGTAACTAAAGCACTGTCAAATCTTCATGCGCAAACATTTAAGGAGCCTTCACTGCCGGTACTTTCATATCAGTCTCATATAGGATTTTCGCATACTGAGACAATAGCTGATGAAGTTTCAAATCGTATTTCCCATACAAAACTTTTTAAAAATGTTCAAATATTCTGCGATCTAATTAAAATTTTGTAAAGTTGTTCCTCATTCTATGAGTTTACGTGAAACGGTCAATGGAAAAATAATTAGACTCTAAGCAATCGGTTTATTTATTTTTTATGGGACTAAATACTGGTACGCGGCTACATTCAATATGGGACAAGGTTGGTTTGGTATTTTTTTTCTCCCAAACAAAGTCTCACTTTCCGTCATGTTAAGTGGAAATTATATGCTATTCATGGAGTTAACTTAAAAGTGAAAACCCAAATGGGACACAGAACATAAATCGCATAGGGCAGCGGTTCTCAACCTTTTTCTTGAGAGGTACCTCTTCGAACTTTTGCATTAATTTTTGTACCCACAATTTTTTCCTGTAAATGAAAACAAAAACGTAACTAATAAGATATATGAAAAATGGACCTGAAAAATAACGGAATATATGGATCTCTATAAAGTTGGACAAAATTTTCATTACTCCGTGAAACTTTCCAATTCACATTAAGTTTATACATCAAGCTTCCTACAGGACTTTGATGCCTATTGGAGGCCTCCGAGTTTCCTGAAAATAGGCTTCCGCGTTTCTTGAAAACAGGCTGCCAAACCTCTTGAAGCAAAGCTTCCGAACCTCTTGAACGGTGGCTATGAAAGGACACAACTGAGGTTCTTGAAAGTAGGCTTCCGAGCCTCTCAAATAAATAATTCCGAGCCCTTTGAAAGGAGGCTTCTGAGCCTCACAAAAAGGGGCTTCCGAAACTCTTCCTGCTTACGGGCCTTTTGAAATAAGACTTCCAGGCCTCTTGAAGGGAGGATTCAGAGCCTATTAAAAACTGACTCTCGCGCATCTTACAACGAGGCTTCCGGGTTCCATGAAAAATGCTTCCGGGTCTTTTCAGAGGACGCTTCCGAACTACATGGAAGAGGCTTCCAGGCCTCTTGAAAGTAGGATGCCGAAGTTTTTGAAAAAAAGGCTTACACGCCTCTTGTAAGAACGCTTTCGAACCTCTTGAAAATATATTATTAAACATTTTGTTTCAATCAGGTATATTGCATCGAATATTTTTGAAATTTGCTCATTCTCACGATTTGTTCGTTCAAACTTTTGTTCCGCAGCCCTTCATACACTGTGCTGGTTGTAGAGGGCAGGTTGCAATTGGACTTGATTTTCTGATCGCCATGCATATGATGTACAAGACAAAGTGTTGAAATTAAAGAAATATCTAATTATCAAAACTTTATCAATAAGTTTTGATTGGAATTGTAATACTTCCGCTATTACGCTTTTTTGTCCGAAGTACCTCCTGGGACCAGCGAAGGCGAAGTGGTACATGTACCCCAGGTGGAGAATCGCAGGCTTAGAGAGTTGCTAAAAAAAGGGCCATCGTGGTGATAAAAAAACATGTTCTTGTATGGCAGGATTTGTTACGAAACATCAACTCAGTGATAATCGATCGAATAATTATTATTGTTGAGAAAATTCAACTTATTGTTGGTTAAACTGGCAACTCTGAAACAGTCGAAAAAAATTAAAGTCTCGTATGTTGGAGAAAAAAGGTCCGCTAGATTATAATACTAGAATGTAAGATTAGGAAAGATTTTATGAAACAAACGAATAATAAATAAATTATGTTTTTGCTTTAAAGCTGATCGAAATGGAATCTGCTCCCAAAAAGTAGGTTCAAACGTGACTATTTCCAACAATTATGAATGTTCTGAGCATTCATTTCATTTATTTAGTCTGCATCTAAACAGATAACACTGAATCAACAATTTGACGCCCCGAAATCTTCACACAGTTTGTTGTTCAAAGCTTGCGATTTGCATCATTGCATAATTTTTACGTGTTTTTTATTGTTGAATGCATTGAACTAACAATGGCTAATAAACCCATAAGTAAAGAAAAGATACGCCTCGATTGCATTTTGACGCTTTTAAGAGCGAAAATATTTTTCGGTGAGTGAGCGAAGCGATAAGAAAATTACTTTGGAATGTCTTCACTTGTTATAAGACGAGTTTGTACTTTCCCATTTAATTGCACCACTTGATTGTACCTTGACAGATACGTATTTCGACCTCAACAGTAAGATCGTCTTTAGTAACTCGAGTCGACTCCACTCGACGGTACAATCAAGTGGTGGAATTTATTTGGAAGGTACAAACGCGTCTTACGATCGCGATGCTCTTCATACAGAATCGGAAGCGAGTTAGCTCGTGCATGAAGCCTCAATGTTTGAGATTTGAGTATGATTCTACCAACACTGGGGAGCACCCGATGTCGGAGTAGGATGGATACACGGTCGAGGACTACCCGAGTCATTCGCGATCGAGACAGAAGCTCAAAGGTAATAAGATCAAGCTGAGAGCTAAATGGCAAAAGGGCACTGGAAATCAGGTATTGAAGTAGGTTAGATCTACATCCGGAGACCGGTTTCGGATCATCGGGACACCATTGAACTGGAAGCTAATGAATAATCAAAAATTGTTTAAATTTTCGAATAGAATAGACATGGAAAACCATACGCACTGATATACTCTCATCTAAGTACCAACAATAGGAGTTTTAAAATCTAAAAAAAAGTAAATTGAACCCAATCCAATCATCATTACAGTTCGAAAGCAATTTCTCCACTCACTGAACAATTCCGAGAACACCAGACATAAGTGCATAATCAATTAGCAATCATGTGGAAGAAAAAGCGGAAAAGCCATTAAGTGCACACAAAGCCGAACTGGAATCCGGAATCGAGTCGAGTCATCCAACTACAATGGATTTGGTTGCGAGCAAAAGAGTGGAAAAAAAGAACCTCCCACAATCGGGAAAATTCGAGGATGGATGGACGGACAACGATCTCCTGACGTCCATCGTCGTTGTAATCGGAGTTTTCCCGCAGGAGCTCTCCCATTCGATTCATTCTCTGCCAACGTCCGTCCGAGTTTGGACCGGCAGCACCGCAGCACCAATGCCGAAACAATCAAGATTGTACAACATGACAAATAAAGAAACGATTCCCAACCATCTATCCATCCATCGACCAACTTCCCTCAAAAGGGCTGCCAAGAAGTAAAAAAAAGCTCTCCCGCCACCAGCCACCGGCTTATAGGGGAGAAAAAATCCGCCCAACGCAAGGACTACGACGACGAATGGCTTGGAACGAAGGTCTGCAGTTGACATTTTTCCGACTTTGATGTTTTCTCTGGGGCCACCACGGCCCGGGAGTTTGAAATTGATTTAATCTGATGTTATCGGGGATCGTAATGAATATTTCCCGCTTTTCCGGCGCTCCGGTTGCTTCTCTGCTGGTGGAATCGATTATTTCAGTCTGCGACGAGTATTTCGCTTGTGGGCAAGCGAGCGGGAGATGCTCATGAGCCGTGAAATCACCAGCCACTCGAAAGGGATCATTTCTTTTATGGTTCGTGGCTCGTGGCTGCTCTGGAAGAGAAGAATTAATTCATGGATTTGCCTTCGGTGGAACGATTAATCTTCAATTAAGTTATCATCCCATTGCTGTAGGTTCGTTGCGCGCAGCTCATCGTGGGTGGACGTCACGCTTTTATTATTAGATCTCCATTAGGGGCTTTCGAGGTTTGATCCCGGTGGGAGGGAGCCGGCGAAAAATGTGCTAACGAGCTCCGAGGCGCGGAAAATTAAAATAGAAAAGTTTGTTATAATTTTCCGCTTTCATTTTCAATAAAGAGCTGCGGGGTGGATTTTTTTTCAAGTAGTCAGATCCAGCAGGAAACGAGGAAGGAAGTTGTTGGCAAAAGTGGCTATTTGATTGAATTAATTTTATTTGAACACCCAACCAGCGGATGTTAAATTTTCTTACAGCTCTGTATAAGAAATGGACATATTCGAGAATGCAAGAATTTCTTGTATTCTGATTCCGAATTTGATTACCTGTGATTAACTTTTGTAATAATTTTATTTTGTTTTGTTTTTAGATGTGTAACTCAATCTAGGCTTACATTTGTCTTCTTGTCTACTGAAAAAAATGTGATCCATTGGCGCCTTTCTGCTATCGTAACACAAATCATTGGGCCGAAACCAAACTGGCCGGACGTAATTAAGCCGAAATGGCTAAATATGTCGTTCGAGATTTGTGACTGATTTTTCCAACATTGATGTAGAGTGATAAATGGACGTCCCACTTCTCACGTCTCACTCATCATATCATACTAGACAAGCATGTGCAAATGTTGGTCTAGACTTACCACTACGCACTTTTTACTTTCCATAGTAACAAAAAAATATTGAAGGATCGGCTGTTTATTGTTAATTGAACTCAAAACAGCTACGCAGTCTTTGAAAATTAAAACTAGATTTTTATTAGTCCAACGTTTCGATACGAGGATGGTGTCTTCATAAGAGAACATCCCCGTGTCGAAACGTTTAACAAACAATAATGTTTTTCCAATTTTCAAAGTTTGCATAGCCGTAGATTGCGTAGAAATCAAGAGAGAAAAGTGGGGAGTGAGACATCTCATTTTTCTCTTCTCATTTTCACTTCTTACTTTTCCCAGTAATAAAATGCCGTCTGATCGGAATGGTCTTTTGGGGGAACGGTCGTTTGGCCGAAACACAATGCCACTAGGCCGAAAGTTGTTTGGCCGAATATATCATTTGGCCGAACAGACCAGTAGGCCGAAAGTCATTTAGGCGAATGGTCCATTTGGCCGAATGGCTCGTTTGGCCGGAAGAGTCGTGAAGGGTTATTTGGCCGAAAGGGTGATTTGGTCGAAAGAGTCATTTGGCCGAAAGGGTCATTAAGCCGAAAGGGTCAATTGGCCGAAAGGGTAATTTGGCCGAAAGGGTTGTTTGACCGAAATTGTCATTAGGGCTGTCAAAAGTGAGAAGAGAAAACTGAAGAGTGAGAAGAGAGACAATTTTCATTCCTCATTTCTCACTTCTCACTGTAAAAAAATGAGGAGCGCGAAGTTAGTAGTGAGAAGTCTCACTACTCACTTCGCGCTTCTCACTTTTTACAGCGAGAAGTGATAAATAAGGAGTGAGAAGTGAATCGTCTGACTTCTCTCTCTTGATTTATCACTTCTCGGTGTCAAAAGTAAGAAGCGCGAAGTGAGTAGTGAGACGTCTCACTACTCACTTCGCATAACTCACTTTTTACGGCGAGAAATGAGAAATGAGTAGTGAGATGTGAAACTTCTCACTTTTCACTCCTCATTTCTCACTGTAGAAAGTGAGTAGTGCGAAGTGGGTAGTGAGACGTCTCACTACTCATTTCGTGCTTCTCACTTTTTACAGTGAGAAGAGAAAAATTTAGAGTGAAAATTGGAACGTCTTTCTTCTCATTCTTAATTTCTCACTTTTCAAACTTCTCACTAACCTATTCGACCAAATTACCTTTTCGGCTAAATTACCCTTTCGGCCAAATGGCTTTCGGCCGAATGGGTTTCGGCCAAGCTACCCTTCCCCGGTCTTTTGAGAAGCAATAGATGAAAAGTGAGAAGTGAAAATTGTGGCTTGTAAGCTGATTACTGTAGTAAGCTTACTGTAGCTTACTGTAGTAAGAAAAGATAAATAAGGGAAGTGAGAAGTATGACGTTCCATTTCTCACTTTACAAACGTCATTTCTCTCTACTCACTTCACATAATTCACTGGGAAAAATATAAGCGATAAAAAGTGAGAATTGAAAAATAAGACGTCTCACTTCTCACTTTTCATTGTGAAAAGTCAGAAGTGTAAAATGAGTAGTGAGAAAAAAGAAGCAAGAACTGTAAAGCGAAAAGTGAGATTGAAGAAATGAGAAGTGAGAAATAAAAAAACAACTTCTATCCTCTCACTTTTTAATTCCCACTTGTCATTCTTACTTCTCACTGTGAGAAATGAAAAATGATAAGTAATAAGAAAAAAGTTGGATTTTAGATACGGAAAGTGATAAGTGAGACATATCTTACTGCTTACTTGTTACTTCCCTCTACTTATTTCTCATTTCATACTTCTCACTTTGCACTTTTCGCAGTGAGACGTGAGAAAGTGATAAATAAGAAGTAAGACATCCCGCTCAACTTTTTTTTTGAAAAATTCATTTCCTAATTCTTACTTCTTATTTTTCATGGATCACTTAACGGTTTTACATTTACTATTATTCGAATAAAAGACATTTTAGATCATATGACCTTATCGACCAGACGAAAATTCCGATAGTATGAACCGTTCGGCCAAATGTCATTTTTATTCAAATGACGTTTTCAGCCAAACGACCATTACGGCCAAACGGTACTTTCGGCGAAACGGCGTTTTCGACATAATGATCAATTCGGCCAAACGACTTTTTCTGCCATACAACATTTTCAGCCAAATAAGGGGCAGCAGGGACTATGTCCAAGGGCTTGACGACCCCTCCCCATGGCCACTGCGAGTTAGGGGGCCTGCCTAGGATGTAGTGGGGTTTGACAGTGGGCTCTGTTAAACCTCTACAAAAAGCTGCATGTGTCCATAAGCAGGCCCTATCAAACCCAGTCAACACATGAATGTATATGGTGTCGTGTAGGATGCTGAAGTGCAGGCGATAGGTACTTTTCCACACAACATGTATGTATATCGTCTCCAATTTAGCATCTTGTATTGCACCATGTGCGATTTTATGTAGACTGGGAAGCGACCGTGTGCCGCTCAAAGCGCACAAGCCCAACACGAGTGCCAACCGGCACATCAGGATTAATACCAGTGAGATCCTGATTACGGTATACTGGTCAAGGCAAGTGACACACACGCGCGCGCGAAAGTAATGCAAAATAAACGACATGTAAAATGAACGTAAATTTACATTCTTACTTAACGTCAAATAGAGATAAAATAAGGGTTGCTGAATAACATTAGCTTTCCGATTGCTATCAATTATTTTCAATCCCGTTTCTTTTTTACTTTTCTTACGTTAATGAAATGATAACGCGGGCGCCTAATCCGAAATTCAAATGAACAATCGCTCACTTTGAGCGATTGATTGTTTATTCTCGCGAAGAATGAACAATTGAACAAATTAAGGAAATCAAATGCTGTTGTGTAGAAGTTGCATAGATCACATCACTTTCCATTGTGAATCCCGATCTATGTTACTGATTACCCCACCCAAATAACAACACTACCTTCCCGTGGTAATTGTGGAGATGCAGATGTATTCTCGGTCTCTAGTAGCAACAATAACCACACACCAAGATTCCCTCCCTTTCCCAACTGACTGTAAGGACTTGGCCGGCGCCGTTATTGATCAACATTTGCGAGCTGCTTTTGGCCTAACGTTCAATTTGGCCAAATGGTATCGAACCAAATGATTTTTGGTCTTACGCTTTATTTGGCTAAATGGATTTTAGTCGAATAAATTTCCGCCAAATGGCTTTCGGTCGAATTAACTTCGCCAAAATGACCCTTCCCCATAATTTTGTATGAACTAAATAATTTACACAAACAATTGGTTCGTCATTTGAGAAGGGCCTACGAAAAATTAACTTGAACATTTTTTAATGTTATAACGGAAAAACGATTTTCCGATTGTTTTGATGTTTGAAAAAAATTATGAACAGCGAAAAAATGTGGTAAATTTTATTATACATTGAAAATTAATCTCAAAAGTTGCTTTTCCAAAAAAGAAAGGTTTTTAATAGCATTGTCGGTCGATGGAGCTAAGCATTCGAGATCTCCAGACCTGAACTAGGAAACTTACACATCGGTTGATGAAGACTTAAAACACATCACTTCTCACTAGCGTACAACAACACAGAAATCACATTTGAGTAGAATATTTAGATGAGTTGACTTGATCCCCAAATATTCAGTAAACTTGCAAAGGTTGCTCAAGCCTTCTTGACTCTTGCTCCAATGTCGATTTTAGCTTCGCTGCCTGACACCTACTGGTTTCCAAAACATTTTGAACTTCTCCTCTGCTTTTCCGTCTACCGTAAATTTGGGTTTTTCGATTTAACATGCAACTATTTGGTTTTACTGCCGTTGATGGTGATACCCTCTACAGAGGAGTGTTCGGCTACTTCGTTGAGCTTACTCAGCATAAATATCAGAGCGCCTTTGCACTAGTAGCGCATCATCATCAACCCACGGTTTGGTACACGGTCAAGCACATCTCGTTGATTACTATGAGAGACAGTGGTGGTGACCAACGACTACCCGTATAAATCACGCAAAAGCTTCGTACTGAGTTTCGATGAGGCCGACGATTTCTTCCGGAATATGTTTGCTTTTCAGGGTACTCCACAAGTTCTTGTGTTTCATGCGATCCTAAGCTTTTTCGTAGTCAATGAATGCCAAGTAAAGGGGGTCACGGTATTCATTGACTTGTTGCAGGATGATATGAAGCATGACAAATTTGCTCTCAGATAATTTTGTGGTACGGAATCCTGTCTGCTGATGCCGGTAAATTGCGCCATGAACAAGTAAATTTGCCAACAGAAATTCTTCTCATATGGTTACGGCAGATTCTTGGTTATATAATGATCGCTAATTATGAATCTGAAAATTGAGATGTTTTGAATTAAGAAAATAAAATCCGACAACTATAAAATATTGGTATGCTATAGATTTTACCCTGATATGACCCATGAGAAAGAAAACTAAATTTTCATCCAGCTTCTTCTAGACCCGCTACGTCCATAATGCCATACACTTCTTTGCTGATGCCCATGGCCTGGTAAACAAGTGTTCAATCATATGAATAATTCAATGATCCTTCCAAGGTTACTCAAGAAACCATACCATTTTTATCAACCGCATCTGTTCCCGACCGTAATCGCAACACTAATCACCGTTAGTTTATCATTTGCATGAATGAATTCTTTATGATGGCACGTTCGCCCTTAGCAGACCGTTCCCGCACTCGTGAACCAAGGACATGCGCATTGAACTGTTTGCTCCAACATGGAAGTCCTCCTGAAATGCTCACACTTTTTCACTCTCCGTAGCTCTCGAAAATGCTCAACAATACGGTCCCATGCCACCCACCTTCTCATGCTTCAAGACGTGACGTTTTCCTTTCAACACTAAATATTATATACTCGTAGTGGCAAGAGAAAAAGCAATCCTCCGATTCCATGGCGGTCAATTTATTCAAACGATTTGAATCCGAGAGAAGATGAACTGTGAGTTGGCATGAGTCGATGATTTGTGTTCTAGTTTTTCTTTTTTCGAACAAAACCATTTGTAGGGACTGACGAAAAATAACAAAAGATGGTCTATTATGCACCCCTGTAAAAATATTTTTTTCAGCTAAAGCTATTTGTTGTAAAAATACATGTCAAAATAATCCCTATCCAAGTATGGAATTTGAGGATAGGGTCTTAAGATTCCATTTTTCAATTGTAAGAACAAAAATAACATTTTATTCAAAACTTGACAAATAAAAAGCAATACTAAAATGTGGAGAGTTAATTTATTGAGGAAAATAAGTGCAATTCCACCACTATTCTTTACACCAAAACATTGAGCGACCCAAAAATAGTCTTCCAGCTGGGAGATGACGATGATGATGATCATCATCGCCGTCATCACAATCATCTGATGATGACTCATGACGACGGTGTGGCACATAGTGCCGGTTTTATGTGTAACGACAAGGCGGAGCATATTCTTTTATGTCCTTGCGTTCTTATGTGAGGTTTTCCTCTCCGCTTCCTTCGAGAGAACGCCGCATGTGTGTCTGACGTCTGTAAGGATGAAACCGATCCGTTGAAAGCCGCCCATTGTAACGGTCTTAGGTGGCCATGCACTCAAACTTGTTTTTTTTTCAGCTTCTTCACTCCCATGCCATGCAAACGGATGTCCGAGTTGGCTTTGAAGAATGCGCTGATAAATGCAGCCATAAATTCATCTCTTTACTCCTCTTGTGACTTGGTCCCTACTTCACGTGAGGGATTTCCACTTTTCTTCTCGATGAATGGAGATTATGTTCCGATGGTACATAAATACCAGAACAAGAGCAGAGCGGAAATTCAATTAAATGACAAACTAAAGAAATCACAACAAGACCAGTGTAAACAGATGAATAAATCATTAGCAGAAGGCGAGCTTGGTCGACTGAGAAAAAAAAAATAGTATGGGAAGATGGTACGACGATGTTTCTCGCTGTTTTGCGCAGATATTGGCTGCCATGGGTACAAACCTGAGAGTCCTTGAGTCCCAGCCGTTCGGCCAACTTTTTCCTGTCCGGTTTGCTAATGTACTTCTGTAGCTGGAATCGCTTTTCCAGTCCTTTCCGCTGGGAGTCTGTGGAATAGGAAAAAAGTGGTTAGTGATGCAATACCGACGGCTGTAACAATATATTATATTTAACTGTTTTTTCAAAATCTAATGTAAGTGTTGAAATAAAATAATAAATAGCATGATTTTGCATTTTCGAATATTGTGCCTTGCAACAAAATGAAAACTTTTGTAATCATTTTCCAAGGCTCTCATACTGCCGCTAACCGCAAGTCGAGCACATCTGTATATGGACCTTCATATACAGATGTGCTCGACTTGCGATTAGCGGCAGCATAGATGTGAAAAACTTCTTCGCAGTACAAAAAGCACGTAAGTACTATCAAAGCATTCATCGCCGCAATCCACCACGTGGCGGTCAAATTTTCAAAAAATATCAAAGTAGCTTTTTTTCTGCAGGTACACGGAAGAAATAAACTACCCAATAGTGAGTTTAATTCACCCAACCTCGAACATCCGTACAGGAAGCCAAAATTGAGTAAGTAGGGTCGAAGTAGTTTGCCTTTACTCCCATGTTAAAAAAGTACCCAACGGAAAATTTATTGACCCAAATTCAAGTTTAATTCACTCAATTTCGACCTCAGGTAATAAAACTCAAAATTGGCTTCCCGTATTGAACTGGCGTCGTTGGATTGTTTGGCTCTTTTGTTTTTGACGAAGACAAAGAGTGGATGAAAGCGAAGAGAAAAAATAACTCAAAAGTAAGTTTTAAAGTACTCAATTTTGGGTACTTTTTTTCTTCCGTGTAGGGACACGGCAGGTATTTCCGTCCATCCTCGTAGGGGCTAAAACCAACGAAAGCAACGTACATTTGCTAGAACTCCACTATAGCAGAACGTTTCTCTTGAGCTTACGATTTGGTACGTATGAGTTTTATAAAAAAGCGTCTCTTTTATTGGTTTTCGAGACTATGACGAACAGACGAAAATACCTGCCGTGTCCCTATGCTTTTTCAAGGCGACTATCTGGCGTTTATTTTTTGTTGCGACTTAAAATAAGCGGAGGAGTAAATTTTTTTATGCGCGGTACAATTTTTTTCACAGCCGCTATTAAAATTTGGATCAAAATCTTGTTTAAAAGCTCTTGTTTCCTTGTAAGCGCTGGTCATAGAGTCTTGAATTAGTTTGATGCTTCTTTGACAACAACGAGAATACCAAGGACTGGAACAAAAACTGATTTAGGGAACCACCAGAAGAATGGGAAGGTGAAACAAATAGAAGAGGACAAATCTTCCGGCACGAACTGTTTCTCGGGAAATTAAAATGTTTCCAACTTTAGTGCATACATCGAAGCATTGAGAAGGAATGAAGTCATTTGAAGTGAGTAATAAGCCGAATAAACTAACTACATTGTTTTTTTTTTAATTCTCAATGTTGTGTTTCCAGATTTTGTCGCGAACAAGCCTTAGCTTTGATGGAAAATAATCCAGAGAATCCAGACATTACGTTCGAAAAGATGATACAAGTGTTTGATTTTGTTGAAACAACAAAACATGTTCACCCCAAGTAGATCCATTATCAGTAGCTATAGCATTAAGGGCCGATTTCTTCACCTCCGCTTAACTCTTAAGCGGTGCTTACCCATACGCTTAAACCTGGTTTAAGCCCTAAGCGGAGGTGACGAAATCGACCCTAAGTTGAGATGAATTTCTAGAGACGTCCAAAAAAGGTTGTGCAGGGATTTTTAAAATTATTCTCTTGGCCAGTAGCAGATGACATGGATGTAGGAGGAACTTCAATTATATTTTATCAATGACGCTTCAAATTTTACAGTAGTGTAGTCTAGAGGGTCTTGTTTCCCGGACTATAAAAAATCCTGGGATCCGGGATTAAATTTTTCGTTATCCCGGGATATCCCGGGATCCCGGGATAAAATTTTCTTGCAAATTTCAATTTCATATATTTATTACATTTTTAAGAATGGTAAAATATGTATCAGGTCAATTTACTAACGACTCGCCCCTTGTCTACTCGCTTGCAATAAGGCATTTTATGAGACAGATCGAAACAGCTGTTTTTCTCGTGTTTATCTACTTTGACAATTAGTGGGAGCCCGTTTGTTTGGTAATTTCGCGCCGAATATTCCGATGGGTCCCATCATCAATTCTGCCTGTTTTACTTTTCGTCTACCAGGGTTTTAGAACATAGTTTTTCACATGATTCTTAAAATGTATCGTTAGATAATTCATATAATTGCATTCTAAGCATGAAATGCTGAAGAAAACACGAATGAAAAGTAAAACGTTACAAACATTATTTTGTGTTCGGACCTAACGGAATGTTCACGCAGAATCATACCAAAACAAAACATTAGAAGTAAATAAACGGGCCACCGCGAAGCGTCTTATAAAATGCCTTATCCGGTGGGTGGCACGACGCCATGTTTTTGCAGCCATATTTTTTTTTGTTTTTGCATATTTGCAACATCTCAGTGTAAAATTCATGATAGTATGTGTTTTGTTTACTAACATCACATATGATTCTCTTTAGGATACAAAACTGTCGGTGGGATACGGTCGCGCAATGTTGACTGTAAAACAAACCTACTGTGTGAGATCGGGATGCCACCGGGCTGCTTGTAATACGGTTTAATAAATGTTAAGGCGTTGATGCTTGAATCCGACAATAAATAATTCTTATTAGTTATTTCAGAATTAAAATCAGAGAACACCCACTCGCTCAACCGGTGATTGGTAGATTTTCAAACAATTCTGTATAAGATCCTACCAAAACCTGTATAAGAACTGGGCATATGCGAAAGCGCTAGATTCTTTTATAAATATTATATGAACCTTACAATTTAGCAAGCTTTTCTTACAATTTTTGTTTGTAATCTTATATTGTATAAGAATCTAACAATGTTGCATATGCCCAGTTCTTATACAGGTTTTGGTAAGTTCTATACAGAAGTATATGAAAATCTAACAGTCGCTGGTTGGGTATATCAATCGAAGTGGTTTTAATGGACTTCAATGTCATGAAAACCTTCTCCAGACTCGATACTAGTTCATCAGTTACTTCAAACAGAGCATGCTCCTTATTGATGAAATTATTCAAGCTACGGCGCATTTCTCTGTTTTTGGTCCATAGCTTACAACTCTTCTATGGAGATGAAGCCTTGTTCCCGTCAGATTCAGAAAATGATGTGTGGATCGGAACTTAAACAAACTTAATCAGCTGGTGACGGGAAGCGATCGAAAGCCCAGCAGAATTCGAAAATTACCTTTCTTTACTTTGAAGCCATCTCATCTCTTGATGTCTCGACGCTCATCTACTCGTTTTAGAATTGCATCGTGCAAATTCGAAGTTAAAGGGATTTGCTGTCTATTCAGTTCAGATAGCAAAAAGTCTAGTCAACAACATTACTTCACGACCCTTCAGCGCCTCCGATATCACCCCAACAGGTTGGGGAGCGTCGAATATCGATTGAACCAGATCCAGATAATTTTTGATTATGTACGTACTTTTATTCTTATGGAGCGATTTCACAGTTCACTAGTTTTCAGAACATCCTGAACGAGTTGAAGTTATTCCCTAAACCGGTTTCCATCCTTCCTCTGGAATTCGAACAATGTTTCGGATTCGTTTGAAAGTTTCTCCAAAATCGGTTTTATATAATCTGAATTCAATTCAACAATTGGTTAAGAAAATCAATATAATATAAGTTCAGATATTACCAAATGAGAACGAATTGAGTTCGTCATCTGATTTTTCACTACCATTGATGTCGTTGAAACAATTGTCGTCATCATTATCTGAACATTTTTATTCCGACATAATCGTTTTGGACTTGGGGGACTTCGATGAAGAACGTCATTAATAGCGATGTGCGACAACTTGGGACAACTTCGGCTTTACGGATCGTTTCCGGCGGAGAAGATAAAGCAATCCGTGGAACAGCTGTTAACGAGTTGTGACATTGAACACAATTTCGTAGCCGCAGTTGATCGCACATCGGATGGCGCTTCGATTATTGTGAAATCTGGAAAGCTGATTCCTTATTTTCATGAGCTGTATGTTTGCTCCAAAAACAAAATAGTCAGAAGGCTAGGAGACCTATATTGTTACTCATCACTCTCTCGACGAATTGAGAAGATATCTGCGATTGTTTGTTTGTGTATGTTTGTATGTATGGGTGTGCATAAGACATGCGGGAAAATAAAAGCCGATGGGCTAACAAACTAGAATCGGTGTAATTATGCAGAACATACATTCATTAATTTATCTTAAATATTTTTGTTATCATGTATTTTTTATTTTCGGGATATCCCGGGATTTGCATGTAAAATCCCGGGATCCGGGATGCATTACATCCCGGGATTTCCCGAACAAGACCCTCTAGTGTAGTCATCCATATAGTACGACACGCCATACAAAAATCAAATGGAAGAAGTAAAGAGGGGTTCGAAAGTCTTCGAGCTGAGCTATTTGGTTCTGTAGCATAGAAACTGATTATTTTTTGCACATATTGGCAAAAACGATCGTGTTACGTTAATCAAACTGAACCATTTTGGTCCTGATTCATCATGTTAACAGCCATGTCATCATGTTGTACGACTGAAGTCGAGTCAAGTACAAGACACTGAAGACGACCACACAGTTGTGGTCGAAATACGTATCTGCAAAGGTATCGAAATAATTGGTGGAATTAAATGGAGAGTACTTAACTCGTCTTAGACGGTTGAATACGTTCCACTAAAAAGAGCTTAAAATCATTTTTCTGATGTTAACAGCCATTTTCATCATTGTTAAGTTTGATTTTTCCAGCATTCGTAGTATTCATTCAGCTCTGCAAGTCACGTACAACTCGGCAAAACGGCAAATCGGCAAATCAGTTAGATTATATCATCTAGGTAATTATTTTAGCTGCAATACTGTCTGGTCGGTCTGATTTCTAGATCTTCAAATATATCAAACTTTGAACACTTTAACATATGTGGTTTTTTAAGCCATTGTCTGGGAAGACCTGTCTGTTAAGAAAAAGGAATATCCAAGTTAATCAAAATTGTTTCTTGGATCTTGAAGAAATAGTCTACGGACTGTTCTTCAAGACTCCGGGAAGTACTTTTCAATCTCAAAATCGTTCAAAAATGTCTTATGATTTACAGAGGTAAAAAGTAGTTGAATGAATCTTTAAGTGTGATTATTTAAAAATTTCCAAAATTTTTAGCCATCAAACATAATTATATCAATTAAAAGTGAATTTTTAAAAATCCACGGGTAAAAGTTTTGTAGAAGACTGAAACTTTTTATTGAGCTCTAAGGAATCACAAGCACCCAAAAGCATGAAATCTGATCCTTAAGGGGATCTGAACTCCCCAAGTCGTCCTGGTAGGGAATCGGTACGAGCCTCAAAAATGTCTGAAAGTTAAGGCTCAAGGAAAGTTGGGCAAAAAACAGCTTTCTGAATGATTCACCACCGGAAGTGTTTCGTCTGTATCCTTCCATTCATCGGAATATTGTGATGGTGTTATATAACAACACTCAATATAACAATATAACAATATAACAAATATAACAAACACTCATACAAAAAACACAGATATATGTAGTGGTATGTTCCCAATCTTAATTCCCCCTTAGCGTCTGTTCGAATATTACGTAACGCAATAAGGGGTGGGGGTTGTTTAATTTTTGCTACGCAAAATATAGGGGACGGGGTATTTCGAAAAATTGTTACGCGTGGGTAAAGCGTACCATTGCGTACCACTTCGCGTACCTGAAGGAATAAAATAGACCCCAATTCGAGGTCCTTAGTCTCTTACCCAGCAACTCCTATCCCTACCTCCTCGTGGCGCTGGCCGGGATACGAGCAACTTTAGGGAAGATCGGGTAACCAACCCCGGTGGGAACTATGGTCGTATGCTGACAGGGAAGGGGGGATTTGCTCCTCTCCGGAGGTGCAAATCTGATCGAGCGTCTGTTCTCCATGTTAGGAGCGGCTCACAACAGCGTCTGTTCCCTATGTTAGGAGCGGCTGATCATCGTCCGAGTGCTAAATTAAACTGTGCACATCGTCGTGTCAGCATTGACAAGGCAGCCCCTTCAACGCGATGTAGGTAGCGCAACCCAAGCAGCACAACTTGTTTCACTACTGAACATTTCACTGTGTTGCAACTATTCGGTAAGAAATAGTCTTTGCATATGTGCCATCAAATATAACTCTCTTGCAATCTAAAAAGCGCAAGAGGTGGAGCCTACGGAAACATCCTTCGAATGTAGTAAAATTGCAATAATGTTGCAAAATACTACAGCGGAAAAAAATAAAATAAAAATATAAAACTGGATTCGATTTACGGATCTTGTGATTGATAGTCCTTCACTCTACCACAGCACCATTCATCACTTCGAAGGGACTGCATGTTGACTCACCATAAAAACTATACGGTTATGAAGTTTTGTACTCGAGTTTTCTGTTACTTGATTGCACCATCACCGGAAAAGATTGTGAGTTGTCAAAACGTTGAACGATGCTAAATTAAACATGAAGACACACCCAACTTATTTGCAACTTAATTTAAACAAACAAATAAATTTTGAAAGGCGCATTAAAGTTACATGGTAAAAAATATGCAACTTGATGATTTTGTTTCGTGTTTGCAACATAAAGTGTAGTATTCTTTGATTGTTTGTTTCCAAATGTCAAACACGTACTGCATTGCAATGTTAATGAAACATTAATCATAACTCGAACGTTTTTGACATCTTGATGCAACTTTTTCGTGCTTTAATGTTTTTCCAATACCTATCTTTTTGTAAGATGTTGCGTGTGCTACTTGGGAACCCTGGAAAGGTAGCCTACCGAAGATTCTACAGCTACCAAGAAAGGCAAAAGTAGAGCAAACGGATTGATTTAACGGCAACAGACCCGGCAACGAATAAAGGACAACGATTGAAAAGTCGGATCTTGGAACGTGAGAACTTTGAATGTACCCGCACGTGAAAACGTGAATTCCGGGCGGTGGATCCCATAGCGAACAATTCATTCAAGTACCACATCTACTATAGCAGTGGTGACAGAGTAGAACGAGGAGTTGGCTTCATGTTGATCGGGAAGCAGATGAAGCGTGTTATCCGGTGGAAGCCGATTTGCGTGTTGAGAATGAAGGGCTCATTCTTCAACTATAGCCCGATCAGCATCTATGCCCCAACGAACGATAAGCCTGATAATGTGAAGGATGAGTTCTATGAGAGCCTTGATAAGGCCTACGGAGAATGCCCAACACACCCGAGCAGCACATGTCAGCCGAAAATGGTTGCAGCAACTTGATTGTGACCAAATCTGATCATATATGAGTTGCAGTAACCTACGTGGAACATGTGTGCTGCTAGATGATGCACGATGTAAAGATTGTCATCGAGGATGCCAATGCGCAGATCGGACGAAAAAGTTTCTTTCGCCCTATCATTGGTACGGAAAGCCTTCATTCCGCTACCAACGATAATGGTCTGCCATCTGTAACCTTTGCTGCTGCTAGATGGATGGCAATCAGCAGTACCTACTTCGCACGTAAGAATATCCGCAAGCACACCTGACAACATCCGAGTGGAGACACTTGCTCACAGCTAGACCACGTGCTGATCGACGGACGACATTTCTCGGATGTTATAGATGTAAGGTACTTCAGAGGTCCAAACATCGATTCGGATCACTACCTAGTAGTTGCAAGAATTCGGGCGCGACTTTCCAGCGTCACGAATTCACGAAACAACAAAACGATGCGTTTCAATATCCAACGCTTGTCCGTTGAAGGAGTTGCTGAACAGTACCACCAGAAGCTGGACGAGCGGATAGGAGATGCCACCGGATCTGGCGACGAAGCTGTAGCAACAGCGTAGGAAGTGTGCACAGCGACGCCAACGAAATTGTTGGTTTAATGAGGTGACGGATGAGAAAAATGTTGCTAGGAGTCGAGTGCTAGTGGCTCGTACCCGTTCCAACAGAGAGCGGTACAGTGTAGCAAGGGCAGAAGAGAAACGAATCCACCGCAGAAAAAAAGGCAACATGGATAGAGAGAGGAGAACGCAGGAGAACATAGATAGAAACGATATGCGGAGGTTTTACGCAACTGTCAATGGCGCGCGGCATAAGACTGCGCCAGTGCCCGCCATGTGCAATGACCCAGAGGGGAATGTGCTGACAGACAAGACTATGGTGACAGCCAGGTGGAAGGAGCACTTTAAAAGCTTCTTAAACACGGAATTGAGCAGCTGCATCAATCAATCCACCACGTTATCCAGCAAATATGGGAGGATGAAGAACTGCCTGCCGGATGGTTGGATGGCCTTATATGCCCAATCTATAATGAAGGGCACAGACTAGAGTGTGCCAATTACAGAGGGATCAACCTTCTGAACTCGGCGTACAAAATCCTGTCGCGTATTCTGTTTAACAGACTAAGATCGCTTGAGGATTCCTTCGTCGGCGAATACCAGGCAGGATTTCGTGAGGGCCGATCAACGACGGATCAGATGTTTAGCTTGTGGATGATGATCCTTGATAAACTCCGGGAGTACAACTTGCAGACTCACCATTTGTTTATTGATTTCAAAGCTGCGTACACACTTGAAATAAATCGCCGAATTAAAAATAATTATAAAATAATTACCGAACAGTTCAGCTGTTGAGATTTCGATAAAATTTACCGAATACTGTGAAATGAGTTAAGTGTGTACGATTCAGTGAAAAGAAATGAGCTGTGGCAGATAATGTCCGATCATGGTTTTCCGGCGAAACTGATTAGACTGATACGTGCAACGCTGGATGGCTCGAAATCAAGTATTCGGATCGCAGACGAAGTGTCAACCTCGTTTGTGACCTTAGACGGATTGAAGCAGGGTGATGCACTTTCGAATTCATTGTTCAACATTGCACTCGAGGGCGCTATTGAGATCTGGCGTGCAGAGGAACGGCACTATCATCACACGGTCGCATATGCTCCTAGGATTTGCGGACGACATCGACCTCATTGGAATCGATCGCAGAGCAGTAGTGGAAGCTTTTTTTCCCACTGAAGAGAGAGACGACGAGGATAGGCTTAACTATTGACTTGATGGGGATGTGTTTGAAGTTGTTAAAGAATTTGTTTACCTTGGAACGCTTGTGACATGTGACAATGACGTTTCCTTGTAGTAAAAAGACGTACTGCTGCTGCCAATAGGGCCTTTAACAGATTACGTAACCAGCTTGGGTCCAGCACCATGCAGACGGAAACAAAATTTGCTCTGTACGAAGATTTGATTCTACCAGTGGCCCTTTATGGACATAAATCATGGACGTTAAAAGAGGCCGACCGGAGAGTTTTCGGGTTTTTTTTCGAGCGAAAAGTGCTGCGTACAATACTCGGAGGAAAACTAGAAAATGGTGTGTTGCGCAGACGCATAAATCACGAGCTGTATCAAGTATACAAAAAAGAAAATATTTTGAATCGTATAAAATACGGCAGACTTCAGTGGGATGGTCACTTAAGGCGAATGTCAGAAGAAAGAATAGCAAAAAAAATATTCAACAGAGAACCAGATAGGGGCCGGCGACTTCGTGGAAGGCCACGAACACGCTGGCTGCACGCGGTGGAATCGGACCTGGGGAACCTGAACGTTCGGTTTGACTGACGATTATGGAGCTCTACAATACGCCAGGCATAGGTGTAACGACGCTGTAGCCAACCAGGTATCCAGGTAGGTATCGGTGGCTCTCCAAACATACTCTGCATTGGCCCTGCAAGCTTATGCCAATCAGTCCGGCACTTTCACCAAACACCTTCGAAATTCAAATTTGAATCGTTGCGTTCTGCTGGTCCACTGCAATAACATTTCTTTGGCGTCCCTCTTGTGTAGAAGAACCTTCATCATCAAAAGCTGCAACAGTCCGATACTCTTCCAGAGCACCTTCGACAACACCAGGAGAAAACCAATTAGAAAACAAATAATTTATGCTGGGACTCTTCCAGGCCACCTGCGAACTTTTAAGTCGAACCCGTTGAGAAACAACACATTTTTCAATCTAGCGCTCTTCCAGAGGCCTTCGGCATCACAAACCAAAACCGATGAGCAAATCATTCAATCCGACGCTCTTTCAAAGCGCCTTCGACATCCCAAGTCGAAACCGATGAGCAAATTATTCAATCCGACGCCTTCCAGAGCTTCTTCGACATCACAAGTCGAAACCGATAAGAGAAAAAAAAAATCATTTATTCCGGCGCTCTTCCCTTCGACATCACAACTCAAAACCGATGAAAAAATGTCCCAATCACGCCAACATGATACTTACATAACAATAATGTCCGACCAGGAACAACCTGGCAGGATCGCCAAATGTCGCCTTATTCCGCAGAACGATGTACCCGTTGATGGATCGCTTGTGTGACTGTCTTATCGAGCGTGCAACTCCCTTCGTTGCCCGACGAGGGAAGAGGAAAAGTCATGACCTGCTACTCACTAGTCAATGCTGGCAGCGGAACCGTTATTCGGATTATATTTGCTTATCTATCATCAATGCACGCTGGAAGTGCCCAATTTCTAATATATCTCACCCTCAAAAATCTGATTTTAAAGAACTACAGGTTCAATTAATGTGGTCATAAACTGCTCCGTAATAAGAATGCTTTCATTTTTCAAAATAGATTAGGTTTCAGCGAAATTCAACTAAAATTTTGCTGGATTTTTACTTCCAGAAAATACATTGACTATCAACTATGCATTCTGTTCAAAATACTATTCGAATAATTCGAATAATTCGAATTATTCTTATCAGAATCACAAACAGATTCTGTTCAGAACCTTCAAACGGATTCTGTTCGTAATCCCAAACGGATTATGTTCAGAATCTCAAACAGAATACCAATCGGACTCTATTCAAAATTTTAATCGAATTCCGAAAGGATACTGCTCCGAATGTGTATCGGAATTTTGTTCTGAATCATGAACCTCAAACGGATTCTGTTTGGAATTCCAAACGGATTCTGTTCAAATTTTCGGATGTATTCTGTTTAGAATCTCGAACGAATTTTCTCAGAATCTTGAGTGGACGCTTCTCGGGTGATGCTAAGAATCACATATGGGATTGTTTCTCAGAACCCTTCGTTATTTGCAACGACTCGAAATTACAGAATCGATCGACATATGATCATTTGGAAAACAGCTTAAACTATTTTCTGCCAACTGAGCCGAAAAGATGTTTTGGTAAAGTTTCGTGTCGGGTGTCCGCTACTGCAAAAGGGAGGGGAACTAAGGAATAAAAGACTTCAACGGCGATAACGAAATGTCCTTGAAGATACATATTTTATTGAAATGAAAATTATAATAATTATAATAATAATAACAGGTTTACAGGTTTAATATTTAGTTCGAATATGTAATATTTTGTAATATTTTCTAAAGTTTTCCCGAATGAGGATGGAGGATGTTTTAACGGAGTACCTGAGGGAAACTCCGAAGACATTCTAAGATTTCTTTTAATAAAAAAATAAATATCTCAGGAAATTTCCAAAGAATGGAATGGATCTATCTGTGAAGTAAATTTCGAAGAATTTTCCGAAGGAATTCTTGAGGAACAGTTATAACAAATTCTTCGAGATATTCGTTTAGGAAATCGGTCGGAAATCCTGAAGAAAATTCCTGAAATTTCATCATCGAATCTAGTAGAAATTCAAGGAACAAATCTTGAAAAAAAAAACTGTAGAAATTTCAGGTGTAATGAAATAGTTTCCTAAGAAATTTCTGCAGGAGATTGTAGAAGAATGCATAGAAAAAAATTTGAAGGAAGTTCCGGAAAAAATCATAAAGGAATTTCCCAATGTTTTCCTAAAAAAATGTTTGAAGGAACTCATGGAGGAAGTTCCGTAGAATATCTTGAAAAAAAAAATCAAAAGAAAAAAATCATGGTGGAATTTCCAAATAAATTATTGGATTAATTGGAGGAGTATTTTTTAGAGAAATTTCTTGAGGATTTTTAGAATGAATAACTATAGATAATCTCGATTTTTTAAGTCCTAAAGGATGTAGAAATTTCTGGACTGCTTACGGAATTAATTTTCTGGGGATATTGACAAAAAAATTATTCAAGGTATTTACAACTAAATGTCTGGAAGATTTTCTTTCATTTTGCCATTGAAGGCCATCATTTTAAAATTTGTTTGGCCACTGAAAGCTACTAAAGTAAATTAACGTTCTTTTCATCAATTCATGGGCTGGGCATACTTCATATTTTTTCCGTTTCGTAATTTTTTTTCCGTTTGTGTAAAACAATATAGTTACGTGGGAAAAAATAGCTAAGGTTTGTAGCATTCCATTGGTGAAGACATTCCACAAAATGGGCTTAATAATTTTCATACACTGTTCTTGTTCGTATTCAGTCATTTCATTGGTAGATTGGTTTTCAAACTTCTATTATTCTTCGATAAGTGAGTTTTGATTAGACTAATCAAAGATTTCCCCTGAGATATTGTCTCAACAAAATTGGGCGAGGGCGGTGCTTAAGTCACCAAAGTGATTTAAAACCTCGTACAATTTTACGAACCGTTACAAAGTTTGTTAATGATTATGTACATATAAAGATTTCAAACTCACCTGAGAAAACGGCTCGCCGCATCATCCCCCGTCGGGGTTTCCCTCGCGTCGAGTGCGCCCATGGGAAGCCCTGCCCCGGCGGCAGAGGAAACACTTGGGGACCGCCTAGGGTGCACAACGAAATAAGTGTCGACGTCAGTGGACCATCGTGATGGCAGTTACTTAACCGTAAACCAACTTACCCGGTAGATAAGGATTCCGACAGTGGGCCAGTAGGGAGTGCAGATGCGGGTGATTAAGTCCATGCTGCAGGAAAGGCATCGGCCGGCTTGGGAGTGGTTTTGCAATGATTTTATTATCTCGAGGCTGCTGTTGTTGCTGCTGCTGCTGCTGAAGACGAGTGCCGTCGTCTTGCAAGTCCGGGCTGTTTGGCAAACTGCCAGCCTCGCTCGTGTTGTTACTACAGCTATTATTGCCATTGCAATTACTACCATTGCTGTTGCTGTTGTTGTTGTTGTTGTTGCTGGCTCCTGTGGTTTGGCAGGATCCATTTATTTGCACTAGGTGATGGGGCTGTTGTTGGTGGGGGGATTGAGACTGCTGGGGGTGTTGCTGATGGTGATGGTGATGATGGGGAGGATGGTGATTTGTGAGAAAAGTTGTATTCGCTAGGTGGTTTTGTTGAATTAGATTTTGTTGAATATAAGGCCAAAGATGTTGAGGTTGGATAAACTCTGAAATGCATAGAAGGAAAACAAAAGATGAATTAGATAAATATTTCCAGGATCAGTAGGGTAACTTGAATTTGTAAACGACAAAAATATTTGAGTGGCAAAAATAGTTACAGCATATGACCAACATTCTAATATTTTGAACCAGCAGGAAACTTTAACTTGATAGCATCTAAAAATTTGATTTTCTTATATTTTTGCCATGGTATGTGTGTATTTAGGAAGGCTTACGATTACTATAAAAAGATGTGCCAATTTATTGCCTTCATTTGAATACGTTTCCTTAACAAAACGATAAGCGATCTTCAATAATAGCTGATTACTTTTAACTGTTTTCTTTTTTAAATTGAAAATATATTTGCAGCTGATACTTAATTCCTTCAAGATTTATTCGCATATCACATGGAATAACGTTTCAAAATGCCACGCTCACGAATTCGTAAGACTCGCGTCACGCTACTAATCCCAATATTAATTCAACAAATATTTTCGATTCCCATAGATTTGCACTAATCAATAAAACATATGCAATCTATTCTGCAATAAAAAGAGGAGAATCGTCATTCAATTGTGTGACCAGTTCTGCCCACTTCTGTCGCTGTCGTGTCCGGTCACTCCCATCAAAACGGCAAACAACTGATACTGAACGATGTGTTTAATGCCTTTTTATCGATTGCTGTGTAGTGGGTCACAAAATTTATGCACCTCGGTTTCGCTTTCCGGCACTTTTTTCCCCAGTTCTTTTATAGCTTTTCAATAGAGTATCTGTCATTTAATGGATGGGTAATAAAAAAAAGACCGGGATTCACCCGAGCCCGATAATCACCTCGACACGCCACATAGACAATCCCACCGATCGAATGCATTGTGAGCAGGGACAAAGGGCGAAGTTGGACCTCCAGCCAGGATCGTAAAGAAAAAAACTTGCACATATTCGATGATTGAATGCCGCTCGTCAGGACTGGCAAAAAATAGATAGACCTAATCACTCTCAATAAAGCGTAAAATAAAATAATAATAACAACCGATTTTGATCGCTGTTGTTGCTCAGTTACGACCTTGTCTGCTGCGCCGAGTTCGGGACCGGTTCGATTTAGGGGAGGGAGAGCGTCCTCATCCGATCGGAACAAACGGCAGTAGAGTAACAGTCAATTTCTCCGGAAAGGGATTCAAACAGTTGCGCATTTTACAAATCTCTGAGAGCCCTCTCCGCTTCGGCAACAATAATTTAAACATGATTATAAATTGATGTTTTTACAGCCTGCCATCAACAGCCCGATCCGGCGGCCTCTACAAGCCTGGGGGATTTTCTCCGTCGCAGTTTTTCTTATGGTTTAGGACCTGGGTTCTTGTTTTTTTTTGTGTGTGCGACGTATGTTGTTACATTCGGTTGCAATTCAAGAACCGACTTATCAAAACGCTGAACACCCCATTTTTTGGTCCTCCAAGCGAAGCGTATTGTGCGTGCAGCAGCATTTAAAACCCGGTAACCACAACCGAAAGGAAACGCCTTTTATTTTTGTTTGGGATTAGGAGATTTAATAAACTGTTTTATTGAGCGGCGCTGGCTGTTGAAGGTTTGGCTTGGTAATTCCGGGCGAATTGTTTTTGCTAGAGAACTTGTACTTGAATCGCCGCCAGCGAAATGGGCTTTTACTTGCGCTTCATGATGCCAGCTGAAGAAATATTTTTGACGGAAATATGTTCAGTAACATCCATCATCTTTTCTTTGCATTTTCACGAGAAAAATATAGCATATGATTCATGTATACAGCACATCAGTTGACTAATGCACCAAATATGAACAGCATATCATAGAACTCTTGCACAAATCGTAAATGGAGTTACAGAGATATGCATTGCCACGGTCATTGTAGATTCTGCCACAATTTACAATTAAGTGCACCACACACTTGGCAACATGATCCAAAGCTCGATTCAACTGGCCTAGTTATGAACATGATGCACCATCTATTAACACTGTTCTCGAATAACAAGCTTCGTCTTCACAGCGTTCTTGAAAAAAAATCAGTATGTAACCAGGATTAAAGTTACTGTAGCAGTAGCACACAAATGTTTCAGCTGAACGCGTAAAATCATCACAAATATTTGATAAACATTTCAGGAAATTTCATAAAATGTTAGACAGCAAAAATTAAGTTATACTGAATATAAATAATACATTTTTAAAAATACTTGCATCTAAAATTGAATTTTCCCTCCAGATAAAATCTATGAATTTAGCAATTTGTTGTACACTGCACAGAATTTTAGAAAGATGTTATCTATATAAACCATTTCTTCCTTTTCATGTGTTATTCTTTGATGAAGAAGATTGACTGCAGTGTTGGCAGAGTCATATTTTCTATCCGCGTTTCTCTTATCCAGGCCTCTAGTTGAAACATGCTTCCTTATGAAGGACGAACTTTTCAGAATCCAATGAATATCCACTTCGCGTTTTCAAGGGCACCACTTTCACCGAAGCAGCACACATGTGGTAAAGATGTTTCTTCAACCTATATACAACAAAATTCGGTTACATTTGAGTTGCAGCAACCAAATCGGTTCGATTTGTGCTCCTATGGCAGCGTTTCTCAACCTGGGGTACATGTACCCCTGGGGGTACCTTCGCTGGCCCTAGGGGGTACCTCGGATAAAAATGTATAATGGCGGACGTGTTACAATACAATTCTTATCGGAGCTTATTGATAAAGTTTTGATATTTGTAATTTTTTTATTTCAAAACTTCGTCTCTTCAATAGATCAAATGGATAAATGTTGAACGAGAAAATTTAAAAAATCTTTAATGTAATCTATCTGATCTAAACAAAATGTTGAATAATATGTTAGAAACATGCTTTTGAACTAAAATCTAGAATCTAAAGGTTTGGAAGCCTCCGTTTGAGAGGCATGTAGGCTTTTTTCAGAAAAGTTCAGTTGCTTCGTTGCAAGAGGTTTAGAAGCATCTTTCTACGCTTAACGGAAGCCGTCTTCAGAGCAGCACGAATGCCTCCTTTCAAGATGTTCAGAAGCCTTCTTTCGAAAGGTTCGAAAGTTTCCTTTATAGAGACCTGTGTCAGTGTGTCAACTTGCAAGAGGCCCGGATGCCTCGTTTTAAGAGAGTCGGAAGCCTTCTTTCAAAAAGTTTGGAAGCCTCCTTACAAGAGGCTCGGAAGGTTCTTTTCAAAAGGCTTCTTTTAAGAGGCTCGGAAGCCTTCTTTCAAGTGGCTCGGAAGCCTTCTTTCAAGAGGCTCGGAAGCATCCTTTCAAGAGGCTCGGAAGCCTCCTTTTAAGAGGCTCGGAAGCCTTCTTTCAAGAGGCTCGGAAGCCTGCATTCAAGAGGCTCGGAAGCCTCCTTTCAAGAGGCTCGGAAGCCTCCTTTCAAGAGGCTCGGAAGCCTCCTTTCAAGAGGGCCTCAGAGCCTCCTTTCAAGAGGCTCAGAAGCCTCCTTTCAAGAGGCTCAGGCCTCCCTTTCAAGAGGCTCAGAAGCCTCCTTTCAAGAGGCTCAGAAGCCTCCTTTCAAGAGGCTCAGAAGCCTCCTTTCAATAGGCACGGAAGTTTCCTTTCAAGGGCTCAGGCCTCCTTTCAAGAGGCTCAGGAAGCCTCCTTTCAAGAGGCTCAGGCCTCCTTTCAAGAGGCTCAGAAGCCTCCTTTCAAGAGGCTCAGGCCTCCTTTCAAGAGGCTCAGGCCTCCTTTCAAGAGGCTCAAGCCTCCTTTCAAGAGGCTCAGAAGCCTCCTTTCAAGAGGCTCAGAAGCCTCCTTTCAAGAGGCTCAGGAAGCCTCCTTTCAAGAGGCTCAGAAGCCTCCTTCAAGAGGCTCAGAAGCCTCCTTTCAAGAGGCTCAGAAGCCTCCCTTCAAGAGGCCTCAGAAGCCTCCCTTCAAGAGGCTCAGAAGCCTCCCTTCAAGAGGCCTCAGAAGCCTCCTTTCAAGAGGCTCAGAAGCCTCCTTTCAAGAGGCTCAGGCCTCCTTTCAAGAGGCTCAGAAGCCTCCTTTCAAGAGGCCTGGAAGCCTCCTTTCAAGAGGCTCAGAGCCTCCTTCAAGAGGCTCAGGAAGCCTCCTTTCAAGAGGCTCAGAAGCCTCCTTTCAAGAGGCTCAGAGCCTCCTTTCAAGAGGCCTCAAAGCCTCCTTTCAAGAGGCCTCGGAAGCCTCCTTTCAAGAGGCTCAGGAAGCCTCCTTTCAAGAGGCTCAGGCCTCCTTCAAGAGGCTCCAGCCTCCTTTCAAGAGGCCTCAGAAGCCTCCTTTCAAGAGCTCAGAGCCTCCTTTCAAGAGGCTCAGAAGCCTCCTTTCAAGAGGCTCAGGAAGCCTCCTTCAAGAGGCTCAGGCCTCCTTTCAAGAGGCTCAGAAGCCTCCTTTCAAGAGGCCCAGAAGCCTCCTTTCAAGAGGCTCAGAAGCCTCCTTTCAAGAGGCTCAAGCCTCCTTTCAAGAGGCTCAAGCCTCCTTTCAAGAGGCTCAAGCCTCCTTTCAAGAGCTCCAGCCTCCCTTTCAAGAGGCTCAAGCCTCCTTTCAAGAGGCTCAGAAGCCTCCTTTCAAGAGGCTCAGAAGCCTCCTTTCAAGAGGCTCAGAAGCCTCCTTTCAAGAGGCTCAGGCCTCCTTTCAAGAGGCTCAGAAGCCTCCTTCAAGAGGCTCAGAAGCCTCCTTTCAAGAGGCCTCAGAAGCCTCCTTTCCAAGAGGCCTCAGAGCCTCCTTTCAAGAGGCTCAGAAGCCTCCTTTCAAGAGGCTCAGAAGCCTCCTTCAAGAGGCTCAGAAGCCTCCTTTCAAGAGGCCTCAAGCCTCCTTTCAAGAGGCTCAGAAGCCTCCTTTCAAGAGGCTCAGGCCTCCTTTCAAGAGGCTCGAAGCCTCCTTTCAAGAGGCTCAGGAAGCCTCCTTTCAAGATCCTCAGAAGCCTCCTTTCAAGAGGCTCAGAGCCTCCTTTCAAGAGGCTCCAGGCCTCCTTTCAAGAGGCTCGAAGCCTCCTTTCAAGAGGCTCAGGAAGCCTCCTTTCAAAGGCTCAGAAGCCTCCTTTCAAGAGGCTCAGAAGCCTCCTTTCAAGAGGCCTCAGAGCCTCCTTTCAAGAGGCTCAGGAAGCCTCCCTTTCAAGAGGCTCAGAAGCCTCCTTTCAAGAGGCTCAGGCCTCCTTTCAAGAGGCTCGAGCCTCCTTTCAAGAGGCTCCAGCCTCCTTCAAGAGGCTCAGAGCCTCCTTTCAAGAGGCTCCAGCCTCCTTTCAAGAGGCTCGGAAGCCTCCTTTCAAGAGGCTCAGAAGCCTCCTTTCAAGAGGCTCAGAAGCCTCCTTTCAAGAGGCCTCAGAAGCCTCCTTTCAAGAGGCTCAGAAGCCTCCTTTCAAGAGCTCAGGCCTCCTTTCAAGAGGCTCGGAAGCCTCCTTTCAAGAGGCTCAGAGCCTCCTTCAAGAGGCTCAGAGCCTCCTTTCAAGAGGCTCAGAAGCCTCCTTTCAAGAGGCTCAGAAGCCTCCTTTCAAGAGGCTCAGAAGCCTCCTTTCAAGAGGCTCAGGCCTCCTTTCAAGAGGCTCCGGAAGCCTCCTTTCAAGAGGCTCAGAAGCCTCCTTTCAAGAGGCACGGAAGCCTCCTTTCAAGAGGCTCCAGCCTCCTTTCAAGAGGCTCAAGCCTCCTTTCAAGAGGCTCAGAAGCCTCCTTTCAAGAGGCCTCAAGGCCCAGCCTCCTTTCAAGAGGCTCAGAAGCCTCCTTTCAAGAGGCTCAGGCCTCCTTTCAAGAGGCTCAGAAGCCTCCTTTCAAGAGGCTCAAGCCTCCTTTCAAGAGGCTCAGGCCTCCTTTCAAGAGGCCCGGAAGCCTCCTTTCAAGAGGCTCCCAGCCTCCTTTCAAGAGGCTCAGGCCTCCTTTCAAGAGGCTCAAGCCTCCTTCAAGAGGCCTCAGAAGCCTCCTTTCAAGAGGCTCAGAGCCTCCTTCAAGAGGCTCAGAAGCCTCCTTTCAAGAGGCCCAGCCTCCTTTCAAGAGGCCTCAGGAAGCCTCCTTCAAGAGGCCTCAGAAGCCTCCTTCAAGAGGCTCCAGAAGCCTCCTTTCAAGAGGCTCAAGCCTCCTTTCAAGAGGCTCAGAAGCCTCCTTTCAAGAGGCCTGGAAGCCTCCTTTCAAGAGGCTCAGGCCTCCTTTCAAGAGGCTCAGGCCTCCTTTCAAGAGCTCAGCCCTCCTTTCAAGAGGCTCAGGCCTCCCTTTCAAGAGGCCTGGAAGCCTCCTTTCAAGAGGCTCAGAAGCCTCCCTTTCAAGAGGCCTCAGGCCTCCTTTCAAGAGGCCTCAGAAGCCTCCTTCAAGAGGCTCAGAAGCCTCCTTTCAAGAGGCTCAGAAGCCTCCTTTCAAGAGGCTCAGAGCCTCCTTTCAAGAGGCTCAGAAGCCTCCTTCAAGAGGCTCAGAAGCCTCCTTTCAAGAGAGCTCAAGCCTCCTTTCAAGAGGCTCAGAAGCCTCCTTTCAAGAGGCTCAAGCCTCCTTTCAAGAGGCTCAGAAGCCTCCTTTCAAGAGGCTCGGAAGCCTCCTTTCAAGAGGCTCAGAAGCCTCCTTTCAAGAGCTCCAGCCTCCTTTCAAGAGGCTCAGAAGCCTCCTTTCAAGAGGCTCAGAAGCCTCCTTTCAAGAGGCTCAGAAGCCTCCTTTCAAGAGGCTCAGCCTCCTTTCAAGAGGCTCAGAAGCCTCCTTTCAAGAGGCTCAGAAGCCTCCTTTCAAGAGGCTCAGGCCTCCTTTCAAGAGGCTCAGGCCTCCTTTCAAGAGGCTCGGAAGCCTCCTTTCAAGAGGCTCAAGCCTCCTTCAAGAGGCTCAAGTCTCCTTTCAAGAGGCTCGGAAGCCTCCTTTCAAGAGGCTCAGGCCTCTTTCAAGAGGCCTCAGAGCCTCCTTTCAAGAGGCTCAGAAGCCTCCTTTCAAGAGGCCTCAGAAGCCTCCCTTCAAGAGGCTCAGAAGCCTCCCTTCAAGAGGCTCAAGCCTTCTTTCAAGAGGCTCAGAAGCCTCCTTTCAAGAGGCTCAGAAGCCTCCTTTCAAGAGGCTCAGAGCCTCCTTTCAAGAGGCTCAGGAAGCCTCCTTTCAAGAGGCTCAGAAGCCTCCTTTCAAGAGGCTCAGCCTCCTTTCAAGAGGCTCAGGAAGCCTCCTTTCAAGAGGCTCAGAAGCCTCCTTTCAAGAGGCTGAAGCCTCCTTTCAAGAGGCTCAGAAGCCTCCTTTCAAGAGGCCTCAGAAGCCTCCTTTCAAGAGGCCTCAGAAGCCTTCTTTCAAGAGGCTCAGAGCCTCCTTTCAAGAGGCTCAGGCCTCTTTTCAAGAGGCCTCAGAAGCCTCCTTTCAAGAGGCCTCAGCCTCCTTTCAAGAGGCTCAAGCCTTCTTTCAAGAGGCTCAGAAGCCTCCCTTCAAGAGGCTCAGAAGCCTCCCTTCAAGAGGCCTCGAAGCCTCCCTTCAAGAGGCTCAGAAGCCTCCCTTCAAGAGGCTCAGAGCCTCCCTTCAAGAGGCTCAGGAAGCCTCCTTTCAAGGGGCCTCAGAAGCCTCCTTTCAAGAGGCTCAGAAGCCTCCCTTCAAGAGGCTCAGAAGCCTCCTTCAAGAGGCCTCAGAAGCCTCCCTTCAAGAGGCTCAAGCCTCCCTTCAAGAGGCTCAGAAGCCTCCCTTCAAGAGGCTCAGAAGCCTCCTTTCAAGAGGCTCGAAGCCTCCTTTCAAGAGGCTCGGAAGCCTCCTTTCAAGAGGCTCGGAAGCCTCCCTTCAAGAGGCTCGGAAGCCTCCTTTCAAGAGGCTCGGAAGCCTCCTTTCAAGAGGCTCGGAAGCCTGAATGAATTTCGAAATCTTGATGATGTTGCTGACGACTGCCGCACGATTATTTACAGATTATTTGCTGCAGAATCATCGTCGAGTGGCTTTCATCAGCAGTACTCAAGTAAAGTTTTCTGTTAATCGTGGTGAAGCATCGAGTGGCCATCGGAAACAACTGTCAGTGAATGTGATCAGCATTTTAAATGGAAGACAATGGATGTTTGATGCATATTCTTTATATGATCAGAAAATTTGGTAGAATCAGTCGACGTCGGTGAAGGTTGATGTAGAATATATATTAGCCGCAGTTTTTTCTCCAGCCATTCAGTGGTTAGTTAGGTTGTGGTTAGTGGTTGTGAAGGCGCATCAAAACGCGTATATCGCTTCCCTTCTTAGCCCCTTATTTTCAACGGAAGATAGTTAATTTGAGACAATTTCCTTCAAATTGAAAGTGGCGATTATAGCGTCGGCAGCGGTGTTATTAGCATCAGAGCTGTCCGTCAGCGGTGGTTGTAGCAAAAAAAAATTGTCATTCTATCGTCTGTAGCCATTCAGCGGCATAAGCATAAATATTTTCTGAAATTCAAGCATCAAATTTAAATACGGCAAATCAAACCCTCTTCTTTATATAATAATGGTCCTGACAAAAAACCGATTTTAAAAATTGTGCGCCTTTGCAATTACAATGTGCGCAAATTTCAATCGATTAAAAGAAATCCTCTTCTGTGTATAATGGTGGTCCTGAAAAGGGATCGATTAATTTTAATTGTACCACTCGAGCGCCATCCAATGATTCATTACTACGGACGCCGGCTGGAGCACGCTCCATGAAATCTCGACCGTAAACGACGCGCTGCTCCTGCTGCCACGACCGCCATAGACGCCACCGAAGCGAAAAATTTTCTACCGCTTCCCGCCAACGCCACCGGGATCGCTACCAAACGGTCCAGCTCCAGCGCAGCAGTCCGTTCGCCGTGAAATCTTAAACGAAAATGATGCGCGCGAGCAAGACACGGTTCTTTTTATGCGCAGAGAAAATTAAGAGGTGGGCCAAAAGGCGCGTACTATTAGGAAAATTCCCAAGCAGCACGCGCAACATCTTTCAAATAGGTGTTTGTTCCTAATAAATTGCACTGAAGACACTGGCAATACATCGAGTGACATTAAAGCCACTTCCCAGTTTCAGAAAATCACAATGTTTCATTTCCGTTTAAGTGGCGTCGCAATATTCTACCCATCTGACTTCTTGGGTGGTTAAAAATTCGATGTGTTTCATATCAGAAACAAAACAGATAAGTAGCAGAATTAATAGCACTTCGGTTCATTGCTGTTACGATAATGTTTCTGATATGTTGCAAAACGCTTTGAGCTCAGCTGAGCAGTATTTTATTTTTAACAGTCCCCTGCATGTTCCGTATAAGGTACAATGAAGTAACAAATGACTTTATTGATTCTGTAGTGCACTTGTAGCAGAATCTTCGAATAGAATCAATGATGTGATGGTTATAGTAGAAAGTTGCAAATCTCAAGGTCTATGGTTCGATTTCCGGATGGTTTTTGTGTTTTTATTTTCATTGTAGCCGTAAGATTTTGCAAATAGGCTCCACCTCTTGCGCTTTTTGTGTCACAAAGGAGTTCCAAATACGACGCGTTGTGCATAACTTAGACCTTTAGTAAGTCACACCACTGTTGTTGTTACTCACTGAGAAACAAGTGGTGTTGCTTGGGTTAAGGGGTGGGCCAAAAGGTGCGTACATCAATTTGATGTCCGTGTTGGGGATGCATGAACGAGATTGGTTAATTCTAAAAATTTTACCGGGCGTGAAAGAATTAATATTTCCAATAGTTTTACGTTAATTATCAATAGCTTGAATACAATAAGCAAATTGGTAGGAAGTTTGCGAATTAATTGATATATTAGTTTCAAAAATATATCGAAAGATAAAGGCGTTATTAACGTTTGAAATCTCACATGATTTCGTGACGGTTCCCTAATTTTAAAATTTTTATTTTGCACCCTGTATCCGAGCTTCCCCTTTAGATGTAGTTTACGTCAAAAGATGACAGTTGTTCGTTGCTTCTTTGCTGAAATTGGTCCCTGCGAATTCTGTACAGTTTCATCTTAAGTGTGCGAAGTGAGAAAGAAAGAAGCGAGGGCTCCTCAGCATAGTGTCGTCAAACGCCTGTGGTAGGACAGCTACCAGCGCAATTCCGCTTAGACTATTAGTGTTGGCTGTCAGCCCCAAGGCTACGGTGAAAACTTCGCTGTCGAAGCGAGCGTCACTATGGGTGCAGCCTTCATCCACCATCCAGTCCATGTCTATTGCCAGACCAGGACTGACAAACGTTACGTCAATACACGACTCGACCCCATTCCTACGGAATGTGCTAGTGAAACCATCATTGACTAGCACTGCGTCACGCTTCGCAAGCGCCTCTAATAACGCTTGACCCCTGTGATTGGAGCAGCGGCCGCTCCACTCCACTGCCCAAGCGTTAAATTCTCCTACTATGACTAACGGTATTCGACGCAATAGCTTGAACGTCACTAGGTCTGTCGATCATCTGGTTGAACTATTCTAATGGCCACCTTGGTGGGGCATAGCAGCTACAGTAGGAAACATAATTGATCTTGGCTATCGTGACACCCTCAGCGGAGTAGTGTACCGCTTCTTGGGTCGGGCACTGGTCCGTCATGCAAATAGTCGCCATCCTAGACCCGTCCGACACCCAATTGCCGTTATCGACAGGGACGTAGTACGGGTCGGACAGAAGGGCTACGTCAGTCCACCCATAACGTGGTTAAATGCTTGCTTTTTGCAGGCGCAGATGAGGCACTTTAGATTCCTTTCCTTATCACTGATGTCAGGTAGAGCAATAGGAGAGATCGTCTCTCATTCGTCTGGAGAAACTCTCCACTGAGCCTCGGTATCACTGTCGAGTTATTAGTATGAAACGACGAAATTCCAAACCTGTCCAAAGTTTTTTATCGCGATCCCGGTCCAGACAGTACACTGTCTGGACCGGGATCGCGATAAAAAATGTATCTACTTTCTTCAGCAAAAACGTTCATCAGGACGTCGGCTTCACAGGAAAAATATCGGAGTTCAAGTTTGACTATACACTGAAGACCCAGGTATCCAAAACCTCGGGATAATTTCGCTTCTGAGAGCATGCAGATGAATCTGAAATGTTTGGATCCTATACCACATTGTTTGATAATTATAAACACTCAATTCAGTTTAGTCATCTTGATAGTTGAGACAGTGATCAATTTTCAGGAATACGAGATGCTCAAGGCTCTCCAAAACGTTCTCGAGTTCACCCCACGGTATCTACCAGATCAACCAAGGCTTATGCAATGTTCTCATCGTCGGCATACACCCAATCTGGTCCAATAGGTACATGTACATTACGTAAACCCAATTTTCTTGAAAACAAGATGTTCAAAGTATTCCAAAACGTTCTCAAGTACAGCCCAATATATCTACCGAGTCAACCAAGATTTTTGCAATGTCGTCAACATCGATATGGACACAACCTGATTCCATAAGCATATGCGCACCATGCAAACATCATTTTCTTGAAATCGAGATATTCAAGGTACTCCAAAACATTCTTGAGCTCAGCGCAAGGTATCTACCAGATCAATCAAGACTTTTGCACTGTACTTTTTGTCAGTATGTACCCAATTCAGTTCAAAAAGCTTATGATCCTTATTTACATGAACATAAGATGTCCAAAATCGTCTTGAGTTAAGATTGAGGTATCTACCATATGTACAATAGCTAAGAAGGATATTTAAGCCAACCATTGAGGCCTGCAATGGCTAGGACAAGTGATGACTGAAGTCGTATAAGCTCAACGAATCTTTTAGAATATCATATCTAACATCATTCATAAGTTGGATCATTGGATAGGTCAAATGATCTCAGCTCCAGGACGTTTCGAAAAACCAAAAAAAGCCTGCAATACAATCGACCCTCGAGATGTAATACAACCGATATTGAGATGATGAACGGAAGTCCTTGGTAAATAGTTCGGAAGGAGCATCAGAGTGAACGAGAAAATATTTTAGTATGGCATCATTTGTTTCCATGAGTCGACACATTTGTTTCCATGAGAACATCGACTCATGGGTCCACTGTAGATTGTAAAAGAAATCAGTGAAATCTCACTAGCTCAATGGAACTGCTGGGATGTTCAGGACTTGGTTGATCGGATTGATCGCATATTCTGAGCTTCAGGACGTTTTGGATAACCAAACAGGCCTGGGATGTTCCGCGATGCACGGATACATCGTTCAGTACTTGGTTGATTGAGTGAATCGGATGTTCTGAACTCCAGGACGTTTTGCAGGATCTAACAGGCCCTTACTAGCTTGTAAAAATAATGAGTGAAATCCTATCGGCTCAATGGATATACTGGGATGTTCAGCGATGCATGAATACATCGTCTAGTACTTGGATAGTCGAGTAGATCACATATTCTGAACACCATGACGTTTTGAAGACCCTGAAATAGTTTACGTTTATTCAAAACTCGATCAATTTATGTCTTATGATCACATGGATATTTTTGGACACATATTTCAGCCTAGAACATTTTGTTTCTAGACACATTTCCTGATACATTTGAGGATATGTACTCCAGAACAGTTTGGCCTAGGACATCCGAAAAAAAATATTTCAACGCTGGCAGGATCCAGTGAAAAAAACCAAAATTTGTACGTAAAATATTCGTAAAAAAAACCTGAAAGGGTTAAGGTATTCGGCGTACTTATCCTTGTCAGCTTTCACCAACAAGGCCTCGTCTCTGTCCTGAGCTTTCTTTGCGGGTCGAAATGCGCTCGACTTCCGCTTTGCCCTACTGACCTGCTCGAGATTTCCGGTCCTTTGTTTTTGAGCCGAGAAGTCGCCTTCGGGCTGCTCAGATCTGTTTCGTCCAGACGACGTTTTGGCCTTTATGGCCGCACGTCGTTTGACTTTGCTCTGAGCGCCTTCGCTGGATTGCTGCCTGAGCCGTTTCGGGTTAAGCGCAGTATTTTCGGTTTGGGCATCTTTGTCGGTCTTCTCACTTACCACCACCCGCCTGATAAAAGCGTTCTGTTCTTGTCTTGCGACTCGAACAACCTGACAGAGCATCCGAAGGTTCTGTTTCAGTTCCTTACAGATGTTTTGCTTTGCGCTCGCGAACTCGATGATATTATCAAGTTGCTCGGCGACCACCCGCAAAGGAAGGCAAACAGCCAGAATTCTAAGAAAAAATCACTCATATTATTCTTTATCCAGATTTCCACGCTTGCCATAATGGCGTCTGCTATAAATACTTTTTCGATAGTAACTGCTTCCAGACACTGAACTGAAATGTAACTCCTAGCACACCATGATTTTGTGTATCTAACGACTTGTTTATTATTTATAGAAATTTGTGTACCACCACCACGGAGAAAAGCTGGCAACCGTGGAAAGCTGGATTGAAAAATATTTTTTTCGCGAAATGGCATACACACTAACTTTCACCTACTCAGTGACTGAGTAAAATTGTATTGCTCTCTCCTTCTATCCCACGGAAATTTTACTCAATTTCCGTTAAAAGCAGGGTAACTCAAAACTATGAGTAATTCTGCTTTTGACGGAAATTGAGTAAAACTTCCGTGGGAAGATAAGAGATGTAAAATGAGGGATTGATAATCAGTAATAAATGCAACATAAATATATAAACTGGAGGTTTTTTTCAAATTCCCTGGAATCGTTGGTCAATAATCTAGCATGATAATTATAGTTCTACAACCACGAGGAGGATTTATTTAACAAAACCTCAATCGAATTTCAAAACTTCTCAAACGATGAACAAACGTCTTTCACACATAGCTTACAGTCAAAACTTTAGCTATTTGCATTATGCTGCCAAATTGTCATAAATATCGATTTCCCTGGTCACGGACTTTCTCGCTTCTGATCCAAAATTTTCACTCACCCTCCAGCTCATCTTTCTCCATTCACGCACACTTTTCCGGCACATAAAACCATCTCAATCTGTTCCTACATTCCACGCCACCCGTGCCCTCCGCCACCCTCCGGTGAAACTCAGACTCAGACCCATTTGAGTCACCATACTTTCCCCGAAAACAACGAACCACCTAAATTGAGTTAAATGAGGAAAAACACTTAGCACGATTTTGGGGCTGTGCTGGCTTGGCACTGCTGCTTCTGATGTTGCCAAAATATTCCGGAGAAGGCCCAGGAGCAGCCAATGTCGCTGGAAGAGTGTCGTTCCATATTGCTATAGAGCCCATCGGGCGTAGGGCCTGGTCTGCCGAAAATGCACGACAGACTACGTATGCATGTCGTCGTCATCTTCCGACATCACGGCAGCCAGGAATGGAAGAATCATTTACCAGCTTTTCTCGGAAAAGCAGTACCCAGACGTTGGGTCGGTTTTGGCTCTGTTGAGGAGGCTGGAGCGAAGGGACGCTGATGACGCCGAGGATAGTGAGAAAACGTTCACCATCATCGTCGTCGCTGCCGTGGTCGTAGTCGCTTTTTTCCTTTTCTCTTCGACACCACAGAGTCACGCAGATTTGAATCCGGCAGCGGTGGAGAAAGGGAATCGATTTCGTTTCCACCTTCGTTTGCCAGGATCAGCCGACGACTACGACGACGGCTGTTGGGTTTGGAAATAATATAATTTGCGTCAGCTGGCAGCTCACTTAGAGAATCATCCACTTCCACCTTCATCTGCGAGGGCATGGGACACGATTTTGGCTATCCGGCGACTGGGTGAAATTTTTGGGTGGGAATCTCTTTTGGTGCCGATTTCTGTTGGTATATAGCCAAAAAATATAGTCGGTTTCTTGCACGGCTAACGAGGATAGAAACGTCAGACCCGTTTTGTTGGTGGGGACCGGTAATCGATAGAGAAATGGTGTTTGTGTTAGAAGTGGAGTCCCGACAGCCGTTATGGGACGTGAGAGGCAAAGATTGTCACCACTATTGATGATGACAACAACAACCATTCCGACAACGACGGTATTACAGGGAGATACATTAGACGAGCAATGTGTTCGAGGGTGACGATCATATCTGAGCATCTGAGCAATCATCACAGAGAAATAAAAGAATTTAGAGATGTTAACAGTAGTGTCCTGGAACCGAAAATTGTTTTTAATGCTGGATCAATTGAATTACTTTCAATCGCAAATATTAATTCAAATTGAAAGTGTGAAATAAATTTTCACTTAGAGCCATGTACGGAAATGAGTCCAAATCACTTTGAATTGAAGTCGTATCACTTACAAAAGTGAAATTTGATCTCTTATAATAAAATCTAGACTTCAAGGGTAGGATACCCGATCAAGGATGCATAACAAAATTATAACAAGGGGAGTGATTTATTTCAGAAAAATAATGTAACAAAATGTGTTATAAAATTGGCTGGTTAGTTGTTAAAATAACAAAAATTATATCAAAATTCCTTCTAGCCGTAACATAATTATATCATAGGTTGTTACCTTCATTTCAACATTATAACAACCGTTGATATGATTATGAGGTACAAAATCTACTTTCATGGTAATTACCTACATCACGTATGAAAATGTGGTATGCTAAAACGCCGGATTTCCATCCATCTTCTTCTTCTTATTGCCATTACATCCGCACTGGGACATTGCCGCCTCGTAGCTTAGTGTTCATTTAACACTTCCACAGTTGTTAACTGCGAGATTTCTAAACCAAGTTACCATTTTTGCATTCGTATATCATGAGGCTAACACGATGATACTTTTATGCCCAGGGAAGTCGAGACAATTTCCAAAATTGTCTAGATCGGCACTGGGAATCGAACCCAGCCACCCTCAGCATGGTCTTCCTTTGTAGTCGCGCATCTTACCGTACGGCTAAGGAGGGCCCTAAAAATTTCCATCCATAATGCAGGCAATTAACTTTGTACTTGCTATTTCGATTCATAGATTCAAGTTATACTGAGGTGTTTACCTACGCTTTTTCCAATATAAAAATGTAGGCAATTATTTTGTGTAAATATACATAACTAATGTTGTTATAATTTTGATATGAAATAAAACTGGCCGATAAAAATGTATCGAATTATCTAATTATAACACACGTTGTTTTAAATAACAACTATTGATAGAATTGAGTTATAATTTTGTTATGTATTCCTGATCGGGTAGCTATTCCCGAAAAAAAATTATTTTTTTTTTCTGAAATAGTGTTTTTTCCTAAATAATTTTCTGTTCATTCTCCGTATTTTTTGAAGATTTTAAAGGCCCTATCTGCTAATTCGAGTTATTTTGTGTCAAGCGTAGTAAACGGTAGCACATATGTATTAGAGTGGGGCGTCATGGTCATTTTTTCAAATCAATGGTTTTTCGAAGCCATTCTGGGTCCTGAACAACTGTGCTGAATTTGGGACCGATTGGTTGCTTCCTCGCTTTCCGCATCGCGTTTGAAGTTTGTATTGAAATTAATATGGGAGAACGTGTATTTTTGCATTTCTACTACTAGAGGTTTCAGTTCATCGTAAACCAAGAGGCACATTACGTTGAAGTATAACCCAAAGGATGCAGTAAAACTTTGCTGAAGAAGGCGCGTTGCTTGAACGTCTACGAAAAAAGTTATAACGCTTCAAATATTGAGTCTTCAAACCATATGCAAAAAATCGTTTATTCTGCCAGCACTGCCGTACTACGTAGACAAATAATTTAACTGAGTGTTACTTCAAAATAATTGATCTTCAAGGGCTATTGAGCTAATGGGAGCTATCCGGAATTATTTCACAAAGAAAAAAATCCGACAAGAAGGAAGATGAGTGTTGCCCTTCTATAATTATAGGTTGTCCGGTAGTGCTGGCAGAAACATTGATTTCTTGCATATGGTTTGAACAATCAATTTTCGAAACGTAATAACATTTTTTGTAGACCTTCCAGCTACGTACCTTCTTCGGCAAAGTCTTTCGGCATCTTCCAGACTATATGCTAACGTAATGAGTCACGTGATTGATGATAAATTGAAGCCGCTATGAGCAAAAATGTTTAAAAGTACGTTTTCCCATACTAATCTCCATGTAAATTTAAAACGCGATGCGGCATGCGATGTTGCAACCAATCGAGCCCATATTTTGCATTGGGGTCCCAAAACGTTTCAGAAAAACCTTGATCTCACTTGATCGGACGAAGTTTGCGTTTTTCCATACAACTGCGCCCCACTCTAATATGTATATATGTAAACTGTAGTACTATTAAAATATTTGAAGTCCATATAGCGTTGGAATATCATTTCAATGAATAGGGCGCCCTATTTCCATGAATTATGTACAATTTGTCACGCATTGGTCAACCATAATTGGCGTCGGTTTTCACTGCTCTCGCATAAACGCACTCGCGAGTTCTCGCATATCCAAAACCCCACCAAAAGCCAAAGTCCACAGCATTCGTAAAAAATATTCACAAATGAATATTTATAACCCACTTTCCCGGCACGTTCGGAAAACAAACTCATCCAAATTTGTGTAACAACCCACTTGCAAGCAAGAACAACATTGCATATATTTAATAACGCAAACCGCACACAATCACAGCCACACGCACAATCCGTGGTTACCCGTTCCACAGTTGCATCTCGCCGGCTCCTGGCGAGGAGTCCTGGCGTGGTTTGAGCGCGCACAAAACAGCCCAAAAATTGAAATTATTACGCGGTTCGATGGATTTCCCAGCAGAAGGCAGGCGGATCATATATTACTCGCATCCCGGAAGCACAAAAAACCAAACCTATTTGCCATGTAACAATGCGTTGCGTTGCGTTGCGTTGCGTTGTAACGGAGTATTTCGTAGATTGCATACTGATAGTTGTCATGTATATTCTTTACCTTTCTTACCCCAATTGCTTATGGATTTCCATTTGGGATTCAATGGAAATCCAATTGGGGGTCCAAAATGATAAAACATGAAAGCTATCATTGCCGGCCACGCCCATCTTCTCCGTTACTAGGAAAGGGAAGGAAATGATGATATGACATCTACTTAACGAGAGGCCAGCGACTCACCGACGCCCTCATAGATGTCAAGGAATTGGATGGTGGGTAGGGTATGTGGTTTAGGAGTATCATTATAAGCAAATGATAGGAAATTTGTGGAAATACGTTGGGAGTGACTTTGCTAAGAAATTTATGTCACTCCATTATCCTTGCCGATGATTTTCCTCGGATGGGGCGAAGGTATTAGCCTTGCCCTGGCCAATAGCCTAGGTTTAAGCGCCTTTGCTCGCTCTCTGAAACGAAAAAAGAGCAAAAAGAAATTAAATTCCCCTTCCCCCCTGATATGATAATGATTTTTAACTCTATAAATAGCACAAAACAGTAGAAGATTGCTGCAGAATGTAAAATTCAGTAGGAGAGACGATAGAGTATACCGGTAACGGTTGACATAGGTGATCATCGAGAAAATCCGATCTAGGGAACATATAAACCTAATTTACTGATTCAGCTTATCTACAAGGTTCCTATAACAAAATTGTTAAATATGTACATCGACAGCATGTGTTGGATCACACGTATATTGACCAGTTTAGTCCGCTACAATAAAAGCTCACATAGATAGGAACAGTGAAATGTAATGTATAATATAAACACAATCAATGTAATACGTATTCCACTGAGTTCTAATAAATATAGTCTAATAAGCAATAAGGTTTCATGATAAGTATATAATTTTGAATGGTTAAATCTGATTACAAAAAACCTATTCACTACGCTTGAATTGAATTCTTGATTCAAACAATAATTCAGTTGTTTAAAAATGATTACGTAAAGTTCCAACGCGTTAATGTGGATCATTTTGTGCAAATGAAATCCCCGTTAGAGTTATGCAATTTCAAAATTATTAGTAAAAATGTACAATAATAGGTAACCTTTAACTAAATGATACACATAGATTGACGATTGGGCTTGAACATACGATGTTATGTTGCTCAGCTCATTATGGATCGCCAATTTCCTATTGTACATATATCTATTGTAAACGCCTTTTAGACGTTAAAATTACAAAATATGGAATTTCATACAAACTCACTAAATATTGTTCGTTATCTTATGGCCCAATATTGTTCAAACACAGTTCTTATATCTGTTCCCATGTCAGTAACAAGGCAATGTGTACATGAAATACATTGATTTCTCACCCAAACATCAAGAATCATGAACAAAATTATGCTCACCTAACTTAATTTTGAATCGAAAACCATTTTATGACATCCAAAATTTCATTAATTTCACACTTTTTAAGAATTCAGCTAAAAAAAACACCTTCACCACCATGCACATATTTTAATAACATTAAAAAATAGTTAATCCCATGCCTGTACCTATATTAATAACACTATTTTCTACAAAAAAATCCGCACAATATTACTCGTATGTATATGCAACGATATTTTTGCAGTGTTGCCGAATTCCTCAATATTTTGTATTATTGAATGAATTATAAAAATATACAATACCAAATTTTGTTGTAGTTTTTCTACTTAACCGTTCAATTTTATGTTCGCCATGTCTTATCTTTTTGAAACACCTTATTTTACAAAAATGAGGTGAATTTTACAAAAGGAAATGTATTCAACTTTTTTTTAAAATAAAACTGTAGGTTGATAACACTTAAGAAATAAAAATACTGTAAGCCATGAAAACAGTTTGGAATATTTAAGAAGTTGTGAATTTCAAACCTATATCAATCTATGTGAAATTTTTTAAATTATACTTTAAAAAAATCATATAGATATAGATTTATCGTGAAATGGAATTTACTTTATTTGTTGTGAAGTAAATTTCAACAGAATACATATGTTTTATCTGGAAATGGAATTGTATCTGCTTGTAATAATTAAGCAGAAAATCGGATCAACAGTTCAGAGGTAGTAATATTTTTAATTTGGATCTCGTGAACTAATGTATTCCATTATGGTGTTATTAATATGGGATTTTTGATCATTTCATACAAAGCATCTCATTGAGCAAAGAAAATGAAAATATTAAGAGGTAAAAACTTATCTTGGTAACGGGATCTTCATATAATTTGGCTTCTTTTTTCAAATCACACACGACACTTATGACTTAAAAATATTCACCGGCACCACTTGAACCTACTAATCTACTATTTTTTGCTTCACTTGCCGAACTACATTTAACACAAACTTTCAAATTAACTAAAACATATCAAAAGAAAAACGGAAACATAAAATGAAAAAAATGACAGCAACTTTAAGATGCATGCGTCCACGCGCAATGCTTGCTGCGACTTCCCAAACCTATTTGCCATGTAACAATGCATCAAAAACCCCCAAACCCGAAGCAATTTGCCGCGCGCATAAAAACGAACAAATTGTGTCATTTTTGTACTCATGAACCGAAAGCAATGCGTTGAAGTGGAGCGACAGGAGTAGTTTTTCGCTGCGGCATTGTTATCATAAATTGCTTCAAACTTTTTCGACGGGGCTGATGGGTGTTGTTGTAATATTTCCCACCATTAGAAAGTGCATGTTTTTGCTGGCATAAATGTATTCGAGTGGGGGTTCTGCAAATTAATTTCGGTATTTCATGTCGGAAGATTGTTACACTGCGAAAACAACCAGTTTTAATATATTTGTATTTTGTATCGTTTTTATAGGGAAGAGAGAGAGCAGGGCCAAAATTATTATACGTCCGCTGAAACTGTTTATGATGTGAACAATAAATTTTGGCAGAATTTTTTTTCGCGAACAATGAGCGTAGTTGGGTGCCCAACAAGAATAAAAAAATGTGTGCATGACTCCGAAAGTGTTGCTGCCACGAGGACCATTTGGTATCAAAGGAAAGGGCGAGCAGTTTGGAGTGGGTGTAATTACGTGTTCATAATGCGCTTTTATGCAGAGAATGTTTTACAGGCGCAGTATCGTGTTCATTTAATTAATTGCTTATTAATTGTGTTTTGATGTGTGCTAAATGATGTCCGCTTGTCGCTGAAAGCACTCTGGGTGCGTTTTGAACAGCGACAGAAATACAAGGATAGCAGTATTGAGATGATTTTTCTTTGACAATCTTAAAAGAATTTCTCGTAGAAATTCAAATAAATTTTATAAAGAAGGTCGGAAGCGATTTTCATAGAAATTATAAATTATTTTCCGTAATTTGAAAATTTGTTGCGGTTATGGCTTCTCTTCGCTCCTCCATCTTCCACCAGGTCTCGTAGGCGAGAACCATTGCATTCTCTGCGTGCGCAGTTCGCCGAGATTATTCTCTGCTTCAATGTGGCATCTTCCAACTGGTGTGTGTTGAACCATCGTCCAACCCTCTGCTCCTGCCGACGAATCCGCGCAGTACGCAGGCGTACTTTTGCTGATGAGGAGGTGATGATCAGACACACATCTGCTCGGTTATGACCTAGCCACGGTTGCTCTTGAGATATTTTAAGGTTCCCCCAAACACACGCGACGCGACAGTAGCGACGCGATTCTATCACTTGGCGACAGCGATTCTGTCACCGTTGGTATGAAATAGAACATTGCCTGCAGCAACCCAACGATAGAATCGCGGCGACTAGTTGTCGCCGTCACGGTGATGAAATCGTTTAGGTTTGGGAGAGCCTTTAACTAGCACAGAACAGGCTGGGGGAACTGTACGACGATAACCGTTCAAAAATTATATAGGTACGACCTCTGCGACGTCTTTAATATATCAATTTCCAATACAGGAGAAATTACACGAGTGTCTTCTCCAGCAAAAGATAGCCGTCTGGATCTTTCCATTTGTTCGAGCTCATTATCGTTATCTGAGATCCCCTTGGTAGTGATCATTTGCCGATCGAAGTCTCGATTCCGAATGGACGTAATCAATCTGTTTCTATCGACCTGTCATATGACCTCACGAAGCACATCGATTGGGAAAAATATGCGGAGGCCATCAATAATGGCGTACAATCGATAGAAGCATGCCCCCCGCGAGAAGAGTACAAATTTCTATCCCAGTTGTTCCTTGACATCGCTCTTCAGGCACAACGCCGGTCAGTGCCAGGAGCTCCGGTACTTAGTCCCTGGTGAGATGTCGAGTGTACGCAACTTTATCAATAGATTTCCATTGAGTTTGAAGAATTTTGGAAAAACGGTTCGATCGTACTTCACAAATTGTACATCGCACTTGAAATCCAGTTCAAGTAGCTGGCCAAAGTGAAGAATCGAGGACAATGGCGCACTTTTGTTGAAAGTTTATCGCACGAGACCTCTATGAAAACTGTGAGGACCGTCGGAAGAAGAATGCGCAACGCGTCGTCCATAAACGAAGATCGTGAAAGCTCGTCGCGGTGGATACTCGACTTCGCAAAGAAAGTTTGTCCGAATTCGGTGCCGGTGAAACAAGAGTCACGTGATAATTTTACTGACAGGATATGGATATGGATTGCCCTTTTTCAATGATTGAATTCTTGCTTGCTCTCCTTTCATGTAGCTATTAAGAGGCGAACCAGTCTCCGGAATCGAATCTGTGTCAAAAGGTCGAAGGTCATAAGGTCGAAGGACAAAAGGTCGAAAGGACAAAAGGTCGAAAGGTCAAAAGGTCAAAAGGTCGAAAGGTCAAAAGGTCGAAAGGACAAAAGGTCGAAAGGACAAAAGGTCGAAAGGACAAAATGTCGAGAGGACAAAAGGTCGAAAGGACAAAAGGTCGAAAAGACAAAAGGTCGAAAGGACAAAAGGTCGAAAGGACAAATGGTCGAAAGGACAAAAGATCGAAAGGACAAAAGGTCGAAGGGACAAAAGGTCGAAAGAACAAAAGGTCGAAAGGACAAAAGGTCGAAAGGACAAAAGATCAAAAGGACAAAAGGTCGAAAGGATAAAAGGCCGAAAGGATAGAAGGTCGAAAGGATAAAAGTTCGAAAGGACAAAAGATCAAAAACATAAGGTCGAAAGGATAAAATGTCGAATAGTCAAAACGTCGAAAGTCAAAAAATTGAAGAGATAAAGGTCGAAAGTCAAAAAATTGAAAGTACAAAAGGTCAAAATGACAAAATGTCGAAGGAAAAGAGGGTCGAAAAAATAACAGAAGGTTGAATGAAAAACAGGTCAAAAAAATATTAAAGTTTCCCGTCTGAAGGCGGTCTTGGGCGTTAGAGGGTTACTAGTTGACTTCAAAATGAAACACAAACATTCACAAATCACGTAAGGGAGGGGGTTGAGCGAAGTGTGACGATCTATACAAAATTTTCAGATGTTTCTTACAAAAAGTCAGACATAGGGGGAGCGGGAGGGAGGGTTGAAAATTCCCTTTTTTTGCGTTACGTAATTAATGGATCTTCCTTAATGCAAATTTTGGCAATTCCATACTCCTCACAACTTTACAGCGTAACGTAACGGTTTCTAATAATAAAAATAAATGTATTTTGTACATTCTTTTGTATAATCTTTTGAGCACATAAAAATAGAATTTCTGTCAATAGAAGATGGTATGTCAAGCTAAAATTCTATATTTTGAATAATCATTTTGATGAAAATAAGTGAAGAACTATTTTCATGAGCTTCAATTGAAGTTAATAAAGCCTAGCAATACTTTGATAAAAATAAGAATACCCTATGTTTCAACAAAAAGAAAATTCTAGAATGAAATGTTTTCAAGTGTTGGTATTTCATATGCGGAAGAAAAATGCGAAACTCGAAAGAAAAGGTTATGAATAAAATAATTAAAAGAATCAACAATGAAAATAAGGTTAAACACAAAAAAAATTGATGTGCGAAACTCGAATGACAAGCCTTTGATTAAAAGAAGGAAAAATTCAACAATAAAATATAATTAGGCGAAACACAAATAAATATCAATATGTGAATCAAGAAAGAACGGCTTATGACTAAAAGAAGGAAAAAATCAACAATGATATATCAGGTAAAACATAAATGTGCAAATGAATGGTTGATCAACACTCGACGTTTTGCCCATTTTTTTTGATCTTCGACCTTTTGTCCAACAACCGCAATTTCTATCTTTTGTTCTTTCAACTTTTTGTCTTTCTTCCTTTTCACTTTCGACCCTTTGTCTTTCGACATTTTTTCTTTCGACCTTTTGTCCTTCGACGTTTTTACTTCCAACCTTTTGACATTCGACCTTTTGTCCTTTCACCTTTTGGCTCAGATTGTTTTTGTTTCGACATTTGATCTTTCGACCTTTTGACCTCTTGGCTCAGATTTTTTTGTTTCGACCTTTTTACCTTTCGACCTTTTGTCTTTTCGACCTTTTGACCTTCGACCTTTTGGCTCAGATTTTTTTTATTTCGACCTTTTGACCCTTCGACCTTTAGTCCTTTCAATCTTTTGTTCTTTCGACTTTTTGTCCTTTCGACCTTTTGACCCTTCGACCATTTGACAATTTGGGTGTATTTCAAAAGAATTTATGAAATGCATATAACTTTAAGCAGAAATAACGCACTCATCTAATCAATCAAAGTTGAAGAATGAGCAATTTTCTAAGAAGGAGTAATTACTATAAGACAATATTATGAATATCTAGATAGTTCTGAAATAGATAAAAAAAAAGATTGTTAATAACAAATGAATAAAGCTTGTATTTCGCGAGACAGAGTTGTCCTATACCACGCAGGCGCACGCATTGAAAATACACCGGCGTATAGTACACGCCGGTGTATTTGATCGAAGTGACATTTAGAAAACTCAAACATCCATCTATTAGTGGTACTTATTGAATGAATTTCATTTAATTGTTAAAAATTGTAAAAACAAAATGGCAGAGTGTTTGCTAACTATGTAGGGCAACTCTGGTGCGAGATTGATTCTCTCCGTTTCAGTTTCTTGTCAATTTCAAACTTATGTCCCTTTCGACCTTTTATCCCGTTCGACGTTTTGTCCTTTCGACCTTTTGTCCTGTTCGACGTTTTGTTTTGACGAATAAAAAGAATCCGCGAGGAAAATTAATGTTGTTTATTATTTTTATAGTAAAATATTGTTAGCCAAATGCCATAAAGAGAATCTAGCTTAATTTTACTAAAGGACATAAGTAACAGCTCAGTTTCGGACCTGGTCACAGTTTTCAAAAGTATGCCCCTCAGCATAAACAACGTAAAAATATTCATCGCTTAATATTTCCAACAGACATCAGTAAAAATAAAAAATAAACGATTCTTTGAATGCAATCAACAGATCTAATATTGATTGGATCTGTTCACCATTTTGAAAAGTAATACAGATTCAAAGTGCCACCACTCCATTCCAATCAACATATTGAACCTGTAGAACTTTCTATAATTGTCTTTTCAACAAATATGAAAGTATACAGTATGAAAGCTGTTGATTGCAGTAGAAAACTCGACTTTTTCTAATTTTTTACTGAGGTCTGTTGGCGAGCATTTTTTTTGGTTATGGTTAAATGGCTTTTTTCTATGGAGTTAGCCTTTATTCAGCGTCATTTTTATGACATAAAAATTTAAAATTTTAGAAAATCTTTTCGAAATTCCGTTTAATTTTGTTAAAAGTATAAAGTAAGGGACAATTGGTTTGACTGTAACAATTTTGGCCAGATGAGTTTTGGTCTAATAATATATTCGACTAAACAACTTTCGGCCCGATGGCTATTTCCGTCGTTTGACTTGGTCATATAGCTGAGTTTGACTGTTATTCAGCCGAATTATTCGAACAAATGACTTTTTCGGCAAAATTTTTCAGCCGTATGAAATTTCGGCACCGGCTTTCGGTTTCATTTCAGCCGTATGAAATTTCGGCCAAATGACTTTCGACCTTATACTTTATTCAACCATCCAACTTTCGAACTTGTGGCCTTCAGCTAAATGACTTTCGGGTTTGGTTTGGTTAATTCGATTTCGTCGAGTAATTTAGAATTAAATAGAAAATCCTCGGTAAAGTTCGCGGAGCTTCGTAAATTTCATACGAAATTCTTTAGAGTTTCCAGAAGAAGCGGTTCGATTTTTTTTTGTAATTTTCGTGGGAAATTTTTTGGAATTTACATGATTTTTTTTGGAATGTACACTTAATTTTTTTAGAATCTACACAAAGAATTCTTCAAAATTAATACGGAATTTTTCAGGGTTGACATACCGGGAATATTTTTAGAATACCAAAAATAAAATCTGTGGATTTCAACGAAAAATTCTTCGGCTCAACTTTTACGGAAAGTTTTTGAAATTTCAACGGGATGTGGAATTTGGAAGGAATTACATTCACGAAAAATTCTCCGAAGTGTCAACCGGATGTTTTGGGGATATCAATCGGGAAATTCGACGGACTTCTGCAAATTTGAATCGGCGAGGAAAATTATAGATCAGCGGAGTGAAACGGTGGCGCGCCGATGCAAAAATGTCGGTGGCGCACACCTTTAAAAATCATGATGTTTTACATGACGGATGTCGTGTTTCTGGGTCGATCAAGAAGTGGCCATTTTTTCGGGACTGGAGGTTACCCCAGTACTCCCATCAATATCTAAGGAAACATGTCCATTTTTCAAAAGGTCATCGTTTCAATGTTTTAAAACTCGATGTGATCTATTGCAGAAAACAGAACCAAATTCGGATGCAAGACTGTGCTGCCCATGTAGGCTTCGCGGCCGTGTGGTGAGCGACGTCAATCGTCTAGACGCATGTGCTAGGGAGTGCGGGTTCAATTCCCGCCCCGGTAAGGAGGAAACTTTTCGTGATCGAAAAATTCTCCACTAGTCCACTGGGTGTTATGTGTCATGTCCATTGTCTAATGCTAGCTGTTAAGTGTTCAGTCTGTACGACCTCTGGTCTAAGACGGTGTTCCTGTCTTTCTATTTCATAGTTGACAAATCAACCATTCAAAATTTCAGCGAATTTGACTTATTAAACGTTTATTAAGATAGTTCCACCACTGTAACATCAATACGATGCTTGTAGTCTCATTTAAGTGTTTGCGGGTTGAAACGATTTACACATTTGTTGAATCTTGTCCGCTATAGTTGCCGTATTGTTAGCCACTCCGTTTTGAACGTCGAATTCTACGTGACATAGTTGAGCAAATTCATTAAGCACTTCCACAGTTATTAACTGCGAGGTTTCTACGCCAAGTTACCATTTCTGCATTTGTATATTCTGAGGCTAACACGATGATACTTTTATGCCCAGGGAAGTCGAGACAATTTTCAATCCAAAAATTGCCTAGACTGGCACCGGGAATCGAACCCAGTCACCCTCAGCATAATCTTGCTTTGTAGCCGCGCATTTTACTGCACGGCCAATGAGGGCCCCAACGAGAATGGAAGGAACAAATTCAGTTTATATCTATCAAACATTGACAAAAATATGACAGAAAAAGATATTAAGATGATGATATCACGCTTTTCAGGCACTCCTTTACCAATGTGCATTAGTATTGTGAAGCTTTACCGAAATGGAAAAACATCGACACGTTGAACTACAGTGACCTGCATAATAAAAAGCTCACTTGCCGTTTTTCATACAAAATGGTCAACTTTGGAGATCTATATCTCGATTGCGTGTGAACCAATTTTGCTGAAAATTTGACCAGAGCTCAGATATAACTTGAATTTTACCACACCGGTTCTAATTAAACAAAAATTAATTTTGAATTTTGTTTTAATTTGTGATCGTGTGTCGTGTTTCGTTTGCGTTCATAAAATCTGTTCGTTCCGGTATCAATTTCAAGTTTATAGTATTTTTTGTAAAAGCTCAACTCATTATGGCACGCATGTGAGCTGCAAATAGACGGCAAACAGGCGCCATGCCTCCGATTGCCATGCTAATTGGTTGGCGTAATTTTATTTGAATATGCTTTAGAATCAAATTGAATGATAGCTCAGATTTGAATAGTTGAATAGTAAAATGATTTCAAAAGATTCAAAATTTCTTGGCGCAAGTACAACTCAGACTCGCTCATTTTCCTCTACGAATCGGCTGGAGAGCAGAACTGCGCGATTAAATACTTACGTTCAGTTCTTGAAAGTTTAATATTTTGCTTGAGTAATTTTAGTTTAATTTGAAGCTTAGTGGACCGAGGTCCTATGGATTCCGTTTTCTACTCAGATAGTTTTATTAAAGTAAATTAAAACGAAAAAAGTGCCCTGCGTTTTTTTTTTTCGTACGGCTGGATTTTCTGTCGCTAATCGGCGGCATTCGGCCCGATGCCCACGTAGCGTCTTTTCAACGCTGCGTGCACACGGCGATAAAAGGACGCATGTGTGCATCGGGAAAAAGCGGTAACGCAGCGTCGCCACACCGATGCACACCTTCGTTTTTTCAACGCCACGTGTACGCAGCGTTGAAAAAAACGATACGTGGGCATCGGCCCTTCATCGTCTCATCGAGATGTGCCCTGCGTTTTTTTTTTCGTACGGCTGGATTTTCTGTCGCTAATCAGCGGCATTCATCGTCTCATCGAGATTCCGTTTGTGGTATTCTACCACGTCTTCGTCCGTTGACCGTCCGAGGACCGTCCGACCCGTGTGTCCAGCGAAGACCCGCCTCAAGCAGGTAGCCAAACGGAGGTGAGTGAGGTCGCTAGCTCATCGTAGCGAATACAGTTATATCCCGATTTTATCACCCCCCTGGTGAATTTTGGAGTGATAAAATAGGGCATGTGGCAAAATCGGGAAAAAAATTATTTTCGATTTTTTAATTTATTTAAAAAATATGAATTAGTTTATTCCTAGGAAAGGCAAAATGCGTGAACGGTACTCGTTATTTCTTGTTGAAAATGCTTACAAAATCCTTCGCAGGTACTGAAAAGTTATTCATAGAAAATTCCACGCGGAAAAATTTATTTCTTGAAAATCTTTGTTGTTTGCGGTTTTATTTACGAAAATAAAAAGAACGACTAAAATTTTTGGGGTGACAAAATCGGGTTGAAAACGTGACAAAATCGGGACATGATAAAATCGGGTCGAAAACGTGATAAAATCGGGGGTAGACAAAATCGGAGGCAGACAAAATCGAGGAGTGACAATATCAGGTCGACACTGTATTCCAATTACGTTTCGTTATTGCTCGAATGAGTGAACACTCCTTCTACGTTCCCTAAGTTTCGTCTCGTTAAGAGAGAGTCAGAAACAGTGCATGCGTTATGAAAATGATTCCTATTATTCCGCGAACCGTTGGAGAAGTTTCCCTTTCCCTGGTCTCCAAAAGTCGGGCAAACCAAACAAGACCGGTGGTCTCTCTTAGAGAGTGTCGCTTAAGCCACCGTTTTACCCAAACTTGAGAACATTCCCCGAACAATTACAAGGGGAACTGTTCCGATCTCCATCTCACTGAACATATATATTCATCTCATCGCGAAACAAAGGAATACGGCACCAATTTCGTCACTTCTTTTTGTAAACATGCATGCTCACTGCTGAAAAAATCACAAAAATAAGAAACAATTCAAATACCTTTCCATTATTGCTTTGTTTTTGATGGGATGAATATCGGAGCCATGAGATGGAATCCAGGAGCCGTTCAATATAACAATATACACTAATCTTTATTCAACTATTTACAGTCAAGCTATATTAAGGATTTTAGAATTAGAAGGTAGACTTCTATTAGGCTTAGCATACAGCAATCAATGGATTAGCGTACAAAGGATCTGAAATAACCTGTTGCTCATGCAATTAGCTTCCACCTTAACCAGCTTAAGAACAGGACTCTCGGAATCCAAAACAAAAAGGGCACCTTATACAAAACGGAAGTATCGGACAGCTGTCATTTTTATTATTCCACACATGCTGCGACGCAGCAAAACTAGTAATAAAAATAACCGTTGTACCATGTTGTACGTTGTTTCCAAATTGAGTGGGGTTCCCTTGAAAAATTGTTTTTGTTTTGGATTCCGGGATACTTGTCTTTGAGGCGCTTTTAACCAATCAATATCCAGTCATCTCTCACGCTATTCAGCCTTCATTGTTACTTGGGGCTTTAGCATAATAATCTTTATTTTTAAGTAATATAAGATTTTCATCGGAATTTGAGCCTTGATCTCGGCCCGTTTTGAAGTCACGGAAATTATCTATTTTTTGTTTTATTTCAAATCAACATAGACATTTCAAATTTCGTTCCATTTCGTTTCGCCAAGAAAAAGTGTGTTATCGCATGCCCTTATTTTTAATAGCGCCTACTTCAAGCTCTTCTGAATGGGATACGGAAAGCATACCAGAACGACCTTACACAATCGTGATGGCTTGGGTCCCTCTTCATTGCTCGATTCCGGGAAATGAGAAAGTGGACTCTTTGGCTCAGGTGGGCGCTATGGAAGGTGTTATTTAAGATCGGCAAATCACCTTTGATGAATTTTTCTTTAGTTCGTCAGGAAACCTTGATCAGCTGCCAACAAAAATGGACAAATGGGGAAATGGGTAGATGGTTGTATTCAATTCGCCAACAAGTTTTACTCTTTACATGCACACCCTTTTCGAGTTGGGCTCTCATTATGTGTTTGCGGCGCAGATCATCAGGTCATTGACCATGTCGTGTGGGCATGGGAGAAGCATAGTGGCCCCAAATCTGCGCAACCTGAATATCTCCGCGTCCGAGGAAAGCAGCCAAAGCTTATTAGGGAAGCGTTGGCGGGTCTTGATATCGAATACATGTCCTTTGTCCACCAATGTTTTAAAGTTGCTGATGTTAGACTGTGATCGTCGTCCACCCATCCCTTTTGCTGTCGTAATCCCTTAATCTCTTCCTCTGGTTGTCTTCCGTTAAATCTCATTCGTATGTCTTCCTTTCGTTGATGTCTCCCAAAAATGTTTGTCCCGTTACAGATGTGAAACATTGCCAAGGATGTTAACTATGTGAACATCAGTATTGTAATTAATTAAGCACCGTAAGTTCTCTTCCTTTCCTACTGATTCCGGTACTGTGCAAGCTGGATCCTGTGTAACCAAGTGTCCGATATGTGATTTCAATGCCGACTGCTGTTCGAGGTTTAAATCAAACAGAAGCATCATAAATTGCAAACATTCTAAACAATAACTCGCACATATTTAACACATAGTTCAAAGAGCACTGCACTGCATCATAGACAACTTTAGTCTGTTAAGAAAATTATTTTGAGCTTTTTAGTGGAATGTCTTCACTTGTCATAAGACGAGTTTGTACAATCCCATTGAATTCCATCACTTAATTGTATCTTTACAGATACGTATTTCGACCTCAACAGTAAGGCCGTCTTCATAGTCGAGTCAAGTACGAAACACTGAAGACGGCCTTACTGTTGAGGTCGAAATACGTATCTGTCAAGAAACAATTAAGTGGTGGAATTCAATGGGATTGTACAAACTCGTCTTATGACAAGTGAACTTTAGTCTTTTAAGTTACTTCCATTATTAAGGATATTATGTTCACATTTTGATTTATTTCGTTTCAATCCAGATCTGGAAATCCTCTTTGTTCACTGCTAAATTGCAGTTGTTTACTTTTGAAAATTTGATAAAAAATTTTGTCACTTTATCAACGGCAAAAATTACATTCTACGCTGGAAAGCTTTTTCTCTTTCTTAACTTGTTTTGGTTACTTTCCATGTAACCAATTCTACTGGATGAACTGCACAAAGTACAACGTAATTAACACTGCGCTCTTCCAATCCCCCACGTAATGCATTGATTTATTGAACACGTTGCCCATTTGTTTGCACTAAACGAGGTGTTAATCGCACGTGAAATATTTGTGTACTGCACAGCACGGCTCCAGCAATCATCGCCGCCGGTTCGGTTCATCCCCCACACCAAAGGTAGGTATTTATAATTGCACTTCAATTTGTTCGGTTCGAGATGTGATGCGACGACGCGGTGTTGTCAACAATTATCGTCATTCTGCACTTGGTAACAATTTACTCCACTTCCGTAACGGATTCATGCCAGCAAAAGCACACACAACGCAACAGCGGACGCCATGGGAGCGCACTCGATGAAGTCCAGTGCCTTTATTGGTGGGTTAAATCGGATCATAATAATAATAATTCAACATGGTATAACAATTGACCGGGTGGCCATCGCCGCCACAAGCGCACTCTGCGTCGTCGTCGTAATCATGGCAAGAAGCGAGAATCCGTACAGTGATATGATTATCTCGATAATTCATACTGCGAGCATCATGTCGCATGTTGGAGTGTGTTTTGTTTGTGACAACGACGATGAAGAACGGCGATCCCAGCTCTGGGCTTGTCCGATGCGCTATCAGGAACGATGGAGACCGCATATTATAATTGCAAGTCACGGATGGATACGGTGGCGAACTGCAGATGATGTGGGCGTTTATGCATGGCTCAGACTATCAACTGTGTTGAGCTGGATCCTGCGGAACTAGTGATTAGTATGTAGGACAACCGCCAGCTGGCAGCGAGAGTATCTGGACATAGGTGAACACGAGGATGTGTGTTTCGGCATCGTTTTCCCCCAAAACCATGTCCGGTGACCATATGGTGGCTTGTTCGAAGTATGTTCAAATTTCTTCGTTCTCACAGTGCTCTTTTGTCCTCTATGGGTATTTATTTATAGTCGAGATACATTCCAGCATAGGTGAGTACTACTGAATATGCCGTGAAAGTGGAAAATATCCATTTCATGCAGAGGAGCCAATAGTTTTAAAAATTTTAAATAATGATTTTATTATGCTTACAGTTGAAAACCATCGAATTAAACCTCAGGTCGCAGTTGCGACGCTAATGTCCCACGTCTATGTTAGGAACTCGTACAACTTGTTTTGTTCAGTGATTTTTAGTTAAAATAATGTTATTGTTTATTTTACATCTTTTGTTCAATAAATAACCTGGTTTTTTGAATGGTCGACCTTAATTATTCTTCATTGCTGATCAAATGAATTCCAGTATTAAGCAGACGACAACGTTTAAATCGTGAAAGGGCTTTAAGTGCTCCATTTAAAATACGTTTTCAAAGATTTGTCATGAAGCACTTCGAAGCATGATAAGACAAGTGAGAAACCCATCAACATATATTATGCAAAACGAGCGAGCACTGTTTATAGCGATGAATAAAAGCCATAAGTGAGCCTCCGTTTCCTACGAATACGACAAGACGATGAAGTTTATCACACATGAGGTGTTCTGCTGACGTCTTTCTTACGAAAAGTTTCTCCCCAATTAAGATTAAACAAACTCAACTCTACCGTTCCCCGGCCATTTGAGTGACGTGCCAGATAGCGATTTTATTTAAGGTGATAAAGCGTACCCAATAATTTGAAAAGTTACCGTCCTTTTCTTCGCGACGGCTGAATTATGTTATTCCAAAATAATACACTCCACAAATTGCAATGAATCGCCAGTTTATAGCCCATGAAAGTCCGATGGAAAACGGAACAAAATCACTTGCCCACATTGCACAGATTATTAGCCCCACTCCCGACGCTTCCGTCCGGAAAACGATTCAATTGATTATGTGCCAGTTCGGGTGGTCCATCGGCCGGGGGATAATTTATGCGACACTTTGCCCACTGGCAAATGGGATTATTAGAACCTCGTAGAAAAATCACTTTTCCCCGGACAAACTTTCCTCCTCGCTGGCAAGTCAAATCGGAAGGAATCAATAATCCAGCCATGGCCGGAGCAGAAGAACGAGCAACTTGGTAATCGATCCGACCGGGCTGATGCCAGCTTGCTGCGAACTCCACGAGGGGGAAAATCCAATTTATATCGTTTTGATTTCTGTTTCGTACACCTCCACCTCCCCGACCTTCGCCGTTCTCTCATTATTCGTTTCCATCACCCGCCACGTCAAATTCAGTGGAGTTCTTGGAACGCCCAGATGACGCTTACGAAAAGATCGAATGGAGCTATGGCACAAAAAAAGAGTCGGCGACGACGTTATGGTTTTCCTCATGGCGCGCGCAATTTTCAATTTCCAAACGAGGAGCCAACCACGGAGAAAAGTGAACTCGTTTATGATTATGGGCGTCTGTCCGGGGGCCCATTTTGTCACTTCGGGTTTGGGACATGTTCTTGGGCGAAGCGAAATTTTCCGAAAAGCAACGGTTCATAAAAAGGAGCCATGTACGATGTCGTTGCCGTTTGTGTCGTTCTGAATGGAAAGGGTTGATTCGTCGGAAATGTGTTACACTTGTATGCAAAACGTTCCTCTTTTTGGTAGGGTGGTGATATTTTACCGAAGAAATCGTTCGTGATTCTCGATGTTTTAGTTAGGCGGAGGTAGAACGAGAAATTTTAAAGAGTGTTGAAAGTCGAAACATCTGCATGGATTTATGAAGCACTCACTGTCGGACCTCATACGACTTATTGAAAAAAATGAATAGAATAGAAAAAAAAAATCATTAATAATCTCATTTAACTGGACTGTTCCACACTTGTTGCAATTCAATTTATTTCTCCAACATTGGGAAAAATAATAACGAATGTTTGATCTGAAAACTTCAATAGTATTTTTTGTAGTTCTAGGATGTTAGAGATTGTTCCGCTTCCTTCCATTACTTAATAATTCTGTGTATCCACATATACGCAGGAGTGAGTGCTAGTAGGGGACCCCGTGCGTATAATGGACCCCCTGAGCCAAATCTCAAATTAAACGCTTGAATCAACTGTTTTCTGCAAACTTCCGTCGGGTGAAGTGAAGCTTCATGTAACAGGACAGCAGTTCCACACATTTATTATGAACAGAGCAACAGAAATTTAGTTATATTAACTAATTTGTAAATGTAAATATGCTTAAGGGTCCACTACTAGCACACATGGGAGAGTCCATTATAGGCATAAGGAACATGTGGGAATGGAACATGTAAATCAAATGGGAGGACCATAATACGTATACAAACAAACTCGACGTTGCGTATTATGGACCCGGGGGTGGTCATAATAGGCATGCAAGCTACATAATTATAAAATGCTTTCTTTTTTTTCTAATTTTCTTTATTACACAAATGTTTAGGCTAGTTTTATGTACGTAACACGATGCTGGTACCTGTTGCTTGTCATCTGGTGCACCGAACTAGAATTTGTCAAGAGGCTCGCCCTAGCGGAGCGACTGAAGTAAATTTAAGTCGTTAAGGGGTTCATTACTAGCACTCACTCCCTATTTGCCCACTTGATAACTTCTGATACCTTGATTCAAAACAATACTACGTCATGCAAATAGGGTTATTGTACCTTCAATTTATAACATGTAAGGGAGTGTCTTTGGTTGTGGGCCTAGTTGCGTGTTTCGCTCACAACTTGTTTGGCGTTGGACAACGTTCTACCCGATCGGTAAGATGTTGTAGCGGTTAAGTAACACAGAGTGCCTACCAAATAAATAAAGGAATAAAAAAAACGTTTTACCAGAAGGTACTGGGTGTCAAATCAGAATCTATAATTGGGGACCGTCACGAAATCATGTAAGATTTTGAACGTTAATAGAGCCTTTATCTTAATATATCGACTAGGAAACTCTCCAGAAATATGTCTTTTTCATTGAAACTTTTGATAATTTACGATAAACTATTGAAAATTTCAATTCTTGTCCTACCCAGTAAACATATCAGAACCAATCAATCCCATTCATCCATTCCCAACACGGACATCAGAATGATGTAAGTTCCGGACCTTGTGACCCACAGTTTATTTTTTTCCGGGTATAAAAAGGCCCATGATTCACGCTTGCTCGTCATTTCTGTACGATGATCCACGGTGAGTGGTCACGGAGAGCGAACAGAATGATGGCGTTGGTTTATGCATCTGTAGCGGTTTTAGCGACAAACTATCGAGTGGCTATCGTTGGCGTCAGTAGCACCCCAGTGAAATTTTCTTGCATGATTCTAGATCTAGATCTGGTCCTGTAACAAGACCAATAAATTGGTTCTTTTCAGGACCACCATTTTATACAAGGGAAGGTAGCAGAATCAGGCGCGTCGGAGGGAGATGCTACAAATATTTATTTGCATGGATGGCATCAATGGCAGCCAAGTGAAATTTTCTCAAGATTCTGATTTGATTTTGTTACTGATTGTAATTGGGAAGGCGAATTATTGAAAATTAATCGGTTATTTTAACTATTTTATGGAAGCGAAGGTTTAGCGCGAATTTTGTTTGAAATGCAAATAATAATCGCTTGGTAACAGCAGAAAGTGTATTCGCATGAATAGAGATAAAACCTGAAACAAGTAGCAGACTACTAAAATTACAATCTAGAGGGTGAATTTTTACTTGACTGCTACTGCTGCTATCCATGCGGATAATTTTCTGCAGCGTCTCTCTCTGACGCGCCCTTGTGATTCTGCTACCGATGGAAATAATTATCCATCGCCGAGCGAATCATTTTTTTAAATTATGGCTTAAGAGCTGCCATCAGCTGAGCTCCTGCCGGAAAATTTATCCCCACCGATGGTGTGGGTACCGTTGACGTCGGCATCAGCAGCACCCAGATACAATTTTCTTGCCTTTTTCGCTACTATGGTAGCAGCGCGGTGGAGCACATTTCTGCAACGGTGGCGTCTGAAGGCCATCGGTGGGGATAAAATTTCCGGCAGGAGCTCAGCCGATGCCGATGGTGGGATAGCGGTCTGTTTTTCGCGACATCTCGAACGAAATGGCTTGCAGACGCTGAAAAGCTGGTTTCTTGTAATCAATAAAGTTAACCCTGTAGCCACGCCTCTTTGGTGAGTGTTTCGGTTACATAATATTGGCACTCATACCGATTAATAAAGAGGTAGGACTAATGGGCCTTCTTTATTGGTTATAAGAAAACTGTTTTCTGCCGCGTGCATGGCATTTCATTTGACATGTCGCGCAGAGCAGATAGCTAGGTCCCAGAATCGGCGGAGTTGCTGAAGCAAATTTGATTCCAGCCCATGGCGTGGGTCGTGTGGTCGTCGTCGACAGCTGTTAGTGATTCGAAAGATGCTTTATTAAAAAATAATCGGTTCTTCTCAGGGCTACCATTCTATACAAAGAAAGATTGGGCGAGACAAATTTGTTCAATGTACGACGTCCGTCTGTAGCAGAATCAGGAGCGCGCATCGTAAGAAGGTGCTACAAATATTTATGCTCATGGATGGCATCAGTGGCAGCCAAGAAAATTTTCTCTCAAGTTTCCACAATCTACAACATGTTTGTTCAAAATTTGTCTCAGATACTTAACCATACTCATATTTTAACCAACAAAACAATAATACTTTAGTTAACACCATAATAAACTACAGTTCGTATTGTGTAACAATAATATCCTTACGTTGTCCAACGTCTACCCTGCGCTAGTGCCTTGTACATAACCCTTCTGATTTTATCTAGTTAACATAATGCAGTAATATTAACATCATAATGGAAAGCTACAGACCTTAGCTAACTTTTCATTGAAGTAACTATATTGTGTTACCCAAATGGAAAAATGTTTACGGCTACTTATATAAAGTGTTGATTTGGCCAAAAAATCTATACTAAAAATGGAAAAAATATGAAGCAAAATGCTCATGTATTGGCCAAAATCCACAAAATAATGGAATTTGATATCACATCACAAAATACACGTAACGTACTAAACTATAAAACACTAAACTCTTTCCAATGTATTGCTTCGATTTATCGCACTTTAACAATGACAAAATTCTGAACACAGATAGAAAAATCCACTGAAATTTACGCTAAAAATCATGCACATAAATGGAACGCCATTATTAGCGTAATTCCTCACGGGATATAGCCTAAATGTATACAATATTTGACGTGAATCGTCAATATTGTATACAAGTTGTAAGCAATCTTGTTAGGAAGAGGACCATTTCAGCGTAGAATAGCGTAAATTTTCGAATGTAAAGTTTTACGCGCTGTTTATTTTTCATTATTTTTTTCTGTGAATCACAAACAAATTTTCACGATTTTTTTTGTTTGCTCGCGGCAAGAAACTCTGATTGAATATGCTATCAAACTACAAGTTTCACATTGCTCAAATTCAAGTGTCAAAAATTATTCAGGGTGGCTCTCAATCAGAGACATCCCCCTACCAATATCAATTAAAATCAGAAACAAAAAATTGGAGCGTAATTTGTTTTCTTTCTTATTTTTGTTTTTTTTTTTTCGGTAGTGTAAGTGCAGTTCATAGCCATAGAGCAAAACAGAAAATGATTTTTTTGAAGAATCTGTTTTCCAAAAACAAGCAGAGAAATTATGCTCATTCTTCAAAAACATGCACCTGCAAAATGGTATTGACTAAATGCTGTTCCGCAATTAAACAAATATTAAACAAAAGTTTTATTATTGAACTCTTTTTACCATCGAAATTGTGTCCGATTTAAGGTAGTTTTCATTTCGGGTAGTATTACAGAGCCATTGTGAGCACATTCGCGTAAATACAATTATTTTTATTTGCTCAGACTAAGGCCGGAGTGGCTTATGCAGTAGGGGAGACTGGGTAGACTTGATCCCCTTTTCTGATTTCAGATGTATCACAGCCAAAAATGTTTATTCATTTATTCATACGCGATTTCCACACAGACTCTCTAAGAAATATAGTTTTTAACTTTACAGTTACAGTATAACAGTCCTTAAATTATTGTTGTTATTGATACACAATCGATTTTTTGCAGTGCTGTCAAAAATCTACTTTTAAAATATTCGGGGGAAATTGAAGAACTTGCTTTGATAAAATTAGAAAGGTGCCCTCAGATTTTTAAAAATATTTTTCCTTCAAAATACGCGGAATTTTCGAATTGCTGTGCGTATACATGAACGATTTTTGTTATTGAATTCGACAGCACATGCAATTTTAAAATTTGGGGAGACTTGATCCCCTTTCTATGATATCTACGCAATAAATATTTTTTCCTGCCAACCCTTCATCAAATCTGTCAAATCTACAAAAAATTAGAAGCCTGAGAACAGATTTATATTTTTTGAATTTTTTCGCCAAATTTTTGTATGGGTGACTAATGGGGGATCAAGTGTCCCCATATTGAGGCAATAACTTCAAATCCAAATATCCTAAAACTTTGATGGAATGTTGACATTTTCATCAGTACAAATCATTAAGCACATTTATGGCTTTGTGCTGTGAAAAATCGAAAGCATTTGGTTATTGTTATGAAAAGTTATTCAAATATTGCGTGGACAATAAAAAAATCTTCAGGAAGGTCAAAACATACAAACCGCCCTGCAGAATGAACAAGGCTGTCAATCCAAAAAATAACTCACCACATAAAGGTCATTTGTCTAGAGGATCTATACTAAAAATACGCTAGAACAAAACTACTTTAGTTCTCGATAAAACAGGGGGTGATCAAGTCTCCCCGGGGATGAAGTCTACCCACCTTCCCCTATATAAAAGTCTTTTCCATTCAGCTCGGTCGACGACTGGTCGTCGCCAACCACCCAGTCTACGGAGGGACCGCAAACCATCCTCGACATGATCGATCGTTGTCGGGAACCATTCCCAGAGAATTACCGACATCATTTAGTATGTTTGGGTTTGATCATTTAGGAGTTTATCAATAACTCTTTCCAGAACCTGGATTTCAAAATGTGATGTATGGTGGACTTCTACACCCAAAAAACAGATCTTACAATTATTGTATAAAAACGTGGCATATACAAATCTGTAAGGTCAGAGAGTCAAATCTGTATAATTTCAATACAACGATTGTATTAAAATCTTCCAAAAATTGTATATGCCCAATTATTATACAGTTTCTGTTAGGTTCTTATGCAGAACTGTATTAAAATCTGCCATCCGCTGGTTGAGTGTAGTGCGAAGGTTTTTCTACAACCCTGCTTAATGATTAGTTGGAGTCGTCGCAAAAATGGTAGATTATCTATAGGGTAAGACACCCAAGAAATCGCCCTCCCCCCAGTTTTCGCCCACCTATTTTAAAATCTTCATTTCTCGTAAACTAGTTGTTGAAAACAGTTACAGTTTTTCCATACAAGCATCAGTCAATTATGAAAAAACCTGAACTTTAACTGTTTCCAACAACTAGTTTTCGAGTAATGAAGGTTTTAAAATAGGTGGGCGAAAACTGGGGGGAGGGCGATTTCTAGGTGTCTTACCCTATGGTGTTCGGTGGCTCATGCGCATGTATTGCGCTGTTGTGGTCGTAACCAGCGCGATCTTCAATAGTTTGCAGTAGCCATCGAGCAAGTAAGTACAGAGTGCTGCGCGTCGTCGTTTCGACCGTCCAAAGCACGATCCTTCATAGTTTTGATATGTCACCGGGTAATTATGCTATTATTATTTTTTTTCTTTCGTCGATGTAAAAAAAACATTAGAATACAATTTTGGGTCAGCTGTTGAGGAAAACAAAACAAACGCACGGAAATTGATCTAGAGTGCGGTGCTGCAAATAGCACATTGTGACATTTGCAACACCCGGGCAACGCTGGGCTTCTTTCGCTAGTTTTAAATAAAAAAAAAAGCAATATTGCAAACATACTGCACTACTGCAGCCCGCTTCAACAGTTCAAAATTGCAATACGGCCCTCAATAATAAGCATGATGAGGACCACTGAATTAGATGATTCGATAGGAAATAATCATATCAAAATTATAACAAAATACACCCGATTCTGTTTTTAAACGGATTTTTTTTACAAGGCCGTGTAAAAAAATCCCATACAATTTTTTTTGCAAAGTTTCTCCATTTTGCATGATTTGTCGAGAAATCATAAAACTTTTTTTACACGGATTTTCAAATTTTGAACTGAAATTTTTTTTACACGGAACGCATCCCCCGTGTAAAAAAAGAATCGGGTGTAACCTACATTTTTTTGTTCGTAGATATTGGGGAAAAATGGAAAGTAACCACCTTCATTATTACTTGAACTACGTTCAATATAAAAAACTGGAACAAAGTTTATTGCATACATTATGTTTAACAATCAGTCTTTTGTAGCGTACCGGATTTTTATAAGTAATGTAACAATTACCTTTGATGTAGATTTTTGTACCCAATAATTATATCAACGTTTGTTATAAGGTTGATATGAAGGTATCAGCTTCTGTAATAATTGTGTTACGGCTAGTGGGATTATAATTTTAGTTATTTTAACAACTAACCAGCCAAATTTATAACACATTTTGTTACAATATTTTCCTGAAATTAATAATTCCCCTTGTTATAATTTTGTTTCGCATTATTAATCGGGAATTGATAACAAAATTTCAATCATTTAGTCCAAGCCACTTCAACTAGCATTATAACTACGTTATTGGTGGAATTCAAACAACAAACCATTGAACAGAGTAGTAGAAAAACGTTCGCACTAGAAGTCCACCACGTTTTGAAATTCAGCCTCTGAAATGAGTTATTAACAAACTACTAAATGATCGAATCCAGATTACTAAATGATCGATAACATCGTTGAATATATGCTTTTTCATGTCGTTGATGGAATAAAATTTTCTGTCGGGGGATTTAGAACATATTTTTTTGCGCTGTTTTTAGTGCAAACTCCATATAAATCTTGAATGATAGCCGGTTTGCCCCCCCTAAAATTGTATGGAAAATTACCAGCGGTAGAAAATTTTGAAATTGAGCTTACAATAAGATGATTTAATCAGCTTTGCATAGCAGAGGAAAATAATTCGCAGATCGCCAGGCCCTCCAGTGCGTTTGAAAAATGGGGAAATGAAATATGTATGGTTGAAAAGAAGAATTCAGTCGCTTGCCAAGACTTCCAATATATTACCTTCCCAACTAACCCACTATTCCTATTTAGTGTTGTTTACAAAGATGCAGAAGATTCCTCCAATTTTCCTTACCTAATCTCAAATTGATTTTGAGGACGTGACCGGCATCGTTATTGGTCTTAAATTAATGAAACTCCAAAGTATGTGCAGTGAGAATAGTTTTCTAATCCTAAAAAAAACGATTAATTTGATTAGCTGTGAAATATGTTGTTTGTCGGCCAAAAGAATTAATAAAATTGGTGCAACTTATTTTAGACGGTGCCCTGCTTGTCCAATTTGGTACCATTTGTTTGAATAATTCTCAAGTTATGCAGAAATTTGTGTTGCGGGAGGGGTCTCTAACCTTCATAGGAAACTGTGCCGGCCCCAAAAAACCCTGTATACACTGGCCCCACAATCATGGGTCACACACTGATATGGGTCATTTCCATTTGATCAACGTGCAAAATGAAGTAACTAATAATAGTTACAAAGGGACCCATATATGTGGGGTCAGTATAACATTATTTACACCACTCGATTCATTAAAAAAAAACGATCGTTTCAATAGTTTCTGAGTCTGTAAGGGTCAGACAGACAGATTTTTTTTTTCTGAAAATAGATTCCGATGATAGTGCAATGAGGGGAAGTGAGAAGGAAAAATCGATAGCTCATGTTCAAATAAGTGTAAAACCAGTTCAAATAATCTGAATGCAACCAATAATTATGGGCTATCAAAAACAGTCAATTTTGTGGCCGAATGCCATTTGACCAAAAGTGTCAAATGAGGGAAAAAGGGTTTTTTGATCGAATGCCGTTTAGCTAAAATTGTTTCCTTATTATGCACTTATCGCTTAGCACTTCTCACTTCTCTTTTCTCAATTCTCACTTCTTACTTTTTAATTCTTACTTCTCACATCTTACTTCTTACTTCTCACGTATAGCTTTATTCTTTTCACTTTTCATTTTCAATACACACTTTTCGTTTCAGTTACTTTCTACTTCTCACTTCGCACAGTTCACTTCGAATTTCTCAGTCCAACTTATCATTTCTCACGTTTTACTACTCACAATAAACTTACATATTTTTAGCTATTCTGCCAAACGGTATTCGGCCAAATGGCCCGAGATCGTGTATATCGTGCAAGTGAACAACAACGTTCTACTATAGTGGAGTTTTAGCAAATGTACGTTGCTTTCGTTCGTTTTAGCCCCTACGACGAAGGACGGAAATACCTGCCGTGTCCCTAGGTATTCTCGAGAGGTATCGATCTACGGAGGGTGCGTGTAATGGAAAATATCGAGATATAGAACATCGAGTTGGGGAGAGTCCACTGCAAAATCAAAACGGTTTGTTCAATAATTCCATTGGATTATGGGAATAGGTCTAAGTGTATGTAAAGTCTATATGCCCCAAAGATTACATTTAGAAAGAATGGGACCTACAGTGTTATAAACTAATCGACTCACTTTAACGTATTGAGATGATGTGATTTGTTTGATTGTATTATAATGGTCATCTGTGAATGAAATTCACCGGAAAAAGGGAGAATTTGCGCAAATAAGAATTGATTTAATGAATGCAAAAATTTGCTTCGAAACCTAAAGTGACTGTTCAAACGCTAAATGTGTTAGCGCATGTATTCAGCGCCGTAGCGGTGGACCGGGTTGGCCTCCGATACTTAACAAATCGACTTCGAAGTTCAAAGGTCTATGGTAGTGATATCCCATAGATGGGATGTTGGATAATCTAGAACAAACAAAAAATATTTCGTTTTTACAACATCGGTATGTCAATGGGTTTGTCTTAGTTTTGAAATCCATTCGGGTTGCTAAGCCATTTACGGGGCCGGTTACAAGGTGCCAGTTTTAAAAAATTCAAAAGTATCGAAACCTTATTTAAAAATAATGAAGTTTGATATCCATAGTGCACAGACTGAATAAGTTCCATTTACTATTACGGTTACCGAGACGCTTCTGAAACTTTAATGCATTGCAACAGTGAGGACAATTTACCCTCAATGTCATTGATTTGAAATGATTCAGCTTTCCTTAGTAGTTTGCTTAAGACATTCCCGATTCCAGCAAACCAGAAACTTGAACCAGTGCAATGGTGGAAAAGCAAAGATGAGCAACGGTAATTCGAGTTTTGACATTTTTGGCTGGGGTCTACAAGAGTCAATAACCTTTAAACGAGGAGCGTATTTGGAATGATGTTACACATTTGACAATTTTGCAAAATGAAAGATAAATTTTGCTAAAAGAAAAAAAAAGATGCAAATGCATCTGCTTTGTAAATTTGTTTGATTTTTCTTCAACCGTCTAAGACGAGTTTACTCTCTGAAGTTTACTCTCCATTTAATTTCTTCTTTACTCTTACTTAGTTTACTCTCCATTTAATTTCACTACGTTTTGTTATCTTTGCAGATACGTATTTCGACCTCACAGTTGAGGAGTACTAATGGAGAGTACTAAACTCGTCTTAGACGGTTGAATACATTCCACTAAAAAGAGCTAAAAAGAATTTTTTTTCTGATTTTTCTTACTTTTTTATAATAGTCATACCCAGATTAGTACAAATTTGTTTTTATTCTGTTGACGTTTTGTGTCCGATGGTGACCCCAACCATATCGACCAACCCACTTTAGGGTTGAATTTCATTGTCTCAGTTATGCGCCGAAGCTCCTCAAAACCACCGACAGACCTATACTTCATAATTGAATTTGTCTTAATCCGTAGTCTTGAACTCCACTATCCTATGTTTTACTTTAATGAGAACTTGTGAATTGTTCTATAATCGTGATTCATTTCATTCATTTATTTAGTCTACATCTATACAGATAACACTGAATCAACAATTTGACGCCACAATACACGGTTCGAGGCCGCATCTCTCCATCCTCGAATACGCCCCACGCTCGCCAAGTCGTTCTGCACCTGGTCTGCCCATCTCGCTCGCTGCGCTCCACGTCGTCTCGTACCTGCCGGATCGGAAGCGAACACCATCTTTGCAGGGTTGCTGTCCGGCATTCTTGCAACATGCCCTGCCCATCGTACCCTTCCGGCTTTAGCTACCTTCTGGATACTGGGTTCGCCGCTTGGTTCGCCGTAGAGCTGGGCGAGCTCATGGTTCATTCTTCGCCGCCACACACCGTCTTCTTGCACACCGCCAAAGATGGTCCTAAGCACCCGTCTCTCGAATACTCCGAGTGCTTGCAAGTCCTCCTCGAGCATTGTCCATGTTTCATGTCCGTAGAGGACTACCGGTCTTATTAACGTCTTGTACATGACACATTTGGTGCGGTGGCGAATCTTTTCGACCGCAGTTTCTTCTGGAGCCCGTAGTAGGCCCGACTTCCACAGATGATGCGCTCGTATTTCACGACTAACGTTGTTGTCAGCCGTTAGCAAGGATCCGAGGTAGACGATTCCTCGACCACCTCGAAGGTATCCCCGTCTATCGTAACACTGCTTCCCAGGCGGACCCTGTCGCGCTCGGTTCCACCCACAAGCATGTACTTTGTCTTTGACGCATTCACCACCAGTCCAACTTTTGTTGCTTCACGTTTCAGGCGGGTGTACAGTTCTGCCACCTTTGCAAATGTTCGGCCGACAATGTCCATGTCATCCGCGAAGCAAATAAATTGACTGGATCTGTTGAAAATCGTTCCCCGGCTGTTACACCCGGCTCTCCGCATGACGCCTTCTAGCGCAATGTTGAACAACAGGCACGAAAGTCCATCACCTTGTCTTAGTCCCCGGCGCGATTCGAGCGAACTGGAGTGTTCGCCCGAGATCTTCACACAGTTTTGCACGCCATCCACCGTTGCTTTGATCAGTCTGGTAAGCTTTCCAGGGAAGCTGTTCTCGTCCATAATTTTCCATAGCTCTACGCGGTCTATACTGTCGTATGCCGCCTTGAAATCAACGAACAGATGGTGCGTTGGGACCTGGTATTCACGGCATTTTTGAAGGATTTGCCGCCGTACAGTAAAGATCTGGTCCGTTGTCGAGCGGCCGTCAACGAAGCCGGCTTGATAACTTCCCACGAACTCGTTCACTAATGGTGACAGACGACGGAAGATAATCTGGGATATCACTTTGTAGGCGGCATTAAGGATGGTGATCGCTCGAAAGTTCTCACACTCCAGTTTGTCACCTTTCTTGTAAATGGGGCATATAACCCCTTCCTTCCACTCCTCCGGTAGCTGTTCGTTTTCCCAGATTCTGACTATCAGTTTGTGCAGGCAAGTGGCCAGCTTTTTCCGGGCCCATCTTGATGAGCTCAGCTCCGATACCATCCTTACCAGCTGCTTTATTGGTCTTTAGCTGTTGAATGGCATCCTTAACTTCCCTCAAGTTGGGGCTGGTTAGCTTCCATCGTCCGCTGAACTGACGTAGTCATCTCCTCCGCTGCCTTGACTTTCATTGCCTGTACTCTCAGCGCCATTCAGATGTTCCTCGTAGTGCTGCTTCCACCTTTCGATCACTACACGTTCGTCCGTCAAGATGCTCCCATCCTTATCCCGGCACATTTCGGCTCGCGGCACGAAGCCTTTGCGGGATGCGTTGAGCTTCTGATAGAACTTGCGTGTATCTTGAGAACGGCACAGCTGTTCCATCTCCTCGCACTCCGCTTCTTCCAGGCGGCGTTTCTTCTCCTGAAAAGGCGGGTCTGCTGTCTCCGCTTCCGTCTATAACGTTCCACGTTCTGCCGGGTACCTTGCTGCAGCGCGACAGCCCGCGCTGCGTCCTTCTCCTCCAGAATCTGTCTGCACTCTTCGTCGAACCAATCGTTCCGTCGACTTCGACCCATATACCCGACGTTGTTCTCCGCTGCGTCGTTAATGGCTGCTTTGACTGTATTCCAGCAGTCCTCAAGAGGGGCCCCATCGAGCTCACCCTCTTCCGGCAACGCTGCCTCGAGATGCTGCGCGTATGCAGTGGCGACATCAGGTTGCTTCAGTCGCTCTAGGTCGTACCGCGGCGGTCGTCGGTACCGAACATTGTTGATGACGGATAGTTTTGGGCGCAGTTTAACCATCACCAGATAGTGGTCAGAGTCGATGTTAGCGCCACGATATGTCCTGACGTCGATAATGTCGGAGAAGTGCCGTCCATCAATCAGAACGTGGTCGATTTGTGATTCTGTCTGCAGTGGTGATCTCCAGGTGTACCGATACGGGAGGCTGTGTTGGAAGTAGGTGCTGCGAATGGCCATATTCTTGGAGGCGGCGAAGTCAATTAGTCGTAGGCCGTTTTCGTTCGTCAGCCGGTGAGCGCTGAACTTTCCAATAGTCGGTCTAAACTCCTCCTCTTGACCAACCTGAGCGTTCAAGTCTCCTATGATGATTTTGACGTCGTGGCTTGGACAGCTGTCGTACTCACGTTCCAGCTGCGCGTAGAATGCGTCCTTATCATCATCATCAGTGCTTCCGGAGTGTGGGCTATGGACGTTGATTATGCTGAAGTTGAAGAACCGGCCTTTGATCCTCAACTTGCACATTCTTTCATTGATCGGCCACCACCCGATCACGCGCCTTTGCATATCGCCCATCACTATGAAAGCTGTTCCCAGCTCGTGTGTGTTGCCGCAGCTCTGGTAGATGGTATGATTACCTCTAAACGTTCGCACCATTGATCCCTTCCAACAAACCTCCTGCAGCGCTACGATGCCGAATCCACGGTCCTTGAGCACATCGGCGAGTATGCGTGTGCTCCCGATGAAGTGATTAGTCAACATTATATCACATGACCGTTCTACACCATTTTTAATTTCAAAGCTAAGAGGAAGGACAATTTTATGTATGTAATAGACATTAGAAGCTTTTGAAACAATAATTACTTATACAGCATTTATGTTCCATTCACATGGGTCGATAATGGATCACCGTTCTCTTAGTGGTCCTAATATTCTGAACCGATTTTTTAAAATTAACTTTATAAATAAAATGAAATATATTCACTTGCCTCCCACGATAATCGAAAAGTTGCACTACTTACCATTTCTCACTTTCACGCACTCTTTTTTATCTCCCAATATCGCTGACACACTAAACTTCAGCACCGGCTTCGTCACCTCCTTCAGTATCGTTTGTTTCGAAGCAATAAATTCACTAAAACCACACTTTTCACACCGAAACTCATATTCACCCTCACCGGAGGAGAAGTTCCTCTCGTTCGCCACGTCACCAACGTCCCCACCGAGAACCCCACTGCCGGCCCTCGTTCGTCGCTGCTGTTCCAAAGGATTCGCCTCCGACTGATAGTGACCGCACTTGCCGCAGCAATAACCCATCAGCATGGCATTGTTTTCATCGTTTACCCCATTGTTGTAGGACCGGATGACCGATGCTGGACCCATCTCATCGTCCGAAAAGGACGAATTGTTCACATTGTGACAACTGTTGAAGCTCTTCGGCGAATCGCACAAACTGTTAGAATCCTTCATGTCGGAGGCATGTTCTTCGAACTCACTATCCGACCCGGACACGGACGCCACCGAAGAGTCCCCGCCGGCGCTGATTCTACTCGAGGTGTGGTGATGCCGGATCGGACACCGCTCCAGGTCTTTCTCCTTCAGTATACTGTCGACCATGAAGGCGGTTGACATTATGATTTAGGGGGGATTCAACACTTTAATCACTTCACATCAACAGCATTTCCCTGCCGCACGTTTCAAAAGATACAATTCACCTATTATCATACTTCCGGTAGACTTTCCGCTCAAACGATGAAACCCAATTTCAACAGGTCGCAACTCATCAATAGGAACGATAATCGTTTAATGTTATTCAAAGCACCGGGCACTTTACACCATAACCGATAACGACGATGGTGCACCCGCACACAACTATCGCAAGAGCGAATAACGCACGCAATTCAATCCAGCGACCAGGATACGACCTCTTCTGTTGTAGTCTCGGGAATCGCTGATCTCACACTGGTTGCATCGATTCCACTGGCAAGGGTCGAAAGTCGAGCAGCAGCAGCAGCAGCTTCATCGGAGTAGCATACGGTTCCTTGCCCAAAATCACAGCACGGCCACCGCTGGCTGTGGAGGGTAACGTAAACACATAAGGAGGACGGCGCCGCCAGGATAAACGGCAGGAAGCAACACAAAAGCAAAAGCATTTTGGCTTTGTTAAGTTGCAAAGGGGTGCGATTGCTCAAACCCTCCTCCTTGTTTGATGATAATGATGATGATGATGATGATGTCGATGATGCAGGATTGGGTTGTTGGAACGATCGTCGAGGAGGACGAGGAGTTCTAACTAGAATGAGATTTATTCATATCCTTTACCGAAAATAGACTGTCGACCGAGTTGCCAGTGTGCAATAAACATGTACACATGAACGATGTCCTTTTAATTTCATAGCTCATTATTAGCTAAAGAACGGGTTGTGAAACTTGACCCACATTTAATTTAATTGGTTCATCGTAACCTAAAATCATATGGTATTGAGAATTAGTCCGAATTTAAAATTCCAGAGTACTAAATAGTAGTCTCCACACTAAATCTATTTGAAATGCAGTATACTTTGACAACCTCAGCTACGTTACAAAAAAATCAGAAGTTATTTTAATAATTCTGCCTCACTCCCTAAAGAAATCCCTTTGGAAACTCTTGGAATTTCTTCAAAATTTGCTTCAGGTTTTTTCTACAGATCTTCAGGAATTCTTTGGAAATTTTTTATCGGAATTCCTTCGACCATTCCTCCGTGGTTTTAGCAACTCTCGCGGATACTCTTCATATATACTATATACTAGATATACTAGCAAAAATACGGTGGATCATAAAATTACTCAATTTTAAATAAGTTTGAATCGGTAAAATTAACTTTAAATCACATTAAATCATGCATTGAAGATTATTTTATTGATCAACATTAAAAGCTTTTTGAAATCTAAGCAATAGAAAATTACAAAAAAAATATCAAAAGTACTCCATCGAAAGGCGGTCAGGTACCTGTCTACGCCAAGTCTGAAGTACAGCGTACTGCCAAACTTGCGACTAGCCATGATCGAAGCTGAAGGTGTTTGGCTGGCCTCCGATACATACTGCCCGGCATAATACTCTTCCAACCGTAACACCATGCGCCTGAAGAATGACATCCGGAGGTTGACTGACTGAAGTCAGACATTCAACGAAATTCGAGTCACGCTTTGCTGTAATTCCCAGAACAACAAGAATGGCAGTATCATGCTGAGCATGCGGACTCAAGAGAAGACTCCACTTCGAATCACCAACAATATTCTCATCAACCATAGTTTCATCCATCCTTGACATCGTGCTTGACCTGAAGTAGCTTAACCGAATATGTAATATGGTTGAACAAACCATTGGATTGAAACCCATTTAGCAGGAATGGACATTCGGGCAAAAATGTTGCTCGTCGGAACTGGTCATTTGGCCGAAAGAGTCGTTTGATCGAATAGGTCATTTACCCGAAAATCCCGTTTGACTGAATGCGTAATACGACCGTAAATGTCGTTCGTTGTACGGATCATATGACTGATGATGTCATTTGGCCAAACAATTATGAATGTGAAAAGTAAGAAATGATTAATGGGAATTAAGAAATGAGTAGTAAGAAATGATAAATGAGAAAGACTTTTACTACTCACTTCTTTTTTTTCAGTTCTCACTCCTTTTCTAAAGTAAGGCGCCTTCTCATTCCTCATTTGTCACTTCTCATTTTTTCTCATTTTTATAATAAGAAGTTAGGAGAGAGAAATATAGGAATGAGATGTTATAAGTGAGACGTCTCTCACTTTTCACTTTTCTTTTCTCATTTCGCTCTTTTCAAAGTGAAAAGTGAGAGATGAGGAGGGCGAAATAAGAAGCGAAACTAATTTCTTAATTCAAGTTCCCATTTAATTTTTTTTATTTCTAACTTTTCAATCATCATTTTAATCACTTCAAACTGTTCCCATTCACTATTGCTTGGCTTAACGTCATTTTCAGCCTGTTTGATTAGTCGACATTTTCTGGTATTTCAGCCAAATCATATGTTCGACCGAACGACCCTTTCGGCCAAATGGCATTTTTGTTTAGATAATCAGAGAAAGGGTCGTTTGGCCAAAACCCATTCGGCCGAAAGCCATTTGGCCGAATTCCACTAGGCTGAAAGTTGTTTGGCCGAATAGACCATTAGGCCGAAAGGGTCTTTGGCCGATAAGGTCGTTTGGCCGAAATGTTCGTTTGGTCGAAAGGTTCGTTTGGTCGAAAGGTTCGTTTGGTCGAAAGGTTCGTTTGGTCGAAAGGGTCGTTTGGCCGAAAGGGTCATTAGGCCGAAAGGGTCATTGGGCCGAAAGGGTAGTTTGGCCGAAAAGGTCGTTTGGCCGAAAGGGTCATTTGGCAGGAAGGGTCATTTGGCCGAAAGGGCCATTTGGTCGAAAGGGTTGTCTGACCGAATAGGACATTTGGCCCAAAATTTCATTAGTCCGAAAATGTCATTAGTCTGAAAAAATGTCCGAATATGACATTTGGCTGAATAGGACATTTGTCCGAATAGGTCATTTGAAAAGTGAGAAATTAAGAGTAAGAAGAGAGACGTCTCAATTATCATTCCTCATTTCTCACTTCTCACTGTAAAACAAATTAGGAGCGTGAAGTGAGTAGTGAGACGTCTCACCCTTTCGGCCAAAGGACTCTTTTGGCCAAACGACCCTTTCGGTCGAAAAACCTTTTCAACCAAATGACCCTTTCGTCCAAATGACCCTTACGGCCAAATGACTTTCGGCCAGATGGGTTTCAGCCTATTGGTTTGTTCGGCCTAGTGGCATTCGGCCAAATGGCTTTCGGCCGAATGAGTTTCGGCTAAACGACCTCGCTACGCACCCGCCTCTCGATGTTGTCAGAATCAGTTCACTTCACATGCACAATATATCGAACGCCATTCGGCCGAACGGGTCATTTGTGCGAATAACATTTGGCCGAATAGTTGAAAAACAATTAGTAATAGTGAACGGAGAAGTGAAAATTGAGGAATTAGAAGCGGGTAGTGAAAAGTGAGAAGTGCGAAAATATAAATGAGGAATTTGAAGAAGTGAGAAGTAAAAGTGAATAGTGCAGAGTAAAAAATGTGAAAAGTGAGAAGTAAGAAGTGAATACAGTGAACTCTCTCTAACTCGATATTCTGTAACTCGATATTTTCTCTTACTCGATGAAATTCGAAGTCCCTTGAATTTTGCATACTGCGTTACCTCCGTAAGTCGATACCTCCCTTACTCGATATTCTCTAACTCGAAGTAATTTTCCAAAGCATTTTCACCTCGCTAACTCGATGTTGTCAGAATCAGTTCACATTCACAATATATACGATGTCGGGCCATTTGGCCGAATGTCGTTTGGTCGAATGCCTTATATTGTGAGCAATAAGTAATGAGTAGGGAGTGAGTGCTAGTAATGAACCCCTTGACGACTGAAATTTCTCGATAAATTGTAGTTCTGCTGCACCAGATGACAAGCAACAGGTATCAGCAACGTGTTTCGTACATTACAGGAATTACAGGAAGTGTGCAGCAAGAGGTTTGGAATGGGACATTTCGCACATCTCATAATAGGAAATAGGAAGTGAATAGTGAAAAGTGATAAGGGAAAAGGGAGAAGTGAGAAGTAAGAATTGAGAAGAGAAAAGTGAGAAGTTAGAAAAGAGAAATTTAAGAAGTGAGAACAGGGGCCCTCCTTAGCCGTGCAGTAAGACGCTCGGCTACAAAGCAAGACCATGCTGAGGGTGGCTGGGTTCGATTCCCGGTTCCGGTCTAGGCAATTTTCGGATAGGAAATTGTCTCGACTTCCCTGGGCATAAAAGTATCATCGTGCTAGCCTCATGATATACGAATGCAAAAATGGTAACTTTGGCTTAGAAACCTCGCAGTTAATAACTGTGGAAGTGCTTAATGAACACTAAGCTGCGAGGCGGCTCTGTCGAGGGAAGGGAAGTGGAAAGTGAGAAGTGAAAAGTAAAAAATTAGAAGTGAAAAGTGAGAAGTAAAAAGTGAGAAGCGAAACGTAAGAAGTGAAAAGTGATCAATTCGAACGGAGAAGTTTGAAGTGAGAAGTGAGAAATGAAACGTGAGAAAAGAAAAATAAAAAGGGAAAAGTGAGAAGTATGAAGTAAGAATTGAAAAGTGAGAAGTAAGAATTGAGAAGTAAAAAGTGAGAAGTTAGAAGTGAGAGCTGTGGAGTGAGAATGAAAAAGTGAGAAGTGAACAGTGGGAAGTGAAAGTGAAAAATGAGAAGTGAAAAGTAAGAAGTCAGAAGTGAGAAGTAAGAAGTTAAAGATAAGAAGTGAGAAGTGACAAATTCGAAGTGAGAACTGTGAAGTGAGATATCAGAAATGAAAAGTGAGAAAAGAAAGGCAAAGCGAGAAGAAAGAAGTGTGAAGTAAGACGTAAGAATTGAGAAGTGATTAATTCGAAGTGAGAAATGATACGTGAGAAAAGAAAATTAAAATGGGAAAAATTAGAAGTATGAAGTACGAATTGAAAAGTGAGAAGTTAAAAGTTGAAAGTGAGAATTGAGAAGTAAAAAGTGAGAAGTAAGAAGTGAGAACTGTGGAGTGAGATATCAGAAATAAAAAGTGAGAAAAGAAAGGGAAAAATGAGAAGTAAGACGTAAGAATTGAAAAGTGATTTATTCAAAGTGAGAAATAATACGTGAAAAAAAAAGTAAAAAGGGAAAAATTAGAAGTATGAAGTAAGAATTGAAAAGTGAGAAGTGTTAGAAAAGTTAGAAGTGAGAAGTGAGAATTGAGAAGTAAAAAGTGAGAAGTAAGAAGTGAGAACTGTGGAGTGAGAGGTAAAAAGTGATAAATGGAAAGTGGAAAGTGAAAGTGAAAAAGAGAAGTAAAAAGTAAGAAGCCAAAAGTGAGAAGTAAGAAGTAGAAGATAAGAAGTGATAAATTCGAAGTACGAACTGGGAAGTGAGATATGAGAAATGAAGTGAGAAAAGAAAAGCAAAAAGTGAAAAGTTAGGAGGAAGAAGTGTGAAGTAAAAAGTAAGAATTGAGATGTGAGAAGTGAGAGGTCAGAAATTAGGAGTGAAAAGTTTGAGAACTGAGAGGTGAAAAGTAAGTAGTGAAAGGTAAAAAACGAGAATAGAAAAGTGAGATGTACGGAGCGAGAAGTGAAAAGTAAGAAGTGAGAAACGCGAAGTGATAAGTGAAAAGTGTGATGGGAGAAGTGAGGAGGGAGAAGTGCGAAGTGAATGATGAGAAATGAGAAGTACAAAGTGAGTAGTGAGAAGTGTGAAGTGAAAAATGATAAGAGTGAAGTGAGAAGTGAGAAGTGAGAGGACCAAGTAGTGAGAAGTAAGAAGGGAGGTGAAAATTAAAACTTTTTAACTTGATATTTCTTCCTTCTCCATCCTTTCTGCTTCCCTTGAGAAAAAAGAAGGGAATTAATTGTAAAGTAAAGGTGAGCTGATTCCGAACAACACACTTCTCAATTTTTAATTTTCATTTCGAACATCTCACTCATCACTCCACTTAATCAGAAAATCAATTTTACCTATACGGCCAAACGGCATTCGGCCAAATGGCATTATGTCAACCTTGAACTATATTTCTACATGTTATGAAAAGTGTTTGATATTTTGGAAGAAAAAATAAATGTGTTCTCTATCTCGATACCTCCCTAACTCGATGGTCCCTTCAATATCGAGTAAGGGAGAATTTACTGTAGTAAGAAGTGCGAAGTGTGAAGCAGGAAATGCATAGTGAGAAGATAGAAGATGGAAATGAAAAGTGAGAAGTTGAAAGAGTAAAGTGAAAAATGAGAAGTAAAAAGTGAGAAGTTAGAAGTGAAAAGTGAGAAGTATGAAGTCAGGAGTGAGAAGTGAGAAGTGAGAAGTAAGAAGTGAGAAGTAAGAAGTTAGAAGTAAGAAGTGAGAAGTAAGATGTAAGAAGTGAGAAATAAGAGTGAGAAGGGAGGACTTAGAAGTGAGAACTGAGTAGCGAGAAGTGGGAGGTGAAAAGTGAAAAATGAGAAAGTGGCAAGTGAAAAGTGAGAAGCTAAAAGTGGTAAGTAAGAGGTGCGTAAGTAAGTAAGTAAGAGTCCTTCTTTCTTAATTTTTTCTTCGTTTTTTCTTCTTTCTTCCTTCTTTTTCATTTCTTTCGTTTTACTTCTTCTTTCTTTTTCCCTTTTCTGTCTTATATCTCACCATTCACTTCTTACTTCTAACTTCTCATCTCTTGCTTCTGTTTTCCTCACTACTCACTTCGAAACTATCACATCTCTATTCTAACCATTCACTTGTTACATCGATTGTGTGACATTTGCCAGAATGGACCAAATGCCTGAAAGCCATTCCCCAGAATAGACCATTTGCCAGAATATACCATTCACCAGAAATAGTAAAACTGGAAATTTCGATTATTATTGGTGATTAAAGACTAGAATCATGGGTCTGGGCCATTTGGCATAAAGGTTCCATAAGCATTAGGAATTATTTTGAAATGCGACAAAAGTGAAGATTATTTTGCATAACGTGGATTAGGCATGTTCATTTAATTCTTCGGTTGAATTCTTTTTCGTAAAAGGTATTAATTAACATAGTAGACAATTTTCGGAAAACGGATACTATTTATCAAAAGAAACTATCCCGGACCCACGGGCCTCCGTGAGCACCTAAAAAAAATCCATTTTTCCTATTTAACGAGCAAACGCCTTTGTCCTCTTTAGTATGTGAAAAACCGAACACGCATGGAAATATTAAAAAGCTTTGTTGTACGAGAAAGGCAAAGCAAGTCAAAATAGCCTTCATATGAAAAATGTGACTTCATACCAGTTGACTTTATGACAAATGAGGCGTTTCCGTTAATTATCTTGATTACTGGGCAAATGCGTGCATAAAAAAAGAACTATTTACGCTCATGCACTAACCCGGGCAAATACATGTGTCAAACGATGAAGTGGTAAACGACTTTATCCCCAAAAACAAAATATGTAGAAGATATTCATTTCCGGGGAATGGTACATTTCTAGCTAATGGCTTTCTGTGAAATGGTATATTCTGGCAAGTGTCATACAACCGTCCCATCTCATTTCTCACTTCCCACTACTCACTTCACCAAATCACAACAAATAATTTTCTCCCAAAAATTCCATAACCACCTTTAACATTTTTCCACAAACATGGCAACCATTGCAAAACACAAATCTTGTTTTGATTATGATTGTCTTCCCAAGTACACGTTTCTGTTATGTAGGGAAAAAATAAAGTGGAGAGCCAATGAGCATGAGAAAAAAGAAAAAAGAAAACCAAGTCATCAAGAGTCATCGTCATTATGCCAAGTTTTGGGTTCCCAGCCTTTTCCGCTGTTCATTTGCGAGAGAATCAGCCCACTAACACAACGAATCTGATCCTGAAACTCTCTTTCTCTCAGTATCAACCATCAACGGCAATTTTCTACACGCACCCGAAATCACGCTCTCGCTCTCCCATCGCAAGGACGAAGAAAGGGCGGAGCCAAACACGATCCCTTGCTTCAACCGCCATCGTCAGTACCTCGCTATATACCACCCCTTTCCGACACGGGGCAAAAACTCATGCCTTGCACACGGCGATCTGCAGGATTTCATTTTTATTTTCCAACCAACACAAACGACCGCGCGTGCTGGCTTGATGGCACCCCATTCGCATACCTACAAGAACGCATTCGGTTGGGCTGAGCACGTGTTGAAGTGCTTGTTGGTTGTTCTTCGAGACGGTGCGGATTTTTTCGTAATTCATCGTCGTCCACCACGTCACCACGAACTAATAAATAAGGACTTTCTACCCGCTCTCAGTCGATGTGAGTGTGCGGAACCTGATAATGATGGCAATAGAAAGTGCGAGGGGGAGAGAAAAGCGCACGAAAGTGCTTTCCCCGTCACACATAGGTAGCAATCCTATAAAAATTTATGGTTTTTTGTCGTTCCCGCGTCGTCCTGTGGAGGTGGTTTTTGCCAAGTCTGGAGAAACGATATCTCTGGTGGATTTTTTTTCTGTTGAGATGCTTTCCACAATTGAGACAGGGTTTTGCATAATCTCATTTAACTTTTACTCCGTGATTATATTTCTGTTTCCCACCGTCCCCAGTGTGCATCCTTTCAGGCGGACCCACCATTTTGGATTCTGGCATTCCTTTACGTTCGGTTCGGGTGGCGCGTCCTCTCAGGAGTCGTGAATGTGGCCAGCAGCGTTGGGATGGGAGGAAATAATCCGAGATCATTGCTTGGTTGCTATCTCGCAAATATGTTTGTTATGTCGTTTTATTAATATTGTTATTGCAAGTGCTCGGTTTTGCTTTTATTGGATATGGAAGCGCGCTATACCGACTGTGTTCGGTCTGTTGGAAAAGACGAGCGCGGCTGGAGTGGCTCTGGGGGAAATTGAATAAATTCATGATTCGCACACAGATCATTGTAGTTTATTGTTCGCGACAAGCGGAGAATGCTTTTGTTTTGTGACCCCAGGGTTTTATTATCTGAGATGATAAACTTATTGAAAAGGATTTCACGGAGTAATGATGCTATGGTTATATTCAACGATAATTTGACATGTAGGGTACCGACAGATATTACGGGCGGGTTATTGAGATTCTGTAACTTTTTTGAAAAAGCTACTGTGAACTAGCGTGTTAAAACTAATATGCCTTTTTGGTAATCGAAAGATTTGGAATTGCAATGACGAATATCAGTTAGGGGAAATGTTCCGATCTCCATCTCACTGTACATATATCCATCTCATCGCTAAACAAAGAAATACGGCACCAAATTCGTCGCTTCTTTTTGTCAACATGCGTGCTCACTGCTGAAAAAAACCACAAAAATAATAAACAAACCAAATTCCTTTCCATTGCTTTGTTTTTGATGGGATTGAAATAGGAGCTATGAGATGAAGTGGCGAACCGTTCCCCTATGTGCCGAATATTGGATTTCGACATTACTACCCAACTAACAGAGACTGCCAGCCAGAATCCAACTCGGCATGAAGAGGATATTGGCTGACACGAGGCTAATTTGTTACACTAACTGTAATCTTCCTCAGAACCGACAGGCTCCATGAATAAGACATCACGCATCAGCTGTAAGGCCACCTTCACAAAAGTGATAGGCATCATATAACAAACTGCAAGTATCAAAGTGGACTCTTGGTGTATCAACAATCAACGAACGGCTCTCCCGTATTGGTGAATAAAGGTTGCATCTAGAAGAAGAAGTCGAAGAATGATATTTGAAAAAAAAATGCGTAGGGAAGCATACTGGAAGTTTTTTAAAACTCTTCTAAAAAATCTAGGAGCAATAAAATTAAAAACGGTTGGCAGTACGGAGTTGGACTTTCATTCTACTGCATAATAAACGCAATTTTTCGATTTTAAATTTTATTTTGTGATATCACACTTAAGTATAAGGAACGTCCAACCCCGTACTGATTTCAGTTTTTAATTAAATTGCTTCTAGATTTTTTTTAAAAGAGTTTTAAAGAGTTTCCCGTATGCTTCTCCGTGCATTTTTTTTAATATCATCCTTTGACTTCTTCTTCATGCAACCTTTAATCGCCAATATCGAAGGCAAAAAAGAGGCAGCAAAGCATGCGTTGCGTCTCGGTCTTATGCGCGTTGTTTTAGTAAAGCTTGACTTCAACCGCTAGGTTCGCTAGCGAGCCATTCATACCTACCTGGATACCTGGTTGGCTACAGCGTCGATACACCTATGCCTGGCGTATTGAAGAGCTTCATAATCGTCGGTCTTGGGCGATGTTCATCCAGTTTCCCCGGACGTTCAGGGTCCCCAGGTCCGAATCCACCGCGGGCAGCCAGCGTGTTCGTGGCCTTTCACGAAGTCGCCGGCCCCTATCTGGTTCTGTGTTGAATATTATTTTCGCTATTCTTTCTTCCGACATTCGCACTAAGTGACCAGCCCACTGAAGTCTGCCGTATTTTATACGATTCACAGTGGGACAAAAACCTCCACTACTGCTTTGCGATCGATTCCAATAAGGTCAATGTCGTCCGCAAAGCCCAGGAGCATATGCAACCGTGTGATGATAGTGCCGTTCCTCTGCACGTCAGATCTCCTAATAGCGCCTTCGAGTGCAATGTTGAACAATAAATTCGAAAGTGCATCACCCTGCTTCAATCCGTCCAAGGTCACAAACGAGGTTGACACTTCGTCTGCAATCCGAATATTTGATTTCGAGCCATCCAGCGTTGCACGTATCAGTCTCATCAGTTTCGCCGGAAAACCATGTTCGGACATTATCTGTCACAGCTCATTTTTTCACTGAATCGTACGCTTCTTTGAAATCAATGAACAGATGGAGAGTCTGCAAGTTGTACTACCGGAATTTATCAAGGATCATCCGCAGGCTGAACATCTGATCCGTCGTTGATCGGCCCTCACGAACATCTGCCTGGTATTCGCCGACGACGGACTCCTCATGCAGTCTCAGTCTGTTAAATAGGATACGCGACAGGATTTTGTACGCCGAGCTCAGAAGGGTGATCCCTCTGTAATTGGTTGTATGAGCCCTTTCTTATAGATTGGGCATATGAGGCCATCCAACAAACCGGCAGGCAGTTCTTCATCCTCCCATATTTTCTGGAGAATGTGGTGGATTGATTGATGCAGCTGCCCACATCCGTGTTTGAGAAACTCGACCGGGATCTCTTCCTTTTCAGCAGCTTAACTGTTTTTCAGATCGTTTAGAGCCTTCTTAACCTCGTCCAGCGTTGGTGGTTCCACAGCTTGACCGTCGCCGAGTATGTCCATCCTGCTACTTAATACACTTTCATTTTCACCGTTCAACAAATCTTCCTGGCTGCCACCATAGTCTTGTCTGTCAGCAAATTCCCCTATCGGTCATTGCAGATGGCGGGCACTGGCGCAGTCTTATGCTGCGCGCCATTGACAGTTCCGTAAAACCTCCGAATATCGTTTCTATCCACAATCTGTTGACGTCGCCATATCCGGTGGCATCTCCTATCCGCTCATCCAACTTCTGGTGATACTGTTCAGCAACTCCTTCAACTGACAAGCGTTGGATATCGAAACGCATCGTTCTGTTGTTTCGTAAATTCGTGACGATGGAAAGTCGTGCCCGAATTTTTGCAACTACCAGATAGTGATCCGAGTTGATGTTTGGACCACTGAAGGACCTCACATCTGTAGCATCCATCGACCAGCATGTGGTCTATCTGTGAGCAAGTGTCTCCACTCGGATGTTGCCAGGTGTGTTTGCGGATATTCTTACGTGCGAAGTAGCTACTGCTTATTGCCATCCCTCTAGCAGCAGCAAAGGTTACAAGTCGCAGACCATTATCGTTGGTAGCGGAATGAAGGCTTTCCGTACCAATGACAGGGCGAAAAAAAATTTATCTTCGATCTGCGCATTTGCATCTCCGATGACAATCTTAATATCGTGTGTTGGGCACTCTCCGTAGGCCTTATCAAGGCTCTCATAGAACTCATCCTTCATGTCATCAGGCTTATCGTTTGTTGGGACATAGATGCTGATCAGGCTATAGTTGAAGAATTTGCCCTTCATTCTCAACACGCTAATGTGGTCGCTCATCGGCTTCCACCGGCTTCCACACGCTTCATCTGCTTCCCGATTACCATCCATGAAGCCAACTCCTCGTCTGCTCGGTCAACGCCGCTGTAGTAGATGTGGTACTTGAAAGAAGTGTTCGCTATGCAATCCACCGCTCGGAATTTACGTTCTCCTGTTCTGGGCCACCGTATTTCCTGGATTGCTGCCACACTCACGCCGACCTTCTGCAGCTCACGAGTCAGGAGCCCAACACGTGCGGGTTCATTCAAAGCTCTCACGTTCCAAGATCCGACTTTCCAATCCAACGCTTTATCCAGCATTTGCCGTGCGCATTTGTTTACCCATGTGTAGTCTACTACAAGGGAAAAGGAAATTCATCGAAATGGTGTTTCCTAAACTTGAACACTGAACATTTGAAAGCTTGAATCATTTTTCGCAAAACATTTTCTTGTATTAAGAAACGTTGGAGAAAAATTCTACATTCTTCTTACTCACAGCAATATCCGAAAAAATAATTGCAGCGAAATTTTATTGCTGCCATGCACGTGAACTGCCTACTTCGATTTTCTCCGTAATGTACACGAAGTATTGGTTTTGCTCCACAGTGCTCATTCGATTATGTCTAATGTTTGTGAGTGTCCTCTTCAAAGTTTGAGCTGATTTAAATAAAAACGACATGGAATTTTAATAAAATGCATGGAAATTATAATAAGAAAAATGTTTTTTTCTTTCATTATATACTAATTATAGCGCTTCCCGATTGAACGCAGGCGAAAAGTAACCCTACAAAACTAAGTTTAGCTTCCACTCAACGAAAACTGCATCATAATTTGTCGTTCTAATAATTAGTAATCGAATTTAATCTGAATCGTAGTTTTCTGGAGCTAATAGGGCACTCCCGAAAGAATTTCTTTCTCTTTCGTTCTTCATGGAGGTTAGAAAAAAGCAGGGCCAGTAAATGACAATTTTGACTGTCAGTGGCCTAGTTGTTATCAAATTTCTGCAGTGAGAAAAAGATTAAGCTTATCCGTTCAGTGCCCTATTGCGTAACTACATATCATGCAACACTGTTTCACCAGCCTCCTAAAACGGCTGTCACCTGCATACAATTCGATTGAAGCCGAAAACTTGGTGCTAGCTGTCAAGCTATGGCTTCAAGCTCGGAACACAGTGACGCATGCGACAATATCGCTCAAGGGCAGATTTAATTCGGATAAAAAATAAATAAACAGCATTTTTATTTCATTTTGGGCTGTAGTTAAAAGAAAAAGCGCACCATCTAAAATATGATTCTAAACTTTATTGCAATTATCTCTATAGCTGATTCGTTCATTTCAGATACACCTATGTTTCACTATAGCGCAAAAGTTATCAGCACTGTTTTTTGTCACAATAACAAATACCAAATTAATAATAATAACAAATTTGTCAAGTCTGCCTGATACCCATGTCGATAGTTTGATAGATGTCTGAAAGAATTTGACAAATATTTGGCATTGTGTAAAGAGTGGGCCTTTAATTCCTAATGCATCTTTTTGTTTGAAAACCAAATTTTTGAAGTAGAAAAATAAGACTGCAAACCAATCAACTGATTGATCAGCAGCGATTTGTTTCTCCTCTAAATTTTAGAACAGAATCTGAATCAAAATAAAACAAAAACGCTGGTATCTCCAGCAGTTTCTGTTCATGTTTGAATTTTGTTTAAATAAATAAAATGATTATTTATTTTGCTGCTCAGAGATACCGCGTAATTGCAAAGTAGTTAAAATAACACGTTCAATCGCCAAAACATAAAAAAACGAATCTCGTGATTTATGCAGAAAAAACATACATAGCTGTGCAACAGTTTTGAGCTTTTGAATCTGAACTTAAATTAATCTAGGGCAGCTGCTGGGAGAATGCATGTTTCAGATTCATATTGAAATAAAATGCAGCAGAACAGATGGAATCACTACTATGTAATCTGATTAATTTCTTAGGTTACTTAGAATTCTTAAGATTAACTCATAGGCAGTTAGGTTTCTCGTCAGCTAAAAGAACTTTTTTCCGGTGCATGATCATTCGCAGCTCGATAGTTATTATTTTTAATCTCCTGACTTTTACGCTAAGTCCATTATGCTTCAAAAAACTATTATTCTGTCAACACACAAATGGTCCAGTTTAAAGCAAAATTTTATCCACAATGCGACATCCACTTCCAGTTGGATCAGATCAAATGCAAAGAAAAAAAGTTGTGTTTCATAAAACACCACAAATTTATTTTAGTTTCGACGCCCACATTAAAGTGAGCTCAAGTGTGTAGCCAAAGAGTTTATGCGTCAAGATCAAATAGATGAATTGATTTCGTCAACTGAAAAGTAGGTGTGCTGTCTCATATCTCATAGTGGCAATTCAATAATTACCGCGCAAGAGCAAGATTATTTTTGGTAGATTTACATTTTAATGGTTTTGGGGGTACACAAGCCTTTTTTAAGACTGGGTATTTTTTAAATCTTCGAACTGGCACTTTCAAGTTCGATTATTCGGTAAATGAGACGGACCTTAATGTGTGTTCTCATTCGGATTCTGATTAACTTATATCTCGAAGGACTTTACCCATCCCTGTAAACATACTGTGAAACAATATCAAATTTCCAGTTCAGGCATCCCTAAATTGTCTAAATCGGATGATAATTGACAGAGTTACAATCTATTTATTTAATTTCTCTCAAAATTTTTCCTAACCCAGTTAATTTGGTCATGTACAGTAGCCACCCTAGAACCAGAGACCGGCGGAGTGAAAAACTGTCGAAATGGCAACGTATGAAAATGCATGAAATAGTGAAAATAATACTGGCATCACTTGAACTTTTTGCTTGCTTCTTATTGATGCAAAAAGTAAACAAGCCGAACTGGAACCGCTTTTGACGGTTAGATTGGAAACAAGATGGCGTCTTCGCCGATCCCTTATTGTAGTATTTCTAATGTACGCTAATGACCGCCTCAGTTTTAGGGCTGTGAACCATTTCACCGATTCGTTTAACTTTTTGGTAAAATTTGACATTTCGATGGTTATTTTCCCATCGTGGTTAAAATTGAAGCCCGAAACCGACCCATTTGAGTATTGACAGATTGATAGTTATTTGGAACAAAATGGATTTGGTGCCAATTTTCTCACGACCAAAGTTTAACAATCGAACTGTCAAATCTAAAATCAAATCATGCTCCAGAGCAGTGTTATTTATAACCAATGAGAAATATTGTGGATTTACTTGACCAATGGATTCGAAAGTCGGTTCAGTAATCTGTTTCAAACGTTCGTTTTGCACCAAGGTTCGCAAAAATCAATAAATATTCGGTAGATTGCTTTGCTTTTTAGTCCTTGAATGTCAAAACAGATGTCAACACATCAGAAAGGAAGGAGAAGTCTAAAGGAAACAGTAAAAAGCACGTGGTAGCTTTGATTGTTTTGACAGATTTTACCTGATTTTACTGGGAAAACGGGCGTAAAGCTGAAGAACGGCGATTTTTACGACTGTTCAAGGAACGACTTTTTTGAATGGTCGGGTCCAATTGGGAAATCCACGTACAATAACCATCGAACTGTCAAATTTTAACTAAATGGTAAACGAATCGGTGGAATGATTCACAACCTAAGTAAGGTAGAGACAGTTTGAAGTTTGGCTTGTGTCGTTTGACATAAAGGATGCAAGAATTTGGCGATTAAAGTATGCAAGAAGAAGAAGTCGAAGGATGATATTTAAAAACAATTGCACCCCCGGAGGCATACGGATTTTTTAAAACTCTTTTCAAGAATTCTTGAAGTATACGAAAATTATTTTAGGCTCTTTTAGTGGAATGTCTAGAAGTAATTTGATTAAAAACGAAAAGTAGTATGGGGTTGGACTTTTCTTATACTGTGTATCAAGATTGATATCTTAAAATAAAATTTGAATTCGAAAAATTGCGTTTATTATGCAGTAGAAGAAAAGTCCAGCGCAGTACTGCTAACCGTTGTTAATTTGATTGCTCCTAAAATTTTTGAGAAGAGTTTTAAAAAACTTGCCGTATGTTTCCGTGCATTTTTTTTTTCATATATTATCCTTCGACTTCTTCTTCTTCGTGCAACCTTTATTCGCCAATAATGATAAATTTATAAGGGTGATGATGATCGCTGCGATGACAAACTACAAAAGACAAACGTAAAATAGATTGCACCTTACCAGAACATGTTAAATTGTGGCGGCTATCGAAATTAATTTTTTGGCTTTCTTCGGTGATAATTTCGGCTGATTTTTATGATAACTATATTGTGGTGGCTATTACCGCACGTAAAATGCTGGATAAATGACGGAAGCAGAACAATATTACTTAAGTTGTTGAAATTAAAATTTTCACGATCGAAAATCATTTTGCTATATACATAATATATATATACATAATTGAATACCCGCGCGAAATGTAATCGGTGCAATATGAACGGAGCTTTATACTTGAAGAACAGCACTAGCGCCACACCAACAAACGGTGGCTTCAAGAACTTGCGCTTGTTTCACGGGGTTGTGTTTCACCTGGCGCGGAAGATAGTATTAAGTAGGGATCCTATAGGATCCATAGTATTAAGTGTACAGACCAAAGTTTATGATAGTATAAAGTGACCAGAAGCCCCAGATTCAGCCTACTTGTCCTGCAATGCCGAGCGTCCCGCATTTCATGATAAATCCGTTAAATCTGGTATGAAAATGGGATGTATAGAAAATCTGCAAAAGATGCTAATAATTATTTAACGGTATGCTATAACACATTTTTTTCTGACGAAACGAAACGAAACGAAAATAGAAATGCTACTGTTGGATCGGAACGAAACGAAACGAAATTCAAATTTTCTTCCGAAACTTTGAAACGAAACGGAATCCGGGTCCATTCGATTCGAAATTTTACGAAACGAAACGAAATTTAATTTTTTTCCGCGGAATTTTTAATAAAAGTTTTTTAGCATTAGGGGAAGTGCACCGGTTTTGGCCAACTTAGTGCCTAATTTGGCCAACCATGAAAAATACATATTTTTACACAATAATCGATCAGTTGAAATCAGCGTTGAAGCGTGAGGGATATATCTCTTGTTGGAACTAATAAAACCCTTGCGAATTGCTTCATTTTTTGAGTTATTCGCAAAATTGGCCAAATTAGGAACGTGGCCAAAACCGGTACAGTTTCCCTATATAGACAATAAAAATAGAAGAATAAGAAAATCCGCGGAGGAAATAATTTTGTTTAGCATTTTTCGAGTCAAATAAGGTCGATACAAGTATATAAAAAAAATTGCACCGTCTAGAATTTTTTTCTCTTAAATAAAATTTTGACGCGACAACAAAAAAAAATCGGAAAATAATAAGGATTTTCAAAACATTCTTTAACAAATCCGAGGAGGTTTTTGATTTTTTTTTTCATTTTAATATTTATCTTTTATAACCCTCTCCCCCTTGACCTTTCCGGCATCAGTAGGACATAACTTTTATTAAATGTAACGGCCTAAGAGCAAAATCAGCAATCCTCATTTTGAATATGAATCTGCAACATTTATTTGCCCAGCAGCTGTTCTAGATTCATTTTTTATACCAGTCAGTTGTCAAAAACTTAAAACTGCCATAACGCTCAGTTCTATTTTCTGCAGATTTGAACCACGAATGAATCACGAGTTTCAAATATTTTGGTGTATGAATGCGTCATTTTATCTACGGATAAATCCACTTTGCAATTACGGCGCCTTTCTTGGCAGCAACAACAGAATAGGTCTGAGGATCGTAGTATGCTACATAAGAAGACGGACGCACTGTTTCCACGTTCTGCCAAATTTTTGAAAATTTTAGTATTCCTCAATTTGACTTAGTTTTCTAAAAATAAAAAAACGAACTTTGTGAATATTAGGCCACTGCCTGGAGCCGAAGAAGGAAGAATGAGTGCGTTTATATGAAGACATTGCACATTGATGAAACGGAACGTGGATCGAGCCATGCTGAGCAGTTTCTGGAGCAGGTGTATCGGTGGATTGGCATTTCAGGCTCCATTAATGCAAATAATCAAACCATCAAGAAAATATGACTATCGAGCAGGTTGGACTACTTTCTAGGGGATAAGTTTCTTACACGATCGTGGTGAGTTATACAGTCTTTTTCTCCTAGAAGGAATAGTGCCCGCAAGGTAGGTGGATAATTTTATAATGAAGACAAGTGCTATTAGTCATTAGCTAATACTGTTTATGTGGGCGCATCATTGCGTGATGGCTGTGACGAACCTAACTGTTATGAATACCAGAATTAACGCAATGCAAGGCAATTTTTTTTACTTATAAAATGTTGTATCGGTGACGCACTGCATTTAACATGCACATGTGTTCTAGCAAAATCCTTATTCTTGTATGCAGAGCATAGTGTGACCAGAAAGATAATGCTTGTTTGAATTTTTGGGAATGGGAACTATATGTGTGCTGGAAAAAATCGCAACAGGCATTCCTAACAACAGTTGCATTGCTTTCATCATTCAGTGTTGAGGAGTAAATATTTGCAGGATGCTTTTCAATACTAGCAGTGCATGTGCTAAGACAAGACAAGACGAGATAATAAATCATTACTATTGAATTAGGGTTAAATTTTGGATATGTCAGAGAAAATCCATACCTCACGCAAACATTGGAACTTCATCTCCTTTCCTTTTATTTTGTAATAAATTTTATATACTTTGCATATTCAGATATTTTCATCATTGAACATTACAACACATTCTTGACAAACATGTTGATGATGATTCACGTATTGTGAAATTCAGCCATAGTTCCATAAATATAATCGTTGAAGATTATGGAAGCCTTTGGAAAAAATCCGGTAAAACTTTTGAAAAGCCCTTAATTGTCTAAAAACATAAAAGAAGAAAAAAGTTTAAGAATGTATGATAAAAGCGTAATGAATAATCACTGTAATGTAGTTTTTTTGCTTACATTGAAAAACATTTTGAATCATGATTCTGTGATTTATCGTCATTTATCTGTCATCGTTATCTATCACCATACCTAGTTGCAGAATCGGACGAGGAATTGATCAAAGTTTTTTCTGCGTAGTTTTTCGTCAGTTTTCTTCGACTAGTGTACCGCCGAAGTATCAATGTAATTTTCTGGTCGATGGAGAATGTTTCGTGATTTGTGGTGAAAAACATTTTTGAATCATTCCTTTTTTCTCTTGAATGATCCTGGGAGATAAAGGAAAATCGGCTTTCTTGATTATTTTTTCTTCCGTTTCTTCATTTTCATTCCTCATTCACTTTTTGCGAAAATTTGTGGTAAGCAATTTCAATAAATTGTGTTTTGACGGGAAAATAAAAAAAAACGCCTCCAAGCACGGAAAATATGGAGATGTTGTAAGTAAAAATTTGGTATAATTTTATCGTCTTGAGTTTTCGCTTTGTCTCGTTCCAGAGAGTGAGTATTGGCGCTTAAACCTAGGCCTATATGTACACTGATGTACATAAGTATTCGTCATGCTTTCATAGTAATCTATCTGAATTTATGCGAATACTTTTGCCCATCAGTGTATAAGCCAGGGCACTAGACTAAAAACTGTGTCCCATCCCAAGACGTCGAGGACCCATGGAGTGTACATTAATCTTCTTAGCAAAGTCACTCCCAACGATTCGTCAATCATCTTTCCCCTGAATGTGAAACGGTTGGTACGGCTGTCCCCGTTTCTTCCTTTCGTAGATTCAAAACTTTTCGTTGATCATGTTATTTATTACTAAATAATCTGATTGCCGGGGAGCTCTGGATTTTCTCCCAAATTCAAGCCTGCACGGTGGGCCTGGCCGTTTTAATACTTGTGTCATATTTATGATATGCTGCAAATATTAATGCAGACAAGAAAATGCTCGGGAATACAACCGACATTTCCAGGATGCTTTTCAATACTGGCTGTGCATGTGCTAAGACAAGACAAGACAAGACGGCGCCTTTCTTTGCAGCAACATAATGATTTCATTTAATTGAAAATTTTAAAAACATGTTTTGGGGAGACCAGCGAGTTCGTCCTATTTTGCTCCAGATTCAAACTAGAATAGTGATCGATAATTTGAAATGAAACTGAATCACTACTGATATCATTCTACATAATTGAGACCCAAATGCCATACGGAGAATATAGCTTAATTTTACAAAAGGTCATATGTAAGTAACAGGTTATTTTGAATCTATTCACCATTTTCAAAAGTATGCCTGTCACCATAAACAACGTGAAAATATTCATTTATTTTTATATTAATTTATTTCCAACACATTTCATATTGATTAGATCTGTTCACTATTTTGAAAAGTATTACAGATTCAAAGTTTCACCCATCCATTTCAATTTACATCTTGAATAAAGTATGCAGGTAAATTTTAGACCAAAATCATGAAGATTTATTGAATGTGAAAAACTTTCCAGAATGGTCTTTTCAACAGATATAAGTAGTATGAAAGCTGTTGATTGCAATACAAAACTCGACTTTTTTTCACGTTGTGAGTTTTTTATGGTGAGGGGCATTTTCCATCCATCACTTTTTTTACGGAGTTAGCCTTGGAAGATAAACGAAAATCATGACTGCTAGATGAAAACCTTTTTTCGTTTCATCACTTTTTCACAATTTTTTTAGTGCGCTGCGGTAGGAGTTGAACCTAAACAATAATATCCTTGAGATGCGCTGACAACATTTTCACGCTATGTATGCATCAGGGTCTGGGTCATTTGGCATAAAGTCATTTGGCATAAAGGCCATTTGGCATAACGGACATTTGGTATAATTTTGAACCGCAACAAAAAAGTGGGTCATAGGGCCATAATTTGGAACTGTTAAGTACAAGCATTTTGAAATCCAAAATAAAATTCACACGCGTCTTCAAGGGCACACCACTCAACTGTCATTTTTAGTATTCCACGGATGCTGCGACTCTGCAAAGCTGAAACAGTAAAAACAAAAGTTGTCCACTGCCTCCGTATTGAGTGGTGTGCCCTTGAAAATGCGAGTGAATTTAGTTTTGGATTTTGTGACGCTTGTATTCTGTATTCTGAACAAACTTCTACTTTCATAAAAACAATCACTTTTAATTTTCAAGAAGAGATCAAATCCCCCATTGCATTCTTGCGGGCAAACGCCCACTTTTCAAGAAGGGATCATATCCACAATTGGCTTATCCCGGCAAGCGCCTACTTTTAAAGAAAGGATCACATCCATCATTGCCTAAATCAGGGCGAGCAACTACTTTTTAGGAAGGGGTAATATCCACCAAGGCCTTAATTCGAGCAAACGCCTTATTAAAAAAAAAAAGAAGGCGTCCACCATTGCCATAATCCGGCCAAACGCTCACTTTTAAAGGCGGGATTACATCCACCATTGCCTTAATCCGGACAAACGCCTACTTTTAAAGATAAGGAATCACACCACCATTGTCTAAATCTGGGCGAGCAACTACTTTTTAAGAAGGCCGGGCAAATGCCTACTTTTCAAGAAGTGATCACATCCACCCTTGTCTTAATCCGAGCAAGCGCCTAGTTTTAATGAAGAGCTCACATCCACCATCGCCTTCTGCCGAGCGAACACCCTGATTTTAAGAAGAGATCACATCCACAATTGCCGTAATCCAAGCAAGCGTCTACTTTTAAAGAAGGGATCACATCCACCATTGCCTAAATCTGGGCGAGCAACTACTTTTAAAGAATGGGTAATATCCACCATTGCCTTAATCTGAGCAAACGCCTACTTTTAAAAAAGAGATTGCATCCATCATCCGAGCAAACGCTCCATACTCAGCAAAACAAAACAAACATTATGCCATATCTCCGTTTTGCCAAATGACCCTCACTTTTGTCGCTGTAGGGTAAATGATATATTTTGGACATGTACATATTTTGGACAAGCCTGAGCATCCTCGATCAATTTTAGATAATGTGTAAGGAAATTTTTATCGAAAGTATGTTCATTGCATACTTTTACCTCAACTCTAGCGGCTCCTAATGAGAATTCAAAAATCAACTATTATTTATCTTTAAAATTACCTAAAATGTAAAGCTTTCTACCAAAGTGCCTGCTGGACGCCAGTATGCAGGAGAACATGCATTATGCTCTTCGTAACATGCACCTGAAACACGTTTAAATTGGTTCAAACGGCATTCTTGAGGTCTTGCGGCCAAAGTTTGATTGTAATTGAGATACTAACATATTCCAATCGCTTAACATGAACTTGAGACGGATGAAAAAGGAGTGACCAAAATGAAGTTATGTTTTTATGCATCAGACATTTATTGGTCACCCCATGTACAGTACATGGATGAACCATTAATTGCCAACTTTCAGGCTGTTTTCAATGATATCGATAAGATTGCGAAACAATGTTAATTTCTGGTTTAATCTATGTCAGTTAAGCAAATAAATGCATTTAAATGAATGTGGATACGTGTAGGTAAGTCATACCATTGAGATCTGTAGGTGGCCATTTTTAAATTAGAAGAAAATTACTCTGTCCAAAATATATGCATTTTCCATGGCGAAATTATATATTTGATGTCCAAAAAGAAAATATTTCAGTTCGCAGTATATCACAGTTTACACCTAGTAAACGTAATTTACTCAAAAATTGAGCAATGGAGACACAAGACTAATCATAGGTTATGTATTTGGATGAACCTAGTGGTTTTCAATTGTTTTATACTATTCAATCTCGATATATTTTCTAATGAATGTCCTGCGCTTGTCCAAAATACATCATTTACCCTAGTCAATTATGCCAAATGTCAATCAATCACGGAGTAGCAACCATTGATATGTACAGTCAGTCTAAGCTAAGCTAAGCTAAGCTGTAGTCAATTATGCCAAATGTCCGTTATGCCAAATGTTTTTTATGCCAAATGACCTTATGCCAAATGACCCACTCCTTAGGCATAACCCGTCCCGGATTATGTGGAACAGTCTACTTGCCATGCATTTCCTGCTGCCTCGGAAAACGTTCCGAATTTCATGATGAATCTGTATAGCCGTTATTTCTGCAGCAAAAAAAGTACGGTTATTTGCTGATTTTAGCAATAAAATGAGAGCTAGGACATGATTTAATAATTCAATCGAGACTGCCTTGTTACTATTCAGTCGGTAGCTCTAAAGAGGTGATCGCCATGCCAGTATTAGAGATGGTCGGGTTTGGAAAATTAGAGCAATGTCGGTTCTGGGTCGGGTACGAGTTTAAGAAATAAAGTACAGTAGCCATTCGATAACTGCAACGCATTCTAGACGTCAAACGGTTGTCAACCGACGACAGATGCAATAAAAGTGCATCTAAATGTGCAGCGCAATGCAGTTTGACATCAGTTTGAAGTTTAGCGGTCCGATAACTGCAAAACTGTTGCAACTATCGAATTGCAGTTAAAAAGCATTGCAGTTAAATGACTTGCAGTTATCGAACGTCTACTGTATTGAATATTTTTTTATTCGCTTCTGGTCTGGTTCGGGTCTAGCTCGGGTTTAAGACTGCAAAAATTGTCGGGTACGGGTCGGGTTCGGGTTTGATAAGATTTTTCATTCCGGGTTTGGGTCGGGTCCGGGTTTGAAGGGAATTTCTAAACCGGGTTCGGGTCGGGTTACAAAATGTGAAACCCGACCATCTCTACAGTATAACTTAATTAATTTGGTACAGAATCTTCCAAATACAGGTCAGACTCGATTATCCGGAGTATCGACTTTATTTTCACTCCGGATAATCAAATCCTCCGGATAATCGAATCACCATAAAAAAATAAATCTGCAATTAAAAAATCTATGTTTTATTTTACTTGCAGTGGTGTAGTCTATTATTTAGAAAAAAAAACCCTGAATAATCCACCTGCGGCATCGGTGACTTTCTGGTGTATTATGAAAATACAGTGTTTTTGCCATAACTTTTGAGTCCATAGTCAATTTTCATTATAAAATGATAAGACAGGATTTCCATTTGAATGCAAGAATGGTTGAGAATACGCGCAAAAAAATTGGCGGGATTATTTGCGCTTTTTGTACAAAAAATAGTAATATGGCCATTACTCATTCTATGCCAACAACTCTAACGCAGACATTTATGATTATTGCTAAATATTAACTTTCAAAACCTGCAGCACATCCAAATTAACAACAAACTGCCCTACGGAAAACACACTGCACTGGCACGATTGTGACAGAAAATCGATACGATTTTGAAGCATTTGAATAATCTGGATCTGAACAACCTAGAAAATGTGAAAAAAATATAGATTTCCATGATATACGGAATCAAAAATATCTGAAGGTAGAAGTTTAGGCCATGACAATGATCTCAATCGGAAAGATATGAATCAGTTCCAGAATCCGAAATAAATTAGATATCAGAGAATGCCTCAAATCTGGAGCATTCTTAAATCTGCAAAGATCTAACAATCTACTAAATCAGGAAAACTTCTGAAACGTCACCATCTCCATTTCATTGCTTTCAAACAATGGTTGTTCAAACTGAATACTTTCAAAAGACAACGGAAAACGGACAATGTTCAGTAGTCCAGTGAGGATTATTTCGCTTATCGATGAGTTTCCACAACTAGAAGCGCACAAATCGAACAAACGCCTCAGAATACATCACATGTTACATACACAAACACAACTCAGTTAAACTTAAATAAAAATAAGGCATACCAAAACGATGAGATCTACAAATTATTTTTACTTCACTGAACAATATTATTTAAATTAACAAATATGCATTACGTTTTATACTTGAACACTTTTAACAAAACATCGAAGAAATTTTCAAGTCGCAAGCTAAATGCGTTTCTGTTGAAGATACAGAATTGTATTACGTAGTGAGATTTAGTGAAAGAATTTATAGGGTAAAAGTTCCGATAGCCGTGGGTGTTCCTATAGTTGCAAACAAACTAAACGCAGTAACCAACATTACCAGTCAATTAGTTGACCTGTCATAACACGATAGAGACAAAAACAATATTGGATTTCCACTTAAACTGGTAAAGTATCTTTAAAATATTTTTTTTTTCTCTCCCTATGCGCCAATAGTTGCGGTAGTGTTCTAATAGTTGCGAATCCCATATAAAACCTATGGGATTCGCAACTATTGGAACATGAATAACAAAATACCGCAACTATTGGAACACTGCACCAATAATTGGAGGATTGATTTCAGGTAACAAAAAAGGATTTTGATACAATTATGGCACGCTCTGGATAAAATTGAAATAATGAGCTTTCGGATGCACTCTCAAGGTAAGGAAAATGAAATATAGTTTAAAAGTAATCGAGAAATTAATGTTGGATCGTGCTTAGTTCCTCCACTATTGGGTCTTTTACCCTATGTATAAAATACTAGTTGACCCGGTAGACGTTGTCCTGCATAGTAGGCGAGAATGTGCGTTCCGAACTGCCCATGCAAAGTTCGCATAGGAATCACAATTTTAGTTTTTCACGATTTGCTCAACTTTACTCGTAATTTTCGCATTAGGAAATATATAAACCCGTCGGAAACTATAACGAATGTTTCTGCTGAAGAAATGAAAAAAATCCATCCAGCCGTTTTCGAGTTATGCGGTTACGAACACAGACCATTTCATTTTTATATATAAGAGAAGAAGAAGAAGATGATTGAGTAGAGTTTGAATGGGATTACTAAGCGGCGCAGCCGAATTCTTTTATGAGTGAAAATTGCAATTATTAAAAATTAATTTCAAAATTTCGCGAAATTCCGTTTAATTTCGTTAAAAGTATGATTTTTCTGTCGAAATTTTTAAATTTAACTATACGAAACGAAATTAGAAAATCAGATTTCGCCATACTCAAATTCCACGGAACTTCGTTTCAAATGCCCTAAAACGAAATTTTTCGAAATACCGCATATGCTTATAATTATTAGGGGAAATGACGGCTTCGTCAGGTTTTGTTCTATTATTGTCAGGGGGGGGGGGGGGGGGGGGTTGACCAAATTTCATGAAATTTGGCCACAATATTCTTTGAAATGCAAAGATCGTTATGGCCAAATTTGAGCATAATTTGTTATAGAAAACCCCCCTGACAATAATAGAACAAAACCTGCCAAAGCCGTAATTTCCCCTAGTTGATTTATTAGATTATGGATCACGCAGATTTGTATAATCCACGGAATCTAAAATATCTGTAGATGTTTTGAAAAACTTCTGAATCAGAATCTAAAAGAAATGGGTGATCGCGCACGGGTGGACCCTTGATTCTACGTTGTGATTTTTGTGGTTTGAATAAAAGAACACCAATTTAAAGCCATCCTGCCATGGCAGTGGTCAGTGATATAACTGAGCAGTTTATTGTAGTACGGATGATATACGCATAAATGTTCATATAGTTTAGATCTACAGATCTGGACACTACACTTGCACAAACAATGGGATATCAGAAAACCTGAAGCATCCTTAAATCTGCAAAATCAGGAAAACGCATGAAACGTCCTAAGATTGAAAAAGACAATTTTACCGTCTTTAACTGTAGCGGAAATCGAACCACCATCTTATACTAAAAATCCAAAGATTTTAAAGAGCTAGTTTCAATTAAATCGAGTAATTAGCATCATACTGGATGTTGTGGAATAATGAAAGAAAAATCTTTTTTGGTGCAGTTTAATATGCTTTTCAAATTTATATTATATAAGGTAATATGAATGACTCGAAGTCGAGTGAAGTACGAGACACTGAAGACGGACTGTTGAGGTCGAAATACGTGTCAGTCAAAGGTACAATAAAGTAGTAGAATTAAATGGAATAGTACAATCTCGTCTTATGACAAGGGATTCCCAATATATTGAAAACGGTTACTAATTGCTGGTACGCTTAATCATTATAATGATACATTTAATTTCCCCATACTAATTTCCATAGATGCTTGAAACTGCTTGTGCTAGGTAAGTTTTTCCCCAAATCAGCTCAAATTTTGGAGGATACTAAGAACATGAGACCCAATCTAATGAGCGTTGTGGAGCAAAATCGCTTTTTTGAACCACCCCAATACCCATAATGTATAAAAAAAATTGTATTCAATGGTTATATTAGGCTAATTTGCAGACCTATTTTTGTTTTATAAGTTTTGATGGCCTCTTATTCCGAACTATAATTAAATCTGGTGTTTCAGACGTGTACATAAAAAATACATTTCAAATCACAAAATATGTTTATCTTTGTCGGCTTAAACACTTCGTAGACAACATCCTAGTTGTAGCAATTGAACCCACTGAAGAAGAAAATTAAGGATAAGAGGATCAATGTTCCGTCAGTATAGTGTGCCAACTAAACCAGAAGCAACCATCGTTGGCAACTTTCGTTTCTTCGCCAAATACAACTGTCAAAATCCAACTACTACAACCCTTCTCAGCAATATGTCACCAGCAACTGTCACCGACAAAATCCTCTACTCTCAATCCGATAACCGATGCTTTGAATATATATCATATCCTGTCCAATATCCCTAACACACCCTTCGTATTGACCTCTCCCGTTCCAATTGAAGTAAATATCCCCTCCAGCACTTGTACGGCCACATGTCCAGCGGAACTTCATTGCTGTCGTCTTATTGCTTCACTTTCACATGGCCCAATGTGGAGCGATTCATCCCGGGGAAAAAGTTATTCGTCTCCCGTTTTGTGGCTCAATTTCTTCAAGAAACGTCGCCAACCCACCCGCCCCAGGATCCAGTTCCACGGTTCACAATGTATTTATTTTATCCCTGTCGCTGTCATCATCATTGCCTCCGAATATCCTCGTCGTATTATTATTGTTATCGTTTATTTCGCATAGCATAGGCCACGGACTGCCGTTGCTCGTTCGCTCGCTCGGCGTGACGCGGCGGAAGGAAGTCCAAACAAGCCCGGCACTGGCACCGGTTATTATTATTTCAACTTTTGTAATAATAATATATTTCATCATCCCTCTTAAATAGCAATAAAAATGAAAATTTTATTAAAAGATGTCTAAACCAGATGTCGCCATATAATCTTTTTTGCTCTCTTTCTTTCTCTTGCCGGTGGTGGGGGACGCCCATGCTACTCCCTCGCAAGTAGGACGCCGAGAATCACGCAATTCAGCAATCGTAAGTCGCAATGTGACTTTTTGGAAACCGTTACTCGGTAACTTGGGCCTTGCACGTATGGGTGAGTCCCGGGGTGAGTTGAATTGACTTGCGTTTTTTCTTTCGTGAAGGGAAAGCTTTACATCCCTCACTACCTTCCTAGTGTATAGGATTGAATTCAATTAAGCTCCAAGTTAACTGGAGTAGCATACCACCAACGAAAGCATACGTTTGTTAGTTGAATTGAGAACGTAATAAGGTGCGGCAAATTTTCTGATGGAACAAAATTTGTTTTTTTATCCTTCACGGTTTATTATTCACGTCATTATAATGTCACGATGTGTTAACTAATTGAGTTCCCGTTATTTATAGTAAGTATTGTTAGGAATATATGCGTTTCGAGTTTTCCATGTATAATTAGAGTAAAATCATATAATGTCTATCCTGTAGCGATATTTTAGCACGGAAGAGTGGACTATACCAGACGGTATTCAACTGCGGATCCGTCGTTTTTCCAATCCAAGAAAGTCGATATTTTCCTGGGCGTCGAGACTTTCTTTGAGTTCTTCGAGACCGGACGAAGAATTCCGATTCGGTTGTACAGTTTGTTGTGGCTCATCTCCTACCAAAACCCTTCAAATAGGCTGCAATTTCTCAACTATATCCAAATTTGAAAACACTGAGTAGTGTGAGGTCCTGGTCATGCGAAGAGGTGGAAGATTTGCTCCATAAAGGAATATGTCGCTACACTGTTCCTCTACCCAAAAGCAAAGACGTGTTTTCTAAGCAAGTTACGGGACATCGCATTCCGACGTCTTCCTGGAACCGAACGCAGACTGGCAGGGGATCACGGAGAAAAAAGTGTAGTAGAATCAACCATATTCTGCTTCAAATCAACAATATTTTTGCATTGATTTATGAATAACAATATTTTTGGTTGATACAATCACAAATAGGGTTGAATCAACCATACGCGATAGTTGATTCAACTCTCGTATATATTTGTTTCAACCATGCTTTTCAGCTGTCACTGTCAAATAATACATCAGAAAACAACAATATTCATGGTTGTTTTTACTTTCGAAAATGCTGCGAGACTACTTTATCGACACTACGATGACATCAACAAAAGAGAAAAATGTGACAGAAATAGAATCGAACTATTTGCATGGGTAGTGAGAGTAGGTGAGAGTCATCCACCATACCTCTGCCTCATGCTTACTTCTTGTAGATAGGATGATTTATGTTGATCACTTTATACAGTTTTTCCATATTAAGAAATGGTTGTCAAAAGAACGATATTATTATTGTTTTAATCATGCGATGCAGGATTGAAACAACAATATAGCTGTATTGAATTAAGTAGTAAATCAGCGTTGAAACAATACCTTTGAAGGTTGAAACAACAATGTCCACGTTGTTTGATGCAACAATCAAAATAGTTGTTTCAATCGTACAAAATTCTTCTGCGTGATGCCATTCATGGACGAACATTTGGAGTATTTTTTTATAGTGTTTTTTTTTCAGTGTATGACAAGTTCATCACTTAATTTGAAGTTGGGACACATGCGGAAATTTAAAGATGATTCTAAGGAGCCATCCAAAAGGTGTTATTTACCCCACCATACGGTAGTGAATGAGGCCAATACCCCCACCAAGGTCAGAGTGGTCTTCGATGCTTCTTGCAAGATGTCAACCGAAGTTTAAAGTTTAATGATACACTTCTGGTGGAACCAGTTGTGCAGGAAGACTTGAGGTCTATTATCCTATGAAGTCAGACTAAACAAATTCTCCTCGTCCGATAGCAGGGAAAATGTTCAGACACATCCTTAGTACCCAAAAGGATCGACCTTGCAGTACAAACTCTACCGATTCACAACCCAGGAAGAAGTTACGGTGAATGAGTTAAACACCGTGACTTACGGAACAAAACCAGCTTCCTAGCAACTCGCACGCTTCAGTAGTTGGCTACTGATGAAGAATCCCATTAAAGAGGAGATTTCAAGCTTAGAAAGTGGTCCTACAATAAAGCTGCAGTTTTGGAAGGCATTCCTGCAGAAAATTTGGTGATTCAGAACAGCTCTGGCGTTGATTAATATCCAGCACAACCTGAATGAAATTTTTGTCGATCGCTGTTCTGTTATTCCAAATGCAGTTTCGGTGGAACTGCATTGTTTCTCAGACGCTTCTGATAAGGCGTATGGTGGCAGTGTCTACCTTAGAAGTCAAGACACGGACGGAAAAACTATGTTGTGACTATTATCACCCTGATCCAATTTGGCTTCACTACAATGTCAGACGATCCCACGACTTGTGCTTTGCGGTGCGCTTCTTCTATCCCAATTGTACGAGAAGGTTCAAACATCTTCAAGGCTGTCGGTTCCAGCATACTTTTCGACAGATTCAACATGTGTCTTACGTTAGATAACTGCGCCACTCACGACATGGACCACATTCGTTGCCATAACCAGACCAGATCCAAGCCATAACAAATGGATGGATTTGGAAACACATGCCCGGAATAAGCAATTGTCCCGACCCAATATATCGAGGACTGTCACCCGAAGACATTGTCCAAAAGGAACTTTGGTTGGATGATCCGAGTTGGCTGCAGAATGCTTCAGAAATATGGCCTGGTGGAACCACAGAAGTTCTTTAAGTAGGAGAAGAAGAAAGACGACGGACTGTCGTGGCGTGCACCGTGTCACCCATGGCGGATTTCAGCGCCATGTGTCTCAGCAAGTTTAGTTCGTACTCAGATCTCATTCGTCGAACTTACGGTTATTCAAGCTTCTGCGAGTTTCAAGAGAACGGCGATGTGAAACGGTTTCCTGAGTATGCAGAAATGAAGGCAGTAGAACAAGCTATAATTCAAAGCGTGTAGCGAGAAGTCTTGCCTTTGAGATGGTTTCAGCCCTAGATTCGAAGAAAGAATGAGAGCAGGAGAAAGGATGAAAAATTCTGAGAAATTCGAAGATACTGAACACCCAGGAGTGATACCGGCCAGGCATCAATTTACTCGAATGATAAAGGAGCATTTCCACAAAATGATCTTGCACGCTGGCCCACAATTACTCTTGGTAGAAGTTCGACAACAATTCTGGCCTTTTGGTAGGAGCGAAACATCGATGTTTCCGATGCGTACTAAACCGTCATTAGTTCATTAGTTCAGCAGTTTACGGGTGACATGCCATCATCACGCTTTACTGTTTTCCGTCCATTCACCAAGACCGGCGCACTATTTTGGATCCGTCTATATTCGCCCAGCACCTTTAGGCAGTACAGGCTTACTTAACTGTGTTTATTTATTTAGAGCTTGTCTTCGATCTTTCTAGAGGAACGTTTCCTACAAGCCATGAGACGATTTATTGCACGTCCAGGAAAGTCGTCCGATATTTATTCTGATAATAACACAAATTTGATCGGCGTCAGGAATCAACAATCCGAACTTTTGTGTATGCTAAAGGACAACCAAGGCAAGAAAATTGAATACTGTGTTGTTTTTATCCCGCCGGGTCCGCCACATTTTGAAAAAAAACGGACAGAGAAAACGTTGCCACATCGGAAAATTATTGCACACTGCTAGCACAGATCGAAGTCTGTCTTAATTCCTGTCCATTGGTTCCAATGTCCCCTAGGGGTACCTTCAATGGCCCTAGAGCAGGGTTTGCAGAAATCGCTCTCAATAGATAACGAACAACGATAAAAGAGAGGCAAAAACTGTTCCGAATCATAACAAGCCATGATAACAAATTTATCAAACTTGTATACAATTGCGAAAAAACAGAATCGGATAGGCAGCCCCCATAGAAAAATGGTGATTTTCGCTTTGTTTCCGCTCCTTTCGTGTTGGTTACTGCACAGCTGTGTAGAACAAGTTGAAATGCATCATCAGAGCCAGTGCTCCCCACATTTTGAGCTTTCTAAAAGAAATTTATCATGGGGTATAACATTCCGAATCAGTTCTCTATCATGACAGCTTGCGAAAAAAAGTTTCTCGCGTTATGCTACATATCGTATATGTACACAGAGATGATAAGTGAGAGACTTGCTCTTTCTTTTTAGGATTCAATCCCTGCCCTAGAGGGTACTCCTCCTTTCAAGAGGCTCGGAAGCCTCCTTTCAAGAGGCTCGGAAGCCTCCTTTCAAGAGGCTCGGAAGCCTCCTTTCAAGAGGCTCAGGCCTCCCTTTCAAGAGGCTCAGGAAGCCTCCTTTCCAAGAGGCTCAGGAAGCCTCCTTTCAAGAGGCTCAGAATGCCTCCTTTCAAAAGGCTCAGAAGCCTCCCTTTCAAGAGGGATCGAAGCCTCCTTTCAAGAGGCTCCAGAGCCTTCTTTCAAGAGGCTCAGAAGCCTCCTTTCAAGAAGCTCAGAAGCCTCCTTTCCAAGAAGCTCAAGCCTCCTTTCAAGAAGCTCAGAAGCCTCCTTTCAGAAGCTCAGGCCTCCTTTCAAGAGGCCTCAGGCTCAGCCCCCTTTCAAGAGGCTCAGGAAGCCTCCTTTCAAGAGGCTCAGAAGCCTCCCTTTCAAGAGGCTCAGAAGCCTCCCTTTCAAGAGGCTCAGAAGCCTCCTTTCAAGAGGCTCAGGCCTCCTTTCAAAGAGGCTCAGGAAGCCTCCTTTCAAGAGGCTCAGGAAGCCTCCTTTCAAGAGGCTCCAGAGCCTCCTTTCAAGAGGCCTCAGAATGCCTCCTTTCAAGAGGCCTCAGAAGCCTCCTTTCAAGAGAGCTCAAGCCTCCTTTCAAGAGCTCAGGCCCGGAAGCCTCCCCTTTCAAGAAAGGCTCAGGCCTCCTTTCCAAGAAGGCTCAGAGCCTCCTTTCAAGAGGCTCAGGAAGCCTCCTTTCAAGAGCTCAGGCCTCCTTTCAAGAGGCTCAGAAGCCTCCTTTCAAGAGGCTCAGAAGCCTCCTTTCAAGAGGCCCAGCCTCCTTTCAAGAGGCTCAGAAGCCTCCTTTCAAAGAGGCTCAGGCCTCCCCTTTCAAGAGGCTCAGAGCCTCCTTTCAAGAGGCTCAGGCCTCCTTTCAAGAGGCTCAGAGCCTCCTTTCAAAAGGCCTCAGAAGCCTCCCTTTCAAGAGGCTCAGGAAGCCTCCCTTTCAAGAGGCTCAGGCCTCCTTTCAAGAGGCTCAGAAGCCTCCTTTCAAGAGGCTCAGAGCCTCCTTTCAAGAGGCTCAGAGCCTCCTTTCAAGAGGCTCAGAAGCCTCCTTTCAAGAGGCTCAGAGCCTCCTTTCAAGAGGCTCTGAAGCCTCCTTTCAAGAGAGCTCAGGAAGCCTCCTTTCAAGAGGCTCAGAAGCCTCCTTTCAAGAGGCTTGGAAGCCTCCTTTCAAGAAGGCTCAAGCCTCCTTTCAAGAGGCTCAGAGCCTCCTTTCAAGAGGCTCAGAGCCTCCTTTCAAGAGGCTCCAGAAGCCTCCTTTCAAGAGGCTCAGAAGCCTCCTTTCCAAGAGGCTCAGAAGCCTCCTTTCAAGAGGCTCAGAGCCTCCTTCAAGAGGCTCAGGAAGCCTCCTTTCAAGAGGCTCAGGCCTCCTTTCAAGAGGCTCAGGAAGCCTCCTTTCAAAGAGGCTCAGGAAGCCTCCTTTCAAGAGGCTCAGAGCCTCCTTTCAAGAGGCTCAGGCCTCCTTTCAAGAGCTCAGAAGCCTCCCTTTCAAGAGGCTCAGAAGCCTCCTTTCAAGAGGCTCAGAAGCCTCCTTTCAAGAGCTCGGAAGCCTCCTTTCAAGAGGCTCAGAAGCCTCCCTTTCAAGAGGCTCCAGGCCTCCTTTCAAGAGGCTCAGGCCTCCTTTCAAGAGGCTCAGAAGCCTCCTTTCAAGAGGCCCAGAAGCCTCCTTTCAAGAGGCCTCAGAAGCCTCCCCTTTCAAGAGGCTCCAGGCCTCCTTTCAAGAGGCTCAGGAAGCCTCCTTTCAAGAGGCTCAGCCTCCTTTCAAGAGGCTCAGAAGCCTCCTTTCAAGAGGCTCAGGCCTCCTTTCAAAGAGGCTCAGGCCTCCTTTCAAGGCTCCAGAAGCCTCCTTTCAAGAGGCTCAGAGCCTCCTTTCCAAGAGGCTCAAACCTCCTTTCAAGAGCTCCAGGCCTCCTTTCAAGAGGCTCCAGAAGCCTCCTTTCAAGAGGCTCAGAAGCCTCCTTTCAAAGAGGCTCCAGGAAGCCTCCTTTCAAGAGGCTCAGGCCTCCTTTCAAGAGGCTCAGGCCTCCCTTCAAGAGGCTCAGAGCCTCCTTTCAAGAGGCTCAGGCCTCCTTTCAGAGAGCTCAGAGCCTCCTTTCAAGAGGCTCAGAGCCTCCTTTCAAGAGCTCAGAGCCTCCCTTTCAAGAGGCTCAGGCCTCCTTTCAAGAGGCTCAGAAGCCTCCTTTCAAGAGAGCTCAGAGCCTCCCTTTCAAGAGGCTCAGAAGCCTCCTTTCAAAGAGGCTCAGAAGCCTCCTTTCAAGAGGCTCAGAAGCCTCCTTTCAAGAGGCTCAGAGCCTCCTTTCAAGAGGCTCAGAGCCTCCTTTCAAGAGGCTCAGGCCTCCTTTCAAGAGGCTCAGGAAGCCTCCTTTCAAGAGGCTCAGGAAGCCTCCTTTCAAGAGGCTCAGAGCCTCCTTTCAGAGCTCAGGCCTCCTTTCAAGAGGCCTCAGAAGCCTCCTTTCAAGAGGCTCAGCCTCCTTTCAAGAGGCTCAGGCCTCCTTTCAAGAGGCTCGGAAGCCTCTTCAAGAGGCTCAGAAGCCTCCTTTCAAGAGGCTCAGAGCCTCCTTTCAAGAGGCTCAGAGCCTCCTTCAAGAGGCCTCAGAGCCTCCTTTCAAGAGCTCCAGGAAGCCTCCCTTTTCAAGAGGCTCAAACCTCCTTCAAGAGGCTCGGAAGCCTCCTTTCAAGAGGCTCAGAGCCTCCTTTCAAGAGGCTCAGGAAGCCTCCTTCAAGAGGCTCAGAAGCCTCCTTTCAAGAGGCTCAGGCCTCCTTTCCAAGAGGCTCCAGAAGCCTCCTTTCAAGAGGCTCAAGCCTCCTTTCAAGAGGCTCCAGAAGCCTCCTTTCAAGAGACTCAGGCCTCCTTTCAAGAGGCTCGGAAGCCTCCTTTCAAGAGGCCTCCAAGCCTCCTTCAAGAGCTCAGAAGCCTCCTTTCAAGAGAGCTCCGAAGCCTCCTTTCAAGAGGCCTCAAGCCTCCTTTCAAGAGGCTCAGAAGCCTCCTTTCAAGAGGCTCAGAGCCTCCCTTTCAAGAGGCCTCAAACCTCCTTTCAAGAGGCTCAAGCCCTCCTTTCAAGAGGCTCAAGCCTCCTTTCAAGAGCTCAGAGCCCTCCTTTCAAGAGGCTCAGAAGCCTCCTTTCAAGAGGCTCGGAAGCCTCCTTTCAAGAGGCCTCCAAGCCTCCTTTCAAGAGGCCTCAGGCCTCCTTTCAAGAGGCTCTGAAGCCTCTCCTTTCAAGAGGCCCCAGAGCCTCCTTTCAAGAGGCCCAGAAGCCTCCTTTCAAGAGGCCCAGAAGCCTCCTTTCAAGATTCCAGGAAGCCTCCTTTCAAGAGGCCCGGAAGCCTCCTTTCAAGAGGCCCGAGGCCTCCTTTCAAGAGGCCAGAGCCTCCTTTCAAGAGGCCCAGGCCTCCTTTCAAGAGGCCCAGAAGCCTCCTTTCAAGAGGCCAGGCCTCCTTTCAAGAGGCCCAGGCCACCTTTCAAGAGGCTCAGGCCTCCTTTCAAGAGGCTCAGAGCCTCCCTTTCAAGAGGCTCAGAAGCCTCCTTTCAAGAGGCTCGAAGTCTCCCTTTCAAGAGGCTCAGAAGCCTCCTTTCAAGAGGAACCCTATGCAGCACACATGTTTCACATAGGTTACTGCAACTGTTTTGTGACCAGATCTGGTCACAAACAAGTTGCTTTCAGCAACCATTTCTGTCTAATTTGTGTTGCTCAGGAAGCCTCCTTCAAGGCTCAGGAAGCCTCCTTTCAAGAAGCTCAGGAAGCCTCCTTTCCAGAAGCAAGCTCGGAAGCCTCCTTTCAAGAGGCTCCAGAGCCTCCTTTCAAGAGGATCAAGCCTCCTTTCAAGAGGATCAGAAGCCTCCTTTCAAGAGGATCAGAAGCCTCCTTTCAAGAGGCCCAGAAGCCTCCTTTCAAGAGGCCAGGAAGCCTTCTTTCAAGAGGCTCAGAAGCCTCCTTTCAAGAGGCTCAGGAAGCCTCCTTTCAAGAGGCCCAGAAGCCTCCTTTCAAGAGGCCAGCAAGCCTCCTTTCAGAGGCCAGAGCCTCCTTTCAAGAGGCAGAGCCTCCTTTCAAGAGGCCCAGAAGCCTCCTTTCAAGAGGCCAGAAGCCTCCTTTCAAGAGGCCAGGCCTCCTCTCAAGAGGCCAGAAGCCTCCTTTCAAGAGGCCCAGAGCCTCCTTTCAAGAGGCTCAGAGCCTCCTTTCAAGAGGCCTGAGGCCTCCTTTCAAGAGGCCAGGAAGCCTCCTTTCAAGAGGCCAGAAGCCTCCTTTCAAGAGGCCAGGCTTCCTTTCAAGGCCCAGAAGCCTCCTTTCAAAGCTCAGGCCCTCCTTTCAAGAGGCTCCAGAGCCTCCTTTCAAGAGGCTCGGCCTGCCTTCTTTCAAGAGGCTCAGAGCCTTCTTTCAAGAGGCTCAGAGCCTCCTTCAAGAGGCCTCAGAGCCTCCTTTCAAGAGGCTCGGAAGCCTCCTTTCAAGAGGCTCAGAGCCTCCTTTCAAGAGGCTCAGGCCTCCTTTCAAGAGGCTCAGGAAGCCTCCTTTCAAGAGGGCTCAGGCCTCCTTCAAGAGGCTCAGGAAGCCTCCTTTCAGAGGCTCAAGCCTCCTTTCAAGAGGCTCAGAGCCTCCTTTCAAGAGGCTCAGAAGCCTCCTTTCAAGAGGCTCAGGAAGCCTCCTTTCAAGAGGCTCAGAAGCCTCCTTTCAAGAGGCTCAGCCTCCTTTCAAGAGGCTCAGAAGCCTCCTTCAAGAGGCTCAGGAAGCCTCCTTTCAAGAGGCTCAGAAGCTCTCCTTTCAAGAGGCCTCAGAAGCCTCCTTTCAAGAGGCTCAAACCTTCTTTCAAGAGGCTCAAAGCCTCCTTTCAAGAGGCTCAGAGCCTCCTTTCAAGAGGCTCAGGCCTCCTTTCAAGAGGCTCAGAGCCTCCTTTCAAGAGGCCTCAGAGCCTCCTTTCAAGAGGCTCAGGCCTCCTTTCAAGAGGCTCCAGCCTCCTTTCAAGAGGCCTCAGAAGCCTCCTTTCAAGAGGCTCAGAGCCTCCTTTCAAGAGGCTCAGAAGCCTCCTTTCAAGAGGCTCAGAAGCCTCCTTTCAAGAGGCTCAGAAGCCTCCTTTCAAGAGGCTCGGAAGCCTCCTTTCAACAGGCTCGGAAGCCTCCTTTCCAAAGACGCGAATACCTCCATTCAAGAAGCTAGGAAACCTCCTTTCAAGAGGCTCGAAGCCTCCTTCAAGAGGCTCAGAATCCTCCTTTCAAGAAGCTCAGAAGCCTCCTTTCAAGAGGCTCAGCCTCCCCAATAAACCACATATCGTATAACAAACAGCAAATAAAGTCGCATTTGCGTCCATCAAAATCTGAATCGCATTGGATATCAAACCTTGTCAGATTATTGGCAAAGGATGTTGTATTGAATGCATCGTATACGATAATTTTTACCGTAGTGAAAATCAATCGTAATTGTGTGAATAAAAACTCGTAATGACTAATACTCCTTGCAATGTCCTATATGAGTGCGAATGAATGTCTATACGAATCGTAATACAATCGAAATCACTTCAGTTCAAACGGCTTGTTGAAGTTTCAAGCAGTTGTAAAGATATAAATTGTATAGTTTATGTTGGGCAAAAATCCAAACTAGTTCAAGATGTACATTATGGTGCAGTGGTAGAGTATCCGCCTGCAAATCTAAAGATCGCATGTTCGAGTCTTGGTGCTGGCAGGTTTTTTTTTCATATTTTTATGTATAATCGTAATACTGTTCTCATGATGTCAGGAAAAATCGTATAATAAAACTCGTATGTACATATATCGCCTCCACTTTGGTACGTATATAGCCAATCTGTGCATTATATACGATTAAGTTGGTTCTTATACAATAACCTATATCAAGAGATATAGGTACCAGAATGTTGACTGGGTCCTTTCAAGATGCTCGTAAGCCTTCTTTCAAGAGGCTCAGAACCCTCCTTTCCGACGATCCACATCCGTGGTCCTGAGTACTTTCTCAAACCAATGGGTAACCGAGTATGTGCCGAGGTCGGTCCAATGATTATGGGTGGAGAAAGCTTCCGGATCAATGGTGCCCCAACGCCTCGAAGCCGATCCCTTGAGCCACTTGGCCTTCTGCTTAAGCGTTGAGCCATTCAGCTCCACCTTGATACCGGACTACTCGGATAGTCTTTGGCGGTGGATCAATATTCCCCGGTGTCACCGTCACCCCTCGTAACCAACGCCACGTTCTGGGGCTACGGGCTCGCCTGTGCAGGTACCACCTGAAGTATCCGTGACCTGTTAAGAGCCAAAGTTTAGCTCCCCTTCAAGTCTGCTAATCCATTCCGACACATTTGAGACTAGGCGATGGGTCCACTTGCCCTTAGTCGAGTTGTCCTACTCTCTCTGTCATTCATTACCATTACTGCCTTGATATTACTCACGCTCCTAAGGGCGTAGCACTTCCCGTCTTCCTTCACCACCAGTTTGATGGGCATCAGGGCCTGCGAAAGTACCAATGCCACCTCACGTATCGATATGGTGCGATATGCGCTGATGGCTCTCAGACTCATCAACTTATGAGTGCTCTCCAGCTTTCCGGGCGTTGCAGTTTGCGCTCAACGCTGACACCAAGATTAGATTTCTGTTCCGCAGTAATAAAACCGCCACGCTTTGCCAGCAGCTCTGCGCTTGCTGGAGAAAATCTTAGATATGTCTTCTATAATCATAAATAGTGCCGCTATCACTGCGTCGACGCACTTGCGTGCGTAGTCCATATGACTTTTTGAAGCTAAACTTATTGAAACCAAAGCATCACCCAAATTGTTTAAGAAATCTTTCGAAAAGATGAGGTCGCACATCGATCTCCGGTTGTTGGCAACTATCATCTCCGTTTTATGATGCGCCAGCTGTGGTTTACCTGCCGCGCAACGTTTCTTGACGAGACGGATCGAATAGACTGCAGAATCCCACAAACTTGACTCTGGCAGGAGCTTTAACCTCAACACACCGTGGTAAATCAAATTCCACAGCAGTGGACCCATGATACTTCCGTAATCTTAAAAAGTGACGTATACGCCATTTTTCATAGAGCTCTTTAACAGAAAAATGGCAAACATGCATGTTGTAATTTGGCTGTTACGTCACTTTCTCATATTATTTAGGATCGATCATTTCTAAAATCAAAATGGTTTAGGAGTGAAATTTTATCCTTTCGGCAACAACATATTTTTACGAGAAAGACCAAACAGGCTGAGAGGCCATTTTAATTAAATGAACCTTCAATGTGTATTCTTTTAAAGAAGTCATAAATCAAATTCATAGAAAAGTATAATGAAAATCAATTATCCTTGATTATTATTATTTTTATTGAATTCAATAAATACCCAACACACCTATCGATTTCCCAACGCACCCTTATAAGCTTAACCAACGCACTGCAGCATTTTACCCCCAATCCATAACGACCTCGCAAATTGATTCCTAAACGGCGACGACATCGTTTTGCCCCTTGAGGATAAAACGATTAGCCCTGTCTTTATCTGGCTCTGGCCCTTGTTCTACTGCCACCGATATCATACAGCGCCGACCGTCTGCACCCAGTCTTGTTCGTATGCTGTAGCAGATGCTCGCCGTCGTAGTCGTTGTCGAAAAAAAAATGCGCTTCGACTTCCTCCAGCCGCAGGCAGAGTCATGGTCCGTAATCGCCAACCCTCTCGGTACTTATGCACTGTATCAGGTTTAGGTTATGGTGGCCTACGCAGCAGGCAAAGAAATTGAGTCTGCGAAGAACGTCGTTAGCTCGAATCCGTACCACTACTGGCCCGCAGTCAGACGGCGATTGATTCGGTTTTATTGTTGATATTGAACGAGAGTGAGTGGTCTCTTCATTTTTCATTATATCGCAATTATATGCATGAGTCTGGAGGAACTGGTGCCTGATGGCGTCGGAAGAATCGCAGACGCATCACCTGCCGCCGAATTCACGTTTGAATGACCTCTCTGGTTTTTCTTGGGTCACTAATTACCGCTAGACGACGTCGAATGGGATGAATTTCATTGGTGCCCACATCGATGGGATTCAGTATTTTCTATATGCTGCGGTAGAAACCGAACGATGCTGAAGATACTAGCATTTATTGTCATCAGTAGGGTTGCTAAACCATTTAAAATATTAATTATCTGACTCTTCTATATAAATTAGAATCTACTAAAACGAGAATGTTGTGTTTTTTAATTTGTTTTTGTTATTAAAACGTTAAAAACTGCTGATAAGCAAATTTCATCTGCTTATCTTATTTCACGGATATTTCGGCTTCTACTGATACTTATCTTTGGCATATTTTGCATTAATAAACTGAACATTAACTTCAAATTAGTTAATTTGCCATCACTCCTGCCAACAGAAGTCATTATATCTCTTATTCCATCAAACCCGGTCCTGTCGCCGCAGTGTCTCCGTCCTGGCCGAAATCTCTTGCCAATAATAAAAATTTCATTTCATATTTCACGCAATCGTCAGATGTTGGCAAGAGGCGAGACGAATCTGCCACCAATGTTGTCTATGCTTTTGTGCTGCCGGATCGCAACGGCACCGAGGGAGTCGGAAAAAATCTCCGTCATCATAAGCCATGCACTGAGTGACAGCTTGGAAGATTCTAATTGAAATCCCTCTGCCCGAAAAGGAAGACCCCAGAGCGAGGGAAAAAACAGGGAAGAAATGCTGGCGCACAATTGTATAATTCAATTACGGTGCAAGCGAAAACTTCATGCAGTGCGGCTGCTGCATACTTCAATACATAAACTCCGGCCGCCCAGAGACCCAGAAGTGAATTGCAGATGATGTATGATGAATAATTAGATTGATGATGTTACGGTCGTCAAATTAGTGTTTTTGTTCGTGGCGCGCAACTTTTTGTGCAGATTCTAGGAGTTAATATTCAAACAACTGAACCGAACGTGGTAAGAGGCCGAGCGGATGCTTTAGAGAGCTCACACAGCTCTCGCTCGGCTCATGCGGGTTCGGTGTGGTGATGCAAATAAAGGCATAATCGCGCACACAATGCACAACGCTGGAAGTAAGTTGCTCATAATGAGGCGTAAAATTGCGAAAGATTGATTGTTCTGCATTGTTTTGCAGTAGCGTGGTGACAGGAGTCTGGACTCTTCCATGAAAGCTAACTTTCCTCGTTAAACGGATGCTAATGGATTGCGGTGGTTCCGGGAACGTTTGAAAATTTGAATATATGAATGTGATGAGCGGTTGTGAGGAAGTGCTATTGTAAATAGCTGTAAAGCATCAATGAAGGAAGGTTGACTATGATTTTTGTGATAATTGCAGGCTTTAGAATAAGTTCAACTGTCTATAGTCTATATAGTCTATAAAATTATTATATACTTTGGATTAGCCTCTGCTACGATGTTCTGCTTTGGGATGCAATCTAGCGCTTATTTGCAGGTTCCGTTTTAGCCCCTACTTAAGGTTTAGCAATTTCCAGCCGTACTAATGTTTCTGAATTTCAATTGCTATCAGCCTCTGGTGACACTGGACAATGCAGCTCGTTGTTTGAAGGACACAATTGTATGAGGCCACCCTTTGCTCAAATTATGCTCGGCAGGTATCTGTTCATAAATACCTGGAGCCGCTTGAACTTACTTGAAGCAGCACAGATTCATGACGGAGCTAAAAAAAAATGGAATTAAGTGCGTTGACTCATCTGTCTGTTTTAAACTCGAAAACTCGAAAAGGGAGCCCTTACCCTCTTGACTCGTGCATCGATCTTGGTTTTGCAGTAAACGCCATTTGGCTACTAATATATTGGAAGATTTCAACATTCTCCTCTGATAGTCCGGCTATTGTTATGAAGCAGGGCACTGGCAGCACCAGAGTTCTAGCATTTTAGCGTAATTGATTCATTTATAATTTGGCATCAGTAGGGAAGAACTAAAAATGTTTGGCCGTTTCAAATATAACAAAATTTTATTGTATCTCTATCGTCTATAATTGAAAAGTTCACTAAGAATTATTTGAAATATTTCCCAAATACTTTCAATTCCTGTGTGATAATAGATAGAGTGTAGTTGCGACAATTTAAGGGTTTTAAAAGAAGCAATATCAGAATCGAAACCCCTCATGACTCAGCACACATATCAATCATAATGTGGCAGGATGACTTTTGCTATATTTCAAAAATGATTATGTTCTTACTTCTTAAGATTGCTGAATGCTGAATCTCAGTTCTGAGGATCTACAAATGCAATCCTTACACTGACTAGATACCGCAAATATGTGAAATACAGGGAGTTAGACAAAAGGTTAAGATAGGCAGAAATTTTGTCGAAGTTCAAATCAGCATAACTTTTGCGTAGAATGATCCGATTTCGATGAAACCGGGACCTTCGGACGCGGAAACTCTTCTAGTATACTGTCCTTGTGAGTTGGACCTCAGATTGGGGCTTGGCCACCGTAGATGTTCCGGGTTTCGACGGTATGTTAAAATGCATCTTTTCTTCTGCTTGTCGTTTTATCTGACGTTTACTGATATCATGTTTTATACTCTCTCCTGAAAACTAGAACTAGTAAAGCTGACCAATGCTGGCTGCAGATCGAAAATTCGTTTGGTATACGCAAAGATGTATGGCCATTTTCGTAAAATCGGTACGGGATTGGCCATACACCCTGAACAAATGTCACTTTCTGCAGAACACCCGGAACATGTTACAAATTGGCTAGAGAGTCTCACAGTCACCATAATGTATTTTAATAAAGATCCTATATTCATCGTCTTGGGAAAACATGAATTTTGGACACTCATATATGCATAGTTCCAGACGGTGCCAAAACCGGCCCCTCATGGAATGCCCTTGGAACCTGCTATAAGGGTACCAGTGGACACTATCATTCTGGAAATGTTTCTGTAATCATTGTCTCGCAAAGCCAGGGAAGCTAGCAGCTCATAGCTAGGGAATAATGCCAAACATAGATACCCATATTTGCATTATTCCCTAGCAGCTTACATGTTCCAACATAGGTTACTGTAACTTATATATGACCAGATTCAGCCACAATCAAGTTGCTGCAACCGTTTTTGTCTGATTTGTGCTGCCTCGGGTTCCGATCCTGTTATCATTTCATCATGTTCCCGGAACCGTTTTTACGGGAAATGGCTTTATCTCTGCATAGTTTTGATGGATTCTCGATCTACAGCCATCGTTGGCCGGCATATTAGTTCTAGTTTTTGGAGAAAGCATAAAACATGATGAAAGTAAACGTCACATAAAATTACAAGCAGTGGAAAAATGCATTTTGAACATACCTTCAGAAAACCTGAACATCTACGGTGATCAAGAACCAATCTTAGCTTTTGCAGGGGGGCAATATACTAGAAAAGCGTCCGGTTCCTGATGGTCCTGATTTTATCAAAATCGGATTATTGTACTGCAAAGTTATGATGATTTGAATTTTCGACATAATTCTTACCTATCTCAACCTTTTGTCTAAGGGGTATATGTCAAACAACAGTTTTTTTTGCATCTCCGTTCTCAACTCTACCTGTTTGTTTTAATTTTCTTCAAAACTGTTCCCTTCCTAAAGTTTGCAATAGGCACATTGACTGATTACGCTTTTGTCCATGCGTCCATGCAGAAAGATGACCACTCGCGCTCCATACAAAACATTAATGAGCTTTCCTCATGTGAGCAACTCGCTCCCTTTACGAAAATACATATTAATAACTTACAGTCGTACTGATCTATTTTCCATGCGAGCACCATTCGCTCTTCTTTTTGCGAACATTAGCAACACCTAAGTTGCACTGAGCACTTTCTTTATGCGAGCGCCACTCGCGCTCTTACAAATATTGACAAACTAAGTCGTACTGGAGCTTTTTTCATGCGAGCACCATTTCCTCGAACATTAAGCAATACTAAGTTGCACTGAGCACTTTATGCGAGAGCACCACTGCGCTCCTTTAAAAATTGGCTAAATTCAGTCGTACTGAGCTTTTTCATGCGAGCACCACTCGCGCTCATACCCCAAAATTGACAAACCTAAGTCGTACTGAGCTTTTTATGCAAGCACCACTTTATGCGCTCTTTTATGAATATTAGCATTACTCTAAGTTGTGCTGAGAGCACTTTATGCGAGCACCACTCGATTTGTATTGAACACTTAGCAGCATGTTTGAAATGAATCTACATATAAAAATATATCAATTACTCAATGACGCATTTCAATGATACTCATATCAAAATTCGTATTCAGCAGAAATAGTCAAGTTAGTTGGTCGGGAGTTCTGCTAATTCGCACCAAGCCTCTATGAAAAATCACCCAGTTTTGTGCAAAAATGATGTGTAGGGGGTTCGTAATTATTACTAATCCGTATCAAACGTTTCTCAACGTAATCAAAGATATTTCTGAATAAACCCAGATTAATCCACCTAGCGGTGATGGTGCCTTTTCTCGTTTTCTTTCGAGTGAGTAATTTCTACGCACTTTTGGTGAAAAAAGTATTCTGACCATAACTTCTGAGCCTATAGTCCGATCTAGAGGCCTTGAATAAAGGAAGAAAACGCTGATAGAAAATATGACTCTGCTGCCAACACTGTATTCAATCTTTCTTTCATCAAAGGACAACACATGAAAAGGAAAGAAATGGTTATGTAGATAAAATCTTACAATCCCCTATTTTATGTGTCCACACCACATAACAATAGAATACAATAAACAATGGAACTTCATTTCATAATCTATTTATAACTTGCATATATTATTGAAAACTAATGTAAAATACATTCCAATTTTGTTTATTGAAAAATGGCACAAAATCGAAATTTTGCCGTTTTCAGTATTTGAGTAACATTTTGGCTTCTTGACAGGAATCTCCTGCTCGATTGGCTGCTGTTTTTGACGGTTCGATTTGGCGGCACATGGTATGTTAATGAATAATACTTCAATGAATGATTAAATTTGTTATGAAGTTAAATCTATTCGACTCTGTGATTAAAGATTATGATTAATAGTTTATTCATTTTAACAATGAATAATGGTTATGATTAACGATTGAAATATTTTTTGACAATGATTAACGATTATGATTAAAGAATAAAACGTTTGAGAGTATGATTAACGATTACCGATCGTGATTAAATATTGACACAATATGTATGATTAATGATTAACGATAGATATGATTTATGATTAATGATTATGAATAATCAAATAAAATGATTTGCATAGCGATTACCAAATAGTAATTATTAAAGGTATAAAATTGTAATGAATAATGAATAAATGTAATGTGGCATGCAATGATTTAAAATTGATGATTAATGAATAAACTCAAAACATTCATGAGAATACAATTAGTGATTAATGATTAAAATGCAAAGAATTTATGATTAACGATTAGTGAATTATAATTGAATCAAATTTTTTGTATGATTATGATTAATGAATAATGATTAAATAAATCCCGTATTCGTTAATCCTTAGTTAAATCAATGATTAATCACTAATGATCTAGCACATACCTATCCGCGTTTCTCTTATTCAGGCCTCTAGTCCAGTCCGGCCCAATTTTCAACAGGAAACAATGGGGATTAAATTCTGCATCGAATGCAACTTCTTTTGAAACAAATCATTTGAGGATACATAACTATTGACCTACAAATGGCCACTTAACTCCATAGTCCGATTCCGCCATAATTTTAAATACAGAAACAATGGGACAAGATTCCGCGTCAGATACAACTTGTTGCAGAAAAATCCGTTAAAGATAAGTGCTCTGATAAATGAGTGAGGAATTTTGTACGTGTGTCTTGAAAATCAAAAAACATAATTTTAGCCACCATAACTTCGAAGCCCATAGTCCGATTTCGGGGCCAATTTTCAATACAAAACAATTGGGGCAGATTCTACCGATACGAATGAAAAACTTATTTGCGAAGTAAACTCAGCTAAAGAGTAAGTACCTCAAAACAGTAAGGTCTTATAAGCATAAATATATTTTTGGCCATAATTCCGAATCCCATAGTCAAGTTGGGGCCAATTTTTCAATATGAAACAATGGGACAAAAGATTCTACGTCGAATGAAACTTGTTTGCGAGTAAATCAGCTAAGAGTAAAGTGTCTAAAACGTAGGTGAGAATTTTTCTTATACATAAATATATTTTGGCCATGATTCCGAAATCCCATAGCCCGATTCGGCCAATTTTAATACGAAACAATGGAACAAGATTTCGCATCGAATGCAACTTGTTGCCGAGCAAATCAGTTAAAAGCATAAGTGCCCTAAAAATGAGTGAAAATTTTTGTACGTGTTTCTCATGTGAAAAAAGTGGATTTTACATAACTCCGAAGTCCATAGTCCGATTGTACAATTTTCAATACGAAACAATGGGACAAGATTCACGCGTCGAATGCAACTTATTTGCAGAGCAAATCAGTTAATGATAAATGCCTAGAAAAATGAGTGTGATTATTTTGCGCACACACACACACACACATACACACACACATTACACACAGACGTATCGCCTTCAATTCGTCGAGCTTGGAGTCAGTCGGTATATAAACACTATGGGGTCTCCAGGACTCCTATAAAAGGTTCATTTTGGAGCGAACAGCATGATAGTCCCTTTACGTATACTTTGTATACGATAAAGGCAAAAAGATATACTTTTGTTTATTCAAGTCTGTGATTTGTGTTCTTTTTTTAACGAGGAAAGCATTGACGGTGAAAAACTGCCTTATAGCTTTCTTTTAAGTGGCTTTTCAGGCCTGACTTTTTTAAAGATAGACATATTTTGGAAACACAGTTTTGTGGATTAGTCGAGGAATTAATTCCGAATCGATAAACAGCGGTCGAATCGAAGGGAAATGTCCACCTAGTGGTAACTATAACAAACATTCAAATTGTTTATTATTAATGCGCCCTTTCGACGCATCGTACCGCCTAATCAGAGGCATAACCACGTGATTGAAATATGTAGAAATAAATCAAAACCAAGCAGCAAACACAAGTGATGCACATTGCAATGATTTTGCACACTGCGATTTAGAAACAGAAAAGATCAAATTTAAAAAGAATTGCAGAACCACTCACTCTTTTTAAACCAACCTTCAGTTTCAGCGGCTATCAAATTGACGGGCGACCTCAGATATAAAAGAGCATCCACTTTGAATTCAACATACAATACTTACGTTTCTCAAACACGTGCTCACCATTTGTTACCTTTTTTCTTTCATAAAATGACACATTTCCAGATTGCTTTATTGATTGCTAATGATGTGGCTGTCAGTTGTGAATTGGTGGAAGGGCCTACTTCGATGGTTTTGATGAAATTCGAATATTTGCTTCATATAATAATAAACAGCAAGTGCTATTTCACTGCCACACAACCCCCAGACCCATTTGTCACCCCCCTGATGGCAGTACCAACGAAAAACGTAGGGGGTCTGTGGGTCAACAATCTAAAATGAAAAAATAGAAGAGTATCAAACATTATAAGAAGTATCACTAAAACCGATTATTATATAGGTATATGTTTTTTGTCCTTATTAGCGAGACTTTTCAGCCCAAGGAAAAAATATATTTCATTATGTTTCTATAAGCTAGGGTATCGCGAAGAGATATTGGAAGAGAATGGCCTAATTTTGTAATATTATCAATAAGTTTTTTTGCTCGGTAAAGCATATCGAGAGCAAACGAAAGAATATGATCAATAGGGTGTCCCAAAATTGAACAAAGTCTGGGATTTTGGGGGCTCAACTCTTCAAATGAAAGCAAGGGTAAAACAAAAGAAAAAATTGTTCTACGACAACTCTGGGAAATGACGTTTGAGGGTGGCCCCCTGACGCGTTTTATAGAAAAAAGTGCATTTTTATAGGTAACGTCGAAAATACCGGTATATCGGGAAAGAAATTCATTGAAACCCATCCATTTTATATTTTTTACATTTAACTTAGAGGTCTATAACTTTACGGTAGTAAAACTTTGATACCATATGTTTTAGATCTATATATTTTTCACTGATGATGCTTTAAATGCCCAACAATGGATGAATTTTTCTTAATATTTTTTTATTAATGCATCCAAAACAGGTATCCATCATAATGCTTTCCGAGCTAGATATACCACATAGGAAACATGGGGAATTTTATAACGTGAATATTTTGCTAAAAATAGCAGCCTTCTGCTCTATCCATTTAAAGTTGATTAATTATTTTAGAGCGTCTTAGGGAAATGCTACAAGGTTAAAAGTTGACTATTTATTCTTCCATTTTACTTCCACTATTAACTTTTTATGTATCAACAAGCAGAATGCGTATTTACGTTTCCACTTTACTTGCAAGCTTTACTTCAGTGTTTGTTATCGACTGAAGAAAAACATTTATCATTAACTTTAAATATGGTGTGTGGGTAGAACTGCAGGTAAAAAATTAGGTCATGTCACTTTGGACCGGATTCGTCAAATCCGTCCCGTGGGTAGTAATCTAAACAGCCAGGTATATCCGTTTTCCTTGATCTTTTGTTAAGTAAGTTTATTTGTTTTGTTTGCCTTAGGGGGAGATTTCGCAGCAGCTTTTCCGCTACATCAAGTTTCCAAGGATTTTGTATTTAGTCTGAGAAGTGATATGTTGTCTTTGGTTAATTGATGATCTTCGTTAAATATATGTTCAGCTACTTTAGATTTGAAATGATAATGTATACCTTTTTCAATTAATAACTTGTTTGCTTTAGTTACTTCTGCCAAATGTTCTTTTGAACCTCGTGTCTAGCGTTCGTTTTGTCTGTCCTATGTAGATTTTTGTCACAGTGTGGGCATGATGTTTTATAAACTCCAGATTTTCCTAATGCGTCAACGGGGGTGCTTTTTAAAGCTTGGCACAAGTAGTGTCTTCGGTTGGTTGTTCCTACTACTGAAAACTAATTCGAAATCTGTTCTTCCTAAATTTAGAGCGTAATGGTCTGGTTATATTATGGTCAAAATTAACGGATACTCGTCTAATTCATTTACCGTTATTGGTGATAATGTAATTATTGATTTTCTGGTACTGGGTTTTTCTATGTTTTGTCTATAATAGCTTGAATAATTCTAGTTAATTATCCGTTTACAGCTGAACATGGGTCACTCCTGACGGAATCCAGGAAGTTAAAAAGTGCTCGCATTTTCAGGGGCACACTACTCGATTCCGGAAGTTAACAACGCGCTGTCATTTTTATTGTTTACGCATGCTGCGACGCAGCCAAGCTCGTCAACAAAAATGACGGTCGTGCGCCACCTCTGAAATCGAGTGGTGTGCCCCGACTACGCGAGTACTGTTGCACAGAACTCCGTCAGGAAGTAACCTTAAAATGAAATTGATGAAATCGCGATTTAAAATGTTTTCCTGAAATATGTTCAGATCGGTTTTTAGAAAGCAAAATAATAATTTTGAGCGAAAATAAGAAATTTTGGTAGTAGAGGGTTAAGTAAGCTCTAAAGAATAGTGTCTGTTTTAAAATACAAAGCGCTAACTCGTATAGGTACTCAATGATTAATAGAATGAAACCTCAATCTCTTTCCTATTCGACAATTTTATTTCTGTCGACCTTTTGTCTCTTCGATCTTCCCTGAAGGAATTCTTGGAGGAATGTACAGAGAAATTTTAAAAAATGCTGGAAGTACTTTTTGGAGGTTCCTATAGGAATTTGTTCGGTAAATTCCTGAAGGAAATTCCAGCGAATTTACTGGGAGCCGAGGAAATGGAATACCCAAAATTTGTAGCACCTAAGCACATAATTCTCCCAAAAAGCCACTATAATATACAATTCTAATCCAACCCAGCATGTCTATTTAGCATGTTATGCTTCACATGAGTCTCTATTTAATCTAATGCGACACATTCCTCAACTTTTATTTATGCGAATAAAATGAGCTCCTCATGAACTAAAATCCAGTCCACAGTATTTTAGTTTCGGTTCGCGTAATTCTAAATCCGTACATCTATTTTTAAGGCTTGATATGGTAAGTGCAATTCACAAATGAAATCAGCAAAAGCACTGTAACTTGCTCAACACGTGCCTTCAGAATCCATGCTTTGATAAGCTTTATCAGCATGATCACGATGCTGCAAGGTATTAACTGGCTTAGTTCGCAAAATAACACATTTTGTAGAACAACAAAATGAAATAATAAATTAATTGCACTTTGTAATTATGTAGCAATCCTATAATCAGAGACCGGCGGAGTGAAAAAACTGTCGAATTGGCAACGTATGAAATACATGAAATCGCGGAAATAACACTAGCAGCACTTGAACTTTTGCTCGTTTTGACCAGGCCAGAGTGTAATGTAATTAAGAGTGGCGACACTGGCAGAATTGGAACAAGAGTTGTATGTCATTCCCATACCAAAAATCGTGTTCCCAAACGAGCAGGAGACCTGGTCAAATGCAGCACATGTGTCGCTCACTCTTAATTACATACCCTCTGGACGCGCTTTTGACGGTTTGATTGGAAACAAGATGGCGTTCTTCGCCGATCTCTCATTCTAGTATTTCTAGTAATATGGAATTTGCAGAGCAACATTATTGTTTTTATTTATTGGTCATTTTTAAGTTTAAGGCCTAGGTAGTTCCTATTTATGAAGTAGAAACACATTGCATCAAGCATAAACACACATGATAAGGTAACACCCTTGCATACCTATAATGTCATCATTTTAAGCTCTTTGAATCTAATCATAAATTATAAAGTGGACGGAGTTCGGTCCCTCAGGATACTCTAAGATTTTTGTGCAGGAGAAATTTTCGAAACAACTCCGTGTCATAAATCCCAAAGAACTCTTGAGAATATCCGAAGAAGCATGTCAAAAGAAAAATCTGACTGCAATTCCGATTATTTTGGATTTTTTCGGCATAAAGATCTTTATTCAGGTGTGAGTGAAAAACTGCGATTTAACGACTGTTCAAGGAACGACGAGTTTTGATCGGTCAGGTCCAATTGGGAAATCCACGTACAATAACCATCGAACTGTCAAATTTTAACTAAATGGTAAACGAATCGGTGGAATTCACAACCTAAGTAAAATTGAGAGACAGTTTGAAGTTTGGCTTGTGTCGTTTGACCTAAAGGATGCAAGAATTTGGCGATTAAAGTACTACAGAAGGAAGTGAAGATGTATTTAAAAACTAATTGACACCCACGGACGTGCCGGATTTTTAAAAACTCTTTCATGAATTCGAAGTATACGAAAGATTATTTTAGGCTCTTTAGATGGAATGTCTAAAGTAATTTGATTAAAATACGAAAGCAGTTCAGGGGTTGGACTTTTTCTTATACTGTTCAAGATTGATGTCTAAAAATAAATTTAGATTCGAAAAATTGCGTTTATTATGGCCAGTTAGAAGGAATGTCCAGCTAATTTCTGTAACCATTTAATTGTACTAAAATTTTGAGAAGAGTTTAAAAAGCTTCCCGTATGTTTCGTGCATTTTTCATTATATTATCCTTCACTTCTTTTTCTTCGTGCAATCTTTATTCGCATATAATGAATACATTTATGGGATGATGATGATCGCTGCGATGACAAACTACAAAGACAAACGTCAACTGGTGCCCTATACCAGAACATGTTAAATTGTAGCGGTATCGAAATGTAATTTTGACTTTCTTCGGTGATAATTTCGGCTTGTTTTGATGATTACATATATTGTGTGCTTTAACTGCACATAGTGCTGGATAAATTTAGGAAACAGAACAATATATAACTTAAGTTATTGAAATAAATTTCACGATCGAAGAAATCCATTTTGCTATATAACATATATATAATACTACATAATTAACCGCGAATGTAATCGGTGCAATATGAACGGAGCTTTATACTTGAAGAACACTTAGCATCCACACCAACAAACGAGTGGCTTCAGAACCGCTGTTTCACGGGGTTGTGTTTCATGGCAGAGGAAGGCATAGTATTAAGTAGGGATCCCTATGGATCTAGTATTAATTAATCACCAGACCAAAGTTTATGATAGTATAAAAGTGACCAGAGTCCCAGATTCAGCCTGTGTTTCTGCAATGCCGAGCGTCCGGGAAGCACGTCCCGACATTTCATGATGAATCTGGTATGAAAATGGGATAATATAGAAAATTTTACAAAGATGCATGATTATTACACGTATACTATAACACATTTTTCCTGACAAACGAAAGAAACGAAAATAGAAATCTCCTGTTGGATCGGAACGAAACGAAGCAGAATTCAAAATTTCTTGAAACTTTGAAACGAAGCAAGTCAGGTCCATTCGATTAGAAATTTTACGAAACAGAAACGAAATTATAATTTTTTCCGGGAATTTTGTAATAGTTTTTTTAGCATTAGGGAAGTGCAGTCTTTTGTGGCCAATGGTCCCTAATTTGACTAACCATAGAAATACATATTTTACACAATAATCGATCAGTTGAAATCAGTGTTGAAGCGTGAGGATATATCTCTTAGTTGGACTAATAAAACCCTTGCAATTGCTTAATTTTTTGAGTTATTCATAGAAATTTCAATGGAAGCGTGGCCAAAACCGTACGAGTTTCCTATATAACAATAAAAATGAAGAATAAGAAAATCCGCAGAGGAAATAATTTTTGTTTAACATTTTTAGAGTCCAAGATAAAGTCGAATCTAGTATAGTAAAAAGTGACGATCTGAGATTTTTTCTCTAAAATAAAGATTTTGATACGGAAACAACAATAAAAATCGGAAAATTAAGGATTTTCAAAGCATTCTTTAACAAATCGAGAGGGTTTTATGTTTTTTCATTTTAACATTTATCTTTATCCAACCTCTCTGACACTGTCGTATGCAGTAGGACACTCTTTTATTAAAGTATAACGGCCTAAGAGCAAAATCAGCAATCTCTTTGAATTACGAGATCCACGTTATTTGCCAGCAGCTATTCTAGATTCATTTTATACCAGTCAGTTATCAAAAACTCTGACATATAACGCTCAGTTCTATTACTGCGAATTTGAACCACCTAATGAATCACGAGTTTAAAATATTTTGAGTGCTTATTGTCGTCATTTTATACTGGATAAATCCACTTTCCAATTTACGGGCCTTTTCTTGTAGCAAGAACAGAATGAGTCTAGGATCGTAGTATGCTACATAGAAGACGGACATGTTTCACAACGTTCTGCAATTTTTGAAATTTAGAAGAGTATTCCTCAATTTGACTTAGTTTTCCTAAAATATAAAAACGAACTTTGTAATATTAGGCCACTGCCTGGGCGAAGAAGGAAGAATGTAGTGCGTTTATGAAGACATTGCACTATTGATGAAACGGAACGTGGATCGAGCCATACTGAGACAGTTTTCTGGAGCAGGTGTATCAGTGGATTGCTTAGGGCTCCATTAATGCAAATAATCAAACCATCAAGAAAATATGACTATCGAGCAGGTTGGACTACTTTCTAGGGATAAGTTTCTTACGATCGTGGTAAGTTATAAGTCTTTTCTCCCTAGAAGAATAGTCCCTGGGTAGGTGGATAATTTTATAATGAAGACGAAGTGCGCAATTGATCATTTATAATACTGTTTATGTAGGCATCATTGCGTGATGGCTGTGACAATTCTACATTGATGAATACCAGAATTAACGCAATGCAAAGGCAATTTTTTTTTACTTATAAAATATTTGTATCAGTGACGCACTGCATTTAACATACACATTGTTCTGAAAATCCTATTCTTTATTACAGAGCATAGATGCTTGAATGAAAAAGATAATGCTTGTTTTGATTTTTGAGAATGGGAACTATGTGTGGCTGGAAAAAATCAAACGGCATTCTAACAACGAGATTGCATTGCTTTCATCATTCAGTGTTGAGGTAAATATTTGCAGGATGCTTTTCAATACTAACAACAGTCTGTGCTAAAGACAAGACAAGACGAGATAATAAATCATTACTATTGAATTAGTTAAAATTTTGGATATGTCAGAGAAAATCCATACCTCACGCTAAACATTGGAACTTCTCACTTCTTTTGTTTTGCCAATAAATTTTATACTTTTGCATATTCAGATATTTTCATCTGTGAACGACCACAACACATTCTTGACAAACATGTTGATGATGATTCACGTATTAAATTAATTCACCATAGTTCAGAAATATAATCGAATTGAAGATTATGGAAGCCTTTGGAAAAAATCGGTAAAAACTTTGAAAAGCCTTAATTGTCTGAAAGACAAAAAGAAAAAGTTTAGGAATGTATTGATAAAAGCGTAATGAATAATCACTGGAATGAAGTTTTTTGCTTTAAGTTGAAAAACATTTTGAATCAGGATTCTATGATTTATCTCATTTTATCTGTCATCGTTATCTATCTCCATACCCTAGTTGCAGAATCGGACGAGAATTGATCAAAGTTTTTTTCTGCGTAGTTTTCAGTCGATTTCCTTCCCAGACTAGTGTCCGCCAAGTATCAATGTAATTTCTGGTCGATGGAGAAATGTTTCGTGATTTGTTGGTGAAAAACATTTTGAGATTTCCTTTTTTTCTTGAATGATCCTGGAGATAAAGGAAAATCAGCTTTCTTGTATTTTTTTTCTTCGTTCTTCATTTTCATTCCTGCTTCACTTTTTGCGAAATTTGTGATTAAGACTTCAATTTCAATAGATGTGTGTTTGACAGGAAAATAAAAAAACGCCTCAAGCTTACGGAAAATGTCGGAGATGTTAGCAGTAAAAATTTGGTATAATTTTTATCGTCTTCCGAGGTTTTTCCTTGGTTTTCATCGCTTTTTGTTTCTTTTCTGTCTGTTTCCAGAGGCGATAATGGCGCTTAAACCTAGTCTTATATGTCTGATGTACATAAGTATTCGTCATGCTTTATGATATCTATCTGATTATACGATGCTTTTTGCCCATCAGTGTATAATGAACACTAGACTAAAAACTGTGTGTCCATCCAAGACGCAGAGGACCCATGGTGTACATTAATCTTCTTATGAAGTCACTCCCACGTTTGTAATCATCTTTCTCCTGAATGTGAAACGGTTGGTACAGCTTCCCACTTTCTTCCTTTCCGTAGATTCAAAACTTTTCGTTGATCATGTTATTTATGCTAAATAATCTGATTACCCTGGGAGCCTCTAGTTTTTCTCCCAAATTCAAGAAGCCTGCACGTGGGTCTGGCCGTTCTAATACTTGTGTCATATTTATGATATGCAAATAAATGAGACAAGAAAATGCTCAGGACATCAATGAAACATTTCCAGGATGCTTTTCAATAACTGGCCGTGCATGTGCTAAAAAAGAATAGACAAGCACCTTTCTTTGCAGCAGCTTATACATGAGCAGTTTATTTAATTGAAATTTAAAAAACATTGTTTGGGGAGACAGCAAGTTCGTCCTATTTTATCCAGATTCAAACTAGATAGTGATCCGGTAATTTGAGAAGTGAAACTGAATCACTACTGATATGTTCACATTAATTGTGACCCAAATGCCATACGGAGAATCTAACAATTTACACAGGTCATATGTAAGTAACAAGGTTAGTTGAGATCTATTCGACCATTTTCAAAGCTTACTTCACCTGAAACAACGTGATAAATATTCATTTATTTTATATTAATTTATTTCAACAGATTCATATTGATTAGATCTACTTCACTATTTTGAAAAGTATTACAGATTCAAGAAGTTCACCCATCCATTTCAATTTTACATCTTGAATAAAGTATGCAGGTAAATTTTAGACCAAAATCATGAAAGATTTATTGATAGTGTAAAACTTTCAGAATGGTCTTTTCAACAGATATAAGTAGTAGCAAGCTGTTTTGCACATACAAAACTCAATTTTTTCACGTGTGGAGTTTTTATGGTAGAGGCATTTCCATCCATCACTTTTTTTTACAGGAGTTAGCCTTGGAGATAAACGAAAATCCTGTGACTGCTAGATGAAACCTTTCGTTTCCTCCTTTTCAAAACTTTTTTAGTGCGCTGCAGTGTGAGGTTGAACCTAAAGCAATATACCTTGAGATGCGCTGACAACATTTCACATATATGCATCAGAGGTCTGGGTCATTGCAAAGTCATTTAGCATAGATGCCATTTCACTAAGGACATTTGGCATAATTTTGAACCACCAACAAAAAAGTGGGTCGTGGCCCAAATTTGGAACTTTAAGGACAACAGCATCTTGAAATACAAAACAAATTCATTCGCGTTTTCAGGGGCACATTTCAATCAACTGCCATTTTATTATTCCACGGATGCTGCGACACTGCAAAAGCTGAAACGAGTAAAAACAAAAGTTGTCACTGCCTCCCGTATTGGTGGTGGCCCTTGAAAACGCGTGAATACCTTTAGAGCCACTTGACGCTTGTATTATGTTCTGAACAAACTTCATTTTCATATAAACAATCACTTTTAATTTTGAAGAAAGATGTCAATCGCCCATTGCATTCTTGCGGGCAAACGCCCACTTCTCTAGAGAAGGATCATATCCACAACTGGCTTATCCCAGCAAAAGCGCCTACTTTTTAAAGAAGGCCATCATTGCCTAAATCAGGGCCGAGCAACTACTTTTTAGGAAGGTAATATCACCATTGCCTTAATTCGAGCAAGCCTTATTTAAAAAGAAGGGTGCATCCATCATTTCCATAATCCGGTCAAACGCTCACTTTTAAAGGCGGGATTACATCCACCATTGCCTTAATCCGGACAAACGCCTACTTTTAAGATAAGGAATCACACTGCACCATTATTTGAAATCTGGGCGAACAACTGACTTTTTAAGAAGGCCGGCAAATGCCTACTTTCAAGAAGTGATCACATCCACCCTTGTCTTAATCCGGAGCAGAGCGCCTGGTTTTTAATGAAGATCACATCCACCATCGCCTTTCTGCCGAGAACACCTGATTTTGAAAGATCATCACACAATTGTCGTAATCCAAGCAAGCGTCTACTTTTAAGCAAGGGATCCACATCCACCATTCTAAATCTGGGCGAGCAACGTACTTTCCCAAAGGAAGTGTGATATCCACCATTCGCTTAGATCTGACAAGCATACTTTAAAAAAGGATTGCATCCATCATCCGAGCAAACATACCATACTCAATAAAACAAAACAAACGATACTATATCTCCGTTTGCTTTAGCCTCACTTTTTGTCGCTGTGGGTAATGTAGTATATTTGGACTTCTGTACATATTTTGGACAAGCTGACAATCACTTCGATCAATTTTAGATAATGTGTAGGAAAATTTTTATCAAAGTATGATCATTGCATACTTCCTGCCTAACTCTAGCTTGACTCTAAAGAATTCATAAATCAACTATTATTTATCTTTAAAATTACCTAAAATGTAAAGCTTTCTACCAAAGGTGCCTTCTGGACCAGTATGCAGGGAGAACGCAGCCATTATGGGACTCTTCGTAACATGCACCTGAAACACATTTTAAATTAAGTGTTCAACGAGCAATCTTGAGGTCTTGCATGCGATTTTGATTTAATGTGAAATACTGCTATCCTCAATCCTTGAACTTGACGGACGGATGAAAAAAGGTGACCAAAAATGAAGTTATGTTTTTATGCATCAGACATTTGTAAGTGTTCACCCATGCTTTTGAATACATGGGCATGAACCTAATTGTCCAACTTTCAGGCTGTTTCAATGATATCGATAAGATTGCGAAACAATGTTAATTTCTAGGTTTTAATCTCTATGTCGTTAAGCAAATAAATGCATTTAAATAGATGTGGATACGTGTAGGTAGTCATACCATTGAAGGATCTGTGGTGGCCATTTTTTAAATTAGAGAAAAATTACTCTGTCAAAATATATGCATTTTATGGCGATTAACTGTTGATGTCCAAAAGAAAATATTTCAGTTCAGATATATCTGACATTTACACCTAGTAAACGTAATTTACTCAAAATTGAGCAATGGAACCTACAGATAATCATAGTTATGTATTTGGATGAACCTAGTGGGTTTCAATTGATTTTATACTATTCCAATCTCGATATATTTTTCTAATGAATGTCTGCCTTGTCCAAATATCATCATTACCTAGTCAATTATGCCAAATGTCAATCCAATCATTGAGTGAACCATTGATATACCAGTCAGTCTAAGCTAGCTAAGCTAAGCTGTAGTCAATTATACCAAATGTCGTTAAACAATATTTTTTTATTTTTTGCAAATGACCTAACCATGTAGCCCATCCTTAAGCATAAGCCCTCCCGATTATATGGGAACAGTCTACCTTGCCATTGCATTTCCTGCTGCCTCGGAAAACTTCGACTTCTGATGAATCTGTATTGGCGTATTTCTGCAGCAAAAAGATAGTTTATTTTGCTGATTTAGCAATAAAATAGAAAACTAGGACATGATTTATCAATTCAATCGAGACTACCTTGTTACTATTCAGTCGGTAAGCTACTAAGAGGTGATCCATATAGTATTAAAGATGGTCAGGTTTGGAAATGAACAATGTCGGTTCTGGGTCGGGTACAGGTTTAAGAAATAAAGAGTACGAGTAGCCATTCGATGCTGCAACGCATTCTAGACGTCAAACAGTTGTCAACCGAGCAATGTCCCAATAAAAGTGCATCTAAATGTGCAGCGACAATGCAGCTAAGAGTTTGACATCGGTTGAAGTTTGGCGGATCCGATAACTGCAAAACTGGTTGCAACATCAGTTGTAAAGCATTGAGTTAAATGACTGCAGTTATCGAACGTTTACCTGTATTGAATATTTTTATTCGCTTCTGGTCTGGTTCAGGTCTAGCTCCAGGTTAAGACTGCAAAATTTCGGGTACAGGTCAGGTTCAGGGTTTGATAAGATTTTTCATTCCGGGTTGAGGTCAGGGTCCGGGTTTGAAGGATTTCTAAGCCGTTCAGGTCAGGTTACAAGAATAAGAAACCCGACCATCTCTACAGATATAACGTTAATTAATTTGGTACAGAATCTTTAAATCAGGTCAGACTCGATTATCCGGAGTATCGGCATTTTCATCTCGGATAATCAAATCCTCAGATAATCGAATCAGCCAAAAATAAATCTGCAATTAAAAATCATGTTTTTATTTTACTTTGCAGTGGTGTGAGTCTATTATTTAGAAAAAAAAACATGAATAATCCACCTGCGCATCGTGACTTTTTCACCATGTATTAGAATATACAGCGTTTGTTCCATAACTTTTGAGTCATAGTCAATCTTCAATATAAAATGATTAGACAGGATTTCCATGTGAAATGCAAAGATAGTTGAAATACGCGCATTTTGGCGGGATTATTGCTTTTGCCTACAAAAGCATAGTAATAAAGCCATTACTCATTCTATGCAACCATCTACGGCTTATTTATGGTATTGCTAAATATTAACTATAAAACGACAGCACGTCACAAACTAACAGACAAACTGCCCTACGGAAAACACGCACCAAGCACGTGTGACAGAAAATCGATACATTAAGCAAGCTTTTTGAATAATCTGGATCCTGAACAAATATCAGAAATGTAGAAAAAAATAGCAGTTTCCATGATATGTGAGATCAAAATATCTGAAGGTGAGAGTTTGAGCCAGTAATGATCTCAATCGGAAAGATATGAATGAGGTTCAGAATCGAAATAAATTAGACTATTAGATGCCTCCGTCTGGGAGCATTCTATCTACAAAATCTTGATCGAACTAAATCAGGAAAACTACAAACGTCACTATCTCCATTTCATTGTTAAACAATGGTGATGAAACTAGATACTTTCAAAAGACAACGGAAAACGGACAATGTTGGCAGTAGTCCAGTGAGATTATTTCGCGTATCGATGAGTTTTTCACAACTAAAGCGCACAAATCAGACAACGCCTCAGAATACATCACGATGTACATACACAGAAGCACAACTCAGTTAAACTTAAATAAAAAATAGGCATACCAAAACGATAGATCAAAATTGTTTTCTTACTAGATAATATTCATTTAAATTAGCAAATATATCGTTTTAGAACTACTTGAACACTGTTTAACAACATCGAAGAAATTTTCAAATTGCCAAGCTGAAGCGTTTCTGTTGAAATAAAATTGTATTACGTAGAGGAGTTTAGTGAAAGAATTATAGGGTAAAGTTCCGATAGCTCGTAGGTGTTCCTAGGCAAACAAACTGAAAACGGTAACCAGAATTACCAGATCAATTAGTTGACCTGTCATAACACGATAGAGACAAAAACAATGTTGATTCCACTTAACTGAGTAAAGTATCTTTGTAAAATGTTTTTTTCTCTCCCTATGCTCCAATAGTTGCGATAATGTTCTAAGTTTATGAATCACTATAAGGAACCTATGGAGTTCGCAACAGCAATAGAGTATGAATAACAACTGCACCTATTGGAACATTCTACCATCAATAATTGGAGATTGATTTCAGGTAACAAAAAGGATTTGACCGAAATTTATGTTACGCTGGATAAAAATTGAAATAATAGAGCTTTCGTATACTCTTAAAGGTAAGGAAAATGAATATAATTTTAAAAGTAATCGAAACTGAATGGATCAGTTGCTTGGTTCTCACTCACTATTGGTCTTTTCCTACATAGATAAAATACTAATAGTTGAGTAGACGTTGTCTCACTCATAGTAGAATGTGCGTTCAAACACTCATGTACAAAGTTCATTGCAGGAATCACGAATTTAGTTTTCACGATTTACTCAACTTCTACCGTAATTTTCGCATTGAATATACTAAGCCGTCAGGAAACTATAACGAATGTTCTACTTTGAAGAAATGAAAAAATCCATCAGCATTTTCAGAGTTGATGCGTTTCAGACCAGACATTCATTTTATATAAAGAAGAAGAAGAAGAAGATTGGTAGAGTTTGAATGGGATTACTAAGCGGCTGGCAAATTTTTCATGATATAGTGGAATTTATTAAAAACAATTTCGAAATTCGCGAAATTACAATTAATTCGTTGAAAAGAAATGATTTTCTGTCGAAATTTTTAAAATTTAACTGATACGAAACGAAATTAGAAAATTGGTTCCATATTACAAATTCACTTGATTTTCGTTTTCAAATACCCTAAAACGAAATTTTTCCGAAATACTGCATGTTCTTATAATTATTAGTATAATTATTAGGGAGATAGACTGCGTCAGGTTTTGTTCTAATTATTTATGTAAGTGGTTGTTGACCAAATTTCAGCTGATTTTGACAATGATTCTTTAAAGCAAAAGAATCGTTATGGCCAAATTTGAGCATGCAATTGTAATGCGAAAACCCCTAATAATAGAACAAAACCTGCAGTATAAAATTTCTAATTGATTATCTAGATTTTGGATCACGCTTGTTGTATAATCCACGGAATCAAAAATATCTGTAGATGTTTTGAAAACTTACTGAATCAGAATCTTAAAAATGGGGAAACGATCGGCGTGGACTGCAGTTCTATGTTGGATTTTATTGCGGTTTGAATAAAAGAGCAAATTTAAAAGCCATCCCTGCCACGGCAGTAGTCAGTGATCATCTTAAGCAGTCGATTTTGTAGTACGGATGTTATACGCATAAATGTTCTTCGCCACGGTTAGATCTCAGAATCTGGACACTACTTGCAAAACAATGGATTCAAAAACCTGGCATCCTTAAATCTGCAAAATCAGGAAAACATGGAAAAGTCCTAAAGATTGAAAAAGACAATTTTCTGCATACTTTTACTGTGGCAAATCAGATACCATCTTATACTAAAAATCAAAATTTTTAGAGCTGATTTCAATTAAATCGAGTAATTAGCATCACTTACTGGATGTTGTGTGAATAATGAAGAAAAACTCTTTTTATTGCAGTTTAATATGCTTTTCTAAATTTATATTACAAAGGTAATATGAATGACTCGAAATCGAGTGAAGTACAGAGCACTGAATGACGGACTGTTGAGGGTCGAATACGTGTCAGTCAGTACAATAAATAGTAGAATTAAATGGAATAGTACAATCTCGTCTTATGACCAAGGATTCCCAATATTGAAAACGTTACTAATGCTACAGCTTAATCATTATAAATGTACATTTAATTTCCCCATACTAATTTCCATGAGATGCTTGGAAACTGCTATGCTGTAAGTGTTTTCCCCAAATCAGCCCAAATTTGGAGGATTCTAGAACATGAGACCAATCAATCAAGCGTTGTAAGAACTAAATCAAGCTTTTATGACCACCCCAATACGCACTAATGTTGTAAAAATTGCTGATTTGTAAAAATTGTATTCATATGGTTATTTAGGTTGGCAAGCTTCCATTTGCAGACCTATTTTGTTTTAAAAGTTTTGATGGGCTCTTATTCCGAGCTGTAATCAAATCTAGTGTTTCAGACGTAGTACATAAAACCAGTTTCAAATCACAAATATGTTTATCTTTGTCGACTCGAACACTTCGTAGGCGCATCCTGGTTAGTAGCAGTAGACCCACTGAAGAAGAAAATAGAAAGATAGAGAGGATCAATGTTCCCGAACATAATTGTACCATTCAAACCCGAAGCAACATCGTTGGCAGCTTTCGTTTTCTTCATAAATACAACCTAAAATCCAACTACTACCCTTTCTCAGCAATATGTCACCAGCTAACTGCACCGACAAAATCCTCTCTCAATCGAGTAACCGATGACTTTGATATATATCTATATCTGTCCAATATCCTAACACACCCTTTCTGTTGACCTCTCCCGTTCAATTGGTAATATCCTCCAGCCGTACGTACACTGTCCCAGCGGAACTTCATTGACTGTCGTCTTATTGCTTCATTTCCACTATGGCCCAATGTGGAGCGTTATCAGGGAAAAAAAAGTTATTTCTCCCGTTTGTGAAAGCTCAATTTCTTGAAAACGTCCCAACCCACCGCCCATGGATCCAGGATTCACGGTTCACAATGTATTTATTTATCCTTCGCTGTCATCATCATGCGCTCGAATATCCCTCGTCGTATTGACCGATCGTTTATTTTCTTGCAGCATAGGCCACGGACTGCCGTTGCTCTTCGCTCTCAGGTGACGCGGCGGAAGAAGTCAAAACAAACCCGGCACTGGCACCGTTATTTACAGCTTTAGCCAATACATTATGTTTTAACCATATCCTCTCTGAATGAATAAAATGAAATTTTGTTAAAAGTCTCTAAACCAATTGTCGCCATATAGTCTTTTTTGCTCTCTTTCTTTCTCTCTTGGCAGTGGTGGGGACAAGATGCTACTCCTCATATGGGACGGAGAATCACGCAATTCCAACGATCGTAAGTCAATAGTAGCTTTTTGGACAGCCTACTGTAACCTTGGGCTTACACGTATGGGTGAGTCGGGTGAGTTGAATTAACGTTTTTCTTTCGTAGAAGGAAGCTTGTACATCCTCACTACCTTCCTAGTGTATAATTGAATTCAATTAAGCTCAAGATTAACTGCAGTAGCATGCCACCAACGAAAGCATACGTTTGTTAGTGAATTGAAAACGCGTAATAAGGTGCAGGCAAATTTTCGATGGAACAAAATTTGTTTTTCATCCATCACGGTTTATTATTCACGTCATTATAATGTCCACGTGTATTATCTAACTGGTTCCCGTTTATTTATAATGTTGTTAGAATATAGTGAGAACGTTTTTCGGGATTTTCATGTATAATTGGAGGTAAAATCATATAATGTATACATCCTGCCAGCGATTTTTAACAGGCAGAGAGGACTCTCAGACGGTATTCGCAGCGTATGGATCGTCGTTTTCATCAAGGAAGTCGATATTATCCATGGCGATCGAGGCTTTCTTTGATTTCTTCAGGAGACCGGACAGAAGAATTCGATTCGGTTGTACAACCCGTTTGTTGTGCTCATCTCCCTTACAAAACCCTTCAAATAAGTCGCAATTTCTCTACTATCACAAATTTGAAAACCTCTGTGGTAGTGTGAGTCCTGGTCGATTGGAAGAGTGGAAGATTTAGTCCCATAAAGAATATGTCGCTACACTGTTCCTCTACCCAAAAGCAAAGACGTATTTTCTAAGCAAGTTACGGGACATTCCATTCGACGACTCTTCCGGAACCGAACGCAGGCTGGCAGGATCACGGATAAAAAATTTAGTAGAATCAACCCATTCTGCTTCTAAATCAACAATATTTTTGCGATTGATTTAAGGCAGATACAATATTTTTGAGTTGATACAATCCAAATAGGGTTGAATCAGTACTACGCGATAGTTGATTCAGTCTCGTAAATATTTGTTCAACTATGCTTTTCATGTACTGTCAAATATACATCAGAAAACAACAATATTCATGTTGTTTTTCTTTCCAAGAAAATGCTGCGAACTGTCTTTATCGACACTACGATGCGCATCAACAAAGAGAAAAATGTCACAGAAATAGATCTGAACTATTTGCATCGGCGTGAAGTCATCATCTACCGCTGCTCCATGCGCTTGCTGTAGATGGATGATTATGTTGATCAATTCTGAGTTTTCCATATTACCGGAATGGTTTGTCAAAGGCGTTTTATTTTGTTTTCAAATCGCTACGTGCAGGATTGAAACAACAATATTCCATTGAACTAGGTAGTGAAACAGCGTTGAAACACTTTGAGTTCAAACAACAATATCCCCGTTGTTTGGATTGTGACAATCGAAATAGTTACGTTTTCAATCATGCAAAATTCTTCACAGTGGCACATTCATGGACGAACATTTGGAGTATTTTTTATAGTGTATGTATATTATAATGTTTTTTAGTACGATAGTTCATCCTTAATTTGAAATTGGCACATGCGGAAATTTAAAGATGATTCTAGAGCCATCCAAAAGGTGTTTTTGCCCCCTGCTAGTGTGAATGGGCAATAATCCCCCACCAGGATCAGGTGGTCTTCGTTTCTTAGCAAGACGTCAACCGAAGTTTTAAAGTTTTAATGATACACTTCTGATTGGAACCAACCTGTACAGGGAAGACAGGTCTATTATCTACAGGACCGGACTAAACAAATTCACCTCATGTGGACTAGAGAAATGTTCCAGACACATCCTACACTACTCCAACGGATCGACCTTGCCAGTAGAAACTCCACCGATTCTACAGCAGGAGATTACGGTGAATGTTAAACACCGTGACACGAGCAACATGTAGCTTCTATAAATCGTCACGCTCCAGTAGTTAGCTACTGATGAAGAATCCCGATTAAAGAGGGAGATTTCAAGCTTAGAGTGGTACCACAATAAAGCTGCAGTTTTGGAAGGCATTCCTCCAGAGAAATTTGGCGTTTCAGAACAGCTCTGGCGTTGATTAATATCCAGCACAACCTGATGAAATTTTTTGTCGATCGCCTGTTCTATTATTCAAATGCAGTTTCGGTGGAACACATTGTTTCTCGAACCTTCTGATAAGGCATAATGGTGGCAGTGTCTACCTTAGAGTCAGACACGAGGACTGGAAAACTATTTGTGACTATTATCACCTATTCCATGTGGCTTCACTACAATGTCAGACGATCCCGACTTGGGCTCATTCGGTCTTCTTCATCCAATTGTACGGAAGATTTAAACCGCTTCCAGGCTATCGATTCCAACCCGTGCATCAAATGGTCCAACATAGTCTTACGTTGAATAACTGCGCACTCACGACATGGACCACATTGTTGCCATAGACCATTGGAATCAAGCCATGAACTCTGAATGGATGGATTTGGAAACACGATCGCCAGGTACGCAATTCTCCCCTACCCAATATCTCAGGACCTGTCTATCACCGAAACTGTCCAAAAGAACTTTAGTGGTAGTCCGAGTTGATTGCAATGTTTAGAATGTGTGGCCTGGTGGAACCACAGAAGTTCTTAAGTGGAAGAAGAAAGCGACGGACTGTCGCGGCGTGACCGTGTCACTCCTGGTATTTCAGATTTCGGACGCCATGTGTCTCAACCCAAGTTGAGTTTGTATTCTAGATCTATTCGTCGAACTTACGGTTATTCAAGCTTCAGAGATCAAAGAGAACAGGCGATGTGAAACGGTTTCTGATATATCAAAAAAAGGCAGCAGAACAACCGCCAATTAATTGAAGAGTGTATATAGCAAGTCTTGCCTTGAGATAGGTTTCACCTAGATCTGCGAAGAAGAATGATTAGAACAGGAGAAGGCCAAAAATTCGAGAATTCGAAGATACTGAACACCCAGGGGTGATACCGGCCAGGCGTCAATTTACTCGAATAAAGGAGCATTTACAAAATGATTCTTTGCACGCTGGCCCACAATTACTCTTGGTAAGTTCGACAACAATTCTGGCCTTTTGGTAGCGAAACAACGATGTTTTCGATGCGTACTAAACCAATCCACAGTTCAGCAATATATGGTGAAATGCCATCATACACGTTACATGTTTTCCGTCCATTCACCAAAGAGCGGCACTATTTTGGATCAGTCTATTTCGCCCAGCACCTAACGTAGATGCAGTAAAGGAACTACGTAATTGTTTATTTATTTAGAGCTTGTCTTGATCTTTCTAGAGGAACATTTGCTACAAGTCATGAGGACGATTTACTGCAGTCAGGAAAGTCGTCGATATTATTCCAAATAACATCAAATTTGATCGGCGCCAGGAATCAACAATCAAATTTTGGCAATATGCTAAAGACAACCAAGGCAAAAGAAATGTGAATACTGTTTGTTTTATCCCCAGGTCCGCCACATTTGAAAAAAAACGGACAGAGAAAACGTTGCCACATCAGAGGTGTAGCACACTGCAGCACAGATCGAAGTCTATTAATTCCTGTCCATTGGTTCAAATGTCCTAGGGGTGCCTTCGATAGGCCCTAGAGCAGGGTTTGCAGAAATCGCTCTCAATAGATAACGAACAACGATAAAGAGAGGCCAAAAACGTTCGAAATCATAACAAGCCATGATAACAAATTTATCAACACAACTTGCATACATTGCGAAAACCAGAATCGGATGAGCAGCCCCTATGAAAAATGGTGATTTTCGCTTTGATTCCGCTCTTTCGTGTTGGTTACTGCGGCTTGTAGAACAAGTTGACAATGCTCATCAGAGTCAGTGCTCCCCACATTTGAGTTTCTAAAGAAATTTATCATGAATGTCACATCCCAGATCAGTCCTCTATCATGACGCTTACGACAACAGTTTTCTCGCGTATACTACATATCGTATTGTACACAGAGAGTGATAGAGTGAGGGCTTGCTCTTTCTTTGGATTCTAATCCACTGCCCTAGAGGTACTCCTCCTTTCAAGAGGCATGAAGCCTCCTTTCAAGAAGGCTCGGAAGCCCCTCCTTTCAAGAGAAACTCAAAGCCTCCTTTCAAAAAGAGCTCAGAAGCCTCCTTTCAAGAGCTCAGAGCCTCCTTTCCAAGAGAACTCGAAGCCTCCCTAAGGCTCGAATCCTCCTTTCAAAAGCTCGAAGCCTCCTTTCAAGAGGGATCAGGACCTCCTTTCACCAAGAGCTCAGGCACTTCTTTCTGAAGAGGCTCAGAAGCCTCCTCTCAAAGCTCAGAGCCTCCCTTTCCAAGAAGCTCAGAGCCTCCTTTAGAAGCTCAAGGCTCCTTTCAGCTAGAGCCTCACTTCCAAGCTCAGAGCCCTCAAGAGCTCAGGCCTCCAGAGGCTCCAGAGGCCGGAAGCTCCTTTCAAGACTAAACCTCCTTCAAGAGCCGAGCCTCCTTCAAGAGCCTCAGAGCCTCCTTTCAAGAAGGCTCAGAAGCCTCCTTTCAAGAGAGCTCGAGCCTCCTTTCAAGAGCTCCAGGAAAGCCTCCTTTCAAGAGGCTAAGCCTCCTTTCACAGAAACTAGATGCCTCCTTTCAGAGACTCAGAAGCCTCCCTTTCAAGCTAACAGCCTCCTTTCAAGAGCTCAAGGCTTTCCTTTCAAGAAGAGCTCAGAGCCTCCCTCACAAGAGTCAAACTGCTTCAAGAGGTAAGCCTCCTTTCAGGCTCAAGCCTCCCTTTCAAAAAGCTCAGCCTCACAGCAGAACCTCCTTTCAAGAGCTCAGGCACTCCTTTCGAAGAGTCAAAACTCCTTGCAAGTCAGAGCCTCCTTTCAAGAGCTCAGCTTCAGACATCCTTTTCAGAGGCTCAGGAAGCCTCCTTTCAAGAGGCTCAGAGCCTCCTTCAAGCTAAACTCCTTCAGAGGCTCAGAGCCTCCTTCAGAGGCTCCGGAGCCTCCTTTCAAAGGCTCAGGAAGCCTCCTTTCAAGAGCCAGGCTCCTAAGGCCAGGCCTCCTTTGCAAGGGAACAGAAGCCTCCTTTCAAGCAAGAACTCCAAGAAGACCAGATCCCCTTTCAAGAGCTCCAGGTCTCAGCTCCAGCTCCCTTTCCAGAAAGAGCCTCCTCAAGAGCCAAACTCCTTTAAGGACAGAGCCTCCTTTCAAAGCTGAGAAGCCTCCTTTCAAGGAGCTCTAGAAGCCTCCTTTCAGAGCTCTGAAGCCTCCTTTCAGAAGGCTCAGAGCCTCCTTTCAAGAGCCAGGCTCAAGACTAGGCCTTCTCTTAAGAGCTCAAGCCTCCTTTCAAAGAGCTCAGAGCCTCTGCTTTCAAGCTAGGCTTAGAGCTCAGAGCCTCTCAGTAGCTTTAAGGCAGAGCTCAGGAGGCTCAGAGCCTCCTCAGCCAAGCTCCTTAGGCTCCAAATCCTACTAAACCTAGATCAGGCCTCTCAGAGGCTCGGTCCTTTCAAGAGGCTCAGGCACCTCCTCGCAAGGCTCAGGAAGCCTCCTTTCAAGACTCAGCCTCCTTTCAAGAGGGCTCAGAGCCTCCCTTTCAAGGGCTCCAGAGCCTCCTTTCAAGAGGCTCCAGAGCCTCCCTTTCAAACTCAGAGCCTCCTTTCAAAGAGCTCAGAAGCCTCCTTTCAAAGCTCAGCCTCCCTAAACTTCAGAGCCTCCCTCCTCTCAAAGGCCTCCTAAACCTCCTTTCAAGAAGCTCAGAGCCTCCCTTTCAAGAGCTCCAAAGCCTCCTTTCAAACAGATAGCCTCCTTTCAAGAGCTCAGGCCTCCCTTTGAGAAACTAGAACCTCCTTGAAAGCTCGAGCCTCCTTTCAACTCAGAAGCCTCCTTTCAAGAAACTCGAAGCCTCCCTTTCAAAGAGGCAGAAGCCTCCTTTCAGAAGCTCAGAAGCCTCTTTCGCAGAGCAGAGCTCCTTTCAAGGCCATCCCTTTCAAACAGTCCTTCAGGAAGCCTCCCTTTCAAGAGGCTCAGAAGCCTCCTTTCAAGGCTCAGAAGCCTCCCCTTTCAAAGAGGCTCCAGAAGCCTCACTAAGAGGCTCGAAGCCTCCTTCAAGAGGCAGCTCAGAGCTACCTCCCTTTCAAGAGAGCCTCAAGCCTCCTTTCAAAGACTCGAGCCTCCTTTCAAGAATAAGAGCCTCCTTTCCAAACCCGAAGCCTTCAGAGCTCCAGCTCCCTTCAAGAGGCTCGAGCCTCTTCAAGACTCAAGCCTCCTTTCAAGAGCTAGAAGCCTCCTTTCGAGCTGGAAGCCTCCTTCTCAGGCTCAGGCCTCCTTTCAAGAGGCTCGAAGCCTCCTTTCAAGAGGCTCCGAGCCTCCTTTCAAAGAGCTCAGAGCCTCCTTTCAAGGCTCGGAAGCCTCCTTTCAGAAGACTGAAGCCTCCTTTCACGAAGCTCAGGAAGTGCCTCCTTTCAAGGACTCAGGAAGCCTCCCCTTTCAAGGGGCTCCAGGCCTCCTTTCAAAGAGCTCGGAAGCCTCCTTTCAAGCTCAGGCCTCCTTAAGAGGCTCAGGCCTCTGCTCAGGCTCCGAGGCTTTCATTCAAGAGCTCAGGCCTCCTTTCAAGGAGGAAGCTCGAGAGCCTCCCCTTTCAAGAGGCTCCAAGAACTCTTCAAAGGCCAAGCCTCCTTTCAAGAGCTCCAAAGAAGCCTCTTTCAAGCTCAAACCTCCTTCAAGAAGGATCGGAAGCCTCCTTCAAAATCGAAGCCTCTTTCAAGAGCTCGGAAGCCTCCTCGAGGCTCAGAAGCCTCCTTTCAAGAGGAACAAAGCCTCCTTTCAAAAGGCTCAGCGCTCTTCAAGAGGCTGGCAAGCCTCCTTTCAGAAACTCAGAAGCCTCCTTTCAAGAGACTCGGAAGCCTCCTTTCAGAGGAAACCAAAACTCCTTTCAAGACTCCAGAGCCTCCTCAAGACTCAGAAGCCTCCTTTCAAGAGGCTCCGAGCCTCCTTTCAGAGCTCAGAGCCTCCCCTTTCAAGAGGCTCAGCCTCCTTTCAGAGACTCCAGAGCCTCCTTTCAAAGAGCTCAGAAGGCCACCTCTTGTAGGCTCAGAAGCCTCCTTTCAAGGAGCTCAAGCTCCTTTCAAGAGGAGCTCGGAAGCCTCCTTTTCAAAGCTCGGAAGCCTCCTTTCAAGAGGCCTCCAGGGCCTCCTTTCAGAGGCTCAGGCCTCCTTTCAAGAGGCTCAGAGCCCCTCTCCTCCAGAGCTCAGGCCTCCTTTCAGAGAAGCCTCAGCACCTTTCAAGAGGCTCAGAGCCTCCCTTTCAAGAGGCCCACGAGGAGCCTCCTTTCAAAGAGGCCAGAGCCTCCTTTCAAGAGGCCGGAAGCCTCCTTTCAAGAGGCCTGCTCCCAGAGCCTCCTTTCAGGGCCAGAGCCCGCTTTCAAGGGAGGGGCTCAGGCCTCCTTTCAAGGAGGCCCGGAAGCCCCTTTCAAGAGGCCAGCCTCCCTTTCAAGGAGCCCCAGGCCTCCCTTCAGGGGGCCAGCCTCCTTCAGGGCCGGTACCTTCAAGAGGCTCAGGCCTCTCAAGAGCTCGAAGCCTCCTTTCAAGAGGCTCAGAAGCCTCCTTCAAGAGAGCTCAGCTCCTTCAAGAGGCTCGGAAGCCTCCTTCGAGGCCTAGCACCCTGTTTCCATCAGGTTCTGCAACTGTTTTGTAGCCAGTCTGGTCGACAAACTCAGCCTCAACCATTCTCTGTCTAATTGTGTTGCTCAGGAAGCCTCCCTCAGAGGCTCAGAGCTCCTTTCAAGGCTCAGGCCTCGCTTTCCAGAAGCTCAGGCCTCTCCTTTCAAGAGCTCGACAGAGCCTCCTTTCAGAGGATGGAAGCCTCCAAGAGGATCGAAGCCTCCTTTCAAGAGGATCAGAGCCTCCTTTCAAGAGGCCAGAGCCTCCTTTCAGAGGCCAGAGCCTTCTTTCACAGAGGCCTCAGGAAGCCTCTCAAGAGGCCTCTAGAGCCTCTTTCAAGAGAGCCTGGAAGCCTCCTTCAAGGGCCTGAGCCTCCTTTCAAGAGGCCCAGAGCCTCCTTTCCAGGAGGCTGAGGCCCCCTCCCAAGAGGGCCAGGCCTCCTTTCAAGGAGGGGCCCAAGCCTCCTTCAAGAGGCTCGGAGCACTCCTCTCAAAAGAGGCCGAGAGCCAGTCCTTTCACCCAGAGGCCATGGCTCAGCTCCTTTCATCAGACAAGAAGTCAAGAGTTCTCAGAGCCTCTTCAAGAGGCTCAAGGCCTTCAAGAGCCAGAGCCTCCTTTCAAGAGGCACCGGAACTCCTTTCAAGAGGCTCAGAGCCTCCTTTCAAGAAGACCCAGAGCCTTCCTTTCAAGAGGAAGCCTCTTAAGAGCCTCCTTTCAAGAGCTCAGGCCCTCCTTTCAAGGGCTAGCCTCCTTTCAAGAGGCTCCAAGCCTTCTTTCAAGAGACTGAAGCCTTCTTTCAAGAGCTCAAGCCTCCCTTTCAAGAGGACTCAGAGCCTCCTTTCAGAGGCTCCAGGAAGCCTCCTTTCAAGGAAGCTCCAGGAGCCTCCTTTCAAGAGGCTCAGAGCCTCCTTTCAAGAGAGCTCAGGAAGCCTCCTTTCAAGAGCTCAGCCTCTTCAAGAAGCTCAAGAGCCTCCTTTCAAAACTCGGAAGCCTCCTTTCAAGAGGCTCAAGCCTCCTTTCAAGAGGCTCAGAGCCTCTTTCAAGAGGCTCAGAAGCCTCCTTTCAAGAGCTCAGAGCCTCCTTTCAAGGCTCAGAAGCCTCCTTTCAAGAGCTCAGAAGCCTCCTTTCAAGAGAAGACTCGAGAAGCCTCCTTTCAAGACTCAGAGCCTCCTTTCAAGAAAGGCTCAAGCCTCCTTTCAAGAAGACTCAGAAGCACTCCTTTCAGAGAGCTCAAGAGCCTCTTTCAAAGGCTCAGAACCTCCTTTCAAAAACTCAAGCCTCCTTTCCAAGACTAACCTCCTAAGAGCCAGCCTCCTTTCAAAACTCAAGCCTCCTTCAAGAGGCCAGCCTCCTTTCAAGGCTCAGAAGCCTCCTTCAAGACCCAGCCTCCTTAAGACTCAGGGCCTCCTCAAGAGCCAAGCCTCCTTCAAGAGGCTGAAGCCTCCTTCAAGGAAACTAGAAGCCTCCTTCAAAGAGCTCAGAAGCCTCCTTCAAAGGCTGAAGCCTCCTTTCCAAAGAGCTCAGAAGCTCCTTCAGAGGAAGCTCGGAAGCCTCCTTTCAAAGGCTCGAGCCTCAGAGGCTCGAATCCTTCCAGAGCTCAGAACCTCCTTCAAAGGCTCGAAGCTCCCCAGCAAACCACATATCGTATAACAAACAGCAAATAAGTCGCATTTGCGTCCATCAAAATCTGAATCGCATTGTATATCAAACTTTGTCAGTTATTGTCAAAGGATGTTGTATTGAATGCATCGTATACGATTATTTTTACCTAGTGAAAATCAATCGTAATTGTGTGAATAAAACTCGTATTGACTTATACTCCTTGCAATATCCTATATGACTAATAGATAGTTCTATGCGAATCGTAATACAATCGAAATCACTTCAGTCAAACGGCTTGTTGAAGTTTCAAGCAGTTGTAAAGATATAAATTATGTAGCTTATGTTGAGAAAAAATTCAAATTAGTTCAAGATTTGCAGTATGGTGCAGTGGTAGAGTATCCGCCTGCAAATCCTAAGATCGCATGTTCGAGACTTGGTGCTGGCAGGATTTTTTTATTTTCATATTTTTATGTATAATCGTAATACTGTTCTCATGATGTCAGGAAAATCGTATAATAAAACTCTATGTACCTATATCGCCTCCACTTTGGTACGTATATAGCCAATCTGTGCATTATATACGAGTTAAGTTGGTTCTTATAATAACCTATATCAAGAGAATAGTTACCAGAATATTGACTGGGTCCTTTCAGAGGCTCGTAAGCCTTCTTTCAAGAGAGCTCGAAGCCTCCTTTCCGACGACCCACATCGCTGGTCTAGTACTTTCTCAATCCAATGGGTAACCGGTATGCGAGTGTCGGTCCAATAAATTCTGGGTGGAGAAAGCTTCCGGATCAATGGTTCCCAACGACTCGAACCAGTACATCTTACCATCATTCCTTGAGCAACTTGGCCATCTGTACAAGCGTTGGCTATTCAGCTCCATCTTGATCGACTACTCGGATAGTCTCTGGTGGTGGATCAATGTTCCCAGTGTCACCGTCACCCCTCGTAACCAACGCCACGTTCTGGGGCTACAGGCTCGCCTGTGCAGGTACCACCTGAAGTATCGTGACCTTTAAGAGCCAAAGTTTAGCTCTCCGTGAGGTCTGCTAATCCATGCCGACACATTTGGGACTGAGCGATGGGTCCACTGCCCTTAATCAGGTTGTCCTACTCTCTCTTCATTCAGCTCATTTTGCCTTGATATTACTCACGCTCTAAGGGCGTAGCACTTCCCGTCTTCCTTCACCACCAGTTTGATGGGCATCAGGCCTGCGATTACTAATGCCACCTCACGTATATGGTGCGATATGCGCTGATGGCTCTCAGACTCATCAACATATTACTCTCTCCAGCTTTCAGGCGTTGCAGTTTGCGCTCAACGCTGACACCAAGATTGATTTCTGTTCGCAGTAATAAAACCGCCACGCTTGCCAGCAGCCGTGCGCTTGCTGAGAAAATCATAGATATGTCTTCTTCATAAATAGTGCCGCTATCACGTCGACGCACTTGCGTGCGTATCCACATGACTTTTGAAGCTAAACTTATTGAAACTAAAGCATCCCCCAAATTGTTTAAGAAATCTTTCGAAAGATGAGGTCGCATCCCGATCTCCGGTTGTTGGCAACTATCATCTCCGTTTTATGATGCGCCACATGTGGTTTCCTGCCAGCGTCATGACGAGACGGATCAGATAGACTGCAGAATCCCACAACAGACTCTGGCAGGACTTTAACCTCACACACCGTGGTAAATCAAATTCCACAGCAGTGGACCCATGATACTTCCGTAATCTTAAAAAGTGACGTATACGCCATTTTCATAGATGTTTAACAGAAAAATGGCAAAACATGCATGTATTTAATTTGCGCTGTTACGTCACTTTCTCATATTATTAGGATCGATCATTTCTAAAATCAAAAATGGTTTAGGAGTGAAATTTTATCCTTTCGCAACAACATATTTTTGAGAAAGACCAAGGCGAGAGGCCATTTAATTAAATAGAACTTCAATGTACTTTGAAAGAAGTCATAAATCAAATTCATAGAAAAGTATAGTAATCAATTATCCTGATTATATTATTTTTATGTCAATAAATACCCAACACCTATCAGTTTCCCAACGCACCCTTAAAAGCCCAACCACGCACTAGCAGCATTTTACCCCCAATCCATAACGACCTCGCAAATTGATTCCTAAACGGCGACGACATCGTTTTGCCTTGAGGATAAAACGATTAACCCTTCTTTATCTGGCTCTGGCCCTTGTTCTACTCACCGATATCGCCTGGCGCCGACCGTCTGCACCCAGTCTTGTTCGTATCTTAGCAGATGCTCGCCGTCGTAGTCGTTGTCCGAAAAAAATGCTCGACTTCCCAGCCGCAGAGTCATGCGTAATCGCCAACCCTCTCGGTACCTATGCACTGTATCAGGTTTAGGTTTGGTGGCCTACGCAGCGGAGCAAAGAAATTGAGTCTCGAAGAACGTCGTTAGCTCGAATCCGTACCCTACTGGCCCGCAGTCAGACGGCGATTGGTTCGGTTTATTGTTGATATTGAACGAGTGAGTGGTCTCTTCATTTTCATTATATCGCATTATATGCATGAGTCTGGGTGAACCGGAAGTGCCCTGATGGCGTCGGAAGAATCGCAGACCATCACCGCCGCCTAATTCCGTTTGAATGACCTCTCTGGTTTTCTTGGGTCACTAATTACCAGCTGAACGATCAGATGGGATGTTCATTGGTCCCACATCGATGGGATTCGGTATTTTCTTATGCTGCGGTAGAACCGAACGATGCTGAAGATACTGGCATTTATTGTCATCAGTAGGGTTGTAACCATTTAAAATATTTATCGACTTTCTATATAAATTAGAATCTACTAAAACGAGGAATGTTGTGTTTTAATTTGTTTTGTTATTAAAACGTTAAAACTGCTGATAAGCAAATTTCATTCGCTTATCTTATTTCACAGATATTTCGGCTTCTACTGATCTTATCTTTGGCATATTTTGCATTAATAAACTGAACATTACTAATTAGTTAATTTGCCATACCTCCTAAACAGAAGTCATTATCTCTTATTCCATCAAACCCGTCCTGTCCAGTGTCTCCGTTCTGGAAATCTCTTGCCAATAATAAAATTTCATTTCATATTTCACGCAAATCGTCAGATGTATGAAGAGCAAGACGAATCTCCACCAATGTTGTCTGTGCTTTTGTGCTGGGGATCGCAACAGAGGAGTCGGAAAAAATCTCGTCATCATAAGCCATGCACTGGTGACAGCTTGGAAGATTCTAATTGAAATCCCTCTGCCGAGAAGACCCCAGAGCGAGGAAAAAACAGGGAAGAAATGCTGGCGCACAATTGTATAATTCAATTACGGTGCAAGCGAAAACTTCTGCGTGCGCTGCTGCTGATTTTCAATACATAAACTCCAGCCGCCCAGAGACCCGAAAGTGAATTGCAGATGATGTATGATGAATAATTAGATTGATGATGTTACGGTCGTCAAATTAGGTGTTTGTTCGTGGCGCGCAACTTTGTGCAGATTCTAGGAGTTAATATTCAACAACTGAACGAACGTGGTAGAGGCCGAGCGATGCTTTAGAGCTCCACAGCTCTCGCTCGGCTCATGCAGGTTCGTGTGATGTAAATAGAGCAATCGCGCACACAATGCACAACGCTGGAATAAGTTCTCATAATGGGCGTAATGCGAAAGATTGATTATTCTGCATTGTTTTGCAGTAAGCGTGGTGACAGGAGTCTGGAGCTTTCCATGAAGTAACTCCTCGTTAAACGATGCTAATGGATTGCGGTGGTTCGGAACGTTTGAAATTTGCTGAATATGAATGTGATGAGCGGTTGTTAGGAAGTTGTAAATAGCTATGCATCAATGAAGGAAGGTTGACTATGATTTTGTGATAATTGCAGGCTTTAGAATAAGTTCAACTGTCTATAGTCTATAGTCTATAAAATTATTATACTTTGGATTAGCCTCTGCTACGATGTTCTGCTGGGATGCAATCTGGCGCTTATTTGCGGGTCCTTTTAGCCCCTACTTAAGGTTTAGCAATTCCGTATACTAATGTTTCAAGATTTCAATTGCTATCAGCCTCTGGTGACTTGACAATGCAGCTCGTTGTTTGAGACACAATTGTGAAACCTTGCCTAAATTATGCTCGGCAGGTATCTGTTCATAATCACCTGGAGCCGCTTGAACTTACTTGAAGCAGCACAGATTCATGGGAGCTAAAAAATTGAATTAAGTGCGTTGGACTTCTGTCTGTTTTAAACGAAAACTCGAAAGGGCCCTTGCCCTCTTGACTCGTGCATCGATCTTGGTTTTGCAGTAAACGCCATTTGGCTACTAATATATGGAAGATTTCAACATTCTCCTCTGATAGTCCGGCTGTTGAAGCAGGGCACTGGCAGCACCAGAGTTCTAGCATTTTATGCGTAATTGATTCATTTATAATTTGGCATCAGTAGGAAGAACTAAATGTTTGGCCGTTTCAATAAACAAAATTTTATTATCTCGTCTATAATTGAAAAGTTCACTAAAATTTTGAAATATTTTCCAAAATACTTTCAATTCCTGTGTGATAATAGATAGAGTGTGGTGCGACAATTTAAGGGGTTTTAAAAAGCAATATCAGAATCGAAACCCTCATGACTCACACACATATCAATCATAATGTGGCGGATGACTTTTTGCTATATTTCAAAAATGATTATGTTCTTACTTCTTAAGTTGCTGAATGCAAGATCTCAGTTCTGAGATCTACAAATGCAATCCTTACACTGACTAGATACCGCAAATATTGAAATACAGGGTTAGACAAAAGGTTGGTAGGCAGAAATTTTGTCGAAGTTCAAATCAGCATAACTTTGCGTAGGAGTCCGATTTCAGTGAAACCAGGGACCTTCGGACGCGGAAACTCTTCTAGTATACTGTCCTTGAGTTGGACCTCAGATTGGGCTTAGCCACCGTAGATGTTCCGGGTTTTCCGAGGGTATGTTAAAAATGCATTTTTCTCTGCTTGTCGTTTTATCTGACGTTTCTGATATCATGTTTTATACTCTCCCTGAAAACTAGAACTAGTAAGCTGACCAATGCTGGCTGCAGATCGAAAATTCGTTTGGTATATGCAAGATATGGCCTTTTCGTAAAATCGGTACGGATTGGCCTCTCCCTGAACAAATGTCACTTTCAGAACACCGGAACATGTTACAAATTGGCTAGAGTCACAGTCACCATATTTATTTTAATAAAGATCCTATATTCATCGTCTTGGGAAAACATAGAATTTGACACTCATATATGCATGATTACAGACGTGCCAAAACCGGCCCCTCCTGGAATGCTGGAACCTTATAAGGGTACCAGTGGACTATCATTCTGGAAATGTTTTTCTGTAATCATTGTCTCGCAAAGCCAGGGAAATGAGCTCATAAAAGCTAGGGAATAATGCCAAACATAGATACCCATATTTGCATTATTCCCTAACGCTTTATATTCACATAGAGTTACTGTAACTTATATGTATTCCGATTCAGCCACAATCAAGTTGCTGCAACCGTTTTTGTCTGATTTGTGCTGCTCGGGTTCCGATCTTATCATTTCATCATGTTCCCGGAACCGTTTTACGGAAATGCCATATCTCTGCGTAGTTTTGATGGATTCTCGATCTACAGCCATCGTTGGCCGGCATATTAGTTCTAGTTTTTGGAAAAGCAAACGGATAAGTAAACGTCAATAAAATGACAAGCAATGGAAAAATGCATTTTAGACATACCTTCCAGAAAACCCGGAACATCTACGGTGATCAAGAACCAATCTTAGCTTTAGCGGGGGCAATATCTAGAAAAGCGTCGGTTCTGATGGTCCTGATTTTATCAAAATCGGATTATTGTACGCAAAGTTATGATGATTTGAATTTCGACATAATTTTACCTATCTCAACCTTTTGTCTAAGGGGTATATGTCAAACAACAGTTTTTTTTGCATCTCCGTTCTCAACTCTACCTGTTTGTTTAATTTTCTTCAAACTGTTCCCTTCCTAAAGTTTGCAATGAGCACATTGACTGATTACGCTTTTGTCCATGCGTCCATGCAGATGACCACTCGCGCTCTTACAAACGATAATGAGCTTTCCTCATGTGAGCAACTCGCTCCTTTACGAAAATACATATTAATACTTACGATCGTACTGATCTATTTTCCGACGAGCACCATTCGCTCTCTTTTGCGAACGATAGCAACACTAAGTTGCACTGAGTCACTTTATGCGAGCGCCACTCGCGCTCTTACATATTGACAACTAAGTCATGGAGCTTTTTTCATGGAGCATTTCCTCGAACATTAGCAATACTAAGTTGCGACTGAGCACTTTATGCGAGCACCACTCGCTCCTAAAAATTGGCTAAGATAAAGTCGTACTGAGCTTTTTCATGCAGACCACTCGCGCTCATACAAAATTGACAAACTAAGTCGTACTGAGCTTTTTATGCAAGCACCACTTTATGCGCTCTTTTGAATATAGCACTTTCTAAGTTTTGCTGAGCAGTTTATGTGACCACTCGATTTGTATTGAACACTTGGCAGTGTTTGAATCTGAATCTACATATAAAATATATTAATTACTCGACGCATTTCAATGATACTCATATCAAAATTCGTATTCAGCAGAAATAGTCAAGTTAGTTCGAGTCGGAGTTCTGCTGAACCAGGCCTCTGAAAAATCACCCAGTTTGTGCAAAAATGATGTGTAGGAGTTCTAATTATTACAATCCGTATCAAACGTTTCTCAACGTAATCAAAGATATTTAAGATAAACCCAGATTAATCCACCTAGCGGTGATGGTGCCTTTCTCGTTTTCTTTCAGTGAGTAAAAATTTCTACGCACTTTTGGTGAAAAAAGTATTCTGACCATAACTTCTACAGGCCTATAGTCCGATCTAGAGGCTGAATAAAGAGAAACCTGAGAAAATATGACTCTGCCCAACACTGTATTCAATCTTCTTCATCAAAGGACAACACGAAAAGGAAGAAATGTTATGTAGATAAAATCTTACAATCCCCTATTTTATGTCCACACACATAACAATAGAATACAATAAACAATGAGACTTCATTCATTAATCTATTTATAACTTGCATATATTATTGAAAACTAATGTAAAATACATTCAATTTTGTTTATTGAAAAATGGCACAAAATCGAATTTTGCCGTTTTCAGTATTTGAGAACATTTTGGCTCTTGACAGGTCTCCTGCTCGATTGGCTGCTGTTTTTGACGGTTCGATTGGCGGCACATGGTATGTTAATGAATAATACTTCAATGAATGATTAAATTTGTTATGATTAAATCTATTCGACTCTGTGATTAAAGATTATGATTAATGTTTATTCATTTTAACAATGAATAATGGTTACTGATTAACGATTGAAATATTTTTGACAATGATTAACGATTATGATTAAAGAATAAAACGTTTGAAGTATGATTAACGATTACCGATCGTGATTAAATTTGACACAATATGTATGATTAATGATTAACGATAGATATGATTTATGATTAATGATTATGAATAATCAAATAAAATGATTTGCATAGCGATTACCAAATAGTATTATTAAAGGTATAAAATTGTATGAATAATGAATAAATGTAATGTGCACAATGATTAAATTGATGATTAATGAATAAACTCAAAACATTCATGAATACAATTAGTGATTAATGATTAAATGCAAAAATTTATGATTAACGATTAGTGAATTATAATTGAATCAATTTTGATGATTATGATTAATGAATAATGATTAAATAACCCTATTTTCTTAGTTAAATCAATGATTAATCACTAATGATCTACATACCTATCCGCGTTTCTCTTATTCAGGCCTCTAGTCCAGTCCGGCCAATTTTCAACAGGAAACAATGGGATAAATTCTGCATCGAATGCAACTTCTTGAACAAATCTTGAGGATACATATGTGACTAAAATGGCCATAACTCCATAGTCCGATTCCATAATTTTAAATACGAAACAATGGGACAAGATTCCGCGTCAGATACAACTTGTTGCAGAAAAATCCGTTAAAGATAAGTGCCTGATAAATGAGTGAGGAATTTTGTACGTGTGTCTTGATCAAAAAACATAATTTTAGCCAATAACTTCGAAGCCCATAGTCCGATTTGGGCCAATTTTCAATACAAACAATTGGGCAGATTCTACGTCGAATGAAACTTTTTGCGAAGTAAATCAGCTAAAGAGTAAGTCCTAAAACAGTGTCTTATACATAAATATATTTGGCCATAATTCCGAATCCATAGTCAATTGGGCAATTTTTCAATATGAAACAATGGGACAAAGATTCTCGTCGAATGAAACTTGTTGCAGTAAATCAGCTAAGGTAAAGTGTCTAAAACGTAGGTGAGAATTTTTCTTATACATAAATATATTTGGCCATGATTCCGAATCCCATAGCCCGATTCGGCCAATTTTAATACGAAACAATGGAACAAGATTTCGCATCGAATGCAACTTGTTGCGAGCAAATCAGTTAAGCATAAGTGCCTAAAAATGGTGAGAATTTTGTACGTGTTTCTCATGTGAAAAAGTGGATTTTCATAACTCAAGTCCATAGTCCGAGTTGACATTTTCAATACGAAACAATGGGACAAGATTCACGCGTCGAATGCAACTTATTTGCGAGCAAATCAGTTAATGATAATGCCTGAAAAATAGTGTGATTATTTTGCGCACACACACACACACTTACACACACACACACAGACTATCCCTTCAATTCGTCGAGCTGAGTCAGTCGGTATATAACCTATGGGTCTCCGGACTCCTATAAAAGTTCTTTTGGAGCGAACAGATATAGCCTTTACGTATACTTTGTATACGATAAAGGCAAAAAGATATCTTTTGTTTATTCAAGTCTGTGATTTTGTTCTTTTTAACGAGGAAAGCATTACGGTGAAAACTGCCTTAAGCTTTCTTTAAGTGCGGCCTGACTTTTTTAAAGATAGACATATTTTGAAACCAGTTTTGTGGATTAGTCGAGGAATTAATTCCGAATCGATAAACAGGTCGAATCGAAGGAAATGTCCACCTAGTGGTAACTATAACAAACATTCAAATTTTTATTATTAATGCGCCCTTCGACGCATCGTACCGCCTAATCAGAGGCATAACCACGTGATTGAAATATGTAAAATAAATCAAACCAGCAGCAACACAAGTGATACATTGCAATGATTTTCACACTGCGATTAGAACAGAAAAGATCAAATTTAAAAAGAATTGCAGAACACTCACTCTTTAAACCAACCTTCAGTTTCAGCGGCTATCAAATTGACGGGCGACCTCAGATATAAGCATCCACTTTGAATTCAACTACAATACTTACTTTCTCAAACACGTGCTCACCATTGTTACCTTTTTCTTTCTTGACACATTTCCAGATTGCTTTGATTGCTAATGATGTGGCTGTCAGTTGTGATTGGTGAAGGCCTACTTCGATGGTTTTGATGAAATTGAATATTTGCTTCATATAATAAACAGCAAGTGCTATTTCACTGCCACACAACCCCCAGACCCATTGTCACCCCCCGATGGCGTACCAACGAAAAACAGGGGGTCTTGGGTCAACAATCTAAAATGAAAAATAGAAAGAGTATCAAACATTATAAGAAGTATCACTAAAACCGATTATTATATAGGTATATGTTTTTTGTCCTTATTAGCGAGACTTTCAGCCCAAGGAAAATATATTTCATTATTTTCTATAAGCTAGGGTATCGCAGAGATATTCGAATGGCCTAATTTTGTAATATTATCAATAGTTTTTTTGCTCGGTAAAGCATATCGAGAGCAAACGAAAGAATATGATCAATAGGTGTCCCAAATTGAACAAAGTCTGGGATTTTGGGGCTCAACCTTCAAATGAAAGCTTAAGGGTAAAACAAAAGAAAAATTGTTCTACGACAACTCTGGGAAATGACGTTTAGGGTGGCCCCGACGCGTTTTATGAAAAAAGTGCATTTTTATAGGTAACAGTCGAAAATACCGGTATATCGGGAAAGAAATTCGATGAAACCCATCCATTTATATTTTTACATTTAACTAGAGGTCTATACTTTTATGGTAAAACTTTGATACCATATGTTTTAGTCTATATATTTTTCACTGATGATGCTTTAAATGCCCAACAATGATGAATTTTCTTAATATTTTTTATTAATGCATCAAAACGGTATCCATCATAATGCTTTCCGACAGATATACATAGAAACATGGGGAATTTTATAACGAATATTTTGCTAAAAATAGCACCTTCTCTCTATCTTTAAAGTTGATTAATTATTTTAGAGCGTCTTAGGGAAATGCTACAAGGTTAAAGACTATTTATTCTTCCATTTTACTTCCACTATTAACTTTTATGTATCAACAAGCGAATCGTATTTCGTTTCCTACTTGCAAGCTTCTTCAGTGTTTGTTATCGACTGAAGAACATTTATCATTAACTTTAAATATGGTGTGTCCCCTGAAACGGCTGTCATCTGCATACAATTTGATTGAAGCCGAAAACTTGGTGCTAAACTTTGGTGCTAGCTGTCCAAGCTGTGGCTTTAAGCACGGAAACACACAGTGACGCATGCTGACAATATCGCTCAAGGACACGATTTAATTCGGATAAAAAATAAATAAAACAGCATTTTTATTTCATTCCTGAGCTGCAGTTGAAAGAAAAAGCGCACCATCTAAAATATGATTCCTAAACTTTATTGCAATTAGGTATCTCTATAAGCTGATTCGTTTCATTTCAGATACATACCCTCTGTTTCACTATAGCGCAAAAGTTATCAGCACTGTTTTTTGTCATGCAATAACAAATACTCAAATTAATAATAATAACACATTTGTCAAGTCTGCCAGATACCCGCCATGTCGATAGTTCAATAGATGTCTGAAAGAATTTGACAAATATTTGGCATTGTGTAAAGAGTGGGCCTTTAATTCCTAATGCATCTTTCTGTTTGAAAACCAAATTTTTGAAGTAGAAAAATAAGACTGCAAACCAATCAACTGATTGATCAGCAGCGATTTATTTTTCCTCTAAATTTCAGAACAGAATCTGAAGCAAAATAAAACAAAAACGCTGGTATCTCCAGCAGTGTTCTGTTCATGTTTAAATTTTGTTTAAACAAATAAAAAATGATTATTTATGCTTGCTGCTCAGAGATGCTGCGTAATTTACCAAAAGTAGTTAAAATAACACGTTCCAATCGCCAAAACATTGAAAAATGAATCTCGTGATTTGTGCAGAAAAAACATAGCTGTGCAACAGTTTTGAGCTTTTGAATCTGAACTTAAATTAATCTAGGGCAGCTGCTGGGAGAATGCATGTTTCAGATTCATATTAAAATAAAATGCAGCAGAACAGTTGGAATCACTACTATGTAATCTGATTAATTTCATAGGTTACTTAGAATTCTTAAGATTTGTGACATGGACAGTTAGATTTCTCGTCAGCTAAAAGAACTTATTTCCGGTGCATGATCATTCGCAGCTCGATAGTTATGACTTTGATTCTCCTGACTTTTACGCCAAGTCCATTATCCTAAAAAAAACTATTATTCTGTCAACACACACAATAAATGGTCCAGTTTAAAAGCAAAATTTATATCCATGCCAATGCGTGAAGCATCCACTTCCAGTTGGATCAGATCAAATGCAAAGAAAAAAAGTTGTGTTTTCATAAAAACACCACAAATTTATTTTAGTTTCGACGCTCACATTAAAAGAGTGAGCTCAAGTGTAACCAAAAGAGTTTATGCGTCAAGACTTCAAATAGGATGCATTGATTTCGGGTCAACAACCCTGAAAAAGTAAAGGAAAAGTGCTGTCTCATATCTCACTAGTGGCAATTCAATAATTAGCAAAATTATTTTTGGTAGATTTTACATTTTAATGCACCAGCCTTCTTTTTTAAGACTGGGTATTTTTTAAATGCTTCGAATCTGGCACTTTCAAGTTCGATTATTCGTTGAATGAGACGGACCTTTAATGTGTGTTCTCATTCGGATTCTGATTAAACTTATAATCTCGAAGGACTTTATCCGTCCCTGTAAACATACTCGTGAAACATTATCAAATTTCCAGTTCAGACATCCTTAAATGTGTCGTAAATCGGATGATAATTGACAGAAAGTTACAATCTATTTATTTAATTTCTCACTCAAAATTTTTCCTAACCCGATTAATTTGGTCATGTAAGCTTTGTTAGCCACCCTATAACCAGAGACCAGCTGAGTGAAAAACTGTCGATGTGGCAACGTATGAAAATGCAATGAAATAGTGAAAATAATACTGGCATCACTTTGAACTTTTTGCTTGCTTCTTATTGATGGCAAAAAGTAAACAAGTCGAACTGGAACCGCTTTTGACGGATTTCGATTGGAAACAAGATGGCGTCTTCGCCGATCTCTCTTATTGTAGTGACCTTTCTAATGTACGCTAATGACCGCCTCAGTTTTAGGGCTGTGAACCCATTTTCTACCGATTCGTTTAACTCTTTTTGGTAAGAATTTGACATTTTCGATGGTTATTTTCCCATCGTGGTTAAAATTGTAGTCCGAAACCGACCAATTTGAGTATTGACAGATTGATAATGATTTGGAACAAAATGGATTTGGTGCCAATTTTTTCACGACCAAAGTTTAACAATCGAACTGTCAAATCTAAAATCTAACTATGCTCCAGACCAATGTTATTTTTAACCAAAGAGAAATATTGTGGATTTACTTGATCAATGGATTCAAAAGTTGGTTCAGTAATCTTGTTTTCAAAAGCGTTCGTTTTGCACCAAAGTTTTGCAAAAATCTGTTAATAAAATGTTAGGTAGATTGCTTTGCTTTTTAGTCGCTTGAATGTCAAAACAGATGTCAAACACATCGGAAATGAAAGAGTGTCTAAAGGGAAACAGTAAAAACTCACGTATGGTAAAGCTTCAGGTTGTTTTGACAGATTTCACTGTGAAAACGGGTGTGAAAGGTGAAAAACTGCGATTTGCTAACGACTGTTCAAGGAACGACAGTTTTGATCGGTCGGGTCCAATTGGGAAAATCCTAACGTACAATAACCTTCATCGAACTGTCAGAATTTTAACTAAATGAGTAAAAACGAATCGGTGGGAATGATTTCACAACCTAAGTAAAAAGGTAGAGACAGATTTGAAGTTTGGCTTGTGTCGTTTGACATAAAGGATGCAAGAATTTGGCACGATTAAAGTATGCAAGAAGAAGGTTACAGTCGAAGGATGATATTTAAAACAAATTTGCACCCCCGGAGGCATACGCAGATTTTTAAAACTCTTTCATGAATTCGAAGTATACGAAAATTATTTTAGGCTCTTTTAGTGGAATGTCTAGAAGTAATTTGATTAAAAACGAAAAGCAGTACGGGGTTGGACTTTTCTTATACTGTGTATCAAGATTGATATCACAAAATAAAATTTGAATTCGAAAAATTGCGTTTATTATGCAGTAGAAGGAAAGTCCAGCCCAGTACTGCTAAACGTTGTTAATTTAATTGCCCCTAAAATTTTTGAGACGAGTTTCAAAAAACTTCCCGTATGTTTCCGTGCTTTTTTTCATATATTATCCTTCGACTTCTTCTTCTTCATGCAATCTTTATTCGCCAATAATGATACATTTATGAGGATGATGATGATCGCTGCGATGACAAACTACAAAAGACAAACGTCAAATAGATTGCACCTTACCAGAACATGTTAAATTGTGGCGGCTATCGAAATTAATTTATTGACTTTCTTCGGTGATAATTTCGGCTGATTTTGATGATTACTATATTGTGGTGGCTATTACTGCACGTAAAATGCTGGATAAATGACGGAAACAGAATAATATAACTTAAGTTATTGAAATTAAAATTTTCACGATCGAAAATCATTTTGCTATATACATAATATATATATACATAATTGAATACCCGCGCGAAATGTAATCGGTGCAATATGAACGGAGCTTTATACTTGAAGAACAGCACTAGCGCCACACCAACAAACGGTGGCTTCAAGAACTTGCGCTTGTTTCACGGGGTTGTGTTTCACCTGGCGCGGAAGATAGTATTAAGTAGGGATCCTATAGGATCCCTAGTATTAAGTGTACAGACCAAAGTTTATGATAGTATAAAGTGACCAGAAGTCCCGGATTCAGCCTACTTGTTCTGCAATGCCGAGCGTCCGGGGAAACGTCCCGCATTTCATGATGAATCTGGTATGAAAATGGGATGTATAGAAAATTTGCAAAAGATGCAAATAATTATTTAAGGGTATGCTATAACACATTTTTTTCTGACGAAACGAAACGAAATTAGAAATGCTACTGTTGGATCGGAACGAAACGAAACGAATTCAAATTTTCTTCGAAACTTTGAAACGAAGCGGAATCCGGGTCCATTCGATTCGAAATTTTACGAAACGAAACGAAATTTAATTTTTTCCGCGGAATTTTTAATAAAAGTTTTTAGCATTAGGGGAAGTGCACCGGTTTTGGCCAACTTAGTCCCTAATTTGTCCAACCCTGAAAAATACATATTTTACACAATAATCGATCAGTTGAAATCAGTGTTGAAGCGTGAGGGATATATCTCTTGTTGGAACTAATAAAACCCTTGCAGAATTGCTTAATTTTTGAGTTATTCATAAAATTTGCTAAATTAGGAACGTGGCCAAAACCGGTACAGTTTCCCTATATAGACAATAAAATAGAAGAATAAGAAAATCCGCAGAGGAAATAATTTTTGTTTAACATTTTTAGAGTCAAGTAAGGTCGATACAAGTACAAAAAAATTGCACCGTCTAAATTTTTTTTCTCTTAAATTAAGTTTTGATGCGACAACAACAAAAAATCGGAAAATTATAAGGATTTTCAAAGCATTCTATAACAAATCCGAGGAGGTTTTTGATTATTTTTCCTTTTAATATTTTATCTTTTATAACCTCTCCCCTTGACCTTTCCGTCATCAGTAGAGACATGACTTTTATTAAATGTAACGGCCTAAGAGCAAAATCAGCAATCCTCATTTTGAATATGAGTCTGCAACATTTATTTGCCCAGCAGCTGTTCTAGATTCATTTTTTATACCAGTCAGTTGTCAAAAACTTAAAACTGCCGTAACGCTCAGTTCTATTTACTGCAGATTTGAACCACTAATGAATCACGAGTTTAAAAATATTTTGGTGTATGAATGTGTCATTTTATCTACAGGATAAATCCACTTTGCAATTACGGCGCCTTTCTTGGCAGCAAGAACAGAATAGGTCTGAGGATCGTAGTATGCTACATAAGAAGACGGACGCACTGTTTCCACGTTCTGCCAAATTTTTGAAAATTTGAGTATCCCTCAATTAGACTTAGTTTTCTAAAAATAAAAAAACGAACTTTGTGAATATTAGGCCACTGCCTGGAGCCGAAGAAGGAAGAATGAGTGCGTTTATATGAAGACATTGCACATTGATGAAACGGAACGTGGATCGAGCCATGCTGAGCAGTTTCTGGAGCAGGTGTATCGGTGGATTGGCATTTCAGGCTCCATTAATGCAAATAATCAAACCATGACACGATATGACTATCGAGCAGGTTGGACTACTTTCTAGGGGATAAGTTTCTTACACGATCGTGGTGAGTTATACAGTCTTTTTCTCCTAGAAGGAATAGTGCCCGCAAGGTAGGTGGATAATTTTATAATGAAGACAAGTGCTATTAGTCATTAGCTAATACTGTTTATGTGGGCGCATCATTGCGTGATGGCTGTGACGAACCTAACTGATATGAATACCAGAATTAACGCAATGCAAGGCAATTTTTTTTACTTATAAAATATTGTATCAGTGACACACTGCATTTAACATGCACATGTGTTCTAGCAAAATCCTTATTCTTGTATGCAGAGCATAGTGTGACCAGAAAGATAATGCTTGTTTGAATTTTTTGGAATAGGAACTATATGTGCTGGAAAAAATCGCAACAGGCATTCTAACAACAGTTGCATTGCTTTCATCATTCAGTGTTGAGGGTAAATATTTGCAGGATGCTTTTCAATACTAGCAGTGCATGTGCTAAGACAAGACAAGACGAGATAATAAATCATTACTATTGAATTAGGGTTAAATTTTGGATATGTCAGAGAAAATCCATACCTCACGCAAACATTGGAACTTCATCTCCTTTCCTTTTATTTTGTAATAAATTTTATATACTTTGCATATTCAGATATTTTCATCATTGAACATTACAACACATTCTTGACAAACATGTTGATGATGATTCACGTATTGTGAAATTCAGCCATAGTTCCAGAAATATAATCGTTGAAGATTATGGAAGCCTTTGGAAAAAATCCGGTAAAACTTTTGAAAAGCCCTTAATTGTCTAAAACATAAAAGAAGAAAAAGTTTAAGAATGTATGATAAAAGCGTAATGAATAATCACTGGAATGTAGTTTTTTGCTTACATTGAAAAACATTTTGAATCATGATTCTGTGATTTATCGTCATTTATCTGTCATCATTATCTATCACCATACCTAGTTGCAGAATCGGACGAGGAATTGATCAAAGTTTTTCTGCGTAGTTTTTCGTCAGTTTCTTCGACTAGTGTACCGCCAGTATCAATGTAATTTTCTGGTCGATGGAGAATGTTTCGTGATTTGTGGTGAAAACATTTTTGAATCATTCCTTTTTCTCTTGAATGATCCTGGGAGATAAAGGAAAATCGGCTTTCTTGATTATTTTTTCTTCCGTTTCTTCATTTCATTCCTCATTCACTTTTTGCGAAAATTTGTGGTAAGCAATTTCAATAAATTGTGTTTTGACAGGAAAATAAAAAAAGATTCCAAGCACGGAAAATATGAAGATGTTGTAAGTGAAAATTTGGTATAATTTTATCGTCCTGAGTTTTCGCTTGGTTTTCATCGCTCTTGTTTCCTTTTCTTTGTCTCGTTTCAGAGAGCGAGTAATGGCGCTTAAACCTAGGCCTATATGTACACTGATGTACAGAAGTATTCGTCATGCTTTCATAGTAATCTATCTGAAATTATGCGAATACTTTTGCCCATCAGTACATACGCCAGGGACTAGACTAAAAACTGTGTCCCATCCCAAGACGTCGAGGACCCATGGAGTGTACATTAATCTTCTTAGCAAAGTCACTCCCAACGATTCGTCAATCATCTTTCCCCCTGAATGTGAAACGGTTGGTACGGCTGTCCCCGTTTCTTCCTTTCGTAGATTCAAAACTCTTCGTTGATCATGTTATTTATTACTAAATAATCTGATTGCCGGGGAGCTCTGGATTTTCTCCCAAATTCAAGCCTGCACGGTGGGCCTAGCCATTTTAATACTTGTGTCATATTTATTATATGCTGCAAATACTAATGCTGACAAGAAAATGCTCAGGAATACAACCGACATTTCCAGGATGCTTTTCAATACTGGCTGTGCATGTGCTGAGACAAGACAAGACAAGACGGCGCCTTTCTTTGCAGCAACATAATGATTTTATTTAATTGAAAATTTAAAAACATGTTTTTGGGGAGACCAGCGGAAGTTCGTCCTATTTTGCTCCAGATTCAAACTAGAATAGTGATCGATAATTTGAAATGAAACTGAATCAGTACTGATATCATTCTACATAATTGTGACTCAAATGCCATACGGAGAATCTGGCTTAATTTTACGAAAGGACACATGTAAGTAACAGGTTATTTTGAATCTATTGACCATTTTCAAAAGTATGGCCCTCACCATAAACAACGTGAAACTATTCATTTATTTTTATATTATTTTTATATTAGTTTATTTCCAACAGATTTCATATTGATTAGATCTGTTCACCATTTTGAAAAGTATTACAGATTCAAAGTTCCACCCATCCATTTCAATTTACATCTTGAATAAAGTATGCAGGTAAATTTTAGACCAAAATCATGAAGATTTATTGAATGTGTAAAACTTTCCAGAATGGTCTTTTCAACAGATCTAAGCAGTATGAAAGCTGTTGATTGCAGTACAAAACTCTAAATTTTTAAGGAGCGAGCAATTTTTTACGTTATTTATGGTGAGGGGCATTTTCTATTCATCACTTTTTTTTTTCTATGGAGATAGCCTTGGAAGACAAACGAAATTCGTGAATGCTAGATGAAAACTTTTTTTTCGTTTCATCACTTTTTCACAAACTTTTTAGTGCGCTGCGGTAGGAGTTGAACCTAAACAATAATATCCTTGAGATGCGCTGACAACATTTTCACGCTATGTATGCATCAGGGTCTGGGTCATTTGGCATAAAGTCATTTGGCATAAATGCCATTTGGCATAACGGACATTTGGCATAATTTTGAACCGCAACAAAAAAGTGGGTCATTGGCCATAATTCGGAACTGTTAAGGACAAGCATCTTGAAATGCAAAACAAAATTCATTCGTGTTTTCAAGGGCACACCACTCAACTGTCATTTTTATTATTCCACGGATGCTGCGACACTGCAAAGCTGAAACAGTAAAAACAAAAGTTGTCCACTGCCTCCATATTGAGTGGTGTGCCCTTGAAAACGCGAGTGAATTTGGCTTTGAATTTTGTGACGCTTGTATTCTGTATTCTGAACAAACTTCTATTTTCATAAAAACAATCACTTTTAATTTTGAAGAAGATATCAAATCCCCCATTGCATTCTTGCGGGCAAACGCCCACTTCTCTAGAAGGGATCATATCCACAACTGGCTTATCCCGGCAAGCGCCTACTTTTAAAGAAAGGCCCATCATTGCCCAAATCCGGGCGAGCAACTACTTTTTAAGAAGGGGTAATACCCACCATTGCCTTAATTCGAGCAAACGCTCAATTTTAAAAAAGAGATTGCATCCACCATTGCCATAATCCGGCCAAACGCTCACTTTTACAGACGGGATCACATCCATCATTGCCTTAATCCGGACAAACGCCTACTCTTAAAGATAAGGAATCACATCCACCATTGTTTAAATCTGGGCGAGAAACTACTTTTTGAGAAGGCCGGGCAAATGCCTACTTTTCAAGAAGTGATCACATCCACCCTTAACTTAATCCAAGCAAGCACCTAGTTTTAATGAAGAGCTCACATCCACCATCGCCTTATGCCGAGCGAACGCCCTAATTTTAAGAAGAAATCATATCCTCAATTGTAGTAATCCGAGCAAGCGTCTACTTTTAAAGAAGGGATCACATTTACCATTGCCTAAATCTGGGCGAGCAACTACTTTTTAAAAAAGGGCAATATCCACCATTGTCTTAATCTGAGCAAACGCCTACTTTAAAAAAGAGATTGCATCCATCATCCGAGCAAACGCTCCATACTCAGCAAAACAAAACAAACATTATGCCATATGTCCGTTTTGCCAAATGACCCTCACTTTTGTCGCTGTAGGGTAAATGATATATTTTGGACATGTACATATTTTGGACAAGCTGAGCATCTTCGATCAATTTTAGATAATGTGTAGGAAAATTTTTATCGAAAAGTATGATCATTGCATACTTTTACCTCAACTCTAGCAGCTCTAATGAGAATTCATAAATCAACTATTATTTATCTTTAAAATTACCTAAAATGTAAAGCTTTCTACCAAAGTGTTTGCTGGACGCCAGTATGCAGGAGAACATGCATTATGGGACTCTTCGTAACATGCACCTGAAACACGTTTAAATTGGTTCAAACGGCAATCTTGAGGTCTTGCGGCCAAAGTTTGATTGTAATTGAAATACTAACATATTCCAATCGCTTAACATGAACTTGAGACGGATGAAAAGGAGTGACCAAAATGAAGTTATGTTTTATGCATCAGACATTTATTGGTCACCCCATGTACAGTACATGGATGAACCATTAATTGCCAACTTTCAGGCTGTTTTCAATGATATCGATAAGATTGCGAAACAATGTTAATTTCTGGTTTAATCTATGTCAGTTAAGCAAATAAATGCATTTAAATGAATGTGGATACGTGTAGGTAAGTCATACCATTGAGATCTGTAGGTGGCCATTTTTAAATTAGAAGAAAATTACTCTGTCCAAAATATATGCATTTTCCATGGCGAAATTATATATTTGATGTCCAAAAAGAAAATATTTCAGTTCGCAGTATATCACAGTTTACACCTAGTAAACGTAATTTACTCAAAAATTGGGCAATGGAGACACAAGACTAATCATAGGTTATGTATTTGGATGAACCTAGTGGTTTTCAATTGTTTTATACTATTCAATCTCGATATATTTTCTAATGAATGTCCTGCGCTTGTCCAAAATACATCATTACCTAGTCAATTATGCCAAATGTCAATCAATCACGGAGATATGCAACCATTGATATGTACAGTCAGTCTAAGCTAAGCTAAGCTAAGCTGTAGTCAATTATACCAAATGTCCGTTAAGCCAAATGTTTTTTATGCCAAATGACCTTATGCCAAATGACCCACTCCTTAGGCATAACCCGTCCCGGATTATATGTGGAACAGTCTACCTTGCCATGCATTTCCTGCTGCCTCGGAAAACGTTCGAATTTCATGATGAATCTGTATAGCCGTTATTTCTGCAGCAAAAAAGTACGGTTATTTGCTGATTTAGCAATAAAATGAGAGCTAGGACATGATTTAATAATTCAAATCGAGACTGCCTTGTTACTATTCAGTCGGTAGCTCTGAAGAGGTGATCGCCATGCCAGTATTAAAGATGGTCAGGTTTGGAAAATGAGAGTAATGTCGGTTCTGGGTCGGGTACGAGTTTAAGAAATAAAGTACAGTAGCCATTCGATAACTGCAACGCATTCTAGACGTCAAACAGGTTGTCAACCGACGACAGATGCAATAAAAGTGCATCTAAATGTGCAGCAAATGCAGCTGAGTTTGACATCGGTTTGAAGTTCGGCGGTCCGATAACTGCAAAACTGTTGCAACTATCGAATTGCAGTTAAAAGCATTGCAGTTAAATGACTTGCAGTTATCGAACGTTTACTGTATTGAATATTTTTATTCGCTTCTGGTCTGGTTCAGGTCTAGCTCAGGTTTAAGACTGCAAAATTGTCGGGTACAGGTCAGGTTCGGGTTTGATAAGATTTTTCATTCCGGGTTTAGGTCGGGTCCGGGTTTGAAGGGAATTTCTAAGCCGGGTTCGGGTCAGGTTACAAAATATGAAACCCGACCATCTCTACAATATAACTTAATTAATTTGGTACAGAATCTTCCAAATACAGGTCAGACTCGATTATCGGAGTATCGATTTTATTTTCACTCCGGATGATCAAATCCTCCGGATAATCGAATCACCATAAAAAAAATTAATCTGCAATTAAAAAATCTATGTTTTTTTTTACTTGCAGTGGTGTAGTTTATAATTTAGAAAAAAAAAAACCGTGAATAATCCACCTGCGGCATCGGTGACTTTCTGGTGTATTATGAAAGTACAGCGTTTTTGCCATAACTTTTGAGTCCATAGTCAATTTTCATTATAAAATGATTAGACAGGATTTCCATTTGAATGCAAGAATGGTTGAGAATACGCGCAAAAAAATTGGCGGGATTATTTGCGCTTTTTGTACAAAAAATAGTATTATGGCTATTACTCATTCTATGCCAACAACTCTAACGCAGACATTTATGATTATTGCTAAATATTAACTGTTAAAAACAGCAGCACGTCCAAACTAACAACAAACTGCCCTACGGAAAACACACTGCACCGGCACGATAGTGACAGAAAATCAATACGATTTTGAAGCATTTGAATAATCTGGATCTGAACAATCAGAAAATGTGAAAAAAATATAGATTTCCATGATATACGGAATCAAAAATATCTGAAGGTAGAAGTTTAGGCCATGACAATGATCTCAATCGGAAAGATATGAATGAGTTCCAGAATCCGAAATAAATTAGATATCAGAGAATGCCTCAAATCTGGAGCATTCTTAAATCTGCAAAGATCTAACAATCTACTAAATCAGGAAAACTTCTGAAACGTCACCATCTCCATTTCATTGCTTTCAAACAATGGTTGTTCAAACTGAATACTTTCAAAAGACAACGGAAAACGGACAATGTTCAGTAGTCCAGTGAGGATTATTTCGCGTATCGATGAGTTTCCACAACTAGAAGCGCACAAATCGAACAAACGCCTCAGAATACATCACATTTTACATACACAAACACAACTCAGTTAAACTTAAATAAAAATTAAGGCATAGCAAAACGATGAGATCTACAAATTATTTTTACTTCACTGAACAATATTATTTAAATTAACAAATATGCATTACGTTTTATACTTGAACACTTTCAACAAAACATCGAAGAAATTTTCAAGTCGCAAGCTAAATGCGTTTCTGTTGAAGATACAGAATTGTATTACGTAGTGAGATTTAGTGAAAGAATTTATATGGTAAAAGTTCCGATAGCCGTGGGTGTTCTATAGTTGCAAAACAAACTAAACGCAGTAACCAACATTACCAGTCAATTAGTTGACCTGTCATAACACGATAGAGACAAAAACAATATTGGATTTCCACTTAAACTGGTAAAGTATCTTTTAAAATATTTTTTTTCTCTCCTATGCGCCAATAGTTGCGGTAGTGTTCTAATAGTTGTGAATCCCATATAAAACCTATGGGATTCGCAACTATTGGCTATGAATAACAAATACCCGCAACTATTGGAACATTGCACCAATAATTGGAGGATTGTTTTCAGGTAACAAAAAGGACTTTGATACAATTATGACACGCTCTGGATAAAATTGAAATAATGAGCTTTCGTATGCACTCTTAAGGTAAGGAAAATGAAATATAATTTAAAAGTAATCGAGAAATGAATGTTGGATCGTGCTTGGAGTTCTCCACTATTGGGTCTTTACCCTATGTATAAAATACTAGTCGACCCGGCAGACATTGTCCTGCATAGTAGGCGAGAATGTGCGTTCCGAACTGCCCATCACAATTTTAGTTTTTCACGATTTACTCAACTTTACTCGTAATTTTCGCATTAGGAAATATATAAACCCTTCGGAAACTATAACGAATGTTTCTGTTGAAGAAATGAAAAAAAATCCATCGAGCCGTTTTAGAGTTATGCGGATATGAACACAGACCATTTCATTTTATATATAAGAAGAAGAAGAAGAAGATTGAGTAGAGTTTGAATGGGATTACTAAGCGGCGCAGCAGAATTTTTTTCATGATATGGAAATTGGAATTTATTAAAATTAATTTCGAAATTCCGCAAATTCCGTTAAATTTCGTTGAAAGAATGATTTTCTGTCAGAAATTTTTAAATTTAACGATGCAAAACGAAATTAGAAAATCGGATTTCGCTATACTCAAATTCCGCGGAATTTCGTTTCGAATACCCTAAAACGAAATTTTTCGAAATACCGCATATGCTTATAATTATTAGTATAATTATTAGGAATGACGGCTTCGTCAGGTTTTGTTCTATTATTGTAAGGGGGTTGTTGACCAAATTTCATGAAATTTGGCCACAATATTCTTTGAAATGCAAAAAGATCGTTATGGCCAAATTTGAGCATAATTAGTTATAGAAAACCCCTGACAATAATAGAACAAAACCTGCCAAAGCCGTAATTTCTAATTGATTATTAGATTTTGGATCACGCATTTGTATTAGCCACGGAATCCAAAATATCTGTAGATGTTTTGAAAACTTCTGAATCAGAATCTTAAAAAATGAGTGATCGCGCACGGGTGGACCCTTGATTCTATGTTGTGATTTTGTGGTTTGAATAAAGAACACCAATTTAAAAGCCATCCTGCCACGGCAGTGGTCAGTGATATAACTGAAGCAGTTCATTGTAGTACGGATGTTATACGCATAAATGTTCATATAGGTTAGATCTACAGATCTGGACACCACACTGGCACAAACAATGTGATATCAGAAAACCTGAATCATCCTTAAATCTGCAAAAGCAGTAAAACACATGAAACGACCAAAGATTGAAAAAGACAATTTTACCGTCTTTAACTGGAGCGGAAATCGATCCACCATATTATACTAAAAATCCAAAGATTTTAAAGAGTTTGTTTCAATTGAATCGAGTAATTAGCATCATACTGGATGTTGTGGAATAATAAAAGAAAAATATTTTTTGGAGCAATTTAATATGCTTTTCAAATTTATATCACATAAGGTAATATAAATGACTCAACGTCGAGTCAAGTACGAGACACTGAAGAGGGACTTACCGTTGAGGTCGAAATACGTGTCAGTCAAAGGTACAATAAAGTAATGGAATTAAATGGAATAGTACAATCTCGTCTTATGACAAGGGATTCGCAATATATTAAGATCGGTTACTAATTGCAGCTACGATTAATCAGTATAATTATACATTTAATTTCCCCATACTAATTTCCATGGATACTTGAAACTGCTTGTGCTAGGTAAGTTTTTCCCCAAATCAGCTCAAATTTTTGGAGGATACTAAGAACATGAGACCCAATCTAATGAGCGTTGTGGAGCAAAATCGCTTTTTTGAACCACCCCAATACGCATAATGTATAAAAAAATTGTATTCAATGGTTATATTAGGTTGTGGCTTATTTGCAGACCTATTTTTGTTTTAAAAGTTTTGATGGGCTCTTATTCCGAACTGTAATCAAATCTAGTGTTTCAGACGAGTACATAAAAATACATTTCAAATCACAAAATATGTTTATCTTTGTCGGCTTAAACACTTCGTAGGCAACATCCTAGTTGTAGCAAGTGAACCCACTGAAGAAGAAAATGAAGGATAAGAGGATCAATGTTTAGCCAGTATAGTGTGCCAACTAAACCAGAAGCAACCATCGTTGGCAACTTTCGTTTCTTCGCCAAATACAACTGTCAAAATCCAACTACTACAACCCTTCTCAGCAATATGTCACCAGCAACTGTCACCGACAAAATCCTCTACTCTCAATCCGATAACCGATGCTTTGAATATATATCATATCCTGTCCAATATCCCTAACACACCTTCGTATTGACCTCTCCCGTTCAATTGTAGTAAATATCCCCTCCAGCACTTGTACGGCCACATGTCAGCGGAACTTCATTGCTGTCGTCTTATTGCTTCACTTTCACATGGCCCAATGTGGAGCGATTCATCCAGGGAAAAAGTTATTCGTCTCCCGTTTTGTGGCTCAATTTCTTGAGAAACGTCCTTAACCAACCCGCCCAGGATCCAGTTCCACGGTTCACAATGTATTTATTTTATCCCTGTCGCTGTCATCATCATTGCCTCCGAATATCCTCGTCGTATTATTATTGTGATCGTTTTATTTCGCATAGCATAGGCCACGGACTGCCGTTGCTCGTTCGCTCGCTCGGCGTGACGCGGCGGAAGGAAGTCCAAACAAACCCGGCACTGGCACCGGTTATTATTATTTCCAACTTTTGTAATAATAATATATTTCATCATCCCTCTTAAATAGCAATAAAATAGAAATTTTATTAAAAGATGTCTAAACCAGATGTCGCCATATAATCTTTTTGCTCTCTTTCTTTCTCTTGGCGGTGGTGGGGACGCCCATGCTACTCCCTCGCAAGTAGGACGCCGAGAATCACGCAATTCAGCAATCGTAAGTCATAATGTGACTTTTTGGAAACCGTTACTCAGTAACTTGGGCCTTGCACGTATGGGTGAGTCCGGGGTGAGTTGAATTAACTTGCGTTTTTTCTTTCGTGAAGGAAAGCTTTACATCCCTCACTACCTTCCTAGTGTATAGGATTGAATTCAATTAAGCTCAAGTTAACTGGAGTAGCATACCACCAACGAAAGCATACGTTTTGTTAGTAGAATTGAAAACGTAATAAGGTGCGGCAAATTTTCTGATGGAACAAAATTTGTTTTTTCATCCATCACGGTTTATTATTCACGTCATTATAATGTCACGATGTGTTAACTAACTGAGTTCCGTTATTTATAGTAAGTATTGTTAGGAATATATAAAAGGGAACGTTTTTTCGAGTTTTTCATGTATAATTAAAGTAAAATCATATAATGTATGTATCCAGTAGCGATATTTTAGCACGGCAGAGTGGACTATGCAAGACGGTATTCAACTGTGGATCCGTCGTTTTTCCAATCCAAGGAAGTCGATATTATCCTGGGCATCGAGGCTTTCTTTGATTTCTTCGAGACCGGACGAAGAATTCCGATTCGGTTGTACAGTTTGTTGTGGCTCATCTCCTACCAAAACCCTTCAAATAGGCTGCAATTTCTCAACTATATCAAATTTGAAAACACTGAGTAGTGTGAGGTCCTGGTCATGCGAAGAGGTGGAAGATTTGCTCCATAAAGGAATATGTCGCTACACTGTTCCTCTACCCAAAAACGAAGACATGTTTTCTAAGCAAGTTACGGGACATCGCATTTCGACGTCTTCCTGGAACCGAACGCAGGCTGGCAGGGGATCACGGAAAAAAAATGTAGTAGAATCATTCATATTCTGTTTCAAATCAAGAATAATTTTGCATTGATTTATGAATAACAATATTTTTGGTTAATACAACCACAAATAGGGTTGAATCAACCATACGCGATAGTTGATTCAACCCTCGTAAATATTTGATTCAACCATGCTTTTCAGCTGTCACGGTCAAATAATACATCAGAAAACAACAATGTTCATGGTTGTTTTTACTTTTGAAAATGCTGTGAGACTATTTTATCGACACTACGATGACATCAACAAAAAAGAAAAATGTGACAGAAATAGAATAAACTATTTGCATGGAGAGTGAGGGTCATCCACCATATCCTCTGCTCCATGCTTACTTCTTGTAGATAGGATGATTTATGTTGATCACTTTATAAAGTATTTCCATATAACGGAATCGATGTCAAAAGAACGATATTATTATTGTATCAATCATACGATGCAGGATTGGAACAACAATATTCCATTGAACAAATGAGTAGTGAAAACAGCGTTGAAACAACAATTTTGAAGGTTCAAAACAACAATATCCCCCGTTATTTGGTGCAACAATCGAAATAGTTGTTTCAATCATACAAAATTCTTCTGCGTGATGCCATTCATGGACGAACATTTGGAAGTATTTTTTTATAGTGTATTATATTATAATGTTTTTTTTCAGTGTATGACAAGTTCATCACTTAATTTGAAGTTGGGACACATGCGGAAATTTAAAGATGATTCTAAGGAGCCATCCAAAAGGTGTTATTTACCCCACCATACGGTAGTGAATGAGGCCAATACCCCCACCAAGGTCAGAGTGGTCTTCGATGCTTCTTGCAAGATGTCAACCGAAGTTTAAAGTTTAATGATACACTTCTGGTGGAACCAGTTGTGCAGGAAGACTTAAGGTCTATTATCCTACGGAGCCGGACTAAACCAATTCTCCTCGTATCGGACGCAGAGAAAATGTTCAGACACATCCTAACTACGCCAATGGATCGACCTTTGCAGTAGAAACTCTACCGATTCACAACCCAGGAAGAAGTTACGGTGATCGAGTTAAGCACCGTGACGGAACAAAACCAGCTTCCTTCCTAGCAACTCACACGCTTCAGCAGTTGGCTACTAATGAAGAATTCCATTAAAGGGGAGATTTCAAGCTTAGAAAGTGGTCCTACAATAAAGCCGCAGTTCTGGAAGGCGGCATTCCTGCATAAAATTTGGCGATTCAGAACATCTCTGACGTTGATTAATATCCAGCACAACCTGAATGAAATTTTTGTCGATAGCTGTCTTTTATTCCAAATGCAGTTTCGATGGAACTGCATTGTTTCTCAGACGCTTCTGATAAGGCGTATGGTGGCAGTATCTACCTTAGAAGTCTAGACACGGACGGAAAAACTATGTTGCGACTATTATCCCCCTGATCCAATGTGGCTTCACTACAATGTCAGACGATCCCACGACTTGTGGTTTCCGGCGCACTTCTTCTATCCCAATTGTACGAGAAGGTTCAAACCGCTTCAAGGCTGTCGGTTCCAGCAGACTTTTCGACAGATTCAACATGTGTCTTACGTTGGATAACTGCGCCACTCACGACATGGACCACATTCGTTGCCATAACCAGACCAGATCCAAGCCATAACAAATGGATGGATTTGGAAACACGTGCCCGGAATAAGCAATTCTCTCTACCCAATATCTCGAGGACTGTTACCCGAAGACATTGTCCAAAAGGAACTTTGGTTGAATGATCCGAGTTGATTGCAGAATGTTTCAGATATGTGGCCTGGTGGAACCACATAAGTTCTTTAAGTAGGAGAAGAAGAAAGACGACGGACGTCGCGGCGTGCACCGTGTCACCCATAGCGGATTTCAGCGCCATGTGTCTCAGCAAGTTGAGTGCGTATTCAGATCTCATTCATCGAACTTACGGATATTCAAGCTTCTGCGAGTTTCAAGAGAACGGCGATGTGAAACGGTTTCTTGACTATGCAAAAATAAAGGCAGCAGAACAAGCCATAATTCAAAGAGTGTAGCGAGAAGTCTTGCCGTTGAGATCGTTTCACCCCTAGATCTGCGGAGAAGGAATGATTAGAGCAGGAGAAAGGCCGAAAAATTCCGAGAAATTCGAAGATACTGAACACCCAGTAGTAATATCAGCCAGGCATCAATTAACTCGAATGATAAAGGAGCATTTCCACAAAATGCTCTTGCACGCTGACCCACAATTACTCTTGGAAGTAGTTCGACAACAATTCTGGCCTTTTGGTAGGAGAAATGTAGCGAAACATCGATGTTTGCGATGTGTACTAAACCGTCCACAGTTCAGCAGTTTATGAGTGAAATGCCATCATCATGCGTAACTGTTTTTCGTCCATTCACCAAGACCGGCGCACTATTTTGGATCCGTCTATATTCGCCCAGTAAAGTAGTAAAGGCTTACGTAGCAGTGTTTATTTATTTAGAGCTTGTCTTCGATCTTTCTAGAGGAACGTTTGCTACAAGTCATGAGACGATTTACTGCACGTCCAGGAAAGTCGTCAGATATTTATTCCGATAATAACACAAATTTGATCGGCGCCAGGAATCAACAATCCGAACTTTTGTGTATGCTAAAGGACAACCAAGGCAAGAAAATTGAATACTGTGTTGTTTTATCCCGCCGGGTGCGCCACATTTTGAAAAAAAAAAACGGACAGAGAAAACGTTGCCACATCGGAAGATTATTGCACACTGCTAGCACAGATCGAAGTCTATCTTAATTCCTGTCCATTGGTTCCAATAATGTCCCCTAGGGATGCCTTCGATGGCCCTAGAGCAGGGTTTGCAGAAATCGCTCTCAATAGATAACGAACAACGAAAAAGAGAGGTAAAAACTGTTCCGAATCATAACAAGCCATGATAACAAATTTATCAAACTTGTATACAATTGCGAAAAACAGAATCGGATAGGCAGCCCCCACAGCGAATTGATGATTTCCGCTTTGTTTTCGCTCCTTTCGTGTTGGTTACTGGACAGCTGTGTAGAACAAGTTGAAATGCATCATCAGAGCCAGTGCTGCCCACATTTTGAGCTTTCTAAAAGAAATTTATCATGGGGTATAACATCCCGAATCAGTCCTCATCATGACGACTTGCGAAAAAGAGGTTCTCGCGGTATGCTACATATCGTATATGTACACAGAGATGATAAGTGAGAGACTTGCTCTTTCTCTTTAGGATTCAATCCCTGCCCTAGAGGGTACTCCTCCTTTCAAGAGGCTCAGAGCCTCCTTTCAAGAGGCTCAGAAGCCTCCTTTCAAGAGGCTCAGAAGCCTCCTTTCAAGAGAGCTCAGGCCTCTTTTCAAGAGGCTCGGAAGCCGCCTGTCAAAAGGATCAAAAACCTACTTTAAGGAGGCTCGAATGCCTCCTTTCAAAAGGCTCAGAAGCCTCCTTTCAAGAGAATCAGAAGGCTCCTTTCAATAGGCTCAGAAGCCTTCTTTCAAGAGGCTCAGAGCCTCCTTTCAAGAAGCTCAGAGCCTCCCTTTCAAGAAGCTCCAGAGCCTCCTTTCAGAAGCTCAGGCCTCCTTTCAAGAAGCTCAGAGCCTCCTTTCAAGAGGCTCAGGCCCCCTTTCAAGAGGCTCAGAAGCCTCCTTTCAAGAGGCTCCAGAGCCTCCCTTTCAAGAGGCTCAAGCCTCCTTTCAAGAGGCTCAGAGCCTCCTTTCAAGAGGCTCAGAAGCCTCCTTTCAAGAAGAGCTCAGGAAGCCTCCCTTTCAAGAGGCTCAGAGCCTCCTTTCAAGAGGCTCAGAAGCCTCCTTTCAAGAGGCTCAGAAGCCTCCTTTCAAGAGGCTCAGAAGCCTCCTTTCAAGAGGCTCAGAGCCTCCTTTCAAGAGGCTCAGAAGCCTCCTTTCAAGAGGCTCAAGCCTCCTTTCAAGAGGCTCAGAAGCCTCCTTTCAAGAGGCTCAGGAAGCCTCCTTTCAAGAGGCTCAGGCCTCCTTTCAAGAGGCTCAGAAGCCTCCTTTCAAGAGGCTCAGAAGCCTCCTTTCAAGAGGCTCAGGCCTCCTTTCAAGAGGCTCAGGCCTCCTTTCAAGAGGCTCAGAAGCCTCCTTTCAAGAGGCTCAGAAGCCTCCTTTCAAAAGCTCAGAAGCCTCCTTTCAAGAGGCTCAGAAGCCTCCTTTCAAGAGGCTCAGAAGCCTCCCTTTCAAGAGGCTCAGAAGCCTCCTTTCAAGAGGCTCAGAGCCTCCTTTCAAGAGGCTCAGAAGCCTCCTTTCAAGAGGCTCAGGCCTCCTTTCAAGAGGCTCAGGCCTCCTTTCAAGAGGCTCAGGCCTCCTTTCAAGAGGCTCAGAGCCTCCTTTCAAGAGGCTCGGAAGCCTCCTTTCAAGAGGCTCAGAGCCTCCTTTCCAAGAGGCTCAGGCCTCCTTTCAAGAGGCTCAGAAGCCTCCTTTCAAGAGGCTCAGAAGCCTCCTTTCAAGAGGCTCAGAGCCTCCTTTCAAGAGGCTCAGAAGCCTCCTTTCAAGAGGCTCAGAAGCCTCCTTTCAAGAGGCTCAGAAGCCTCCTTTCAAGAGGCTCAGAGCCTCCTTTCAAGAGGCTCAGGCCTCCTTTCAAGAGGCTCAGAGCCTCCTTTCAAGAGGCTCGGAAGCCTCCTTTCAAGAGGCTCCAGAGCCTCCTTTCAAGAGGCTCCAGGAAGCCTCCTTTCAAGAGGCTCAGGCCTCCCTTTCAAGAGGCTCAGAGCCTCCTTTCAAGAGGCTCAGAGCCTCCTTTCAAGAGGCTCAGGCCTCCTTTCAAGAGGCTCAGAAGCCTCCTTTCAAGAGGCTCCCAGCCTCCTTTCAAGAGGCTCAGAAGCCTCCTTTCAAGAGGCTCAGAAGCCTCCTTTCAAGAGGCTCAGAAGCCTCCTTTCAAGAGGCTCAGAGCCTCCTTTCAAGAGGCTCAGAAGCCTCCTTTCAAGAGGCTCAGAGCCTCCTTTCAAGAGGCTCAGGCCTCCCTTTCAAGAGGCTCGGCCTCCTTTCAAGAGGCTCAGAAGCCTCCTTTCAAGAGGCTCAGAAGCCTCCTTTCAAGAGGCTCAGAAGCCTCCTTTCAAGAGGCCTGGAAGCCTCCTTTCAAGAGGCTCAGAGCCTCCTTTCAAGAGGCTCAGGCCTCCTTTCAAGAGGCTCAGGAAGCCTCCTTTCAAGAGGCTCCAGAGCCTCCTTTCAAGAGGCTCAGGCCTCCTTTCAAGAGGCTCCAGCCTCCTTTCAAGAGGCTCAGAGCCTCCTTTCAAGAGGCTCAGGAAGCCTCCTTTCAAGAGGCTCCAGAAGCCTCCTTTCAAGAGGCTCAGAAGCCTCCTTTCAAGAGGCTCAGAGCCTCCCTTTCAAGAGGCTCAAGCCTCCTTTCAAGAGGCTCAGAAGCCTCCTTTCAAGAGGCTCAGGCCTCCTTTCAAGAGCTCAAGCCTCCTTTCAAGAGGCTCAGGCCTCCTTTCAAGAGGCCTCAGGCCTCCTTCAAGAGGCTCAGAAGCCTCCTTTCAAGAGGCTCAAGCCTCCTTTCAAGAGGCTCAGGCCTCCTTTCAAGAGGCTCAGGCCTCCTTTCAAGAGGCTCAGAAGCCTCCTTTCAAGATGCTCAGAAGCCTCCTTTCAAGAGGGAAGTCTCCTTTCAAGAGGCCTCAGAAGCCTCCTTTCAAGAGGCTCAGAAGCCTCCTTTCAAGAGGCTCCAGAGCCTCCTTTCAAGAGGCCTGGAAGCCTCCTTTCAAGAGCTCAGGCCTCCTTTCAAGAGGCTCAGGCCTCCTTTCAAGAGGCTCAGGAAGCCTCATTTCAAGAGGCTCCAGGCCTCCTTTCAAGAGGCTCCAGAAGCCTCCTTTCAAGAGGCTCAGGCCTCCTTTCCAAGAGGCTCAAGCCTCCCTTTCAAGAGGCTCGGAAGCCTCCTTTCAAGAGGCTCAGAAGCCTCCTTTCAAGAGGATCAGAAGCCTCCCTTTCAAGAGGCTCAGAGCCTTCTTTCAAGAGGCTCCAGGCCTCCCTTTCAAGAGGCTCAGGCCTCCTTTCAAGAGGCTCAGAAGCCTCCTTTCAAGAGGCTCAGGAAGCCTCCTTTCAAAGAGGCTCAGGCCTCCTTTCAAGAGGCTCAGGCCTCCTTTCAAGAGGCTCGGAAGCCTCCCTTTCAAGAGGCTCAGAAGCCTCCTTTCAAGAGGCTCAGAAGCCTCCTTTCAAGAGGCTCAGGCCTCCTTTCAAGAGGCCTCAGAAGCCTCCTTTCAAGAGGCTCAGGCCTCCCTTTCAAGAGGCTCAGAGCCTCCTTTCAAGAGCTCAGAAGCCTCCCTTTCAAGAGGCTCAGAAGCCTCCTTTCAAGAGGCCTCGAAGCCTCCTTTCAAGAGGCTCAAGCCTCCTTTCAAGAGGCCTCAAGCCTCCTTTCAAGAGGCTCAGAAGCCTCCTTTCAAGAGGCTCAGAGCCTCCTTTCAAGAGGCTCAGAGCCTCCTTTCAAGAGGCTCAGGCCTCCTTTCAAGAGGCTCAGAAGCCTCCTTTCAAGAGGCTCAGAAGCCTCCTTTCAAGAGGCTCAGAGCCTCCTTTCAAGAGGCTCAGAGCCTCCTTTCAAGAGGCCAGGGCCTCCTTTCAAGAGGCCAGAGCCTCCTTTCAAGAGGCCTGGAAGCCTCTTATCAAGATTCCCAGAAGCCTCCTTTTAAGAGGCCCGAAAGCCTCCATTCAAAAGGCCCGAAAGCCTCTTTTCAAGAGGCCCGGAAGCCTCCTTTCAAGAGGCCCGGAAGCCTCCTTTCAAGAGGCCAGGCCTCCTTTCAAGAGGCCAGAAGCCTCCTTTCAAGAGGCCCGGAAGCCACCTTTCAAGAGGCTCAGGAAGCCTCCTTTCAAGAGAGGCTCAGAAGCCTCCTTTCAAGAGGCTCAGAGCCTCCTTTCAAGAGGCTCGGAAGTCTCCTTTCAAGAGGCTCGGAAGCCTCCTTTCAAGAGGGAACCCTAGCAGCACACATGTTTCACATAGGTTACTGCAACTGTTTTGTGACCAGATCTGGTCACAAACAAGTTGCTGCAACCATTTCTGTCTAATTTGTGTTGCTCAGGAAGCCTCCCTTTCAAGAGGCTCAGAAGCCTCCTTTCAAGAAGCTCAGGAAGCCTCCTTTCAAGAAGCTCAGAAGCCTCCTTTCAAGAGGCTCAGGCCTCCTTTCAAGAGGATCGGAAGCCTCCTTTAACGAGGATCGGAAGCCTCCTTTCAAGAGGATCGGAAGCCTCCTTTCAAGAGGCCCAGGCCTCCTTTCAAGAGGCCAGGAAGCCTTCTTTCAAGAGGCTCAGAAGCCTCCTTTCAAGAGGCTCAGAAGCCTCCCTTTCAAGAGGCCCAGGCCTCCTTCCAAGAGGCCCGGAAGCCTCCTTTCAAGAGGCCCGGAAGACTCCTTTCGAGAGGCTCGGAAGCCTCCTTTCAAGAGGCCCAGAGCCTCCTTTCAAGAGGCCCGGAAGCCTCCTTTCAAGAGGCCCGGGAGGCCTCCTCTCAAGAGGCCCGGAAGCCTCCTTTCAAGAGGCCCAGAGCCTCCTTTCAAGAGGCTCAGGAAGCCTCCTTTCAAGAGGCCCAGGCCTCCTTTCAAGAGGCCCAGAAGCCTCCTTTCAAGAGGCCCAGGAAGCCTCCTTTCAAGAGGCCTGGAAGCTTCCTTTCAAAAGGCCCTGGAAGCCTCCTTTCAAGAAGCTCAGAGCCTCCTTTCAAGAGGCTCAGGCCTCCTTTCAAGAGGCTCAGGCCTTCTTTCAAGAGGCTCAGGAAGCCTTCTTTCAAGAGGCTCAGAAGCCTCCTTTCAAGAGGCTCAGAAGCCTCCTTTCAAGAGGCTCAGCCTCCTTTCAAGAGGCTCAGGCCTCCTTTCAAGAGGCTCAGGCCTCCTTTCAAGAGGCTCAGAAGCCTCCTTTCAAGAGGCTCAGAAGCCTCCTTTCAAGAGGCTCAGGCCTCCTTTCAAGAGGCTCAGAGCCTCCTTTCAAGAGGCTCAGGAAGCCTCCTTTCAAGAGGCTCAGAGCCTCCTTTCAAGAGGCTCAGAAGCCTCCTTTCAAGAGGCTCAGAAGCCTCCTTTCAAGAGGCTCAGAAGCCTCCTTTCAAGAGGCTCAGAAGCCTCCTTTCAAGAGGCTCAGAGCCTCCTTTCAAGAGGCTCAGAAGCCTCCTTTCAAGAGGCTCAGAAGCCTCCTTTCAAGAGGCTCAGAAGCCTCCTTTCAAGAGGCTCAGAAGCCTTCTTTCAAGAGGCTCAGGAAGCCTCCTTTCAAGAGGCTCAGAAGCCTCCTTTCAAGAGGCTCAGAGCCTCCTTTCAAGAGGCTCAGAAGCCTCCTTTCAAGAGGCTCAAACCTCCTTTCAAGAGGCTCAGGAAGCCTCCTTTCAAGAGGCTCAGAAGCCTCCTTTCAAGAGGCTCAGAAGCCTCCTTTCAAGAGGCTCAGAGCCTCCTTTCAAGAGGCTCAGAGCCTCCTTTCAAGAGGCTCAGAAGCCTCCTTTCAAGAGGCTCAGAAGCCTCCTTTCAAGAGGCTCAGAAGCCTCCTTTCAAGAGGCTCAGAAGCCTCCTTTCAAGAGGCTCGGAAGCCTCCTTTCAAGAGGCTCGGAAGCCTCCTTTCAAGAGGCTCGGAAGCCTCCTTTCAAGAGGCTCGGAAGCCTCCTTTCAAGAGGCTCGGAAGCCTCCTTTCAAGAGGCTCGGAAGCCTCCCCAGTAAACCACATATCGTATAACAAACAGCAAATAAAGTCGCATTTGCGTCCATCAAAAATCTGAATCGCATTGTATATCAAACTTTGTCAGATTATTGTCAAAGGATGTTGTATTGAATGCATCGTATACGATTATTTTTACCGTAGTGAAAATCAATCGTAATTGTGTGAATGCATGAAACGTCGTAATGACTTATACTCCTTGCAATATCCTATATGAGTGCGAATGAATGTCTATGTGAATCGTAATACAATCGAAACCACTTCAGTCCAAACGGCTTGTTGAAGTTTCAAGCAGTTGTAAAGAAATAAATTGTGTAGTTTATGTTGGACAAAAATCCAAATTAGTACGAGATGTGCAGTATGGTGCAGTGGTAGAGTATCCGCCTGCAAATCCAAAGATCGCATGTTCGAGACTTGGTGCTGGCAGGATTTCTTTTTTCAAATTTTTATGTATAATCGTAATACTGTTCTCATGATGTCGGGAAAAATCGTATAATAAAACTCGTATGTACCTATATCGCCTCCACTTTGGTACGTATATAGCCAATCTGTGCATTATATACGATTAAGTTGGTTCTTATATAATAACCTATATCAAGAGATATAGGTACCAGAATGTTGACTGGGTCCTTTCAAGAGGCTCGGAAGCCTCCTTTCAAGAGGCTCGGAAGCCTCCTTTCCGACGACCCACATCCGTGGTCCTGAGTACTTTCTCAATCCAATGGGTAACCGAGCGTGTGCCGAGGTCGGTTCAATGATTCTGGGTGGAGAAAGCTTCCGGATCAATGGTGCCCCAACGACTCGAAGCCCGTACATCTTATTTTCCATTCCCTTGAGCCACTTGGCCTTCTGCTTAAGCTTTGAGCCATTCAGCTCCACCTTGATACCGGACTACTCGGATAGACTTTGGTGGTGGATCAATATTCCCCGGCGTCACCGTTACCCCTCGTAACCAACGCTACGTTCTGGGGCTACGGACTCGTCTGTGCAGGTAGCACCTGAAGTATCCGTGACCTGTTAAGAGCCAAAGTTTAGCTCTCCGTGAGGTCTGCTTATCCATGCCGACACATTTGGGACTAGGCGATGGGTCCACCTGCCCTTAATCGAGTTGTCCTACTCTCTCTGTCATTCAGCTACCATTACTGCCTTGATATTACTCATGCTCCTAAGGGCGTAGCACTTCCCGTCTTCCTTCACCACCAGTTTGATGGGCATCAGGCCTGCGAGTACTAATGCCACCTCACGAGATATGGTGCGATATGCGCTGATGGCTCTCAGACTCATCAACTTATGAGTACTCTCCAGCTTTCGGGCGTTGCAGTTTGCGCTCAACGCTGACACCAAGATTAGATTTCTGTTCCGCAGTAATAAAACCGCCACGCTTGCCAGCAGCCTGCGCTTGCTGGAGCAAATCCTAGAGATGTCCTCTATAATCATAAATAGTGCCGCTATCACCGTCGACACGCACTTGCGTGCGTAGTCCACATGACTTTTGAAGCTAAACTTATTGAAGCTAAATCATCACCCAAATTGTTTAAGAAATCTTTCGAAAGATGAGGTCGCACATCGATCTCCGGTTGTTGGCAACTATCATCTCCGTTTTATGATGCGCCAGCTGTAGTTTCCTGCCGCGCAACGTTTCTTGACGAGACGGATCGAATAGACTGCAGAATCCCACAAGCTTGACTCCTGGCGGGAGCTTTAACCTCAGCACACCATGGTAAATCAAATTCCACAGCAGTGGACCCATGATACTGCCGTAATCTTAAAAAGTGACGTATACGCCATTTTTCATAGAGCTCTTTAACAGAAAAATGGCAAACATGCATGTTGTAATTTGGCTGTTACGTCACTTTCTCATATTACGGCAGGATCGATCATTTCTAAAACCAAAATGGTTTAGGAGTGAAATTATATCCTTTCGGCAACAACATATTTTTACGAGAAAGACAAATAGGCTGAGAGGCCATTTTAATTAAATGAACCTTCAATGTACTTTAAGAAGTCATAAATCAAATTCATGAAATGTATAATGAAAATCAATTATCCTTGATTATTATTATTTTTATTGAATTCAAGAAATAACCAACACCTATCGATTTCCCAACGCACCCCTTATAAGCTTAACCAACGCACTGTAGCATTTTACCCCCAATCCATAACGACCTCGCAAATTGATTCCTAAACGGCGACGACATCGTTTTTCGATGTAGCCCCTTAGAGGATAAAACGATTAGCCCTGTCTTTATCTGGCTCTGGCCCTTGTTCTACTGCCACCGATATCATACAGCGCCGACCGTCTGCACCCAGTCTTGTTCGTATGCTGTAGCAGATGCTCGCCGTCGTAGTCGTTGTCGAAAAAAAATGCGCTCGACTTCCTCCAGCCGCAGAGTCATGCATAATCGCCAACCCCTCTCGGTACCTTATGCACTGTATCAGGTTTAGGTTATGGTGGCCTACGCAGCAGGCAAAGAAATTGAGTCTGCGAAGAACGTCGTTAGCTCGAATCCGTACCACTACTGGCCCGCAGTCAGACGGCGATTGGATTCGGTTTTATTGTTATTGAACGAGAGTGAGTGGTCTCTTCATTTTTCATTATATCGCAATTATATGCATGAGTCTGGGAGTGAACCGAAGTGCCTGATGGCGTCGGAAGAATCGCAGACGCATCACCCGTCGCCGAATTCGTTTGAATGACCTCTGGTTTTTCTTGGGTCACTAATTACCGCTAGACGACGTCGAATGGGATGAATTTCATTGGTGCCACATCGATGGGATTCAGTATTTTCTTATGCTGCGGCAGAACCGAACGATGCTGAAGATACTAGCATTTATTGTCATCAGTAGGGTTGCTAAACCATTTAAAATATTAATTATCTGACTTTCTATATAAATTAGAATCTACTAAAACGAGAATGTTGTGTTTTAATTTGTTTTTGTTATTAAAACGTTAAAAACTGCTGATAAGCAAATTTCATTAGCTTATCTTATTTTACGGATATTTCGGCTTCTACTGATACTAATCTTTGCCACATTTTGCATTAATAAACTGAACATTACTTCAAATTAGTTAATTTGCCATCACTCCTGCCAACAGAAGTCATTATATCTCTTATTCCATCAAACCCGGTCCTGTCACCGCAGTGTCTCCGTCCTGGCCGAAATCTCTTGCCAATAATAAAAATTTCATTTCATATTTCACGCAATCGTCAGATGTTGGCAAGAGGCGAGACGAATCTGCCACCAATGTTGTCTGTGCTTTTGTGCTGCCGGATCGCAACGGCACCAAGGAGGGAGTCGGAAAAAATCTCCGTCATCATAAGCCATGCACTGAGTGACAGCTTGGAAGATTCTAATTGAAATCCCTCTGCCCGAAAAGGAAGACCCCAGAGCGAGGGAAAAAACAGGGAAGAAATGCTGGCGCACAATTGTATAATTCAATTACGGTGCAAGCGAAAAACTTCTGCGGTGCGGCTGCTGCATGTTTCAATTCATAAACTCCGGCCGCCCAGAGACCCGAGAAGTGAATTGCAGATGATGTATGATGAATAATTAGATTGATGATGTTACGGTCGTCAAATTAGTGTTTTGTTCGTGGCGCGCAACTTTTGTGCAGATTCTAGGAGTTAATATTCCGACAACTGAACCGAACGTGGTAGAGGCCGAGCGATGCTTTAGAGAGCTCACACAGCTCTCGCTCGGCTCATACGGGTTCGGTGTGGTGCTGCAAATAGGCATAATCGCGCACACAATGCACAACGCTGGAAGTAAGTTGCTCATAATGAGGCGTAAAATTGCGAAAGATTGATTGTTCTGCATTGTTTTGCAGTAGCGTGGTGACAGGAGTCTGGACTTTCCATGATAACTCCTCGTTAAACGGATGCTAATGGATTGCGGTGGTTCCGGGAACGTTTGAAAATTTGAATATGAATGTGATGAGCGGTTGTGAGGAAGTTATTGTAAATAGCTGTAAGCATCAATGAAGGAAGGTTGACTATGATTTTGTGATAATTGCAGGCTTTAGAATAAGTTCAACTGTCTATAGTCTATAGTCTATAAAATTATTATACTTTGGATTAGCCTCTGCTACGATGTTCTGCTGGGATGCAATCTAGCGCTTATTTGCAGGTTCCGTTTTAGCCCCTACTTAAGGTTTAGCAATTCCAGTCGTTTGTTTCCAATGTTTCTGAATTTCAGTTGCTATCAGCCTCTGGTGACACTGACAATGGAGCTCGTTGTTTGAGACACAATTGTAAGGCCACCTTGCCTAAATTATGCTCGGCAGGTATCTGTTCATAAACACCTGGAGCCGCTTGAACTTACTTGAAGCAGCACAGATTCATGACGGAGCTAAAAAAAATGGAATTAAGTGCGTTGACTCATCTGTCTGTTTTAAACTCGAAAACTCGAAAAGGGAGCCCTTACCCTCTTGACTCGTGCATCGATCTTGGTTTTGCAGTAAACGCCATTTGGCTACTAATATATTGGAAGATTTCAACATTCTCCTCTGATAGTCCGGCTATTGTGAAGCTGGGCACTGGCAGCACCAGAGTTCTAGCATTTTTGGCGTAATTGATTCATTCATAATTTGGCATCAGTAGGAAGAACTAAATGTTTGGCCGTTTCAAATATAACAAAAATTTTATTACATTCTATCGTCTATAATTGAAAAGTTCACTAAGAATTATTTGAAATATTTTCCAAAATACTTTCAATTCCTGTGTGATAATAGATAGAGTGTAGTTGCGACAATTTAAGGGGTTTTAAAGCAAGCAATATCAGAATCGAAACCCTCATGACTCAACACACATATCAATCATAATGTGGCGGGATGACTTTTTGCTATATTTCAAAAATGATTATGTTCTTACTTCTTAAGTTGCTGAATGCTGAATCTCAGTTCTGAGATCTACAAATGCAATCCTTACACTGACTAGATACCGCAAATATGTGAAATACAGGGGTTAGACAAAAAGGTTAAGATAGGCAAAATTTTGTCGAAGTTCAAATCAGCATAACTTTGCGTAGAATGATCCGATTTCGATGAAACCGGGACCTTCGGACGCGGAAACTCTTCTAGTATACTGTCCTTATGATTGGACCTCAGATTGGGGCTTGGCCACCGTAGATGTTCCGGGTTTTCCGAGGGTATGTTAAAAATGCATTTTTTCTTCTGCTTGTCGTTTTATCTGACGTTTACTGATATCATGTTTTATACTCTCCCTGAAAACAAGAACTAGTAAGCTGACCAATGCTGGCTGCAGATCGAAAATTCGTTTGGTATACGCAAAGATATGGCCATTTTCGTTAAATCGGTACGGGATTGGCCATACACCCTGAACAAATGTCACTTTCGCAGAACACCCGGAACATGTTACAAATTGGCCAGAGAGTCTCACAGTCACCATAATGTATCTTTAATAAAGATCCTATATTCATCGTCTTGGGAAAACATGAATTTTGACACTCATATATGCATAGTTCCAGACGGTGCCAAAACCGGCCCCTCATGGAATGCCCTTGGAACCTGCTATAAGGGTACCAGTGGACACTATCATTCTGGAAATGTTTCTGTAATCATTGTCTCGCAAAGCCAGGGAAGCTAGCAAGCTCGCAAAGCTAGGGAATAATGCCAAACATAGATACCCATATTTGCATTATTCCCTAGCAGCACACATGTTCCACATAGGTTACTGTAACTTATATATGACCAGATTCAGCCACAATCAAGTTGCTGCAACCGTTTTTGTCTGATTTGTGCTGCTCGGGTTCCGATCTGTTATCATTTCATCATGTTCCCGGAACCGTTTTTACGGAAATGGCCATATCTCTGCGTAGTTTTGATGGATTCTCGATCTACAGCCATCGTTGGCCGGCATATTAGTTCTAGTTTTTGGAGAAAGCATAAAACATGATGAAAGTAAACGTCACATAAAATGACAAGCAGTGGAAAAAATGCATTTTGAACATACCTTCGGAAAACCCGGAACATCTACGGTGACCAAGAACCAATCTTAGGTTTTGCAGGGGGGCAATATACTAGAAAAGCGTCCGGTTCTGATGGTCCTGATTTTATCAAAATCGGATTATTGTACGCAAAGTTATGATGATTTGAATTTCGACATAATTTTACCTATCTCAACCTTTTTGTCTAACCCCTGTATATGTCAAACAACAGTTTTTTTTTTGCATCTCCGTTCTCAACTCTACCTGTTTGTTTTAATTTTCTTCAAAACTGTTCCCTTCCTAAAGTTTGCAATAGGCACATTGATTGATTACGCTTTTGTCCATGCGTCCATGCAGATGACCACTCGCGCTCATACAAACATTAATGAGCTTTCCTCATGTGAGCAACTCGCTCCCTTTACGAAAATACAAATTAATAACACAGTCGTACTGATCTATTTTCCATGCGAGCACCATTCGCTCTCTTTGCGAACATTAGCAACACTAAGTTGCACTGAGCACTTTATGCGAGCACCACTCGCGCTCATACAAAAATTGACAAACTAAGTCGTACTGAGCTTTTTTCATGCGAGCACCACTCGAACATTAGCAATACTAAGTTGCACTGAGCACTTTATGCGAGCACCACTCGCGCTCATACAGAAATTGGCTAAACTGAGTCGTACTGAGCTTTTTCATGCGAGCACCACTCGCGCTCATACAAAAATTGACAAACTAAGTCGTACTGAGCTTTTTTATGCAAGCACCACTTTATGCGCTCTTTATGAACATTAGCATTACTAAGTTGTACTTTGTACTGAGCAGTTTATGTGAGCACCACTCGATTTGTATTGAACACTTAGCAGCATGTTTGAATTGAATCTACATATAAAAATATATTAATTACTCGACGCATTTCAATGATACTCATATCAAAATTCGTATTCAGCAGAAATAGTCAAGTTAGTTGGTCGGGGTTCTGCTAATTCGCACCAAGCCTCTATGAAAAATCACCCAGTTTTGTGCACAAAATGATGTGTAGGGGTTCTAATTATTACCAATCCGTATCAAACGTTTCTCAACTCAGTAATCAAAGATATTTGAATAAACCCAGATTAATCCACCTAGCGGTGATGGTGCCTTTCTCGTTTCTTTCGAGTGAGTAATTTCTACGCACTTTTGGTGAAAAAAAAGTATTCTGACCATAACTTCTGAGCTTATAGTCCGATCTAGAGGCCTGAATAAGAGAAACGCTGATAGAAAATATGACTCTGCCAACACTGTATTCAATCTTCTTCATCAAAGGACAACACATGAAAAGGAAGAAATGATTTATGTAGATAAAATCTTAAAATCCCCTATTTTATGTGTCCACATCACATAACAATAGAATACAATAAACAATGGAATTTCATTTCATAATCTATTTATAACTTGCATATATTATTGAAAACTAATGTAAAATACATTCAATTTTGTTTATTGAAAAATGGCACAAAATCGAATTTTGCCGTTTTCAGTATTTGAGCCAACATTTTGGCTGCTTGACAGGTCTCCTGCTCGATTGGCTGCTGTTTTTGACGGTTCGATTGGCGGCACATAGTATGTTAATGAATAATGCTTCCAATGAATGATTAAATTTGTTATGATTAAATCATTCGACTCTATGATTAAAGATTATGATTAATGATTTATTCATTTTTAACAATGAATAATGATTATGATTAACGATTAAAATATTTTTTGACAATGATTAACGATTATGATTAAAGAATAAAACGTTTGAAGTATGATTAACGATTACCGATCGTGATTAAATGTTGACACAATATGTGTATGATTAATGATTAACGATAGATATGATTTATGATTAATGATTATGAATAATCAAATTAAATGATTTGCATAGCGATTACCAAATAATGTTATTAAAGGTATAAAAATTGTATGAATAATGAATAAATGTAATGTATGCAATGATTAAAATTGATGATTAATGAATAAACTCAAAACATTCATGAATACAATTAGTGATTAATGATTAAATGCAAAAATTTATGATTAACGATTAGTGATTAATAATTGAATCGATTTTTTGTATGATTATGATTAATGAATAATGATTAAATAACCCATTATTCATTAATCATGATTAAATCAATGATTAATCACTAATGATCTGGCACATACCTATCCGCGTTTCTCTTATTCAGGCCTCTAGTCCGATCCGGCCAATTTTCAACAGGAAACAATGGGATCGAATTCTGCATCGAATGCAACTTCTTGCGAGCAAATCGGCTGAGGATACATATGTGACTAAAATGGCCATAACTCCATAGTCCGATTCCGCCAATTTTAAATACGAAACAATGGGACAAGATTCCGCGTCGAATGCAACTTGTTGCGAGAAAATCCGTTAAAGATAAGTGCCTGATAAATGAGTGAGAATTTTGTACGTGTGTCTTACGTAAAAACATAATTTTAGCCATAACTTCGAAACCCATAGTCCGATTGGGCCAATTTTCAATACGAAACAATTGGGCAAGATTCTACGTCGAATGAAACTTGTTGCGAGTAAATCAGCTAAGAGTAAGTGCCTAAAACGTGTCTTATACATAAATATATTTTGGCCATAATTCCGAATCCCATAGTCCGATTGGGCCAATTTTCAATATGAAACAATGGGACAAGATTCTACGTCGAATGAAACTTGTTGCGAGTAAATCAGCTAAGAGTAAGTGTCTAAAACGTGAGTGAGAATTTTTCTTATACATAAATATATTTTGGCCATGATTCCGAATCCCATAGCCCGATTCGGCCAATTTTCAATACGAAACAATGGAACAGGATTTCGCATCGAATGCAACTTGTTGCGAGCAAATCGGTTAAGCATAAGTGCCTAAAAAATGAGTGAGAATTTTGTACGTGTTTCTCATGTGAAAAAGTGGATTTTGGCCATAACTCCGAAGTCCATAGTCCGATTTGGCCAATTTTCAATACGAAACAATGGGACAAGATTCCGCGTCGAATGCAACTTGTTGCGAGCAAATCGGTTAATGATAAGTGCCTGAAAAATGAGTGAGATTATTTTGCGCACACACATACACACATACACACACATACACACAGACATCACTTCAATTCGTCGAGCTGAGTCGATCGGTATATAACACTATGGGTCTCGGGACTCCTATAAAAAGTTCGTTTTGGAGCGAACATATAGCCTTTACGTATACTTTGTATACGATAAAGGCAAAAGATATACTTTTGTTTATTCAAGTCTGTGATTTGTGTTCTTTTTTTAACGAGGAAAGCATTACAGTGAAAAACTGCCTTAAGCCTGCTTTAAGTGCTTGGGCCTGACTTTTTTTAAAGATATACATATTTTGAAACGCAGTTTTGTGGATTAGTCGAGGAATTAATTCCGAATTGATAAACAGCGGTCGAATCGAAGGGGAATGTCCACCTAGTGGTAACTATAACAAACATTCAAATTATTTATTATTAATGCGCCCTTCGACGCATCGTAACGCCTAATCTGAGGCATAACCACGTGATTAGAATGTAGAAATAAATCAAACCAAGCAGCAACACAAGTGAGGCACATTGCAATGATTTTACACACTCCGATTAGAACAGAAAAAGATCAAATTTAAAAAGAATTGCAAACCACTCACTCTTTCAACCAACCTTTAGTTTCAGCGGCTATCAAATTGACGGGCGACCTCAGATATATGCATCCACTTTGAATTCAACATACAATACTTACATTCTCAAACACGTGCTCACCATTGTTACCATTTCTTTCCTCGTGACACATTTCCAGATTGCTTTGATTGCTAATGATGTGGCTATCAGTTGTGATTGCATTAGGCCTACTTCGATGGTTTTGATGAAATTGAATATTTGCTTCATATAATAAACAGCAAGTGCTATTTCACTGCCACACAACCCCCCAGACCCATTGTCACCCCCGATGGCGGTACCAACGAAAAACGTAGGGGGTCTATTAGGTCAGTAATCTAAAATGAAAAATAGAAGAGAGTATCAAACATTATAAGAAATGTCACTAAAACAGATTATTATATAGGTATATGTTTTTTTGTCCTTATTAGCGAGACTTTCAGCCCAAGGAAAAATATATTTCATTATATTTCTATAAGCTAGGGTATCGCGAAGGGATATTGGAAGAGAATAGCCTAATTTTGTAATATTATCAATAAGTTTTTTTGCTCGGTAAAGCATATCGAGAGCAAACGAAAAGAATATGATCAATAGGGTGTCCCAAAATTGAACAAAGTCTGGGATTTTGGGGCTCAACCTTCAAATGAAAGCTTAGAGTAAAGCAAAAGAAAAATTGTTCTACGACAACTCTGGGAAATGACGTTTAGGGGTGGCCCCGACGCGTTTTATGAAAAAAGTGCATTTTTTATAGGTAACATCGAAAATACCGGTATATCGGAAAGAAATTCGATGAAACCCATCCATTTTATATTTTTTACATTTAACTTAGGGTCTATACTTTATGGTAAAACTTTGATACCATATGTTTTAGGTCTATATATTTTTCACTGATGCTTTAAATGCCCAACAATGATGAATTTTTCTTAATATTTTTTTATTAATGCATCCAAAACGGGTATCCATCATAATGCTTTCGAAACTAGATATACATAGAAACATGGGGAATTTTATAACGAATATTTTGCTAAAAATAGCAACCTTCTATCTCTATCCGTTTAAAAGTTGATTAATTATTTTAGAGCGTCTTAGGGGAAATGCTACAAGGTTAAAAGACTATTTATTCTTCCATTTACTTCCACTATTAACTTTTTATGTATCAACAAGCAGATACGTATTTCGTTTCCTACTTGCAAGCTTCTTCAGTGTTTGTTATCGACTGAAGAAAAACATTGCTCATTAACTTTAAATATGGTGTGTAGGTAGAACTGCAGGTAAAAATTAGGTCATGTCGCTTGGACCGATTCGTCGTCGTCCCGTGGGTAGTAATCTAAACAGCCAGGTATATCCGTTTCCTTGATCTTTGTTAAGTAAGTTTATTTGTTTGTTTGTAAATTTCTAAGCTTTCCGCTACGTCAAGTTTCCAAGGATTTTGTATTTGTCTGAGAAGTGATATGTTGTCTTTGGTTAATTGATGATCTTCGTTAAATATATGTTCGGCTACTTTAGATTTGAAATGATAATGTATACCTTTTTCAGTGTCTTTGTTTGCTTTAGTTACTTCTGCCAAATGTTCTTTGAACCTCGTGTCTAGCGTTCGTTTTGTCTGTCCTATGTAGATTTTGTCACAGTGTGGGCATGATATTTTATAAACTCCAGATTTTCCTAATGCGTCAACGGGGTCTTTTGTGCTTCCAAGTAGTGTCTTCAGTTGGTTGTTCCTGCTACTGAAAACTAATTCGATACCAATTTTTCTAAATTTAGAGCGTAATGGTCTGGTTATATTATGGTCAAAATTAACGGATACTCGTCGCAATTCATTTGTTATTGGTGATAATGTAGTTAATGATTTTCTGTACTGGGTTTTTCTATGTTTGTCTATAATAGCTTGAATAATTCTAGTTGAGTATCCGTTTACAGCTGAAATAGGTCACTCCTGACGGAATCCAAGTTAAAAAGTGCTCGCATTTTCGGGGGCACACCACTCGATTCGGAAGCAACGCACAACTGTCATTTTTATTATTTCACGCATGCTGCGACGCAGCAAAGCTAAATCAACAAAAATGACAGTCGAGCGCCGCCTCTGAATCGAGTGGTGTGCCCCCGAAAACGCGAGTACTTTGGAACTTGGACTCCGTCAGGAGTGACCTTAAGGTGGAATTGATGAAATCGCGATTTAAAATGTTTTTCCTGAAATGTGTTCAGATCGGTTTTAGAAAGCAAAATAGTGATTTTGAGCGAAAACAGAAATTTTGGTATTAGAGGGTTAAGTAAACTCTAAAGAATAGCGTCTGTTTAAAATATAAGGCATAACTCGTAAGAACAGTCAATGATTAATAGAATGAAACCTCCAATCTCTGTCTATTCGACTATTTGTTCTGTCGACCTTTTGTCTCTTCGATCTTCCGAAGGAATTCTTGGAGGAATGTACAGAGAAATTAAAAAAAAATATAAGTACTTTTGGAAGTTCCTATAGGAATTTGTTCGGTAATTCCTGAAGGAAATTCCGGCGGATTTACGGGAGCCGAGGAAATGGAATACCCAAAATTTGTACACCTAAGCACATAATTCTCCCAAAAAGCCACTATAATATACAATTCTAATCCAACCAGCATGTCTGTTACATGTTATGCTTCACATGAGTCTCTATTTATCTAATGCGACACATTCCTCAACTTTTATTTATGCGAATAAAATGAGCTCCTCTTGAATCCAAATCCGTCCACAGTGTACGGATTTCGGTTCATGAAATCTAAATCCGTACATCTATTTTAAGGCTTGATATCGTAATTGCACCACAAATGAAATCGTAAAAGCACTGTAACTTGCTCAACACGTGCCTTCAGAATCCATGCTTGATGTTTGTATCAGCATGATCACGAAATATGAACATTACTGGCTTAGTTCGCAACACACATTTTTAGAACAGCAAAATGAAATAATGAAATTAATTGCACTTGTAATATGTAGCAATCCTATAATCAGAGACCGGCGGAGTGAAAAACTGTCGAATTGGCAACGTATGAAAATGCATGAAATCGCGGAAATAACACTAGCAGCACTTGAACTTTTTGCTCGCTTTTGACCAGGCCAGAGTGTATGTAATTAAGAGTGGCGACACTGGCAGAATTGGAACAAGATTCATATGTCATTCCCATACAAAATCGTGTTCCAAACGAGCAGGAGACCTGTCAAATGCGGCACATGTCGCCACTCTTAATTACATACCCTCTGGACGCTTTTGACGGTTTGATTGGAAACAAGATGGCGTCTTCGCCGATCTCTCATTCTAGTATTTCTAGTAATATGGAATTTGCAGAGCAACGTATTGTTTTTGATTTTTGTCATTTTAAGTTTAAGGCCTAGGTACTTCCTATTTATGAAGTAGAAACACATTGCATCAAGCATAAACACATGATAAGGTAACAACCTTGCATACCTATAATGTCATCATTTTTAAACTCTTTGAATCTAATCATAAATCATAAAGTGGACGGATTTCGGTCCCTCAGGATACTCTAAGATTTTTTGTGGAGAAATTTTTGAAGCAACTCCGGTAATAAATTCCCAAGGAACTCTTGAGAATATCCGAAGAAGTATGTCAAAGAAGATCGACTGCAATCCCGATATTTATGGATTTTTTTCGGCATAAAGTCTTTATTTCATATTCAAAACAGGGTTTTGTTTTACTACTGTTCGGATTTTCGCAGGAGTTTCCGAAGAAATTCCTTCAGATGTCCCTGGCGGAATTCTTGCAGCAGTTTTTAAAGTAATTTCAGAATGAATTCCTGTAGAAATATAGAAGATTATATGAAAATTCCAGTTGTATTTTGTGAAAATTACATTAGAAATTCTGTCGTGGATTCCTTTAATAGTTCTTTAGGAAATTCCATCAGAAATTAGTTAAGAAAATATTTTCGAAATTCTATTCAGGTTGTTCTTTGGAAATATCTTCAAGAATTCATTCAGACATTCATCCTGCAAAACATTTGGAAACTCTTGACATATTTTTTTTCAAAATTTCCCCAGAAAATCGGACAGAATTTTTTTTTGGAACTCCTCCAGGAATAAATAATAAAATTCCCCCGTAGTTCATTTGACGTAACCCGGATAGAAAAGAGCTTAAAAACAGGCCAATAGCAGGAACGAATAACAAAAGAACCCTAAAATAAAATTTGAAAATAATAGCAGAAAAATATTCGTCAGACTAAAAATGAATCGGTGCTTACTCATCTGCCAACGAAAAATCCATTTGAACAAATTAATTCGACTGTTAAATTGAGGAAAAAAACAGCAAACCACCAAAAAACCGTCACCGTTTGTGTGCAACCTACAACACTCCTGCCAGACGCATTTCCAATCGAAAAACTGACATCACATTTATTGAAGTGTAGGAAGAGGCTGGCCTGCTGGCAAATACAAACTGTATTCACTCCCTTGTTCAGGGCGAGCACACCTGGATGGTCTGATGGTGAAATAAAAATTCGACATCGGCGGCACTTGTATCGTAATTTAGCACTGTGTTACCATATTTTCGAGAAGATCTTGGATGATGATGCGACTCGAATTGCAAGCCCATTTATTAGCCTGCAAGAGTGTCATAATATCTAATTTGATATTTCGCATAAATCGAAAAACAGCTGTACAGTAAGGGCAGATGAATACAGCTGAGGATCGCGAACAGACGTAACCCAATGAAAAACCACCACACAAGCTCACGAACCATTCTTTTGCGAAATGTTTGTTGTTCTATGCGTTCCTTTTTGGCCACGATATTTCCACCAAAACACAAACACCAGTCAGCAGCGCCGCGGCGAGCTGATGCGGTGTTCTGTTCCTTTTTGCTGCTTCTGCTATTGACTGATTTTTATTCGCGCCGGTAACCGTTGCCGCTGTTCACTTCTTCATTTGCGCACATGTCGAGATAGCTGGACTGGAAGAGTGCACCAATTCGTTTTTTTTCGTTGCTCGATTCAGCTAGTCGCTCTCAGATTTAAAACTACTCATTGACATAGGCAAAGTAAGGAATATACCCGTTTCCTTTGAAAAATATGGTTTTAAATAGGTTCCTACGGAATGAAAAAATAGGCGGAATGAAGGCAATTATTGTGAAGATCAAACATTTTGGAATTATGCTTCAAATTTCTTGGTATACAAAAATAGACTGAAATATGACAGCATTTGATAACGCCATAACAGTTTTAAATAGCTGGTAAAGTCCAACGCGTCAGTCTCCGATGGATTACTCTCATCCACCTCTAACTACGCCATTGTCTAACTGATAGGTTTCCATTTGCAAGGGATGCGTTTCGCGAATATTTCGGAGGTTGAGTGTGTGTGTTTTTTACAGTTCGCTGAATCACGACTAGAGCAGAATGCTTCGCTCGAGATGACTTCTCGCCAGTTCCCGGGAGTGCAAACCCGACGATCGGTGCATCCAAAAGTGCGTGCTGAAATGTGCGGGTGCCAATATGGTCAACCACCAGAAACGATTTTGAGGCCGCATTTGCGGTTTCAGAACCGTTCTTCATATTTTGAATGTATCGTTTGTATGCTCAAGTTAGATGCAACCAACGGCGATAAGATGCTTCAACTTTTCAACGATCTAAATCCAGAAAATCCACTCCACCATCACACAAAGCGCTTATAGCTATCACTTGTTTAATTTCTCTAGTAAAACCTAAAATAAACGTCAGAAACAGTTCTCTCGCCCGGGATGTCAACCGTGCCGATGGCACGCGGCCCTTTGTACTCCAGCAAGCCTCAACCTGGGTGTCCCCAGAAAATCCCACCAGCCAGCCAAAGTGTGACGTTTGCAAGTGACATCCTCGCACGCCGACACACTCATCCCTTACTCTCTTCCCTGCAGCTCAACGGCGGTGATGATGACAAACACGTGTGGACCCTTTTCCGTCTACTGGCTGGCAGCTATTCCACGCTCGGCTCTAATCACGTTATACACTTTTGATACTCATTTCACGCGGGCATGAAATTGGATCAAATAAAAAAAGTGTCTCCTGCATTTTATTGCCGATTTTTCCGATTCACTGGCTAACAGCAAGCAAGCGCTACGATTATGAGCGGTGGCGGACAGGAAGAATATTTCACAATACGGTTTGAGCATTCTCTTTGTACTGTTTGATGGAATATATCTGGAGAAGTATCGTTTGAGTTAGAGTGAGTAACCGATGCGATGCATAGTTGATGCATAGTAGAAGCATTTTTAAAGCATTATTAAGATCACTCGTCATATCTCGTACTTGATTCGTCTTAAACGACAAAGTCGAGTCAAGTACAATACAATGAACACGGCCTCACAGTTTAGTTCGAAGTTGGTATCTGCAAAGATTACAAAACGCGGTGGAATTAAATGTAAAGTACTAAACTTGTCTTATGACAATTGAAGACATTCCACTAAAAGAGCTTAAATATTGTTTCTCACTAGCAATTTGTTATTGAAACTCCGATGGTATTTTGTAATTCGGTTATTTAAATTTTAACAAGGGCCTTTCGCCATTTGATTCGATACGTAAATTCAATTAAGGTATTGATATCTCCGATGTATCGAATAAAAGTATCAATATATTAGAATCATAATTCCAGAAAAGAGAAGCTTTCAGTAGCAGATATTTTGTGTTATTTCAATTTGATCCTAGAATAGTTATGATTACAAACAGTTTTTGACGTAGGATCACATCCTTCGAGAAGAAAGGAGGGTCATTATGCAGAAATCCTCGAAATGAGAAAATTCATGATTTATTTTCGATTAACGCATCTAATTTGTTACGATATGGTTGTTGGGTCTGAAAAATTCAAAAAAAAAGTTCAACCCAGGGCTCGAACCCGAGTTTTTTTTTTCAAATTACAGATCATAATCGCTCGGCGCCGTCAGAAAGTTAGAGTTGGTAGCAGTGAAAGCGCTCTTCGGAGGGAAACGCTGCATACATTTATTCGCATGGATGATGTCTCAAATAATCAAGTAGCTGGCGTGAGCATCAGTATCAGTCAAGTGAAATTTTCTCTAGATTCTGATTTCATTATTACCACGTTCAATTCGTTTGGTTTCCGGTCTCCTGCCCTCAACACCCGCGGACATGGCGTGCGCCGAAGCTGGCGTACTCCCTTTCCGTCACAAGGCTACGGTGGCGCTATGTACGAGGACAATTGGTTACCTGGAAAGGACCACCAACGACAACCGAACCTGCTGCCTTCTCGACCGGGCCAACGAAGTACTCCATCGCTCCACCCAGCAACGACTGCCGAAAATTGCAGGCCTGCACCGCCTAGGAGCAGCAAGCTGGAATAAGGCAAAGCCAAAAATCGAACTGTCACTGAAGTCCAAACTGCGAAAAAATCCAAACGCGAGACTAGTGCAAGGTCTCTTCCAAGAACTATTGGACACCAAGCATTCGACATCGACAATCCGATACACCGACGGCTCGAAAGCGGCCGGAACAGTTGGGGTAGGTATCCACTCTTTTGATGGTCCCTGCTCTTCCCACCGCCTTCCCGATCTGTGTTCCGTCTTTTCAGCTGAAGCGGCGGCGATCTTCCAGGCCGTAATACAGCCAAGCACCGGCCCCGTCCTGGTAGTGACGGATTCCGCCAGCGTTCTGTCGGCAGTGTCCTCGGACAGCAACCGCCATCCCTTCGTTCAGGCGATCCAGGCAGCACTGGACACCAACACTACCCTAACCTGGGTCCCCGGACACGCAGGAATCAGGGAAACGAGGAAGCAGACATCCTAGCCAACACTGGACGTTTCAGCCCTTCCTTAACCGGGTGGTTCCGGCGGACGATGCCAAGCTCTGGGTGAAGCAATCCATCTCGCTTACCTGGGCAAATGAATGGAGGGACAAAGAAACATTTGTAGCATGATCAAGAACTCCATTCTTCCTGGCGAAGACTTGCCCAATCGGCGGGAACAGGTGGTACTCTCTCGCCTGCGCACCAGCCACACCATGTTGACCCACAACTTCGGCTCCGGAGATTTTCACCATACATGCGACACCTGCCACACCCGCATGACCGTCAACCACGTGTTCAACACCTGCCCGCTGTTTCAAGAACCACGCACCACAAACGATATACCCAACACGATCACGGCCCTGCAAAACGATGGAGTCAGGGAAAGACAAACCATCAATTTTCTGAAAGACTGCGGACTCTTCAACCGAATTTGACGAACCCTGCCATGAACACGGACAACCCCAACGGAATACGAACTACCCATTATTACCCTTGTGATTTGTTGTCCGGCGGTGTCCGTTTTTATTTGTCAGGTCGGTGATATTTTGTGGAAAAGATGACAGCCCTTAAAGAAGTTGATTGTTTGTTGCTCTCTAACTTTATTGTTTTGCAAGGCTGCGAAGGTTTCTGAAATATCGTTCGTTGTGTGGAGTACCTGGTACAGCGGGCATGCTTTGAATATGTGGTTCACTGTTAGCGGGTATTGTTAATTTCGCAGTATGGTATGACCTGTCAGCAGGTGGGTTTGAAAGGTCCTCGCCGGGGAGAGTGGAGTTTTTCAACATGCGGCAGACGTTCCACTGCCTTTATCAATAATTTGCCCATGAGTCAGATAGGTTGTCGCTGGAGTCAATTCCAATCCCCACCCTGCCTGTGGCCTTTGAGCCACCCGTGCATCTTGTCGACGTTGATCGGTATCGGTCCTCGATGCGCTGGTTGAAGAGGCTATGCGCTTGCAACTTGTTAGGTGCTTCACGTAATTGTGTCTTTAGCGACATGTCGAGTCTCGAGGATTTGGATGACCAGCCTCGTGGGCCAAGGCGGTGGAGACCGGCGATTTTTGGTAGCTGCTGTTGGGTTGTCTGTCGGAAGTCCTGATTGGCCCTGTCGAGGAGGTAGCAGGAGCCGTTGGAGGCCTTAGTTTTCTTCAAGTAGCCTATGGTTTTGAAGCTGAGGGCTGCGGTCACTTTGTAGCGTAAGGGAACACGCGATGTCAGCAGGTGCAGATGGGAGGTGTCTTGTGACCAGCCTAACAGCTCGATTCTAGACCAGGGCTAGGAAGTGCGTGAGATTGGGCAGGTTTATCGACGTGAGCTCCGTATAGAGAGTAGCTAGTTATTACCGTATAGAGAGTAGCTAGTTATTACCGCGTCGGCAACGCGAAGTCGGGTGGGCTGGTCGCTCCTAGTTCTCCTCCTCGAAATAAGCTTGATCATGTTGATCCGGGATTTACAGACGTTGCGGGTGTTTTCACAATGTTTTTTGAAATTCAGTCGGCGGTCAATCGTGATGCCAAAGAGCTTGACGTAGTTTCGGATTGGGATATGATTGCCGACGAGCATGATGGGCTGACTGGGTGGTCGGTAATTGCTCCGCAGATGTGGACTCTAACACATTTTCCCGCTACAATTTGGTGCCTGCTGTTTTGGTCCACTTGGAGAATCTATGACAAAAGGTCGAAGGACAAAAGGTCGAAAGACAAAAGGTCTAAGGACAAAAGGTCGAATGGACAAAAGGTCGAAGGGACAAAAGGTCGACGAGACAAAAGGTCGTATGAACCAAAGGTCGACGGGACAAAATCTCGAAAGGACAAAAGGTCGAAGGGACAAAAGATCGAAATTACATAATTGGTTAAAATTAAAAAGCCATAGTATTGAGAACAATACAAAGGAAAACTATGATGTAAGTACCGTCATCGGGGGTGACACTTGGCCAAATAAGGTCAGGTTGGCCCATGTTTTCAACAAATTCGGCACAAGGAAAATGTAATATAAGATCCTTTTTGAGCGATTTAGACAGCCGACATGCAGACTATTCGTGAAAACGATGGCCCAATCTTGACTTGAACCCACAACCTCTAATTCCTACACAAAACTCTACCACCAATGTACAATATGCATAAGCACATTCATTCATTTATTTAGTTTACATCTAAACAGAAACCACTTGTTGGCCGTGCCAATTGGAGGGAGCGTCTTCCGAAAAAATGAACTACTGATGATTTACAGTTAGTTAAAATTTCCTGTGTGTATTAATAGAAATTATTAGAGTTTCATATAAGTTCACGCTTTAGTATCACTCTTACGTTTAGTGCCTCCTATACTCGTTTAACTGCAGTAACCTCTACGCGGTACTCCTTTCAAATAGGGGTTGGTTTCTAAACGAATGTTACAGCAAATTTAGTTCTCTTCGGTCTTCGATTTAGAAGAAATTCGCTTTAAATGTATACTGCTTACCTTAGAATAATAAATTTTTATAAATGCAATCTTAGGAGACTGTATGAATAACGGCCTGGAATGTGCAATCTGCTGGGAGAGTTTACATTTAGATTTCAGTGAGTTAGCACAACCATTGATTCTATTTACCACTCTACACTTGCAAGGAACAAACTGTTAAACCTTCTAACTACTAATCAAACTAATAAAGATAATTATGATAGGGCCAAATTTCTATTTTTCAGGATAATTCATATGATTCAGCATTCACGCTTCTTTGTTTCTACTACAATTCGAGGTGCAAAGGTAATCTCTATATGTCATTCCATCCGCATGACGTGGACGTCATCGTATATCGAATGAGTCGACGTTGATACAGCACGGTGTTCATATGGTAGGTGCGTATCGTCCAGTGGACGCCACACCACTGAATCAACTATTTAACGCCACAATACACGAGTTAATAATTCGAGAACACGGAGTTCTTCAAAAAAAACTTAAACGTCTAACTACCTTCACTGTACACAACCAACTGATTTATTATCCTCAGCTTAACTACATTAACAAGTATGCTGAGTCTGCACTGCCTCGGTAGCGCAGGCTTGACAAAACTCCTCACCCTTGCTAGAGTCAAATAAAACCATCATCAGCAAAATGCTGCCTTCGCATCCTCACAATTGAGTGGAAGCGTAAAAAAGCATAGGTATAAAAACGCAGAGTGAGGAAAAGCAAAATAAAAACACATGTGAGTGAGGCGTCGGGCGAAAGAGCATTCATTGAGCCTCCGGAGCGACGCTTTGTTTGTGAAAAAATCTTGGAGGCTGTTTTGAGTGTGAGTGTAAGTGAGTGACGCACCACAAGAAAAAGATGAACAGATAGACTCGCTCTTGTTTTGCGACGCACAAGCTCGGGTTTAATGATGCACAATGTTGTGAGTTTTGATGCTGATTTCTGCTCCTCAAAAAAACTCTTGCTCTTGCTCATTTTCTACTCGGCGAGGAGTTTTTGGCAAGCCTGTCGGTAGGTACAGGTTCGATGATCGCGCTCGATATCGTTCACACCGTCTTTCTGTACACCGCCAAAAGTGGTCCTAAGCACCTGTCTCTCGAATACTCCGAGTCCTTGCATATGCACAATCTTGTTTTTATCCAGGAATACTAATGCAGGATCGTTCATGCTGTGTACCATGAGAGAGATTTTTTCGTTAATGTTGTACAAAATACAACACCACGCATGTTTGAGTGTTAATTAAAATGATTCGTTCGGTTGAATCACCGAATAATGTGCATATTGTAACCTGTTATGTACGGCTTAAGGCCAGTCTTTGTGTACATGATTCAATGTTTATTTCTTATTTAAAACCAATAACAACATCACGTTGAATTAAAACCAATAACATCCCCATCTAATACATGATAATGAGTGTATAATGAATTTAACACATTTATTCAAGAGACTGACAATCTTCTGATTCTCCATGATCGTCATCGAAATGTAATGTATGGGAATGTATAGGAAGTCACATTGGCGAAATAATTAATTATACGACACTGAATCAAAGATACCTAAACCAACGTATTTCACTCAAACATGCACTCGAAGCGACACGTGTTACAAGAGCACGATCTAACAAGTATTAATTTTTCAGTTCTCGTCCCGAGAACTAATCAAAATCATACAATGCTCGCTGCTGAATATTCACTGTAAATTGGTTAAAGAACTGCCCATGAAATAAAGAAGGAGAAATTTCTGGGAAATTTAATAAGCTAGATTTTTTTTCAGAAACATGTTTTCAAACTTGTAGTATATTCAGTATTTTTCATGTATACAGAATTATAGATTTTTAAATTTTGTCCATTCAATTTTTGGTCCCTTTCGACCTTTCGTTCCTTCGACCTTTTGTCCCGTCGACCTTTTGTCCCCTCGACCTTTTGACCCGTCGACCTTTTGTCCTTTCGATCTTTTGTCTCTTCGACATTTTGTCCCATCGACCTTTTGTCTCTTCGACCTTTTGTCCGTCGACCTTTTGTCCTTCGACATTTTGTCTTTCGACATTCTGTCCCAAAGCCCACTTGGAAACCTTACTGATGATCACCTGAGTTGTTCTTCGGATTGGTTTTGGTCGCTTACCTGTAACTACCAGCAGGATATCGTCCGCGTACACCAGGATAAAGAGTGCTAGCTTTTGTAGGATTCGTGGTGTCCGGTTATAGGCCTTGGATATCCCTAGTAACATTTTGGCTTTATACTGGTTTTATAATACTCTTGTAGATTAAATTATGGCCTTCAAGAGCGTTATAAAACTTAAAATGTTACTTGAGATGTCTAGGGACACCACTTCGGCGTGGTGACCAGCATTTTTTTGCTTCTTGGAGCATTTGATTCAGCGAAGTCATGTAGGTACTGATGCTTTTCCCGGAACGGAAGGCATGTTGGCGATACTCTAGGTGTCCAGTGCTTTCTAGGTACTCCATTAGCCTGCGGTTTGCCATGCGTTTTAGTGCCCTAGCGGCACAATTCAGTTCGATTTGGTTGCAGCAATTCCAATGTGACTGGATTTGGTCACATATGAGTCACAGTGACTGATATATGACAAGTGTTCTACTCGGGTATTTTGCAGCTGACGTTAGTCAGTGCAATCGGGCGGTAACTATTTGCGTCTGTTGATGGTCCTTGATTCTTTGGTATCGACACGACCAAACTGGACCTCCACTCAGATGGAAGCATGCTACTTTGCCACTCCTTGTTAAGGGGCTCAAGAAGGGCAACATTTCCGCTGGAGCGTCTGCCACGATTGCCGGATCTAGTTGCATGTTGCCGTCGACAGATAAAGTGAACCCTTTAGTCTATCGCTTACCTGAAAGACTGATCAGGCGCCTTCGTAGCTTGATGGTTGACTGTTCGCAGTAAATACCATTGAGGAATTTAGTCCAAGACTTTTACTTTCCCCTCACGGTTCGTTTGCCGGCGATCGTTCCTTGCCGTCTGGTATGTCATCCAAAGGTTGTCTAGGGCAGGGTAGCCCGCGAGCATTCTCTCTCTGGCCTTTTTAAACTCGCGGAGCGCTCTCCTTCTACGTTTAACCGCCTTTTTATATCTTCGCTTCACCAGTGAACTGATTTGCGGCCGGGGTTTGGGCTGGTTTTTGGGATCGTTTTTGTGGCGGCTTGGAGAATGGCTTCGGAAAGTTCGAGGGCTGTTGATGTTTGTTCCTGTAGTTCTCGGTCCATCTCCTGCTGCAAGCTGCTCCAGTCTGCTTGGTCGTAAAGCCAGCGTGAGCGTCGGTGAGCATCTCGGAGTTGTCAAGCGTCACAATGATGGGTGCATGGTCACTGCGCCTGGGATCACTATCCGTAGTCCAGAGGAGCTTTCCGACGACCGAGCTCGAGGCTATCTAACAAGATATCGAAGGAAGGTGGGAGTGCCGTCGTTAAGTACGATTAAACCTGCTTCCGAGGCCGCGTTGAAGACGTTGTTACCGCAGGCATTGTTAGAACGGCTACCCCAGAAGTGGTGCTAGCCATTCGTGGCGCCTAGTACAATCACCAGAGATGGTAGTTTCTCGAAAATACTTACCAGCTTACTTTCTAGGTCCTTGTGTTTTCGGCTGTGTTCGTAAATCACAACGATGGTTATCGGGAACGACCGCAGAGCTCTTCCAAAAGGAAGTCCCTTACCTTGGTTGGTTGTAGCTGTCTTTGGTGGCTTGGATTTGTGGGCAGAGGATCCTGGCAGGATAAGCGTGTTTGCACTGTACCTGTTTTGGTGGAGCAGTAGTGGAAAAATGGTTTGGACAGGGATGGTACCCGGGCGTCGGGGGTTGTCCGCCAGTTCCGGTTGGGGTGTAGCCAGGGCCGTATTTATGGGGGGGCCGTGGCCCCGGGCCCCCACAAATCTTATGTACCAAAACCAACCTTTTTTGTACATTTTGGGGCCCCCACATACCGTCGGCCCCGGGGCCCCCTTCCGGCTAAATCCGGCCCTCGGTGTAGCGGTTGCACTGACGGGGCCCCGGCTACCCGGATACCCATCTGCGGCTTGACGTTTACCTTCTGGTACATGGGAGTTTTGTTGCTGTTTGTGATTGGAAAGGCGCATTATTGAAAACAAATCGATTCTTTTTAAAATTATAATTTTACACTAGAAATGGACGAGCCGAGACTAATGTTTCTCGAAGTGACATTTGTTCAGTAGAAATTTTCCGTCGATTGCATCGTAAACGCTCGCCGGAGTGAAACGTTTTCAAAATATATTCACATGGATGGTGTCTATCGTGTTTCAGCTGGCTGACGTTAGTGTCAGTAGCAGTAAAGTGGAATTTTGTTTCAAAATTGTGAATTCATCTTCTATGAGCGCGGCTGATATCTAATGCAACTAATATCATACTAGCACTGCTCTCTTTTTAGAAATCTAAATAAAATTATCTTCACCAGACGCCGGATTACATGTCTAGTATCATGTAACATGAATATATGAGCTATAATTTGATGAATTACAGCTCGCAGACACGTTTTATTGACAAGCATTACTTTGCGTTGGACAAAACAATTGCAACCTCACGGTTTATTTTTGTTTATTCGAAAAGTATAGAAAGTCTTAGCCAAAAATTTGTCATTTTACATGTCAGTCATCTAAACGGTAAAGATTAATTGAAAATGTCGCCATTCAACATGTAAAAATTAGCTGTCCATAAGTAAAATTGTTCTCAACAGCCTTGGATTTGAAAATTAAACGAAAGCTATTGCATAAAACTGATTTATGACAAATATTGAGTGCAGAAGTTAACAAAATTCGTGATTCTGTGCTAAATTTCGTTTAACAGGAAGTTAATAATTAATTGCATATTATTCGGCAACTCGGCCGTACGAAAACCATTTTTTTTGTTAAATATCTTGGCTGTTTATTAAACGAGAGGATCGCACTCGCACTCGCTTGACTGTGGATATACAATAGTAAAGCACATGTGGAGATTGGGCAAATCAAGCATCCGAAAGATATTCAATTTGCAAAAAAGAGAGCTAAACGCCGGTGGAGGTTGGTACTCGGATTCTGATGGCTTTTCCGCAAACGTGACCTTTAAGTGGTCTTGTTGTGTAGGGGTTATCACGCCTATCTAGAGAGTAGGAGGTTGAGGGTTCGAGTCCCTCCAAGACACGTAGATTCTTTTTCGCAAATTTCATATCAATTTGTCCATTTCGAAACATATGCTGTGCATATGCACAGCCAAGATATTTAACAAAAGGAAGTTAATAATTAATCAGAAGGGTGGGAAGCAATGTTCCACCACCCCTAGAGTGAGACCTATCCCAAGTAACAATCGAGGTTGTATCAGAGTTTTATATCGTACTTCAGAACCCATACATCCCATACAGGCTTCCCATCCTCTTGTAAACCACCATACAACAATGCTGTTCAGGAACAATGATTTTATAATACACTTAAAATCTCACATAAAATATTCTACATAAAATCTCCTCCAGACTTGGTGGTTTTGAGAACCTGGATACAACCTAACCATGATACGACCACTTTATGACGTCGATACAACCTATAAGCTAATACATAAACAGCTGTCAACGCTGTACAAACCCAGGAAGGTTTTTCGTCAAATTGAACTGTCATGATTTAATTTTTCCGCCTGAAAAAAATCTTAGCGGGTCCTGTAAAGGCTTTGGGACAGAAGGTCGAAAGACAAAAGGTCGAAGGTTAAAAGGTCGAAGGACAAAAGGTCGAAGGGACAAAAGGCCGAAGGGACAAAGGTCGAAGGGACAAAAGGACGAAGGGACAAAAAGTCGAAGGGACAAAAGGTCGAAAGGACAAAAGGTCGAAATGACAAAAGGTCGAATGGACAAAAGGTCGGAAGCCCAAAATTTTAAAATCTATAATTCTGAACACATGAAAAAGATAAAATATACGACAACAAGTTGCAAAACATGTTTCTGAAGGAAAATCTAGCTTATTAAATTTCTCAGAGATTTTTTCTTCTTTATTTCATGGGCGATTCTTTAACCAATTTACAGTGAATACACAGCAGCCAGGGCGAGCATTGTATGATTTTATAATTTCTCGGGACGATGGACTTGAATAATTAGTACTTGTTAGATCGTGCTCTTGTAACACGTGTCGCTTCAAGTGCATGTTTGAGTGAAACACGCAAGTTTTGGTATCTTTGAATCAGTGTCATATAATGAATTATTTCGCAGCTAACCAACGCGTCTTCCTATACCTTACATTCCTATGTCGATCATGGAGGTACAGAAGATGTCTCTTGTAGCAATGTGTGTCAAATTCTTTTCCCACTCCTCACAACGTATTAGATATGGATGTTATTGGTTTTAATTCAACATGACGTCGTTATTGCTTTTAAGAAATAAACATTGAAGCATGTACACTAGAGTGGGGCGTCATGGTCATTTTTTCAAATCAATGGTTTTTCAAGCCATTCTGGGTCCTGAACAACTGTACAGAATATGGGACCGATTGGTTGCTTTCTCGCTTTCCGCATCGTGTTTGAAGTTTGTATGGAAATTAATATGGGAGAACGTATATTTTTGCATTTCTACTACTACAGGTTTCAGTTCATCGTAAACCAAGTGGCACATTGCGTTAAAGTACAACCCAAAGGATGCCGAAAAACTTTACTGAAGAAGTCACGTTGCTGGAACGTCCACGAAAAAAGTTATAACGCTTCGAACATTGAGTGTTCAAACCATATGCAAAAAATCGTTCATTCTGCCAACACTGCCGTACTGCGTAGACCAATAATTTAACTGAGTGTTATTTCTAAATAATTGATCTTATAGGGCTTTAGAGCTAATGGGAGCTATCCGAAATTATTTCACAAAGAAAAATATCCGACAAGAAGGAAGATGGGTTTTGCCCTTCGATAACCATAGGTTGTCCGGTAGTGCTGGCAGAAACATTGATTTCTTGCATATGGTTTGAACAATCAATTTTCGAAACGTAATAACATTTTTTGTAGACCTTCCAGCTACGTACCTTCTTCGGCAAAGTCTTTTGGCATCCTCCAGGCTATATGCTAACGTATTGAGTCACGTGGTTGATGATGAATTGAAGCCGCTAAGAGCAAAAATGTAAAAAAGTACGTTTTCCCATACTAATCTCCATGTAAATTTAAAACGCGATGCGGCATGCGAGGTTGCAACCAATCGAGCCCATATTTTGCACAGTTGATTGGGGTCCCAAAACGATTCAGAAAAACCTTGATCTCACTTGATCGGACAAAGTTTGCGTTTTTCCATACAACTGCGCCCCACTCTAATGTACACTAAGACTGGCCTTAAGCTGTACATAACAGCTTAAATTGCATATTATTCGGTGATTCAATCGTACGAATCATTTTATTATTATTATCGTCTTTATTTAAGAGGTTTTCAGCCCTTTGCTGGCTCACCTCTGCGCGAATCATTTTAGTTTACACTCAAATATGCTTGATGTTGTATTTTGTACAGCATTAACGAATAAATATCTCTCATGGCTCCCAACATGAACGAGCCTGCATGAGTATTCCAGGACCGCGCGCGTCCCGAACGGTTTATAATCATGATTGTGCCTATGCATATTGCATATTGGTGGTAGAATTTTGTGTAGAAATAAGAGGTTGTAGGTTCAAGTCAAGATTGGGCCATCGTTCTCACGAACAGTCTGTAGGTCGGCTATCTAAATCGCTCAAAAAGGTATCTTATATTACAATTTCCTTGTGCCCAGATACATAAATTCCATTATAAAGACATTCTAAGTTGTTGAAAACATGGCTCAATATGATTCCTATTTGATCAATTGTTACCCCCGATGACGTCACCTACGTCATAATTTTGCTTTGTATTGTTCTCAATACTATGGCTTTTTAATTTTAAAACAATTTTGTAATTTCGACCTATTGTCCCTTCGACTTTTTGTCCTTTCGACATTCTATCCTTTCGACCTTTTGTTCCTTCGACCTTTTATCCCTTCGACCTTTTGTCATAGATCCCCTGTAATAGCTGTTCCAAGAAACATCATTCTTTATTACATCTGCCTCCCCTCTCTTCGGCTACTGGCTCACAACCAGTAACAACAACAAAGCCACCGCTGCTGATCAAAGCCGTTAAAGCAAATAGTTCGCAATCGTGTCAAATGTCGCACTTCATTCCGAATCGTGTCGAAGGAGGAAGAGCCCGTCAGAAGAGCCCACGGTAGCCTTACCACCTGTCACATCGTCGGTTCTCTCGCAGTCGTCGCGCGGTTAAATCATTCAGAGCTGTCCTTTGATTTCGCTGTAAGCCCTCTATCCACTGTCTGTCAAAGTACAGAAGTGCTTACCCAAGCTCGGCAGTCAACAGCTATTCTGTCAACCGAAGTGATTAAAGTGTAAGACGGTGATAACAAATACAGAATTCTGTTAGACAGCGGCTCACAGCCAAGCTTTATTTCTGAAGCTTTCTGCCAGAAGCTACGACTGAAGCGGACAAAGTTATCGGCCCGTCATCGGTTAGTGGAATCGGGCAATCCATAGTCACCGTTCGCTACACTGTATCGTTAACCATTTCTTCTCGTTTCGAAACATTCACTGCTCAATTGGACGTGTGGTGTTCGACGGATCCGTCCGATGCACTGTATATCGGACCCACGGTACAACCAGCCCTCTTTCCTATCGTCGTCAACTTCCGTCTGCCACGTTTCGCCACCGTTCAACGCTGCTCGCGTGTTGAATTATCTAGCTTTCGACGAAGGTCATCGTTTAATCAAATTTAAGGTCCCAATACTTCCTGAACAAAGTGTCGGAACAAAACGGATAGTAGTATCCGAGATGTCTCAACTCTATGATCCAGTGGGACTCCTCGGACCAGTGATCGTGAACGGAAAAATGTTCATTCAACATCTCTGGGCAGCTAACTAGTCATGGGATTCTGAGGTCGCACAAGAGTTAGCAACGTGCTGAAAGAAATACTGAACTGACATAAGGCAGCTTAAAGCTCTGGAAGTTCCCAGAAGCATTCTTCGGAACACTGAACTGCTTTCGATGCCGACCAAGTTGGAATTAGAAGAAGAGATGCGCCCTTTGGTTTCCCTAAATTCGACTGAAGAGAACACTGTTTTCAATGAGTTCTCAGAATTAGCTAATCTAACAAAGATTCGTCGCTTACTGATTCCGATTCTGTTATAATTGCAATTACCGAGAAATCAGCGAGTGCTTACTCCCTTGACGCCTAAGGTAGTGGAATGTGCGTTTAAATCACTAGTTCGCCTTGCTCAGCAACAAAAATTTCCAACAGAAGTTCAACAGTACAGCCGTAATGCCACGGAAACCATTGGCAGAATTGCATCGAAATCGCCACTCAAGAATATCAACGTTTTCATAGACGAATTCGGACTTCTTCGTATTGACGGGCGACTGTGAAACTTGGATGCACCATTCGATACCCATCAACCAATGCTACTCCCAGCCAATCACAAGTTGAGCCGGCTGATTGTCCGGTCCATTCATCTCCAGACTCTCCTTCCATGGTGGACCGTCTCTGTTACTCGCCACAGTTCGTCAACGTTTTTGGACACTCCGGGGTAGAGCCTTGGCTCGTAAAGTTGTACGCAAAATGCATCACGTGCATTTGGTACTTTAGTAAACCAGATCATGGCAGCTCCATCATCTGTCCGTCTCAAGCCAGCTAGAGCCTTTACGTACGCTGGGATGGATTATTGCCGCCCGTTTATCGTTCGTCCACTGATTGGTAGAGGTTCGTCGGTTAAAGTGTACGTCGCATTATTCGTCTGCTTGGTGGTAAAGGCCGTGCACCTTGAGATAGTCGCTGACCTGTCGACCGCCGCGTGTATCAACGCCGTCAAACGCTTTATCGTCTATCACGGTCGGGTTCTCGAGATACATTGCGATAACGCAACCGCATTCGTCGGAGCGGGACTGCGGGAAAGAATTCCAGCAGTAGTTCAAGTCCGCGGAATGGGGCAAGTACTGCGCAGGGAATGGCAAGATCGCCAAGCAATTGAAGCAGTGTTATGGACATCTTCTAATTATAATGATATGGAAATACTAATATCATCTTCCAAAATTGGACATACATGTTCATGATAGAATTAGAGGCGAAATTATAGATTTGATAGTTTCGTTAGGATGCGGCAGGCGTAAAGAATGTGGATTTGAAAGCGAGCGGAAGACAATATTTGTGATGACATAAATCTAACGACTTTCCTTCCGCTAAACTTTCGTATGAAGAGGAAGGGTTTACGAAGCTGATGCTTCAGTAGCTTGTCGCCCTTGACGATGTTTATGTGAGCCGTGCTGCCGCTGCCCGTTGCAGCCGCCATAGTAGGTTGTTCGGTGCTTCATACCAGTCGTTCTGCCGATTGGTCGCAAGAACCAGACTTCGACTTAACTGTTTTATTAAATATCCTTCAGACAGAATTTAAAAGTTCTTAGTTAACAGATCGTCCTTCTTGGCGAGGCAAACGATACAATCGTCCGATTCGCCCATGCGGTGGATCTTACCGCAGATGGCGTAAACATTGGAGGCTTACAACATACGGCCGGTCATTATTGTTGTCGTATGCAGGTCCATCTCACCGTGAGTCCATTGTGTCCACTTGTCCGTGTCGTGTATCCAACGATCGTTGCATTGTTCGGTTACCATTTGCACTCTAACTTTCACCTACTCAGTGCCTGAGTAAAATTGTAATGCCGTCTCTTTTCTTCCCACGAAAATTTTATTCAATTTCCGTCAAAAGCAGGATTACTCATAGTTTTGAGTTGTCCTGCTTTTGACGGAAATTGAGTAAAATTTCTGTGGGATAGAAAGAGAGAGCAATACAATTTTACTCAGTCACTAAGTAGGTGAAAGTTAGCGTATACGCTACCGCATCCGGTGCAAGGAGCTAGACCTACTAAGGTGACGCAGTCCGAAAGTTAAATGTCAAAACAACAAAAATGTAACCATGCTGCTGACGTCACCATTTGTGTTTTTATCCAAACGGCTATGGAAATTGTGCGATATAGTAAAGTTTTATTGATTTTCATCATTTTTTGTGTGCAATTTTTCCTAATTAACACCACGTAGCAGTAGTTTTTTTACGTGTTGAACCAGTGTGCAGTGGATAGCAGTCAAAGTTATGTTCAGAGAGGCGAGAAACATCACAGTTGAAAGTAAATTTTGTTTCAAGTTTGACGATTCCTTCGAAAGCGTTCCAGTGCCAGTGATGGGATGAGCCGAGATAAACCGAAACAAAAGTTTTTGCTGATAATAAGAAAGGAGTTGGCAAAGCTACACAGATAAAAATATGTTGTGATTTTAAATGTATTTTCATGCACATATTTGGAGCATGCAAATAAACGTAGCATTCAATCGATCTCACTCTTCTTTTAAATCGAAATAAATTTAAACTGTGCTTCCTTGTAAAATTCAATCAAATTTAATTGAGTATCGAATGTTAATTCGTTTGATGGGATACGCAGCAATTTTACACGTCGTTGAAATTTCAAAATTATTTGCTGTGTAATAAAAGATTCCTGATAAGATATCGTTCAAAGTTTGAGAGGAATACGGTCTCAGAATTCCCTGTTGCGATCAATGTGCTTCAACAACTGCTGCCCTCACGCTGTTAAAGCCAATTCTATAGAAACGAGTTGATACGGAGTTTAAACAATAACCTGAAAATTGTTAGAAGAACTATCATCTAAGATATCGAGACAGTTCTTAAAAAGACCTCATGAATACTAATTTCTAATCGTTACATGAAGCGAAGCCACATGGAGAACTGACTCGTTGAATAAATACCATAAGATGACACTTCTAGAAACGTCAAGTAATACGTTTATATTAAAAAATAAATAAACTATGTTTGGTCTACGCAAATCACTTGAACAATTGATTTTTTTTCTTAATTAGATGTTTAAAAATATTTATTTGGGAATAAAATAATTACTGTAAATTGAGTTCAATGGGCTTGTCCTGTTTTCATGGCTAGAATGTGCGATAGCTCAAAAAAAAATTATAGTATATTTCCCATATAAGTTCGTTGCCAGGCGCAATTAGTGACGTCACTACATTTTTGATAACTACTACACATGCATATGCTGGTCTGCGTCACCTTAGTAAGTCTAGCTCATTGCATCCGGTGGTTGACGAGGGTTTAGTGGAGGGGCTGAGAAACGAACCCATGGCCATCCGCTTGTAAAGCGAACATGTAACCAATTACGCTGCGGTACCTCATTTATTTGGTTGTTGCTTTTAGTTATAGGAAATGCGCTTTATTATAAAGAAATCGATCCTTATTTGGACTGCCATTATATACAAGAGAAAGTTAAATTTTTTTAAATATTTTTATAAATTATTTTAATTACAAATTAAATTAATTACAATACACAACCACAAATAATTCTTAACGTCTAGCCAAAACACATATTTTCATTCATTAATCATTATTGATACAGATACGCCTGATGACAGCAGTTCAATTGCAAAGATGGATTCGATAGCCTTAAATCAGCGACAGTAAACATATTCAGAACTTCGAAAATAAAAATTTTACACTCTACGCAATTCTACGTCCAATTGTCGGCCGTGTCTTAGATACTACATTCAGGGAATAATGGCTTTGATGCTTAAAAATTCTGATATTTTATAGTTTAAAACTTTTTCCATCGGTTAAGAACCCTACCCGAGCCCAATTCAATTGCAATCCATTTAGCGATAATAAGCGAATCGAATACCCATTCAGCTCGGCCTCATAACAATCCGAACCAGCAGTCAGTGTAGTGTTTTTGCCGCTGCAGACTGATGCTAGTTTATTAGCTTCCACGAGAGAAACTTGTCCCCGAATTCCAATAAAAGTTCCAATTGAGGGATAATTTAATCACCCATGCACCATAAATTTGCGCCTCCATACAACGACGATGGTTGTAATGGGTGCGGAAAATCTCTGCCGCTCCGTCCAACTCTATCGGTGCGGAAAATTCTGCCGTCTGTTTTTTCCCCTTTCGTTCTAAATCGCCAGCCGAAAAACCGAGCGCCAATATAAACAAATCAGTTATGGTCACGTGTCAACTGCAAGCAAAACTCGCATGAAAATTTTCGTTATCCATGCTAATGGGAACCCTAAAGCCTGACGACGATGAGGACGACGATGATGATGGTCACAGGCAACAGATTCCCCAAAAAGGAGAGGGCGAGATAGTGATAAAATGTGTTCACCCTGTTTTATCATTTTTCATTAATTTATGTTTCTCTTTTTATTTTCGGCGTTGATCAGGAAGGACGGCCAGACCCAACTCTGATTTCTGACTCGGGTTGCGTTCGGTGGCATCCGCAGACGCCTTCCCTTCCCTACGCGCTGACCCGCTTGGCGTTGGAATAATTAATTAATTTCTGTTTTGACTTTTTCGACACAATGCTTAGCTTCCGGATGAGGAAAAATTTTAATAATTTCGAAGGCCGACTAACGAGGACGAGGGGTGGATGTCAAAGATTCAAATTCAGTTGCAATAAAAATTAAAAGGGGTTACAAAATGTTTACCGTTTCCTTTGCTCAACGACAAATATACGGGAACGATTTGAATGTTTGTTGTAAGATGTAAAATTGATCTTCCTAAATAACTTATTTCAGTTGATGTTTCTGCATGTAATGTTAGGTGTTATATTGCATTAGAACACAATCGAAACGAGTGCTTTGGAGCACTTTTTTTTAATTACAACTTTACTAAAGGATACTTGACAAAGTTGCTATTTAGGTGTTCAAGTCTATTCAGGAAATAGTATATAAAAAATTATTTAAGGTTTGAAATTACAGCCTTTCGGTACAACTTGTTGTACGATAAAGCTAAAAGTAATTTTCCTATTTGCAAAGGTTTCGCCGTCAGTCAGTTTCATATAGAAACATCCCATCGTTGTTCAATTTCATATTCAAATGTCTGCTCAACTCAATTAGCATAGCTCAATAACGGAAAGTCATGTTTTGATTTCTTTCGTATTCAAACCGGACCAGGACAAGTCATCGATTCGCAAGCTGCCATCGCTCACCCCTTTTCCCAATCGATCCAATCGGGATCGCATCACGGAGAAACGAATATGAATATTCCATGTCATCGAAATGTAAATAAAAAGACATTCCATAAACATTTCAATCACACCGCAGACAATATCCAGTGCCAACAGCCGAAAACCCGGCAGCTGTAATTACACTCCATTGGCTCATGCCCAGATACTGTGGGAAGCGAAATTTCACCCCAGGAGCTCGCGCACGATACCAACCACATTTTAATAAATCTGATTTAAACATAATTTCATTCATTTAAAATAATTAAAATATTACCTTCCGCCGGGAACAGACTTTTTCCACATTCGAACCCTCTCATCCTGCGTCTCGGAACTCGGGTGGACCACACTGCCGACTGACAGCTTGTTCGATGTAAATTAAATGATGCTCACACCCCGGAAGCCCGCTTGTGTCGGAAAATTATGTTCCGGTTGGACAGCTAACAGCATTCCTGTGGAACACACACGCGCGCACAGACACAAACCCATTTCGTATTCTGTTCACTCGACGCGCAACAATTTTAATGAGTTCCCTCTCCTCTGTTGGAAAATGGGCGCACTTAATTTGCGACACAATCGTTTACGGATGAGTGCGTGGTGGATTGATTTTTGGTTACAAATTGGCAAGCTTAAACAATTAGACTGATTATAATTATTGGATATTATGTGAACACGTATAAAGTGTTTGAAAATGTATTTTTACATAATTGAAATTTCAAGAGCCGCATGAAATGCTGGAGTATACTAAAGCCACGCATTCAATTTCTATTAACGAAAAATAAACAAATTTATTCAAGTAGTGTTTGAAATGTTTGTATTTATGTGTAAAGTGTATCCGCAAATAAAACGGTAACTAAGGTCAAGTTAGAAATGCGTGATTCTGTTTGGCGACACTATCGGTTGCATAAAATTGAAGCGAATTGTTGTTTGATTGCCTTTGGTCAGACAACCTGCGCTCGATACGAGCTTTTAATTAAATGTTAGCAAATTCAAATGGAGGAGTTAGGATTAACACCGATTAAATCATTCATTGATTATTCGTTCAAATTAGATATTACAAGAAACGATAAATATTCAGTAGTCAATTGGAATCCAAAGGTCATTATCCAGAAACTACGTGCCGGATATACATATCGATGTCACAATTGATCGATTCGAGCCTGTGCGAGATTGAACAGCCTTGGAGCAAATTCATCGTGGCTACTACAGCTGGTACTGGCCCACAAACTGACTGCTAGTCGAGGGCATACAATTTAATAGGTTTTCGGCGTAAGACTTTTGATCAAATGTCTCTTCCCGTCATTCGACCGAAAGTCATTACGCCGAAAGCCATTGGTTCGAATGCCATGTGGCCAAATAACACGTTGAGCTTAAAGACATCTAGCCGAATTTAATTGAAGTTTGGCCAAAACGATTTGTAACGGTTGGGTCCCAAAAAAGTGTGGAATCGGTCACGGTACTAAAGAGATTTCGAAATGGGGGAAAGAAGAAGACGCGTATAACTTTCAATAATTCAGGTTGTATACACAGTAAACTCTCTCCTACTCGATATTGAGGGGACCATCTGGTTAGGGAGGTATCGAGATAGAGAACACATTTTTGTAACATGTGAGATATTTTTTTTTTAAATATCAAACACTTTTCATAACATGTAGGAAGTGCTTTAGGGTCATTTGGCCGAATGCCATTTAGCCGAATGCTGTTTGACCGAATAGTTAACATTTGTTTCCTTATTAAGTGAAGTGAGAACTGAGATTTTCAATTTGAATAGGGGGAAAAGGGAGATTGGGAAGCGAGACAATTAGATGATCGAAGTGAGTACAGCAGTGAAAGTGAGATGTGAGAAGCAACAATTGGGAAGTAAGTAATGGAAATTGGGAAATGAGAAGGGACAAGCGAATGATTGGAAGTGAGATGTGATACTTGTGAAATGAGAAGTGAGTAGTGAGGAAAACAGAAGCAAGAGGTGAGAGATAAAAGATGATAATTGGGAAGTCGATTGCGAGATGTTTAGAAGTGAGAAATGAATGGCGAGATGTAAGACAGAAACAACGTCTTCTACCAAAGGTCGCACAGACTGAATACTTAATACCTAGAATTATACAAGGGACAGGACATTAACAGCGGGCGGGCAGCAGGGACTATGTCCAAGGGCTTGACGATCCCTCCCCAGGCCATCTGCGAGTTGTGGGGCTTGCCTAGGATGTGGTGGGGTTTGACAGTGGGCCCTGTTAAACTCTTATAAAAAGCTGCATGTATCCGCAAGTAGGCCCCACCAAAGCGACCGTGTGCCGCTCAAAGCGCACAAGCCCAAGTCCTGGTGTTAGGTGGGACGCTAAACAGCCCTGACACGACGGCCCTCCGACGAGACAGGAGGTTTGCGCAGGCCCAATAAGCCGCCTGTAAAACTAATAATTACGAACAATATAAGAGATAATGCGACTCGATATAATCGGCAAAGACCTAGGCGACGAATACAGGATCACGATTGGAAGCTTGGAACATGGAACTGCAAGTCGCTAGGTTTCGCAGGTTGCGACAGGATGATCTACGATGAATTACATCCCCGCAACTTCGGCGTCGTGGCGTTGCAGGAAATTTGCTGGACAGGACAGAAAGTGTGGAATAGCGGGCATCGATCGGCTACCTTCTACCAAAGCTGTGGCACCACCAACGAGCTGGGAACCGGCTTCATAGTGCTAGGTAAGATGAGCCAACGCGTGATTGGGTGGCAGCCAATCAATGCAAGGATGTGCAAGCTGAGGATTAAAGGCCGTTTCTTCAGCTATAGCATCATCAACGTGCACTGCCCACACGAAGGGAGACCCGACGACGAGAAGCGTTCTACGCACAGCTGGAGCAGACATATGATGGATGCCCACTGCGGGACGTCAAAATCGTCATCGGTGACATGAACGCACAGGTAGGAAGGGAGGAAATGTATAGACCGGTCACCGGACCGGATAGTCTGCATACCGTATCGAATGACAACGGCCAACGATGCATAAACTTCGCAGCCTCCCGCGGAATGGTAGTCCGAAGCACCTTCTTTCCCCGCAAAAATATCCACAAGGCCACATGGAGATCACCTAACCAAGAAACGGAAAACCAAATCGACCACGTTCTAATCGACGGTAAATTCTTCTCCGACATCACGAACGTCCGCACTTACCGCAGTGCGAATATTGAATCGGACCACTACCTCGTTGCAGTATGCCTGCGCTCAAAACTCTCGACGGTGTACAACACGCGTCGAAGTCGGACGCCGCGGCTTAATATTGGGCGGCTACAAGACGGTAGACTAGCCCAAGAATACGCGCAGCAGCTGGAAGTGGCACTCCCAACGGAAGAGCAGCTAGGCGCAGCGACTCTTGAAGATGGCTGGAGAGATATTCGATCCGCCATTGGTAGCACCGCAACCGCTGCACTAGGCACGGTGCCCCCGGATCAGAGAAACGACTGGCATGACGGCGAATGTGAGCAGTTAGTAGAAGAGAAGAATGCAGCATGGGCGAGATTGCTGCAACACCGAACGAGGGTAAACGAGTCACGATATAAACAGGCGTGGAACAGACAAAACTCGATTTTCCGGATGAAAAGCGTCAGCAGGAAGATCGAGACCGTGAAGAGACGGAGCAACTGTACCGCGCTAATAACACACGAAAGTTCTATGAGAAGTTGAACCGTTCACGTAAGGGCCACGTGCCACAGCCTGATATGTGTAAGGACATAAACGGGAACCTTCTTACGAACGAGTGTGAGGTGATCCAAAGGTGGCGGCAGCACTACGAAGAGCACCTGAATGGCGATGTGGCAGACGAAGATGGCGGTATGATGATAGACCTGGGGGAACGCGCGCAGGACATAATTCTACCGGCTCCGGATCTCCAGGAAATCCAGGAGGAAATTGGCCGGCTGAAGAACAACAAAGCCCCTGGGGTTGACCAACTACCAGGAGAGCTATTTAAACACGGTGGTGAGGCACTGGCTAGAGCGCTGCACTGGGTCATTACCAAGATTTGGGAGGAGGAAGTGTTGCCGCAGGAGTGGATGGAAGGTGTCGTGTGTCCCATCTACAAAAAGGGCGATAAGCTGGATTGTAGCAACTACCGCGCAATCACATTGCTGAACGCCGCCTACAAGGTACTCTCTCAAATTTTATGCCGTCGAATAGCACCAATTGCACGAGAGTTCGTGGGGCAGTACCAGGCGGGTTTTATGGGCGAACGCTCCACCACAGACCAGGTGTTCGCCATTCGCCAGGTACTGCAGAAATGCCGCGAATACAACGTGCCCACACATCATCTATTCATCGACTTCAAAGCCGCATATGATACAATCGATCGGGACCAGCTATGGCAGCTAATGCACGAACACGGATTTCCGGATAAACTGACACGGTTGATCAAAGCGACGATGGATCGGGTGATGTGCGTAGTTCGAGTTTCAGGGGCATTCTCGAGTCCCTTCGAAACCCGCAGAGGGTTACGGCAAGGTGATGGTCTTTCGTGTCTGCTGTTCAACATCGCTTTGGAAGGTAATACGAAGATCAGGGATTAACACGAGTGGGACAATTTTCAATAAGTCCGTCCAGCTATTTGGCTTCGCCGACGACATAGATATTATGGCACGTAACTTTGAGAAGATGGAGGAAGCCTAAATCAGACTGAAGAGGGAAGCCAAGCGAATCGGACTAGTCATCAATACGTCGAAGACGAAGTACATGATAGGAAGAGGTTCAAGAGAAGATAAGCCACCCACCGCGAGGAGTTGGCATCGGTGGTGACGAAATCGAGGTGGTAGAAGAATTTGTGTACTTGGGCTCACTGGTGACTGCCGAAAATGATACCAGCAGAGAAATTCGGAGACGTATAGTGGCTGGAAATCGTACATACTTTGGACTCCGCAAGACGCTCCGATCGAATAGAGTTCGCCGCCGTACCAAACTGACAATCTACAAAACGCTCATTAGACCGGTAGTCCTCTACGGACACGAGACCTGGACGATGCTCGTGGAGGACCAACGCGCACTTGGAGTTTTCGAAAGGAAAGTGCTGCGTACCATCTATGGTGGGGTGCAGATGACGGACGGTACGTGGAGGAGGCGAATGAACCACGAGTTGCATCAGCTGTTGGGAGAACCATCCATCGTTCACACCGCGAAAATCGGACGACTGCGGTGGGCCGGGCACGTAGCCAGAATGTCGGACAGTAACCCGGTGAAAATGGTTCTCGACAACGATCCGACGGGAACAAGAAGGCGAGGTGCGCAGCGGGCAAGGTGGATCGATCAGGTGGAAGATGACTTGCGGACCCTTCGTAGACTGCGTGGTTGGCGACGTGTAGCCATGGACCGAGCCGAATGGAGAAGACTCTTATATACCGCACAGGCCACTTCGGCCTTAGTCTGAATAAATGAATGAGGACATTAACACAATACCCAGTAGACTAGTGGAAAATTTTCGCTCTACGAAAAGTTTTATCCTTAGTAGGGCGGGAATCGAACCCACACTCCACTGCATGCAAATTCACATAGACCAGTGGTTCTAAACCTGGGGTACATGTACCCCTGGGGGTACCTTCGCTGGTCTCTGCCCAAGTAGCACAACTTGTTCCACTACTGAACATCTCACTGTGTTGCAACTGTTCGGATAGAAACAATCTTTGCGTATGTGTCATCAAATATAACTCTCTTGCAATCTAAAAAGCGCAAGAGGTGAAGCCTACGGAAACATCTTTAATTGCAGTAAAATTGCATTAATGTTGCAAAATACTACAGCGGAAAAAATAAAATAAAAATTTAAAACTGGATTCGATTTATGGATCTTGTGATCTACCACAGCACCATTCAACACTTTTAACTTCTCACTTTTTCTTCTTACTTCTCACTTTTAATTTCTCACTTCTCAATTCTCACTTCTCACTTTTCACCATTATCTTTTCATTTCTCACTTGTCACTTTTTACTTCTCATTTCTCGATTCACATTCTACTTCTCACATCCTGTTTACTATGAAAAATCATTCCTCGCTTCGCGCTGTAACCGTTCGACCGATTTCTCGAGGGCACAGCAAAACTTGGCGGCTTAAGCGCCACTCCCGCGAACGAGAGACCACCAGTTCAATTTTTGTATTTGCCCGACTTGTGCTGACTCTTTCCCTCAGGGGACTCTTTTGAACGGTCGCTGGCTCAAATGCTAAACGGACGCAAAAATTCTTCCCCCAGTACTAGGGTGCCTCAAAAAACACTTTTTCAAATTTTTTGATGGGCCGCCCTCTTATTCGATTCTATTTGATGCCCAGATGCTCTGGACAAAATTTCAGCCAAATCGGTCAACGTTTGGGCGGTGCTAAACTCGTTGGAAGTTTATATGCAAAAATGTATGCAGCAACATCCAAAAACAGTGAACTCCAACTGCACGTCACAGTTTTCGATCAAGAACCATGATACTATTTCAGTTCTTGTAGAATTAAATACAGAATGTCAAGCTGAAAACCACGAGAAGATTGGAGTTTATTACGCAAAGATATTAGCATTTTACTGGAGTATTGTAGGGGTGAATTTATTTCTTTTCAAAGGTAAAAGAAACGAAATTTGCTCAAACAGCACTCCAAAGAAATGCTAATAACTTAGCCGGGCAAACTCTAATCTTCTCACGGTTTTCTGCATAACACTCTGTATTTAATTCTACAAGAACTGAATGAGTATCATGGTTTTTTTTTATTCCTTTCTTTATTTGGTAGGCACTCTGTGTTACTTAACCGCTACTGTGCCAAGATCTACTGTGGCATTCTGCTGTCAGAATCCACACAGAATCTATTTTTAGATTTTCCATTATCATTTTTGTTGTCGTTGCTTGTCCATCTCATCGTGAGTCCATTGTGTCCGTTTGTCCATGTCGTCTATCCAATGATCGTTGCATTTTTCGGTTGCCATTTATCCGGGTACGTTGGAGGAATGCCTCCGAGAAGAACAAGTTGTCAGTCGTCATCAAGCAGCCGTCAGGCGCGTCCCCAATACGCTACCGTATGGGCTGCGCATCCGACGACTGACGAGGGTTTGGTGAAGGGACTGGGAATGAGTATCATGGTTCTTGATAGTAAATTGTGCCGTCCAACTGCAAATCACTGTTTTGGGATGTTGCTCGGCCCATCAAAAAAAATAAAAAAAGTTTTTCCCATACTAATTTGAGCCACCCTACCCAGTACTTTGCTACACCTTTTCCCAACTAAACGCCCTGAGCTCGCTCAACCCACGGAAGAGCAAAACGGACGGTCTCGAGCCTTTTCTTGTGAATTCAGCCGGAAAAGAAATGGCTTAACGGTAAACGCAATAGGGTGGAGTATCCTAGCACCGTGAAACGTAGCAAAACTAAAATTTTAAGCCGAAATTCTCAAAATGGTACAATTGGTTATTTCGCTCATTCGGGTTGGATTTCGGCTAAATGGCCCGACATCGTATATATTTTACATGTGAAATGATTCTGACAACATCGAATTGGCGAGCGAAAATGCATTGGCCCAAAATGCCGTTTGGCCAAAATAGTCGTTTGAAATTTCTGGCCAAATACCTATTCGGCCAAACAATTTTTTTGGCAAAATGATCAATTTGACCAACTGTCCTTTTTGCAAAACTGCCCTTTTTGCCAAACGACCACTTTGACCATACGGTTCAGCCGAACGTCTTTTTCGGCCGTATATTCATTTGGGCCAAATGACTTTTGACCAGATGGAGTTCTGTCTGCCGAATTGCATATTTTGTCAAAAGTGCAATAAAGTTACATATAACTTTGTTGTTTATATTGTGCACTTGTAAGCAAAACCTCCAAATAGAATCGGTGATATGGTGGTTAGAGCGAAAGGTTGGAAATCTCAAGGGCCATTATAGACGCAGGATGTTGCAAATATACTTCACCTTACACTTTTTGTGTTGCAAAAGAGTTCCACATACGACACTCCACAGGTGTTGTTACTCACTGAGAAACAAAAGTGGTGCTGCTTGGGGAAAATGTCATTTGGTCGAACGGGGGTCATTCGGTTGAAAAACTCGTTTGACCGATACGGTAATTTAACCGAAATGCCATTTGGCCGAAATGGTTATATGACAAAAAGGTCCATTTGGCCAAATAGGTCTTCTTCTGTTTTCTCCGACAAAACTATTATTTTAGCAGTATGTCCCATTCGGCCAGATATCGCTTTGGGTCAAATGAAACTTTTGGTCAAACCGTTTCCGGCCTGAAAACCGTTTCGAACATCCGTCCAATTCGGCCAAATGGAATTCGGCCTAATAGCCCCCCGATCTTATAAAGAGTTTGAGAACGAACAGAACTGTTATTGAAAGTTACGCAATTGAGTGATCGCTATTACGAGGCTAAATCTCTTTTGTTGGTCAAAAGCAAAGTCCTTCATGCACCTCAGGGAAAAGTCGCTATTTGAACAATGGAGGCAGGCGTTGTTGCACGCAAAAAAGCGTCAATGAGTTCGTGAACTAACAAGTTCACGGTGTATTTTAAGTCACGGATTCGGGAACAACAATCACGTTTTCTGGAATATTTGAACCGTTTGTTTGAGAAACTGCATATGTAACATTTTTGGCCAAAATGAGATTTTTATATATTCTGAATTCTCGTCCAAAAATAGGTATTCTGGCAAAAAAAAAATATTTTTTTTTTCGTTTGTTTGAGAAACTACATATGTGCACGCACTTTGAAGAGCAATTATGGAGTACTGCTTGCAGTTTTCGCACTGGAAGTGCCCCAGGGTGTTGAGTTTTGCCAAAAACTATTGATCTGTATCGAAGAAATCAAAAAAATCGGTGCCAATTTGTTCAAAAACAGTTTTTTGTTGTTTTCTCGGAATTGTGTAAAATGGATATATGCAGTTTCTCAAACAAATGTTTCATTTGGTGACGTGACTGGTGTTCCCGAATCCATGACGTAAATCACGGTTTATCTTTGCTGTTTGACGTATTCGAGAACTTTTTTTTTGCCTGTGACTATTTCAGGTTACCTCAAATTAATCTTCAAACGTGACCAATGTTGCTTAATGTCATCTATGTGTCATTTTGATTTTTTAGAAGACTTATTTACTTCATATTTTCAGTGGTGCTACTTTTTTGTCCAAAAGTTCATGGCTGTAAATATTAAATCTGAGGCTGGAAAGGGGAATTTCAACAAGTTATTTAAGAAAAAATAGGAGCAATTTTTTTCATGCTTCTGGTCTTGGATAGAGCTGTACTTCCGTTCATCTGTGCTTTCTGGTAGAGGGTTTTGAGTAATTCGAGGAACCTACTGATCGCCGGTTGGTGAGTTGTCTCACTCGATTTGATCGTCAAGTATGGTAGGAATGCTCAGCATCCAAGGAAAAGAACTCCCTGGCAGAACTAACAGTGTTCCATTTTCAAGTCCGTGAAAGTAAAAATCGGTAGAAAAGCCTTCTTTGAATTTTCGAATATATCGGACGTGGCACACTGGGGCAGCCCTTGTCCAAACATGAAAACAACCTCCCAGTTATTGAAATGATGAAACGAACCATGGGTGTCTTCAGCGAAGTTTCAATGTACATTATTGCCGACATTTTGATCAATATTCACAAGTCGAGTCAAGTACGAGACACTGAAGACGACCACACAGTTGTGGTCGAAATACGTATCTGAAAAGATATCGAAAATTAAATAGTGGAATTAAATGGAGAGTACTTAATTCGTCTTAGACGGTTGAATACATTCCACTAAAAGAGCTTTATATATTTTTCTCATTATTCACAATTTATTGCGATATTCGCATAAAAGTCCCATACGCCAAATCGGCCAAACATCGCTTTTAAAGTGTGATTTCTTCAAAGAAGGGGTTTGTCACTTAATTGCGATGAAACTTGCTAAAAATTTCTAAATTCCAGAGCCTGCTGTGGTGATTTATTTGTTTATTGAGAAAAAAAGACCAAACAAGACAATTTGATCAGTAATTGTACTCTAACAACACTTTTACTATTTAATATAATTCACAATCATGAATAAAGACGTCGTGACGGAAATCCAGTTAGAAAAATTTGATTTCTGGCGATCAATCGTGGAAGAAAAATAATCCGTATTGTATTTACATGACTAACCTTTCTATATTTTCATCAAGAACGATATAAATATTTTTTCCAAATATATATCCGATATAAATATAATTTCCAAAGGGGCAATATTTAAATTTCATTAGCGATGCTTATTTTAATTTTGTTCATTTTATCATATTATTTTACTTATTACCCTGACTAATAGTGAATCATTAGGAGGTAACTTTCTATTAGCATTTGAAATGGTCTTTAGTAAAATTCAATTATGAAAAAATAAATCGAAAATCATGTCTTTGAAATAGTATTTTTATGAAAGGACATGAGTTTTACTGTTCATTTCCGATCAAAACGCATGCCCGACTTTGCCCCATCGCAAAATACTAAAAAAATTACAAAAAAAAACGCCAAAAATCGCCAGAAATCATTTTTTTCTAACTGGATCATGGATCGTCACGAATCGTGTATTTTGCTACTATCCTTGTTTTGAAATTGTCTTGTTTGGTCTTTCTTTTCAAAATAGGCAAATAAATCATCACAGCAGGCTCTGAAATTTTGATTTTTTAACAAGGTTCATCGAGATTAGGTGACAAACAACTTTTCTAAAGAAATCACACTTTAAGAACGCTGTTTGGCGTATGCAAATTTTATGCAAATATCCCTAAAAGATGTGAATAATGACCAAAATGTCGGCATTAATGTATATTGAAACTTCGCTGAGACAACCATGGTCCATTTCATCATTTCAATGAGTGAGAGCCTTTTTCTATGTATAGACAGGGGCTGCCCTAGTGTGCGCGGAGAGCGTGTTTCGGCACATCCTCGCTTGCCGGGTTGGTCACTTCAATCTAAGCATATGCGGTATTTCGAAAAATTTCGTTTCAGGTGGTTCGAAACGAAATTCCGCGGAATTTCGCGGAATTTGAGCATGGCGAAATCTGATTTCTTGATTTCGTTTCGTTTCGTAAAATTACAAAAATTTCGCTAGGAAAAACTAGCTTCTAACGAAATTTAACGGAATTCCGCGGAATTTCGAACCAAATTTAAACTAATCCATACTTTATATTATAAAAAAATTTTGGCTGCGCCGCTGAACAAAATCGTTAAGTTGTTTTTAAAACTTCAGGTTATTCAAATTTTCCTATTAACGTTTACTAACCCCGTTCTTAGTCGAGAAATACGTAAGTAGTTTTTACTATAAAACGTCTTCAGTGTTTCCAAGATTAAAATTTTGTGATATTATTTGCACAATATTGATGCGGAATCGATCGTGTTGCTGCTGGTCATGGGACGGCAGCTAGTCCGGGAGAACGCGAAGTGATAAAAATCTACCTTGCGTAGCAGAAATTTGTTTAACCAGTGTGCAATCGATCGTGTTGATGCTGATCACGCCAGCTGGTGTGGGAGAACGCGAAGTGATAAAACTAATGTCCAACGTTTGTAATGTTCACTCAATCTCAGGAGCACAGGATGCTCCCCCACGAAAACTTTCGGGGAGAAATCACTTTTTGGGTAAGAAAAACAGTCTGGAGAGTGATAACCATTTTTCGCTCAATGCCGTCGGAAATCTCGGTTTACTCGTTTTCTTTCATATCCAAGCATTTCCGGTGCCATCAGCAATGCAAACGGTAGTAGCCTTTGCGAAACAAATAACCTGGTACCTAAAGCTTAGATCATTTAGAAATGGGACACTTTGAAATGCGTGTATCTTTTAAACCTTTTTTTCAATCACAACACTTTCTAAGAAAGAAACACGGGTAATCTTATTATATTTCATGAAAAAATGTGAATCAAATCAATCATCACGAATTCGAAGAAATTCTCGTACTTTTCCGTTAATACCTCTCATTAGCCGGCGCACACCTCCTTCAGTTACGGTTTTGGCCATCCGGTTCCACCAATTCTTCATCTGACCAAGGTCGCTGATGACTGCACGCTTCATTATTGCCCAATATTTCTCTATCGGGCGAAACTGGGGACAATTTGGTGGGTTCAACTCTTTTGGGATGAATTGGACTCCATTGTTGTTGTACCATTGTACCACATCCTTGCTGTAATGGCAGCTGGCTAGATCTGGCCAAAACGTAACTGGACCATCATGGGACTTAATGAATGGTAAAACCCGCTTCTTAAGGCACTCCCTGGTGTATACTTCCGAATTCATGGTCTTATTCGTCACAAAAACGCTGGTCTTCTTTCCGCAAGAGCAGATCCCTTGCCAAATCATGATTTTTTTCGCGAATTTATCTGCGAAAATGAACTTGTATACCGCGTGCAGGTGCCTTGTAGAATTTGACCCCTGGGATTTTTTTGGAAATCGGCTTTCACGTAAGTTTCATCGTCGAGCAAGAGACACCCTTCGCGTTTCGTCAGCAGTCGGTCGTACATCCTACGAGCTCGGGATCTGGCCGTTGTTTGCTGTTTGAGGGTTCGGTTTGGTTGCCTACTTGCACGGTAACACTTGTAGCCTTCCCGGAGACGAATTCGCCGCACTGTACAGCGATCAGCATTCAGTTTTTTCGCCAAATCATAATCAGAGATGTTGGGATTATCCTTGACTTTTCGAATGACCTTCAACCGCAGTTGACGATCAAAAGTTCCACTCCGACGCTTGGTTTGCACTTTGCGAGCAGTCGTTAGGGTCTCCTTATACCGTTTTATCACTCGCGCCACGGTACTTTTGGGATAACCCAGCAGCTTTCCCAGCTTCCGGGCTGACGCAAATGGGTTTTGCAGGTGGTTGTGCACAATTATTTTTCTTCTCTCTTCCTGCATGATAAATATCTCGGAACTACGTTAGTTTTAGGCAGCGAAAAAAATTTACCGAGCAGTACTGTTTATAAACAACAAAAACGCTGTCAAGAGCTTGTATATCTGACCACTGGGAGCGCCACTATCGCTAAAATCAAGTGTCCCATTTCTAAATGACATTTTTACATGCAGATAGCTTGGTGGTGTGGCTAGAGTGAGCGCATCTCTATGGCTTTTATTGTTGATATGCTGGGTTCAAGTCCCACCGTGGCCATACAATTTTTATAATTGTTCTGCGATAATTCTCACGAAAAGTTAAAGTGATGAAACGAAAAAGGAATTTCATCCAATTAGCACGATTTTCGTTTATCCTCCAAGGCTAGCTCCAGAGAAAAGATTGGGGGGTGAATGATGTTCCTCACTATAAACAACGAAAATAGATTCTCCGTGGGCCCGAAAAGTCGGAACCCTGCTAATGTCTGCATCAAAGAGCACAAAATTATTTAGTGCGGAATCGATCGTGTTGTAGAAGATTATTAAACGAAGCACATTGATCTTGCGTTGGATTGATTTGAAACACAGTTTTCATCTTCTTGTTTTCAAAATAACTTCGTTTACAATAAATATTTTGTCGCTTACCATGAATTATCACATGAATTACCTTCTCAACTAAGCTATCACATGAATTACCTTCTCAACTAACCAACGATTCCTTTTCCATAGCGCTCACGGAGATGCAGAGCATACCTCGGTCTCTTAAAACAATGAGTGTTACACTAATTTTCCTCTCCTAATACTAAATTGACTATAAGCACCGTTATTGACCAGCATCGTTATTGTTCATAACTTTTTTGTATCCCAAGAATATTATTTAATTGGTGAGCTATGCATATTTGCTGTTTCTCGGCCAATCATGATTAGCAACTACGACGTGTACAGTTAAGAAACGTTATTAAGCTCTTCTTCGACTATTTGCACAATATGTGAGGAACATTGCAGATTTGTGGACATTTCTAGATCTACGCATGGGATTTGCAAAAAAATCCAGAATGGGTTGAAAGATCATTAAAATTGCTGAAAATTCTTTACTTATGATTGCTTTCAGCGCATACTGACCATAACAGCTATTCTCATTTGCCAAGGACACTCACACAATAGCTCAGTTCTTCGAGCTGATTGTATATAAGACTATCGGTCTGTGAAATTCAATACACATCTTTGTGCATTTTAGAAAGGTGCACATGATTTTTCTAGTGAGCAAATGTATGCTATATATGTAGACGAGGAATAAGAAGGAATAAATTTTGGCAGACACACCCTTTTCAAATGTTGATCTAGTAATATCAATTCTATATCTGCGTATACGCCTGGCAGATGTGGATACATAGTTAAGTATCCCACTAAATAAAAAAAATCTAAGCATTCGTTTTCAAATTTTGACTAAGTCAATACTGTAAAACCACGCTGACAAGAAAATATGAAGTATGTTTCAGCATAATTACACCCAACCGGCGGTTGTTAGATTTTCTAACAATTCTGTATAAGAATCTACCACAACCTGTATAAGAACTAGGCATATGCAAAATTGTTAGATTCTTATACAAAAAATGTAAGAAAAGCTTACAAAATTGTTAGATTCTTATACAATATTTGTATAAGAATCTAGCAATTTCGCATATGCCCAGTTCTTATAAGTACAGGTTTTGGTAGATTCTTTTACAGAATTGTTGGAAAATCTAACAACCGCCGGTTGGGTGTACATAAAAGCGAACTAAGGTTTTAAACGAAATTTGAATCCGTATATGAAAAATCCCACAATTTCTTTATTTTTATATGCTTACTTATATAAAACTGATATAAAATTGATAAGATTCAGAAGCACACGCTCCTATGAAAACGGCTCAAATGCTGGGGTATTGCCTTATCGCCAATGGTATATGCGGCGAGAATGTGGCGATTTATCACAGATTGCCTCTTCAGTTATTATAACTCTTTTGGTCGCAAAACAGTTATTCGATTTTGAAAAAGTGAAATCAGAATTGCGTACATAATGTTAAACCAATTCAATAAAAATTCCGCGGAAAAAAATCAATTTTTGTTTCGTTTCGAAAAATTTCGAATTAAATGAACCTTGGTTTCGTATCGTTTCGAAGTCTCGAAAGAAATCTATATTTCGTTTCGTTTCGATCCGAATCAACATAGACATTTTAAATTTCGTTTCGTTTCGTTTCGTTAGGAAAAAGTGTGTTATCGCATACCCTTACTTCAATCCATACTATTCCGGATTGCACCGGAGGAGGAAGTTGTCGTGTAAGAATCAATTGTCTCAGATATTGTACCCAGGACCAGGGGTGGCCTTGCGCATCTCGATTTCGATCGAGTTGAACATGTTTGGCATAACAACTTTTGATTTGATCTCGAAAACGACTTATCGTTCGTTTATGTACTTTGTTGGAGCACGTAACAAACTGGCTGAACTCTACAGTTGGTTGAGGGATGATGCTCATCGCATGAAAACATGACCGGCTTATGCGAAAACAATCCGCCTAGTGCGCTATATTTCGGTGGACATTGGTAGGATGATTGGTGAAAATCCGGTATCAGCCGATTTCTCCACACCGATTTCCGACAATCCCAACTATTTTTGACCATTGACTCCGACTTACTTCTTGGTTGGACCATCGATGCAAGTACTTCCCAATAATGATACTGAATCCATCCCAGTCTGAACTTTTTAATTTAATGCAGAAAAAATAACATCTCTTCTGGATAAGATGGTGTCGAAAATATTTGAGTAAAGATGATCACGTAAGAGTCGTGTTCCTGAAAACTTTTTCGGGAGAACTGAAACCTTCAATCAATCACGAAGAAGAAAATAGACCAATGCTATGACCTATGGCCTACTCCTATACCGATTCAATTTCTCATTCCAACGAAGAGGTTTTCTGTTTTTAGAAATTTTGTAATATTTTGTGCGAGCATGAATGTTCCGGTTTAACAAATTTTGAAGGAGATAAACCCAACAGAGACATTTTCGAAATATTGAAAAGCCGCTTATTATTGTGGTCATGATACAGATCAAACGGCACATCAAGCATCGTATTGATTATAGGAATAAAAATTGTCTCATACACACTCATTAGTGTTATTTATTTGCTTAGACTAAAGCCGGAGTGGCCTGTGCAGTAGAAGTAGAAAAATAAGTCTTCTCCATTTAGCTCGGTCCATGGCTGCACGTCGCCAACCACGCAGTCTACGAAAGGTCCGCAAATCGTCATCCATCTGATAAAGCTACCTTGCTCGCTGCGCAACGTGCCTTTTTGTGCCCATCGGATCGTTGTCGAGAACTATTTTCACCGGATTACTATACGACATTATGGATTCGTGCCCGGTCCACGGCAATCGTCCGACACTCATTAGGCGTATTGTATGAGGCATCTGTCACAAACTGATGTAAGAGCTATCGAAAAATGATAACCATAATTCTTGGTGAACAGCGTCCAATCTAAAAGTCATTATTTGGATCAACGAAGGATTTTTGAGGTTCACACGTTAAACGCTTTAAAATTATTACAATACTTTACAGTATGAAAAAGTACAGACAAATTCTTCAAAAAAAATGGCAATAACACAAATTTCTCCATATCTTAAGGCCAAAAGCTGCAAAATGTGTTTATTCTAAAGGCAGACGTTTTTTCCTCAAAAATATCCTGCCTTATTTGGTGAAGTAACGTGTTTTGCCAGTAATTAAAATTCAATAATTTCTTCATCATTCTTCAACTAATAATCTGTAATATTACTAATTTTAAATTTCACAACACCTAGTCCAATAAAAACAAGTAATTACATTACAAAATGTAGAATCTGAATCCAAAATGTAACCTTGGACTAAATGATTTGTAATGTTTTTTTTACAATACATATTAGATTACAGCATCGTCGTGCTAAATTATTCAAAAGCTACAGAGTATTCAGCGCAGCTCCGATCGATCCTGAACCAACCCCACACGTGCTGATCCCTAATTGATGGTTGTGAGTGACTTCCATTCCCAAGGCAAAGCAGTTATTAGCAACGTGTCACTGACTGCTGACTTGATTTGTGAACGTTTTCCTCTCGGAAAGCAAGCAGTCTTCTGGAAACGGGACATCGGCAGCGGCTCCTCCTGGGTCGAACCGAACATCAAAGGGTCGACAAAAACTGGAAAGCATATTTTACGGCTCAGGCAGTCGCCGCATGGTCATCCGAACCGTTCGTCCGTCCGTTGGTCATCACCGTCGTAACGATATGTAAAAATTTTTACACAAAGTCAGTGGAGAGTCTACATCCGTTTGCTCCTATCAGATGTTTCGCAACGGTTCGTAGAATGGAAGCCATTAGAGTGTACAGTACCTACGTGCTTGATGATGGCCGGAGGCAAAAATTCACACTCGGAAATGGAGAAATGGCTCCGACCGCCCGCTAATCCCCGATTCCTCCTAGGATCTGGGTGGCAGTCGAAAAAACTGTTTACACTTTACCATTTTCACGCTTCACATCAAGAACACGCATTCGATGAAGGTTAGGGATGGACATGATTCGTGGAGTAGAAAAATAATAACGATGCCCTTGTGGATTTCTTCGGCATCCCTATCGGAATGTTCTCGCTTCGGTTTGTCACCCTCACGTTTGAGTCAAACGGTAGTAGTGCCGGAGCTCCAAGCGGACGCATTGCAATTTTCCAGTTGATACGAGAACGAAGAGGACGATGCATGCTCTCCCCCTGTGGAAAACGGTACCAAATGGAAGGAACAAACGCAAAGTTAATTTTCACTTGACGAATTTTCACGTTGTTTGCGCGAGTGGTTTTGGATACGTGACGTCTGGTTGGGAGGAAGGCATGTAGGTATTTACGATGTGATGAAGAGGTATATAAAGAAATATCGTAAATTAACGACCATCACGTTGTCAAACTCAAATTTTGATTTAGATTATTTGAATAAAGTTTGAAACCTAACTGATCGCTTTCGCAAATAAAATATTCTCCAAAATATTCTTGTGAACTAGTGTAATAAATCACATAAAGTAATTCAGAGCAGTACTGATCTGCTCATTCAGGTGCTGAAAATTTTACTACAAATTAAGATGCTCCTTGTCCCTGGAATAAACTGTAGATTACTATGTTTACATGAAACAGGATTAGAACACAATATGGCAATCGTTACCTTTATGGTAAAATGAAACAATCTACACTTTGACCCGTTGCAGCGGTCGCCTCCAACAAGTGACGATGTTAATGAACTAATAATTAACTACGTTATCCAACATCAATGCAAAACAGTGGCGAACCTACTCATTGTTCAAACAACAATCCTCTGACTGATCTTTTGCGCGTCCATCCAAGAAAAAATCACTCGACTAATTACCATCTTTGAACCCTTCAATCAAACGCTAGTCAACGACACCGATCCGCTCACGCTGTAGATACTTTGTGATTACCGCGTAAGGCAGGATATTGGTCACGTTTGTTTACCGCTTTTATGAATTCACAGAAATGGCGTAATAGTCGTGAACTGTAATCATTCCCGAGCAAACTGCAGGCCGCAATGTTTGGTAAACTATTAACGTTTGACTTACGCTTGTCGGTTTTAGCAAAAGTTCTGGAATTGCGAGGTTCATCAAGTGCAGAAAAGCAACCGTACTGACTCGAATTCCAGATAGTTTCATTCAACTGATATTCGTCATCTGAAGGTTCATATAGAGCTTTCCACAACCGTTTTGATGCCGTAACTCGCTGCTGAATTCATAGCATCGTGTCTTTGATTACTTTAGAGACTGCTCACAGGGACTGGTGGTGAGTTTGCTCAAACTATTTACCCTCAGTTTTCGCAGCGTCGTTCGAGAGATCCGCGTATCAATGAATAATTCCCTGTTTTGCTGTGTCATTCAGGCTACCTCCCTATTTACACTCCCAGTTTGAGGTGGCCAAGCTATTGATGAACATAGTATCATTGTCCGCACCCGACATCTTGAATTACTCTATGACGGAAGAAAAGCAAATTGGATTTGTTGATTTACTGCTCACTTTTTGTGTGAGCTTTGCATTCATTACTGAGCATCTTGATGATTCTAACTACTTGTTGCTGTTTTCTGAAACTTAGTAGGGGAATGATCAAATTGTGTATGATGTTGAGATTTGATTCATTTTTATCATTTTTAAACAACAAAGTAACGTGTAATCATTCACAGGTGCGAGCGTTTAGATGCAATCAGTGCTAATGCCATAAACCAAAGATGTGACAACACAGCTGGGAACAGTGATAGGTGATATGTAAAAGCGCGTGTTCGAATAATGGCTAATCAACTTCAATATAATCAACGTGCACAGCCCACACTCAGGAAGCACTGATGGTGATAAGGACGCATCCTACGTCCTACGTCAAAAAAGAAACGTCAGCGTCACACGAGCGCGTGCGCTGAAAATACACTCCAGTGTTATTACGAAAAATGTTGCTATATAAGCTTTTGTTAATTACCTAATCTAAATACTACCCCCAAATGTATAGAGTTAATGTCGAAATGCTCATTTTTTAACCGAAAATCGTCATCAACTTCGTCAATACTGAAAATTAAAAGAAACTATCTTCGAGAGGTTCTTGTTTTTTATCGCGATGAACAACTTTAAAGAATATTCAAAATATCTGAAAAATATATTGACGAAAGTATCGTGACCTAAAACCTGACCTTTAGGGGTCGTTTATAAAAACGACTTATATCTCGAGGTTCCCGACTTCTAGAGCAGATACAACTAATGTTCATATAGCCAAATTTTTCGCAGTAGCTTTTTCTACAACTTTCTCGAAGACAAAAATGATGTATGTTTACAATTGGTAGAAAGATAATTTCCATCTAACTTTTAGGGAGATAAAACATTTTGAAAAAAATATTGAAAACATCGAGCTTAGCAGAAACACTTTTCCGAATTCACTTGGTCTTTTTTCAAGGTTAAAAATTTTTCGATGTCGAATTCCTGGATTAGAAAACAATGTGCGTAGGCATAGATTCGCACTACTTGATAGTTTCTGCTATCAACTCCCCAGCGGCAAACGTCAGTTCCGCATTAGAATTATCTAATTGCTCCTCTCAAATCGCATTTTAACATCACTTAAAAACATATTTTATTTGACCCAAGTATCAACGGAGAAGGGTCGTTTGATTTAAAGCCATTTGGCCAAAACCCATCTAGCCTAGTATTTTGCCGAAAATCTTATTTAGTCGGACAGTTCCTTTGGCTGAAAAAATCGCTTGGCCAATAGTTCAATTGGCCAAAAATGTGCTTTGGTCGTTTGACCGAAAGATCTATAAAGATCTATCAGCCAATTTCTTACGATCCATATAAATAAAAATTAATGTGTATAAAAAATCGTACATGGGGGGATTGGGGTTCGACTCACAAAAAAGCTTACTGAATTGTCTTACTCTTTACACTCTAAGAGATACTAGAAAACGATGGGAGAATTTCTACACACACACATATCAGTCCCATACGTTGGTTGAAATGGGTGAGGCAACTCCCGAACACGACCATTTCGGCCAAACGTTTCAGCCAAATTAGGGGAGGGACGTTCAATATGCGCCCCCTAGGCAAATCTTCGAATTTAACGATGATAATGGTCGAAATTATGTACTTCCAATGTATTAACCACTAATTTAACTTACCATCTATAATACGGAATAAAAATTTGGACGAAAAGCTAATTATATTCCGAGAAAACAATTTTATTTTGAAGCGCTGAATTTTCGTGCAAATTCCAACCATGCGGGTTGAAACGCGCCACCCCGAGGCTAAAACGCGCCAGCCCAAAAATGTAAACAAACAGCAGTGAACTGACAGAAGAATCAAGTATCAATTTATGAAAAGTCCTATTCTCGTTTCCACTGCAATGAAAGCTTATGAAAAGCTAATTAATTTTTTTCGCTAAATTAACGTGTAACCAGCTATGGGAAAACTCACTCACTCACACAAACCACACCAATTTTAAATCCCTATCCATCAGCGAACACGCGATTGCAAAACGAATGCTACTCAACCCAACAGCGAACCAACAAACGATTCATACCTACTTAGTTCCCCGCAGCAGGGAGAAGTGAAACCAAAAATAGTACGAAAATAAATCGAGAGATGAGATTGAACCGATGTGTAGTGATTGCAGCAGAAAACACTGAGTTGGACTCAGAAGATTGATTCAATTTGGACTCAATAATTCGTTTTGCGGCCTGATTCTTTCTGCCGAATCCTCACTCACCACTCAATTGCGATTCCATTCGTTTACGAACCAAAAGTAAACAAATACTCGGCTATGCATCATTTGCTATCTGTGGGAAAGATTCGGTGATGAATTTTGTCTGTTTGTTTTTTGGCATGATTCGTTACTAACTGTAGCCAAACGGCAGACAATCGTATTTGAAAATTTTGGAAGGACTCGTGTACAGTTGCTTAATTTGCGATTGTGTGTAGATGTGAGTGAAAAATTAGCGCTAAATGAAGCGATTTTTCCCATACCTGCGTGTAACTAGCTGACAAGATATGTTTATTCTAAACTTATTTGATGGGCGCATGTAATTTTGTGCATTACGGAGCCAAATCACGGTTTTATGTTCACGGTACATGTATTACGCTTCCATGAAACTCCTGGAGTGAGATCTTAAGGTCTACATGAGTAACCAACGATCTATCGGACTGCTTCGAATGTGATATATGCCCTTTGCTATACGTAGAACAGAATGTGTTCACATCATAGTTTCTTGATAGTCCAAGAAATCTCTGGATCAAGGCCATAAGGTCTATAGGAGCATCAAAAAATCGATCGGACTGTTTTAAACATGGTACATGCTTTTTATGACACATAGAATAAAATGCGTACCCAGCATAGGTTCTAGATCGTTCAAGAAATCGATGGAATAGGCCTTTGGGTCTACAAACGGAATCAAAGATTACTTGGATTGATTCAAATATGGTACATGACCTTTGTGATGCATATAATAGAACGCGTACCAAGCCTCTTGATCGTCCAAGAAATTCCTGGAATAAGCCCTTAGATCTACATGCGTAAGTAAAGGTTACTTGGTTTGATTCAAATATGGCACCTGCCCTTTGTAATGCACAGAATATAATGTGCTCACAGTATGGATTCTTGGCCATCCAAGAAATCGCTGGAATCAGGCCTTACGATCTACGTGTGTAACCATAGATCAATTGGATTGATTCAAATATGCTACATGCACTTTGTGATGCATAGAATAGACCGCGTTTCAAGCATAGGTTCTTGGTCGTCCAAGAAATTCCTGAAATAAGGCCATAAATCTACATTCGTAACCGAAGGTTACTTGGATTGTTTCAAATATAAAGCATGCCCTTTGTGATCCATAGAATAGAATGTGTCCAAAGTATGAATTATTGGTTGTCCAAAAAATCCCTGGAATAAGGCGTTTAGATCTACATAAGTAACCATAGAGCAATTGGATTATTTCAAATATGATACATGCCCTGTGCCTATGCACCACAAAGGGAAATTTTGTTTTGTTTTGTAGTAGATCTTAAGGCCTTGCTCTAGGTATGTATTGTATAACCGACAACCTATGCCGTAGATACATTATATTCTATAATTAAAAATGGGCATGTACCACATTTAAAATCGATCGATTTATCTTCGGTTACTCGTGCAGACCTGTGTGCCAATCTCAAGGGATTTCTTGGATGATCAAGAACCTCTGCCGCTGACTTATTCTATTCTGCACATACAAAAAAGCATGTACCACATTTAAAACAGTCCGAGATATCTTTTGTGTCGCGGGTAGATCTTAAGGCCTAACTCTAGGGGTTTCTTGAATGACCCAGAATCTTTTACGATGGCTCATTCTATTCTACATATTCAAAAGGACATGTGCCATAACTGAAACAGTCCGATTGATTTTTAGTTACGTGTGTAGATCTGAGGACCTAAATCCAGGGATTTCTTGGATGACTTAAAACCTCGGCCGCTGACTTATTTTATTCTTCTCATCTAAAAGGGCACGTATCACATTTAAAACAGTCCGATTGATCTTTAGTTACGCGTGTAGATCTGAGGACCTAACTCCAGGGATTTCTTGGATGACCGAAAACCTCTACCGTTGATTTATTCTATTCTACACATCCAAAAGGGCATGTACCATATTTAAAACAGTACGATTGATCTTTAGTTACGCGTGTAGATCTGAGGACGTAAATTCAGGGATTTCTTGGATGACCGAAGACCTCTACCGTTGATTTATTCTATTCTACACATTCAAAAGGGCATGTACCACATTTAAAACAGTATGATTGATCTTTAGTTACGCGTGTAGATCTAAGGATCTAAATCCAGGGATTTCTTGAATGACCGAGAACCTCTATCGCTGACTTATTCTATTCTACACATCCAAAAGGGCACTATCACATTTAAAACAGTCCGATTGATCTTTAGTTACGCGTGTAGATCTGATGACCTAACTCAAGGGATTTCTTGGATGACCGAAAACCTCTATACTGTTTACTACTCTCCCTTCGTCTCTCTTCTCGCTTTTTTTCTCTGTTCTGCAATTTCACTCCTTGTACCTTGCACCTCTCACGTCTCGTTTCTCACTACTCACATCCCATTTTTCAATTGTCATACTCCTCTCCTTGCTTTTTTGCTGCTCATTTCTCACACAAAATATCTCGCTTATTACTTCTCACCTCACTACTTGCTTCTCGCTTTTCACTGATCACATCTTATTTCGCACTCACTTCTCAATACTCATTCTTTTTTCTCGCTTTTTCCATCTCACTCCTCAGTTCTCATATCCTAAACCTCAGCTTACAATTCACGATTGATTATAAAACTATTGTGGAAGTCGGGCCTACTACGGGCTCCAGAAGAAACTGCGGTCGAAAAAGATTCGCCACCGCACCAAATGTGTCATGTACAAGACGTTAATAAGACCGGTAGTTCTCTACGGACATGAAACATGGACAATGCTCGAGGAGGACTTGCAAGCACTCGGAGTATTCGAGAGACGGGTGCTTAGGACCATCTTTGGCGGTGTGCAAGAAGACGGTGTGTGGCGGCGAAGAATGAACCATGAGCTCGCCCAACTCTACGGCAAACCCAGTATCCAGAAGGTAGCTAAAGCCGGAAGGGTACGATGGGCAGGACATGTTGCAAGAATGCCGGACAGCAACCCTGCAAAGATGGTGTTCGCTTCCGATCCGGCAGGTACGAGACGGCGTGGAGCGCAGCGAGCGAGATGGGCAGACCAGGTGCAGAACGACTTGGCGAGCGTGGGGCGTATCCGAGGATGGAGAGATGCGGCCTCGAACCGTGCATTGTGGCGTCAAATTGTTGATTCAGTGTTATCTGTTTAGATGTTTACTAAATAAATGAAATGAAATGAATAAAACTATTGAGGGCTTTTTAGTGGAATTCTCAATTCCTACTTCTCACTTGTTGTTTCTCACTTCTCACTTTTCATCACTCATAACTTTTCACTTTTATTTTCTCACTTTTCAATTCTTACTTTTTTACTTTTTAATTGATAATTATTTAAAAATAAATTATTATTGGCACACGCCCTTCTCAAACTATGACATCCATAGTCAAGCACATCAGATAGGCGCGTTTTATCCTGCATGCAGAGGTTTTATTAAAATGTGTGTTTTTCTATGAAAAATGTGGTAAAGTTAACTTTTAAGTAACTTGGCACAATCTTTACTAAAATGTTTTTAACTATTGGAAAATCCTTAAGGGAACGGAAGCTTAAATTTTATCAAAAGGCAGATTTTTTTTTAAATTTTATTATAGATGTCTTGACTATTATTTTTAATTTGTTGATCTAAAACATGCTTAGGCGTCAGCTGCCATCGGTTTTGTAACATAATTTTGCCAATTAACCCAGAAAATGCAATTAGGGAGCGTCCACAAATTACGTAACGCCTGGAGGGGGATGTGAGTGAAGCGTGACCATCCATACAAAATTTTCAGATGTTTCATACAAAAAGTGTGACATAGGGGGGAGGGGGGTTGAAAAAGCCTAATTTTTGCGTTACGAAATCAATGGATCTTTCCTTATTTATTCAGCCGTGTGTTTCTTTCGGCTGTATGTCGCTTTCGGCCAAATGACATTTTCGGTCAAACCATTTTCGACCTAAAAACCGTTTCGGATAAACGTTCAGCTCGGGGAAATGCAAATTCAAACCTTCAGCTCGGGGAAAGGGAAAACCTCGTTCGGCCAAAAATTCGCAAAATGGTATTTCAACCGCTTCTGAAATTCCGGCCCCTAGCTTATATTAATTCGCCGACTGGCTGGCTGATCCACTGCTACTCGATCCCTCGGCGGTCGTGCCACAAACTTCCTAACTCAAATCCTCCTGACTCCCGCAGGCGTCGAGGGGGTCCACCAGTTCTGGTGAAGGAAATTTCCGCACTGATGGTACCCCGACTACTAGCGGCTTTTACAGGCTTCCGCGTATTGCGCCTACTTCGTCTTCGGGTTGCAGAGATGGTCCAACAGTTCCGGTGGTGGATGACGTCCGCACTGGCGGTGCCCTACATACCCCAAGCGCTTTCTCTTATTTCTTTAGCAGGATGGCTGTTCGAGTGCCAAGGTCGGTCCGACGATTCCGGTTGATAGAAGACTTCCGGTTCACCGGCGCCTCGACGACTTTCCCTCCGCAGCACCGCAGCCCTGGATTTTCCCTCGAGACTTTGCTTATTCGTTGGTCACTTCTTCATCTACGCTGCAGCTCTGACAGTATTTGCGTCACGACTCTGTTGACCACATTCCACGTGCCTTCTTCATGGCACATTCGCTCTGCGATGTTGTCCGCCCGTAGGGCAGGTATTCCTCTACGTAGTCCCGCAAACCTTGGCCAGTCGAATACTACGTGTGCTGGAGTCTCTTCCATATTCTCACACTCTAGACATAATGGTAAATTAGTATGTCCTAACCGTTGTAAGTAATTCCGGGAGCATCCATGACGCGTCAGATGAAAGCTTACTTCGCCATGCTTTCTGTTCATCCACACCGACAGGTTTGGGATGAGCCGGTGGGTCCACCTCCCTTTCTCCGCACTGTCCCAAGCCCTGTTGCCATCTCGCCATCGAACGGATTCTCACCTCCTTCCTTACGTTTCTGGTGTCTCTTCGCCGATAACACTCGATGTCTTCTCCAGGGTGATGCAGATGGGTAGCATCCCAGCAATAACGCATACTGCCTCCACCCGAGCAGCACAAGGCAGATCAAAATTGTTGCAGCAACTTAATTGGGACTGATTCTGGTCACATATGAGTTGCAGTAACTTATGTGGAACATGTGTGCTGCTGGGGCGACAATATCGTTCTATATGCGCTCGCAACTCGAATGGCCATCAGCCGGAATTCACTTTTCAGCTTTTCCACTAGCACTAGCTATCCGAAAGCTCGTGCTGCTTCTTGGTCCGCCTACGTTTGGCATGATCCTCGCTATTGCGTTCATTATGCCTTCGCCGACTTTTCACAGGCGTAGTCATTGAGCCGATCGTCAATCATCACTCCCAAGTGTTTCATGTCCTCCGATAACGATCTCCATCCGCTGGATCTCTTTGCAATTGCTGACTAATAGCACCTCCGTTTTGCGGTGAGCTATCTGCAGCTTAACACCGTTCATCCAGCTCTCGATCATGGCTACGATAATCGATAATCGTCTCCGTCACCAACAGCTTCACTTCTTCCTGGCGCAATTGAACGCGTTGGCGCTGTTGACCGTCTATCGTGACCACTGCGCAGTACCGATCTCCTCGTCTCTTCTGCTTGGACACCTTCTCAGCACTCTCGAGCACTGTTCGAATTACATGCACCGTCGATACTGCCTTACGGAATCCAAACTGCATATTCGAAAATCCGCGTTCTCCCTCTGTACACGGGTAAAAATCCGTAACCGAATTCATGACTAAAAAGTCATGATTTCATAAAACTGATTGGTTCATGATATCATAACTATAATTCATGATATAATGACCCAAACGGCGATTAGCATTAGAATTTTTTCTTGAGCTAAGTTCATATGTACAGCAACGTTATCAAAATGCTAGCCGCATTTTCATGAATAAAATATAATGATATTGAGCCATGTTTTTATGACTCTGAGTCATGAAATCATAAAGCTGAGTCATGAAAACTGTCGCTAAGTCGCGAAAAACATGACTCAGAGTCATGGAATCATGACCCAGAGTCATGAAAATAAGTCAAAATATCCTAAATCAGCGTTACGCAACCTTGTCAAATTTTTTTTTCATTACATTTCTGTCGAGGCGTCTCTTGCAGATGTTATAATTTTATAATAAAATACTTCAATAATTATGAGATTTGGTCAACAACAATATTTTGCTATGGACAAAAATATTAATAATTTTGGATCCGCGGTTTTCATCGGGGATAGTGTGCAGAAATAGTGCAAAACTGCCTAGAACTATACTGTGGTTGCACTCTTCTGGAAAACTAATCCTCATCCAATCTGGCAGCTGTGGATCAATTCCTGCGGTGTGCGCCGCCTGTGCGATTGGTACACGCTGTTCCACAATCCAACGCAGAGCTACGAGACTACGCTGTACATACCCAGGAAGCAGCAAATGATGATCTTTGTGTTCTAATTTATTTTGTGTTACGTCCGTCCATGATGATCATCCGGCCGGTGCTAAATGCAAGATCTCTACCAGTTTGAGGAAAATGGCAGTATATTTTCCCAAAAGATGTTTTAGTTACAAGATAAAGATTGTCGTTTCGGTTCCCTTTGTGCTGCTGTCCGAAACATGTTGGGCAGAAAACTGTCAAATCGTATGGATGTTTCCTTCATTACATTTAGCGCCGTATCCTCACCAGCAAAAGATGTTCCGGACAGCGATGATAGCGACAATCTTTATCTTGTAACTAAAACATCTATTATTTTCCCCAATATTTTCCTGCTTCAATTTGTGGCTGGAGGATTGATTTATCATCAATTCCCTTACCTCATCATAATCTCTGTGGTCTCAAATGCACACAATTTTTAATTAAAACTGGATCAGACGATGGAGTCGCTGCTGGAAAACCGCCTAATGAGCCAGAACTAGTGGACCATCAGAAATGGTTGAAAAAAAAATCCGTACTTCTCTGTTCTGCCATTTCAACTAATTATTTTTATTCTGAGATTTGAACTGACACTCTTGAATCATAAATGACGGATGCCGGATACATGAATTGTGTATCTGCGATCATGACCTTAGTTCATGGTTTCAGTGTGTATGCGTCATGATATCATGACCAAATTTCCACTTTTCGTCAAATTCATCGGAACCATAAATGACAGATTCCAGATTCATAAATTATGATTCTGTTTTCATGACTTCAGGTCATGGTCCCGGAGTCCACACTTCATGATATCATGACTCAGTTTGCCACATTTCGTCATAAAATATCGAAAACATAACGCCAAGCTTGCGTTACAGCAAACTAAGTCATGATTTCATGACCTTTTTTCATGGTGTATTTTCATAACATAAAAACACACATTTTTCTTGAAATCATGACTCATTTTGGCACTTTTTGGTTCCGGATTTTTTTCCGTGTACATTTCGTCAGCCTATTGAGAATGATTCTCGCAAGGAGCTTCCCGAGCGTGTCTAACAAGCATATAGGCCTGTACGCGGCCGGATTGCCGGGTGACTTTCCTGGCTTAGGCAGCAACACCAGCTTCTGGATCTTCCACATTTGTGGAAAATTGCCTTCGTCCAGCCTCTTTTGCACACCCTTCCTGAACATGTCCGGGTATGCCAGGATCGCAGCTATTAACGCAACGTTCGGTATTCCATACGGACCGGGGACTTTCTTTACTTTCAGGCGTTTAGTTGCTTCTGCAAGCTCGCTATTGGACACTTATCAATCTACGGGGTTTGTTTCTCCTTCGTTGTACAGGATCGTTGCGTCGCAAGCCGTTACCATCCTTCTTGTTAGCTCGCCCGCATCAATGATCTCGGTACTGCTGTCCGGTCGAAGTGCCTCAACGAATAGGTCTTTGTTGTAGGCTTTCGTTTTCCACTTCCGCTCACTGGTTATCCTTCTTCGTGTTGCACCAGGGGTTCGTTGGCCAATACGGTAGCGAATCGCCTGGTGGTCGCTGTGAGTGTACTCCTCGCTAACTCTCCAGTCCATACTTGCCGTCAACGAAGGACTGCAGAACGTGATGTCGTTGATAGACTCCCTCCAATCTCTCCGAAATGTGCTCACCGACCCTTTATTACACAATCCTACATCTAGCTTCGCTACAGCTTCCTGCAGCATATATCCTCTTGTGTTGGTCACTCGATTACCCTATTCCACGGCCCAGGCATTGAAGTCACCTCCTATGACTACCGGCCTTCGTATGGCTGAACTGCTCCACGGTCACCCTTGGAGGTGCATAGCAGCTGAATATGAAGACGCCGTTGATTTTGGCAATCACGAAGCCTTCGCATGAACTCTCCACCACTTCTTGAATAGGGAATTTGCCCATAATTTGTATCGCAGCCATACCCGTTCTATCTGACACCCAGTTGCCGTTATCAGGGGGAACTCGATACGGCTCTGCAATTATCGCGACATCGCACATCGTTTCTGCTGTAGACTGCCTTAACAGTTGCTGTGCGGTTTCACAATGATTCAGATTAATCTGAATTATCTCCACTACTGCTGGCCTGCAATCGCCCTCTTGAAGGCTGGGCATTTTTTTTTAACTTAGTGGCAATGCATATTAATTAATACAAAAACATGGACAACGATAGAAAAAATTAGATCTAGACCCCTTAAGTGGTTGTTTGACCTTTCTTATATGATTTTTTCAATACATTTTATGATGCACGATTGATTATTCTGCTTTTTTATTTATATGGCGCGTAAGATAATGGCAGACCCCCTCCCCACATATGTGCTTACGTTATATGTGTAAAGCCACAATAGATGGACTGGAAAACCAGAATGGCGTCTCAAATAAACAAAAAGTAAGAACTCTGGTAACACGTGGGCTTCGTGGTCGTGCGGTTAGCGACGTCAATCGTCTAGTCGCATGTGCTACGGAGTGTGGGTTCGATTCCCGCTCCAGTAAGGAGGAAACTTTTCGTGATCGAAAAATTCTCCACTGGTCCACTGAGTGTTATGTGTCCTGTCCGTTGTCTCATCTAGGACTGAACACTTTCTGTACGACCCTTGGTCGAAGACGGTGTTCCCGTCTTTTAAAAAAAACATAAGTGTATCAAAAACATTCATAACACCTTCATACGTAAAATCAAATTTATTATTACAATGCTTTTAGAAAAATCTTCCAAAATTTGGCTGCGCGACGAAAGTTAGTGTCGTGCGCGTCAACGATGATGCGATGAGTAGCAATGAAAACTCTTCACACTTTTATCAGCCCTGGTTCTATCAATTCATTTCTTATGGGAACCACACTATTGGCTTCCTTCACTATGGGTACGGTTTTCCTACTTGAATTTCAGGTTAAATATTCAATTTGGTGGGTCACGTACTCCAGCTTAACTCCGCCAGTGTACCTAATTTAACAACTCTGCTTTTAATCCGTATGATCATCTTACAGAACGCATGCAATTGATCCAAATCAAATAAATTCTTTGAGAATGTTTAACGAGTAGAAGCAAAAAGAAGTCTCTTTATTATTTTTTGCCCCACGAATTCGGGGAATTCGGTCCCACGAAAAGCGGGGCTTCTGGTTACTGTAATACAGGAGCATGTTATTGATAATGAAACAAAAGTCCCATGTATGTAAAGCAAAATCAGTCCACTCACCGAGAATAATTTACTTTCGATCCTAAAATTTCAATCTCTCACCTGCATGGTCCCCAAGACGGCAGCTTAGGTGCTCAGGAATGTCCCACACACCCATTCGAACGATACAAACAGCCGGCGCTGCACCTGGGGCAGTTGGTTCGGTTGCTTGTTGGTAGGTAAGTGCAACGCATGTTTAGCCAATAAAAGTCGCTCTCTAATGAGATAAAATGTGGGTAATAATAAAAAATTGCACTCACCTTTTGACTTAGCGCGTTGGCAACTGCAAGAAATGGGGCCATGCCTTGGAGTTTGGCAACAGTCAGCTTCCTTGCATTAGGCGTCCAAGTCGTCATCGCTACGAGCTTTATTAGACATACGTGTGTTCATCTTATTTCGTCGGTTAATTGACGTTTACACGTTTCGCTCAGCTATGTCTAACTCAGGGAATTATTTCTTTTTTTTTTTTGCTGGGCCACGCCAAGAGTTCAGTCAACGAGATTATGCAAGCAACATATGAATGACCTCTCATAAAATTATGTGCTTACCCATAAGAGGAATGCTAAGCATTTTCGAGATAAATCTCAACCAAGTGTTTAGTTGCACCATAAATCAATTTGTATTATTATAAAAGGACGAGTATTTTGATTAACAAACATACGTTCAAAGTTAATCAAATATTTGTTTAATTGTTCAGTTTTCTTGCATCAGTAAGCTCGTTTCAGAGTAGCACAAGTAGTAAATAAGACTCGTGAAAGATAAAATCCTATACAACATATTTACGCAAGTGTTTTCCTAATTACGTTGTTTGTATTTTGACAAATGAGTGCATTTAAGTTCTTTTTCAGTGTCTGGTACTAGTTCCAAAGTATGCGACAACTTTTATAGTCGTAAATATTTTAATTTCATAATGTTTTGGAATAATAAACTTTCTTCATCGAAAAACTGGTTTTTAAAATAAGTGACAAGAAATGAGCACTCAATCCAAAGTCCTTTCTTTATTCTCGGCTATTAGGACGACAATGTATTTCTTCAATGTCAGTAAAATTCCCCTGTTATGATTTCACGAAACATCGTTTAAAATGTTGTCGTACAACCAGGTCCCTACTATGTAATAGCAATTATTCGTAAAAGAAACTTATTGTGCTACCAACAAACTGAATTTTAAAGCAGATACGATGAAAACTAATTTCATTCCCAGTTATCAATTGTGCAACCTTTCCAGTTTTGAACGGTACCACTTTGTAACACTAAAACGACAACAATTACGACCAGTAATAGACTTCGGAAGGAGGGTCGCAGCATCGAATGGGTTGACTTTTCCCCAGTGCCTAATCGATTAATATACCTTCCCATCGAGAGCCAGGCACTATGACCCTCACAAATTTTCTAGTGCTACTACACGAGAACAAATGCCAACAGCTTGTAGCAATTGTGCCGAACGGCGGATGCCTTTACCTGCCGAACCTACATCACATTTACTGCTCCGGTTGTTTCTGTGCCGGTTTCTAAACTTGGCAATAAATTAAAAATTTTATGACACTTTGAAATGAATGAAATCGAAGTTTAATTTGTCAAAACATTGTTGAATAAAGGAGCTGTAATGGGCTTGTTGTTGCTTTTATACTAAGTGTTTGCGAAGGGTGATTAGGGAAAACTATTCTCAAGCATAATGGTATCAAATAGAAACCCTTTGCCTTCTCCAGAGATATCAGCTTGTTAGAGGAAAAAAACGTGTTCCGCTATCTATATGAATCGTACCGACAACGGTTTCAACTTTTTGAAACCAATTTAAAAGTTAAGAATTTTAATCAATAACTTCGCCTTACATGTGCTTTTGTTCGAGTGTGGAAAAGAGCAAGCCGGGGGAAAATATGCCGCACGGCCCGAAAAGTGCGAGCGAGTCGTTTGTACCACGTCGGAAGGAAGGCAATAAAAAGCATACGATTATTCAGACGATGAAGCTGTCACTTGCACTTGTGTGGGATTTTTTTTCCTTTCTAGATTTTGGGAAACGAATTTTGATAGTAGGCAAAAGGGATTATGTGTCAGTAGCTATTTTATTCAAAGATACATACGATTGTAATTGAATATTTTATCTGAAAACATTTATTAGCTAGAGGCAATGGAATGCAATGCACGATGTTAAAAACATAAAAAAATAATCATAGAACAAAAAAAAAACAGTTTAATCCACCTAGCGTTGGTAGTGCCTTTCTCGCGCATTATAAAAATGAGGGGGAAAACACATTAGAGAGGTTGAAATACCTAGCAGAAAGGAGAGGCATCAAAATAAAATTTCCATAAATAATTTTAAAAAAAATCATAAAAGCTTTTATGCAAGAACGTTTTAAAGTAAAAATTGCAATTGTTTAAAAAGAAAAAGAAAAATAATCAAAAAGAAAAATAATCAAAATGTTCCATAGAAACAGGGTCGGAATCGAACCCACACTCCACAGCCCATTTAGAACGATCAACGTGCGGTTAGCGGCACGGCCATGAAGCCCAATCAATAAAGAGCATTAAAAAAATATGAGAATATTTCCATCAAAAATAGAAAAAAAAGAATAAAATTGAATAAATTTTCCATGAACAATATAGGCATTTAAAGGGGTCATCTAGGGCAAAAATCTCTGTTTTATTGATTTTTAATATTTCTTCAGGTAAATTTTCAAATTTTTTCATTGCTCTTTATTGATTTTTTTTAGTGGAAAGTTTTTTTTTGTGGAAAATAAATTCATTTTGTTATAATTGTTTATTACTAATATTGATTTATTTATGGAAATTTTGTATTTGTGACGTGTCGAAGGGTGTGGGACTTCTGGCAGTTCCGGTATTGTGCAGGTGCCTCCACTGATGCTAGCAAATTGGGCTTCAGTTTTGCAATCGTAGCATTCAACATTGTTGTGCTTCGTTTTGATTCATCGCATGCTCTCATATCTTTTCTCCGTAGTTATCAAACAAACGTGAGTTGATGGAAGTGTCGGGACTAATCTACCTAAAGTGCTATACTCATCCCTCTACTGTGCTTTTCTCATTAAATTTTATAAGCTGGATCGACACAGTTCGACGAATTGAGGTGATGTCTGTGTGTGTGTGTTTTTTTACAAAGGTTAAAGGCTCTTGACAAATTTGCGCGACAGACACCTGAGCATCCACACTATGCTTGAAGGCGAACAGGGCTGAGCTCCTGCCCGACCTGCTAAAAATGAGCCTAACTCGAATCCTCCTGACTTCCTGGTCCGACGGTTCCGGTGGTGCCCTACAAACCCGAAGCACTTCCTTCTTCTTCAGGTTGGCTCGAGTGCCGAGGTCGGTCCGACGACCCGAGGACAAACACTGCTCAATATGTTGGATTTTCCTCCTAGCTGACGCTTATTTACTGGTCCCTTCTCCATCTACGCTGCAGCTCTGACAGTATTTGCGCCACAACTCTGCTTCCCGCATTCCACGTATCTTCATCGTGACACATTCGCTCTGCGATGTTGTCCGCCCTTAGGGCAGGCAATCCTCTATGTGCTTTCGCACACCTCGGACAATCGGTATTCGTGTTCTGGAGTTTCCTCTATGTTGATACACGCCGGGCAGAATGGTGATGACGCATGGCCACACCGGTGCAGATATTGGCGAAAACCGAAAAACGAAAAGTTCACCTTTCCATGTTCCCTGTTCACCCACATCGATACATTGAGGATGAGCCAGTGGGTCCATCTTCCATTATCTGCATTGACCCACTCCCACCGTCACCCTCACAATTCTGATACCTCTCCATTGGTAGCATTCGATATCCTCTGCTAAGGTTATGCAGATTGAAATCATCCCTGCGATAACGCAAGCTGCCTTTGACGAAATGATTCGGTACGCACTCGCCACTAGACAATTCTGCAACACCATCCTGAACAACGCCGTCGTTGGAGACTTGCATACCTGCAATGGTGACTCGTTCTTCATCTAGGCGACCACGTCGTAGAATCATGCTGCGGGAAAAGACCGTCCACGATGATGTTTAGCTTGTCCGGACGCATCTCCGCTGGCGTCGCTGAACCTCTGATCTTCGTTATTGCGACACAAGAAGCATTGCACCAAGGATCAGTTTCAGCTTCTTGACACAACTGCTTGAAGCAGTTGGACTTGCTGACTTTGATCTTCTGTTTGAAAGCCGCTCTAGCTTCCCGGGAAACATCTTACGCTCTTCCCTTACCGTTTCAGACCTTGCCCTCTGAAAACGTCTCCATGCCCTGAGACAGGTAGCACGAAGATTCGTTTCACCAGTAATTTGGGCATCGCAAGTTGCGATGCGTTGATGCCAAATTTGCAAGCCATCGCTAACGTTTCCATCAGATCATCTGCTTCCAGATTTGTTTCGCCGCTGGTCAACTCGAAGTACTTCGATGAAAAGCTCCTTGTCACAGTCCTTCGTCTTCCATCTTCGCCCGGTAGTCTTTATCCCTCTCCAAGTCGTCGGTAGCCGTGCTCCAACACTATACCGGATCGCTTGGTGACCGATATGAGTGTAGTCCTCACAAACTCTCCAGCTCATGTCACGTCAATGATGGACTCCCTGCTGTCTCTGCGAAATGTACTGACGGTACCTTCGTTGCCTAGTCTGAATTCCAGTTTTGCAAGCGCCTCCAGCAAACTGTAACCCCTCACCTTATTCAGCATACATTGCAAGACTAGACACTCCCTAAGTTTGTCTTCCGACAAAATCTCGTCCAGGTCTCTGCACTCGACTACTGCCTCTTGTGTTAGAGCTCTTACGTTTGCTTCACTGCCCAAGGAATTGTCAACGAGCTCCCGGAAGGCCGAACTTTTGATCGTAGGATCTTTATTCAGCTCGAACAGCAACTCCTCCTTCTGGGTACGCCTAGTCCTCACTACTTTCTCACCCAAGTCCTTGAGCTCCGGGTTTTCTCTCACTTTCCTTAGGATTGCTGCATACGTCGTCCTATCACTCGCTTTGATAATTAGGGCGTCGTCCTTGACCCTCTCCCGAGAAGATCAACGTTTTTCTTTCTTCTTCTGTTCCTTCTTCTTTTCCACAGTCACCTTCTGCTTCTTCCTCTTCTCTCGCTGGCTTTACACGGTTTTCCAATCACCGTCCTTGACGCCATCTTTTAGTACGCTAGCACAATCGTGCACGTTCCGCTGCTTCTTCGGGACTTCATGTTCTCCTGGCGAGTCCCTTCTTCGCTTCTCCGAGCGAGTATTTCGGATGCTCATTGGTGTCTGCTGTGTGCTCCGCTCCTCCTCTCAGCGTTTTTTCAGCTGCTACAGCTCTTCTTCTGAGCGCATTCTGCTCATGCTCGCCAGCTTTAAAGGCTCATCACTAGAACCTTTATCTTAGTGTGGACATTGTATTTGTCCTTGACGAAGTCATAAAGCTCGTTGACTCGCTTCCGCACCTCCATCAGGTTGGACCTTCCAATTTATAGTTCCTCCTGAATAACACTACTTGCCGATTTTGGTGTGGACACCCTATTCTCGGTTTCTTGCTCCTGTTGCAAAAACATTTGCTACACCTGCTCCTTCGTTGTTGTTTTTTGTATTCGTTTCCATGCTAAAAGGGTCCCCCCCTCCGGCCCGTTATCTCTACCTGTTGTAGATAGTCACCTTTTGTGATCCCATGGCTGCCTTTGTAAACGGTAAGGTCCATGCAAGGGTTGACTCCGGTGCCTTATTGCACCGTGTTCAGAGCCGCCTCGGGGTAAATCAGGAATAGTGCATCTGAACCTACTACTCAACGGTATAGGTGACAGGTTTTGAGCATTACCGGAGGCCTGCTAGGTTGTTTACCGGGACGGAGGAAGTCGAACCATTAGCCTGCTTGCCATTTCAAGAAGGTGTCACCCTTTTTTACTCAGGAAACAGAATAGCTCGACTGTCAGCCCATATACGCCTAATCCTATCCGTAAGCCGAGAATGTCCAATGTCGTTTGCCGTGACCAGTATACCGTAATCAGGATCTCACTGGAATTAATCCTGGTCTGCTGGTTGGCACTCCTGCTGGGGTTGTGAGCTTTCAGCAGTGCACGGCCGCTTTGATAGGGCCTACTTACAGACTCATGCAGCTTTTTATCGGAGCCCACTGTCAAAGCCCGCCACGTCCTAGGCAGGCCCCCTAACTCGCAGAGGCCGTGGGTAGGGGTCGTAAATCCCTTGGACATAGTCTCTGTGTGTGTTTTTTTCTTTACAAGGGTTGAAGGCCATAAAAAATCTGCGCGACAGACTCCTGAGCATCCACACTATGCTCGAAGGCGAAAAGGGTTGGGTTCCTCCAGACCTGCTAAAAATGTGCCTCCCGGATAAAACCGGGTCCATTATCCTCCTTGCCTCGATCCCCCCCGGGATCACGGAATGCTGCGACTATTTCTGGGTGGGTTGGGGCCCGAGGTACTTTGTGTGTGTTTCTGTGCGCAAAAAATGTCACCCATCTTTCAGGCACTTATCCTCGCACGATTTACTAGCAACATATTGCATTCGACGCAGAATTCTGTCGGATTTTTTTTCTATTTTACTCCTAGCTCCATTCATCTATTTTCGAGCGTGCACCTTTTACGAATGTCGAGAAAGGCACCATCACCGCTAGGTGGATTTTTATTATAGTCTAAATGAGTCGATATTGAAGAGACCATCGACTGATAAAATAGAAAAACCTTGGAAAGCCGTTTGAAGGGACCATCACAGTAACCCAGAAAAAAAACATTTAATATGGTATTGGCATGAAAGCAAGCCTGATTCGATATCTAGTCATAGAACATCGACTCATGGAGGTTTGACTGTTATACGTCGGGTCAACTTGGCCTACTATTCGTGTTGACGTGTCATGATTTTTTTCACATGCATTCCATAATCTCCATGGATACTCAAAAAAACTTCTTGGTTGTTCGAAGAAAAATGCATGCAATATTTCCTTACCATTCCTATTTGATCTCCGTTGAAATATGAGAGTACTGCTGAAAGTACTTCACGCAATACGTTCAAAAATCTTTCTCTACCAAATTTTACTTTATAAATTATATGCATTTTTTTTATTAAACTCTTTTGCATAATAGTTCAATGATAAAAGCAATGAAAGTTAAACTTAAATTGGAAATTAGTATCAAGTTGATCTTTTTAAATATATATTAGGAGTTTAACAAATCAGAATTTTCGTCTTGCCATTTTTACTGCGAATTAACAATCAAACCAATAATTGTCTTGAATGTTGACCCAGAAACGTACCGCACAAATGCCACCCCAAAGATCAAAACACGATTGCACAACGACCTCGACAACGACATGGACCAATCGGCTGTCTGTTGCCTTTGCTGCACCACCAATCATACACAGCATCAAATAAGCAAATAATTATCCTTCAATAATGCCGGCGCACTTGTCGATGCCCGATAGAGACGACCCGCGGCTGGTCATCGCCAGCGACCGCCACTGTCAGGTGATTGTAGAAAAACGGCCGAACAAGTACCGAAAGACCAGTCGCAATTGTGCGTAAGTTGGACCGGTCATCGTCACGCGCCGGCCGTCTTAGTCGAAAGAAAAACGGGAGATATTTCCACACCGGCTGTCACCCTGGGGAGACCAGCGGCAACCAACGGTTTTGAACGGTGTGGTGGCATACAAACACAGTCTTGCCAGTGAACCCCCCCTGAGGGCCACGACCAAGGTTCCTCCTCGCCGGCTGCTGCCACAGAGAGTGTGGAATATGCAACGCCCTAATGAGCCTTGCACACGCAGCCTCAATCAATGCGGTCGGTCGGTACTTTTCTGCAATTTCATATCTCTCCCTTGACTTTTTTCTTCTAATTACAATCCGGTATAGACAATCGGTGGTGGCAAGCTGACGGCGCTTGACTCTAAATACAAGCTTGACCATCCACGACGTCGACCATTTGATCGTTCTGTAGGTTAACCCACATCAAATGCCGATAGGAATTATGAAATTTATCCAACTCTATGAGTAGGGTCTTTCACGTTGCAGCTGCGGGTAGATCACGTGAGCCGGTCAGATTCAGATGACAGTACGGGTTTTGTTACCGTTTTGACTCAAATCCCGAACAGACTCACATTCCGAACACTTACTACATGGGGCATTAGGGGAACTGTTCCGTTTTCCATCTCACTGAACATATATTCATCTCATCGCAAAACAGAGAAATACAGCATCAATCTTGTCGCTTCTTTTTACTAACATGCGTGCTCACTGCTGAAAAAAAACACAAAAATAAATAACAAATCAAATACCTTTTCATTGCTTTGTTTTTGATGCGATGCTAATGGGACCTATTAGATGAAGTGCCGAACCGTTCCCCTACCTAAAACATTTCCTAATATTATTGCATAAATAAACGAATTTCATCGACAAGCTCATTATTGTCCAACTTTGAGAAAATGTTGAAATTTTGCATTTTAGTTACCTTAATGTGGTGTTCGGAATTTGAGACAAAGTTTAAGTATTGTTAGTTACAATCAATTAAAAATGATAATCAAGCACATAGGTATAAGGAAGTTCTATTCTTTCGCTTCTAGATTTTAATCACTGGGACCTGATGGGAGCAATTGACCTATAAATATATTTTAAATATTATTCCATAAACACTTTCGAGGTGAAAAATGTGCGTTAGTGTTCGTAATATGAGTCAAAACGGTATGGAGCAGAATGATTTGGCGTTTTCTTGGATATGCACGGGCTTGTTGAAGAGAAAACCCGCGAAGTTTGTTTACTAGAATACCTTAACAGCTATATTCAATTCAATTGAGCTTCTTTGGTTATGTATTTGGCAAGGTTGGAATACGCGTTCAAATTGAACGAAAAAAATATGGAAAAGTGAAAACTCGTCATCGAGACCTGTATGCTGGTTCATAGAATACCGAAAAAAATCGAGTCTTGCACGCACTATTTCAAGTGGTAATGAAATTTTGGTTGAATTAATTGATATTGATAAGCTGGAAAGAATTCTGATTTTTTCATTTCCTCGAAAAATATATCCAAATTTTCATGGAAAAATATTCTGCAGTTGAATAATGTAGACGCCTACAAGTTTGAACCGGCATGAGCTGCGTGACAAATTTCGTACAGCGGCACATCTGTATAAAAATAACGGTGGCATAAAGATCACTAAACACTCATTGTTAAGATGTGAAACAGTGGACCGTTTATCATTCTAACACAAAAAAATGCTAAGAACCGAAGTTGCAAAAAAAATGATTGCAGAATTCTTTTAACATCTCGCTTCCATTCATCGCATTCATCTAACCAGAGGAAAATCTTGCCCACGTTGTAAATAATAATTTGTCAAAGCCAGTGTCATTATCGCGACCCTAATGAGAATCGATAAATATTGACACTAGCCCTACCGGGTTGTTATTATAGAGAGTGAGAGCGAGCAACCCTTACACGTATACCTACCTACGTTACATGACGTTCATTGTTTTCGATAAGAAATATGTTCCCATCAAAAAATAAGGTCGCCTGGGCTATCCCTTTGATTTATTGACCCCCAGCCAGACGGAGCTAGGCAATGTGCACAAATAATGACAACACACGACAATGCAATCAATCGGGAGAGAAAAAATCACACCCCGTCCCGTGGATGGTTATTACCGGGTTCGTTTGTTCATCGGATCGTAGATCTACTGCTGGCTACAGGAACATGTGGTTGGTTCGCAGTTGTAAATAAAATCATTAACAGTTGCACGGTGCGACATCCCGGATCACGCCACAGTGCCACAATCTATCAGCTAGGTTGAACGAAATTTGAAATGGAATGAGACATCTCCGCAGTTTTCCGTTTAATCTAAAGCATTTTTACCAAATTCATAAATTAATTATGAGTTCATAATAACAAATGCGACAACATAAATTGGACAAGACAATTTAGATCAGAATGCTGGCAGGGAATAATTTAATTAATTAAAATTGATAATCTAATGTAAAATAAAAAAAAACTTAATGTTTGTATGCACAGGAATTAGACAAAAAGGATGAGATAGACAAACTTCTGTCGTAATTTAAATCAGCATAACTTTGCTTTAAATACCTAATCGACTTTTGATAACACCAGGACCATCGGAAGCATAAACTTTTTTAGTGCTTGTCAAGTACAAGACACTGGAGGCGGACTTACAGTTGAGGTCCAAATACGTATCAGTCTAATGGCAAGTGAATACATTTCACTTAGCTCAAAATAATTTTCGTATCACTCTTTTAGAGTTTTCGGTCCACATCCATAATTTCCTACGGTCCCAGAGATATTCCGGAATTTTCGAGGATAGTTAAGAAATGCATTTTTTTCTTGCCATTATTTATTACGTGTATTTGTATCATATGCTTACCCCAGCAACGAGGATTAATTTGCAGACCATTGCACAATGGTCGGATTCGTCAAATTTCACGACATAAATCGATAACTCGAAAACCATCAGTGCTAGAGTTTTGACGTCTTCAGTAGAAATGATCTACAAGAAAAGGTCAATTTTTGGTGTAAATTGCCTTTAGAGTGGTCCTTGGTGGTGATTTTTTTTTGGAAATGTATTTTTTCAATCTTTTGAGTTAGGAGATCATATTATTCTACAAAGTTGTAGATAATTCAATTCTAAGCATTTTTGTTTAATAAAGATTTATTTTATCTCATATAAGTAATATGTTATGACAAAATTACTAAACATAGATAGGGTGGTCCCAAAAAAATAGTTTTTAGCTTCCACTTTCATCAATTCAAAATATTTTTAAAATCTGTCTTAGCATCGCTTCACGGTCTTTGGATAGCGCATCTTTTAGTTACATAAGATGGTTGATAGCTTTATTTTCAAGCCTATTATAAGCGTTTTTTTCATAAAGGGATGTTTTTTTAACCAGCTAGCTAGCAGCAAATATAAGCAAAAATTTCAATCTTATTCTGAAAGTATACTTTCAGGTCCTTGTCCACTTTTGTTTGATGATGGTATTAGATTTGTACGAAAAATCAGGAAATTCATGTAAAACACATATACTATCTTTTGGATTTTCGCAGTATTAGGTAGAATAAAAGACAGGAACACCGTCGCTAAGCGCACGGCCACAAAGCCCACAAAGAATCGTTCTTTATCTAAAATATTTTAATCAACAATTTATTTTTCAACCGTAACATTTGAACTACTGGACCGATGTTCAAGGTGTTCTCGTGAAATAAATGCTTAAGAGCGCTACTTTTGTGGCGAAATACTAAACATTCAAATTCAAGTTGATTTTTCATGGCTAATTCGCAGAACAATTTTTTCTTTTTTTCTAAGTCAGGGTCTTCAATGACTACATGCTTAAATTTCTTTAATTGGTCTTTCAATTTTACTAATATATAAAAAAAAATAACAGATGTTCTACAACCTGCTTCAAATGTGAGTTAGTCTTCAAAGCACCATACAACCCGATGGTGATTAACCATTGGATTTCATGAACATTGATAATCGGTCCAGTAGTTCAAAAAATGTGCTTTGATCGAGTTACGAAATTCATAGTGAACTCACCAAGCGTCAGTTAATAGCATGGCCTGCGTAAAAAGCTGGATATTCGCATAATTCCGCAAACATACACCATTTATGACCATCATGAAGATTTAATCACAAAATTTTAAGTCTAGGCATCCATTTAAATAAACTATTTGCGCGAAAGTAAATATATTTGAGTAGTTATCAACCGAAACAAATGTGCACCTGCGAAATCCTTGCCATTATTGCATTACTAAAGAAAACAGCACACAAACAGCAAACTTTACTAACTTTTTTGGATCGCTCGTTTCTCGTCTTTATTGTGTATGGCACGACACATTTTTATGTAAACCACTTTTCACACTTTATCATCACTTGATTAACACCAGGACCAGAGAGAGCAAATTTATGCAATATTTGCTTTATATTTCACTAAACAGAATCGGGACTAAAGAATAGTTTTTCGTTTGCTTTGGCAGCAGCACACTTCGGAATAGAGTGTGAAAAAGATACTACGCACAGTTATGTGTGATTTGATTTTATTTAGGTAAACTACGAATAAGATGGGGCGCTCCCGGTGAAACACGTGGTTACAAAGCAAGACCATGCTGAGGGTGGATGGGTTCGATTCCCGGTGCCGGTCTAGGCAATTTTCGGATTGAAAATTACCTTTTTTCCTTGGAAATTATTTTTCCGAGTACATGATGTGCAGCCTAATGAAAGAATATCGGGTAAAAGCATCCCTTCGATAATTAAAATTCACACTATAACGCATTTCAAAAGCACAAAATAAAACTAACATAAGCAAAACGTTAATGAAGGAATACAGTACGAACGAGCCTGAACAAAACGAACAGTACGAGTCTAATAATAATAACGAACATAGGTTTATTATCTAACGCGTCTGTTCTCTACAATGGCTGGATGTGGAATAATTTAAAATGTCTTCAGAGGCGTCTTGACAGTAGTCCAACGGTTACTTTGTTAACACCCCTCTCGTTGGAATATTCCTAAATTGTTACGTAGTTCTTTGAATCGTGCAGGGTCCAAGGATTTGGTGAAGATATCGGCCAACTGCTTGTTATTTACCAGCAATCAGTTCCACCAGTAGTCTTCTTGCAGCGACATGGTCTCGAAGGAAGTGATGCTTGATATCAATATGCTTCGCTCTCTTGCATTCTGTGTTCTTGGCCATACCGATATATCATAAGTCATTTCGAATGATGAAGTTGCCACTGTTGTTTGTTTCTTACTAAACCAAGTCGATCCAAACACTTTAAAAACAAAACCGCTTACCGACTTCCGGTCCTCAGTATCAGCGTGTCGGCGAATCCTATTAAAGGCTTTGCTCCAAAATCTCGCGTGAATGTGAGGGAAAAGTTTTGTGTCCCTTTTAAATAGCGTACTATTCGTTTGAGTGCTGTCCAATGCTGTAACCCAGGCTGCACTTGGAATCTCCACAGGTATCCAACAGGGAAGCTAATATACGCTCTTACAGACTCCATTATATACATAAGGCTCCCCAATAGTTCTCTATACGGCAATACTTTCTGATTCTTGTTCTTTAAGTTGCAACCCTTTCTCCATAGAAGTTCTCGATGGATTGCATTCCGACATGCCAAACTAATGGAATATCTTCAAAAGACTTGTTCCTAGAAACAACGTCATTCTTCCTCATTTTTCTTCGTAATTGATTTCCAAGGAATTTATTTAGCCACAGTCAGTCATTGAAAACATATAGTGATTTCAATAGTTGACACATAACACCGGATCTCCCATTCATGTCGTCCGAAGACCCGCCTGTAGATCTGTTCCTTCAGGTCGCCATGAAGGAACGCTGTCTTGACATCCATTTGGTGGAAATGGCACCCTTTCTGAACACCGACTGCTAATACAATTATTGCTAATATTTTATTTTTTAATTTTGTATTTTCTTCTTTTTCTACTTTTATGATAGCAATTTTTTATTTTTAAAGTGCTAATATATTTTTGTTTCTTGGATTTTTTTTTTCGCATTATTCCATATTAATTTATTGCTTCTCTATGATTTCCTTATTGGCAATTTCTTGATTTTTAATGGATAATTCTTATTTTTTGGGGAAGTTTTTATTTTATTCATTTGAGTCATAACTCAATATCCTAATAGCGCATGAAAATGCACGATATAAATCGTTTTTCGATACAAATGAGTATGAGCATGAGCATTATGACCGCACAATTCGTAATTGCTACTCCGTGATTGACTGAACATGCGAAATTGTGCAGACAACACAATAAATGGGGCTTGCGATTAGCTACCCATCTTCAATGTACACTTCAATTAAAGTCAATAACGGCGCCGGGCACATCTTTATGGTGATATAGGAAGGGAAGGATTGTAAGTCCGATTCTCGTTGCTACTAGAGACCGAGTATACCTCTGCATCTCCACGATTGTCTGGGGATAGGATATCGTTTTAGTTACAAAGGATAATTTATCTGGATTCACTCCGGTAATCGATGTGATATATGGGATGGGAAATAACACTAATACGCTGTCTCGCGACGAGTAAAAAGTAAAAACATGAACGCCCGGTAGCATATGAAAACTGAGGAGAATCGCGTTTGAAAGACCGGACGAAGGCGCAGCGCTCTGTACTCACTTGCTCGATGGCTACTGCAAACTATTGAAGATTACGCTTGTTTTGGCCGGAGCAAATCACAATACATGCACATTAGCCACCGAACACAATATAGATATTTTATTACTTTCCCGACGACTAAAACACGCCCTGCACTTACTTGCTCGATGGCTACTGCAAACTATTTAGGATCGCGCTTGTTTCGACCGGAGCAAAGCGCAATATATGCACATTAGACTGGCCCAGGAAACAAAAAGTTGTCAAATTCCACGGGGCACCCCCAAGGATTGTGTCTTTGGGTGAGAAAACCAATCTCTCAAAATTAATAAATCTGCCGGAAGCAAAGTAAAGGTTCATTTAATCATCGTACAACGTTCTGTGAAATTGTTCTGTAGCATACCAACTGCCGTTTTTGCAATTCTGAGCTGAATCGTGCAATAAGAACCAATTTACAGATCGAATGAGTGACGGAGGGGTATTTTCCAATATATTTTGGCTGAAATCCCCATACAAACTTCAAATCAATTGCGTCAGTTTATGCAGCAAGCGATTGAGCTAAAATTTTGAGAGATTGATTTTCTCACCCAAAGACACAATCCTGTGGGGTGCCCTGTGGAGTTCGACAACATTTTTTTCTCCCCATGCTAAGCTGGGCCAGTCTAATGCACATGAGTCACCGAACACAATCTAGATATTTTATTATTTTCCCGACGACTAAAACACGCACTGCACTTACTTGCTCGATGGTTACTGCAAACTTGTTTCGACCGGAACAAAGTGCAATACATGCACATGAGCCACCGAGCACAAGATAGAATCGCTTTTCGATGCAAATCAAATCAAATTCGTATCATGGTATGACGCCAAGTGTGAAGCTCATGATTTAAATTATAAACACCACCGCAAAATAGGCTGCAACTTTTCTACGCCTACGAAATACTAAGCGTATTTCAACAACAGCGAAGATCTCCAAGATAAATCACCATTTTGTCAACTCACACAATCTCGGACAGCATACACACGACATCAATTTGAATAGCTGAGCAGAATAGATACGTTTGTAAGAGGTAAGCCAGCTGACGGATTGAAGATCAATATGTTTAACTACCTCGAACTTAAATAAATGAATGCTTCGTTTTTCGAGTATCTTTCGCTGATGATTGTCTCCGAGTCAGCTACTTCCCATTAATCTTAAAGTCGGCGAACGTCGTCCACCTCCAAAATCCTAGTAAGGATCCATCCTCTCCCAAAAAGCCTTCCTCTCAGGGTTATCCAAACTTCAAAATGCGATACAACGGCTACTAATTGAGTCTGCCGAAAATCACAACATCTAGTTTGAGAAACAGGTGGAAACAGTTTAGTTTGGTTTTCGACCGGGTAACCAATATCTTCCAACGGACTAATTTGTCTCCAAGACCTCCAGCAAGGTTTTACTCGATTTAAGAAACACATTTCAGCATGATGACCTGATGCACGACGCTACAATATTATTAGCTATCTGGTGAAAATCATACACAACTATCTGTCGAATGATTTTTGATTCATATAGACTACTAGTCTATCAGTCAAACGCCATTACTGATAGTGAACTAGTCTCCACCATTGATAGACATTCACAATAATTTAAAATTCTGTTTAAAGTGTTTCATAGCTAGAATCTATAAGAGCATATAAATTACATATTGCATTCAATGTAAAATTTTCCTTTTTGACTTTTGAATTGGAAAAAAATGCTTTTCCTGTACAAAAAAGATATCCCTTTCAACAAGGAGAAATTCGTTTGCACATTCCTCCGCAAATAGCTTGTAAATTTCATGAGAAATTCCTTTTGAAGTTCCTATATGAATTCATTCGAAAATTCCTCAAGCAAACCATTAAAAATTCCTAAAGGAGTTTTTCACAAAATGCATACAGGAATAGGGCAGTTCACATTCCTCAAAATAAAAATCGCAAAGGAATCAATAAACCAAAATTTTCTGTGGAATTCCTAAATAAATCTGAATAAATTTCTGAAGATACCTATTTCGGTAAGAATCTTTGAAGTATTTTCTTTGGATATTCTAAAGGAATCTCCGAAGGTCTTGAGGAGTTCCTGGCAGACTAGAGAATTTCTGGGAAATGTACAAAGGAATTTCCAAAGAAATGTTCGAAAGAATTGCCGGAGAAAGTTCTGAAAATATTTCGAGATAAATTCAAAAGGAATTACTAGAAACACTTTTCTTAGAAAAACCTGAAATAATTACCGAAAAAATTCCTAAGATCATTTCGGATTTTCAAATCAATTTTCGAATACATTCCTAAATGAACTTTCAAAGAAATCTTCCCTAAATAACTTCTGAATGAATTTCTAAAACTGTTTTTTGCTGGGTTTCCTTAAAAATCTATCGAATAAATTCCTAATGGAAATTTGGAGGATTCTCGAAGTCAATTTTTGAAGAATTTCCCAAAGAAATTTCCAAAAGAATTCCTTAAGGAAATATCTAAGGTTTTCCTGAAATTTTTTTTGAAGGAATTCCTAGACGAAGATCTAAAGGAATCTCTCCTTAGGTTTCCTTCTTTGAAGTTCGGAAGGAATATCTTGAGTAATTTCTAGAGAATTTTCCAAAGGAGGAAAGTCCAAAAAAAAACTTGAAAAAATAAGAATGTCAGAAATTTCTTCAAAAGTTTCTTTTGAAATTCATTCGAACATTCCTAAAAAAGCTTCAGAAATTTCGATGTGAATAATATTTTCGATTGAAAACCTGGAGGAATTTCTGGAGAAAATTCTGGAAAAAATAATCTAAGCCACGATTTAACTATTACAGGACTACCTAGCATCGAAAGGCGCTCAACAGATTCTCACTATTCAGGTGATGTAAAATGTTTATGTTTCGTAGTCAAATAAAGCGCTACACCAACCTGCTCCCCAATGGTACAAAGCGTGACAATATGGTCAACACCTGATTTCCCAGCATGGGATCTTGCCGCCGCACTAGGCAGCCGTTTCTATCTTCTCCAGTGTCCGATTTAGTATGGATTCCCTTTTTTGGGACCTCCACTATTTAAGACACCGTGGAAAATCCACGGTATTTCAGGTATTGAAGAATAGTTGATGCTTCATTTACGCGGATATAGGGTGGTCGGTATCGACCATTTCTGATAAATACCGGTATTCGGTATTTGGTGAAGCAAATACCGGTAATATCGGTAAAATGCCGGTATTTGTGAAAATTTCAGAAATAAAAAAGCTTTTTATTTGGACTTTTGGGTGAAAAACAATATTTATTGACAAACTTCAAATGTTAAAATCATTGCTTGTTGAGCCGGGCAAAGTGAAACTCAAGTAGACATAACATACTGAGCGATTTATCTCCCGATCCGCATCGGATTTTGTTGGTAATGTAATGTTGCCGGCTGCAGATTTTGTTGGCAATGTTGCTCTGGTTCAATCGAAGTTGAACGGATGGTTCCAAGAGCGTCGAAAATCAGTGTCATCTCTTAATTTTTTCAGATTCATGGTAGGAGAATTATTTACGGATTGCTTGCAAGGATCCTGGCGTCGCCACCAACTACGCAAGTGGTTTGATCTGCTGAAGTCTCTTCACGAGTTGTTCTTTAGCCGATAAACCAGAAAAATCATCTATAGAGGTATCTTATGCGTACCGATCATCAGATGTGGTCGTTGTCTAAGCTTCAAAGACCGCATCAGCAACGATTAGACGCTTCGGCGTATTCTGATCGTCTCTTGGATTCGTTCTTTGAGAGCATTGAATAAGTTGACGGAAATTTCTGTAGCGTGATTTGATAATTGCTCCAACATAAATTGGAGCTTCACGTCGGCTTCATAATGCAGAACTCACGGCAGAGAAGTTTCACAGCAGCTTGAACAGGTTCAAGGACCCACCTAGGAGAGGTTCACCTACCGCCAAAAAATAATCATCACTGAAGTTGAATTTGAATTGAAGCTTCAAATCGATCAGAGTTTTAAACCGGCCCCTTCAACTCATAGAATCGTTTGAGCATGGATAAAATGCTATTCCAGCGTGTCTTGGTATCAGCCACCAATACAAGTTCTTTTCCAATTTCAGAACGGACATATTTTTGCAGCAAATCATTTTTCACAGGTGATCTCCGGAACAGAACTACTACGGCACGTACCTTTATCACCATTTCATACGTAGCGGGAAAATTCTCAACGTTGTAAGCAATGTTCATTGTAGAAAAAAGTCATTGGCAATTTGACAGATGGCTAAAGCTATTTGACAGGGCAACGGAATTGAACAACTCAGTTGAATTCAATTGACTTGCCAAAAGTTAAACTTGTTCAACTTTCTTTTCATTCAAGTGAGTTGAATGAAGGTGTTTAGACGTTCAATTCGAGCAACTTGTTCAATTCACTTTCCTTGTGTAAAAGTTGCATAAGAGAATGAATCAACACGTATGATTAATGACGATGATGATCGATTCTTGCTGTAGCGACTGATGTTTATTTGTGCAAAGGTTCATTCATGTGCGCATTAATTTTTTGTAAGTATTTGTTGCACGGTGAATTTTTAGCTGATATCTTCTTCTTCTTCTTCTTCTAATTGGAATTACATCCCTACACTGGGACAGAGCCGCCTCGCAGCTTAGTGTCCATTAAGCACTTCCACAGTTATTAACCACGAGGTTTCTATGCCAAGTTACCATTTTTGCATTCGTATATCATGAGGCTAACACGATGATACTTTTATGCCCAGGGAAGTCGAGACAATTTCCAATCCGAAAATTGCCTAGACCGGCACCGGGAATCGAACCCAGCCACCCTCAGCATGGTCTTGCTTTGTAGCCGCGCATCTTAGCTGATATATGTGGGTGAAAACTATTCGAGATTTTTCAAACTGACAGCAACATATGAAATACCGGAAATACCGGTATTTTTCCGTCTCTAATACCGGTATTTTCGGTACCCAAATTGGCCGGTAATACCGGTATTACCGGTTTCGGTACTACCGGTTAAACCACCCTACGCGTATAGCGTAGGATCAACTTTAAGCATGTCTGTTGAAATGCACTTGACTTCGGGAGCATTGTTGGATTGCATGCTTCGGATGACTGCTTCAATCTCCGACAGTGATGGGACTTGGATCTGACATGGGTAATGCGTCGCACCTTTGGCGGCTTATGCCGAGATGTTGATGCTCGAACCAACGCATTAGCTAATCAGTTTGGTCAATGAGTGACTGACATGACGGTGTCGCTGCCTGTTCACTGCCGTTATTGGATTAATTCATGTTCTCTCAAGCGTCATTAGATAATGTAGCAGAGGCGAATATTGCAAGTTAATTCGGGCTTCACCCCTTCGTCGGCCAAGGGGTCATCATGTATCATAAGGGAAAAGCGCATTTTAGTGGTTGAAACACTTTTGGGAGATAGATCATATTATTTCCATTGATTCAGTAGGTTTGCCAGATGCAGTAGTTTCTATGCATTCTTCCTAAAAAAACCCAGATTAATCCACCTAGCGGTGATGGTGCCTTTCTCGACCTTCGTAAAATGTGTTTGCTTGAAAGTAGATGAGCTAGTAGCTAGGAGTAAAAAAGAAAAACTTCTTTGTCCGTTCTATGAAAATCGGATTATTTCAAGCAAAGATATTGTAGATCCAGTTGAAAACGCGAGATCTCGGTTCGGTTTTCAACTTGATCTACAATATGCTAATAAGAATTTCGACATTTTTTTCCTTTTCCAATCTTTTTGATGTACATACCCCTGTTTTATTTTACCCAGTTATATATTTTAAGGATATCACATTTGGATGTTTGTTAAACTGAAGCTCTGACTACACAAAAAGAAAACGGAAATGTCATTCCCATCGAGCGAGCGGAGGGCAATATTTGTTATGATATAAATCTCATGACCATCCTTCTGCCAAACTCCCGTATGAAGAGGGAGGGAAGTGTATCAGTGGGGAAGCATCCGATGGTTCGTTTTCGGAGTGAAATTATTGCGTTTCGGTACAACTCTGTAGCACAAGAAAGGAAAAAAGTATTTTGTCCATAATTTCTAAGATAATAGTCCAAGCTGGCCAATTTTCAATAGAAAATAATAGAATAGGATTCCGCGTCCAATGCAATTTGTTGTGAGTAAATCGATTGAGGGTAAGTGCATTAAAAATTAGCTAGACTTTTTTACGCGCTTTTTTATAACATAAAGTATTTTGGCCTTAATTTTTGTGCCCATAGTCCGATCTTCCAAATTTTCAATATAAAACAATACGACAGGATCCCGCGTCGAATGGAACTTGTTGCAAGTAAACCGGTTGAGGATAAGTACCAAAAAAGTGAGCTAAACTTTTCGCACTTTTGGTGCGCGCACACACACAGAGACATCATCTCAGTTCGTCGAGCTGAGTCGTTTGGTATGGTATAACACTATGGGTCTCCAGGCCTTCTATAAAAAGTTTGTTTTTGGAGTGATCATATAGCCTTTTCGTATACTTTTTATATGAAAAAGGCAAAAATGGTGTTTCGACCATAATTTCCGATCCCATAGTTCGATCCGGCCAATGTTCAATAGGACACATTGGGACAGGATTATGCGTCGAATGCAACTTGTTGCGAGCAAATAATCTGAAGATAAATGCCTAAAAATAAGTGACATTTTTTACGCGATTTTTTCGTAAAAGTTTGCATTTTAGCCATAACTGGCCAATTTTCAATAGGAAACAATGGGACAGGAATCTGCGTCGAATGCAATTCGTTGCGAGCAAATCGGTTGAGGATAAGTGCCCGAAAAATGAGTGACATTTTTTACGCGATTTTTACGTATAAATTTGTATTTTGGCCATAACTTTCGATCCCATAGTACGACCTGGCCAATTTCCAATAGAAAACAATGGGAAAGGATTCTGCGTCGAATGCAATTTGTTGCGAGCAAATCGGTTGAGAATAAGTGCCCGAAAAATGAGTAACATTTTTTACGCGATTTTTACGTATAAATTTGTATTTTGGCCATAATTTCCGATCCCATAGTCCGACCTGGCCAATTTTCAATAGGAAACAATGGGAAGGATTTTGCGTCGAATGCAATTTGTTGCGAGCAAATCGGTTAAGGATAAGTGCCCGAAAAATGAGTGACATTTTTTAAACGATTTTTACGTATAAATTTGTGTTTTGGCCATAACTTCCGATCCCATAGTCCGACCTGGCCAATTTTCAATAGGAAACAATGGGAAAGGATTCTGCGTCAAATGCAATCTGTTGCGAGCAAATCGGTTGAAGATAAGTGCCCGAAAAATGAGTGACATTTTTTACGCGATTTTTACGTATAAATTTGTATTTTGGCCATAATTTCCGATCCCACAGTCCGACCTGGCCAATTTTCAATAGGAAACAATGGAAAAGGATTCTGCGTCAAATGCAATTTGTTGCGAGCAAATCGGTTGAGGATAAGTGCCTGAAAAATGAGTGACATTTTTTACGCGATTTTTACGTATAAATTTGTATTTTGGCCATAACTTCCGATCCCATAGTCCGACCTGGCCAATTTTCAATAGGAAACAATGGGAAAGGATTCTGCGTCGAATGCAATTTGTTGCGAGTAAATCGGTTGAGGATAAGTGCCTGAAAAATGAGTGACATTTTTTACGCGATTTTTACGTATAAATTTGTATTTTGGCCATAACTTCCGATCCCATAGTCCGACCTGGCCAATTTCCAATAGGAAACAATGGGACAGGATCTTGCGTCGAATGCAATTTGTTGCGAGCAAATCAGTTGAGGATAAGTGCCTGAAAAATGAGTGACATTTTTTACGCGATTTTTACGTATAAATTTGTATTTTGGCCATAACTTCCGATCCCATAGTCCGACCTGGCCAATTTCCAATAGGAAACAATGGGACAGGATCTTGCGTCGAATGCAATTTGTTGCGAGCAAATCGGTTGAGAATAAGTGCCCGAAAAATGAGTGACATTTTTTACGCGATTTTTACGTATAAATTTGTATTTTGGCCATAACTTCCGATCCCATAGTCCGACCTGGCCAATTTCCAATAGGAAACAATGGGAAAGGATTCTGCGTCGAACGCAATTTGTTGCGAGCAAATCAGTTGAGGATAAGTGCCTGAAAAATGAGTGACATTTTTTACGCGATTTTTACGTATAAATTTGTATTTTGGCCATAACTTCCGATTCCATAGTCCGACCTGGCCAATTTCCAATAGAAAACAATGGGACAGGATTCTGCGTCGAATGCAACTTGTTGCGAGCAAATCGGTTGAGAATAAGTGCCTGAAAAATGAGTGACATTTTTACGCGATTTTTACGTATAAATTTGTATTTTGGCCATAACTTCCGATCCCATAGTCCCACCTCGCCAATTTCCAATAGGAAACAATGGGAAAGGATTCTGCGTCGAATGCAATTTGTTGCAATCAAATCGGTTGAGGATAAGTGCCTGAAAAATGAGTGACATTTTTGCGGCGTTTTGTGCGCACACACACACACATACACACACACACACACACACACACACACACACAACAGACATCACCTCAATTCGTCGAACTGAGTCGATTGGTATATAACACTATGGGTCTCCGGGCCTTCTATAAAAAGTTTGTTTTTGGAGCGATCATATAGCCTTTACCGTATACTTAGTATACGAGAAAGGCAAAACGTTTGGAATGATCTGTCGGTATATCCGGAAACTGGTCGAGCCATTCTTCAATAGCGGAAAAGGGCAGCATTCCCAGTTGAATGCAGCATGTTGCGACTGAATCGGAAAAACACATAGCTTCTGCGCCATATAATTTACTACACTTTGTTCGGAATCCGGACACTTTCGTTCTGATCCACGCAACAAGTATCAGATTGATTGCACGTTGGATTTGATCCGGGAATATCCCAAAGGAATAATCGTGCGCACGTTGCTGAAAGCGCGGAAATGAACTAACCTAACGACGTCGGATGAAACGATCCGATCGTGTTATGTTAGCAACAGTTGGTTTGATTACTTTTTTTGCGACCGCAATTGACGTCTACTCATCAAATGGGCCGATTTGTTCGGATAGATTCTCACAATTAGTACATTTCATTTTTCACGATACAATGAATCGTACGTTGACCGCAGATGGATGGATTATTTTCATGCAAGTGGTTCGCACGGCGCACTTCCTGACTGACGATGTGTGACCGAGTCAATGGCTAGTCTGGTCGTAGGAACACATTGTCGACCGGAGAGATGGAAGCAATTAACTCCACTAGTAACACAAATTAAGCTAATTTGGTTTCAGCTATTTCATTTTAAAGGTGGGACCTTCCATGGGGCTGCGGCAAGGCGCGTAGCTACAAGGCATGAGCATGATGATGGTTCGGGTTGGAAAAATCAATAGCTGTGAGACTGTGCTTAAGAAATTGGGCAATGCAATATCAGCAAAAGGAAAGGGAAGTAACTCGATAATAACTTAATTTGGACGTACTAGTTGAGACACATTTGATAATAGCATGTATGATGCTCGGGTCAATTGCAAACATAGTACTAAGACTAGAAGGGGGAGTCTGTCCCACATGTTCTATCAACCGTGAGAAGCGCTTATCGAATCTGCTGACGCACTCAGGCTGGGTTATAGATCGCACCGTAATTGTCCCCCTAATGCCATACAATCGCATCCTCATCGAAACTGACGCAGTTGCTCTACGCTGAATGTCGGGGATCCCTAGTAAGTAGACAGCATTGTGTTGATGCAGTTCAATAGAATATGTGGTATGGTAAAGATAATCAGCTAATAACATTTCGAAAGTCTTTTCTACTTTCTTAGGAAAATCAAATAAGTGTTACTTGGTTATTCATATGTTAATTAACTTGTACTTACAAACTTGATTTCTTAGCTATTTGCTTACTAATTACTCACTCAATTTCTTAATTGATCTATTTACGTTATATTTGTAAAATCAAGACCACTTCTTTACTTATTTACTTACTTTTTGCTTTCTGTCTCGCGAATACTAAAGATATGGTTGCGATATTTTATCTGCAAACACTTCCAACCTTTTGCGAAATTGCGCTCCAATGTTTCACTTTCGCAACCATTAAATCTTCGCCACGACCTGGCCTTTAATTAGCCGTGCCCACTTCTGCGAGCAATGGAGAAGCCACACCACGATCGTTTGACTTTCGGGAGATTCTTCTTTTTATTCGTATGTAGGTGCCCCTTGCTGCAGTTGCTGCACAATTAAAGGTTCAAATTGTGCCCACTCATGTTGTTTTTACATAACGCTGGCTGATGGCGGCATCCATCTCTAATAATTCAGTAACCGGTAGATGGAAACAAGCTTAGATTTGTACTTCGTTTAGAGTGCAACCAGTGCTCACATACGGTGGAAGAAATCTGAATTAAATTTAATTAAACATGTCTGCCGGCCTCTGCCATGCGATGAAGCCGACCTGTCTGGCAGTGCGTCTCTGGGACATGCTTTTTCTAGCGTTTTCGAATCTCAAGTACAAACTCGTCAGAGGCAATACCGGGCCCGTGGCTATTTTTCGCAAATAAGGAAAACTGCCTCACATTAATGGTGGAATTGGGCAATTGTAGCTAACGCGCCGCGTGAGTAAGTGAAGCGACTCCGGCCGTCAAAAAAGCAACAGAAAACGTAAAGGTGCTCGATCGCACCTGAAGCTCGGTTAGTGAGTTATTGCACTCTTCCTGCGTGGTGTAAATTTGACACTTCCCGAATAGATGATTGTTTTCGGATGCATGCTGAACAAAGCTTCCCTTACCTCACCCGTACCTAGACCTATTATTCAAAAATAATTTTGGATATATATAACAGTAGACTGACAACATGGAACAAGGTTCAAGATTTGGATATCCGGAAGAGGAATTTTTATCTTATTTAGCCATTGTCTATGTTGTCTATGGTATGGAAGTCGATTTGCGAACCCTTCGCAGACTGCAGGGCTGACGACGTGCAGCCATGAACCCAGATGAATGGAGAAGACTTTTATTTACTGCACGGCAACCCCGGCCTTAGCCTGAATAATAAATAATTAATTCTATGTTGTTTTATTTATCTTTATTAAAAAGACTTTCAGCCTGGCTTTTAGACTTTTATGCTGGCTCGTCTCCATTCTATTTTGTCTTCAAGTAAGCCTGGATAGACATAAACGTCCTTTTGATTCCTCAGATTAACGATTTTTTCATTCGTATGTTTATTTGGTAGGCACTCTGTGTACTAAACCGCTACTTTGCCATGATCTATTATGGTATTCTGCTATAAAAAAATCCATAAAGAATCCATTTTTAGATATCCATAATTCGTTGTTGTTGTCGTTGCAAGTTCATCTCATCGTAAGTCCATTGTGTCCATTTGTCCAGCTTGGAAGAAATAAAAATCATTCTTTATTTCTAAAAAAAACTGCACTCGGATATAGTTCCATGTTCCAAGATTTTTGATTTCTGATTTCTGATTTCTGATTTCTGATTTCTGATTTCTGATTTCTGATTTCTGATTTCTGATTTCTGATTTCTGATTTCTGATTTCTGATTTCTGATTTCTGATTTCTGATTTCTGATTTCTGATTTCTGATTTCTGATTTCTGATTTCTGATTTCTGATTTCTGATTTCTGATTTCTGATTTCTGATTTCTGATTTCTGATTTCTGATTTCTGATTTCTGATTTCTGATTTCTGATTTCTGATTTCTGATTTCTGATTTCTGATTTCTGATTTCTGATTTCTGATTTCTGATTTCTGATTTCTGATTTCTGATTTCTGATTTCTGATTTCTGATTTCTGATTTCTGATTTTTCTGATTTCTGATTTCTGATTTCTGATTTCTGATTTCTGATTTCTGATTTCTGATTTCTGATTTCTGATTTCTGATTTCTGATTTCTGATTTCTGATTTCTGATTTCTGATTTCGAATTTCTGATTTCTGATTTCGATATCTGATTTCTGATTTCTGATTTCTGATTTCTGATTTCTGATTTCTGATTTCTGATTTCTGATTTCTGATTTCTGATTTCTGATTTCTGATTTCTGATTTCTGATTTCTGATTTCTGATTTCTGATTTCTGATTTCTGATTTCTGATTTCTGATTTCTGATTTCTGATTTCTGATTTCTGATTTCTGATTTCTGATTTCTGATTTCTGATTTCTGATTTCTGATTTCTGATTTCTGATTTCTGATTTCGATTTCTGATTTCTGATTTCTGATTTCTGATTTCTGATTTCTGATTTCTGATTTCTGATTTCTGATTTCTGATTTCTGATTTCTGATTTCTGATTTCTGATTTCTGATTTCTGATTTCTGATTTCTGATTTCTGATTTCTGATTTCTGATTTCTGATTTCTGATTTTCGATTTCTTATTTCTAATTTCTGCTTTCTTATTTCTGATTTCTGATTTCTGATTTCTGATGATTTCTGATTTCTGATTTCTGATTTCTGATTTGATTTCTGATTTCTGATTTCTGATTTCTGATTTCTGATTTCTGATTTCTGATTTCTGATTTCTGATTTCTGATTTCTGATTTCTGATTTCCGATTTCCGATTTGATTTCTGATTTGATTTCTGATTTCTGATTTCTGATTTCTGATGTCTTATTTCTGATTTCTTCTGTTTGCTGATTTCTGATTTCTGATTTCTGATTTCTGATTTCTGATTTCTGATTTCTGATTTCTGATTTCTGATTTCTGATTTCTGATTTCTGATTTCTGATTTCTGATTTCTGATTTCTGATTTCTGATTTCTGATTTCTGATTTCTGATTTCTGATTTCTGATTTCTGATTTCTGATTTCTGATTTCTGGTTTCTGATTTTTGATTTCTGATTTCTGATTTCTGATTTCTGATTTCTAATTTCTGATTTCTGATTTCTAATTTCTAATTTCTGATTTCTGATTTCTGATTTCTAATTTCTGATTTAAGTAATTTCTGGTTTTTATTAATGTGGGACAGAATGTAGTATTAACGTGTTAACTCGTTAGCCTCACGGATCACGATATACAGATATAAAAAAAGAGATTTAGCAAAGAATGCAGTTTACCAGTTTCCAAAATACTATCTAGTAGTTTATACCCGGTTACTCGGGTCGCTTCTTTTACTCCTAACACCAATCGATCTGTAGGTACTTAGACTGTACAAAAGCGTTAACATTCAGCATAACTAGTTTTCCCATTCCACCGCAGCGTGTTTGCTTACACACTCTCGTCATTCAGCCAAATTCTGCGACGGCACTTTCGGCCGCGGTTGACTTTGAACCACTCACTCATTGTTGTTGCCTGCTGCGCGCGGTGGTGTATCCATCCTGGGCAATGCGACGCCACGCCGATCGGTGGCGAAGAGGTCGGTTCCGATTCGACATTGAACTGAATAATCGTTAAAAAATTATTAGCTTTTTTTCTTCCCCAGGCGGGTGCCTCATCTCCTATTCCGCTGTCTACCCGTCCGCGCGTGCATGGAGTGTGTTTGCCAGACATCTCTGGTTTGAAGCATCAATGCATTTTTTTTTGTTCAAGTAAAAGGCATTAAAAGTCATCAATCAATGCTAGATGTGGACTGGTGTTTGAATACAATCAGTGGGACGGACGACCAAATCAATTAAATATCCACATTGAAACAGAACGAAACCTTCATATTTTGCGATATACCTTGTGATTATTGAAAGCGCATCATATTGAGCAATAGATAGCTGATCACGTTTGTTGTTTTCAATGTTGATATTAATATATAATTAACCAGAACAGATGAACCAATGTTTTCAGGGTCAAATTTGACCAAATTGTCTTTCACACCCCTGTGTATAAGACCCCTTCGTCTTACTCTAATGTGCCGTTTACATTTCGCTCACATTGCAATTGCTTCTCCAAATTCACAGCATTGAAGTACGCCGCAAGACGTCCGTCGGACAATGTCATTGGAAAATTGAATGATTTGAACATTAGTCTTATGCATTGTGGTATAAACATTGAGTGGTTGAAAGCAGTTGTGTAAGGTGGTATTGAACTTGTTCAATACTGAAGGTGAACTTAGATGCTGGCTCTGGTTGAGCAATGAGAAGCAAGAAAATTATGTACGAATTATTAGTTTGCACATAACGGTTACTTTCGTTGAGTCGTTTTGTTAATGCTAAATTATTCAATTTGGAAGACTGTTGAAATTTGTTTACATGTATAATGACGAACTCACTATATCTATAAAAGAACCTAATATTTGCTTTCAATTATTAACCTCAAAAGTTCATCGACACGATGACGGATTATATTCGAACATTAATCATCCATACTCCTATCCTATTTGAAGAGCTAGGCTTAAGTCATTCAGTATATTATTGCATGTCAACGAAATAATTTCATTTAGTCATACACAATCCAAAGTAAGAAGTCAATTATTATATGCAAATAGCGAATTAAAAAAATACAACCGAAAATTTCCTTTTACGTAGATCACAACAACGTGCTAAATGGATGCCATGCATTCCGAATTTCCCAAATGTTTGGCGTCATTCGACGACTTCCGTGTGTCTATTCTGCACCCGCAACATCCATAAAAGACAATATCATCATCACGATATGTCGTCAAATTACATTCCGTTGGATGATCGTGGGGCCGCCATAAACAGCTGAATCTTAGATCGGTCAGAGGCCTGCACAAAAAAAAGGTGTCAAAATCAAAAGTAAGCAACAGTCGATCATTCCTGTTGACATTTTCCGCGTTTCGCTGAAGGTTAAACTGGTCGTTACACTCAGCGACGCCCACCAGGTAGCTTACATATCAAATCACAATGAGCAAATACATCCGACACTAGGTCGGGGATTTCTATTCATGGGTTTCCCATTCAAAATTGATTCGAGAAAATCAAATTCTGATGATTCAATGTTGTTCAACGTGAATGTTTTTCGAACTTCTCACAGCCTCTCGCTACGAATAATATGGAGTTGACTTTTGCTGGCACTCACCACACCATCCCTTGGTTGTAACCAGTTTGATATTGAAATTGTCAAACGTATTAGTTGCCGCACAGACAGGCAAGCCTCTTCTCCCTGCTTCGTCTATACACCTTAAGCATGGGCACGTTTGTAGGACTAATCATATTGCTGTGCATAAACTTTAGCAAGAGGGAATGGTAAAAAATGAACTTTTTGATATCATTTTACGACTCCCACTCAAAGTATGCAGTACAGCAACTGCCGCAAGAGCAGTCCTCCATTGAGCCAGCTCGGAAGGATTTCGCATGACCGTCGATGTAGATAACAACTGTCAGGACCACTGCTGCGAATTCTCAGTCCCAGTGAGTGATGTTTGTAGGATATTGATAGCATTTCCTGTTCACACTCACTTCCTAGCAACGAAAGCAGATAATGGTTAGCAGCCACAATCCTCTTCTCTCACCGCACATGCAGCCCGTAGTGATAGTCCATTCAGTTCACTCGCTGGTGCGTGAAAGTGAGGGCCCTAAGTAGAGAAATAGAAAAGAGATTTGTGCCGAATAATTACAACATCACATCCCCAATCTTCGGACACAATTGAGAGGACTGCGACCTCCGTGATTGTCGTCTTATTTTGTTCAAAAGGAGTTTCTAGATGTTTTCGATGGGGCACTTGAAGGGCCAGAAAACGATGCGACGGAAATAATACTTTAGGGATTTCACCCCTTCCCCCATACCAGTAATACGATTGGATATGAATATGTCCTCAAAAGTAGTACGTACCGGTGTTCAACCATATCGTCAGGCTCGGTATAACACTGAAGTTGACAATATGGCGTCCCACATCCCGAATCCCAAGGTGTCAAGCGATCCGTGCCGAGGAAATGATTGACCTGGGGGTGAAACAATGACTCAAGTCGTTAACGGAGCCTGTGGAGGTTCCATAGAGTGAACGCTGCTTCGGCGACAAGCGGGTGGCAGTGGGTGGTACCCACACACCCCCAAGTGGTGCACATATCGTGCAAGCGGATGGGAACTGGGAGTTTTACTCGTTATACCCTCACAGAGGACCGAGGGACCGAGTATATGGGTGAGCAGTGAGCACGCAAGTAAGCCTCGCATGGTCGGTAGTGTTAGAATGACTGAAGTCTGGTGAGGCCTGGCATGAGTGTCCGGAGCAGATACCTCTGCGACACCTCAGCCTAGCTACCACATGGCAGTGTATTGGAGAGTAGGACTCCTCACCCGTTAAACCCTCCTCGGGCAACTATTACTGGTACCACCAGCAAGGTACCTGGACCTCGGCCTAACACCCGGGTAGGTGAGTGTTAGGCACGCGTGTCGTACCGTGCCAAACGATGCACAGGAGTTGCACAGAGAGGAAACAAATGTAAGAAGGGGTGTATTTGAACCCCCACGGAGCGAGTGACTGAATGTCAGAGGAGTGGTGCCCAAGTGCACTATGAGGAATCATAGTCTTAAGTCGAATCAAGTACGAGACACTGAAGACGACCACATAGTTGTGGTCGAAATACGTATCTGCAAAGGTATCGAAAATAATTGGTGGAATTAAATGGAGAGTACTTAATTCGTCTTAGACGGTTGGAAACATATGTCTACGAGCGTTTTCGAATCCAAAACTGTTGAGTAAACATTAGATGTCAACGAAGAACTAATTAATACACCGGTTCTGGAACATTCTGATTACGACAAACTCCCAAGCGACAATGAATTCTGAAAAGTTAGATAGTTATTACAAAGTAACCTACCAGCTATATTTAAAGCTGTATGATTGGTATCGAATTTTTGCTACGGTGCATAAAGTCCTTGCCCATGCTGGAGATTTAGTAAATAATTCACCAACATCGTTTGAAATGTTTGCTAAAGAAGCAGCTCAATGTCAATACTAGCACTTAAAAAAGACTCATCATGCCAGGAAAGCATCGAGAGAGGAAAATTTACGTGACGTTTTCATTCATGCTATGAACTCGTCAGATCCTTTGATAAGCTCACTCTACTTAAGTAACCGACTGAAAAGCTATTCTAATCTGGAATATCCGGAAGATGTTTTAAGTGACTAAAAGTTCCTGCAGTACAACTGCAGAAATACCTCTTGCAGATATTGTAATCGAACGTTGAGGAAATAATTATTAATTTTTGGAGATGTTCATGAACATAATAAATAAATAAATGTTGTTGCAGAATACTTGTAAACCTTGAAACCTTTATTACATGCAGTTTATGTATCTCTCTTGGAGCATTATATTGTATTCCCTTTACTAAATTTAAGGGTTAAGAGTCTAAATCAATTAAAAAAAACTACCAAAGACTACCAAAAACGCTTGTAGATGCAAAGGCCTGTATTCCATGAAGTTCTAGGACGACTTAGAATATCTGTACAACTCAGAAAAATACACATTTTTTTAGTTTGAATACTATAGATCTGTGTCATAATAAAATAGACATCAATAGACTGCTGAAACATGTATGCATATTACGTTCATGGATAAAACAGATGTATATAAAGAAGATCAAATGGTTATATTCTAGAAATTTGGAGACCTTACAAGTAATAATGACCTGCAAAACAAATATTTCACATATTTTAGCCATTAATCTTTGAAATAAGTGTAAAATATTGCAGAAATGTCGTGAAAATATTTTCGGCCACCTACTTGTATGGAGCCGCCCGCCGGGGTACAAGCAAAAGAGACGGAATGTATATATGAGCGAGCACACAAGTAAGCCCCGCATGGTACGTGAGGTCAGAGTGACTGATTAGGGAGTAGTGTGGTATGGTTGCCAGTGAAGGATTGAGTGAAGTCTCGCTAGGCCGCTGCGGCACCTCAGTCTCGCTATGCCTGGCAGGAGTGTCGAGGGGTTGATGCTTCTGCGGCACCTCAGAAATAGGAGACATGAAAGGGTCTACCTCGTAGCTGAGGTAGGAGCGGCCTAGGAGCCACCAACCTAGGGTCGCCTCCGGCTTGGTAGACAAGTGGTGCAATCCTGTTGCAGGACGGGGTGAACTCCATACTGAATGGGGACTGTCTATGTTGTGAGATGGCAGCATGGGGTACGTCCTACAGGGCACCTGTAAGACTCTTGTAATCATTCGAGCGGCATAGGCAGGTAAGTGTTAGGGCACATATGGTACCAGTATGTCTTGTGCACATATGGTGCATGGGGAGTAATAGGAGAGTTGAACAGCATACCAGCACTTGTGTACGTCATGTAGAAGGCGCAATGCCCAATAGTTATTCCCCGAAGTATTGCTTAATTACGGGCTAAAGAAATGACTGAAGAGTTGGTTGTAGTCGGCTCCCCAGGTGTCTGGTTGCAAATTTCCGTTACATTCGTTTATAAAAACTCCTTAAACTTCCCCAAATGCCTTCAAAGTGTGGAGAGCGGGCAAAAATAAAGCAGACCGTGATACTGTTTCCTGCACATTACTTCCAGTTGTTTCGAAAATGGAAGACGTAAGCAATGGATCGTTTTAGCTTGGCTTATTCAGAAAATTTGATGAAGATAATTGTCTTTTTTTGGACAATATGACAATATTGACTGGAGTTTAATCACCGTGGAAACTTATTTGTTGTTTTAATTGGCTTTTTTCGGTGACACCGAAAAAAGCCAATTAAAACAACAAATAATATGACAATATGACGTCCCTAACCCCGAATCCCCAGGTGTCAGGCGACTCGTGCCGAGGGGATGAATGGCCTCGGGTGAAACAATTAGCCAGGCAGTTAACGGGGCATGTAATGCTGGGTTAACACTTCTTCGTGGTGCATTACGGAGTAAGATCTGCCACACTGTGCTCTAGTTCTTACTATTCTTGTTAATACCTACTTATGAGTGATGGTCGGAAGAGTATGGAACGACAATAATTTGCTTTTAGATGACCCATTTTTTGCTCCTTTTGGATGGAGTCAATGGAGTAATATGTAAAAACGGAACTCAATCTAAGGCTGGTTTCGAAATCGACGACATGAATCTCCAAGTTCCAGAGCGCAGATTAATTCGGAAACAAGCGGATACGAATTTGAAGGATCTGCTGAGCCCTTTGAATGATTAGAGTTCTGTGTAAAGGTGAAATTCCGAAATGCCAAACGCAATGGAATCAGATCTCTGTACAAAAACGAATTTGGAACTCATAAGAAGAAGCAAAAATATGTTTGAACTACAGTACCGATGCATGGTCAAAATCAGTGTTATCCCACTTATTGTTGAGCCGAAACTGATTGAGGGGCGCGCCTTTGAGAGTTGGTATAAGCCATTTTTCGAAGGGTATAAATAGCGGTACCTTAATCTAAAGAGGCCTTACATTAAGCTTGAGAAATATATGAATAAAAAATTACTACTTCATTTCTTCTCAATAGAAATGGAGCAGAAAGACATGCACTAAACAAATGACACGGGTATACTACAAAAGTTCAATGAAATGGACGCAGTGGTTCATCCCGACAAAAACAAAACACAAAAAAAATAGTGCATCTCCATCTTCTATTCCAAGAAATTCTGGACCATGATACCACAACTTGTCATTATGAAGTTAGCTTGCAAGCAATCCTCGGGAGATGTGATGAGGTTCAGGTCGGTCAGTACATGCATCCATTGGGAATTGTTCTTCCGACCTTGGATCTCTGGGGTACTACAGGATATCTCCTTCGATGTCCTCGACATTGAGGAAGATCTGCCGGCTGTCGGTGTCCGGCTGCACGGGAGTATGCCAATCAGAATTATCAACGTTTACATCTCTTGTGGCGCCTTCCCCGCCGTAGCTTAGGTAAGCAACCTCGTTGAAAACGCTATCCCCCTGCTTATATGAACGCCTGAGGATATGAACGCCCACCATCCCATGTGGGGAGGGTCCAGGACCGACCCTCGAGGCTCCTGGAAAGCCTCGAGGCTCCTGAAAGCAATCCTGGGAGGATTTCAACGAAAGCATCAACCCGTCCTGAACTTTGGAAGTGGGTAAATGAACGAACGCCCAGTAAGTATGTCCGGGGAAACGTGTGCAGCGGCCGGCTTAGCTAGCAGGACCCTCCATAAAGCTTGGCATGGATGCCATCCCCAACCGGAAAATCGTCCGGGTGACTAACCTTTTCACAGCACTTCCTGGCGGTGAAGGTAGCATTTAAATCCCGCGTTAGTCTTATTAAAACACTCTCGAAAAAACACCGTCCCAATAATAGGAGTACTAGACTAAACGTCAGGCAAGCTATCGACGCAGCCGCTTGCTTTACGGCCTTGAGTTTGAAAAGTCTGTGTTGTTCACACAACGCCTTTTACAGATCCGGTTACAAGACTCTGTTCTAGGGCGAGCTTACTAAGTGGCTCAAACACTCGATTGTCTCTGACCAACCCAAACGGAAGCGAACCTAGTCAGAAATAGGAAAAAAGATATCTGAATGAAATTTAAAAAAAACTATAAGGATCGAAAATCAATTTGAAAAAGACAGCATGCTTATATTAGGTAATTTCCAAATTTAGGCTCATTGGTACTCGAGAACGACGGAGAATCTGACACGTTCACACGACAATTACTCACGGAGAGAATCAGCAATGGGCAACGACGGTCCAATTAACTAACGCCGATATTTTCAACCGGTCAGCCCAGAATCACAATTCTTATGCTAAAATAAGCCTTCTGTAAAATTTTCAGCTAATTCGGATAAAATTTCGAGGTGGCTCAAGTCAATTCAGTGTTTTTGGGATTGTTTTTGAACAACTTTTTTGAAGAAATCATAGCGTGTAAATTTCAACCCCGTGAAGCAAGCGCAAGTTCTTGAAGCCACCGTTTGTTGGTGTGGCGCTAGTGCTGTTCTTGAAGTTTAAAGCTCCGTTTATATTGCACCGATTACATTTCGCGCGGGTATTTAATTATGTATTGCAAAATTATTTTCGATCGTGGAAATTTTAATTTCAATAACTTAAGTTATTTTGTTCTGTTTTCGTCATTTATCCAGCATTTTACGTGCGGTAATAGCCACCACAATATAATAATCTTTAAAATCTGCCGAAATTATCAACGAAGAAAGTCAATAAATTAATTTCGATAGCCGCCACAACTTAACATGTTCTGGTAAGATGCAATCTATTTGACGTTTGTCATCGTAGCGATTATCATCATCCTCATAATTTTCTCATTATTGGCGAATAAAGGTTGCATGAAGAAGAAGAAGTCAAATGTCAAAAAAATAAAACTCGTATAACGCTCCGTTCTATTTTCTGCAGATTTGAACCACGATTGAATCACGAGATTTAAATATTTTTCAATTGTTTTGGTGTATGAATGCGTAATTTTATCTACGGATCAATCCACTTTGCAATTACGGCGCAACATAATGATTTCATTTAATTGAATATTTGAAAAACATGAATGGAACATTTCTGGAGAAACCAGCGAGCAGAGTATAAAATAATCGAAATTTTTTGGTGAACTCCATCTTTCTTCACTTGTCAGCTCACTACCAGACACATTCATAGTCGACTCTGGACTGTCAATATTCAGTTGAATATTAGTCATTGAATATGTATGCACATTTTACAAATTGATAAATTATCTGAAATCTGAACACGTTTCAAACGAGTAAAGTAATGTATCACATAGAACTGAATCCGATTTTCATCCGCGAGGCACTTTCAACGGTAAACATCAACATAAACAATGCTAATTATGTTTTTTCTGCACATAATTAGCACACTAAGTGACAGTTGAATGAATGAGTTTGTGGAGTAGTCGTCTGACTATGTAATACTATGTTTTGAATATTCATGCGATGTTTGTCAAAAATCGGACCGAAGTTGCTTCATGTTGCATATTTCATGCTCTGCCAGCGAGTGTGTTCTATTTTACTCTAGATTCAAACTTGAATAGTGGTCAAAAATTTGGAATGAAACTGAATCACTGCTGATTTCACGGTGAACCATTCCACCGATTCGTTTTACTTTTAGTTAAAATTTGACAGTTTGATGATTGTTTCTCTTTAGTTAAGAATAACTTTGCTCTGGAGCATGGTAAGATTTGACAGTTCGATTGTTTAACTTTGGTCGTGAGAAAATTGGCTCCAAATCCATTTTGTTCCAAATAACTATAAATCTGTCAATACTCAAATGGGTCGGCTTCGGGCTAAAATTTTAACCACGATGGGAAAATAACCATCGAATTGTCAAATTTTAACTGAAAGTTAAACGATTCGGTGAAATGGTTCACAGCCCTAAAACTGAGTTCAATTGAGGCGGTCATTAGCGTCAAATTAACTGGGTTAGGCAAACTTTGAGAGCAATTAAATAAATATATTGTAACTCTGTCAATTATCATCCGATTTTGACAATTTAGGGATGCCTGAACTGGAAATTTAATATTGTTTATGTTACAGTTTATCAGAATCCGAATGAGAACACATATTAAGGTCCGTCTCATTTAGCGAATAATTAAGCTTGAAAGTGCTAGTTCGAAGATTTAAAAAAATACCCAGTCTTAAAAAAGGCTGGTGCACCCCCCAAAACCATTAAAATGTAAATCTATCAAAAGTGATCTTGCTCTGCAAACAGGGTAATTCGATAATTATTGAACTGCCACTATAAGATATGAGACAGCACACCTACATTTCAGTTGACGAAATCAATTCATCTATTTGATCTTGACGCATAAACTCTTTGGCTACACACTTGAGCTCACTATAATGTGGGCATCGAAACTAAGATAAATTAATCTACTTAATCATTGTACGTGTCATCGACAGTTGTTTTATGAAACACTATTGCATTTGATTTGATCCAACTGGAAGTGGATGTCGCATTGTGGATAAAACTTTGCTTTAAACTGGACCATTTGTGTGTTGACAGAATAATATTTTTTGAAGCATAATGGACTTAGCGTAAAAGTCAGGTGATTCAAAATAATAACTATCGAGCTGAGAATGATCATGCACCGGAAAAAGTTCTTTTAGCTGACGAGAAACCTAACTATTCTGCTCATGTCGCAAATGTGTAACATTTGAATTTTCGTCGATTATGAGTTAATCTTAAGAACCCTAAGTATCCTAAGAATTAAATCAGATAAGTAGTGATTCCAATTGTTCTGCTGCATTTAATTTTAATTGAATCTGAAACATGCATTCTCCCAGCAGCTGCCCTTGATTAATTTAAGTTCAGATTCAAAAGCTCAAAACTGTTGACAAGACAAGATAAGACGAGATTCAAAAGCTCAAAACTGTTGCACAGCTTTGTTTTTTCTGCAGATTGAATCACGAGGTTCAAATTTTTTTATGTTTTGACGATTGAACGCGTTATTTGACGTTCAGAATTCGAATCAATGCACTTTGCAATGACGCGGCATTTCTGAGTAGCAAGATAAATAATTATTTTATTTATTTGAACAAAATTCTAACATGAATAGAACACTGCTGGAGATACCAGCGTTATTGTTTTATTTTGCTTCAGATTCCAACGAGCATAGTGTTCTAAAATTTAGTGGAAAAATAAATCGCTGCTGATCAATCAGTTAATTGTTTTGCAGTCTTATTTTTTCTACTTGCAAAAATTTGGTTTTCAAACAGAAAGATGCATTAGGAATTAATGGCCCACTCTTTATCACAATGCCAAATATTTGTCAAATTCCTTCAGACATCTATCAAACTATCGACATGGGTATCAGGCAGACTTGACAAATTTGTTATTATTATTATTCTGGTATTTGTTATTCTGACAAAAACCAGTGCTGATAACTTTTGCGCTATAGCGAAACATGTGTATCTGAAATGAACGAATCAGCTAATAATTGCAATAATGTTTAGAAACATATTTTAGATGGTGCGCTTTTTCTTTTAACAACAGCCTAAAATAAAATAAAAATGCTGTTTATTTATTTTTTATCCGAATTAAATCTGTCCTCGAGCGATATTGTCGCATGCGTCACTGTGTTCCGTGCTTAAAGCCACAGCTTGACAGCTAGCACCAAGTTTTCGGCTTCAATCATATTGTATGCAGATGACAGCCGTTTCAAGGGGCTGGTAAATTTATGAGCGAGACGAGCCAGCCTTTCAGCCCGAGGCTCGTCTCGATAATAAAGACAAAAAAAAATTGTGACAAATGTTCAGCTTCTGATTTTTAAGAATTTAACGGTAAGTCGCACATCGGCAGTTATATCACTCAAGAAAGAAAAATAATAGTATAATAAATAAGTAATGTTTTGTCATAAATTCAAGAATATTGTAGAAAAACGGCTTTTAGGGGAAACAGAACGAAACGAATCGCAATGTTCACAAGACTTGTAGAACACACCAAAAGCTTCCGTATAGAGGTTGTTACGATAATTTTCGGCGTTTATATTTCTTGTTAATTTTTTTTTCAAAATTGAAAATAGCCTAAAAACACTAAATCGACTTGAGCCACCTCGAAATTTTATCCGAATTAGCTGAAAATTTGACAGGAGGCTTATTTTAGCATAAGATTCTGGGCTGACTGATTGATTTTTTGATACTTTTTGAAAACATGAAGAGGTCTAGCCGATATGCGTCACTCATTAGAGAGGAGCGCTGGACGCCACGATGATTGCTTGGGACAAACGATACGGCTAGCTTCGACGACTCAGCGTCGAGGATCCGGAGAGTGCGAGATAGAGCGATGAGCAGTATGGGCCGGAACAGACAGCTTAGTGGTCTAAGCTCTGTACTTGGACGACCAAACGTCCTGACTACGACCGTCGGAACAGAAGTCTGAGGGTGTCGTGAGATGCGGATAACTCAGATGCTCCCGGTCGTGAGATGATCATAGCCCGTGGGAAAGTTGGTGAGCCCTACTACGATAAGTCTCGGGAGCCTTCACCGGATGCTGATAACTGGCTGATAACCACCTTGGCGAAGAACTTCAGACCTGTCACCGTAAAACCTCCGTGGCACTTGAGGTTTTCAAAACCCAAAAGAAAAACCCTTCGTTGATGGGAAAGCTACCCAAGAACGATATTAATTTGTTAGATTTTCCAAAAACAGATTAAGATTTTGGCTCACCTAGATGCTTTATTACAAATCTGATGTTTTCGTCAAACCGTTTATTCAAATAAGGTTCTTTTCCCTCTGTCACTAATTTAGACGAATGTAACGTGGATCGAACTATGATTTACAAGACTATATTCCAAAACTGGTATATCCAAACTTCTACCCCTAGACTGATTCACAATCGGCTGGTCTAACTAGCTTGCCTTCACAAAAGTGTTTCTTTGAGTCTTCTAGTTTGCCTCATCTCAGGCCAGTAAAAACGAATGTAGAACAGAGGAATCTACAATGCAGGCATAACTACTTCTATTTCTACCCATACTTCTCATAATCCGTTCACTACTGTTTGGAAATGTAGAGAACATTTTTGAGTGGTTCCTCAATTTAATACGCGAGCGTAGAAATCTTCCCTTTTCTTGAGAAGAGGTACTGCGGCAAACTGATTGCTGTATGCTAGAAATGGGATTCCTAGGAAAGCCCATGTCAGTCAACACTTTGTCGTTGCAAGCTAACGTGTCCTGTCTACCGGAACCTCATCGACACACTCTCGCCTTTCTTCAACAGCTACGTCCAGTTGGCCTCCGGTCGGCTTCCATCAACTCCCCCCGCTGAAGCTGCCTGCGTTGATGCTGGCATTCTTCCTTTCCGGAATCGGACTTTGATGGTCATTTGTCGCAAAGCCGCCTTTTTCGATACTGCCACCTCAGAAGATGTCAGGATCCCTCTCCTCGATGAGTCTGACCGGATCGTGAGAAGTGTAGCCGGAACCAATTTCCTCCCAGTGGCGCATGGAGCAAAGGGCTGGCTGATGCCTCCTATTAACATCGACTGCACCATCCCCTCCTGGTTCAAAAGGGGCAATAACACAAATGAACTCCGAGCATCCGTACTCATTGCAACACGTTCCCGAAACAGTGAGATTCGGTATACCGACGGATACCTTTTCCAGCCGAGGGGTTGACTTTGGAGTCTGTGGCTAAATCAGGGAGCCTACCTCGCCAGTGCAATATTTTTTCGCCGAAGACGTCGCCGTTTTTGTCGCGGCCACCCTCCCGGCGAATAAATTAACCTCAAGTGTAATTTCCGCCCTTCAAAGTAAGACTTCCAAACACCCATGGATCCAGGGAATCCTTTCAGGTATGATCCCCGGTACTACCTTCGCCTGGATCCCCAGCCACTGTGGCATTAGATGAAATACCGAAGCCGATGCCCTGGCCAGTGTCTGACACGAGGGACTTCTTTACACCACGACGTTAAGAAATGGACGAAGAGCGCCATCGGCCAGGACTGGGCTCGGACTCTTTTTGAGGAAAGTCAAAGGGTCCATCGGCTCCTGGAATGGCTTTGGGACAGAATGTCGAAAGACAAAAGGTCGAAGGACAAAAGGTCGACGGACAAAAGGTCGAAGAGACAAAAGGTCGACGGGACAAAAGGTCGAAGGGACAAAAAGACAAATGGACAAAAGGTCGAATGGACAAAATTTCAAAATCCATAATTCTGTATACATGAAAAATACTAAATATACGACAAGTTTGAAAACATGTTTCTGAAGAAAAATCTAGCTATTACATTTCCCAGATATTTCTCCTTCTTTATTTCATGGGCAGTTCTTTAACCAATTTACAGTGAATATACAGCAGCCAGGGCGAGCACTATTGTATGATTTTGATTAGTTCTCGGGACGATTAAGCAAAGACTGGCCTTAAGCCGTACATAACAGTTTACATTATACACATTATACGGTGATTCAACCGTACGAATCATTTTAATTAACACTCAAACATCCGTGATGTTGTATTTTGTACAACATTAACGAAAAAATCTCTCTCATGGTACACAGCATGAACGATCCTGCATGAGTTTTCCAGGATATAATCATGATTATGTATTCGAGTATTCGAGGGACGGGTGCTTAGGACCACCTTTGGCGGTGTATAAATAGACGGTGTGTGGCGGCGAAGAATGAACCACGAGCTAGACCAGCTCTACGGAGAACCCAGTATTCAAAAGGTAGCTAAAGCCGGAAGGGTACGATGGACAGGACATGTTGCAAGAATGCCGGACAACAACCCTGCAAATACAATGTTCGCTTCCAATCCGGCAAGCACAAGACGACGTGGACCACAGCAAGCGAGGTGGGCAGACCAAGTGCGAAACGACTTGGCGAGCGTGGGGTGCATTCGAAGATGGAGAGATGCGGCCTCGAACCGTGTATTGTGGCGTCAAATTGTTGATTCAATGGTTTCTGTTTAGATGTAAACTAAATAAATGAATGAATGTGCTTATGCATATTGCATATTGGTAGAGTTTTGCGTAGAAATTAGAGGTTGTGGGTTCAAGTCAAGATTGGGCCATCGCCCTCACGAACAGTCTGTAGATCGGCTATCTGAATCGCTCAAAAGGTGTCTTATATCACATTTGCCTTGTGCCCAGATACATAAATTCCATTATTAAGACATTTTAATTTGTTGAAAACATGGGCCAACCTGACCCTTATTTGGCCAAGTGTCACCCCGATGACGGTACTTTCATCATAATTTTCCTATGTATTGTTCTCAATACGGCTTTTCAATTTTAAACAATTTTGTAATTTCGATCTTTTGTTCTTTCGACATTTTGTCCCGTCGACCTTTTGTCCATTCGACCTTTTGTCCCTTCGACCTTTTATCCATTTGACTTTTTGTCCTTCGACCTTTTGTCTTTCGACCTTTTGTCCTTCGATCTTTTGTCATAGATTCCATCGGTGGAGGTCCTTCCGGTCCCGTTGTGATTTCTGCGAAACCGAAAACAGCGTGGAGCACTTTATCTGAAGATGTCCCAAGTATCACCACCCCCAGAAATCTTTACGGAATACCAAGTAGCATTCGGAACGCACTGACAGATGTCGGAGCTGCCATAGTCGCCATTTTTACTTCTTGAAGGATGCCAGATTGTTCTACAAAGTTAAGTACCACTATTGGCCCCCCGAACACCATACATCGGGGATTAGGCCTCTTACCGAAGGCGAGCGGGCATTTTTCGAATATAATACATTAATGCATTATTTTATTAAGGTGTCGATAATTCATGTTAATGATTTTTGGAAAGTATTTTAAATCTAATCTGGTTTCCATTCAATTTTTCCGCTTGAAACTAAAATTGAAAAGCTCAATCAAATAAAAACATAGATGTGCATTTTCTTTTAAACGTTTTTCGTTTTCCAACACATACTGCGACAGTGATGCGCTTCATATCAGTTCCCTCTGCTCTTTTTCGGTCTACTGTTATTTCTTTATGGCAATCGAAAAAATATCTGATCATTTTCGATCACTTCAGGTTTACATTGTTCATCTTCCCAGCGTATGGGAATGGGCAATTTGCACGCCTTTTTGTTGATCGCACATAATAGAAGGATTTGAGACCTAAGCTGGCAGTAAAGGTGAGCACTCCAATGGCAGTACGCCTTCTTAATTCCATACCTAGCCTTCGGCTTTTGATATTTCTATTATCGACATGGATTTGCAAAGTCTTCCAATGAATGAAGTAATGATTTTCCTTCAAACGATAGTTATTCTCACTTTCAACACTTTGCTGTATGCAATTCCGTGGATGCCGCACATACTGCACCGCGCATTCACGGCAACGTTTTGCACCGCATTAGACGATTTTAGCAAAAGCCATTTGACCCACATTCGGGTCCGTTTTATTGGAACGACTCCGGGCAGGTGGCGATGGACCAAACCAAGCGAATAATGTTGTCGTGTAGGAGATGTGTGGTGATGCATTTGGCTGCGGCGGCGTCAGCCGAAGAGAAAAGAAAAAGACACACATGGCACGCGTTTGTCTATCTCTACAGTTGGCTGCAGGGCTTGAGCAGAAGTGTCGGGTATTGGAAAATGCGCGCTCGTTTTGTGTATGCTTATTCGGAGCTTTGCGGCAAGAATCGCACCAAGTCCAAGCTGGTTGACGAAGGAGTGGAAAAAATATCCAGTTTTGTGCTGACTAGAAGTGAAAGCTTTTCGTTGGCTGTTTAGTACGTGCTTGGTACCTCTATGCGAAATACCAACATCGGCAGCGGTGACTTCAGAACGAGTTATGGTCATTGCAACAGCTGAACTGGTTGAGTTCTGCAAGATCTGTTTGGCGATCATGTGTGTTAGATAACGACTAGATTTGGTGGGAGCTTAGATGGAATGGCAAAGGGGAGATATTTTACTATGTTTGTACGGCCGCGGTGTTCTACTTTCACTACATGAGATGATAGTTGTGAAATAGAAGTTAGCATACCAGTGTGTACCAATCTTGCAGCTGTTGATGTTGCAAGGCTATGATACTTATTCGCAAGTTCACTGCATGATCAGGGTTAGTTTTAATTACAGTTTGAATAATCGAGTTTTCAAAAGAAACATTTTAACTTAAAGTTTTCAAACATAACCGGAATAATAGAATTAGTTGCAATTAGTAAATAAAATAACATACGGATGCCTCACAAAACCAGTTGATCATCCACTGAATCTATGAACATTTCATGATTAAAATTCATACATTGAGCATGAGCATGATGACCGTGCATTTCGTGATTGTTTCTCCTTGAATGTTCAGAAGAATCGTAATAGCACAGGGAACCAATGGATAGAAGCATGGGATTTGCTCTCCAACCTCAATGTGCACAGTCTGAGAGCTCAAGAATTTTGAATGGCTGTTAACGGCGCTAGCCACATCCTCACTGTCTATCGGGAAGGGAATGAATTGATAATGCAATCACTCGCCCTCTGCAAGCCCAGAACACTCGCCATGAGCTCATGCGAAATTTTTATTGGAATCTGAGGGTTATTCTATGCCAAAGGTTCGTCTTCGTTAACGGGTTGCCAATGTGATAGTAACTAAAGGGTGGTAGGGGAAACTGGGGTAATATGCACCCCCGGGGCAAAACGACCCTTTGGCATTTTTAAGTACATTTTCGGCAATTTTTCGAGAGTATTTGCGACAGCGCATGTAATTCGGATCTCGAACTACCAAACATCAGTAATAAACATTCTTGAAAATATTCCTGTAACACTGCTAAAAATGCCAAATGTCGTTTTGCCCTGGGGTATATTACCCCAGTTTACCCTTATATTCTAATTGGAAACCGAAACGAGCTTTTCCGCTCACTTCGAACTCTAACAGTTAACTACTAGAACTATTCAAGTTGTAGGCGTAGGATAGAAGATGGAAACGGAATGAAAGCCCATTTACAGTTCTAGCGATTACTAGAGCATAAGAAATCGGTAGAGATATATTTCCGTTAAACAGAAGGCACAGATTCACGAATCGCAATCCACCAAAACGAAAATAATGATTAACTCAGTCGAAGCCTGACCTGAAATAAGTTTGCACCCCAATTAGGAGCAAATACCTTCATAACAAATGTTGGTATGGTATGGTTGGTATCAGTCAGAAACGATCAGTTCGCATTATACTATCGACGGACATATGATTTCCGCACAATGATTTTCGTATCACACTGTACACATACAGTGACAAGATGACACACATCTATTCTTTCCACCGTTGTATTTATTTGACAGCTTGTTTTGAAACTGATTCTACCACTTTCCAAAACTATATTTTTCATCAAAATGTATAGAAATCATAAACTGTTACTATAGTTTTTATGAATATTACACAATATTTACTTATATTATTGATAAATTTACCCATAAATTGATTAAAATGTGAATTCGCGACAGCAGCTCATTCATCGTAATGAAATCGTCATAGTTTTCCAATTCTTCGTATAGGTATTTTAGTAGAAATATGCGAGTTCTGCGAGTTGTGGCTATTATTTCTGCGGACGTTTATCACTCTATTCTATGGTTTGGGATGATTTCAGTGCAAATGGCACAGATCGTTTAATTCATTTGGACATTTTGAAGGATAAAGCCATCACCGTTCAATTGGGTCATAGATCCTGTAACAGGTTTATTCGGACAAATAACTCCGGGTTTTCAAACGCTTATTTACTTCGCACTGACTACCGTTTATTTCCGCATTCCATCTTTACCTCCACGAAATCCCATCTACAAAAGTAGATGCTGACTAATGGCAAATCAAAGATCCCGCATCCTTCCCCAGCTCCAGACCTCAGTCCAATTAGTGCCCGCGGGATCTTCTTATTGGCATTACATCCCCACACTGGGACAGAGCCGCCTCGCAGCTTAGTGTTCATTAAGCACTTCCACAGTTATTAACTGCGAGGTTTCTAAGCCAGGTTACCATTTTTGCATTCGTATATCATGAGGCTAGCACGATGATACTTTTATGCCCGGCACCGGGAATCGAACCCAGCCACCCTCAGCATGGTCTTGCTTTGTAGCCGCGCGTCTTACCGCACGGCTAAGGAGGGCCCCTTGGGATCCTTGCACAAAATGTTCGAAATGCAAATGTTTGTTTTTATTTCATACTAGTCGACCCGGCAGACGTTGTCCTGCATAGTAGGCGAAAATGCGCATTGTGAACAGTCCTTGCAACATTCCCATAGGGGAAGAGGCCCCAAAACGCTATCTTGTTTAACTGTTGCATAATGTAGAAATACCCATAAATAGCGTTACAAATAAGACAGTAAAGCAGTATTAGCTTAGCTAGGGCATATTGCCCCCCCTTCCCCTACGGATCTTAATTTTAGTTTTTCACTATTTGCTGATGGAATGAAGAAAGTCCATCCAGCCGTTTTCGAGTTATGCGGATACGAACACAGACCATTTCATTTTTATATATAAGAAGATGTCAAACGGCGTATTTGACATTTCAAATACCAAATTATGTTCCGTTTCGTACAATACAACGGTCGAAGGGCAGGGTACGGAAATCATCGTGCTATCGTGATACCAGCGTGATTCTGGGTGACAGACATATGATTTTATGCTGTACAGTGATATTGGTATCACATATGTGTCAGCAATGCTGTTAAACAATCGTAACGTATTCACATTGTGTCAGGAAGATTTCAGTTAAGTAATTCGATCTGGTGGCAGCTATAGTGAAAGTTGCACAGACAGTAAAGATGTCGGTCGTTCCATCACCAAACGAACATCAGCATGTTAGAGGCCATCAATAAATAGATTAACCAGTGGAAAAGGCCCATAGTGTCAGACTCTAAAACGAAAGAAGTAAAATTGAAGATTGAAGTGCTGAACACGCCAGGAGAATGTCTTGAAAAACATTACGATGAAAAACTGCTTTCTGCTTTAACTGAAAAAAAGGTGGATTTGATTGTAAACAATGAAAACTCATTTAGTTTGTTGCGCTTGGACAATGTAGGGGATGGTGGTTTCCGGCACTAGTCGGTTGTCGGCACCCCGTCGTAACTTTTGACAGAAAACAGATATTGTCATTTTGACATATGTCATACGCATATGCCATAAGCACGATTATAGACAGGAGAATCTACAGATGAGCGAAAGTTGGGACCGTTTTTTGACCGTGTAGCAGGCGCATATGACATCACACCCCTTAATGTTTTCATTGGAATTGTGACGTCATGCTCGTTTAGAGAAGCGTTTTACAGTTCGTTTGGAGACACCGGATTTATCTTCGCTATTTATATATTCCACTATTCCACTATGTTAGGGGCGGCTGCTCATCGTCCGAGTGCCAACGAGGGACTCTAAGTGAAACTGTGCACCATGGTCCACCGGAAATAAGGAGGAATGGTCCTCCGGTCAGGCCCTGGAAGCCAGCCAAAAAAAAACTCACGCAACGAACAATCAACAAGAGAGTACGGACCGGAACCATCGGCGAAGACCACTGCGACGAAAAGGGACTAGCGATTGGAAACTCGGTTCGTGGAACTGCAAATCTCTCAACTTCATCGCCGATGTGCTCAAGGACCGTGGATTCGGCATCGTAGTGCTGCAGGAGGTTTGTTGGAAGGGATCAATGGTGCGAACGTTTAGAGGTAATCATACCATCTACCAGAGTTGCGGCAACACACACGAGCTGGGAACAGCTTTCATAGTGATGGGCGACATGCAAAGGCGCGTGATCGGGTGGTGGCCGATCAACGAGAGAATGTTCAAGTTGAGGATCAAAGGCCGCTTCTTCAACTTCAGCATAATCAACGTCCATAACCCCCACTCCGGAAACACTAATGATGATAAGGACGCATTCCACGCGCAGCTGGAACGTGAGTACGACAGCTGCCCAAGCCACGACGTCAAAATCATCATAGGAGATTTGAACGCTCAGGTTGGCCAAGAGGAGGAGTTTAGACCGACTATTGGAAAGTTCAACGCTCACCGGCTGACGAACGAAAACGGCCTACGACTAATTGATTTCGCTGCCTCCAAGAATACGGCCATTTGCAGCACCTACTTCCAACACAGCCTTCCGTATCGGTACACCTGGAGATCACCACTGCAGACAGAATCACAAATCGACCACGTTCTGATTGATGGACGGCACTTCTCCGACATTAGCAACGTCAGGACACATCGTGGCGCTAACATCGGCTCTGACCACTATCTGGTGATGATGAAACTGCGCCCAAAACTATCCGTCATCAACAATGTTCGGTACCGACGACCGCCGCGGTACGACCTAGAGCGACCGAAGCAACCGGATGTCGCCATTGCATACGCGCAGCATCTCGAGGCAGCGTTGCCGGAAGAGGGTGAGCTCGATGGGGCCCTCTTTAGGACTGCTGGAATACAGTCAAAGAAGCCATTAACGACGCAGCGGAGAACAACGTCGGGTATGTGTGACGAAGTCGACGAAACTATTGGTTCTACGAAGAGTGTAGACAGATTCTGGAGGAGAAGGACGCAGCGCGGGCGGTCGCGCTGCAGCAAGGAACCCGGCAGAACGTGGAACGTTATAGACGGAAGCGGAGACAGCAGACCCGCCTTTTTCAGGAGAAGAAACGCCGCCTGGAAGAAGCGGAGTGCGAGGAGATGGAACAGCTGTGCCGTTCTCAAGATACACGCAAGTTCTACCAGAAGCTCAACGCATCCCGCAAAGCCTTCGTGCCGCGAGTCGAAATGTGCCGGGATAAGGATGGGAGCATCTTGACGGACGAACGGGTGGTGATCGATAGGTGGAAGCAGCACTACGAGGAACATTTGAATGGCGCTGAGAGTACAGGGAGTGAAAGTCAAGGCAGCGGAGAAGATGACCACGTCAGTTCAGCGGACGATTGAAGCCAACCAGCCCCCACCTTGAGGGAAGTTAAGGATGCCATCCAACAGCTAAAGACCAATAAAGCAGCTGGTAAGGATGGTATCGGAGCTGAGCTCATCAAGATGGGCCCGGAAAAGCTAGTCACTTGCCTGCACAAATTGATAGTCAGAATCTGGGAAACTGAACAGCTACCGGAGGAGTGGAAGGAAGGGGTTATATGCCCTATCTACAAGAAAGGCGATAAGCTGGAGTGTGAAAAGTAAGCACCGTAGTAAATGTACCTAGATAAGTATCTAGATAAATTATTATACCTACGCATAGTATAAATATTTTCTTCAAGTCGACTCAAGAACGAGACACTGAAGACGGCCTAATTGTTGAGATCGAAATACGTATCTGTCAAGATACAATTAAGTGGTGGAATTCAATGGGATTTTACAAACTCGTCTTATGACCAACAAAAAAATATGTTACTCAGTCCAATGAATAATAAAGCAAATTCGCAAATTCGCAATTCCTACAGTTCACTATCATCGTAACCAAGAAAGAACAATGTCCGATAGAAGCCGACCAGAAGAAACTATTTTAAGGACTATAACATTTTTAGAAGCTTCTTCAAAAATTCCTACAGAGATTCATCCAGCAAGTTCCTTCAGAAATTACTAATGAAGTTTCATTATGAGTTCTTGCGAAATTTATTTCAGGAATTCCTCCTGAAGTTGCATTGGGTATTCATCCTGAAATTCCTTCGGGATTTCCTCCAGATGCTTCTTTGGGAATTCCTCCTGAAGTTCCTTCGGGAATTCCTCCGGCAGTTGCTTTAGGTATTCATCCTGAAAAAAAATTATACTTCACTTTACTAAAAAAAAATTATTTGTTTAATTATACTATAGCATTACAAAAACAAACATGTATATGTACTAGTCTACGTTGGTTGACGAAATAAAACAAAATAAAAAATTACTTCAGGATTTCCTCCAGAAGCTTCTTTGGGAATTCCTCCTGAAGTTCCTTCAGGAATTCCTCCAGAATTTCGATAGGGAATTCCTCCAGAAGTTCCTTCGGGAGAAACTCCGGAAGTTCTTTTAGGAATATTATTTTCTTCAGAATTTTTTTCCGGAAGTTCCTTCGGTAATTCCTCCGGAAGATCCTTCGGGAATTCTTCTAGAAATTTTTTTTGTGAATTCCTCCTCAGGCTCTTTCAGAAATTCCTCCAGGATTTCCTTCAGGAATTTCTCTGAAAGTTTCTTCAGGAATTCCTTCGAAAGCTCCTTCAGGAATTCCTCAGAAAGATTTTTTACTTTATTATCTTCGAAAGATCCTCCAGGAATTCCGCCGGTGGTTCCTCCAGGATTTCTTCCGGCGGTTTCTTCTGGAATTCCTCCGGAAGTTCCTTCAGAAATACCTTCGGAATTTCCTCCGAATTCATCCGAAAGTTTTTTAAGGGATTCTTTCGGAAGTTCCTCAAGGAATTCCCGTACAACGTTATGATGAAAAATCAAACGCAGCTTTCACCCAGGTTATTATTATTTTTGGATTTTTCTCAATTGCGATGCATTTCGACAGAATCATGGAGTATCATACACTTTTATGAAGAATATTTGAATACAAAACGACGCACTATGGTTGGGAAGAAAATTATATGTCTTCAGGAAAGATCTAACTCCGGGTCAATATGAAATCTTGACTCAAGCTAGGATGGTGGCTAACTACACACACATACATGCATACAAACTTTGTTTTATGGATTCCGTAGAATCCAAGCATTTTTCTTCAAAATTAATTCCTTTGCCTGATAGAGGAAAGCTCATTCTGTTGGACACATACCGTTTTGGCTCAAATTCCGAACATGGCTCATATACAAAACACTGGCGTTTTAGCGCACTAAAATTAAGTTTTCATTGGTTTTCCATACTGAGGATCAAGATTGCAAAAGAATTCAAGCTTCTATGGAGAAAATTACATAAATAACGCCAAAATGGCCATTTAATGGTGTTCGGGATATGAGCCAAAACGGTACCGTGGTTTTCTGAAAAAAAAAATCTTGTTTTAGCAGACATTCGCCATCCAATGTTTGTTTACGAAATAAGTTACGCTCAAATCGCAATTCGGTTTCGAGATAGGTATTTCTTTTTCTAGATGAAAACTTCTTGAGTATTTTGTTATCAACTAACACTACTTCAAGTAGAACACGGAATACGTATCTGTTGATACAAAATTCATCATAGTTGAAGTAGGGGAAGAGACCCCAAAAAGCAAACCCCCCACCCCCATGCAAAATGTCCTTTGAGTATTCCCTCATGTTTTCCGTGTTTGAGATGGCCGTGGCAAAACTAGACCTAAACTTATATATGTTAAGCAAACAAAGTATCAAAACAATAGATAGAAAGGTAGGAAAAGCCGAAATTTTCCACATTTTGATGAGACATCTAGCATTTCGGCAAGGCAAAACGCCCTAGTGAGACTAACCTACAATGTACTACGCGTCTCCACGCCCCGCCATACCAAAATGCCGATTCGCCGACGCATGGCGCATGACGCATGTTTCCAAAGAGCTGCCATCTAAAGGCGTTTTGCTTTATGTGTTTTCCGGCAACGAAATAGGGTAAATCACTACTTGGGCCTATAGAATCGGATTCCCGGCTCACTGCACAGAAAACTAAAGATTTATACTGTTTGGAAGCCGTTGGTTTAGAATTGATAATTTTAAAAAAGTCTCCATTTATTTCGCACAGTACCCAATATCATTCAACCATTTATTTCACTCCTAATTGATCCAATTATAGAAAATAAAAATGTAGATTCCGAATATTCGCTCTTCTTTGCAAGACCACTGAGCCGAAGCGAGTCTTTCCACTGTTACAAAACGGTGTCATCAAATAAACACCAATCTATAAATCGTCACAGTTTTCGATACAATTATTGCTTGAAGCTGTTAATCACCACACAATAATTCAAAGCTAACGCACTTCAATCCTTGCTACCCTATTTGTTCGTTTCACCAGAACTTATATAAACATATTAGAATACATTTAGAAATGTATCCTCAAACCGCACAAAAATTCACCTTGGCCTAAGAACTTCTAGCCGAACCGTGCTGCCAAAAGGCCAGGATCCTCTTTTAGTATGAAAATAATCCTTCATTGTTAATAGGAAAACTGTCTAATATGTTGACGCTTTCATGTTTTTTATAATTATCTCGGTTTTTAAGTGAAAAAATATACAGATTTGTTTGGAAGAAATTTTGATGAGTGAATGAATCTTTTCAACCAACCAATCAATTATAAATAATACCATCTGGCATCATGTTGTCGTAGAACGTGCATATTTTTGTTTACGTCGCATTTTCTACCGTCCCGAGAGAGAATGAGAGTAAAATGTTGAGAGATTGAGTGAAATTTTGCTTAGGCCGGGAACGGGTTTGAAGTGAGCCGGAAATGCAATCGCTATGACTGAAATGAGTGCTGCACCTCGTTAATTTAAATCAAATAAAAACGATTTTTAGCAAGAAGAGCTAAGCAGAAGTGAACCCCATGACAGTATTGCACGGCTCACAAAATTCAGGAAAAGTTGCTTCCTGTCATAAATATCAATTAGATATTGCAGTCGTATGCATGTTAGGCCGGGGATGGGGTAAGAAACCCTGTCACCACTTTTTTGAAATGTGAATATTATCAATATGATTAGGATTTTCTATTATTTGAAAATGGCATTAGCTAGCTAGATTGTTTAACTGTTGCATGGGGTAAAAATACCCAGGTATATAGCCATGGGGGGCCATGGTATATAGCCATGAGGATGGGGCCCCTGAATGGAAGACAAGAATTATTCAAACACATGTTGTAGTAATGATCCCAAATATTCATAAAAATTAACAAACAATATTTAAAGATGAATATAAATTACCATCTTATATTAATTCTTAATACACCGCTTATGATATTGCGGCCGTCTAACAATTTAATGTTCAACAAAGTTGTTCAGTCATTAAAGCGCTTCTGAATAACATTCCGTCAACGTTTCAACTTTACATATGAGTTGTTTTTCATCACAGTAAGTTTCACAATACTGTCCAATATTACTGCATAAACATACCTGCATAATGAACATTGAAACTCTAACAAATATAAAACAATTATGCACATGAGGGCTGTTGAGCAGAAACAAGTATGAAACATCAACGACCGTGCTTCGAAATTCTTCAGAAGCATGCTTAGCGCCGTTTAGTGATTTTATGTGCACAACGCCACATGCTCCCAGCTATGCAGATCGTCCGTTTCACTCGTGGTGAATATGTTTCGCGCGCTTTCCGTACACTCGGTCACTCGAGGTGAATAAACAACGTGGAGAACCCCCGATTCGGAGAGCTCACAAGCGCGCGCAATATCAGGTGAACCTTTCGGTCGATGGTTGATTAACTCACGGCAACCTTTTCTGCATAAGCGAAACAACAGTCAACAATGTTTGCAGCTTTAGCAAAATCACTCAGAGTCGTTTATTGGCGTCGCTATGTGCGACACGCTATTCGCAGAAAATGATACATGTCCTCGCAATTCTAATTCCCGGAGAGGTCAGCAAGTGGGGTTGAGTTCACGGAACTTTGATAATAATGACCGTGTCGCCAAGCTATGACTTGTCGCTGGAAAGTTTGACAATTATTTGATGGCTCAAACGGAGACGACAACGCTGAACTAATATGATGGATGTTTGACAAGCGCGAATGAAACAGAACTTGTTTTTAGGCATCTGCCCCGCAGTGCCTGTGGGATGCGTAAGCACATTAAACATCCTGAATGTATGAGCGGGCTCAGCTCGATACGGAGAATTGTGTTTGTTTGAACGGAAATTTCACATAAACTTTTTGTGTTTATGGTGAGATCACACGACCGTAACCATTCCATTTGAGTAAACTTTCCATTCCATGTTGCCGAGGAATATTCTGTATCAGAATTTATTTGAATTATAGTCAGTAGTCACATTTTTGATGCCCACTTTGTTGTAGTTCATGAAGTCAATAGTTACCGTAACGGGACAGGTAAAAAGCACATTATGCAAAGCAGTTTTTGTTCAAACTTCCATAATAAATAACTTAACATAACTTTCGTGAGACTAGAATATTACAGGGCTGGAAGACTCTTTTTGTAGACCTGAAGTACATTCTATTGATGCAAAATTCCCTGTTCGTGATGCATGTTTACACTTATGTTTGAAATAACGAAATATGTTCTTTCCGTTCGTCAGTTGACCAAAATAATTTCTGTTCCACAACTCAATATCAAAATGTAGAATCAATAACGACCATGTGGAAATGGTCCATAGAGTAGTTTACATTCGAATCAATCGATCAATCATTCGAATTGAATGTGTAAACATTTTCATTCAAGTATTCTTAAAATGGAAAGGCAAAGTGATCTTAAAGTTAAACGCACCTAAAAAAAAGTTTACTGATTCAATTAACGGTTATGGTATTGATTTTTATTCCATGCGTCTGTCCATTGTAGATGAGTGTTTGACTTTACAAGTTGTGAATGATACTCGAATTGAAGTCTAAATAATGTTTGATAGCTTTAATAGGCACGGAAGACCCGTTCACAAAATCTGACTAATTCTTGAACGTTTATACATTAAACGTTTAAGCAACTGAAAACATAATAACAAACCAATCACATCTGTTCGTTAATCGCTTTGTTACTATCTGGCTCCCTTCCATAGTGCAATCGTTGCGCCCTTACAACTGAATCGCTCACAACGTGCCACCCTGCGAATGATTTTCCACCAAGCAACACTCAGCCAGGAAAGCTTCTTGTACTTGCGGCAGGTACTTAGATCTCAACTGACGCTCTCTCACTGCGCTCGGCTGCTACTCAGCGGGGGTTCATTCGCGCACGCAGCGCACATCTTAGTGTACTTAGCACCGTACATGTCCTATGTAGCAAGTGCTCGCGTGCGTCTTCTGAGGCTTGCTTTTCCCATTCAGTCTTCCACTAGCAGCGCTCCACTCTGCTCACACAAGGGGGTAGTAAATCTTTTGGCGTTCGGTTCGAATGAAGGTGGTGTACTCTCGGGGTGTCTCGCCGCGATCGCCTACATGAGCGTGCTTTTTAGAAGTAGTGGTGCGGTACTTGGCGCAGTACTAGAATCAAGCCAGGACTCTTCTATTCTTGACTCGCCAGCGGAGCGGTCATTCGGTTACAGGCCTCTGCCAGTTGTAGACGTGTACTCATTTTCCGGTGTTGGTGTTGTACTGTTCTTATTTTCCGAGCTCGTTCGTTCCTGCTGATCGTTAGCTGGCGTGTGGCGCGGGGTGATCTTTGGCACCGTTGTCGTTTCGGGTTCGTGTTTAACAGGGGAATTATTTTCCTGGAAGGCGGACGGCGTGCGTACGACGCATCAGTCTCTCGCGGGAATTAGCCCTGATCTTGACCCATCCGGGGGCATTGTTTAATGTTACTGCAACGGGGCTGGACGTGCTGGTTGTGTTAGTGGGGATATAAAGCAACCGTTCCCGACCGTGATTCCGGTCAATTGCAACCTGACAGTGAAAGGATACGTACGGAGAAAGCTTCCCGGATTAAGAGGAAAATTTCCTCGATTTTATTCATTGTTTGCGAAGTGTCTTTTGCGTGATTTTCGAGTTGTGCTCCTGATGTTTTGCTCAAATACGTGTAATAATCCAAAATTGTGATCATAAAACCATATCTTGGGAAAGAAGTTTGTGGTTTCTAATAGTGATGCAAATTCGGTACAGCGCTGTTGCACACCGATGATGTCAGTGAAAGTGAATTCAATCAATAATTTTACTCAACAAATAAAAGTGAAGCAACAGAGCAATAGTGATTTGTTGTTACAACAGTGGACGGAAGAACGAAAAATTCAACAATCTCACGGGATTATCTGCTGATTGGTAAATCGTTTTAGTGTCTTTTCCAAACTATTGTGTTCTGAAGATATCCTCGTATCGAACGGATAGTTCCTGCTGCCGATCAGGTCACCTGCTACCATAGTCAACTTGTAAAGGCACCACTCCAAGGTCATTGCGGTCAACTGCTGTTTACCCAAATAAATCGAGGCAGGTAAGAGCACGCTTTAATATATTTGTGACTAAGGGCCAATTTCTTTACCTTCGCTTAACTCTTAAGCGGTGCTTACCCATACGTTTAAACCTGGTTTAAGGCCTAAGCGGAGGTGAAGAAATCGGCCCTACGATTCAAATAACTTGCACGAGGCGATAAGCGACGAACCATGCCGAAAAAAAGTTCAATTGAAAATGCTAATAGCGAAAAATTTTTATTAATTTTTTTTTAAATTATTAATTCACTTATATGCCGATTTTATATCTCTCCTGGTGAATTTTGGGGTGATAAAATAGAAAATGTGACAAAACCGATATTTTTCCAATTTTTGAATGTTTTTTTGAAATATGAAACAGTTTATGCCTTGGTAAAGCAAAATGCGTTTACAGCACTCTCTATTTTTGGCTTGACAGATGCTTGTTAGTGATTCTTAATGAATCGCAGAAGGTGGAAATTATTTTATGGAAATCATTGTTGTTTGCGGTATTATTCACAGAATAAAACGAAAGACTAAAATTTTCAAAATTCTATGGAGTGACGTGATAAAATCGGGGATACACAAAATCCATGAGCTGCAAAATCGGGTCAACACTGTAATAAATCAATTGAGCTCAGCTGTTAAACTGGTATCAGTTTGGGGTAGATAAGACAACTTCCAATTTAAATAAGGCCATTACGAATATTTAAAAAAATGTATTGAAAAATCTTCAAACATTTTCGGAAATTTTATTTTTGTATTATTATTTTTGGACAAAAAAAAATCCGGTAGTGGGGAGCCTTTTTTGCCTTTCTCGTATACTAAGTATACGGTAAAGGCTATATGATCGCTCCAAAAACAAACTTTTTATAGAAGGCCCGGAGACCCATAGTGTAATATACCGATCGACTCAGCTCGACGAATTGAGGTGATGTCTGTGTGTATGTGTGTGTGTGTGTGTGTGTGTGTGTGTGTGTGTATGTGTGTTCGTCTGTGCGCACCCACCCAAAAAAAAAAGTCACTCATTTTTCAGGTACTTATCCTTAACCGATTTACTCACAACAAGTTGCATTCGACGCAGGATACTCTGCCATTGTTTCCTATTGAAAATTGGTCAGATCGGACTATGGGCTCGGAAGTTATGGCCAAAATACCACTTTTTTATAGAAAAATTGAGTAAAAAAATGTCACTAATTTTTCAGGCACATATCCTTAGTCGATTTACTCGCGACAAATTGCTTCGACGCAAGATACTCTACCATTGCTTCCTATTGAAAATTGGGCAGATCGGACTATGGGCTCAAGAGTAATGGCCAAAATACTATTTTTATAATGCACGAGAAAGGCATCATTACCGCTAGGTGGATTAATCAGGGTTTTTAAATATTAAATCGGCCTAATACATTTAGGTACTCTTTACTCCAGCACTTGAAACCGATATATTGTATGTACTCAGTTTAACTTAACAGTTACTTAACCTAAGCAGTTAACAGGGTGCATCACAAATCAGGTCAGGGCTAGGTTTTGAGGGAGGCTCCGGGCCCCCACAAAACCTTCGGTACCAAAATCAACCCTTTTTTGTACATTTGTGAGCCTCCGAAACTGTCGGCTCCGGAGCCCCCTTCCGGCTAAATCAAGCCCTGCGTGAGGTTTTAGATCGTGCCCCTAGAACTCGAGATATTAACTGAGTAATCGTGGCCGGTGCAATCCAAAAGGTAACACGACAAATTTAAACAATCCCTTGTTTGTCCCAAATTGAATGCTGTATTAAGGTGTTGAAGTTAATCTAGAATTAAAAAAAAACACCTAAATAAAGAATTAAAAAAAAATGCTGTGATCATGCGATTACCGTGAAATACAGACCCATTTCGATATTAACACGCTCGGAACAATTCTGTTGTCAAAATCGAATGTTTCACTTTTCTTCACTTATTGTGACACCAGACATACTGTGACACTTTTTCACGCGGATTCTAAAGTTGAAGCATTTTTTGTGAAAAATTTTTTCGGGGTCTAACAACTTATTTTAAACAATAAATAATAAATAACTTATTTTACTCGGATTTTGAAATCTAAGCGTTTTTTCTAGACAAAATTTTTCGCGATTTTTTTACCATTTTTTTGTCGGTTCAGGCGTCTAACCTGTTTTTTTTTCAAGGTTAATGAGATTTACGCGGTTTATAAGTAATTTAGAAAAAAAAGTGTTGCCAAAATCGAATGGGATCTGTATCTTGATTTCGTTTTTGTTTTTTCCATAATTCCCTTCATATTTGAAAATAGGAATTTGTCTTTCGTTGTGCATTAAATTATTCGACACTAATCAACTTAGACAATTTCTCCATTTGCCTTCAGTGTTTTCATTCAAGAAATCACATCCTCGGACATTCTTCTTCTTACAGCCAATTGACTCTGTCTGTGAACTGCTAGAACACATCCTTTTTGGGCATAGCTCCGGAGATAATTACTTACTGGAAAGCTTCAAAAAGTCTTTTAGTAGTTTTTCATCTACTGAATGTTCCCAGAACTTATTATTAGAAAGAAATCACTTAAATAATGTACATAAAAATAATAATGGATGTTCCTTGATCATGCATTCGGGGTTTTGGAAAGAATTCTCGGAAATCTGAACGGTAGACCTCGACATACACTTCTGGTTTCCAAAAGAGTTTTTTCTTCGAACTTGGTTCAAGTAGCTTACAATTGAATATTCTTTAATATGTTCTTGATTATGTGTGTTCTTGATTGAAATTTTTGCGTTTATTGCTTAAGGTTGGTATCGTGTTCAAAAGAAATTTCTTTTTCTATCCCAATCGCATGTTGAATTCCGCTTACTGAAACGGAAAAGTAAGAAGCATCGGAACGAATTTTCTCCGCCTAAAAGGAATAAAAAAAAGCATTTATAAGGTTCTCACGCAAACTAAAGGGAGCTGTCGCTTTACTTCCGGAAAAATGTTCTGCTCGATTATTCCGTAAGCAGAAGTGACATTTCGCTCCATGCAGAACAGTTGTCAAAATTCCGCTTGGTAATAATGAACAAAATTCCTCAACCTCTCTACTTTTTAAGTCGATACTGGCCTTTATTAGTATAAATGACATCCTATCAAAAAAGGGGAAGGGTCATTTGGCCGAATGTCACTAGGCCGAAAGTTGGTTGGCCGAATATACCATTTGGCTGAACAGACCATTAGGACGAAAGTCATTTGGCCGAAAGACTCGTTTGGCCGAAAGGGTCGTTTAGCCGAAAGTCATTTGGCCGAAAGAGTCATTTGGCCGAAAGGGTCGTTTGGCCGAATAGGTCACCTGGAAAGTGAGAAATTAGGAGTGAGAAGAGAGACGTCTCACTACCCACGTCGCACTACTCACTTTTTACAGTGAGAAATGAGGAGTGAGAAGTGAGACGTATCTCTTTTCAAATGACCCATTCGGCCAAATGACCCTTTCCGCCAAATGACCCTTTCGGCCAAACGACCCTTTCGGCCAAATGACCCTTTCCACCTAATGACCCTTTCGGCCAAACGACCCTTTCGGCCAATTAACCCGTTCGGCCACATGGGTTTCGGCCTAATGGTTTGTTTGGCCTAGTGGGATTCGGCCACATGCCTTCCTGTCGAATGGGTTTCGGCTAAACGACCTTTCACCCGCAAAAAAGCATAGCAAGGCAGTGCTTTTTAAACAAATAATGTTAGGTTTTAGTACACAAAACATTATTTATGCACCCCCCTTGGACCTTTTTAGGTTGAACCGGGGGAATCCTTAAGTTATTTTTTCATAAACATGAACAATATGGAGTTTCGACATTTCTTGACAAACTGGAAACAAAGTGGAATAACGCTTTCGTATTCCGCTACGAGATTGAATTCATAGGCAAATATAGGCTTTAGTCTTTTTATTGCAGATCATCCGCACTCGTCCACAAACGAACTTGCAAGTAACTTCAAAATAGGTTGTATTCCTACTTTCTTCCATTGTTTTCAACTGTATATAAGCTGAAAATTTCAGCAGATAACATTTTCAGTTGGTCTAGGTATTTGTAACATATACGAGATCAAATGCAATAGTAATAATGTCCAGTTTTTCGTTACACATTTGTTCAATCGGTATGCTGAAGTGCTGTTGGGCGTTATGGAGCCGAGAAAAAAAAATAATTAAAAAAAAAACTTCTTATGACGAATAACATGAACTAATGATAACTCTCAAACAGCATTCTGCGTTTTATTATAAACATTTGGCTTGATTCTTTTGCTATCATGGTTCGTAATGCTCACTCATTCTCAAGAACACAGCATTGCTCACTCACGAAAATTTCCGACAAGAAATCCCTTTTCAGGAAAGAAAAAACAGTTAAGTGATAATAATTTTTCGTTCACTTCGATTGTCACAAAAGTTGGTTTGCTCGTTTTCCTGCATATCGTAGTCTTTTCATGCCATAATAAATTCAAACGGTAGTAGCCTTCCCAGTCAACATAAAATAGTATATGATGAAAGATTAGATGCTAAAGTGGATGCCACATACCTACACTGCCGTACTCTGAAAAAGTGACGTATGCGCCTTTTTACAACGCCGTCAACTGGGGGGAAGATGATCATTTTTAAGACAAAACATACAATAACAATGTGTGTTTACATTTTAAATCGAAACAAATATATACAAGACACGTACTGCTATACGTTGCAATAATCAACAACTTTAGTTTTCTGAAATGCGTTCGCATTTATTAAAATAAATTAAATTATCACACATTTTTTGAGTAATCTGGTTTGGGGTGAAGTTGATCAAGACAGCTCTATTAAAATCATTATGACCTAGTAGTCAAAATACACTAGGTTATTTGTATGAATGTTGAATTTACTACGTAAAGAAGTCTACGAAGTCAATATTTGAAACGGAAATAGCGTCCTTTAAGACTATCTCTCTCTTTCTTCCACAAAATACATTTTCATGATTATAATCGAAAAACTCGGATTTCTACCTAGCGATAACATTACTTGAACGGAGAATATTGTTGACTACCGTTTCATAAAAAAATTTGGCACTTTTGACTGACACATCAAATGATCATCTTCACCTCAATTGTTTGTATTCCCCCCAGTTGACGGTACTACTCGTTAACACCATTTTTGGAAAATGGCGTATACGTCAGTTTGCCAGATTACGGCAGTACATGGGAAGTAGCTGTATCGCCTCCACTTTAGCATCTTAAACGGCATAATAGGGATATTTGGGGTAATATGCACCCCCGGGGCAAAACGACCTTTTGGCATTTTTAGCGATATTCCAGGAATATTTTCAAGAATGTTTGCTACTGGATTGGTAGTTCGAGATCCGAACTACATGCGCTGTAGTAAATACTCTGAAAAAACTGCTGAAAATGTACTCGAAAATGCCAAAGGATCGTTTTGCCCCGGGGGTGCATATTACCCCAGTTCCCCTGGGTTTGTAGTAAAAAAAACCTTGTGCCTACATGCAGATATCGTGGTGATGTGACTAGAGTGGATCGAATCACTAGCACTGGCGGAGCCAGAGTTCTGGTAATGGTGGGGTACCAGCAGTTTCGGCGTAATCGATTGATTGATAATTTGGCGTCAGCAGTAAGAACTTTAATTGGAGGGATTGAACAGTTAAGCGATTAATCAGACACTAACTAATTTGTTGGAATTGTTTCTATCAATTGCTTGAAATGGTTCTCCACAAACTTCCAACTCCTGGAAGAACTGATAATATCTGAAGATGCATGATGATGATGGATCGACTGTAATCTTGATCTAGATATTTTGTGAAAAATCTCCCAGATATTTTGTCGTAAATACCTGAACAAATTATTTACTAAATATCTTCGAGAAACATTCAAAAATTCATCTAGGAGTTCCTTTGGACATTCTTTAAGAAATTCATCCAGAAATTGCTACAGAAAATCCTCTGGCAATAAAGCCAGAAGTTCATGTGAAAATTCCTACAAGAATTCCTCCCCAAGCTCTGGTTTACCTCGAAATTTTTCGGAGCTGCTCTTTTTGAAATTTTCTGCCTGATCGATTCGACCTGGGATCCGTAAGGTACAAACCAATACAATATATAGTAGCTATATATTGTATATAGTAGCTATATATAATATATAGGTAGTAGCTACGAAGGACCTCCTTAGCTGAGTTGGTTAAAGCACCAGTCTAGCGTGTCATGGGTTCGAGTCCCATCGAAGGGAAAGTGGTTACCTCCAATACATTTTCCAAATCAATATCTTCCACATAACGTACATATTCACATATGAGTTTTCATAACATAAAAATCCTGCATTCTTCCATAAGTTTAAGAAAACTAGAACCATACATCTGAATTTCAAAACAAATCCTTTCTGAAATAATCTATCTATCTATCTATCTATCTATCTATCTTCTATCTATATATATAAAACTCAATGTTTGTATGTTTGTATGTATGTTTGTATGTATGTTCCAGCATAACTTCTGAACCCATTGACCGATTTCAACCAAATTTGGAACACACATACTTTATCTTAAGGAGACGACGATAGGGGGGTTAGGGATGCTCTTTGGAAAAGGGGAGGGTGTGGGGGGAGGGGTATTGCTTAGTTATCGATCAACTCAGTGTAACTTCTGAACCCCTTG